>NC_137924.1:36912366-38232366 GCF_963457725.1 Sprattus sprattus
GCTGAAGGTGGCAGGGTGACATTCCACAGTCCAGCTGCTGGCTTGCAGAAAAACCTGCCTGGTGGATCCTGTGGTGAGGAAACATGCAGATCACACCCTTCAGAGTAAACCCGCCTCTGTAATGAGTCACACACACACACACACACACACACACACACACACACACACACACACACACACACACACACACACACACACACACACACACACACACACACACACACACACAGACCCGGTTCAGACCTCCATGGGGCCCTAGGCAAAATTCTGCCAAGGGGCCCTCCTAACTGAACCCCCCAAATTTTCAACCGTCGCACCTGACACCCAGTGCTTCCACTCATCCCCCTTTTAAATATATTGCATATCGCCACCTGTTGGTCCAACTCAGAATAAATACAGACCAAATCAGCACAAAAGTGTGAACACTGAGAGAAAAAACACAAAGACCTAAAAATCTTTAAAAGGCAGCCTATTTACAATCAACAGTTAATTTACCAGCTCCCATGCTAACATGAAAACACACACATTGGTTGTAACTTTCAAATCTTCAATGGTCCAGTGAAAATATGCCAAGGTTCTCGGAAGAAGCAACTATTTGTTATAGAAAGACTACAAACTCTGAATCACTTGGAATTAAAACCATTTTATTTAGCAGATCCATATTGTCCGTTTTCTGTTGAAGTGGTTGATAGGCAAACAAATTGAGTCGTGAGAAGACTTGAGCTTAACAAAACGACATGTTTTCGATTTACAATGACCGTGTCTTTATAAAATGAAAGGAGAGTAAAATGCCATAATAAACAACGTACTAACCTCGAAACATCAAACCAATACTTCAAGCAACAGTTTGATATTTCTCGGTATGATCTCACTCTATTAATAAGTGTTTATTATTTAGCACCATTGTCATAATATTTCACGAGTTGTATTTATTCACCAAGAATAAATCGTATCTGCGTCTATATTTGCCTGTGGGCTATCCAAGGAAACAAACTTCAATCTTAGTCAATATGTATCCATTACTTTCCAAAGTTTCCATTTTGTTAAGTGCAGTTGTAACTATACAAGGCTACAACTAAAATTATAGAAGCTAGCAAGACGCACACAGAGACCGGGGATCCCCAAGGGCTCACCGCCCTGTTGATGTAGGTCTAACACGGACTGTCCCTCCCTCTCTCCCACCAGGAGGCTTTACCTGACTGCTGCTCCCGCAGTTCATTTTCAAGTTCCTCCCCCTTCCTTTTTTCATTCCCCGAGGGATAGCTCCGCTTCATCTTTCTACACACTAATGATGCGCATGGGTAGCTATCTGATGTCCGCGACGGACAGTTACGTTGTCACGTTTTTTTTTTTCCACGGGGCCTTTATTATAAATAATAAATTTGCGGGGCCCTACGCAACATGCGTAGTGTGCGTGTTGGAAGAACCGGTACTGCACATACACACACACACACACACACACACACACACACACACACACACACACACACACAGACAGCCCAAATGCTTACAACCACAACCGAGAGAACCGCCTCTCACCACTGCCAAGGGCCAAGTTGCAGCAACTAAAACTTTTGCATAAGATTTAAATACAGTATGCAACAATTTGCCAAAAAAAAAAAAAACATATTAAAGTAAGCCCACCAACTATAACGCCAAGTTAGCATACTAGCACACCTTAAAGGTCAGTGCCAAGTGTGTTGCTGTTGCTTTTCAGGAGTTGGATTACTCGTATACTTGTATAACTTTGATATCAATGTTTTTTTTTTCACCTTTCCCCACTTTGTGAAAAGTTGTCGCATTAAAATGATGTTTAAAAAGTGCCCTTCATCAAAAATGTTAGTTCTTTCTATGTATTTCCCCTGTCTCCTTTCAAGGTTATTAGTCTAACATGGCCACTTCAGGTGGGATTTCTCATCTCTCTTATTGTGATTCTGTTTTGTATCACTCCTCGAAAATAGATTCACTCTACAAACAGATCCGGTCAAATATTGATTCACTTTTTATTCATTACTATGAATATTATTAATAACCACAAACACAGACCATAAGAATTGAAGTTTCACTCAAGAACATTATTCGAAAATAAGCTTGAAGTATAATGTCAGGAGTTCCAAAATTCCAACAGTAAGAATATTTGGCAAGGTATCTGGCCGGTAATCTGACAGAAATCATGCATCAAAGCAATGCAAATGCCATGCAAACACCCTCCATGTATTCTGAATTGAGAAGGAAGTCAGGTAGAGGAAGTGTGTACTATAAGTTGAATGCCACTGCAGGAAAAAGGTAAACTAGTAATAAATCAAGTAAATGGGTGAGACACAAGAAGCACGGGCAATGACTCACTCTCCTCCCGAACTTTCATCTAGAACCCAATCTAAATGTAAAAAACTTCTCATAACAAGTCTCCATTAATCATGGTTCTCTGAAAGTCCTAATAACTTTCATGAGCCTACTGTTACTGTCTCTCTGTACTGTAACTGTCTGTCTGTTACAGGAGATTCTTCTAGGTCCAGATGGGAATGACTTTGAGTTCCAGCTTTTGTAGTGAACACACACACACACACACACACACAGAGTAGTAGACATATTAACCATTATATTATTTAATAAGTTGTCTTCTATTTTTTAACATGAAGTTGCCTATTTTCAGAAGGGTAGTAAGGAGCAGCCTTCGATCAGAATGTATTCCTTGTAGTAGGCCTATGCTAAAACACTACTTAAAACGTCTTATACTTAAACATGTCTTCTTGAAAACACATAAAAGTATAGCTTTACAATATTCGATTAAACACATGTAACAAGAAATGCAACTATACGCATACATAGTTCATGGTTTGAAGGTTCTCTCAATACACTTAAGTGTAGCCTACTTATTTTCACAATGGTGGGCATCAGTTCTCTGCCCATCTCACCCCAGGCACTGGGAAATGGACAGGCTGTTGAGAGACGTTCTAAAGGCCTGTTGTGTTGCTATATCACTCCATCTCCTCCACCCTCTTGCTCTCCAGTGGGCCTGCAGGCGCTGGGACACTCTCACTATGCCCTTCTGCCTCTCCTCTCCTCTCTTTCCTCTCCTCTTCTCTCCTCTCCTCTTCTCCCTCCCCCAACCACTCTGTCACCAATGTCCAATCAATCTACTAGAGGCCATGGATACAATGAAGGTAATTACACACACAGAGACAGAGAGAGAGACAGAGAGAGAGAGAGAGAGAGAGAAAGAGAGAGCGATGTCAATTTTACAGATGGCTAACTTGTATGGGGCAAGGAATAGATATCACAATTTCCAGAGGGAAGAGAAGAATAGTACTAGGATGGGAGGATGTGGGATGCTTGAAATATTAGATGTGAATAGAGAGTAACTTGGGAGAGTGAGCTGGAGGGGATACAACTAGAGTGATGGGCAACAGTGTGTGAAAAGGAAGAAAATGGACTTCATTTCTAAAGAGGCAGAGCTAAATTTATCTTAATCCTCATATAATACTTGATGTGAGAGCTTGTGTGTGTGTGCGTGTGTGTGTGTGTGTGTGTGTGTGTGTGTGTGTGTGTGTGTGTGTGTGTGTGTGTGTGTGTGTGTGTGTGTGAGAGAGAGTGTGTTTTGAGTGACTTCCAACTAAAACCCTTTCATGGATATCTGTGAGAGGCTACTATCTGAGATCATCTGAACAGGAAGTGATGTGCAGGAGAGCAGCTTTGAACCACAGGATACACTACGATGGACACCAACGCAACTCTGCAATCATATCAGCCAAATGTATGTACACACACACACACAAAGAGAAAGAGAGAGAAGGAGAGATAGATAGAGAGAGAGAGAGAGAGAGAGAGAGAGAGAGAGAGAGAGAGAGAGAGAGAGAGAGAGAGATACACAACACAGTTGGAGAGAGCTTTATAGAGTCTGGTAGAGATTTGGGGGTTAGCTGTGTTCAAAGCCATCTTAAATCTATACTCTGTTCCAACACACACACACACACTTTCCCTCTGATAGAAGGTTATTTGCCTTGCAAAAAAGGTTATTTAACATTCTGATGTTTATGTATGAGCCTATTTTCAGGCTGTAATTCGATGAAACAAATATTGAGCTTTGGGGCAGACAGGCGTATCATAAGTTGTGTTTGTTTTCCATATTACTGTCCTAATCTGCGTCGGAGTTACAGTGTATATCCTGGAGAGCGGGCCAGAATGGAATGGGAAGGGGGAGAGGGCGAGCAGGAAGGAGAGTTATTCCTCTGGTATGCTTTCTGCTCCAGAAGTCACATGACTGGGCGTTAATAGGAGAAGGAAAGTGGAAAACATCTGCTCTGCATTATGGGCCATAGAGGGATGTCCAAGACTCGCAAGCTCTGGCCACTGGAGCAGGAGATCTGCACCCAAACACACACACTCACACAAACACACACACATATATGCACTCACATGCACATGACATTGACATATTTAAACATGTTGACACACCTACTCATAAACACATTCAAACATAATCCACATTCCACGTATTTCCTTCTTAGAAGTGAGGTCAGGCTGTCAGCACCAGTCTTTCACTTCACTTTATCCCCCTTCCCCCTTCTA
Organism: Sprattus sprattus; assembly: GCF_963457725.1. NCBI lineage: Eukaryota > Metazoa > Chordata > Actinopteri > Clupeiformes > Clupeidae > Sprattus > Sprattus sprattus. Next base: position 36,916,936 of record NC_137924.1, read on the forward strand.
AGTATTTCTCCTCCTATCCCCGTCATTTTATACCACTGAGGTTTGAGCAATCATTACACAAAGAACCTTGTGGCAGTGGACCATCGACAACAAGACACGAAGTCAACAGAATCAAAGGGCTTAGCCAGTTTAGCATGTTTAAGGTCAAGTCCTCATGCTAAACTCTGATTTACACATCGGGGCCTTAAGAGAGCGGTATTAAAAGAAATCTATGCAGGTACACCACAACATAACAGATAGATGTACAATGTATCCAGTTGATTATTATGCATTTCACCATATTGGAATCATATCATGTATTATAGTATTCATTCAAAGTGTGCGTGATTTGTTTTTTCAACATTGGAACAATAAAAAAAATGACTGTAACATAACAGTTAGATTACTTTTTATAGTTTTTTGTATAAGTGTAATGATCTTGGATGTCATGTAAGTCATAAAATGTATGTAAACTGTATTATTATATAACATTAAGCAGGTTTTACTGTTTTTTAAGTAAGTGTAGTGAAGTGAAGGACAAACACAAATTCCCACTAGCTATCCAGGCAATTCATCGTATAGTTTTGCGCTCTGAGTCAGAAGCCAAATATACTGCAAAAATACATTAGATAACCTACTTCAGTGTCAATATTTATTTCCCCATATGCCCCTGCAACAGGCACAAGGGAAGCACGGGGAGTGTTCAGAACACTGTGTGTTGTCTAAGGATTAGAAATGCAATCACTGCAGGAGGAGGACAGGCTGTCCCAGCATGCTAGTTGCACACGCCATGTATTTGGCACTGATATAGCTTCTCCTCAGTGTCAGCATGAAGTGACGCTATATCAGTGTCAGGAGCTGAGTTATTAGCTTGCACCTTCACAGCAGGCAATGCCAGAAATAAACAAAAACAATAACACACCCAGCAGTGCTGTTCTGTCTTCAGTATGACGTAATGTCCACACAGTGGACAGGCAAGGGCGGTAAGAACATTGTTTAAAAATCCAATACCACGCTACACCTGCTGGAATAAATGGAGTCTTAATTTTAAGTCAAATATAGTGACAATCAATGTGAACATCCAGCAGCATCTTGACAACGTTATGCAGTGACTTATACTGAAAAGCCTCATTTGTATTTTTTGATGCATCATAAAAAAATGCAGCAGTGTATTCTTGATAGCAGACAGCAAAACAATTTTGTGACACCACGAGTGTATACAGTATTTATGACCCCTTCCCTTACATACCAGTGCCAAAGGTCAAAGCCCATAGAAACCAAAACGGCATGCATTGCAATGACAGTGAATAGGTGGTTACAGCTGAAAAAACCATGACACTACTCTGTGGCCTTTAAATCACTTCCGGTCATTAGAATAAAGATCAAGAAACAATGCAGCATCTAGTACAATGAGAATTTATATTCTGGATGACAGCCACGCAAGAAACACTAATTCATTAAACATGATCTTAGATCAAATCTTTTTTCCACTCAAATAATAAAATTTAAAAAATCCTTTGTTTCAGCTCTCACTTGTGCTTCCTCAAGAACCCCCCTACAGCAGGGTTTCGATGCAACCATCAAATACGCAACAAATGAAGCAAGGACAATACCTGTGCAACAGTTAGTTCCATCAGACTTGAAAGAGATGGGAGACAGGAATCTCCTTTCAGTCTATACACAGGATCCTCTCTGTCTTTCTGTTTACCATCCTCTTCCTCTCTTTTTCAATCTTTCCTCTGTGTCATGTGAGCAAGGCTCTGCTTTCTAATGCCCGCTGGCCAGAGGGCATGGGTAGAATAAGTTCTCTCATGCTTGCCCTTTCTCATCACAGAATGCAGAAAAGACACAAAGAAGGGCTGAATCCAAGTCTAGGCAACCAAGGCTTGGTGAGTGAACTATGGACTAAGCCCAAAAAACAATTAAGAGGCACTGGCATACTGTACGTCTTGACCATGCTGACAACATTAATGCATACTGACTGTTGCCCCAGTTCTATCGCACTCACTCTCTGTCTACTCCTGTTAGCTGTGCAGAGAGGTTTTGGAGGGATGACACTCAAGTCCCTATTTGCTCATCTGTAACCTCAAATGTAACCTGCACTGTGTAGAGCTGTACAAATCCTGTCCAATCATTTTATTCAGCCAGAACGAAATGATCGGATGGCCTACCTGCCTGTCTACCTACCTACCTGTCTACCGACCCACCTGTCTTCCTACCCACCTGACTACCTGCATGCACTCCTATGTTCCCCAGTTCTACATACATGCTCTCCCAGGGTCTGGTGCTCTCAGGGTCCTGTTCCCCAGCTCTATAGCACATAATGGGAGGCTGAGAGCAGACTGTTCTTGGAAGCCATGCTGTGCTGTCAGCAGGGCCGTAGACAATCATCATGTAGAGTAGATTTGGAAAGTCAGTGTCAGTGTACCTCAGTGTAGTCTGTAGTCTGCTGGATGATGAGAGTGCAACCTAAGCCTTAATGAATATAGACTAGTGTCTCCAGCAGAGTACCCCCTAATTGTCGCTGAGAGTGGATATGGTGGAGGAGAAGGTCTGTGCACTGAAAGGCCATCATGGTTAACAAATACATAGTCCATGAAACTGAGAAGCACAGTCCGATATGTGGGTTATGGGAGTTATGCAGACCCAGCCACCCAACATGCCTCTTCCTCTCAGTCTGGCTGACAAGCAACCGACCACTCAGCCACAAAAGTCCGTGGGCAGCAAAGGAGATGAAGACAAGGGGGTCCAGAAGCCAAGCTTGACCGTTTAGTAAAAGCCCTCACCACAGGGACAGGAAGGCAGTTGTTGGTTTGTTGGTGTGGCTGTTAGCATAACAAGCTATAACCTAGCTCTTCAACCCAACACAGCCCCAACAGACCCAACGACGACTGAGGGAGTTGAAGGGCCTGAAAAGTGACCCCACAGTTGCTGTATTTCTATTTGACAGGTTATTATCTGGTGTTGTTGGGGAATTTGCTATTTTCCTGCACTATAACTGCTATAGCTAACTGTAGCTGCCGTAATATGTTCTCAGGTGTCTGCATTGTAGTTGTAAGCAAGTGTCGTTTGACAGTATTTGTCTTATGTTAGTATATATTGGCATTGAACTGAACGTTTTACAAACGTGGTGATATAGTAAATAATAATCAGGCCGTGTGCATTCATGTGTTTGGAGGAATGGATTTGCAGGGGATACTGAACGAAAGTTTTATCAGTTTTATACTTACAAAATGTAGTTTACTCTTGCTGTTTACTCCATCATTGCCTACCCAACCTTTAGGGTGTAGGGGAGTTAACCTTTAAGGGAGATTAACTCACTGCACAGCACTGTGCCCCCTGGCTCTCCTTACACTCACCCCACTAAATATCACTCCTAATCTAGGTCACAGCACCAATATGACCTGCGTTGGGTAGAGAAGCACAGTCCCGTACTGTGCACTCAAAGTTTTTGCTCTTTAACATTTAACTTTTGCACTCAGTTCCAGTGCAAGGCCTGGGTTTTTAAGAATAAAGGCTTTAGAGGAAGATTACATTGTTCCTTGGATGTCCTGACTGGGAATTTAGGATATAGTAAGGGCATGTGTATATGTGTGTGTCATCTATGTAAGATTTACACTTGATATTTTGATGATTGTATATACATTTATATATATATAATATAAGTATATTCAAGTTCTTTAGGTTTATTTCTAAACTAGACCATTGCAATGCCATTGTAACGGGCCTGCCTGCATGGGTAGTGACTGCTGCAGATGATTCAGAGTGTGGCACAATAAGTCTTTGATCAGAGGACACATGTAACTCCTCTGCTGGTCACCCTTCACTGGCTCCCTGTAACTGCTAGAATTACATTTAAATCCCTCACTCCTGCCTATAGGACAGCCACTGGACCAGCACCAACCAATTACCACATGCCATGATTCAGCTCCCCCTCTCCACCACTTTGGTCCTCTGATGAACATCTGTTGTCTTTGCCTTCTCTCATTAGCAAGAGATTGAAGTTCATGTACCAAGGCTGCCACTGGAACAGACAGCACTATAGGTGCCACCACCGAGTACCACAAATTAAAAAAAAGAGTCTTAAAAAAACTCACCTTTTTAAACATCATCTGCCTAATTGTTAATTTGTTTAAGGCATACTGATACATATTGATATATTTGGTAGGAACATTGATTATTATTATTGTTATTGTTGTATGTTGTATTATTGAGCACTTATAATAATAATAATAATAATAATAATTTTGTCATTGGTCATCTAAAACTGCATTGCTGTGCTATTGCCCATGTGGAAGATTGGGTGTGCTCAGTCATACATGCGTGTATGCGCTACGGACATGGCTAAGAGAACTGCAAAACCTGTTTGTAACTAGCTGCTTTCAGCAATCCTATCAAAACTGTTAATACCTATAATGATTATTGTTTATTCTTTTATCTGGTTCTTATAAGTTATAGTAAAAGTCTTTCATAGTTTCACAGTTGACATTTTGCAGGCTGCAAGCTCACTTGGAAGCCACTGGTTTAGGGATTAGCCAGCTAGCTAGGCAGCATCAGCACTAGCGGCTAGAGAGCTGGGTTTCCAAATGTAATACTGGAAGGTCAAGAGTTGGATCCCTGAGGTTGTCGCCATGGTGTCTTATCATCATCTTAGAGCTAAACACAGCAGTAGGCAAGCAGTCAGTGGGATTTAATTGCACTCAGTAGGTAAACAGAACATTATATTGATATTTATAGATGTTCTTATTTTTTTGTCACAATTTCTGTGAATAATTAAGTTTGAAATGCTTAACGTAGAAACTTTGTTCAAATGTTGTTGCATACTCCACATTCTTACCTTTAACTTTATATGCTTTTTAGATTTAGATATTTATTTTTGCTTTGCAAGCTCTATGATTCTTTCAGGTAATGCAAATCTAGTTCTATATATTTTATTTCCCAACAATATAAGAATCATTTCAAAATAATTTAATTGCATCTTCTAATCATATTTACAATGGCATATACTGTATGTACCTGTTTCATCTCATACATTAATTTACATCTACACTTAGAGACAGTTTATGCATTTAATGCATTGAAAGTCAAATATTTCTGTACTAAGACAATCAATTTCAATTCCTAAATTTCATTCTCGGGATAAAAACAGTTTTTGCAAAGCGGGTTGACTGCGGCTGTTACCGCTAGCCCTGTCTGAACTGCGTCTTTTAGGGAGATAGTGAGGAGTTATACTGCAGCGCTCAATAAACCTGTTGTTAATGCAAATATTGGGAAGTGGCTGTGTCTGTGTACACATGACAATATAACACCCACCCCGCAAGCAGCTCCGTGAGGAGAAAACATTATGAAGTCATTTTCAGCCTCTGTTCATCTGGTCTGAACAGTTTGATCTGTTTACCTTATGCGTATCATAATAGAAACAATATTATTATGTGTGCATCTGTATATGTTTTTTAGTACATAGGCAGGAAATGATACAGCTAGATGCAATATACCGGATGCCTGCAGAGATTCTTTAACTAAATATACAGTATGAACCTCCTCTCCACCCTTTACTGCAAGCAGATATATGAACCTCCTCTCCACCCTTTGCTGCAAGCAGAGTGTGTATACATACACATGAAGGCAGTAAGTGTCATTGAGGAGCATGCAGCATAGGTGATGAATGAACAGCCAGTAAGGGTCTGGATCTGCAGCAGGCAGAAGTCACCAGCATGGTGTGCTTGATCAATATGTACACCAGAAAGTCTTTTTCACATATACAGGTTTAGACAGCCTTTGCAAACGCCTCAGCTGAGATGACTCATCTCAAACAATAACAATGATGATCTCTTTTACACTCCCCTAGTGATGTGTGTGTGCCATTCATATATTCATAGCGTTACAAATTACATCAGATTTGGCTTGCACACTTAAACATAGTCACTTAGCATCCAGTGGCAAACACAGACATATGGTACCTTTAAAGAAGGGCATAGTGAAGGTAGAGTCAGAGGTCCTCTCCGCCTCTTGCCTCCCTTGCCCCGGCGATCTTCTCCGTCTCCAGCGCATCCTTACACAGGTCTGCTCTAGTGCCGTCTTCAAACACACACACACACACACACTCTACCCGCACTCACTCTCACAGCCCCGATCTTCCCGCTTCTCTCCTTCTCCTTTAGTGAGAGGCACTCATTGACTGAGACTCAGTGCCACTGTCTCTGGTGGGAGGATTGTTGAGTAAACAAATGACACATAGCAGCCTTCAGCACCCATCCTGCTTCTGATACACACTCACACCTTCAGCACCCATCCTGCTTCTGATACACACTCACACCTTCAGGGTTGGAATTGAGTCAGAGATGAGTTTTGCGCGTGCTTCTCCATCTATTCTGTATCCCTCTCTCTCTCCTATCAGAGCAGCATCTCTCTACACTGCAGCAATTTCTGCCGCGTCAGCCCCACAACTCAATGCACACACACACACACACACACACACACACACACACACACACACACACACACACACACACACACACACACACACACACACACACACACACACACACACACACACACACACACACAGCAAATAAATGCTTCACGAGGTCAAACCACAACACGGATACAAAGATTTTTACACAGACAATTTGAAGTCATGCATGTATGCACGTCTGTTGTCACATACAAAGGCAGCTATATGCAAGACAGAACTATTCAAATTCTATCCTTAACACCTCATCTTCATAAACCAAAACATTCCCAATCTAGCATTCAATAAACACGTTGGATAACACAAATAGGAGACCCTTTAAGCACGTGTAAGACTCTGTGGGACCTGATACTGCAGTGACTCAGCGAGATTCGGACACTGCTCTAAAGTGAGTGGCTTCTAAAGAAGTTCAGTGGGTATTAGGTGCTGCCCCATTCAAAGTTGTCCATCACAGCCTTCACATCTATCTGAAATATTATTAAAAGTGAGAAACAGAATGTTTCCATATGTGTTCTGAAAATTACAAACCAGTACCAATGACATTTTGCTGTACACTGTGAAGAACGTACTTCATTTCCTCCTAAAACATACTTAAACAGAAGTATACATGACTGTCAGGTCAAAGTCCAACGTAATGGAAAGCAAAGTTGAACGTAATGGATTTTGGTGGTGACAAAATATCTTGACACACTGGCACTTCAAGTGTCCTTGTATCTTGTACTTGAACACTTTATTGTATTTTTAAACAGTGTACATTTTAATGATACATGTCAATTTTATTATCTGAAGTACTGAGATACCGGTGAAGTAGTCTCATAGTAGAACAAATCTTGCCAGATATCAACGTGCACAACTGGTGGAGGTCTGCCAATACTTCAGTTTGTGGACAATAGAAACTCATTTATCCATATCACTCTGACTCAGCAGGTTGCAGCAGGTGTTTGTGGGCCATATTGCATTAACTGCTAGCACTTATGCAAAAACAAAAATAACAGCACGCCCGAGGCAAGTGACAAATACACCGCTTTTACAGATGCTAAATGCATTCTGCATGTCCTGTAGCAGTGGTATATATCATCACCTGCTGTGTACCACTGCTGCTTAATCATATGGAGTGTTTTAAGGCTATGAAGGAAAACATCAAACCTATATTGCATTGAGTGGAGTACAGGACATAGGCAAGGTTCCCCTTCTGTCTACTGCATTGCATATGTTACACTTGTCTAACCAATCACAACTAATTGAACAAAGTGTGGCACTGTAGGCCCTTCTTCACCAGTCAAAAAGCACACAGGCCACTCTACACCAGCCAAAAAGTACTCAGGAACCACCCCTTTAAAACCACCCCTTTCGACCTGGGGTAGGAACTTCTCTGCAGAAACCAACACCATTTCTAAACAATCACCATGCAAGTAAAACACATAGTTAATAAAAAGCAGCAAATGTACTAGAATGGATAAACCCTCTCCTAATGACCTGATGGCCAGAAGTACAGTGTGGGAGATCTGCCCTAGGGTCAGAGTGGCCCAGGGGATTAGGGCTCCAGGCCCCAGTGGGAGACTGCTCTCCCCCTTCGCCACACATTGACTTGACACATAGACACACACCAACACTTAGAAACATGTCTAGCCTAGTAAACAACAGCTGCAAAGCTTGGAGCTTGGAATGTCATGGAGATCATGAAATCAGGAGTTTCATCAAGTAAACAATCCCTTGGTCCCTAGGAGGCTGTCCAATAGTTATGCATTTGACTCCACAGATGTCTGAGCCCTTTGCCCTTTGAGTGGAATAGAAAACTGAAGTGTTGACATGCTGGCTACACTTTTTACTTTCATTAATCTGGTTTTTACTTTAAAATAATACTTAATATTATTGTATGACTTTTTCATTCCATTATTCTTATTACTTGATTTTACCTTTTTTTCGCTTTGGAAAAAAAACATCTGATAAATATTTCAACTATTGTGTACACATCATGGACCACAGATAGCGAGTCATTCTGCTATATACTGCTTCATACCAGAGGCTAACTAAGATAAAGAAAAATATACATACTGAATCTTCTCTTCAAGTCAAAGTAAAAGCAAGTTTTGTAGTCACCACCTGGTTCCACTTGTCACAAGTCAAAATAGCCACAAAGGAGGCGTGCAAGCCTGCCACTTGCAGTATGTAGTAAAACTAGTTTTAAGCCGCAAAATCATGCTTTACATGCAAATTACTACAGCGAAATAGGAACACAGTAACATTGACACATTCTGGCTCCTTATATCAAAGATACAATATGCAGATATGGAATATAGTTATCACAATTATGATTTTATTAGTGCATAATCACCTGCAACTACGAATAGTTTAACTAGATAACAGAAGGTCATTTTCCATTATTATTCAGCCTAAGAAAAAGCAAGAGAGTGTGAATCCTCATTGTCAAAGAAGCAAAAACATGAAGCAAAATTAAATAAGAACAGGTGACAGCAGAAAACAAGGGTGGACATTGGCTTGGTCTTTCCCAGATGCAAAACACTGAGGAGGGACAACTGTTTTCAGAGTAAAAGCGAAGTTGTTTGATAGTTTTAGCTGGAACATGGCTATGGGCATAGTTACTAACACTAGTAACCTTTTTCCTGTGTACATGTTGAATTGTCACTTAAAGTTCAACGTTAAACAAAAAAGCTCATGATTCCTGGTCCGGTACCATTCACTTTTTTGGGCACACTATGTAGATGAAGTTACTGGATATTTTTTAATAACAGGCATCATCTCTTAGTATTCTATATTGCCATTGTAGCAACCCACCCCAGTTCTGCATGTAACAATCTGAAAACCCAGGCACAAATAGAGAAAAAGCCAACAAAATGCCCTGCACTGCGCCATGGCTGAGGTGATGCCAGCGGGGCACATACAGGCCTCATCAACAGCAGTGCTCAAGCCTGGCATGAGCAGCAGGTCTCTCCAGGGTGCCACCTCTTTCTCTCACCTTCCTCGTCCTCACTAGACTCCACGTGCCAACAAACACACAGCATTTATTTTGGCCCCAACGCATGGTGGCAGTGATGACACTGTCAGGAAGTCTTCTGCCTTCTCCCGCTTCCTCTGCTCTCCCCTCTCTCCTTACACATGGATCCTGTAACCATCTGGAAATCATTTCCTACCCCTTACGACACCAGCCCAGTTAGCTGTTTGTTGATCTTGACAAAGTGCCATTTTCCAATTAAATAAAAATTCCTCAGCCAGTTCATAATAAATTGATCAACCAAGAAAAAACACCTCATAACAAAGGCATTCTGTATGCCAGAGTTCGACCAAAGACTATGTTTTTCATTTACTACAAGATGAGGATGGAGCATTAGTAGAAATTGATTCCATATATATACTGCAGGGTTAGGCTTAAGGCTTTAGACTCTTTGTGCTCTTATGCAAGAAAGCTCGAACTGTGAGAAGAGGAGGAGGAGCTATGGTTGTCAGCCAGGCCTTCTTTCCGACCTACGCCTTCAGTCTCCAAGGTAACAACACTGGAGTGAGGATCAAAGAATGCAGGGTTTATTATGATGGTGAATTTTACACCCAAATGACCTTCCTTCACTGTCACATGGCAAGGGGTCACGTCAGGTCACGCCGGCCAACACTGGGAAACAGATTTCTTTTCCCAAGGGTAAAGTGACAACTCCCTCTAATGTTCACTGCACTCTTCTCAGTGAGTGATCTTCTAGCCCCTCCAACGACAAACACTTGCTCATAAACTGTGCCCAGGAATATCATAAGCCAATCAGCAAAAATACTAGAAAGGTTTCAAGTGTGAGTATACAAGAAAAGATCTCTCCTTATAAATAATAACAATAAAAAATAGAATGTAGGAGAGCTTAGAAGAATGAAAAGCTAATGACTGCCTGCAGTTTGGGGGCGTGCGCATGTAAGAGAGACAGAGAGAGAGAAGAGATTTCTGATCTGAGCGAGTAAACACTGAACAGCTGACTCTGGGGGCTTCTGAGTTTTCTGAACCATTAGAGGAGACATGGAAAATCTGCGGCGGCACTCCTGTCACTTGGTTTACTTCACTTGGGTTCACATAATTCCATTGAGGAGCTACACAAGTTGTTTTGGAAAGAAAGACCACTACAATCTCTGTGACAAGTCTGAAATGCTTTGGACACTTTTTGCTACTTCACAGTGATAGAGCGTTGTGTCTGTAGAGCCCCAGAACTCTCATACAAGATTTATTATGTTCATGTTAAGTGCAATGGGACACACATACAAATCCGGCAATACCTCTAGAGCAACATCTCTAAGAATACCGTTGCACTTTTTAATTATATTTGATCTAAAGCTGAACTTGATCAAGTGGCTCAATTCTGTATTTTATGTTTGTTGCATTTGCAGAAACATGTTGGACTTTCAAACTGCACATGCATTTAATCAAAGAATGCACACTGCAGTTAAAGGTTATGCTATAAACATAAAGATCTTTTTCCAGGCAGAGGAATCTGGTGCCTGTGGGGAAACAGGACAACAAATATCTCTTCCCAGAAATATGAACACAGCACAGAGCTATACACCAATTCCCTTCCCAGTGTGAACACTTCCAATAATGAGATCTTCCTGCAAACAATATTAGACATTTTTAGAATAGTGTTGCATAATTGCTCATCTTTCTTTGCTGTAAAATGTCTTTTTCTTGTGAACAATACCTAGGAATGGTCCAGTTAAGTTCAGAAACAGGAAGGGTATGGCGGGCAGATGTGAGAATGAATGGAGAGGCTGGCGCAGGCCGCCGTGGACATCTTGCAATGTTTGTATTCATGCATCAGTCACACCACGACTAGGTAACAGGACTAGGTAAACCACAACATACACGACAAAGTATAGTATTTCAAAAGTTGAAACAATTCATGAGATTGGCTCCTAGCTCAGACCATGCAACAGTTAAAAAAACAAAAGCCAAGACAGGAAGCTGTTAAGATTCTTCTTCCCCAAAAGAATTGTTTCTTGTTGAGAGTTTTTTTTCTCTCCTCACTTTCTTGGTCTCATCATTTCTTTCTCTCTCTGCCTTACTGTATTAACCTCTCTGTTCCTCAGTCCAATGGGACACCATCTGGGAAATCAAATGTATCTTAGAGAAAGGACAGAAACAGTCTATCCAAAATTCTATCCATCAAACCTGACACCACTAAGCTAAGGAGTTAGAATTTACTTTAAGGACCATGTCATCATACTGCCAACTACACATTTTTGTCAGTATACTTGTGAAGAAGAAACGTAATTCCACTACTAGTCAGCATAATTATACCCCTTGAATACAATATCCATGACAGTCCCAAACCAGCATGCTTCTGTTTGTGCAAATGTTTGAATGTTGCATCCAATCTTTATTTCACACATACAATTCAAATCAGCACACTGTCAACTCTCTGGACGTTTTACAGAACCAAGATGATGGTAAATGCTTTCCATTGTGAGTGGTAAGAATATAACAATAAGATGTACTGGAGGTTAGAGAAATTATTAAAATCTGAGTTATTCAGCAACACACATCTTTTCCCAAATCACGGACCACACTTCAGTCTTGTGACTAAACAAGTTTTCACCTGAACTTCTCTGTAGTGACCTTGACTTGTTGCTAAGATGCTCAGACACTATAACTCTGCACATGCGTGGGTTTTGTTGGAGCTAAGATTTCTGTAACTTCTAGCCTGGTAGTAGCCCAGTACACACAGGATAAGCAAGGTGTCTTGACAAATGACCATTTGAAAAAGGCACACAAAAACAGTGCTAGCCACTTGTTTCTTAACGCTCCACAACAGTCAAGGTATTTCACTGAGTCAGTATGGCAGTAAGGCACATGTCAAACCTACAATATGAAAACATACATTAGAAAAGCTGCTTGGAGATTTATAGATGTCAATATGTCTCGATCATAGACTATCCAGAGCCATAGGCCTGTATGATAATAGTACTCAAAACTTCACTACTTCAACTGCCCTTGATTTTTATGATGACAATTTAAACTCCAGACAGACCTACGTGTGTCATACCCCTCTGAATCAGGCACTCGAATCAGCAGAAAGTAGCCTAAATGTTCACTTTGCATTCGTGTTAAAGATATGCACGCTCACCAGACGTAAGCTGGGTGATGTTCAAATGAGCGCAACATCGGTAAATCAACAACTCATCCTTCATAGGCACTATTGCTGTTAATAGTGTGTGGATATCACAGGTTTAATGTGAAAAGTTATACAGAAATTGGCCTTTTTTTTAGAGGGCAGCAACTGTAGCCTACTAATCCACACTGTAGCCTACTAAATGCAATTCTGCAAATTAGATTCTGCTCTGAAAGGGACTGAATACACCGACACACCGACAATGGTAAGCATAAATACAAACAAATTCTTACTCTTTGGTGGTGGCTTGCACGCAAGAGCAGCGATGTGTTTCTGTAAACCAATAACTTTAGTCTCCAGCGTTCCGGATCGGTGACAAATGGACACAAGTTCACCCTCGAGGTCCTCCAAGATGCTGACCGACTGTCGGGATAAATCCGAGAGCTGTCGGAGTACGGAGCATAGAGTAAAACCACACACATCCACCAAATCCGTGAAAATCGCGCTCTGTCTTTTAATGTCAGTCTTACAGACATCCTTGGGAGATATTGTCCTCTTGCAAAATGGCATTTTCTCTCTTGTACAATCCCAGTAGATCGATGTTTGTTCAGTGAAAATATGTCTTTTCTGCGAGTTAAAATCCTCTATTACAGAACCATGCTCAGAGTTGGGAGTACAATGCTTTTTTTCTTGCATTCAACTTTGTCCACTGTAAGGAGCTCTCTCACATTACTGTAACCTACGTTACATTCTTGCCAAATCGAAACCTGCCCCTTAGGTTACAGCGAACCCAGGCTAAACAACTCCGCAAGACGTCATTCTCCGAGCTTGTCCAAGCTTTGCGACTCAGCGCCCTAACTACATAGCCTACGCACAGCGCACAGTTTGTTTTCATAATAATCTCTCGCTCTGTACGCAAGACCTAACCATCTTTTATCACTCCTAAATCTGTTGTTATAATTTGATATATAATCGCATGTGCTTATTTGAGGAGATAATTCAAACGGCACCACACATCGTGGCACAACATCATCTTTATAAAGCTGCCACATTTGGTCATAGACATCTCCTGTAATAAACACAGGGCTATGACTCAACCTGCAAGTTTCTTCAGACAAACATTCTCCAAAAAGAACCGTTTAAGCGAGTGAATGTGTCGTCTAGTTTAACAGCTGTGCTGGAAAGCAACAAGAAAAACTCAGCTAGAGTTCAGCTGGAGGCTCCCCCGCCCCCAACTCCCCAGTCCATTCCAGACAGCCCCTCCTAAAACACATCTGGATGACTTCAGAACAGGGCTAGTACTAGTTAGGTAGTGCGTGTCCAGTGCGTTGTGCACGTTTGTCTGGTGCATTTGAACTAACATAAAGTTAAGTAAAGTGGTAAAGGGCACTGAAGAAAATATGGCAGGGGAGAGAGAAGCCTGCCTTCCATGTAGCGAACTCTAATCGCATCAGGCATCATTTCCATGGCTCGTTGTGAATGTCTATCACATGAGAGCTATTGATTGGAAACATCTGTTTGGAAGGGTGGGGGCTCCAGCTTTATCAACATGACTGTGACCATTGTTCCAGGGTCCCACCCTTTTCTGGAGGGAGGAACGGTGCACGTGCAGAATATACTCTTGAGGGAATGTTACCAAATCAACACTCTTTTGGAAGTCAAAGTAGGTTTTTTTTCCCTTCAGGTTTCCACTTGAGCCTGTCTGCATTGTCAGCGTTTAGTCTCTGAAACTACAGTTCACTAACATTGGAACCCAATTTTGACATCAAGTGAACCTATAAAATTCTAAAAACAATCTGTATGACTGTCAATATCTCTGTTCAAAATAGAAACGTAATTCGTCTGGATTGTAAAGACCCAAAGAGCAGTTCTACAGGAACACACACCTACACCTATACCCAGTCCAAGGACATTGGGGCCGATGGAGTTCGGTGCTGGCCACTGGCCCCTGCTGGGTGTGTTGTTTTGGGCTGAGCTGAGCGGTGCTGCATCGTGCGGAGGTGCTCCTGGCCATCAGGCCAAAGGCGGCAGCAGGAACAGCCTGCAGCTCAGCACGCCCCATATGGCCCTCTGGAAAGGAGCGTCGCCACTTACACACCTCACACACACACACACACTTACACACCTCAATGTGAGATATGCAGCACCGTAATGCAGTACAGGCAAGATATGCACTGCATACAGCCCATAATAGCAGAGGAATACACACAAAATGATTGCTATTTGTGCCCTTAAGTCTGAGATGTCAAATTCTAACCTTAATGTATTTATGAAGAACAGAATTTGAATATGCACAGACAAACATTGGTTGAGGATCATCTCCACATAATGGTGAAAATGTTCACTTACCAGGACAAGATGGTCACAGACATGTTAAGAGTATGCCATCTACACACTGTAGTGTCACCGCTATCGTCTCCAGAATATCCAGATATTTTTAACTATTTCTTTAAAAATGATGTGCTCTTCAACTCTAACTTAAAGGTAGAATACACAGTTGTTGATGTTTGAGTTCAGCAGCCAATCAAATTGCACCCCTCCCTTCTGTTCACCTGAGGTAATGTATTGATTGGCTGAAATAGTTTATGGCTCAGTCGGAGCCACAATGTTTGTTTCCCCATCTACAGACAGGATTTCTTTGAGCACACAAAACACCGAACATGCAGCTGGATGGCTTTAGCTATTTGCTGAATTCGACAATTATATTAGATCTGAATGGACCTTAATTACCAGAAACTTGCACTGTTAGTTTATACGGTGCATTTCTGACCCGGTTTTGCAGGATTCACCCAACCAAGAGCTGTTAACACACACACGGAGATGAAACCGTAACTGTGGCAGCTTCTCAGTGTATACAGCGTTGTTAAAGGTGTCTAGCTTAAAGTGTCAGACATTTGTTACGCTGTTAGAGGCACTCGCACACGATTCAATCGGTCACTACGGTGAAATTGCTTCTTTTTTTTATGTCACAATTTTCAAAATTACACTGCATCACTGCAACAGCAAAAGGCTTCAGCTTCACAGCAATGACGTGACAGCAGGGAGTCAGGTGGCTAAAAAAATTTTGCATGCTATGCCAACATCAACCACTGGGGAGCAACATAAGTCCTTTTGGTGAAACTGTCCTGCAACCATCAGGAAACCAGACATATTAAGTTTAGAATCCATGTGTTACAATAGATCTGTACAACCAATGTGATCTGCCCATCCCCTTAGGTAAATAGCCTTGTGTGCATCCTTACTTTGACAGCCGTTTCCTCTTTTGAGTCATGTTTTTACAGGAAACTATCCTTCACATTTATTTTGATAGTATATTGTTACGAGAAGGGGCAACAAACCAGTTATTCCCACTATCCATCGAAGCTCCTTACTTTAGTCGTGTGGTCTAGAACAGATCACCCCACAAAACTGTAAGAAATGCCTTCACATCATGTCAATGCTACGTGTATCGCCAAAAGGCACCAGTTAGGATTCTAGCAAGCCTTTATCAGTATCAATAGTGGTGCAGTAACGTGATTAGAAGGATTTGCATGCCTTTGAGGTAGTTGGATTGACAGGTTTAGACCAAAACCCTTACTGTTGTTTTAAATGACTAACTTAAGAAATGGATTTAACCTTCAGGTATTTTATGCAACATTAAAAGATCTCCACTACCAAGGAGACCGCCTTATGGAGACCCCTAGAATCATCCCCTGACAGACCACGACTTAAGACACTGATGTTGTAAATACCACTTTGATTTTTTTATTGGAAACTGTATGCAGTTGTCTACTGTTAAGTCCAGGGGGTGGGGGGGGCTTAACTGCTGCCCTGCTTGGCTGACAGTCTCTTGTCCCTCTCCTCGGCAATGGTGAGGCGGATACCCTTTCCACGGGGGATGGACACCCATGGCTTGTTGCCCTGTAGGGAGAGGAGAGGATTATTTCACCACAAAACAAGAGTGCACAGCACGGGACTAATGGATTAGAATACATGGAATTGATATGAACAAATGCTTAGTACACAGAATTGGAGATTGTGAAAAATATTAAAGAAAACCCCTATCCTTCAAAAAATGCAATGGCCCTTATGCAATCAGTGAGAATGCAACTTGTAGACAAAAGGACAGACATCTTTCCAATATTGGAGGCCAACTCTAGGCCAAGACTAGAACAAATCCATTTAAAATGTCCAGACAGACTGGAACATCTCACATGCTCCAACTAGATGTGGCCCAGAAGCACCAATCAGAGTAACTGCTGCCCCTCACAATATGTTTGATATTTTTATAGATTGTTCCCCAACTTTTTGCAACCCAAGACTTTCATAATGCAGCATAACATCAAAATAATGTAAGTTTCTCAGCATCATTTGCTCTTGAGGTGGAAATGTGAGTTAGCGCACTACTGCTATAGAATTAGATTCGTTATCGTTTCATATAGCATTGAGAAACATGGTGTCAGTGGACAGGGTCAAAGGGACGGTTGCCTCCCCCGCTGTGGTGAATGCTATGTGGGGCAATAAGGCACTGCGGTCACCATCCCTTTGGGGCACACCTTACATGGCCAAAAGGCATAATACAGACACTGACAGCTTTATTTAAAAAAAAATTAAAAAAAATAATAATAAAAAAAAAAAGAGATTTGCAACAGTTACTTTGAAACCAGTCAGTGTCCAAATAATAAAACATTCCAACAAGTGGCAATGCTAGTATGTCTACCTCCTGAGTAGCTGGAAGATCATTGCTGAATACAGAATGAGAACACAGTATGGAGCAGGGTGATCATAATGTTTTCCTAAATGGTTCCACCTGCTTAATACATGTGACTTCAAATGTTTCTGATCACGTAAGATTTTCTGAACCACACACACACACACACACACACACACACCATTGCCCAAGATGAGTTCAAACCTACGACCAACCTTGAAATGCAAAGCCATGCAGAAGTACCCCAACCAAAAACAAAGTCAAACCATAGTTCTGTACAGATCTACAAAGCATCCGTTTCTCACACATTCCAGACAGTTATTCAGATATCTTTCTCACCTTGCCAATCACAAAGATGTTGGAGAGCCTGGTGGCAAAGGTAGTGCCACTGGTGTCCTTAACGTGGACCACATCAAAAGATCCAGGGTGCCTCTCCCTGTTGATGATCACTCCAATACGCCCCAAGTTAGCGCCTCCGGTGACCATGCACAGGTTACCTGCATAAACACAGCCGTCAGTCAGAGTTGATCAGCAAGCTTTGATTGCCTGTAAGGTCACATATCGTTATTCTACATTAACTATTCTGTCAGAGTGTGAAGAAGGCATCTCACCGGTGTCAAACTTGATGAAGTCTGTGATTTTGCCCGTGGCCAGGTCAATGCGGACGGTGTCATTGACTTTGATCAGGGGGTCAGGGTAGCGGAGGGTACGGGCATCATGGGTGACCAGGTGAGGGATCCCCTTGGTGCCAATGATGAGTTTCTTAATTTTGCACAACTTGTACTGTTGAGAACAAAAAAGGAAACTAAGCACTCAAACAATCCAAAACGCATTCACTTGCCCACCTTCAGAATGTACGTCACTTCTCACTGAATCCTAATAAAACACAACCCAGTGGAGCCCGAATACACACGGTTAGGTATCTCATGAGACAATGACAATGCCTAACATTGTGGAGGGAATGGGAACTCACCTTGGACTCCTCATTTGTAATGCGGTGGACAGTGAACCGTCCCTTCACGTCGTAGATCAGACGGAAGTGTTCCCCAGTCTTCTCAATGCTGATAACATCTATTTCCAAAACATACAGGGTATTTAAGTCTAAACCTTCAATAAAGTGTGATAATATAAATAAAACATGAAGTTCAGAAATGGGCAGGTTTTATTGGGCTTGTTTTCAAACTCTGACTGAACATGCCACATCATCTCAATCGATCATGCAAAGGACATTTCAAAGGCTATCCATGTTGTACAACATGACTCAACCAACATCTATTTGATCTACTCAACAAACTGAACCATTCTTACAGTACGTCTATAACCAGCCAATCATATAATGTCTTGCGATGTCTATGCAATAAAGCTATGCCTTGCTCCTTTAGTTAGACCACTGACTACTAATCTCAACTGGTGTTCCACTACAAGTTCCATCTGGTATCTAGTTCAGACAATCATATAAAACGTGAAAAAGAACTTATCTAACCAAACATATTTGAGGGGGACTAAAAGAGCCTATCAACCCTTAGCACATGAACATTTGCCTTAACTCGGTTTTATCATATCTAGCCCATTGCAGAGTGAGATAGTAGAGGGTAGATTCTCTCAAATGTGTACAATTCAATGCAGTGAGGGAAAACAAACAAACAAACGACAGTGTTAAAATCTGGGTTCTACCACATGCCACCATCCAAACAGTATAGGGCAACTCACCCATGAAGCCAGTAGGATAGGTAACATCTGTGCGGACCTTGCCGTCAATCTTAATAAACCTCTGCATGCAGATTTTCTTGACTTCATCTCCGGTCAAGGCATACTTCAGGCGGTTCCTGAGGAAGATGACGAGAGGCAGGCATTCCCTGAGCTTATGGGGCCCAGTGGATGGACGAGGAGCCTGGGGACACAAGAGTCGATTTTAGTTGCAAAATAACTAGGAAAATGCTCAATTCACTTTCCACAAATCACATCTCAATTTTCACAATCACTTAAAAAAAAAACACCTACTCGCAACACATCACCCCTGAACAACTACTGTGTGCCCCCAATGAACAGGTCACTTACGAATACTCCAGTCAGCTTGTCAAGCATCCAATGCTTGGGCGCTGCAACGCGCTTCAGATGCTTCTTCGGTCCGCGGGCCTGAAGACACAAAAATCACAGAATAAAATGTAACTGCATGTTGTCATATTCTTAGCGGAGAAGTAGCCAGACTAGCTTCACAATTCGGCGGCAGCGAGTGTTGCCAACTCGTAAGCAAGCTAGCGTTTAGCCGGTGGTATGCTACCAAAATGATGGCTAAGCCTGCGGCCTAGTGTAGCTAACAACTTCACAACACCCCGAAACAACATTTCATGCAATTAAAATGTTAGGTATTCACAAACATTTCACTAAAGCAAAACGGCAGAAAATAGAGTTCTCCCCGTTCAAGTTAAGTAAAATATAACACGCCAGTTAGGACTCTCTGTAGCCACATCGAAGATCAAATGGTTAGCTTATGTAGCTAGGAGAACAGTCCCATTTTATTATCAAATATTTTATAGACAATATAACTTGTTTTGCTCAAATATTCATGGTTATAGACTGCAAACACGCATACAAATAGGAATTGTTCGATACAAAATACATTAGAATCGCTATATAGTTGATGATTTAGGATAAAACGTCTAAGAATATCTGAGGCAGAGCTACTCACCATGTTGGAGAATGCAGAAAAGGACTTTCTACTTCCTGGCCGTCGCAGATAAGCACCGCTACGGTGAAAGCAGAGGGCCAAACTGCGCAACCGTCACAGTGCGTTGACATGCAAACGGACAGGCGAATCTGATTTATCATGTTTACATTGGTTTTTGTTTGCGCGTAATAACGGCAACCATGAAAACCATGAATGTTTTTATCAAGGCACACCGACCTATGGATCTCTGTAGCCTACCACAAGGTTTAGATTAAGTAATGCATTTGTTTGCAGTTTGGCCGATGGGCTCCCCAATATGACATGATGATTTCTTATGTTAGGCCGAGTTTCAATTTCCTCAATCTGTTGTTTTTGACCATCGTGAAGGCTAAGCATCTGCTGCAGTGTGCTGAATGACTATATTTGTGGTCTGATCTATCTCCATAATTATTCACAAATGGACCTAAATGAAGAAGTGCGTTTGAAAAGTGTCTACCAACACTATAATCACTTTGTTTGTAAAACTTCATTGACCAATGAAAAAAAAAGAGCTAATTCATATCTAACTATCTGTATGCGCCTCCACTCTGGATATCCCAACCTTTAGAAGGCTTCCTAAACTAGAAGACACACAGAGACAATCCCCCTGCAATGACTTCAAAGGGCGTTTCCCAAAATGACCACTAGATGGTAGTACCATAATAAAATACTACATGCTGCAAATAAATATCATAGGTTGTTGCCAGTGTGAATCGTTTTGAAATAAGGAAGACATAACTGCTAGTCTACAAAGTACAATTTTAATTACACTCTCTTTACTCGTGTTCTAGTGTTTTACCATCACACAAACAAACCATTGGTCACGGTGTGCTTTAATGGAAAAAGATAGATGGAAAGGAGGTGCTACACAAGAAATGTGAAAATATTAATGTGAACATAATTTCATTTAAAAAAGAAGAAGCAGCTAAATGAATAAAGATAAATCCATCTTTAAAGCTTTCATTTAGTAATTCTCTACTAAACAAACATCTATTGATTCAGTTATAAAAAGCTTTTGGTACAGTCATTCAGAAACTATTGGAATTGTAATAAGAAATGAAAGGCCCCTACATTCATATTCCATGTCAGAAAACAAACCCTTTTTCCCAACAGTATATGGTGTTAGGCACATTAAGAGGTAGTCATTTTTCCCACCTGTGCAAGGGCATAGTTATTCAGGAGAGAGAGACACACAAAGACATAGAAGGCCTCAAAAACCCTTCTCTCTTCTTACCATACCATACCAACCTTGAGTTCTTCGACAATGACATAAAAAGAAATTCAATTCGTAGTATGTTTTAGTTGGTGATAGCTATTCAATTCACAGTACATGAACAGTAAAGCTGAAACACAAACTACTGCTATTCAATTCACAGTACATGAACAGGAAAAGCTGAAACACAAACTACTGCTAGATCTACTTGCACCCAGTAAAGGAAAGGAATGTTTCCATGTGATCCTAGGGAATTACACCACCTGGAGACTGACTCTGGGGGGGAGGTTCTTCTCTCATCAATTTATGTACGTAGTTATGGAAAATGTTTGGCTACGTCAGGCTCAGTGGTGACCAGAATCTTTTAGTGATGCACACTTTTTCAAACGAACCCCTCTGAACAAGGCATTACCAATGTAATCCTTCCATTAAAGAGTTGTAACGTCATCTGAACAGGCCTTAAAGGCAGATTCCGTTGTTCTGGCAAAAGGCTGTTAATATCTGAGCTCAACAGCCAATCAAATTACACTCTTCCCTTCCATGCCCTGAAGCTACATGTTAATTGACTGGAGTTGCTTATGGCTCGGTCCAAGACACTATGTTTGTTTCTGAATTCGACAAAAAGGGTATTGGATTAGAATTACAAATTCTACCTTTTATGGTTTGTAAACGAGAACTCAATATGCATCTGCAATGTCTGGGAGAGAACATGTCCAAGTCTACACATATTACAGCCACACATTCAAGCTAAGAATGAATTAATGGGGATTGACACTTACACGTGTTTATCAACAGGGCCCATATCATATAGGTGTTTGAAAATTGTGAGTGTGTCCTAAAACAGATGCCCTAATATTCTAAAGTAACTGTGACGCAGGTTCTGGACTGTACCTGATAGTTTTTATGTCCTGTGAATCAGCCACAAGTCTACTGTCCGATACACTAACCACAGTCTGCACATGCATAAATGGCACTTGGACATCTTCAAATCAGCTATCAAGTATCTGTGCACAAATCCTCAGTGTTAAAATATGTTTCAGAATGTTCTCAGATCAGCCCCTGAAGAGTAAACTATCTCCACTCCAAGAGTGACTCTTCTTCCTCTGGTCCATGAGGCTGTCAAATACTGGACTAGCATGAAAGGCATCTTCAGCGGAGCACAGATGTTTGTGAATCATTAAGCTTGATCTGCCTCTTACTTTGAAAAAGGTCCTGTTGAGTCTTAGCAGGAACTTTAAACAAGAATTTAAATCAGTTTTTTCATCAGTTTTGTAGTTACCTATCCCAGAAATGAAGTAATCTGACCACAATTCAAACATAAAATAAAAGTATATTTGCTGAAGTTTAAATTGTCATTGCCCTGGATTCTTTTCCCTTCCACCATTTATCCTCCTGGCATTAACAGAGGACTGGAATTGTTAGCTTAAGCCTTCCTGGTTTCTGTCTAATTTCCAATTTAAATGGTCCAATTTTAAGTTGTAATAATGTATAATAATAACAGGGATGTAAAAGTCACCCAGTTTACTTTCATTGTATGTTGAGCAAGTTCACATTTGCATATATTCAAACAGATGAAGACAGTGAAGGAAACACATTTATCAAGGTAAACACATTTAAAAAACTAGAGCTTGAAAAACAGCAGTAGATACATCTCAGATGTTGCAACTGGACTATAGGCAAGCATGAAACTGACTTATGCCCTTATCACTTTAGCAAACTTCTGTGGCCCATGTTGACTTCCTGACAACACCTTCAGACAAGTACAAACCATCATACAGAGAAAGCCTTGAAAAAATGGGTCCAATATTGCCTCCAATTCTGTAGAGAGAGTGGTAGAAGGAGGAAGAATTTAATCTGTGTTGCAAGGGTCAGCATCCTGCAGGTATATCTGAGATAAAATCAAACTCATTCTGGCCCAGCCAAAGCTCTGGTAACTCCTTAGCCTGGTCTAAGCCAAGCTCCAGCACCAATGACATTAGCACTTCTTCATCCACAGGGTCAGAGTCAATAATCCCAGGACCCTGGTTCAATCCAGGGGCGGAGGTCTGTGTGGCACCCAATTGGCGCATCCCAAAGCCTCTTGAAGATGTGTTGGCTGATCCTGTAGCACCAGCAAGGCTCTGATAATGGCTGTTGAGTTTCTGGAGTTGCATGCTAGCGAGTAGGTGTGGGCCAGACTGTACGTGGAAGGGCTGAGGCTTCCCCATGGCTGGGGCCCCACTGTGAAGAGGTAAAGGGGGAAACTGTGAGCTGGCCTTTCCAGTGCCGGGGTAGTGAAGAATGGTCAGTGAGTCCGAGTCTTTCATGATGTAGGGAACAGTAAGCTCATCACAGGACACCTTTGGAAGGAAACAGTAGAACATTTTGGCAATGTCACCATCATCACCTGGCATCAAAGGTTCCGTATGATCTTAAAACACATTCAGCCATTAAGAAAAAAAAGACGGAACGCAAGACCTCAAGGACAGACGTCATCAGATATCATCCATCTCAGTGAATCCACCTCGGTGTTAGATATCTATGGAATGAAACCACTATTCTATATTGCCCTTGCCCTATATAACCGTTACCGTACCCTACTCTGTACCCTACTTTGACTACATTTATGATGAATGTTTCCAAAGGGCATCGGAGGTGATTTGATGATTCCGTTAGGCCAAGTAATCACAGGTCTAATTAAGCTTGGAAGGCTTGGCTGTGCAGCCAATAAAGCAACACTTCCACACACAATCCAGCCATGTTTTAGTGCCAAGGACGGTCATTTAATGTTGTGCTTCCCAACCTCTGAACTCCCTCACACCCCCACCAGACTCACACACACAAAGCCTATTTAAAGGAAAAATGATTGAATTGTTGGCTGGAATACAGCTGGAGTGGCCATCTACGAATAAATACACACATTCAACTAAACAGCAGTGATGTCCATAATTGCAGAGTTTTTTTTTTATTAAACAGCAAACACACCACTGTATAATAGTCATATTGTTATTCATCCCCACACATTTCAGTGTATTTCTATGAAAAAACTATGGGCATGTCCTAAAACTATCACGGTGCTGTACTTAAACTCAGTTAGCTTAACCAAAAAGGAGAAATGTTGTAATTATATACTGAAACACAAACTAGCAGTAGGCTAAACCACACATATCTTCTGGCAAGTTTCAAAATCTACATCTGTATGCACTGCATTACCGAACAGCTGGTTATTTCAGCATGTAAAGTCAGTCATGTCAATCACATCTTTGCAACTTTGACAGTTAAACACTGCAGGGTGCCTTTACATTTATCAAACGCACATCGTCATTTGAGATTAGAAATCGATTTGATGTCACCCCTAATTAAATATTGCTAATACTTTTGGACTGGAACTAATAGCCTAGCCTATTGTTGGGACAAATTGCCAGGGTCTTTCCTCTCAAGGTTAGCTGCACAGATAATTAAACATTTTCATAACAATACACTTTAGATAAAAATAACTTACCTCTACATATAATCTATTGTTAGTTCCGCAGAATTTCGAAGTCCGAACCAAGGCTTATTATCCAGCAAAAGCCAGCACCCGCACTCAGTTTAAGGCGAAATTGCCTGCACTAATGCGCACACAAGTTGGAAGTCGCACAAAAGTGAAATAGTCATATTATTTTTCCATGACAAGCATCAACTTATTTTGCCCACAATCTCACTCAGTTGGTGTCGTCTGAGCAACACGGAGTGGTCCAGGGTTAGAGCGCTCCCCATACGCCTTGACACAGATATGTGTGTGTGTGCGGTTTCTTTTTTTTCTCTATCAGAGAAACCTTTGAGACAATACTTCGAAGTATGGATGATATTTACTTTATTCAAATGTAATCTCAAAACAAACCGGTCTTCAATAGGCCATTATTCCAAGAGCTTTTGAAAGGTCCTACATTACATGTCCAAGTTTTTGTATCAAATTTGTACCATATGTTTGTCATTGTTTATAACCTTTTATCTGACAGTGCAGGTGGGGGCTGCTTATAATGGTTTCAATGCAATAAACATGAAAGTATTATACAGACCAGGAGAGCGATGGATAGCGTATCCATTAATTTCGGTTGGGGTCGTCAACAAGAGCATAGATAAACTGGGTGTCATTTTCGCGAACCAGGACTCAATTCAAGGGTCCAAAACCAAGCGACAAACTCGTGAGCCCTACATGTCATATGGTTATATCATATAACCAACCTGAGATGTCTCCTATTATCACTGAAGGCAGAGGCAGACATATTTATTTGCCATAGTTACTTGCCAAATGTAAATCATTGTCTCGAATCATTGTCTTTCATACAGGTCACAACATAGAACATGATGACTTACGTTACTTACGTACCTTCTTCAAACCGCACTCTGGTTAAGAGCAGCTTTGGCTATTTCATATAGAATAGCAAAAATGAAGAAGTGACTATTGCAAACACATACAGTAAAAAAAATCAATCACAATTGAATGGCCGTGTGTGGGAAACAAACGCATTATATTTTGATAGGTTTTATAATTTTCTTGCTTTTCATCTAGGCATTATAATTCCCCATAGATTCATCTTTAAGTAAGAGTTATTGACACGCATATTTAAAACACATTATAAACATTTGGCACAGCCTAGCGAAGACCTTGACTATAATACATTACAGTTAAAAACTGTTTTCCTGCAGTCCTGGCTCTGTAAAATGAGAAATAAATCAATGCACAGAAGGGAGGGGTGTATTTGACTACACCTTTAAAGAGGTTGTACAGCTCTCCATAAAAAGTGGTCATCATCCATAAAGGAATAAAACCTCCCTTCCTCTTGGTCATCCATGACCAAAAATCAAAAACGCCTTTTTTGATAATCCACCTCTGTATTTTCTATCATAACCTCTGGGTTGGGTGTGAAATGCATAGTAAAAGAAACAAAACAGTACATGCATTTTGAGCACAGTCCTCAACTTGACGCAAACCCACACCCTCAGACAGTCGAGTGTGCTATCAAGGAGGCAAAAAAAAAAAGTGTATGAAGTTGTATCTCTTAAAAGATATGAAATATAAGATTTTGCAAGTGTGTGAGGTTTTCTCAAAGCAAAGCACTGTACCTGTGACCATTGTTATACAAGCCCACAGCTACATTTCCTCTGTGTACATCAGAGCCATTGTGGTACCATCCCAAATCTGGCTTTAAGTTTTAAATGGTTCAGGAATGGTTTGAGGAACATGACAAAAGATACAACGTATCGACTTGGCCTCAAACTTTCCCAGATCTCAATCCGAACGAGGATCGAACATGCGTAGGATGTGCTGGAAAAACAAGGCGATCAATGGAGGCCCCACCTTGCAACTAAGCACTTATGTGTATTGCCAATGTCTACCACAGGACACCTTCAAAGGTCTTGTGGTGCCCATGCCATGATGGTTCAGAGCTGTTTTAGTGGCAGGAGGGGGACCTACACAATATTAGGCCGGTGGTTTTAATGTTGAAGCTGATTGGTGTAGAGTTCCATTCCCAAACTGGCCCAACTACTAATACCTCTTTGAAAACTTTGTCACTCTGATTGAGGTCACCTTAGCAGCTATGGAGGGGCACTCTTATTTAAGAGGAAAGACAGCCTAAGTAAACAGGAGATATGTGGCAAAACGAGCTACTCTACACTGAAAAATTAAAAAGCCCAGCAAAACATTTTGTTACAGTTTTACTTTAGAAAAGGGAAGGTATAGTCTACGAAAAGGAAAGGTTTAATATACTAAAAGGGAAGGTATAGTATACTAAAAGGGAAGGTGTCAGTTGACCAAACTTAAAAGACAAAAAACACAACAAACACACCCTTTGATAACATTTGTACTAGCCACGAAATATTTCATTCAATCTCAAAAACAGCGTGAATTATGACTATCTTAAAATGGAATATGGGACTTATGAAGGTACATCATATACAAAAAAGCAAAAACAAAAGAACAAACATATATCACCACCCATAACAATCAACATGGCAGAAAAATATGGGCAAAACAAACTTTTCTTCAGGTAAAAATCCTTGGTTAAGCCACTACTTTCTGATGGAACGCTACGATGGTGGCAGAATTTTGGTCCATCCATGTTTTTGTATGTATTTGGAGAATGAGCATTTTGAAAATGAAATAAAGAATCTCTATTGTCATTCCTGGAAACATTGAAGTGATGTTTTCTGCGGCTCCTCTCTGGCGATGGCTTCCACATACTGTCTTCATTAGGCAAACACAAGCCCAGGGCCCACTCTTAAACTACATTCTTCAGATTCCCTGGAAACAAGCAGAAGATTGGAAAAGAGCTCAGTCAAAATTAAATCATGAAAAGCATATGCAAACACACACATCAAATCAAATGTTTCAAAACAAACAAGTCAAATGTGATACCCTGATTATTGACAAACTTGATTATTTATTATCCATTCATCAATTACATATTTGATTCTTGAAGAACCCGCATTTCTGTAGCTAAGCTGGGAGAAAAAGGCCACCACCGAGGTCATTCAATACTGATGAAACTGTATATCTGTACTAGTCTGGGAAGTCCCGCCCCACTTCTTCCGGCCAAATTGATTTTGCCTCTGCACTGGGTCTGGCCAACTTTGGATAGCCGTTCATTTCAAGATTTCCACAATCCTTGGAGCCAATCACAAACTGGCTTTTGGCTACCTAGCGCGCCATTGGCGGATTTAAACTTACCACGGCTACGTTACAGAATCTACTGCACGGAGAGTTTTTAAACATTGGACATGGTGGCCGCCGAAGCACCGCAAAACTTCGATAAGGCAAGTTTTCTTTGAAAACAGAACAGAAACTTGCCCTGGAACAATTCATACAGAAAAAATATGTGTTTGCTTTATTACCGATCGTTGTATCGTTGTATAGTATCGTTGGTCTGATTGGTTAAAGGCGTGTCCAATTACGTGAGTGAAGTGGATCGCTGATGATAGTTGGCCAGACTAACTGAGCAAATGCAATGCAGTGAAGGGGCAGGGAATTCCCAGACAATATCTGTACTGTAGTTCTGGACAAAATCTATGAAATGAATAAATGTACATTCACGCTTTTCAGGACTAGATATGCTCACAAACTAACAGAATTTCAGCTGGGGATGGGAAACATTGCTGAACACATTACATCACACCACGTTACCCATGGAGACCAGAAGACAGGAATCAAGACTATTAACTATTAAACATCTGACTTGCTTATCTGCATTAAAGCATATCCTGTTTCATCAACATAACCCCAGAAATGTTTCTGTAATGCTGACATACTAATAATCTCATATGGTTTACCAATCCCCATGGCTGGTATTCTGTAAATTTAAGGGATGGCTTTGTTTCCATAAAAAACATCTTTGAAAGGTTTGCAGTGTAGGAGAACATTTGAGTGGTGACACAAAGTATCTAGAAATAATGCAAGTTATCAAACTGTCACTAGTAGCTTACCTAGCCATTTTCCCAGTAAAAGCCACATAATGCATTTTTTTTTTTTTTTTTTAAGATTTATTTTTTGGGCTTTTATGCCTTTAATCGGACAGGATAGTAGAGAGAGACAGGAAGTGAGCTGGAGAAAGATTCGGGAGAGGGATCGGGAAATGACCGCGAATCGGACTCGAACCGGGTCCCCATGGGTATTCCAACCCATTTATGGTATAGGGCTGCTGCCGCTTGCGCCACAGCTCCCCCCATAATGCATGTTTTTGACAATTTTTAAGGTGTTTCTATGCAATATCCTTCAATTCATTTTGATGACGTATGGTCATGTGAAGTACATTAATGTTAACTTAACTTCTAACTAATCAGTGGCATCTGTGTTGTATTTTTGCAAGTCTGCTGACTGACATCTCTAGTTTTAAGACAAAACTTTACACAGCCATGTTGAGTTAAAGTAACCTTTGTAAAGCCTCTTTACACAACCATGTTGAGTTAAAGTGACCACCATGTTCATCCTTTTTGTCGTGCCCAAAAAACATGCCAACGGAACACGGTAATTTGAGTCAACATAATAACAAAATGCACATTTACAGTACACATTAGCCTGACAATGCTACACAGCTACACAGAATATTTGGCAGGACTCAAACCCACGAGAACCTGTAAACACTGGCGCAAGGTCACACGCTACCAAATTTGGTCTTACTGCTACCAATACCTCCTACTAATAGCAACTCGCTATTCTCAGGGCAGTTATTATGGCAAAGGTCTAGCGGTCATCTAGCCAGCTTTTGTGTACATGATTTTGTTAATCTTAGCATGTGGTAACATGGCCTTAGCCTGTTCTCCCCTCTGCGCTCTGTGAATTTGAAGCGCTTGCTGGTGATAAGGATTAATTTACAATTTCATTTCGCAAAGAATTCCTCTAACTCAAAGTATGTTAGGAATCTGCAAAATGCGTCTTTGATAAACACACACATTTTTGCATGCAACAATGTATTTGTGAGATATGTATATGCCTCCCTGCTACAGGCATGGAGTTCAGAGCTACATAAGAGACTGGAACCTTTCCATGTCCCATATCACGTCAAATACAAGCTTGTCATTGGCAAAAACAAGTGGTTTACTTTTATGTGCTGATTTGTTTGCTGACTTCGCTTGTTTATTGTCCCTAGTAAAAATAAGGACGCGTTTGGAAAATCTTGAAGTTTACCTTTAACCTGCTAGTTTTAGACCAAACCTCCACAATGAAAAACAAAATGCTTATCATACTGCAATGCAATATGCTAAGAGTTATTGTTTTCCCATGGTGGTGTTGTATGCGTGTCCATGGCTGTGGTAGTGATCATGGCTATTACCTTGGATGGTGCTGATGACTCGCTCTAGCTGCTGGGCATCATTACGGTCAGGTCTGCAGCTTGGGCTGATCTCTAGTGAATAATCAGGTCCATACTCTGTGAAAAACTGGAAAGAAAACAGTGGAACATTTCAGCAAACAACAACCACAACTTTTTGTTACAGGAGAGAAATCAGTATAAATATGCCACAACTGTTTGGAAACATTATACAAATGTTTGAAATGAACAAACATTTAATAAAAGAAAGACTATACAAAAGGGGGTCTGATACAAACTGATGAACCCCTTACAGTCAAACACAGGACAAGAGGGACAATGTTGTCAAAGGGAATCCTTGAAGAGAAGAGAAGTATATATGCCTGAGGTCTGATGGGGAGGTAAAGGTAAGGTCCTTCTGTTTCTCCAGCACATCCTGCATGGCTTCAACATTGACTCTCCCTCTTGTTCTCATTTACATAGCAAGCTGCTTGTACATCTCTTGGCTGTGGGGGCATTTCTACTACTGACACAGCCTGTATTTTGAAGGTGCTTGGGAACGAGTGCTTTCAGAGAAAATAAGCCAACTAAATAAAAGTTTGTTTCCCCATAGTATAATAACTAATAACATACTTTCATAAATGCATATCGTTTTTACAATGAAACAAGACATCCAGGCCAAAAACATCCAAGCCAATTGTCAAGCTAATTACTAAGATTACTGTATGAAACAGGATAGGTCATTGATATCATCTTAAATGTAAGAAGATTGACAAAGAAGATTCCCATGCCAAACCATAAAAGAATGAGAACATAAAGTGATAAATGAGAGTTATGACAGGGAGTTGAAGAGTGAAAAAGGATTGAGTTCACACTGTGCTTAGGCCCGAGTTCTCTGGTTTTAATTATCATCTTGTTTATCTGGCCTACCTCCGGTTTGAGAAATGTGGAACATACAAGGCATTATCACACAAGGTCCACTTTTTGTGCGCGCGCGCGCACACACGCGCGCGCGCACACACACACACACACACACACACACACACACACACACACACACACACACACACACACACACACGCACACACACACACACACACAATATAGAAGAGGATCTCCTACAACTTTTTCCCATGAACCTTGGGTTTCTCGTGCAGAGACAACACAGAGCTCCTCAGTCAGACTGTTTAGTTTGGACAGAATCACCCAACCTCTTTGAAATAGACCACAAGAGAGAGAGCTAAAAAATAGAGAAGAGCCGGTTGAGAGACTTTGTGCATGTTTACGTATGGGTACACAATACAAATTCAAGAAGAGAATTTACCCCTGAGCTCTACATAATTAGAAGATCAAGTAACCATACCCTACATGTGTATGCACACATTATACTGATGATCACTTACCCGAGGGTCATCCCATGACATTTAATTCATTACAGGCCCCCCACATGACCCTCAGTTTTCCTCTAAATGTGCATCATGTACTCCAGATATGTTAAGTTTATAAGTTTCAGGGCCAAAACCAAAAGTTACAAAATTATGGCAATTTGAATAAAGGTCTCACATGCATCTGCCCACGTGCACTGTCTAAAGTGTGCTGTAGCATCATCAAACACTGACATCAACACTGAAATCATCACATCTTTTAATGAGACTAACTTCCATCTGAAGATTCTAAGTGCAGATGTAACCAACACTTACAAAGGCAATATGTGAAGTTGTTTTTTTTTCAAGCAAAATAAAGTATGTACCATTATTAGTGCTCCCTGAAGTGGGGTAGGCCATTATGAGTGCTCCCTTATGTGGGGTAGGCTGAACGCACTGTTTGAGCAATAGCTTGAAAACTTTTGTCAAATATAACGGTATTTTTATGGCAGGTTTAAGGTGCATTAACCTTGCCCGTTAGGATACAGTTGTCAAACTATTGGTAAAAAAGTGCCTTGAGCCCCCCACACTTCAGGGGGCACTAGCACAGAGGGACACAGACAACTATGGAAACAAACATTCCAAAGCAGCCATGTTGGGCCACATTCATGGCTAGTTTCATGTGGATGGGTGAATATCGTATATAGTTTATGTAAATCGGTGGGAAATAAACCCAAAAAACAAACACTTCATGCCCTGCAGTCATAATACAATGCAAAGACAGGGTTTCCTTCCCTGTTTGAAAATATCATTATTATTATTCGAAAACTATTCATTAATTGCCTTATGAGTGGAAGCATAGTTGTAGAATTGAAAATGTTGTAGATTATTGTTGCTGTTGGCAGTTATATTGGCCTGTGTCCATATCTGGAGTACGGGCAACATTATAAAACATTGGTAAG
The DNA here is from genome assembly GCF_963457725.1 of Sprattus sprattus. Lineage (NCBI taxonomy): Eukaryota > Metazoa > Chordata > Actinopteri > Clupeiformes > Clupeidae > Sprattus > Sprattus sprattus. The sequence continues at coordinate 36,949,186 of NC_137924.1, forward strand.
AACTGAGGGGATCATGTGGAAACATTTTCAGATTTGAGCTTAAAGCAGTTAAAAATAAGCCTACACTGTTCCGAGAGAAGCTCCAAAAGAGGCAGGTAGGCTCCTCCACAACCTCCTGGATCCTCAACGATCTGACAGTTTGTGCATGCTTGTCCAAACAGGAGGTTAGCAGCACAGGAGTGCCACAGGGGACTGTACTTGGCCCTTTACACATCAGACTTTCAGTTCAACTCAGAGTCCGGTCTGCAGATATATTATGATCACTCTGATGACCCTAGGGTGTGTCAGCAAGGACACAGCACAGGGAACTGGTGGAATCATAGATATATAGATAAAGGCTAGATAAGTTGCCCGCGTTTCTGGCCGACGGAGTCAAATGTCCGCACATGGCGGCCATTTTGAGACGGAATAGCTCGGTCACCATAGACATAAGAATAGATTCTTATTCTTTTTCTATGTCTATGTCGCGCACCCTTAACATTGTGTTGGTAGTGGTTCTTTTTAAATAATCAGAACTTGCCCAATTTTCAACCGATTTTCAAACGGGTTGGTTTGTTATAAACGTAAGATATGTAGTTATGACACTGCATACTTATGAATAATTATGTTAAGTTCTAAAATAGCTACAAGATTTCCCTTTACAAATATACACAGATCCATGTTGAAATCCCCACCCTGTTCAGAGATGTATTTATGAGACTGCATACTTATGAAGAATTATAAACATGGGTTTTTATATGAAAATAACATTGAACAGAACAGATAGGTGCAATAAATATACACATGCACAAACTATTTATGTAAAATCAATATCTAGGCTACGCAAACTCAGCATGCAGAATGGCAACAGGAGAAACATGTATACTATTATCACCTTTATAAAAGCAATATTACTGATATAATACAATAAAGTTGATCCCACGGGGTCTCGTTTCAAGGGAACATTCAATAGAGCAGGCTGCACAAAATTCTGGCATCTTCATTGGCAATAAAGTCAGCAATTTCCTGTCGAAATCATAATGTAAGATGTTTAAAGGCACAATATGCAACAATTATGCTTTAGGATTAGGGTTAGGATAAGCAGTTTAACCTTCAAATAACAGCTTAAAAAAAATTGGGGCGCTACAATGACTTTTAATATGGAGAATTGCGTCCGTACCAATGGCATAGCAGGGTCGATAGGCATATAACTGCCTTCTGTAGTTTTGCCTGCCGATGCCCGCCGACCTGACTTTGATTACCTTCTGCCGATCTAGTAAGTAGCTTATTTGCCGTCTTGCTTAGTCTTGTGTTGCACATGATTGATGTTTGACTGTGTATGGACAGTTGTTGAGTAATTACCTCTACCTCGCATACCTTTAGCGAATACCTATTAATCCTTAATGCACCTTTAACAAACCAACCCGATTGTAAATCATGTGCAACTTCAGTTTTATTATGTGCAACTTAGGTTATATTGAAAAGAAAGAACAATTATGCGTCGCCAATTGATGTAAAATGACTGATACACAATAGCCGTGATACACAATTAAGCTGCACATTTCAACATGTTCAAGCATCCAGAATTATTACCAAGGTAATGACGATTGTAAATCAAGTCATTTGTAAATCCGTCAAAATTTCCGCGAGATAAGAGTGTAAACGATTGTGAAGATCACTGACGTTACCTAACGCACCACTGATCCCTACCGGAAGCTATTCCATCAAATGGCCTCCTGTGCGGACGTTCAAGAGTCCGCCGTAACACATCTAGCCTTTATCTAAGATATCTATGGGTGGAATGCTTTGTAGCATGCTGTGTGGACAGCCATCTTCTCTTGAATGTCACCAAGACTAAGGAGGTGGTCATTGATTTTAGGAGAACCAGAACTAAATTGAACACTATTTCAATCTTGGGAGTTTAATTGTTGGAAGAGGGGTTTTGCACAAAAAATAAGGACCGATACAGGAAGTCATTCCTCTGTGAGAGAACACTCTATTCTATTATACTCAGTCTATTTTTATTCTATATATTTTTATCCAGCATAGCTTTTTAAATCACCCCCTGTATTCTGTATTTTTTGCATAATTATTTTATATAAAATACTTGTATAATAATAATTATTATTATTATAATAATAAACATCAACAAATATTATCCTTATTACTATTATGATATTATTCATAGTTTTGCACAACACCTGTGGTCTTATGTATCCCACCTTAATCAATGGAGAAAGAGTATGATATTGGGCAGGGAGTTACCTATCTGTTTCTTTTTCTCTTGATCTCTGAATGAGCCCGTTGTGTGCCTATTCCAGTTACCTCCGGTCTGCATTGTATGTGTGTGAGTAGTCTGGATACGACCCTTTCACTGCCGCAGGAATGAGGCAGCTGCAGGGAACAGACCCGCAGGTACAAAGTACTTTTTGTTCCACCTTCCACTCCTCCTTCCTTGTCTCCATTCTTCCTCTCATCCACTCTATTTCTTATCCAACTTTCCTTTTACTCGTGCCTTTCTTCAGGCCATTCCTTTCCCCTTTCCTCAGAGTGTGGATTCACCCTGTAGTTCAGAGTGGGTGGACACACAATAACAGTGCTGCTGAGCGACTGAAGTAGGGGGTCATGAAGGAGGTGGAAGGGACTACTGGGGTAAGAAGGGGTGCTTTTTTTCGTGGCCTGGTGAGACAACAAGAAAAGAAGAGGTGGGGGGGGGGGGGGGGGTCACGGAGGGGAGAGAGCAGCTCTCTGGAACTGTCCTGTAGTGGCAGTCAAAACAGTAAAAAGCCACCTGGGGCCTTATGCATACAGCAGAGTGTGGTTATGGGCTGGGCCAGATTAGTGAGATGCGCGGGGACCTCAGTTTAACTAATGCCTTTATAGACAAGTCTGGATGGAGTGATAGAACATACTGCATCTTTAAATGGACAAGAAAGCACAGACTTGAGGAAGGAACCGACATCTGTAATTTACACAAACCTGAACCCAACCAACAGGTATGGTAATTTCAGCAATCCACAGGACAAGATGTTGCATTCCCTGTGCGACTGATTAAAGTGCCTCAGGCAAAGGCCAGACCTCTCTACGTCACATACATATCTTCATACCTAGACACTCAGCTGCCCTCTACTCCAGTCAGAGATTACACTAGAGATTATATGCCACAGGCAAACCAGGGTAAGGGGTATGGGGGGGGGGGGGTACCCCTTGGGACTACAAACCCAGGCTAGGGTAAGGGTTGAGATTAGATAAAAACTCGTCCCTCGCTAAGGGAAAGGGGTGGAATAGTCCTCTGTGTAAACATACCCAGCCTGGGGTTAAGGGTCGAACCTGGCATATGAACCCTGGTGAACTTGTAGGTACCCTAAGGGAACAACATGAACAATTTACAACAATGCCAGACGCAAGAATCAAAACAACCACCAACACTGAGATATACTCTTCCACAACGAATGTAGAAGATTAATACCGAGTAGCATGGAGTTGGTTTGGCTAAGCAATCAGGATTAAAATAAGACACACTACAAAACTGATCAAATAAATGTTGAAAGGCCATATTGTCATCTCGATATATGCCACGAGACAAAGTCTGTCTGATTTTGTTTCTTCATGCCCACTTGACTGTGTTTCAGTACGTACACAGAGTGGCTGTGATTCAGTACGTACACAGAGTACACAGTGTTTTAGCAGCATCTCTTAATGAGGTTATCACAGGTCAGACACATGTTAAAGGTCAGGCTCATAGAAACAAGAGCAGCTTTTATTTAGTTGACCATGAAAACCTCTACCACCACGACAGAAAGACCCTCTTTGTGAGTCTCCAACACAGGCAAGGGGAGGAGGGGTGATGTCTACTCCTGACTGGACCTTAAAAAAAACTCCAAGACCTTCTCCATCCATCGTTATCATGCCCTCTCTTTTACTAACTCCAGAGAAATTATGTGGGAATTTACCATCTCCCTTTGAAAAGAAAGACTTTTTCAGAGTAAAGCACATGCAAAGGTGGAGGAGTGGAAGAGGGTCACGAGTGGCAGAGAAAACAGCACAAGTGTTCCTCTGTGAGTCAGTTTGGACAGAACACTATTGTTGGCATAGCACCCCCCACCCCCACCCCACTCCCTAAACACACAGAGGCGCACACACACACACACACACACACACACACACACACACACAACATTCCCCTCCAATCACCTGAAAACAGACCCATTTATTCAGAGCCAGCCCAGCGGCTTTGATTAGGTGGAGTGACTCAGCAGAGATGGAAAGAGGGGGTGGGGGGTGTGGTGGTGGTGGTGGGGGGGTTTAGAGAAGAGGAAGAGTGAGGACAGAGGGGCTGCTCTGAAATGAAACACGGGATGGATTCTTACCTCATGGTCTGGGATCTCTGATGCCAACGACTGACCCAAAATAGTCCCCGTCAGATACGCCCAGCATCGGGCTGTGTTGGCAAGATTATAACCTCCTATCTCCACCCAGAGCAGGAGAATAGAGTGAATATCAAGTGGAGAGAGAGAATGAAACAAACACAAAATGAGGACAGAGAAAAGGGTAAAGACTATCAGCACAATGGACTCTTAATTGTAAATCAAGCCTTAAGACAAAGGTAGTCATCACTCAAGCAAAGAGCTGGAGCTCATATCTGGCCTAAATGGCCTTAAGCCATCAAGTTCTTTTGAACTATTCATGATGTAATAATTTTGAGTTCCTAACTATGAAAGCAGTCTGGCAACAAAAGCAGCAGAAAGAGCATCTATTTCATACAGATTAAGCTTCTGCAGTGACAGAGCAGCTCACACACACACACACACACACACACACGCACACCCAACAAACCTCCTCCAAGCAGCAGTGTAGGCAGCTCCCATTCTAAGACATACTGAAGACACCTGCCGATGCCCACAGGAGTCATGTTGAAGGAACACATGGGGTCCCCTGCAATGGTGTCAGCCCCTAGCTGCATCACAATGGCCTCTGGGTTAAACAACGCCTTAACCTGCTGGATCACACTGCAACAAGAAACCAACACAGTCACAGCACCCATCAATTCAGCCAAAAGTGTTGTAGTCAATGACTTTCACAGCTGATGGATCAATGTAACTCAGGCTATCATGTTATTTGATGAGAACTGTTAGCACTGTGCCACTGAATCGCCCTTGATAATATGACTTGTAAAATGTAACTACAAGTGAATTATACACATACTAATCCATTTGTTTATGACTAAATGTATTTTGGTTATTTACTTATTATCATGTTGTAGTAGTACATGTATAAAGTGGTCATGGTAAGGTGTTGGAAAAAACAGAAGAAAGGTCACGTACCTGTTAAAAACCTGAAAATACCTGTCGTCTCCAATACCATCTTCCAGTGGAACATTGACAGCATACCAGCGCCCTTTCCCTAGGCCTGTGTCAGTCAGGTCACCTGTGCCTACAGTGAGAAGATGCCATCACACAGGGCCTCAATCTCTAATAGCGTCTAAGGTATTCTAGAAAAGCCTTCAAGATAGCCCAGCACATGACTAATTACAACATTACATTTCAATGGAGTGTCCTTTCCATACACCTTATTTTTAAATCTTCATAATCAATTTTTCCACTGCAAACAGTTACTTCTTTTTCATAGTTTTAGAGTACCAGCAAAGAGGACATGATTAACAAAACTTACCTGGGAAGAAGCCTGGAGAGAATTTGTGCATCGACACAGTCATAACTTTGGATGTGAAAGTGAAAGCATCCTCCACTCCTGTGAGAAGACAACAAAAGCAACCTTATCTCAAATGGACTTGACTAATAAAGAGACATGTAAGAAATATGCAAGGTCTTCAAGTTCTCACAATACACTAAAACATTGCACAAAGCGGAGGCAACAAACTCCAGAAACAAAGTAGAGGCCAGCAGCCATTCTATATACTAGCTGCTAAAAAGATACCCTCATCTGCGAGCGTCAGTTCAATTTTGCAGTTAATTTAGACCAACTAAATTAAGAATAAAAAGCAAAGGCACAGCAATGTAATGTTTTCTTTTGAATGCACTGAAATATTGAAATGCTTTCTTTTACCATCACCATGATGAAGGTCCACATCTATGTACAGGACACGGTCATACTTCTCCCTCAGTTTGAGGATGCCAAGGACAGCATCGTTCACATAGCAGAAGCCAGACGCCTCATCCCTGGGAGAGACAGAAAGGTACAAGGAATTTCATATGAAGGGTTTTTTATGTAACAAATACATTTTAAGTAGGGTAAATTACATCTGGGGTACTCCTAACAACAGCTCAACTATAGATTGCATCTAAAAATTGAGCAGTCGACCTCTGTGATATCAGACATAAGAAGGTAAGGGTTCTCATGTCAACTTGAAATATTATAATTGAACTGAGGTTCAAATATGGCAATGTTGTTCGGAGTACAGCACCCCCCCTGACCCAAATGATGTTTGATTACTTCTTGGCATGGTGCCACCCCCCTGCCCAGTTGATGGCCACCTCACATTTTCCATCCAGGAGAGACTGAGCAGCCGTCAGGGTGGCACCACCAACAGCTGCAGCGTAGTCAAAGATGCCTTCCACCACAGGGCAATCATAGCCTAAAAGGCAGGAGACAGAAAGACAAGAACAGAAGCGGGTGAAGTAAACATTTTGAAAGAAAGATAAATATTTTGTTGAAAAACAGATGGGAATAAAACATGAGTACTTAACAAAAGATTAGTAAATAAAGCTGGAAAATAAAATGAAACCTTCAGCATATAATTAGACCTATGTCTTTAGACAAAGAGGTCTAATATAAATCTACCAAAGAAGGTCTACCATGTTTAAAGGTGCATTGGGTAGCATTTTAGTGGCATCTTGTGGCAAAGTTGCAGATTGCAACCATCTGAATACCCCTCCCTTTCCAAGCATGGTAAGGCTTCTGGCCTATGGTGGCTGTCAGTTGCCATAAAAACGTGAAATGACCTCTCTAGATCCGGTGTTATGGTTATATCCGCAGTTGAAAGGTTTTAAAACACCAGTACCTCTCGGCAAGGCATCATTGCAGAGTTTGGTTTAAACACACAGAGAACTTTTCATTAACTTGGTTTGAAAACACCAGTGTCTGTACAACATCAGTCAGAAAGCAGATGCTATCAAAAAAACGTGATACGACTTGACTGCTAGTCAGCAAGTTGGTTAACTTGGCTGGCTAACTAACCAGCTAGCTAGTTCATATCTAGTTAAAACGAGTAGTGTTACAAAGGTGTTGTTATGGAAACGTTGGTGCTGTTGCAAGCAGATGCAGTGGTCTGAACCCCCATGATTTTAGAAGAATTTGTTGCAGCAAGCTGAATGTTTTAAGTAGTTGCAGCTCGTCTCTTCACAAATCTTTGGTCTGAACTGGCCTTTAGCTAACTTAAATACAACAATTCATGATTATAGGTGATTATACACTAATGAAAACATATTTATGAATACTACTCACATGTCTGCTAATAGATCCCTCTAAATCCTACAGACTGTACCATTAATGCAAGTATGGTTAGGATTAGGTCAAGATCATCATCATTTATGTTTTCTGAATTACATGACAAGCCACTAAGACAACACTTCAGACTAGATCCCAGACCAAGGGTTAAAGCCTACATCAGTAGAGCCACAGTACTAGAAGGCTTCGGACTAGATCCCAAACCAAGGGTTAAAGCCTTAATTAGCACAGCCACAGTAATATAAGGCTTTGAATACTCTATGCAACAGCCCTTCAATGTAAAATCAAACTATACATAGAAAAAAAAAATAAGATATTCGACCCAAATATCTGTCCACAACTATTTACTGTTAATTCTGTCTGGTTTCATGTTTTTTTTTATTTTATTTTTTACATATTTTCATAACTTGTGCATGTCTGAACTATGGATGGAGACTTAAAGCAGCAACAAGGAGTTCTGTTCCAAAACTAGCAAGCTAACTTCATAAAAGGTATGCAAAAACCTTGCAAACACCACCAACAGCCCAGTTGACATTGATATAAGCTTCCCAACACACTAACTGGTGTCTTTTGGCAGTATAGCTGGCAATGTCATACTGTGAAAGCTTTTCTTCCACTTTCATTCCATTTTCCACAGTTCCAGCCCGCAACACAGAACTACAAAGAGCATTTCCTGGACTGGTAGTGGAGAAGACACAGTTGATTAACTGTCCTACACATGCCCATCAAAATGAATTTGAGGATGGTACCAACACTATCTGCCTATAAAACCATACCTCAGAAAGTGTCAAATAATTGCATAGTGTTACTTTAAGAATGAAATGTTGAAATGCAAACACAGTGTGCAGTTGATGCCAATCAGACCAGTTCTATTGAACAGTATACCGTTTGGATTTAGGGACAGATTGTCTCAGCCCACTGTAGGCAGCACTCCCGAAAATGTAGTTCGAGCCCATAAGCCTTCGTTGCACGAGTTGCTGCAGTGGAAAAACACATCGGATAGTGAACTCGGGACGGAATTGAGACAGATTGTCAACGTCATACCTAAACCAAAATCAGAAGACTGCGGGTCATCATTATCGCCATCCTGACTGATTTTGTGCAGGTGTTCCAGGTAAGAGCCTGTGTGAAATGCTGCCATCTGTTCCATAGAAGCAACCTGTGGTTTTGTGACTCTAAAAATGAACAGAAACAGTATAAGCCCCTCTCGCGTTCACGAACTAACAAAGAGCATTACATTAACCAAATGTAGACGTGGTTAGCGGGGTATTTACGACATTCTTTCCTCGTGACTCTAGGCTACACTTATTAATAACATTAATTCATATCTGATTGTTGTGCAGGCAAACTTACTTCATATATTTCATCAAACCATATGCCTCTATCAAGGAGTGAACCATTGATGCCTGAGAAAGATAAAATGTTAAAGTCATCAAAGGCAGAGCATGCAACAAACAGTCAAAACAGCGCATGCAACATACACTTAAAACCCAACAGCAGTTTTCCTCACACAAGGAGCAACATTTGAAAGTAAAGAACCTAGCATTAGACTAAGTTAGCATGTTATCACGATGCTGGCTAGCATTTGTTCTTACCCGGTTTGGAACTTTAGAGAGAGAATCACAGATTTCTGTATATTCAGAACTATATACATAAGCGACTGTTCGTTTGACATTTCGCAGGTTGTGGCTGTCACTCATTTAGTGTTAGTGAAAATGAAATATGAAAATAAATGTTGTAGTTCTAACTTGGTCTGCAGCCCCCTTTGCTTTGTCTTCTGTTAATTTCAGTTCACCTACATTGATTGTATATGCACAGCGCCTCCTCGTGTGTTGGAGTCTACCTGAGAAACGTCCAGTGACATGATCATAGACCACAAAATATTGTGGCATGTTTCATAACTCCACAAACTATCGCCAGTTCTGATTTGGAACGCGACACCAAATAAAACGTTTTCCAGCACTTCTGATGACTATTTGATAACACCATAACTTGTTGTCCTGCGATCCCAATAAATCAGAAAAACAAGCTAAGACGAAAAGATTAACTTGAAACAATGTTTTTATGGATTTGATTCAACAGGGCATATACTTACACCTACCATAATCTACAGGTCATTAGTATGTCTGAAGATGGCATACTTAGAGCCACCAAAATCAACTGGGCATAAGTATGGCTGACGAACCCTGGCATACTTAGGGCCTCCACCAAATGGCCCTAAGTATAGCTGAAGAACCTTGTTGGACAGGCATTTGGTCATGGTTGTTGTGGGGATGTCTTTTAGTAATGCTTGAGGTCTATCTTGAGGTACGTGTTGTCTTTGGTATCGACATGTGCCCTCCTAACCCATCGTGAGTATGGAGGGCTGTGGTTAGGCGGCAGACACCACTGTTGACACACTAACCTAATTCAACGAAACACAGATGAAGGAAGTTGCCCACTTGACAACCCCAGTGAAATGTTCATGAAGGCATCACTTTGTTGTTGTTGCTGTTCAGTATAGGTAGGGGGGCTTTAGTGCACCCTGATGTGTTCTAATACATAGGCTAGGTTGTTGGGTATATGAGTACTTGCAAGTCACCAGGAGAAGTACCCTAACTACAGGTTTAAGTACAGTACAGCCTCCTGTGTAAAAAAAACCTGGAAAATGTCACAAAATAGTAAAAGCATGAAGCGCTAAACCAGTTTGTCTTCTCATTTTAGGGGAAAATAAAAGTATACACTAGATAAGATTTACCAGATTTGGAAAAAAGAAAAATCATATGCTGCCTAACTTTATGTGAGTAGTCTGTTCTTTTGACAACAAGACGTCCCAAGACAGAGGCTTTGGAGATGTACAGTATGTGTTAAATAGGCCAACTAGTCAAGATTTCAAAAACACTAGCAACATGTTAGCTGTGGAGAAATTAAGCATAATATCTTAAACTATTACACCAACTATTACACAATGAAAACCATAATTATTAGGTGATTGTCCTTTATTACGCACATAAGAAACACAGCAAAAGTTCATCTTCACACTACTGTTGTAAAGAGGTAGAAGAAACAGAAAAATGCTATTTTCAATGCTGAAAAGAGCATGATTGACTGATTCTCTAATTCATTGTCTCTGCACTAAACTAAGAATTAATTTTATAACTAACACCACCTTGACCTTGTTTTTGTCTGTATTTTGTTTATTTCTGATCTCTCCCTCTCTTCCCCCCCCCCCCCCCCCCCCCCGATTCCTGAATTGCACTAAAATAGTCATCACTTGACACTTCTCAAACATACCTATGGCAAAACGAAGGATACCTCAAACCACTAGTTACCATCACTGCGCCTCATGTGAACTGGCCATGGCCAACGGGCCAGGTAATCATGTAAACATAATGTGAGGATGTGGACAAGACTTGACCTATTATAGTGGCCTAGATACAGAGTTTAAATAGTCCGTTTCACTAATGCTGCACACATACATTTGTTCAGACTAATTAATTCAACAGCGGTGTCTAACAACCATAACGGAAACCTCAACATCTTGCTAATGTTATCTGTCTATCCACCTGAAAGCATAATGAGGATTACTGTAGGGCACAGGAGCCACTTGGCAGGAAGTCCTGGACGTAAATGGCCACTGCCTTGGTAAGGTATGTCATGGTGCCAAAGCATCCACTAGGGGCACTGTCATACAAGAGCCTGCAGATGCCTGTGGATTGGTCTCTTTCCAGAATACTCTCTTCAGCACCCAGGTCCTTCTGTAGGGCCAAAAAAAAAAAATGTCAGTCAAATATTATTTCTAATCTTGAAAAATGTGAGTTGATGACGAAATATTTGAGTACACACACCTGATCCTTATAGAACATGTCGTTAGCAATGTGTACTATTTTCTCCACATGGATGATGCTGCCGATGCTGTCAATGTCCACATCTGCGAGCATTGTGAGCACTAGGATTCCCTCCACCAGCAGCTGACGATATTCAGGCTGGGGTACCCGGTTTAACACCGTCTCTACATGCACAGCAAACTTGATCTCCCCCGGGGTCATCTTAGGACATGGAGGAGAAGGATGGAAGTAATGCAGGGAATGAAAACTGCATGACAAGGTAACTTGAGACAAGATTTACAACTGTGCAAGAGGGAAAACGGTGTGTATTGTAAACCCATGTATTGGGTGTAGGGATGCAAATTATCGATTAATTCATTAATCATTAGTTGATAATCTTATCAATCGACTTTCGATTAATTGATAAGCGGCGTTTTTCACCTGAGTTTCAGTGCTTCAATAGGGCCTTTAAAAATATCAGCTAAATAGTTGAGTTATTATATTACATTACATTATGATAATTATATTCTATTATACATTCCTCAATTATGCATTAGGAAAAGAAAGAAGAAAAGTTTTTTTATGGTGTAACAAAATACATTCTTTAATTTTAAAAAAAGAAATAAATTATGGACTGGCTCAGTTCTTGCATTTGCAAAAGAATAGAAGAAATTAAATAGAGAGCCATACAGAATATTATTGAGCCTATAGATTATGAAGAAACTGCATCTAGGCTATTCATTGGGAAATCCTCAACAATCCTCAACTGAATACTCCACAACATTTTTCTGCCTAAAAAACAAAACAAAACATTTTCTGCCTCAATTAATCGTGATTAATACATTTTGATCGAGCAACCTCTTAATCGACAATTAATCTAAAGTCGATTAATCATTTGCATCCCTAATTGGGTGGTGTGCTGTATTGTATTTGATGGTGTACCTCTCTTGTGGTTGATGATGGAAGCACAAAACCCTCAATGGAGAGCCCATGGCACTGAGGACAAAGCAAAGAGAGTATCACCATCTCCAGAACATGTCCCATCACTGGTGCTCTCTTCGAGGGAGCATTCTGCCATCTTACTCACCTTCTGAAGAATCCTCCAGACCTTCTGGTAGAAGCCCACAGGGACTCTGTTGAGTGCTCCATCCAGCCTCCTCCTGCGCAGCCACTGACCCTGACGACTGTCTTTTACTGATGGGACAATTGCGGCCCCATCAAATGACTCAATGGATGGAAACCGGCTCCTCTGCAAAACCAGTAGTGCATAAAGAAAGTCAAGATAAAAGGTGATAGGTTTCCAGTAAAATGCATGTCTATGCAACTAAATTCCAGTGCTGTGGGAACTGGCATTAATGGGTTTCTAAAGTTTCTCTTACCCCGTGATCTATGTGCTCTACGTCCAAAGTGTTAGTATGTTGGTTCTGTGAGTGAGAGAGACAACATGAGAAAAAGAAAATGGAAATATGATAAGGTTTAATTCCAGAAAATATCCTATGTTTGAAGGGAACACCAGAGATTTTCTGAACAAATAATTTGAAATTATACCCCAAATCAACCCTTTTTGTCCAGTCATCACCTGTGATTTATGACCCCGGCAGATTTACGACCCTGATACTCAGCATGCTTTGGCCAATTGTGCGCCATCAGTGATGAGAAATGGGTTTGCTGCTCTGTCACAACTCCCCGAATGCAATTAGGATCCATCATTATAACTGCCCTCATCATTTAACCCCCCCTCTGCTACATTAGACCTGGAGAATTAGCACTAGCATAGCTACACGGATCCAGCCAGGTAAGACTGGCCTTGATCAGACCCAAGAGTCACCTTTCTCTGGCCCGACCATGAAAACCTGTGTTCCTCCAACTACAGAAGAAATAAAATTATACTTATTTCTTTCTGTTACATTTGAAATATTATTTATTGTCTTCTTCTGCCCAATGACCATATTTGTTTTCTAACATAGGAAGTTGTCATCATATGGAAGAATGTTCCGTACCATTTTGATGTCACTTTTGAGTTTGCTGATGCCCGCCCTCTCACTCTTTGTAGCTCCTGCATTACCAACTTCATGGATAGAAATGGCAGGACTAACACCTGTGTCTACAGAGCGAACTAAAAAATCAAAAGAACAAAAATGACCACACACACAAGAGCAAAATAAATGATTCCCTTACAAAATACTGACAATGAGAACATAAGAAATGATTTTGCTCCCATACCATAAATACCACACTAAAGCTTCATCATGAAAGTGAAAAAATGATTGGAGTACTACTACATGTGCACACAAACATAAATAACACTCACCACTCTTCTGCACGCCAAACTCTTTTCCACTCAGAATGTGATGCAGCAGGTTCTTCAGTTCAGAGGGACTCAGACTCATCAGACTATCAGTGGCTTCCTCCCCTAAGGAGCACACACACAGAGGATACCATTCTACACATGTACTGACACACACTCAATTGTATTCAATTCTACATCAAATTATATTAAACCACATAAAGCCAGAGGTGAGTGTTACCAGAGCAGTTGAGGGACTGGGCCAGCTCAGTGGCCATGACCTGGATAATGAGACCAATACGGAGACGGAACATTTCACTGAAGAGGCTGGGCTGGGTTCTGATGGTCATGGCCAGGTACACCATTATTTCCTGTGTTAGAAGCACACAGACACACAGGGATGCTGAGAATCTGTTGATACGTTGTCACTTAGTCAATAGCTCTGCCCCATAATCAGGGCTGGGGAGAAACTAGTTACATGTCTCAGAGTAACGTAATTGAAAAATATATACAGCCGCGGAAAAAATTAAGAGACCACTTCAAAATTATCAGTTTCTCTGGTTTTACTATTTATTGGTATGTGTTAAATTAAAATGTACATTTTTGTTTTATTCTATAACCTACTGGCAACATTCCTACCAAATTTCAAATAAAAATATTGTCATTTAGATCATTTATTTGCAGAAAAATGACAATTGGTCAAAATAGCAAAAAATATACAGTGTCTTCAGATCTCGAATAATGCAAAGAAAACAAGCTCATATTCATTTTTAAACTACACAATACTAATGCTATAACTTAGGAAGAGTTCAGAAATCAATATTTGGTGGAATAACCTTGATTTAAAATCTCTGATGAGTCCAATTTCACAGTAGGTACAAGACTCTGTGGCTTGTAGGCCTCTCCAGGTCTCCGTCTAACCATCAGACGACCATGTGTTGGGCAAAGCTGAAAATTGGACTCATCAGAGAAGACGAACTTAGAAGACCCTCCAGTCCGCTTTGGTTCAATCCTTATGGTCTTTTACAAAACTCAGCCAGGCAAAGTACAACGTTGTCCCGGAAGAAAAACTTGCTTCCTTTTGCTCTGACAATGTTCCTCAACTCTGAGAAGTGTTTTTTCCAGCAGGGCAATGCTCCATGCGACACAGCCAGGCCAGTAAAGGTGTGGATGGAGTACCACCAGATCAGGACCCTGTCATGGCCAGCCCAATTTCGAGACCTGAATCCCATAAAAAACCTCTGAAATGTGATCAAGAGGAAGATGGATGGTCACAAGCCATGAAAAGAAGCCGAGCTGCTTGAATTCTTGCGCCAGGAGTAGCATAAAGTCACCCAACGGCAATGTGAAAGACTGGTGGAGAGCATGCCAAGACACATGAAAGTTGTGATTTTAAATCAAGGTTATTCCACCAAATATTGATTTCTGAACTCTTCCTAAGTTAAAGCATTAGTATTGTGTAGTTTAAAAATGAATATGAGCTTGTTTTCTTTGCATTATTCGAGATCTGAAGACACTGCATCTTTTTTGCTATTTTGACCAATTGTCATTTTTCTGCAAATAAATGATCTAAATGACAATATTTTTACATTTTACTTTAACACATACCAATAAATAGTAAAACCAGAGAAACTGATAATTTTGAAGTGGTCTCTTAATTTTTTCCGCAGCTGTATATACTCTACCGTTCAAAAGTTTGTGGTCACTTAGAAATGTCCTTATTTTTCAAAGAAAAGCACTGTTTTTTTCAAAGAAGATGACATTAAATTAGTCAGACATACACTCTATACATTGTTAATGTGGCAAATGACTATTCTAGCTGGAAATATCTGGTTTTTAATTAAAGTGAAAAACCCTAGTGCAATTATGTTAGCACAGCTGAAAACTGTTTTGCTGGTGAGAGAAGCTATAAAACTGGCATTCATTTGAGCTAGTTGAGTATCTGGAGCATCACATTTGTGGGTTCGGTTATACTCTCACATTGGCTCGAAAAAGATAACGGTCATGTGAAACTCGCCAGTCTATTCTTGTTCTTAGAAATTAAGGCTATTCCATGTTAGAAATTGCGAAGAAACTGAACTTTTCCTACAACAGTGTGTACTACTCTCTTCACAGAACAGCAGAAACGGGCTCTAACCAGAGTAGAAAGAGAAGTGGGAGGCCCTGGTGCATAACTCAGCAAGAAGACAAGTATATTAGAGTGTCTAGTTTAAGAAAAAGACGCCTCACAGGTCCTCAACTGGCAGCTTTTTCAATGATACCCGCAAAACGCCAGTGTCAACTTCTACAGTGGAGAGGCAACTGGGATGCTGGCCTTATAGGCAAAGTGGCAAAGAAAAAGCTATATCTGAGACTGGCCAATAAAAAGAAAAGACATACATTGGTCAGAGGAAGATTGGAAAAAAAGTGTTCTGGACGGATTTAAAGTTTGAGGTGTTTGGATCATACAGAAGAACATTTGTGAGACGCCATCTGTCATGCATGTTGGAGGCAATATGATGGTCTGGGGCTGCTTTGGTGCTGTTAAAGTGGGAGATTTGTACAAGGTAAAAGGGATTTTAAGTAGGGAAGTCTATCACTCCATTTTGCAACGCCATGCCATACCCTGTGGACAGCGCTTGATTGGAGCCAATTTCCTCCTCGAACAGGACAATGACCCAAAGCGCACCTCCAAATCATGCAAGAACTATTTAGGGAAGAAGAAGGCAGCTCGTATGCTGTCTGTTATGGAGTGGCCAGCGCAGGCCAGCGCAGTCACCGGATCTCAAGCCCATTGAGCTGTTGTGGGAGCAGCTTGGCCGTATGGTACCCAACAAGTGCCCATCAAGCCAATCCAACTTGTGGGAGGTGCTTCAGGAAGCGTGGGGTGAAAATTCTACAGATTACCTCAACAAATTAACAGCTAGAATGCCAAAGGTCTCCAATGCTGTAATTGCTGCAAATTGAGCCTTTTTTGATGAAAGCAAAGTTTAAAGAACAAAATGAATATTTTAAATAAAAAACATTATTTCCAACCTTGTCAATGTCTTGACTATATTTTCTATTCATTTTGCAACTCATTTGATAAATACAAGCGTGAGTTTTCATGGAAAACATGAAATTGTCTGGGTGACCCCAACCTTTTGAACGGTAGTGTATATTAATGAAATTCATTACAGTTATTGATAATGAACATGTAATGAAATGACATTTGTTAATCAAAATGTTGGGGATTACAAAAGGGTTACATCCAAATATTTCCTTTTATGTAAAAAGCTTTAAAAGATTATATGTAGAATATAACATGCATTCTGTTTCCATCCATTCAGTGCTGTAGTCTAGTTTTCTGTGGTGGGTATACTGTCTGTGATGGGTCGGTGCCACAGCTCCCCCCTGGCCTAGGTTTTAGTGGAGACATAGGTTTTAGTGGATATTCGCAAACCCACGAACGTAGGTGGTAATACGGCGAATACCTGCGTATCACGTAGACTACAGCCCTGCATCCATTCATAAGTATGCAGTAAGCACTCAAATTTTGAGCATTGTTTTTGCTTGGTTCTCTAGTTTGAATTTGCACCGCCTCTCGTCTGCCAATCAAGACGATTGAAAGTAATCAAATTAAATAGGTTGCATTACTTTGATTAAGTAATTAAAATAGTTAAATTACACATTCCATTATAAACAGGGTAACTAGTAAATATTACATTTCAAAATGAATCCTCCCATCCCTTCCCATAATTACATGCTTCATTTTGAGATGATGTTCACCTGAGTGAGAATGGCAATGGTGATATTGTTCTCACTGGCCTGATCAATCAGCCTGACCAGCTCGTCTGGAGGCATGGGTCTGTGGATGAGCAGAGGATACAGCCTTGTTAGCACCTTAATATCTACACATAGATGTTCATTATGTATTACTTATCAATTGATTTGTTCTGCATGTTAATAATATGATGAGCCATTTGTTATTAACCAGGTGGTAGTGAGATATGAAAGTATGAGCATGTTTTTGATGAATGATGGCACTCCCCTCTTATAATCAAGGGATACAAAAGGCCTTACAGCAAATTGGTATTACTTTTTGGTTTGGCTCAAGTTGGGATACATTAAAATGGGATGTCATTTAAAATATTTTTACAACTAAATGACCAATACAATACATTCCAAATAGCATATATGCTATTGTCTACCCACTCCAACTTTTTTCAAACTTATATGTTATTGTGAAGTCTGTGCGAGGTGAAAATGTCTGCTAAAAGGTATTTGTTGTGGAAGATGGGAAGCTTGCGGATGCGCTGAGAGGTGGACTGACGCAGATATCGTCTTCTCTCTGGGCTCTGGTGGTAAGCCCACAGTCAGGTGTTTCTGATGTGCTAGCAGATCAGAACAGGCCTGTCCATGGATAGCAAACAAAAAATAAAGTCTTTCATCTCCTGTGAGTTTCATAAATTAGACATGAAAATGTATGGTAGCAAACATTCATACTGGTCATTTATAACTATGAATAAAGCCAGTCTGCTTCTAACCCAGTCAAGCTCTTCCACTTTCTTCCGTAGCATTCCCGATATCATTCGGATGAGGCCCCACTGACGCAGGTCACCAGCCTGGTCATAAAGCTCCACAAGCAGCTGCCGCACCGTAGTTCCTCTCCCACGCAGTTGTGTGTCCCACTCCATCCCTCTGGAGGCAGTGGAGAGTGGTGTGAGCAGGGAGAGACTACATGCATAACATACATTTTTGTGAGTGGAAGGCATTTTGAGAGCTACACCAAGAGGTGATACTGACTTGTCTTTAAAGAGAATATGCAAAATGTCTGCCTGGTCTTGTAGGTTGTGTGTTTCTGGGAGGTGCCGGGCCAGAGCAACATAGTCAATGCCACCGCTGGCGTCTCTGGGCAGGTTACACTCTGAGGTCACTAAGAGCTCTGGGCCCTGAAGATAGTAACAGAGTCACAAAAGCAAGGTATATATTAACGATATTAATATATTATCATCATCAATGCATATCCACACAGACCTGACTTGTCTGAGGACCAGTCGCATTTCTAAGGTGCAGGGCAGGTTGAGGAGAGTGGAACAGCTTAGTGGGCAGGTACATGTGAATATCTGGAGGAAGAGGAAAATACACAATTTAGAAGTTACATTTATATATTTTTAAAGCAATTGTAAAACAATGTGGTAACTGTAACACTACTCAATCAATCATGTTTACTGAATGTAAAATGGTGGACATCTCAGAAAAAGTTTAAAAAGGACAAACAAGTCACACAGCTCACTGTGAATCTGCAGATCTCTAGCTTTATGCATAAGCGACACCATCTCAACTGTCCTAGCACCAGCTGCTTTGAAACGGCTGAGGCCACTCTTGTGTCCGCTCATTATTTGGCCTTGGCGGGGAACTGAAGTAGCCAACAGCTGGTCTAGATACTGAGCCAGGTCATCTGTCTCTGAGAAAGAGACATCAAGAGAGAGAGAGAGAGAAAGGCAGGCAGGGAGGCAAGACCAAGAAGTCTTTCAATATAACTGTGAAGATGTTCTTTTCATTTTTGTAAGAATGGAATACTCTACACCCGAGGCGGCCTGTCCATTTAAAGCAGAAAGAGCAATGCTTAAAGCAGAAAGAGCAATGCTTAAAGCATTCACAATAGTGCAGAAATACACACATGGATTCAAACTGCACGTGTCTATTACATTTAACGATTGATTACTTGCCTGTGTTGCTGCACATTGCATAGACAAACTGACAAAGTAAGCTGTACAAACAGTGGCCCTCACTGGCCAAATTTCAAATGACATGAAATGCTTGTTTCTGGCATGAAGCACTTTAATGGATGTTCATGGAGTGTTAACCATTTTTGTTACTGGTCAACTGACCATTTGTCCTAGGTTTTGAATCAACGGGCATCCTTGAGCGTTCATGTTAAGATGATTGACCTCAAGTCTGACAAATTACAGTGTTTGATCACTATCACAACATTATGTGGGTCCCTGTAAGCACTTGTTAGTTCATGCAGAGAGAGATGACAACAAAATACACCAGATTTCGACAGTGTCTGCTTTTTAAAAAAAAAGTTAATGTGGCTGACGAGAGTGTTGTGTACAGAGCCATCAATGGCTGAAAGGGAGCCTTCAGGAGCTAATCGATTGCTGATCGTGTCTGATCTTTAGAGGCACCAGAGGACAAGTGGGTAAGTACAAAGATCACGACAGGGCTGCAGTTCATTTAAAAATGCTAAGCCATGTTAGAATAGATAATTTGGTATACTTCCAAGAGACAGTGTTGACAGCGGTATTCAGTCATGTTTTTGTTTGTGTACGTTAGCAATTGTATTGTTTGTTTTGTGTGTCTGTTAGTGTGCTAGCTAACATTACTTGTCAACTGCGATTGCTGATGTTATCTTGCTAGCTGCGATTGATATTCCGTCATTCCATCCCCAACACTATTTTGATGTGCCTGTTTTCATATGTTATGTGGTGCCTAATTGGCTTTTCGCATTAATGGTGCTGGAAGTGAGCACCCATGGGACCAGAGGTCTACGGTCAATTTGGATGCTAACTGGCTTAAGCTAACCCTACAGATCATGACCCCCTGGATTCAACAGCGCTTTCAGGGGATCTGTGATGTGTCTGGCGGCAGGGATGCTCATTCAGTATTTAATGTCGTAGATTAATGTCGTAGAGATAGAGGACTTTTAGCTACCATTCAAAGCTCGTCTCTGTTACTTATTGTTATTTTGGCCTCTCCCTGTGTTTTAGTTTTAGTTTAAGTTTTTTATTGAATAACTTAAATTGGCAAGAAATTTGATTAAACTGAGTAAATTCAAACAGGGACGTAAATCGTCAACACATTTAGCCTAGGTGAAAATGTCAGTATTTTCAACAGCCATTTGACAATTATCAATAGTATTAGGAAAGCTCATGTGAAGCTTGAATACCTGAATATATGATACATTGAATCTGTTACCAGTTAGTCTCATGACTTTTAAGTCTCATGTTAACAGTTAGTCTTATAATTTTTAAGTCTCAATTTATCAATTAATTTCCCCCGCAATTCACCAGAAATCACAGTGTGACATCTTATTTTATGTCCCCAGAGGCCCGACCTCCCGGGTTCATATACTGTTTTAAGCACCAGCTGCCACTGCGTTACACACATGCTTTTCACAGAGTTATGTATGTGCCATGCATGTTGCCCCTACATACACACTAAAACTATAAAAGCAACAAGGTCTTTTTAGTATATCTTTTGATTCTTTCAATCTATTTTGCAGCAATTGCATCACTTTTGCCAAAATGCTGTTCAAGAGGATATGCAATGAAGTGTGACAAAACCACAAAAAAGCTGCAGTCAGGCTATTCTATTGCAGTCACAATGATGGTAGGGGTAACCAGCACTTGATGATTACAAGGGTCAGGGATATGAGAAGATCAGTGATTAACTTAGCATATAAGATGAGAGTTAGCCAGTGCAGTGGGAGTTTCTTTTGAAGTCACATTAATCATTAGAAGGTTAAGTGACACTTCAAAGGTCTGTAACAGAGTTCTGTAAAGATCAGATATTTGTGGAATGGCATGACACTTTCTCACTAATTCTAAAAACCTGTTACCTGAACACTGAAGACAATAGCACCAGCTTTTTTTTTTGGTGTATTTCAAACAAACAGTGCCTTAATGGGCCTTTACCAGAGGCTGATCCTACTGCGTGACCAAATGAATGGTGACCCCACCCTTACCATCATCAAAATCATGCACAGGCTCGTCAAAGCAGCTATTGTCATCCTCGTCTTCATCCCAGGCCATGCCGCCGCCCTGCGTCTTACCACTGTCCATGAAACTCAAATGGGCAAAACAGGAAGTGGTCATGAACTCTGACAACTTCCCAGTCTGTATTCTAGCAGTGGGAAAAGAGTGGAGGGACATTGTTGAGATAAGTGTGCCATCTTTACAACATAAATGAACAAAAACACACAGAGAGAAACACACTGATATTCCAATTCTCACCTCGCTCCTCCATAATACCCATCCTGAAGTTTCTTTAGTGTCGCAAGGACAGCTGGATCCAGCTCAGTGCGGTCTTCAGCTAAATATGCGAGAGCAAGATAAACAGGACTCTCATAACAGCATCAGGGCAGGACAACTGACATTTCATTGATAGATTATATCCATTATATGTAATGAAAATAATCAAGTAAATAGCAAATCTATATGAACTCACTGAGCATAGTCTGAGAGATAGGGAGAGTGACTGTGGGTCGACCAGTCATCCTCCAGCGGGATGACAAGTAGGAGAGATCAGTACGTAGCATATCCACATTCATCCTGTTGTCCAAGGCAAGGTAGAACTGCTGGTGGTCAATAAACTGCAAGGAGAGAAGGAGGTGTAAGAATTGTGAGATGTATATTTCAAAGTTCACAGTTTACTTTGCCATATATAAACATTAATAATGGAAAAAATAACTAAAATGGGACTATTCAAGGCATCTGAAAAATCTAAAGTCCAGTTTTGGGGCCTATTTCACCACATCAACTATTAATCTTTAAAGTGGACTTAAGGTATTTGATTATATGTAAATCTGAAATATTGTTCACCAAGACAAAGCTTTTCAATATTCTGCGTGAGTATCATGGTGTAGCATGAAATTCAATTTCCAATCTTTCTGTTTTCATGCTACTATGTACCTGAGGAGTGAAGGTAAAGATGGTGTTTCGGACAATGTACAGTTTTGAGGTTCCCAGCACCCCAATCCTCCGATACGGTCTCCCTGTAAGGCCGAGCCGCTGGTTTCGCCCTACAGAAAGCAACGTGGAGCACTGACAAGAGCAGCCTGATACCAGTAGTATAGTCAGAGAATGGAACTGAATATTCAGAAGAAGATAAATGACATTATGTATGCAGCCTTTTTCACATAGATCCTCCCTGTTGACCCGCTGAATTTCCTAAATTGAGAATTTTCTAAAAATTGTCATCAATTGTGAATGCTGTCAGGCAGCGATCTCACTGTAAATTATGAAGGGGCAGTCGCTTTGCATAATGTTAAGTGCAGTGTGATTATCAATGGCCTTATTGGCAATTCAGACATCCTGCTATATTTAATTGATAAGCTTTGACTGGTCAGAATGCTTGAAAATATTCTCCTCAAAAAGCAATGATTAGCATTGCTTTTTTTGCCAAAGGTTGAATCAAAAGTAGTTCTGACTCGTGGCAAAAGGGCAGAGCTGTTGCCCTAAGGTCTTCCAGAAATGGTCCTCATGTATTCTCCAGTGTGTTCCTATCTAGTCTTGATGGAATGCATAGTCTTCATGCCTTCCAAATGCTTTGGGGTGAAGCAACCTTACCAAGCCTGGCATAAATGTGACTGAGCACTCGGGATGGCTGCACCCGGATGGGGTGGATGTCTGCCACGGTCTCCACCTCTATACCATTTTTAATCAGCAGCTGCTTGATCTCATCTGTCTCCGCCAAAATAGAGACTAGAAACACAGAAAATAGAGGATCCAATCTTTAAGCAGAGCCAACATCAATGGCACCATTACAATGGGATTTATCACAATTCCCCAGACTTCTTCACACTAATTACTTTTTAGAAGTAAAAAAAAAAAAGCTCTCACAAAAACTATTTGGTCTTTAATAATGTTATCTGTGGCCTTTTGCATTGTTGTACCATAATTCTGGTCAGCCATCCATTTATTGTCATACGTAGCATCTTTCCTTTACCTGTATGTTTTCCACACATTAAGCCTATTCCATACTTTAGGCCCACAAATTCCTCTGGGCTGCATAACGTTCGTTTATTCACAACAATGAAATTGAAGAATTGTGCTATGTAGTCTTGTAAATTATGTTTTAAGATTTCTTAAAATATCAACCAGGATTAATCCAGGTTTTAGTAAAAGTCCAATAGATGGCCAAACCTTGCACGACTACATCAGGCTTTGGGATGGTGGAAAAGCGGCGGTTTAAAGGGTCAATCTCTCCAGGAGCCAAAAAACCCTGGGGGGAAATCAAAAGGCTGGTTTAGCGCTCACACTCTAACAGACTAAGAATATTACATGCTAATTTTCACAAAACAAATGGAGGCAAAACTGTTTATATTCCAACCAAATAAAACTTTTAAATACTTTAACAACAACAAATAAATACACCAAACTCTAATACCTTACCTCAGACAGGAGGTTCCCCAGTATGTACAGAGACTGGCCCCACTTCAGGGGGCATTTCCCCATAGGGATCCTCTCCACAGAGTGGGGGTTTAAATACTCCTCATCCACCTGGCAAAATACATGTTTACATCAACTCAGACATGTGGTTTCAATACTCCTCATCCACCTGGCCAAATACATGTTTACATCAACCCAGAAAAGTGTTCAACCAGAAATGGAACAGCCACTTAAAAGACCAGAACACTTTCTTACTTTATCTGGCGGGACGCTGTAGAGTTCCGGTAACAGACGAATTCCATCCTTCTGCTTAATAAGAATGCCATCAAGAGCCTCCCTATACTCCTGCACCTGATAAGATTAGTGGCCAGAGAGTTACGTTAGCACATACACACTTATTCATGCTAAACATGTCGAGTCACATGTTTGCTCTCTGCACCTCTTCCCTTCACATCCCTTGACATCAGGCATGAAAACGGGTAAGGGGTGAAAAAGGTGAGGAGGATATTACCCCTCTGGGGGGGTCCGGGGGCGTGCCCCCCCTGTAAGTAAAATTTAAATATTCCATATTTTAAAGCGTCAATCTGATGAAGTTTGAGATGCTTTTTTTCCAACCTGGGGAGAGCTGGAGAAACTTAGCTTCAGCCATGAGTCAAAAAATATTTTGGCCTCCTTACTTAGTATTATGCAAGCCATTTCATGCCAGCCTGTCACTGGGTCTATCATTTACAGTATATGAGGCACAATGTGGTAAGGGCACCACAAATGGCTTAATGCATAGCCCCCACGAGAGATGCCGTAACTTAACTTGTCTACTCTTCCATCATGATTGACAGCCAATACAATGTTATGTAATTCAGATTTCAATACATTTTATTGGCGAGGCCCTTCGCGTTAATATTTCCATGCACTCGCATCATCCAGTTATTCAACATAATAAATCAGCGGCGAAAAAAACAATACAATCATATATTCTTTAGAAGTACTAAATGATGCAAAATGTAAGGATCTCTTTTCATTTATGGAATTCTTGTCAAGAAAATATGATTCTATTGTTTTTTTAGCCGCTGATTTATTATGTTGAATAACTGGATATATATATTTAAAAATATGTTAAGCTCCTATTAAAGTATCCATCTATCTACTTCCAGTGGCACTTGCTCTTGACTGCTTTGCCTCATAGCTTGGCGACTTGGCCTTTTTGAGCAGAGCATCACTGAAGCCTTCCATGTGACAAGAGTCCCCTTTGCAGCCATGCTCACCTTTCTTGTCACCAAAGTGCTTATCATGTCAGTGCTCAGGGTTGCACTGTATTGGGTCTTGTTTATGGTAACGAGACTGAAAATGGTCATCTGACGTCATGATTTGTTTTATACCTGCAAGGCTTGTAAGTTGACTGGCTGAAATAGTAGGAATTATTTGCTACGTTAACAGTCTGTAGTCAAACACCTTTGCAATGGTCACTTTGCCCCAACAGAGCGATTCAAAGTTAGAACAGGGAGTCTCCGTGGCGTTTACGGCGTGACATGTGGCGTGACATTACGGTCACACCAAAAAAATGCGTCCAGCAGGGATTCCAAAATTGTCCGGGATTTTGCCTCGTCGGATATTATTGTTTCTCTGGGTCTTTCACAAATGAGTTATTACGTCTTTACACGTTTTGGAAAGGGTATCACTTACGTTCCACCTTCTTGCGCGAGCTCTGTCATTGGTCAAACTTTCCCAGTGTTGACAGATATAATTCATTATCCTCCAAATACGATCATTTTGAGCCTTTGATATGATACACAATTTACAATCTGGCAACACTGAGCACCTTGCCGCCGCCAGCACTAGTTCAGTACAAATGTACATGTCATCTGAATATGAAAAATATGTCCAACCCCCCCCCCCCCCCCACACACAAAAACAAAACTCATCGAATCTACACGATTCACGTAGGTCACCTATTTTGTTTTCAAAACGGCGAATTTCGCTGAAAGGTGAGTGATTCTCATGCCTGCTGACATGTTTTGTTTAGTGATATGATTATATGGTTAACATTGATTTCAAATCCTGAGATGAATCTAAATGTTAAGATGGCGTGACACACAGCAGCCACTGCAAAGCACAGTGGTAAACAATGATGGTGAGACCATTTTAAAAGGAAAACTTTAAAATAGTCTGTGATATTTTTGCCCTAAACTTAACTTTGAGAGCATTTCGGTGACAAAATCTGATTTCTGAAAGAGATTGGCACATCTCAAAATCTGTTCCAACCCTTTAAAATCTTTCACAGTCTAAATGTCTGTTTGACCATTCTGTCTGGCCTAAAATAGCAGAGCTATGTCAAAGGTGATTCTCTCAGGCACCTTGATTGCACTTTCATAGTGCAATGTCATACGACACTAGCCTGGTGACACCAGCCTACGTATTTCCACCTGAATTGATTTCAAGCTCATACTCAGTCTGGCCCAACCCCACCTAACATCGTTTCCAGGCTTCACCCTACAACCGCACCAATCAGTGAACAGTTCAGAGCTGTGACTCAAAACTCGCCTTGCCGAGGTGCATGTAGTACAGCGGAGTTTGTAGTTTACCAGCATTGTCTCAACTCTCGAGAACATCAGAAAATTAAAAGGAGAACAAGAGGATTGTCTTGTAAGTTTTATGATTGGAAAGGACGTCGTAGCTCTTCTCCCAACTGGCTTTGGGAAGAGTTTAATCTACCAGATGGCCCCATTAGTAATGGAGAGACGGGAGACCGAATGCTTACCAAACGTTGCTGATTGGTTAAGGGAACTCCAATGATTTTAAACCTCAAGCTAAGCACCCGCCCATCTCGGAAACGAAAATGCATGGGGTTTTGCCAGACTGACTGATGGAAAGAAATGGAGTCACAGGCTGGTAATGGCCAAGCTAATATGACACGTGACCTATGTCAAATGTTGTCTTTTCATGTGAAGGTTAAAGGTACAACAGGCAGCACTGCCTTTAGGAAAAGTCTATGTCATTCAATGGGACTGAATGAGAGACAGTGAAAATGAATGACACACACACACTCACACACACACACACACACACACACACACACACACACACACACACACACACACACACACACACACACACACTCTCACACACTCGCACACACGCTCACACAATTTCACACTCACACACACACACACACACACACACACACACGAGTTGACATAGATTGAGTCTGCGGAACCAACCTGTTCTGGGCTGTTAATGAAAATGCCATCCAGGATAAGGTAAGTCCAGAACAGAGGCCACTCACACTCAATATTCTCAAACAACTTCAGCTCAGCAGACTCATAATATAGGCGGTTTGGATCCTGCAGAGATGGGGAGATGAAGTGAGAAGTGTGTGAGATTGCACTTCAGTTCACACTTCAGAAGACTTTCAGGTCAAACTTTACAATCCTCACACCCCTCACCTCTTTGGGGGTTTTGTGGCCATCTCTGAGGAATCTGCAACAACCATAGCGTCCCTGTGGAGGGGGGGGGGGGGGGGGGGGGGGGGAGAGAGAGAAGAGAACAGAACAGAACAGAAGAGAAGAGAAGAGAAGAGAAGAGAAGAGAAGAGAATCAGACAAGGGGTTCTGTCCAGAAGGCTGTTTCCTTAAAGATAGGTGTTTAACAGACTACAGACCTGCAGCTTGGATATGATCTCCTCTTTGGTGAGATTGACTATGCTCATGTCTTCCACTGCAAAAGCAGGGTACGAGATGATGGACAGAACACCTGCATCCACCTCCTTGGAGGTTGAGGCCCGGGGCAGCATGGAGTTAAGGATGGACTGGGAAGAGCAGAAAATATGATTTTTATTATTTTCTACATGGTAGATACCACTTTCTTTGTTTAGTACATCATTCCATATGTGTTCTTTCGTAGTTTAAATGTCTTCAGTATTAATCTACAATGTAGAAAATAATAAAAGTAAATCAAAAATATTAAAGGCGTGTCCAAACTTTTGACTGGTACTGTAAATATATATAATACACAGAGACATTTTTAAGGTTAGGGCTGGGGTTAGTCTTCATTCTTTTGCTAAGAATATGCCATCTTACCTGGCAATGCTGAATGTCATCTGATAATGCATGGACAACAGAGCCTGGTCCTCCTTTGGCACCAAACAGGTTCAGCTCATCCAGTGCCTCTAGTGCAGCCTGTCACCAAAAAGGATCCATTCAGGGCTTCCTGTTTTATTTCCCTACCTTCCAACTCAGACCCACAACAAATACTACATGCACTGTAGGTATTCTCACCTACACATATAAAACACTGTCTTGCTGCATATAGGACATTCTATTTGAGGTATTTGTCCATAAAAGTACAAACAGACACTTTTTCCATTCTGGTTGAGCAACAACAGAGAACTATAACTCTCATTGGCTCAGGCCTACACCAGGCCCTGTACAGACCAGACTGAATTTATAGCGTTTGGCTGCTGCTCACACATGCCTGACAGCAGCCAGGTTGAGAACTGAACACCAGTGCTATCATCCTGAGGTTAAAGAAGGCCAGTCAGCCCAAAGGGTGTTCCACAAGAGCATGGTGTGACATTCCCAGCTGCTCAGTGGAAGGGCACAGACCAGGGACAGAGTGATCAGGATTATCCAAATGTCATTCACTTCATGCTAGCTGGCTCACGTGGCTAGCTCTCACACAGTTACTCTGTGTACTAGAATGTTGATGTCATTGGTCAGTCGTCATATGAAAAGTATTTGTTAAAGCTCACAGCTTATTGGGCATAAAATGAACCCTTGTTTTGTGCAGAAGATAATTCATCATAGCTTTGTGAGAGCCATAGTCATGAAGCACATAGAACAGAGGGATGTTGCTTGTGTCCATTCTATAGTTTTATATAGTTTCTATGTCTGATCATTAGAACATAATGGACCAATAGAACAGAGGAATGTGTCCATTCTATAGTTTCTATGTCTAAAATGATCATTAGAACAAAATGGCAAAATACTACATAAATAGGGTCAACTTTCAGTTTAAAAAACGAACTACAAAATACAGTGTAAATCTTCACATAAGCACATCACTGAGCTACGTGACTCATACACTACTTAAATAGGAAGACCTATGGTTATGATACCATATGTGCATTCTTTCCATTCTAAAGACTACTGAACAGATGTATTTTATAGTTATCTTATAGACGGGGAAGCCTGGACCCAGAGCAGACACTGAAAGTCTGGCATGTACATACATCTGTGGGGACAGTAAAGATGATAGAAGGCTGGTGTACTTCTGCAGTGTATTTTTAATCACTTTAGTTTAGTATTAACAGAACAACCTAGATTAAATCATGGTCATGACAAACTAAATGTGTATAATATCTGTGTACTAAGTACAAAATGTGTTGTTTAATGGTCTTTGGTCAGCCCAAACATGAGGCTAGATTACGCATGGTCTTCAGCTTATCTCTTAGATACATTTATTAATACAGCATGTTCAGTGTATTCACTGAGCTACTGTTTTACCAGTAAAGTAAGTAGTCTCTACAAAGCTGTGCTGAAGTCAGTTTACTATAACCATGCCTTTTAAGTAGGTACTGAGAAGCTGTGCTGAAGTCAGTTTACTATAACCATGCCTTTTAAGTAGGTACTGAGAAGCTGTGCTGAAGTCAGTTTACTATAACCATGCCTTTTAAGTAGGTACTGAGAAGCTGTGCTGAAGTCAGTTTACTATAACCATGCCTTTTAAGTAGGTACTGAGAAGCTGTGCTGAAGTCAGTTTACTATAACCATGCCTTTTAAGTAAGTTGGTCTTACTTTGGCCATGCCAATGGAGCTAGCATTGAGCTCAGGGATGCCCTGGTTGGTCTTGTCGCCTCTTTCCCACATCCCAAAATCCTGTGAGGAGATAAAAACATTTTACATTAATCCCAACATAGTATTTTTAACCTTCATTGCAGACAGAGTTACTAAACACATAGCTGGAAGAAGAATAAGATACATAACTATTTATCCGTCATTAACAAATCTGGTTGAAAATGTATTTGTATTGCATCCAGATGGCACAGGGCACTGTATGGCTCTATGTGGGAAGCAAGGCAGTGACAGCCCAAACTGGATGGAAGTGTTACTCAGTGTGCTGGAGTTCCTTATATGGGTGTTTTAAATATGCTCAAACTATGTTGAAGTGTTCAAACAACTCACAATGGATTGGTGCCCACAGCAGCCATGGTGGGGATTTACCTAGAGTTTGTAAGGATAGGCGCAATCTACTTCCAAAATAAAGCCGATTTTGGGTGCGAGTGAAAGATTGTTAACTTAAAGTAGAAAAAAAATCGCTCTCTCAAGCTTGTCTCATTACTATTTCAATTCAACCAGTTTATTCACAGAAGCGTTTCGGCCTAAGCCATCATCAGTGTGTTAGATCTACCTAGAGTTCCCAGCTGACTACCTCAAAATGTCCTGAAAAGCAAATACCTGATGAATGAATGAAATGTTTTAATCATTACTATAAAAGAAAAAGGAAGGTAAATAAAGCTCCAAGCTTTGAGGTGAAGGGGCCAAGCGAACAGTCCAGCAGGGCATAGTTAAAGCCTTCATGTCAAGAGAGATGGTTGTAAGGTTTATCGCAGTTAACCAAAGATGGGCTCAGATATGGCAACATTTCCTGTTTGGTGGCTTTGCCGTAGAATACGATTTCAGAACAGGAAATGGCAACATGGTGTCAGGACCACAAAAGTTACAATCATGTTTTAGACCAAAGACATGAAGAGTAATGAATAAAAACATGTCTGTCCTTATTATAGCGCCCCAAGTGGTCAATTTGGGTCAATAATGCTGGGGTCCCCCAGGGCAGGGTCTTGAGAAAGTTCACTAAGGTTGGTGTAGATACATAAAAGCCTAGCTTCCTGTTTGGCGACTTCGCCGTTGAATATTATCACCAAACAGGAAAAGGCAACATGTCCAGACCTCAAGATAAAAAAGGCATGCCTTCAAATAACAATCATGATTTTAGAGCAAAGATATGAAAAGTAATTTCTTATATATATATATATATATATATATATATATAGACACACACACACACACACACACACACACACACACACACACACACACACACACACACACACACACACACACACACACAAAGCGATTTTGATGTGCCGTTATGGGCCAATGCTTTCAAAAATCCATTTCATAACTTTTGAGGCTTTGTTTGAAGATAATCTGTGACACATCTGATGAAGATTGGGCAAAGTTTGTCCATGGAGTAGTCAACTCCAAAATGGTAGAAAATCCAATATGGTGGAAGTAACGTCATTGAGTGCAACATAGATGTGTAGTTGTTGCTGTCTTGTTGCTTGGGTTTAAAGAAGAGTGCATATCACTGAGTGCTAGCAACAGGTAGACCCTGTCCACCGCTACGCTCTATGACCTTTCCCATAAGGAGAGGTGAGGATGGCCCGGATCCTTGAGATGAGCCTATATTTGTGATGATCCTAACACTTGACACTACTTTCAACTCCCTGGACTACCTTCCCACTGGACTCCCACCCGCTCTCTGTAACAAGGAAGGCAGCTTTGCTAGCAAGGGGGCTGGCACCCATGAGGCTAATCATTAGCCCCATCAGTCACTAGTACGTACCTCTGTTACGGTATTGCATTTTATTCACTGTCTCTCCACCAGCTGCCTACCATTACATGGAGACTGTAGGGCCTATAAGGACTGGAGTGGCAATGGCTGGAACACATTTCCTAATCTGGGTCCCTATTCATATAAACACATGGCCTAATCCTGTTAAATCTAAAATGTTTTAATTTACAGCTCATACTCATAGGCTTGTTGTGTCATCAGTTTTCAAGCACTGGAAATACATTATCATAGGTAATATCTACCTAAATCAATAACCTATACCTTGAGTATATTTAAAAGGTTTCCAGAATTAGGTTACAGGATAAATAAATTGGACTGATTTGTCGGTGAAATGAACACTTTTGTCTACTCACTGCCACTTTGTATGCGGTTTCAATGTAGAACATTAGATTCTGGATTACATCCACCTCATCTTGTGTGTAAACAATATGGAGTCCTGTGAAACACAGTATAAAAGAAAAAATAACCTGACACAAAAGTATTTTCTAGTATTTCTGTATTTTAGCACCGACGTTTCTATCGTTGAATCTTCAAAGACAAATGGTGAATTCACATTTCTACAGAAAGAAAAACAACATATCTCATACCTGTAATGTAAACAAATATAAGTAACATTAGCTACCCATGATTTCCAACATACCTGCAGCAGTCATCTGTGCCAGATAGAGCAGGAAGAGGGAGGTGGCATCCACCTGGAGGTGGCCCCAGTCATTATCCCCCACCACCGTGGCACACGTATGGGTGTTGTACTTAGCATGCAGGCAGTCCTTTGTGCTCTTGCTGTATTTGAACTTCTCCACTTTATTCAGCTAAGATGACAAAGATGCAAAATGGTAGCTAAAAAAGGTAGCATACAAACAATGCTATGATCTCCACACGGATAATGACACAGAAATACACACATGAATAGTCAACTCACTGATGAATGGTCAACTCACCTGCCTCATAATACATTGCAGTACACCCCTCATTAGCTTCACTACACTCTAGAAAGAGAGAGGGGGTGGGAGAAGAAGATTATTTATGAAAAATAAAAAACACACACAATGTTTCAGTTGTCAAAGAAGAAAGAATCCTGAATTAGGCATGACTGCCCTTATGACTTGCTTTTAATATAAGGTCACAGAGAGAGACCTTTACCAGACCCTGAGGGAAACCCAACACAGCCAGCTCAACTTTGCCCTTTCCCTTTACTCTTCACCCTCATTAGGATAGAGTAACCAGCGACTCCTAGGGCCCACACTGCCCAGCCCAACCAGAGCTAAAACACTTACATACTTACATAGCCTGTACAAAACACTTACTGCCCTACAAAACACTTACAATACTGCCATACAAAACACTTACATATGCCTCTACAAAACACTAACAATACTGCCACACAAAACATTTACAATACTGCCATACAAAACACTAACAATACTGCCACACAAAACACTTATAATACTGCCATACAAAACACTAACAATACTGCCATACAAAACACTTACATATGCCTCTACAAAACACTAACAATACTGCCATACAAAACACCTTAATACATACCATGCGTTGCCAACCCTCTCATTCTGAATATATGATTTCTGTACATTCGGATCTAACTATTCCATGCATATTGAGCTAATGTCTTCAAATCTCTACCTATTAGGCCATGTTACATAAAACAATACATGTGGTCAACACCTAAAGACTGAAAAAAAAAGATTAAGAGCTGTGCAGGACAAATCATTCACAGATAGCCTCATGTTCAGTCAGAATGCTAGTCAGCACGGATCAGCCTAGGGATAAAAGCAATGCACAGGAAAACCCGTTTATTAGGTAGGCTACATCTAGAAAAAACAAATCCAGTCTAAAAAGAAATGATAGAGTATTTTTTTTACAATGGGATCTTTGTTCATGTCCGTGATATAAGATTAGCTTGGCTAATTAAATCTAGGCTTATAGGAAGCTCCCTGTATAGTATGTTAACTTAGGAAAATGGGATGTTTCAAGTTGAAAAAACGTTGTTCTTGTCCTCTTAACAGGTAGGCTATGTTAAAATGTGTAAACAATCAGTCTAAACCAATGGAGACAAATGTAGTGGTAGGCCTAGTTAGTGTAAAGCCCACGACACACCAGTCTTAACCAACTGATGTAGTAGTAGGCCTAGTTAGTGTAAAGCCCACGACACACCAGTCCTAACCAATGGAGCCAAATGTAGAGGTAGGCCTAGTAAGTGTAAAGCCCACGAAAAACCAGTCTTAACCAATGGAGCCAAATGTAGAGGTAGGCCTAGTAAGTGTAAAGCCCACGACACACCAGTCTTAACCAATGAAGCCAAATGTAGAGGTAGGCCTAGTTAGTGTAAAGCTCACGACACACCAGTCTTAACCAATGAAGCCAAATGTAGAGGTAGGCCTAGTAAGTGTAAAGCCCACGACACACCAGTCTTAACCAATGAAGCCAAATGTAGAGGTAGGCCTAGTAAGTGTAAAGCCCACGACAAACCAGTCTTAACCAATGGAGCCAAATTTAGAGGTAGGCCTAGTAAGTGTAAAGCCCACGACACACCTGTCTTAACCAATGGAGCCAAATGTAGAGGGAGGCCTAGTTAGTGTAAAGCCCACGAAACACCAGGCTGACAACCGATGGCAGATTGGCGGGAGCATCTGCGGCCCTAGTTGTTGCAGTGTGTCCCGCATGGCTGGCCCTATTCAGACCCGTGTCGGTGGCTCTTTGGGCTGATTCACCATGTTGAACTGGCAGCGCCAACATGTGGGAACTGAACAGGAAAGAGCCGAGTGAACATTTCACTTATCTCCAGCTCTTGACACAGGTGCGGGAAAGCCCCTTGAGCATGTCGCCGTATTATCCATGATTTCACCCATTTTGTACAGTTTCTCCGTATTTTAACCTTTTTTAATATATTTATTCATATCACATTAGCACAATATAACGACATTTTGGGAAGTATGTTCGGGACCCATCTGTCTAAACAGCAAAGGATCTCTGTTTAGAAATGCAGGAACAGGAACAGAAATGCAGGAAAAGGAGCTGAAGAATGATGGCAAGTTGAAACATCTTTCTGCCACTTCCTTTTCCGCCTTCGGGAGTATTGATGCAGGAAAACCCTCAACTCTCGGATAAATCTTCTACCCCCTTCCACTGTGTTATACTTGTACGAGGCAGGCTTTTCCAAACTGATGGTGCTCAAATCAAAACACAGCAATCACAGTCAGATTAGACAACCTGGCAGTGTTCATCCAAAATTGAGCATCCTGTTGAAATCCTCCATGGGACATGCTTGGTTCCCATACATACATTCTGTCTTCCAAGCCTACCAAGATAGATCAGCTTTCCCTACATAGTTCAGTTAGTTCAGTGAAGACTGAACTGAGAGGATCATGAAGTGCACGCAAATATAATGCAATGAAAATAACTGGAGTAATTTAGTTATTTGATTTTACCTTGTCTGTGCTGTTTAGGTTTGGGAAAAGCTGTGTAAATAGCAATTCAATATAATACATTATTTTACATTCCTAAAACAGCAGTTTAGTTGTCTGCCACCACACTGTGTACTCACCTGCTCCAGCTCATAGGCCTTGGCTTTGTCCTCATCACGGTCAGCATTCTTGCGGTAGGCCAGGCTGAGGGCCCACACAGACACGATGCTATAAACATTATCCCGTACCCAGGAATCTGGCTGATCTCCACTGGCTGGTAGTAGCCCGGTCACTGGGTCCTGATCACAACAGAAAACACAGCAATGAAATCAGGCTGAGATGACTGGTACACGGGCATTAATGTTAACCTATATTTGACAAGTAAGACACACTACGTATTCTTAGAGGTAATTGCCATGAAGGAAAACTACATTATAGTCCAAATATCTCTGGTGATCGTTTCTCTCAAATACATTGTTATTTTCTGCACAGAACACGCTTGGCAAAGCTCATGAGCATGCTTCAAGAGCGGGGGAGCTGAATAGCACAAAACAGAGCAGCCGTTCAAGTTGGCACATGATTGCTAGGAACCTGCTTCTGCTCTTCCAACTTTCACCACTTTCAACTGTGGTCCATAACTGTTCCATAGCATTCCAATTTGAATAGCATAGATAATCCACATTGACCAAAATGTTCATATCCGCCTAAATTCATATTACAAAAAAGCTGAGATCAGGACAATACTTTCTGAACCCAGTAGTTTAGGGAGATAAGGAAGTCTCAAAGACCTCTGCAAATTCCTACTTGGTTTTTTACCACTTTCCCATTAAATTCCGACAAAATACATCCACTTGCAGCACCTTGCCTAACCTTGTTCAACAGCAACCATATTAACTTTGTTGTCTAACAAGTGAAGACATGTCCTCTTTGTAAACACTTAAAACAATCCCTGCAGATGACAGATTTCCAGGAACTTGAAACTGTCCATGCCCTGCATTTCCAAATAATATTCCCTGAGCTAAACAGAAATCGCCCTGGCTTTAGCCAGCCAAGGCCCCTTATGACGTACAGAAACCAGACCCACGAAATAGTTCCTAAACAAAGCGTGCTACTTCCCAAAGGGTCATCAGAATGAATGCCAGCCCCCTCCTGAGCTCAACATTTTGGTGATACACAAAGTTCTTTTGAAAGGGGAAACAATGCATTTACATTGCATATACATTTAGTCATTTAGCAGACGCTTTTGTCCAAAGCGAGGTACAAGGGAATGCAATGCTATCACATATCATGTCATAAGATATCAGTTCCTTCAGAATTGTTGTCATGAACTAAACTACTGCAGGTCACATTGAAATCTAGGCTAAAACATGCAATACTATATGTTACAGGTGTAACTATTTCACACTTATTGAAGCCAAAACTTAACAATGTGCACCAAAGGGGCTGGACATCATCCCTATCTAATGCCATAACATCCTATGGCCGCTGTATGAGCTAGGGGGAATCCTCTTCTAAATCAGAGGTGTGTCAGCATTTTGGTTTCCCTGTTACTACAATTGAATGGCAAAAAAACAGCTGGCATTGTGTGAGTACTGCAAAAGCACTAGGGCTTCAAAAGTTATTAACCATTTAGGTTAATTTCAACCTTTCAAAAAAATTGTCAACCAGTATCGTCAATGGCGTAGAGTGGAGTGTATTAGCCTACACCCCAACATTTCCAACTCAACTGTGTTATCAATATGTTCATTCCCATCGTCATAGTACTTGTGAGGCTTTCACTACGCCTTCTAAACCTGGAAAAAAAAAATGCTAATTCGACTCAACACACAAGAGTTTGTCAACAACCACTTTATAAACATGCATGTTTACCAATTTTATACTTTTTATAATTTTATACCAATTTTATTTTTAACAAGGAGTTCAAGGCTCTGTATTACCGGCCAAACCTGAGATCTACAAATTCCTTACCTGGAGAATGAGGATGGTTTGCTGAACCATTCGGGCATAGTTGTCAAGTTTCACTCCGGAGTTACTGCGACTTCTCATTGTGTCCGTCCTCTGCGATTACAGCCAGTTTTCCAGTTCCACCAATGCTTCAAATAGTTAGGGGTGTCATGTTAGCGTTGCTAATTCACCTTTTAATGACCAATTTCGGCAACAGAAGACGTTAGTTAGTTAAAGTTTAGTTTAGCGCTCAATGCCTAAACTATAAATCAATCTAATCAAAATGCCATTGCGCGTAAATTCTTTCAAAACTTAAAAACTGAAAGCGTCACATTAGCTGTAACCTAGTATGGTGATAGGCTACTAGGAAGCAAAACAAACAAGCACAAAAAAGCACAGTCAACTGAAATTAATAAATTCAGTCCAAATTCTTCTTATCTGCCGACCTGTAGCTTCAAAGTTGCTGAAACTGAAAATAAGCAGCACACCTGATGATCTATAAAGTTAAATGTAAACAAGACAGGGTCAACTATTATTTTATCTTGACGTTGTTGTATGTTCCTGCAAGGACGCCAGACGTTCCGCTCTCCTATAAGGTCACAGGCACACGTGTTCTTGCATCGTTTGACATATCCAGTGACATTAACTCGGGAGGCCAAAACTCCTGTTCGCTTAGTTATAAACTACAAGGAAAGGATTGCGTCTTAAACGTTTGCCGTTTGTGGGGTTCGAAGGGAACTGGGCGACCACACAGGCTAGCGTATTAGGAACCGTTGATAAATGAGATAAAACAACTAAACTACTCAAATAAAACGGTTCTAGCCACTG
The DNA here is from genome assembly GCF_963457725.1 of Sprattus sprattus. Taxonomy (NCBI): domain Eukaryota; kingdom Metazoa; phylum Chordata; class Actinopteri; order Clupeiformes; family Clupeidae; genus Sprattus; species Sprattus sprattus. The sequence goes on from NC_137924.1 coordinate 36,986,681, forward strand.
ACAAAAATACTAAAGAGCTTTTTGGGAGTTTGCGTGTTCCTCGCTGCACAACAATGATCACAAAGTTCAATGTTGTTTTGTACCTTCAAGTCTTCCCCGCAAGAGGGCGTAGAAACAACATAGGCCACAGGTAATGTTTATATTACACACTACCCTAGAGCTTTTCTCATTGTGCTTAGACTTTAAGTTCCATTTCTTCAAACAGCTCAAACAGAACATATATTAAGCAACATAACAAAAAGGCCTACATAAAGGAGTGTGATGAAGTGAGATGATATCACGAGTGAGATGACATCAGGATGACACACCTGCAGAGCTATAAATGAGGTACATTCTACAAACAATGGGCAGAATATTTTCGCGTGCTCCTTTTAAAATTCCGTATATATAATGCAATAACCTGTGCAGTCACATGTGAAGTTCATGGGACAAGACTAACAGAAGTCATAATATAAGTAGTGTATACAAAATAATATCAGTCAATCATCAATTTGGATATACCAATTTTTCCAGGCAAGAAGCATTTATAGTTTCATATGAATTTTGGCAGCAAAACAAGATTGACTTAGTTATTTTGATTAGTTGTTAAGCCTAATGCAATACTTCTTACCCCTTTAAACTTATCAAACTACACTTTTTTGTTATAAACCTTGAACATTTTGATGCCCTTTCTCCCTTGTGTTGGCTTTTTGAACTGGTCAATGATCCAGTTATTGTGTAGTCAGGATGATGGCAGCAAGGGTAAGACTACATTTTTTGAATATTGTTCCTCTGCACGCTCATACCCGTCCTTGTCTAGAAAACTGAGATGAGACCGCATGCTCAAAGCTGTATCAGAGCTGCAAATGCCAAGTCGTTCCCTTTGATGATCAGAAACAGATTGCAGTTTCTTTCCTCTGACAGTGTTCTATACCAATAATAAGACTCCTCTCTTCGTTCTATTTGTCCATCTACCCTTTTCAATTGTGCCTATTTGCATCTTTACTGCCTCTTTAGGCTTGTGTTTGTATTTATATGTAAATGTCCATGCATACATTGAAACATCTGTTTTGGAAGGATCACCCCAAAAGAATGATCATGCACCTATGCACACCCTTATGAAATTGTATATGATGTCCAGTATTTCACCAAATGCTCAGAATAACTGATATCAGCATTGTTTTGTGCATGAATGCCTTTACAGGAAGAATATATTACCTTTGCAACTGTCCATGTCTAGGGAACTGGGGCAAACGAGCCAGTTTAGAACAAGCCATTTAAATACACTAGATAAACAGGGAGCTCCCCCACCATTCCAGAACTATGAGAATGTCTGTTAGGATTTCCGATTCATCCAGTATCTTCGAACAGCTTGCAAAAGTTTGGAAGAGTTTGGAAAATGTCTTGTGGGAGTTTATTGCAGTTCCCAAATTGACAATAAATCTGTTTATTTCATGTCGTAGGACCTTAGGGAAACAACAACATTCCTTTTTCTCAGTTAGCATTTTTGCTATTTAGTCCCATGCCAGGGTGGCTGATATATTAGTCTCAGAATATGGGTTTCCAGTTAGCCAAGCTCATGCTTGGCTGGCCCTCTCTGCCACTTCAGCCAGATGACTATGCAATGAAAAATGTGGACTTTAGCCTCAAGGTCTCGTTCTTCAGAGCACAGAGACTGACAGACCATAATGGAGATTTACATGCTGTATGACTGGAGTCCAATAATAAAAGACCCATGCTCTGATCCTAGACTGCGTGTCAAATTGTAAAGAATGTTACCTAGGGGACGAAATCATTGTCAGAGTTCATTTAGTTTTACAGTGTGGAGAAATCCAATCTAATCCAACAGGCTGTTCAGAAAACAACAAAAAACACAAACGAGTTCCTTTGTTGAGTTTTTAAATATTAGAAGGTTTTATTGAGGTTTAAATACTCAGAGTAAAATGCAACATGCATTATTCAGGTTCACAGTACAGACTGGACGGACAATCAGTAATCCTTCATGCAAGGGCTTCTAACAATGTGACAAAACATGTGTATGTTCTACAGGCAATATAACAACAATAACAAAACAAACATTGTAATGTGTGGGTATATCACCAAAATACATTCTTAATAAGATACATGATCTTTCTTTAAAGCCAGGAATGCAAGAAGGGCAAACCTGGCAATAATGTATGTATGGAGATACATTTCAGTAATCAGATGAATGTGTGGAAGAACAATGAAGATATGTCAGGGGGAAATCACAATAGGAAACACATAATACTTGTCAGGAGATGCAATCAGGCATAATGCTTTCCTAAAAAAGGATTGTCAAAAAATATTAATATAAAAAATATGAGTCATAAAAACTGCGAGCTTCAAAATAAAAAGATGTGCAAATCTGTATTAATACTCCAATTCACTACGCCCTAGAAACATTGATTGGTTCTATATCTCTTTCACTTGCTTAATCACCAACGTCTCTGGTTCACTGACACTCAGGTTTGAACTTTGCTCTCTGTACGGAGCGTCCTCAAACAGCTGTAAGTTCAATATGCAAACACAGCATCCCAAGAACCCTGGTCAAACTAAGACCACTAGTAACATAGTACCTTCTATATTCAGATCAAACTCTTGCTAATTAATAGCAATGTCAAAGTGTTCTTCACAAAAAAAAAAAACGTATAGAGCCATCCTTCTTTTTCTTATAATTGTGCAGGTTGATTATTGTTCCCGAGGGTAGAAATTACAAAACAGAATACAGGCACTTGCATGGTACAGTACTTAAGTAGATATGAACAGGTTATATGTTTGATATAACCTGTCCCCTATAAATATGCATGTTTGAGAGTGAGTTGATAACTGTGCAAAATCCAACTCTTATTCATGTTTAAAACATTATGCATTATGCATTAAACAGTCATATAGTTGGTGTCTCAACCCACTATCAGACTGCAAACTACATATTAAACATCTCATTACATTTAATTTCATTAAACGGTTGTCATAACTGTATCCTGTGTCTTTTTCAGGAGGAATTGATCAAACACTGAGATGATCCAGCTCATCGCCACTTCTAGGATTGAACCGATTGGTTGAACGAGCAGTGACCCTTCCTGCAAACAGAAATATGTTATATATTAGTGTCAGTTGAACAAGACAAAGAACAGCTCACATGCTGTATTTCAGACCAAAAATACAGCACTGTCTAATTAACACAACATAAGATTTTGAAATATACACACAAACATTTTACACAGACAGAAACTTTGCACTGGACACTGCATACCTGCAGGTTCCTGTCGAACACTCATAGTTGTTCTGGCAGAACGCTCCATGTGGTTTGGTTCCCATGATTCGCCACAAAGGTGTCATCCGGACAACCCGTTTCAGCAAATTCTGAACAGACCCATCTGGTAAATCTGGTCGGATCACTGGGCCAGCTGAAATCTAAAGGGCACAGAGATTCAAACCCTTAGGTCTTAGCTTTTAATCAGAGACCATTCCTCAAGCTGCTATAAGAAATTGCCTTTTTAGGCTATAGTTCAACTATAGTTGAAGGATTATCAAGGCATAATACTTTGTTTAGTTACTAAAAAAGATACACTTCTATTCCCCTTTTAACTTATTAAATGTAATAGTATACTGAACTGGAATCTGCCGTTTCATGTTTGCAGTACAACAAAACCTCCTTAGGACACAAATACACACAAGAGCCACACAAAAAAAGTGTTCTTACCTGCTGGAGGATCAGCAGTGTGACCAGGCACCAGGTGGTCAATGTCCGTGTGGAGATGTGGATTTGGTCCTGCATGTTGAGTAGGTGATTGCTGGGAGTGTGCATGTAGAGCTGGGTGTGACAACGCAACCAAGAGACAAGTGGCAGCAGGAACATTTTCAGCCCACTTTTATACTGCAAACTTTCCCCTAGAAACATGGTGTCATTCCACTGTTCTCACTCACCAACTCACTCACTTTTTCAAGGTCTAGCCTCTCTGTGCTCCCATGATGTCACTTATTTGCTTAATATTTCAGACCTGTAAGGTGAAGGTGCAATGTCAGGCCAGCAGTGAACTAGTCAGTCTGATCAAGGGTGGGAAGGAAATATAGTATGGTATTTTAAGTACCATTGGTGTCCTCACAGACAAAATGGCATGAGATATATGGTAACATGGTTGATGTAAACCTTTCAGATACAAGGTGACATGCTATAAGATAAGGCATTAATCAAATTACACTTCAACAATCATCCAGTGGGTTTTCAATTTATAAAATCAATGGAATGACCCTTTACCTCAGCCCTTTCCAACCAGGGATTAATTTAAGCAACCCAGCCAACAAGGAACTGAAACCACCCATTAGAGATAATCAATCACAACAAATTAAGATAACTGCATAATGCTTACACTTGCATACTTGTTTTACCATACACCCACCAGATAACAGACACACGTGGACATCAACATTTACACACATACACTAACACAGGCACTAACACACATACACTAACACACATACACCAACACAGGCACTTACACACAAATATGAACGCCACACAATTGCCTGCACTCACAACCCTTAAGAAACAGCTGAACATCGTTCTAAGACGAGCACTTGGCAAGTTATACATGTATGTGTGTATCTGTGTGCACATCTTTGTCAGTGCAAACTATTCATCTAACCTGCAGTGGTCCTTTGATCAGTAGAGATCTCTGAATATTAGGAATTGTGTTTAGTAAGCAACATTGCAATAGTAGTCCAAAAAATTCACAAGTTCTCTTTCTCAAACTCTATACTTTAGACCAACTAAATGGCAAATCATGGTAAACCCAATTGCAAATAACCCATGAGGAGACCATATAGGTGACTATTTGAGCATATCCCCAACTGCCAATTAGCACTAGTGGTTTATCGCTGAGGAATGAATTTCATCCATGCGTTCTCTCTTGGCTCCATCTATAATAGTTGTTAACGTCCATGTACTGAATTAGTGAGCGGGAGAGAAGGGCATAGGGTGCATGACTCCATCAAGGTCTCATCTCACAGCCATTCAGACACAAATGACCTTTGCTGGCACTCACTAGGGTGTTTGTGAATCTTGGCAGATGGTCATCAGATTGCACACAAAGTGCAGTGTCCTGAACAAGAACTGCTCAGCTGACCTCTTGCCAAGGGGGCAAAAGGTCTCCACTGAGCCACCCTCTTATCCTACATATTCTTATGGCAGGAAATAAGAAGTCTGGCAAGACAAAGTAGTGATGCTGATGGTGGCACAGTCTGTTTAAAACTCTTCACTCCCCCCTCATGCGTTCCAATTTTCTGTGCTTTGACCAATTTGGACACAAAAATGATTGCAAAACACAATTACGCAAACAGAATTAGTCAGACTTGGATCTCTGTATGACTTACAAACATAGTTATAGAATAGAATAGTAGGTGCATTAACAATCCCTTTTGTAACTAACACCATCCTATACATCCTGTAGGTGTCTTGGTTTGACAAAAAAGTCCATATACATTGCTTAACTCTGCTTTGCCTCCATCTCAGCTGTTGTCCTATTTTTGTCCTTTTAGTTAACACTGAAGAACTATGCTGTGTAAACAATTACAAGATTTACTGGATTTACCTCAGTCGATTTCCAGAAACTCATCCTTTACCTAGCACTGAGGAAAGTCCTCCCCCCTGTGGTCACAAAATATAAGAGCAGAAGAAACTAAATAGTTCCTACTGTTGGAACAGTTTAAAAAAAAAATCTTGTTCTAGTTATTAACGGCAACATTGAAAACATTTTGTACAAAATATGCATTTTTATTTTATTATTGTACTCATCATTTATGTTAATAAAAGAACTGCCAATGCTTTAACCATCGTCATTGGCATCTCTCATAAGAAACACTGTTATGAGACATTCTTCAATAGCTCATCCCACATCAGACTGCTCTTTCTCCTGCTGCTCTCACCCCTACAATCTCTCTGCTTGCTTTAAGAGGCCACTTTCTCTGACCAGAAGAAATCATCACTGAACACACCTGTTGAGTTGGCTGGCCCAACCCTCCACAGAACTACACGCCACAAAACTGCCTCCACACAGATCAGGGGCCCTTTAGAGTACAACTTTAAAAAGCACTTTGCTGTTTTTGATAATTTTTTTCTTTTTTGAATTCCTGTAAGGAGGTCTTTAGGAATGTCAATAGATACAGCACCATGTCAGAAATGCCAAGTTGAATGCGAAAAATCTCTAGTCTCATCACAAACTCAAACAAAAAATCAAACATGCATGCCTACCCAAAAAGGATTCCCGACAGCTAATCCAATATCATGCTACCCTGCTCACGCTTGCCAAATACTGACTTAACATCATTATTATTATTACATACATATATAAAACACATTCAAAAACACATCGACAACACCAAGTTCATATTTAAGACGGCTCCTGAAAAAAAAAATACGGACGTACACACACATATACAGACCCTTAACATGTGCCCTGCACATTTACCCATAGCCTTAGACAGACATTAGAAATAGTCTGTAAGTGTGGGATGACATTATGACCCCCAGCACCCAAAGAAACAACACATCATAAGCATTCTTACTGTTGTCCAATGAGACCTACACCAATTTAGCATGGGAGACGTAGAGCTCTTAAAGGGATGTCTCACCGGCAGGTGCAGGATTCTGCAATCATGTCCTCGTATTCCTTGTAAACAATGTTGTCGTTCTGCTCCATCATAAGTACACTGATGGGCTTGTACTTGTAGGGAACACAGGAAGGTGGTGGGATGTCCGCCACACCAAGCTCGCTGATGAAAGACTGCACTATAGCGTGGTTGGGCGAGTTTAAGCCGTAGCGCAGGATCCGCGGACAGTCTCCCATGCAATATCGTGGGTTGTACTTGTGAGGGGCAATGATCCAATGATCCCATCCCAGGTCGCTGAAAGCCACCTCGTAGGAGTGCAATTTGCACTGGTTCTTGGCCACATGGTTCTTGCTTCCCTTGTAGTTGGGGATATCGGACACAATGCTACCAGGCTCTTTGGATCTGCGATGCCGAAAGACAGTGTGCGTTGGAAGTGTGCTGGATGATCCTCGCTCAATGGGGTGCCTCTCCTCCTCCTCCTCCTCCTCCAAGAAGAGTAGAAGAGCAGGAGCCATCAAGGACACCTGGGGGGGCTGGTATCTCCCCGTCACTCCACGCCTCCCTCTCTTCCTAACCCGCCCTCCCTGCTGGCAGCGGTACTGAACAGACAGTGCCAGAGGACCTTCCTTCCACTGAGATACCTGCCCTGTGATGTCTCCCTCCACCCACTGGTTGTGAGGTTTAAGGGTCACTTTGTCTTCTGATGGAATGCCCAACTCTCCTGTTGGTCCCAGGTGCCAGACCTTGGCTTCACATTTGACTGACAGTAGTTGTCCCACAGGTGACTTCATATGGACTAGCGAGGCCCGTACCATTCGCTCAAGTTCAAGGCTTTCCAGTTCATACTTCAGAGTGAAGTGCACATCTATAAAGATAGGATTGGGATAATAAACGGTCAATATAAATTGGATCATTTTCAATGCCACCCTCAGAAAATTAAGTTCGGTGAAACTGAAGACCACAGTGAACACAGGTTGGACAGTGTCGGGTTAACTGGTTGCTGGAAGAACGTTGGCATAGATTATGTTGGTTCTCATACACTCACAACCACATAGCCAACATGTTGAGTGTTTAGATAGGCCTGCACAATAAGACGAACCGCAGTTAAACATATTGCCAGAATAGTATGCTCCTCGGCTAATATCTAGCAAAACAACGACTCGGACAATCCACCTCCGCAATAGGGTTATTTCTAATTAAGGCTGCTGACGACAAACCACCTTAGGCTTGTAACGGTTAGCCGACTTTCACAATAACACAACGCAAATGACATGCATCTTAACAAATCATCATGACGAGCAAAAAAACGTACCTTTAGATGCCACAAGACTGCGTTTTTGCACGGACGCGCGTAAAAGCCTCACAGTGTTGGATCCAAACACTTTATGCCCTTTCGGCCTACCATCTGTTTCTGCAGCCATTCTATACATCCCCAACATGAACCGCAAATGCTGGTCTTCCTCTCCTCTCTCCGTGAATGGTGTATGGTGGGCACTCTTCGGTTTTGCCTGATAACTCCACCGAGATCCTTCGGTGAGAACACTGAGATGCGACGACGAAATACCCATTTTACCAGCCACGCGGGAGGACGTGGAGAACAACAGTAAAAAACACGACAGTATACTAAACTGTGAAAGGACAAACTTAGCCTTCATGTTCATTCTCTGGCGTGAATCACTTTGACCAAGAGGGCTAACATGGTATTAAAATCGAAGGCCGTGATACGCTCAGTCGCACACCTTTTTGCCAGTGGCGTTTTGAGAAAGGTGAGTCAAGATCTTGACCCCCTAATAACCCCTGTTACGTTTCAGTTTACGTAAACCAGGCCTACCACATAGTGACCATGGGTTTCTCCTGATAATAGTTGTGCTTACGAGCCTGTAGGTTTCTGAACTCATTAATTGCATTTCTTTGATATAAATATTGACGTTTGACGACATTGACGATTCATTGTTTGTTTTTTACTTTAAAATGCTGTCAATATGATTAGGCCTACACACATTTGCTTAGCTCTGGCTGTAGGCCATAGCTATGCAGACGTAAATTGTAGTTTTTGCATGGCTCCCATTCAATGTTTACTTATTGGGATTTGGGACACCTTTGTGGCTCTTTACTTTAACATTTTCTTATATCAGATACAGTAGGCTATAGATACAGTATTTGATATGAGGATTGGGGAGTAACGGAATACATGGAACAGCGTTAAGTAACTTGGATACAAAAAAGGTAACTGTATTCAGGTAAAGTTACAGAAAAAAATACGTAATTAGATTACGGTTTTTTAAAGCAAAATTTTGGATTATTAACAGCATTACAAATTTCAAATAGATTTTAAATAAAGAACATTATACTATCATCCACATGCGAACTTTACAACACTTCACGAGAAGACCACAGACAAACCTAAGTCCAAGTCCATATCAAGTTCAAAAATGTTTTTCTCTGGCTGGAAATATCGACTATCGGTCTTCAAAACTGAAAATGAGAAGAACATAACAGTGCAGTGCACCTAATGCCCCCCGCGGAGGAAATGTTATCCAAGTAGCCTACTCTACGTCAAATTGAATAAAGCATGTACAGGTAAGAGTAAGACCAACACTGCTAACGTCTGTCTACACAGACATCCAGCAAACTGAGATTAAAGTTGGTTAGCTAACCTGACAGTATTGCTTGCCTTCTAAGGTAATAAAAAAGAGGGACTGTGATAACTGGGATGATCGTGTGTGGATAAAACCCAAGCCTCTGACCGAAATGTACACGTGGCAGTTTAATTGAAGTTTCAGCGTGAAGTGTGAGTAACATCTGTTTATCAACCAAGCGAGTTTGGCTATACAGTTTTATGTTAAGGTTTGGGCACCCCTCTGATGTTGCATGTTAATTTGCTCTGTCTTTATAAGAAAACATCATAGAAATATGTAATTTATTTTCCAGACAAAAGCTGGATTATTGGATGTTTTTCGGACAAAAATGTTTAATGTAGCAGCAATAGGCTGTGCAAAAATGTGGGCACCCTTTTAAGTATGTTGATTTGAATACCTGTAGTTGCAGTATGCAGTATGCTGACTGACTGAAGCACAACATTCTTTTGATCAGCTGATTGAACCTTAAACTGCAAATAAAGCTACAACAAATCATGAAAAAGCTAATTTAACAACGCCAATTCATAGGTGTGCTAAAATGATTAAAAACTAAGATGATTTCTCAGTATGAATTAGGAGAGGGATATAAAAGGTTATCATAAAGGTTGTCTATCTCCACAGTCAGACATATAGTTAGAAAATGGAAAGCCACAGGAACACTTTTTGTGAAGGAAAGATGTGGTAAGCCAAGAAAAATATATGAAGGGCAAAGATAAAGAATGGTTAGAATAGTCCATGCACGGCAGCCATCAAGCCTGTCTCAATGGTCCAAAATACCTGTAGCCAGAATTCAGGGACTGTTATTTCAGCAAAGAGAGGCTTTACCAAAATTGATGTGATTATTCCACTTGGGTGCCCACATTTTTGCACATATCTGTTATTCTTATGATGCACACACTGCATTGTTTCTGTCAATAAAAATAAATGTCATTACAGATCTGAAATGTGACTTTTCCCATGAGGTGTAAATTATGTCAAAATGAAATTGCTGCTTTAAAAGACCAACAGATTTTAACCTGAAATAATGATAATTATCAGGGGTGCCCAAACTTTCACATAAAACTGTAAGTTAAATGTGCACAAATGCTGTTTGAATGTTGTTTAAGTGGTAGTCACGTGACTATCACTTAAACAACATTCAAACAGCATTTGTAAACTATACTACTATGCTATACAACTCTGTAGGTCCACCCTATAATTTTTTATTACAACTTGGTTGCCTCAATTTCCTTTCGTATGTTACATTGTGCTGTTGATTTACAGAATTGCTATTGAGGTAATCCAAAAGTAACAGAAAGTAATCAAGTTACTTTACTTTAATATTGTGATACTTGGATAAGGTTACTGAATACAATTTTTAACAGGTAATTAGTAATTGTAACAGAATATATATTTTTTTAAAGTAACCCTGTAGATAGATGACTAATGGTCCTCCCAAAAACATAGACAAGACCATATCATGGCTGAGTGATTCTTGTTCTTCCCCACACCATAAAAACCTAAAGTTTGTGTGTGGGGTATAGGAGCCTAGGTAGGCTTACTGTATACAACTCAGAACATTGTAATGTTTTTTAGCCTAGAAATATGCTAATTTATATAACTCTTGGCTAGCTAGGTATTTGACCATGAGGACTAGGGAGTGTCATTTACTGTAACCCGAGCGAACATTAAGATTTTGCCACACCCTTTAAGGCGCGTCCAGCACATATGTATCTCAGCTTCTGAAGGTCACAGACACTTGAATTTGGCCTCAAAATGACCGGAATACGCATGTTTATATATGCACTATGAAGGTTTCTAGGCTCTAAAACCTTTACCTTTCGAGATATTCAAGATGTTTTGGGGGGAGAAAGCTTCAAATCTTGAATGTCTTGAATTTGAATTTGAAGTAAAGGTTTTAGACATCAATGTAGATGTCAAACTGGCTTCCAGTGGAGGCTTAATGGTTGGCTCATTGGTTTTGAACCTGTGGTTGGCTACTGCTGGATATTGTTCTTGCACATTTGTATAACAGAGCCTAATTAACAGAGCAGTATGAAATTAAGCTGAGACGGAGCATATAAACAGAGAATAACAGAAGCCCTAGTATTGACCCTTGGGACACCCCATTTTGAATCAGAGATAGCTTTTTAACTGCTCTGTTACAAAGGCCTTTTATTGTAGCCTTTGACTGCTCGGTCATCAGTAAACAAATGTCATCCATGATCCAATAATGACTTTTCTTGTCATTTCAATTCACATATTGTAGTTTAATTCGACTTAAGGCGGAGCTTTGCTTGATGTATTAGTCATTGCACGCGCCAACTGTCAGTGCGGGCACATGATGGCAGCACTCCGATCCTATCCGATTCTCTCCATGGGGTCTCCATGGGGGGTTAACTGCTCTATCTCAAAGCACATGGAAGTGACAAAACTAGATCAGTTCAAATCAAATGCGGAATGTTTACATCTGCTACCGTTGATTATACAGTAAATACGTTGTGAAATGAAACAAAACCGTTGATTATACAGTAAATACGTTGTGAAATGAAACAAAAACACACCACAGTTAAAGTTGTATTAGTATTGATTGATTCACATCGATATGAGTGGATTACATGACTAACAACGGGTGGAAAAGTAATAAGAAAATATTTGTTCACTGAATTAGCGTGTTCTGTCCCAAACAGTTGCGTTCCAGTTTCTAAGTTTCACTTTCGCTTTCAGTATTTCAACGTGAATGAGAGGGAGCACAAGAACTGAGCGTCTAGCAGCGTTTATCATATCATATACATTATATATGATGCATGTATATGTCTGTGGGCACGATCTCAAGCACGTGCAAAAGTTGTTGTTGTCCAATTTGAATCAGATACGAGAGACACATGCGCGCCCAGTCCAATTACCAGCGGAATCGAATCGTGTGTCTGGGGGTTTACATCGGAGTCCAGTCGGACTCAAGTTGGACACAATGAATCTAGTTCTGGGGAGTCACATGTGTCCAATATCCAATTTAAATCGGACTGAAATCGGAAATTGGACGCATGTGTCCACACTGTGTGATGGCAACACAGTGCCATAACCTATTATGCTCACGCTAAAGGTGCTCTTGACTTGCTGTAGTCTCCTCCTCAACAATAGGTATCACCACTGAGAAATACCATCTAAACCGTTGGGAGGTATGCAGCGAATTAGAGTGAAGTTTAACTTTATCACCAGTATTCATCGGATTAACCACTGAAAGCAGCAAAAAGAAGAGGTAATGTGCCAGATAAAGTAAAATAGCCTATATGACATGACCACTTAACTGTTTCACTGTTAACTGTCATTGGTCGACCACCCTCTAAGTGTTGGCAGATGCACGATAATTATCTTTCAAAGACAATCATTTTGAGCATTTGGTACGATACTTCGCCATTTCCAACCTGGCAAAACAGTGTCTTTTCCACATACAGATGTCATGTGCTGTTGTAAACAATGTAACTAGACACTAGTTGCATTGTTTACAACAGCACTTTTTACAGATGTCATGTGCTGTTGTAAACAACGCAACTTTGCATTGTTAACAACAGCACATGACATCTGCATGTGGAAAAGATGGCAAAACCTTGTCGTGGGGGGAGGGGGCGGGGTCATCTGTATGTAAAAAAAGATGGCAAAACATCGTTGCGGTGTCATCTGCTATACACTACCACGCCCCCTCCCCCGCAACAAAGTGTCCTCTTTTCAAATATGGTCACCCTACAAATAGCCAACAATTTGGTCCCAGAATAATTCTAATAAAAAAAGCTTGGCAAAGGATACAATACAAAAGCTACCTAAGACAAACCTAATATGAGGTTGCAGTAAAAGCTTAAGATCATTCTTTTGCATTATCACACCTAAAGTAGGCTATCATCTTGAAAGGAGTGAAGGTAGCCTTCTTAGAAAACCTGTGTTTCTATCCAAAAACCTTAATTTCCATAAAAAATGGAGCTGACCTCTCCTGCTCACAGAAGTCACACCACAGCAAGTGCCAGAATGTCTGCTGAAACATTTAACTAAAGTGTCGTTTACATGGAGCCTAGTTTGTCAAACTGATACGGATAGCTAATACAGATAGCCCTATCATCCATACGAACACTCTCTATCCGCACCTCGTTTCTGCAACGATCGCAGTCCGGGGTAGAAAGTGAGTAGATTTGAATCGGTACGGGGGCCGATGAGTTTTTCTATTGATAATAAAGAGTTTGGAACAGTAACATGACATGTCTGTCATCCCATTTCCCATGATGCATTGCTCCGAGCATTTTACATACATTTATGAATAAAAAAGCAAATTAAATCGCTGGCCAATTTATATTTGTGGTCATGAAAGTTATGTTACGTCTGAATAAGAAGAATTAGATCAAGATAGGGGGCTAATCAAAAATCAGAAGACTGGGTTAATGTTAGTGAATTCGAGGCACACCATGAGTGAGATTTTGAGGGAGAACAAGTTATTTATATACTGGTTGGAGATGGCGGAAAAGATCACGTGGGGCAGTGACGTCATCAGGTTGCGTGAAACCGTGCAGACGAACACCAGCCCCCGTACCGATTCAAATCTACTCACTTTCTACCCCGGACTGCGATTGTTGCAGAAACGAGGTGCGGATAGAGAGTGTTCGTATGGATGATAGGGCTATCTGTATTAGCTATCCGTATCAGTTTGACAAACTAGGCTCCATGTAAACGACACTTAAGCTGTATGAAAGCTATACGTTTTAGTTTCAGTACCTAGCTCCGATGTTGATAAATTGTAATCTCGTCTGACGCAAACAGTTAAATGGATTGCTCGACGAAGCTATTGGTCGGCTTTAACAAAACCTTTCACTGATTAACTTCAGCCTGGCTCTACCCACTTAAGGCCTTTGATCACATCTTTACCTCTCTAAATTTGTTTCTTCTTATCTGCTCAGCACCTTTCAGTAATCGCCTTGGTGAACATTAAAACTTTGTTTTAATGCTGCACTGCCATTTCTGCCAGCCATTTCCCCCCTCAAACTAGGGCCTTTGAGTGTCAGTTTAGTTAGAAAACAGACTGTTTAATAGGCTGGTCCACAGGCTTTATGGGAAATAAATGCCAGTATCATATTATCTGTGTCTCTAATAAGGGCAGTCATTAAAGTAAATTACCTGAGCCATTAAAGTTAAATGCAAGATGCAGCTTATGACATTGATTACTAAACAGTCCACTTACCAAATACACTCTGCACATTACAACTTTGGAAAGGGAGGGGCAGTATCGGCTAACAAAAAGGTAGTTGGGGGAATGGAATTTACCTTATTTGGTGAGTCCAATTCCATTTGTTCCATTGGTCACAACAGTAGCCATTCTCTTTCAACATTTGATAGCCTAAGAGAACGGTATAGGAACTACAGCCATCAAGGATATGTTGTCAGCTGTAGTGAAACAGGAAGGCGTTTGTTTTTAACTATAACATACAATTAACTCCTTTTATATTTCATTACTAGAATACGGTCAGTGAGGTAATAGCATTGTATGATTTCAATAAATGATTTCCATTCAGTACTTAGCCTATGATTCAAGCAAGCATCACAGTTTTTATTTTAGCAACAGTATGTTGCAATCCAATCGGGCCTTTCTATTTTTTTCTTGGAAACTTTGTAAATTCATTCAGACCCGTTGCTGAGGTTGCCGCCTAGAATTTGGGACAATGAGTGCATACTCACATCCACTACACCCCCAGCCTCTGGCATTGGTCTGTTACAACCAGAGGCTGTTTTGACGGGTCGTCCCACTTGTCAATCAAACTAACTTAGGCATCTTAGGAACTGAGGAGTATTCGCCTCGCTAAAACTTGCGGTGAAGTTACTTCAGCGGATCCTGCCCACCCTCACTTGCCCTGTCCCATGTTATCGTAATGAACATCTGGTCATGGAGATCTGGGGTAGGAGACACTGGCCGAGTTTGTAGAAACAGTACAGGAGAAGTCATCACAGCTGACAATGGAGACCGTAGAACAGCTCGTGTCCTTTAATCACATCCACGTCCAGCTCCAAGGAGGTGCTCCATGGGGATTCACGTTAAAAGGGGGACTTGAGCACGACGAACCGCTTATCATAACTAAAGTAAGATGCCTGGTTTTGAAAAAAAAATACGTTCTTCCCCACGTACCAGAAAAGACTGCTGTGCTGTGCATCATTTAGCTGATGTTTTTCTTAGATTTTTGGCCTTGTGATGTGCGTGTTGAATTGTACCTCGTGTGTAGCGAAGACTTTTAGGCAGCAACACAATGTTGTGTGTGTCCTAATTTGTCAGGTCCTGTGGTTTCCACAATGTTGCATGGTAAGAAATGGCCTTACTTATCAGCTCGTTTGTGAATAGCCTACAGCTAAATTAACTTTCCCAGACTATTACGCGCACAGGCTATTCTTTGAAAACTTTCTCTATCGTGTTTATTGTGTCAGTGAGTAAAGGGCACAAAGCATAATTTGAGTTACCCATTCATACATTGATGATGCAGCTTAACCTAACACACATTTACAAAACATTCAAACCGGGCACCATCAGCCTATTCGTACTGATGCAACCTTGTGCATTTAGGCAACGGTCAATGTAAAACCCAAGTAGAGCTGGTCCGCGGTGTTCGTGCACATTTGCGGTTTGGCGTTCTAATCGCTCTTAGTACCAAAGCAAACTTAAAAAGGCAGACATGGTAACTTCCCTATAGTGTCCATTGTGCCTTATCCTAATGCAGGAAAACATGGTCCCGCCGCAAGTTAACAGCATAGCCTTCAGGCTATGGCGGGCTATATCGCAGACAGTGAGTAGAATTCAGCAATTATCCCCACCGCCACCGCACGTAGTTGAAAATTCTGGATGTCTTTGTCCATTCCCCAGAATTAAATTGATATTTCAATTCAACCGTCAGAGGAAACTCCATGTTAAATTCAGTTAATAATTAAGTTGTTTCTTGTCAGCAGTTAGCTCATAAAGAGAAATACTCTCTGAAATCGTTAGTGTATTCCTCCCTGTTTTCATAATTGGTAAATTAACCTTGTGAAATGAAGCAATTGGAGGAAATCCACATAAGACCTACCTACCCTTAATTGTGGATTTCTTTTCAATAATGGTCCCGATGGATGATTGGACACTGTCAATGGTGAAGGAATTAACACTGGTTGCCAAATGACATTCCATTACATATTCATTCAGTTCCCCTCAGTTTAAACCCTTCTGCTTAGGCCTACTCCACTGTGATCTCTCCTATGCTTAATAACAAGGAGAGCGCCTCAATGGCTCATGGCTCAATTTTCATAGAACATTCACAGTGGTTTATATGACGCATAGTGGACAAAATGTGCATGCAGAAACACCCACTCTAAAGTCTTTAGACCTAATGGATGCTGCATGGATAGGAGTGGGTGTATAGCAATTTCATTTAGGTGAAGGGTCTGTACGACCCCCCTCTCCCTACAATCTACTTCCAAAGCAAACTCTGCTAGGTTCTGTCAGAAGTTTTTATTCAGTTTTCTTGAATGAAGATGTTTCGGAAGACATGCCTTGTAGTGATCTAAGTTTTCAGAGTCAGCCGCGCTGTGGAGAGTTGGAGGAAAGTACCATACCTGCTGGACTTGTATTTGTATAGCTGTACTTCCATTTCAGTGAAGCGCTCTGTGTAGATGTATCTGTCTGTCTGTTTCGGAGTTTGAGCATGATAGTAGAAATCATATCATCTATTTGTCCTGGTTCTTCTATACCCACAGTGGTTGTGACATGCATATGTTCACCAAGAAGAGCCCGCTAGGAATACCAAACTTTGGCTATTAAACCAGATTTTTGTTTGGGGATAATGTAATGTCTCCCTAATGCTAGAAACATAACTTACATGTTTGACTAGCAACCCTGCAGCGTGAGGAAATGTGCCATAAACATCTGACATTTTTGTGATGTGATTTTGTCTTGAAATGTGGAAGGTGGTGAAGATGGAATATGTGTCCAAGACACACAGCCTTGTGATGGGATTGACCCAGCTGGATGCTGTACTTCCAAACTGTGTTAATACCAGCCCCTGGTGGACAGTGTCTGCATACATTTAGTTAACATTACCAATGATTTGGGGGATTTTTTTGCCTTATCTAAATATCCGTCTTGAGCAAAAACCACGGCACTAAAATGTTGCATGATTTGTATCTAAAAGTACATGCCATTTCCTTTTTGCAAAATAAACCTGGATTTTTCAGTATTATACTTTTCCGTATCAGATCTTCTTGTCAAAAATGCTAAAGTGTGTGGTTTCATTTGTTGGCTTTTTGTTATTACTATAAGCAAAATGAACAGCAATTCTCCTAGTCAAAAACACTGTTTTCTGTTTGAGTTGGTAAGGGAGAAAAACTGATACATTATCCTTTCTCGACTGTCCCCTCTCCCTTGGCGTGATCTTTTCTCTTCCCTTTGCCACAACGACTCTTAGTTTAGCACCCTTACATGCTGTTTGTCCCATGTTTATTTTGAAGTGCTTCTTTGCTTTGGTGTTTCCCATCTCTGGAGCCTGGTGTCAGTTTCTACATGGAACTTTATGTGGAGTAAAAAACACTCCATCTTAATATTCCTTCCGTCTCTCCTCTCTCTCTCAAGCTACACATTTTCTGTTTGCAGCTGTGAAGTTCATGTCAACCACAGGGAATGTCAATCCCCCTTCCTCTCCCTCTAACTTACTGGCCAGTAAAGGTTTAAGCCAAAACCAAAATGTCCATCATTCTGTTTAAGTCAAACACAGTATCTATTTGGATTTGTGAACTTTCAAATGATTAGGTTTAAAATGGTTGCTTTTAATAAGCATACTTTACATCTTGGATTTAGATTTTCTGCTGTGTAATGCGTTTTAATTTAAATTAAATGTTTGAGGACTCAATACCTGTGGAAAGATCCATATCCATATATGCAGGTGCGAGTTAAAAAGGCTGCCCTTTATGAGCCGGAAAGTACCCAAAATCTTCTTACTTGTGAAGGATATTCATCTTATATGATGTGTTGTGATAATTTCTGACTGCACTTTTTAGCCTAGTAAAAGCCATGTAATTCGTATAAAAATATATACCCAAATTTTAATTTTCTGCCTGCCAGAAATAGAAATAGAAAAATAAAAATGTTCACAAAATGGCAATTATATTTAAATTTAGGACAAACACACTATTCCAGTGACAGAAGAATTTCTAAAGTACAGTCCAAAGAAGGATTGCCTCTACCCTGCACTATTTTAAACACTTGAGCAACATTATCATTTTGTGACGTGTCATGCAATGGTCTCCTTCACATGGGTGGGAGTTTTAAGGGTTGAGCTTTCATGTGTATTTATCACTTCCTTTCCCTCCTGTTATAACAGTGATGAATCGCAGCAGCTTTTCACTTTAGGTTTTTGGCCTTAAGGTCACTGGCTTCTTGAACCACTGCATTTGTTTTGTGAAGAACTTCCCCTTAGTCTTGGGGATGGAGGTTTGAATTGCATGTTCTTTAGCGAGCAAGCCCAAGTGATACTTTTTGCTGGTGTCCCTTTGAGACATGTGACTCGTACGTAATTGATGACAGTTATTCTTCATGGGGTTCCAGCAGAAGAAAAATAATTCTAACTTTATTAAAGGTATTGCATCATTTTTTATATATGGTGTTGGTTCTCAAGTAATACTTTTTTCCCCCTGCTTATATTGGCTGTGGTAAGTAGTTTTTGTTTAAAACTAGCGATTTAACTGCTATTAGATTTGCACAGCATAGATTCACTGATAAAAGCTAGCCAGCTTGCCTAGTCATTTTTCATCAAAATATTTAGTGATGTTGCACTGTAAAGTTGTACAGATTACATTGTGTAAACCCTCCAGGATTTTGCATTGCAAAATGACGGATTGTGTGTTGATGATTTCAAAAACGTAGTGTCTCTTTAAACTCCACATGTACTAGAAAACAAATGAATGAGAGAGTATTTTTGTTTTAACTTTCTTTTGTAAATGTATGGGTTTTTTTTTGGTTTTGTGTGTTCTTATGTCTTCATTTAATGCAAATGGAGACGTAAGAGCGTTCATTATAGATGTGTCATCTGATTTCACACATTTCTGAGGACTTTCACAACCATTTATATTTATATGATAAAATTTCATTCATACTAGAAAGTTTAGTTAAGTTAAAACAAATCGTCATGCCTTGGTTTCACAAGTTCCTGATAATATTTAGAACTGTTATAAGTAATCCTGTTCTATTTAAAGAAAACTGAACAGAAAATATCATAATTTGTTGACCGTTCCGATGTTCCACTCACTCAAATTACGCTTCATGATGGGCTTTTATTTTAAAATGTCTTTCAGTGCAAGACCAACAGCTGGATTAATAATTGTACTCAACATTATTATAAGTTTGAATATCGTGTAATTAACCTTTAATAAGATGAGTTATAGATCCAGTTAGGTCATGAATGTCAAACGAATATCCTAACACCAAACTAACTTTACTGTGGTTGTCAATCCATCACATGCCTGACACCAAACGGGTTGGCCAGTGGCAGTGGTTGAAACAGACTGTTCATAATCAGGAGACAAGAAAGAGTTGCAATTAAATATCAAGGCGTATTTTCACTGCAGTTTATGTGATAAATAAGAGCAATCACAAAAAATTGGAGGAAGCTAAGTTAGTGGGGTTTTGAGAAGGTTGAATGAACTAGCTCGATATGAAAAAATACTGTGAAATTGATAAAACCTTATGTGTTTTGTTATGTTGTTGCTTTAAGACGGTTGATTTGTTCACTGGATAGACTACTATCTCATGCGAATGTGGGCTTTTTTTTTTTACTTTCAGAGATGAGATGTTTTGTTTGTGTCCTTCAGTAGATGCAGTGTTGTAAACATCACAATAGTTGTGTCTGCTCTGGGTCAGGCATGAGAGCATGAGTGCTTGTGTAGGCCTTTAGCATGCAGGGGAGTCCTGCTTACAGTGAGTTCTGCTGGAAACTGTAAGAGGCAAAATGAGGAATGTGAAAACCAATGTTTCCACCGAGATGCATTCCTACTGCTCTGACCCTCTTTTTAAAACAAAACACTCACTGTATGAGTGTGTGTGGGTGGATACAAGTCTGTTTGGCTGTGTGAGTGTGTCACTGCTGATGTGTTTGTTAAATTAAGTAAAAGCCAAATAAACCTTTAAAAGTAAATAAAAGTTAAATCTAAAAATACATTATTTTTGAATGAGTGTGTTTGTGCATGTGGTTCTCTTTTTAATTGTGTGCTAGTTATTTCCCCACTCTTTGACCGAGCCCTTCTTTCTGCTGGTCACTACACTTTCAGAATGCAATGGACAAAGTGACCAGAGAGTGGGCTTGGCCACAGCAGCAGCGGGGGAACTCCCAATACATTGCTGTGAAAGAGACCTTTGTCTTTCCTTCTGTCTCTTTCCTGCTTTCCTTTCTGTCTTTCACTCTTTACCTCTTTTTGCATCTCATGCATCATCCCCATTGGTGTTCCACTTTACAAGAGTCAATTGGTAACTTCTTCTTACATACTATAGTGCTGAACTGCATCCAATGTTTGTAAGTTCTTTTGGCTAATCCCCCCTCCCCCATTTCTGGCTTGCAAGTTTGTCCCGAAAAGGCTTCTCTTTTCCATCTTGGCTCTGTTGGGCTGTCCTCACAACAATGGGGAAAATGGAGGTTTTTGCGAAAACAGAAACGTTTTGTTACGTTTTGGCCTTTCATTCACGTTACAATGTGTTGTCTTTTTGGGCCAGAAAATTGGATTGGATTGAATTGGATTCAATGTATTGTCATTGCACAGAGTACAAGTACAGAGGCAACGAAATATGTAAGTACAGAGGCAACGAAATGTGTATGGATGAAAATGCAAACTTCAGAGTGAAATCTTTTGAAAACGCAACCCTCGCATCACCGTGTCAACAGACGAATGCAGAACCTTTTGAAAACAATGACGACACGCGAAGAAGGATGAAAACGGGAAGAAAAACGTTGTTTTCATCCCATTTCATGGTCATGTGGACGGCCCCTTGTTCTCACCAGGCCAGGTCTATAGTGATGTTACGGGGACCGTTTGGGCTTTGGCTTCAATGTGGGCGGGGATAATTACAGGGTTAGATGACTGTCATGTTCAGCTCTGCATGACATGTATATTTGTCCTGCTGCCCTGTGCTGCTAAAAGACTACTCAGTCCATAATTCTGATGAAAGGTTGTTGACATTTGAGCTCAACAGCCAATCAAATTACATCCCACCATTCCATGCTACTGAACCAATGTTTTGATTGGTTGGAATTATTTATGGCTCGGTTCGAGCCACTATGTTTGTTTCCCATTTACAGAGCCAGGACTGTGTACAAACCAGAGTTTATGTGAGCGCACACACTGAACGGACAGCTAGACTTTTGCGAGGAGAAGTTCGTTGAATGTGACAAAAGTGTATTGGGTTAGAAATGTGGACTGTTAGTTATGAAAACAAATGAACTACAGAGTTTCCATTTAGTTTGTCAGTGTGAAAGTGAAATCATTACTGTTGTCTGTCAGATAACTGGCATATGTGTGAACCTGTCTAGGGTAATGGAATCTGAGTGCATCTGGGTCCAGGCTCTGGGCTCTGTTAAGCGCCTTGAGACATTTGTATTGTTATGGCGTTTTATAAATAAAATTGAATTGAATTGATTTCCACCAACCCCTCTCCCTAACATGGAGCCACATGTGATTTGCTCTGGTTTCATAATAATAGCAAACAGAGATACAGGCAGGACAGACACAGCAGATGTTTGAGCTTTTGTTTGTTTCCTGTCTGACTATATGAACCTGTGTTGTTTTAAATGGGTTTAGCATTTAGGATGTCCATAAATGCTGAAAAGGCTTTTCCAGGTGGGTTATGCGTGTGGTATTCATTCTCACAATGGATATGAAAACAAAGGCAATTCATTGCTATACAGTTCTAGCCTGGGTGCCATCCGTTTGTACGTGTTCCACTGATTGCTGCCTTCTCGCTGAACAAATGGAATGCGGACAAACGGATGGCACCCAGGCTAATACAGTTCACTAGTTGCCAATATTAAGGAAAGGGGAAACATTTTGTAATTAAAATCATGTTTCCAAGTTTGACAAATGACATTAATGAGCCACTACACATCAGTAAACAGTAACATAAACTCAAATGACTTTTATGACCCAGTACACATCAGTAAACAGTAACATAAACTCTGAGAAACACAGACAGGTCCACACAGAGGGAAAATGTGTACCAATAAAAATCTGATTAATATGTATTGGACTACGCGGTAGATCTATGGCAATGCTATAATAACTATGTTTGGAACTTCTGTTTATTTTAAGTGCAAATATAACATCACATGCAGGTGAAACTGGCCTTATGTCTCCTTCACCTAGGATACCAGCATATCCTTCACTTTTCTTTTTCTTTCAGGTCTCTTACTCTTCCTCTGTCTCACCCTTCTCTCTGCTCTCTCACTCTCCCTGTGTCCCACCCTTCTCTTAGCTCTCAGTCTTCCTTGGTCTCTCCCTTTTCTCACTCTCCCTCTGTCCCACCCTTCTCTCAGCTCTCTCACTCTTCCTCTGTCTCACCCTACTCCGCTTTCTCAGTCTTCCTCTGTCTCACCCTTCTCTCTGCTCTCTCACTCTCCCTGTGTCCCACCCTTCTCTTAGCTCTCAGTCTTCCTTGGTCTCTCCCTTTTCTCACTCTCCCTCTGTCCCACCCTTCTCTCAGCTCTCTCACTCTTCCTCTGTCTCACCCTACTCCGCTTTCTCAGTCTTCCTCTGTCTCACCCTTCTCTCCTCTTTCTCAGGCTATATGCACACGGAGCCTAGATTCACTGAATGTTGTTCTTTTTTCACACCTCATCGAATCTTTTAATTTCGTAAAGACAGAGCCTGGTAACAAGAGATTTGCGTAAAAACGGAGCCACCAGATTGTGTTGAACGGGCTGTAGTACATACCTCACGCCTGTGGGTGGCGCTTTAGCGCTTTATTTACACAACTGAAAAAAACGTGAAAAACCTAGAGACTATACAGCACGAGGATAAACACATTACACCTGAGCTGCCAACACTCCCATTTTTCCCGGGTTTCTCCCGTTTTCTGATCCATCTCCCGCCGCCCTCCCATTTTGTCATTTCTCCCGGTAATCTCCCGTATTTCACAAGTTACAAATGTATTTTATTAATAATCAAATCAAAGTGTGTGTCAATGTTCTAAAGTTGCCATATAATGTATGTAACGCAAGCATGAGAGGCAAAGCAAGCGTCAGCCAATCAAATTGCCTTTAATGCAATGACAACACAGGCTCTAGCCAATCAGATCACGTTTATGGTCACGTCTCAAGAGACCGAAGCTTAAAAAAAAGCTGGCTGACCAAACTCCGTAGATGGTCGAATTTGTACCTAAAAGTTGTTTGTTTTACTTATATTTTTTATAAAGTTACCGAGAAATAGACATTGAACAATGTTAAAAAACAAAACATTATTGTAACTGAAAAATACGTCTGAGAGGATTTGCGAGGTGTCTGAGCTTGCTATCATTCACTTTGAATGGGGATCCGTCAACCTTGACGGATCAACGCATTCCAACGCACATATTTTATTCTACATATTTAATATAGAGTTGCCAACTTTCAAGAAGGACCTGGCATGAGAATCGCTAAGATTGACCAAAACAGGTGTATTTTTTTGCCGTGAGATGCATTAAGTCAATGAATTTGTATGACATTCTAGCGTGAGACAGGACATAAAAGCGTGTGTTTCACGACAAAAGCGTGAGAGTTGGCATCCCAGATATTATACTATTATATTAAATTATTCATATAGCACATTCAAAACCAGCTAACGCTGATCAAAGTGCAGTTTAATTTAATCACAATAAAATAAAATATCAGAACAAATAAGTTGTCTATATAGCCTACACAACACAGTTGTCTATATAGCCTATAGGCCCTACACTATACGCACAACATCCCAGTTAAAACCAACATTTGCCCCCCGGCCCCGCCGAAATCTCCCGGATTTTGCTACTCAAATGTTGGCAGACGAACACCAGCCCCCGTACCGATTCAAATCTACTCACTTTCTACCCCAGACTTCGATCGTTGCGGATAGAGAGTGCTCGTCTAAATGATAGGGCTATCTGTATTAGCTATCTGTATCAGATTGAGAAACTAGGGTCCATGTAAACGACCTCTCAGTCTCCCTCTGTCTCACTCTTCCTCTCTCACCCTTCTCTCCGCTTTCTCAGTCTTCCTCTGTCCACCCTTCTCTCACTCTTCCTCTGTCTCACCCTTCTCTCCGCTTTCTCAGTCTCCCTCTGTCTCACCCTTCTCTCCCTCTTCCTATCTCACCCTTCTCTTCGCTTTCCCAGTCTCCCTCTGTCCACCCTTCTCTCACTCTTCCTATCTCACCCTTCTCTCCGCTTTCTCAGTCTCCCTCTCAGCTCTCAGTCTACCTGGGTCTCACCCTTCCTCATTCTGACTCACTGGTGTTTCCCAGAATACAAACCAGTAATAGATTCCACATCCTTTCCTAGTCTTCCACTCTATCTCCCTTTTGCCTTTTGATTCCCTCTTAGTTATAAGTTTCCTTCTCCAGTCTGCTTTCCAGTTGTTCAGAACCCAAACCAGTAATAGATTTCTTCAGTGTGACCGTACAGTAGCCTTATTTATTCTGTCTTTGTTGCTGACGGCACAGCTTTGTGGCAGAACTTCTGAGAATCCTGCTATTATATCTCTGTTAATTGCAAGATTGTGTTTTTCTACACGTTTGTGTACACAAAGTAACCTGTGTTACTTTGTGTACAACTCTTCAGAGAGCACCTCCCTTCCTAACTGGCACCTTGAATAGTGCTTAACTTGCACTTACATTCCTGCACTTTTTTTCTCCTCCAAATATAGGACTTCTTACTTGTGCCATTTCTCGGTCTCTGATCCATGACTGCTGCATACAACGTTTCACTCAACTTTCCCAGTTACCAGCAAGCTAGCGCTGATTGGCTAGTCAGTACAGGATACAATGTGTTGATTGGCGCTTTAGAAAATCTGCCAAAAGCGCTGATAGAAAGGAAGCAAAAACAGTGCCAAAAAGATTTTGTAATTCGTAACAGAAATCCGTATCCGTATCCGTAATGCGTAACTGAAATCCGTATCTGCAGGTAGATTTTGAAAGTGAACATAGTTTTTAAAAGTGTAGATAGTTTTTGAAAGTGTAGATACATTTCGTATTTGAAATCCCTATCTGTAAATAGATTTTGAAAGTGAAGATAGTTTTTGAAAGTGTAGATACATTTCGTATTTGAAATCCGTATCTGTAGATAGGTTTTGAAAGTGTAGATGGTTTCACAGATACAAAATCTGTATTACAGATACAAAATCTATATTACAGATAGATCTGATTCCATAGTGGTGTGCGTTGTCCTCCTCATTGTCTTAGTACATCAGCAGCTCACCTGTGGCAAGCCTCTTCTGTCCAGAACCCGTCCATCTTGATTCACTAATTCGGAGTATGGCAAGGTTGTACTTCTTCTTCTCGGTGGCAACTTGTGCGGTCTTTCTAGTTTCGAAAATGGTCCTTACGTTCCATGTACTGATGGTGGTTGTAACACCGGTTGAAAGGATGATATTCGGCAGAGTGGCTTCCAGGTGCTTCTGGCTTTTACCACCCTGCGTCATAAATCCTTCTGACGAAGGTCCATCTTCTCTCGGGGGCGGGACATCTTGGTTTACTCTTGTTTGCGTATCTGTAACAAATATTGTTTTATGGGGTGGGGTTGTTAGCCCCACGCCCAGCCCCCAACCTGGTATTTTATTGTTACACCAGGTTTTTATTGCTCTTAGCTTGACTGTTCTCTCCCCTGTACGTCACTGCGTCTGCTAAATGACTAAATGTAAATTAAAATGTGTGTGTCATTCGGAGAGATGCTGCTTTAATGGGTGGTGAACAGACATTTGGGTTGTCCATCACCAGCTTGAGAATATACTCCAAAGCAAACATGTACTCCAGTCACCACCCACACACCAACAGCTGAACACGCTATACACACAGTATACAAACAAACGATAGCAATCAAACTTGAAATACTCCCACTGTCGTTTTTTGTTTGTTTGTTTTCTTCCATCTGTTTTTTTCCACCTCTCTGCACACAGACAGGCCACATGCTGTGAGTCTCCCATTCCCTGTTAATGATTCACTTGGTGATAGAATCAATAGGCCCTAATACATGTGCCAATGTGATCAGATCAGTTTATCGTATCGTATTCGCGTGTAGGTGTGAAATTTTTCAAGGGAAACGGCTCTTGTCGTTACGTGTTTACATGTGCAAAATGTGAACCGTTTACATTGCCTCGGGCATGCACAAAGACCACGGAGATGTGCTCCCACCTGGTTTGTTTACTAACAACATCAACGTGGATCCGCATCGTGCACAGGCAGTGTAGTGGCTTAAAGTTCCCTTCTTTCTATCAGCATATAGTTCTTAATATTTTCTTTGAATAACCACTCTCAGATGGAAAGAAAACGAGTCTACGCTGGATGTGTTTCAACAACGGTAGAAAACTGTGTTTGCTCCGTCTTTTACTGAACTCATAATTATATGACAGTGGTATTAGTTACAGTTGAGACACCCGAAATAACTTGCATGCGCAGCCATCCTGAGACGTGATTTTTAGTTTGCACAATGAATACTAACGTCTTCTTTGATCCCAGGAAATTTGAACACATAACCCATCTCCCTTACGGAGATATTGGGGAAAGTTGTTTAACCTACTTCATTCATTGCAAACGTCTAGTTTTGCAAACGTGTCTAGTTTTTGTGCAGTAGTGAATAGAGTCTCAGTCTACAACACCATAGCATATCATGTTTGTAGAAAATGATTAAGGTGCAACAAATGCCAATAAGCATATTTAAATTAAATGATTCACATTGCAAGTAAAATGGTGCGGCTGGAGCAGATACAGGGAGGGACAACGGTGACGCAGTTTGGATGTAGCGACAAACATTTATGTGCTGTAACAAACAGTGTTAACCAGTATGTGAGTAACGTGGGTTTTATTAAAACATAGCGTGTGTAATGTGTAGCTATTTCATTCCGTTTATTAACCTTTCCGGCTGTCTGTACTAGCCAACAGCAGACGTGAAGGAAAGGGAATTAACCCCGAAGTTAAAAACATGTAATCTACTTCGGCAGCGGAGCATTTTACTCCCCCGCAATCTCTCTACAAACTTCCATATAGACGCGGGATCAGCAGAGGAAAATCTACTTTCCTTTTGGGAGAAACAAGGCCAGTCATTCCCACGACTACAGCACCTTGCAAAACGAATTCTATGCGTTCCAGCAACAAGTGCTGCGAGTGAGCGCTAATTCAGTGCAGCAGGGCGCGTAATAGAAGCCAGGCGCTCTCGCCTGAATCCTGACACTGTAGATGCTATTTTATTCCTGCATAGTGCTAAGACAAATTCTAAATAGAACGAAGGTTAGGCATATCAGCAGAGGTATATTTTGGTTACATTAGGATGGCTACGTTTATAGCTTGCGTTTTGGGCGCACCACAATGCCAAGAAGTTTGTCGTGACTGTAATGGCATATTTCATTGTGGGGGTGATTGATAGCTTAAGGCTTACGAGACACGGTGTTTTGCGATGTTTTACTGAGTCCTCTCTGTCTCTAACACACACACACACACACTAACGGAAGCAAAAAAGGTTTAAATTAAGTGACGATCCCTCAAATGTCGCGTCTCCTTAAAGCGCCGCAAACCTGCAAACTATGAGTCAGCTGTCAGTATTGGAAGAAGCCTTAACGTCTCGAAGATGAAACTGCCTGGGTTATTTAGTTTTTTGGGTCATCTCCCCCCAGTCACGCACCGCCTCCCCCATGACACATCGGCCTGATTTGACACGTCGTTTTCTGACCCGAACGATCTTGGTAAACCACCTCTCTCGAAAGGCTCAGACGATCGGCGGAAAAACGAACAGTTCATATCTAGACCCCTTATACATGAGGCAATTGTAACACGTTCGCGAGTTTCTATCGGTGCAGACGCGATGTAAACGGTTTACATTGACACATGTATAATAATAATGGCAATGATTAAGAGTAATTTCTTTGAAGGGAATTTCATAGTACTGCTTTTAGGCTTTCGTTGACTTTGCCCCTCTAGAAATAGCTTTAATATAGGGTTAGCAGCTGACATGGTGGGATGTTGAATATAACACCATAATGTCTTGTTAAACATCAGATGTCTTTGTTTACATCACTGATTACCCAGTAAGTGCCTCTGACCGCAGGCAAGAAAGAAAAAAATAAACGTTTTAAAATCGTTCCATTATCAGCTAATATCCTTGCACTGAAATTTCCCCGGACAAAAACAAAAGCCCTGAAACTACCTGCATTTTTGTACCCTCTGGCGAATTGATTGGCCAAATGTGACAGGGCAGCTGCACATCCACTAGCAGTAGGTAGTTCTTCTTTTGGACACAATACGTGGCGATGGGTGAGACCAGAGGAGTGGGAAACACCCTGTTATTTATAGAGCATGTGACGGTGACCTCATGCTACCCAGCCAGACGCAGGACACACACACCAGCCATTGCATACAGTGAACTCATTCTTCCCTCGCTGAGTCTAGGCTGATGTCTGCTGGAGAATGGCCTCCTACAGCCTCCTCCAGCCACACAGCACACCCCACCCCATCTCATAGTAGACCGACATGCCTGGGTCTACTGGGTTCACTGGTGAATGCAACTAAACGCTTTAACAAAACTCATCCATAACACTTCGATTTAAAGTGTCGTTAAAGCCCCAATATGCAACAATTATACTTCAGGATTAGGGTTAGGATAAGCAGTTTAACCTTCAAATAACAGCTTAAAAAAAATTGGGGCGCTACAATGACTTTTTATATGGAGAATCGCGTCCGTGCCATTGCGATAGCAGGGTCCATATGCATATAACTGCGTTCTGTAGTTTTGCCTGCCGCAGCCCGCCGACCTGACTTGTTTACTTTCTGCCGATCTAGTAAGTAGCTTATTTGCCGTCTTGCTTTGTCTTATGTTGCACTTGCTTGATGTTTGACAGTGTAAGGACCGTTGTTCCGTTGTGCTGCTTTAAAGTTTTGTTTACATAGCTTTATTATCCAAAATATCAGATATCAGATTGAATATTATTATCTACTACTATTACTTATGATATTGTAGGTTTAAAGTGTAATTGAGTTGTTCTGAAGTGACATGTCTAGTAGATTGAAGTATATGTAACAAGTACACATAAAGCCCCATCACCTGGTCACTGTCTGTAACTGTTCAGATCTTGGCTCTGTCTAATGTTTCGACTTCATGGTCTTCATCCTCTGATGCGGGTTGCCCTTGATTTGTGCATCCTCTCTCTAACCTGGACATCTGGTCATGTATTTGAACACGGTGCCACTCCTGTTTCAAAGGAACACACTGCATGCCCCACTCTGTACATTCAGCATGTCAAATGCTCTTCCTTTCTTAAGCCTCTGAAGAATGCTTGGAGTGTCAAATTATAATTTCATGTCTCCGGGGTAATGCCTCAAGACCTTGTGCCTGTGCAGAGTCAGAGATGCTGATGTAAAGGAGAGGGTGAGGACAGAAAGAGAGTGAGGGAGAGGACTCTAGGCTACTCTGACAAAGGCCCTTTGTGTCACCCAGTCACCAGGGTTTTGGGAGGTGAGCCAGCTCCAGCTCCGGAGTCTATAGGCTGACAGCCTTCCCCTAGAACAGAGGTGTGGTGTGGGCATGGTGCTCAGAACTGCAGTTATTTTTATCAGGAAAATAGTGGTAGAGAAATGGGCTTTAGAGAAGAGGAAAGGAAGTGGTGATAGAGGGAGGAAATCTGGAGATGGAGAGATGTGTTATCATGGCATCTACGAGCACAGAGTTCTGCTGGGATGTAGAAAGTGTTTTGTGTAGGGAGGGTGATCGTGTGTCGGTGGAGGGTGATCGTGTGTGTGTGGGGGGGCTCTATGCTGAGGTGGAACGGCACGGTTATTTAGGATGGAATGGTATTTCAGGCAGCTTAAAAATATATGCAACTGGAGAAACTTTGATAAAGTGGATAAGTGTCTGTTATTGTTTGTTTTCTCTCTTTCAAAGATTCTGTGGTAAAAATGTCCTTTTGAACAGAAGATGAGGTTAGGAGGCTTTTGAACATATATTAGGCATGTTTGACCAAAGAATGTAATGTTTTGTCTGTGAGATGAAATGGATTTTCATCATTGCTATTATTTTATTTCACCTACAAGGTGTTATTATTCTATAATGTGTAAATTGGCTGCTGTTTGAGGCCTCTCTCACTGATGCAAATATACCTTTGTCTGTTCATATGTAATGTTACAACCAATAAGTCAGCATTCAAAAAATATACCACCATAGTTAATGTGACTGGAAGGACAAGTACCTCTTGCCTGCTTTTTTAGTGTTCATTTGTTATAAAGACGTGACTTGTATGAGGAAAGAATTTGTGACTGCTACAGTTCAGCACGATTAGTCACAGATCCTATAACGATTATTTAACAGTTCTATACCAATAAGCCATAGTTTTACTTGGATTTTAAATACAATAAAACTTCATATCTACATTATTTATTACACTGCGTATGTGTTAATAGTTAATTTCCAAGACAACAGATTAGGATTAGGTTAATGTTAAGCAGAATCATTTCAGAGTAGTTTGTAGTGTGAATTTGTGTGTAGAGCCATAGAGAATGACAGAAAGGTAAAGAATTTCTCAATGTAGTCACACATTTGAGTACTTTTATTTGAATCTTAACACAGAACAAGAGTTACAGATTCAAATATTAATGGAAACACACACACACACACAGTGAAGAGGGGGTCCTCTCTCCTGCAGCAGTTGAATCATAAAGTGTGAATTATGTTTCCATTACATGCATTCCACTAGTCAAACTTCTGGGAGGCACTCGACTGGCCGAGAAGGCGCTTATGATCCTGCCTCTCCTGGCGCTACCAAGCTGCTTCCTGTCTCTTATGCTGCTTTGATGGCCCACTCTTTTGATTTAGTTTTTAGTGTGGCCAAGTTTTTTATTGTGAAATCCTATGTGAGTACCATTGCTAAACAGACATATTTTAACCAGAAACCTGAACAAAACACATACACACACACACACAAGTGCACACACAAGTGCACACGCAAGTGCAAACGCATACACACACACACTTTCACGCTCTTCAAGGATGCACATGGTGTCTGTACGAAAATGGGTTGCTGTTACCTTAAAGAGAAACTTTGGGATTTTTCAACCTGGCTTGAAACCCTAGTTTTATATCTTTTTGAGTCAAAATGTTTACTAGGGACAATTAGCTAATATTAATCGGTCCAGTATTGAGTTACAACACTAAAACCGGCAACCACAAAACGGCTATACAAGGAATTCTATGAGGCAAGCCAACATGGTAAAGTGAACTGGGGGGGTAAACGTAATGTCAGCCTTGAGGGCTGACCATTTGAAATCCTCTTTTTCTCTCTCTTGTCCACGGAGACTCAGTCACACATACACAGCTAGGGGCAGACAATTCCCTGCAGCAGTGCAAAATGCCATCGATCTCAGCATCTGTGCTGCTGCACTGTTGCTTATTTATTAGAGAGCATCCAAAGTTTTGGAATAAAAAAGTATATTCTCAGTATTGGCGCTTTTACAAATAATGCTCTGTCCTCCACTTTGTTCTCAGTTCTCAGCACGGCTTGTCCTTCAGAGCATTCATGGCTCTCTGGGGTCAAGCCATGCCGTCTGAGTCCGTACATAGTCCGAATTCGCAGTCCTTGCTATCCCACCCTAGCCAACTAGGTGGCCCACAGTCTACTAACTCGGTGTAAACCAAGTGTTGTCTGTTCTCCTCCGTTCTGTAGGTTGGCTGTGTGAGAGATTTCTTCGGGTTGATATGGTTGATATTTGATCTGTATTTGACTGGAAAACTTTTTTTGTTGAACAGGAAGCATTGATGGTTTTACCAAGTGCTTAAACCTCTTGTGAGCAGTACCTTAGAGAACTGCCAGCTTCATGAGGAGAACAAAATATGGATGTGCGCATGTCTGTATGAATGAATTAAGGATTGCAATTACAAAGCGCTCTCTAGGTACCTGTCAGGATGACCCTAAAACACATTGTAGGGATCATTTATAAAGCATACCTGGATGCGACCATACATATAGTCACTATTCTCATAACGTCTTGCCTGTCTAGTGGTAAGACCGAGAAATTACCAACGACCTGATACAGGAAGACTTCAACGTGAATTTGGCCTAGTTGCCACTCCTACTCTTAACCATGTCAGAGACTTGAGACCTTGACTGTCTTAAAAGATGACACACAGTTGCATGAAGTGTTCCATTCCTTTTTTCCATTTCTGAAATGTTTGTATCCACCAACTGATTGTGGTGTTTTGAGATCAGTCCTTACAGAGCTAACTCATCCACTGTATTGTTTCCTTGTAACTGTTCTGTCAATCTGCCACTGATATATATTGAACATACAAAACAAGAAACGTATATACAACTATGGTGGCCATCAGCACCTTGGTCAAACCAGTTGATTTTGTTTCTTTTCTTTTAAAATATCTGTTATTTAGAGATGTTTACATTCAAAGAAACAGTTCAGCTCCATACAGTTGATTATCCATTACAAATGTGGTACAGAAATATTTTGTCTGTGTGCTTTTATTGTTTAAAGTAACACTATGGAGTTTCTGGAGCTGCCAAGTAGGGGGCTACTTTCTGCTGGACTATTCAGTAACTTATTTGCTGTCTTGCTTTGTCTTGTGTTGCACTTGCTTGATGTTTGACTGTTAAGAAAGTTGTTGACTCACTAGTTTGTTATAAACAAAGTAAGTACATTTCAACAGGTTGCGCTAAGTCTTACAGTTGGAATGGCACAGGAGTTAGTATATCCTTTCACATGTCATGTCCTGCAGTTTTAGCAAAGGTCAGCTTCAAACA
This sequence comes from Sprattus sprattus, assembly GCF_963457725.1. Classification (NCBI taxonomy): domain Eukaryota; kingdom Metazoa; phylum Chordata; class Actinopteri; order Clupeiformes; family Clupeidae; genus Sprattus; species Sprattus sprattus. The sequence goes on from NC_137924.1 coordinate 37,019,892, forward strand.
AAAGCGTTTGAATTTTCCTTCTTCCTCAGGCACAATTATTCTTCATGTTGTGCAAAAAAGTATTTTCAAATTGACTGAGCACGAGCGGGTATTGAGTAAATGCTCAGTTTCTGATTTCAATGACTATGATGGTTACCGGTGTGATTCTTCAGAGCTCCAGCTTAATTTAGAGTTGTGACAATTTTGTAATTTCTTTGTGTGTGTGAAGTATGATGTTGAAGCTAATGGTCGTATATTCTCTCTCTCTCTCTTTCTCTCTCTCTCTCTCTCTCTCTCTCTCTCGCTCTCTCTGTAGATAGAGGATGAGGGGAAGGCGGCCCACAGTCAGAAGCTGAGAGTGGGAGATGAGCTGATCAACATCAATGGCTCTGTGCTCTATGGGTCGCGTCAGGAGGCTCTCATCCTAATCAAAGGATCCTACCGCACACTCAAGATCATTGTCCGCAGGTACACTTCATCCACGCTTGCATACAGTCAGAAACCATTGTATGTTACATCCACTCCATTGCTGTAGCAGTAACATCATTTTGCACCAAGTGTTCAAAGTTAATGGTTGGAATGTCTGCCATCTGCTGTAACCAAATCGGTAAGCTTGATTTATTCTAGTCTAGCAAGCTACCAGGTTCACAATATGCGGAGGGCTTAAAGAAAGCACTCTTTTGATCACTCTGTTCAGCCAACTCTGGTGCAGAAAATCTCATCGTAATCGCATAAACAAACAGCTGTCTAGCGCTTGCAATGCTTACCTGGCCTTTATGTTAGCCGTTTAAGCCAGTGCATGTTTTAACAGCTGCAAGGAATAGCCTAGAAGGCTTCATAATCTACTGTTTATAACCCATTGTGGTTTGTGATTTATTTTAATGATTTAAAAACATCCCCCTCTCATTATTTCACAAATCATACCCTGTTGTGGTACATTATTATTCATTTTGGTGTGGTACTGACCTGACCAAATTTAATTTCTCTTGTTAACAATAAAGAACATCTATATATTCATCTGAACCATTTATAGGATTAGCAACAGAGCAACTAGTGGGGAAAACACATCAGTCTATGAATTTGAGGATGCTATAAAAACTATTTGCATCCAAAAACACTCCTTAAGTTGTAACATGGAAATGCTTCCTTCAACTCTCAGCATCTAATCGTAACAAGCAATAGAGTGTTCAACTTTTCAGTTGAGTGTTTGGTTGTAGGCCCATCTCCCTACATTAAGAAAAAGATCTTCTACAATCACATGACAATTGCTCAGCAGTAATAATAAAATTCTTCCTTCATTTACTGTTCATCTGACTGGTTTATTCAGTGATCTAACATCACCAATTGAATAATTGAGTTGTCTCCCAGTCCCCTATCAGTTTGTCATGGATTGAGTGTGTAAATGTCTCCCCCCCCCCCCCCCCCCCCCCCCCCCCCAAAAAAAAGGCACAGAAACTTAAGACAAAAAGACACAGTAACTGAACTGAATTTGAATGTTAGACAACAATAAAACAACAACAACAGCTATTGACCGATCGCGAAACTCGTCCAATCATACCTTAGCAACCGCTACTAAGAGAAGAAGGTCCGACAACTTTGAGGTCTGAGCAGCATGGTTAAACAGTGCTCGTACCCGTACTTGCCATGGCTTTTAGGCCGGCAGTTCCGTGAATTGTGTCGGACGTAGCAACAATAACTAGGGGGCGGAGCCCTGGCGATCGGTCAATTACTACAACAACAAAAGTCCCTTAATGAAGTGAGCTATCTTCCAAGTGATCCTCGCACATGATCATTTTAAGGATGGGATTTGAGTGAGGGTTAGGTGACAGTTGAGGATTAGGTTTAGCTTGTTAGATTTCTTGAGTATTTTTAGGTTGGGGTTAGAGTTTATTGACTCACAATGGACCATTAAAATTAAGCTTTACCTATTTAGCGTTAGGTTGCTTTTCACTTGCAGGTGTAAATCTCTAAAATGAACATGCAGTTTAGGGGTCCAGTTTTGGGAAGTGGAAGCGAGGCTTTGAGGAGGCTGGCTCTCCAGTTGTATGAAATCAGGCCATAGCTCCAAACTCTCCCGTGTTCCTTATTCCCCTGGTGCAGCCACTGGGATGGGCTGCTTTGAGCTGAAGGGATGATGGAATATGGCTGCTCGGTATAAACTTCTTGTTTTTATAAGTGTGGGTTAGTTAAGGCCTTCACTGGCAGTCTTGTTTCTAGGGTCTTGGGTGCGTGATTGGGTATGTATTTGCTTAGCTTAACACCGGGCACAGTGCCATTCCAATGCAATGCTCAAAGCCTGCACTCACACCTGCTGCCCACTCCATGCAAACTGTACCCTCTTCTGTGTGAATGTCATCGCTGAGGTAATGCCAAACACTTTTTTAGAATACTTACCAGACTGTTCCAGAAGTACACATTAGGGAATCCGTGGCCACAGAACTGAACTGCTGTTCTGGGTTTAAGGAAGCATTGTATACTTAAATAGCGAAGGATAGTAGAGGAAACTCCATGTTTCACTCTCTCTTCACACTGCTTAGTGGTATCAGCCCTCTCTGTGTCCCTGTTTTTGAAGTGCTGCCCCCCTCACTCCTGGAATGCATTTTTAGTGATGTCTTTGTGTATCAATTTGTGTCAAAAGTTGTAAGATAGAGATCAAGAGATGAAAGTAAGAGAAAGAGGGTATTATTGGGTTGTGTTTATTCTTTAGTTATGGCAGGATCATTACTTGTTATGTTGGAGGTACATCTTCTGTTGGTCCCCTTGACTGTTCTTTTGACCAGAAACAAGACAGATGTCTGGTGGTTCTAGTGAAACAACGGGAAGGTCCTTTCTAATGAAGTAAATATAACGCCAGTAATGCATCTACATTTCTCAGATCATCATGTTGTGTCTCCTGTCATTCTAAGAATTGAAGGTGTGTTTTCCATGTCATTTCACATTGGTTCGATGCCTTAATGAATTTGTGGTTTTGCGGTGGTATTTATTTCTATTCTATTTGACATTGTGAAAATGATGAGTTGTGAGCGAGATTGAGTGCTTAATGTTGACACTGAAGTGGAGCACTGCACAATGGGTAGAGGGAACTCTGGAATTCTGGGCCCCTTGTTTCCCACTTCCTGCTCTGCCCTGTGACACTTCCTCTGTGACACACACACACATGTGGGCCTGGCTGCTGGATGCCAGAGTCAATGTGCTGGCAAGCCTGAGGGTCCAGCAAGACAAAGACCTTGTTCACGTGGAGAGTGTGTGTCTGTGTCTGTGTCTGTGTGTGTGTGTGTGTGTGTGTGTGTGTGTGTGTGTGTGTGTGTGTGTGTGTGTGTGTTTTGTTTGTTTCTGTGTGCAACTGTATTCAGAACTCATTTTTCGAGGAAGGGCTGGACGATACACAGGAAAGCCACGTGAAGGAGGGAAGGGCTGCTGCCCTGTCCGGCACAGTACGTTTTGCTTTATTTTAGTTGTAACTGGAAGCAGAATGGCCTCTTGACGAAACATTGTTTGGTAAAAAAGACTAAATAATGTTGTGCTCCCTTATATTCCCACAAAGACCAGGAGGTTTCGAAAAAACAGCTTGTTGTTCTTGTGACTCATTTGGTGAAAGAGCAGTGACACAAACTCAATGGCTAATAGGTGTGATGTCATGGGTGTGCACAAACAGTTCAAATACTGTTCCTCTATATATGGTAAGGTGCTTTTTCAGAGACATGTGAATATAAATGTATAATTCTTAATGAGAATTGGTACTAGTCACTGGCAGAGGATGCACCCATAGTCTGTTTGGGTTCATAGTTTGGACCACCAGGTGTCCAGAGTGCAAAAGAGGCTTCCTATATATCACTTTGCTATAGGGGAAAAAGTGGATCATTGTAGATAAACCTATAACTTCCCACAGCAACCCCCTCGCTGTCCTTTCACCTCTCCACCCTACTCCTGCTGTGCCAGGGAATGAGAAAAACAAAAGCTCCCTCACTCATAAGAAAACAATGCACATTCCTGACATTCCAAGACACTTCCTCCCCAAAGCTATGTGCTCTCTTGGCTCCTTTCTTCCTCTGGAGCTGTTACCCCCGCTCCCATCTGGATGAAGGTCTGCTCCTGAGTACAAATCAAACATTTCCCATTACCAGACACATGACACCAATAACATTTGTACATGTGTTTGTAAGCGCAAGCTCAACTTTGTTATGAATCCTGGTGGGTTTTTTTTACAATTTGGGCAGGGTTGGTATAGAATAAGAGTTGGAGATGGACGTTTGCTGATCTGGTGGAGGCTAATGAGTGTTAAATATTTTGACTAACAGGACTGACCACTGATGGATAACCATCCTGACATTAATTCATTTTCTGATTGGTCATTGAGTTCCAGGTTGATAAATGATGTAAGGCAGTTTTGTCTGGACAGTAAACCTTGAGAACACTAACCTATTACTTGTGTTTGGAGTAGTGTCATTAGTGTCTGTCATTGCTGTTTGCTAAAGGCCACTTCTTGTGTTCAGTTAAAAGAGAGGGAGACATTGAGGGGGAAAAGTGATTGTGATCTCCAACAACAAGGCATTGTGCTATAGAGGACCATGCATTAGGCCGGGGTCGTCTGGCTGGCCTGAGGGGCTGATGGACCAGAGCTACTCTGCTGATTGATTATGGCTGTTTATGGGAAACAGGCAACCAAAAACAAACAGATTGCTTGATTGCAGCTTAAGACATGTGTGTGAGTGTATGGTTGTGTGTGTGTGTCTGTGATTGGAGGATATGATGTTGGTCAAAGCTTGACAGGTGACTTTAATGTCCTTTCCTTTCTGCTTTTGTGAAATCTTGCCCAAACATTTACACATATACGATATTGGTCAAAGGTTTGGACACCCCTTCTCATGCAATGGTTTTTATTATTTTGTACATTGTAGATTTAACTTCAAAACTATGAAAGAACACATGGAATTGTGTAGTAAACAAAAAAGTGTTAAACAAGCCACCTTTTCCTCCCAGGTTTGGGGAGACTTAGGCTGGTCAGATTGGATCCTTGGTTTTATGTAGGAGGTCTTACATTGGTTGTTTCATAGTTTAATATCCACCATTTGAGACAGAGACTTATCTGTCACTTGCAGTCATTCTTGCTTTTAAAATGTTGTCTGTTTAGCCTGGTGGCATCTTTAAAAGACAAGCTTGATTTTGGTCTCATCTGACCACATCCCAATCCTACTTAGAATCATTCAAGTGTGCATTGGCAAACTTCAGATGGCCCTGTACATGTGCTTCCTTGAGCAGGGGGACCTTGCGAGAGCTGCAGTACTTCAAAAAATGACGGCGTAGTGTGTTGCCAATGGTTTTCTTGGTGACTGTGGTCCCAGCTGCCTTGAGATCATTCACAAGCTCCCCCTTTGTAGTTCTGGGGTTATTCTGCACCTTTCCGATGATCAACGATACCGCTCAAGGGGATATCTTGCATGGAGCCCCAGACCTAGAGTGATTGACAGTTGTTTGGTGTTGCTTCCATTTACGAATAATCGCACCAATAGTTGTCTGCTTCTTACCAAGCTGCTTGCAGATTGTTTTGTAGCCCATTCCAGCCTTGTGCAGGTCTACAATATTATCTCTGACGTCCTTAGACAACTCTTTGCTCTTGCCCATGGTGGTGAGGTTGAAGGTGTGAAGTATGATTCTTTGGACAGGTTTCTTTTATAAACGTCACCAGTTGAGATCAGGTGTACCTTGTTAGACCTAATGAGGACTAATCTGTGTGCTTCTTGGGCACATAACTGGTCATTGGGAGCCAGAATTCTTGCTGTTTGCTTGGGGGTTCAAATACTTATTTTCTGCATCAAATGCAAATAAAGTCATAAATGTTATAAAATGCAGTTTTCAGTTTTTTTTTGTTGATATTCTGTTTCTCACTGTAAAAATACACCTACCATTACAATTCTAGATCACACATTTCTTTGCAAGGGGCCAAACTTGCGAAATCGGTAGGGGTTCAAATACTTATTTTCCCCACTGTATATATAAAAGCAAGAAAATATGATGATGATGATGACCACGAAACCCACTTTTCATCCTTATTTCTTTGCCTGTCCTTTACTTCCTAATCCACATACCCCGGGCCAACCCTGATGGGTGTTTAAGAGAGAGACAGGAAGTGCCCCATGCATTTTTTCCTCTTTGTTCAAACAATAATAAGAACCAGCTCAGGGTATTATTTTAGCAGCAGCTTGTGTCTTTATCTCATCCTAACAGCTTCCTCTCCATCAGAACACCACTTCCTGTCTCCCTAATAGCATTACACAGTCCGAGAGCTATGACGGAGAGAGGGAGAGAGAGTGAGAGTGAGGGGGAGAGAGAGAGATGGAGAGATATGGAGAGGGTGGGAAGTAGAGACCTTGGTGTTTGGTCTCTGAAATAAGCAGACCGGGGGTGGTGGGGGGCGTTGGGAGGTGTATTTGCCGGTTCATGTTAGAGAGATGACGGTTAGTCTTCGCTGAAGTAACCAAATGCTCTCTTTGTATATATATCTGTTCAAGCCTTTAACAGCATGTGCTGTCAAATACTGGGATTGGACTTAAAAACCGACTGAGAATGTGACTGAACCCTAACCCTAACATTTAATCATCCAGAATTCACACACCTCTTGAAGATACACTACAGATTTGGATCTACTGAACATAATTGGGAATTGGCACACGGATTTTGCTCTGAAGCGGAGTTCATACCATCACTTCTCTCCAGGTGCTGTTCCTTTTGGTGTTGGATCCTGCTGCTAAAGGTTTTAGCTGCTTTTGGTTTATGGAGGCTTTTCTATTGAGGCAAGAGAAACAATCCCATTAGCCTGAGAAGGAGAAATACAGTGAAAGAGAAAGGAAAAAACTATTAATTAAGGCAAAGGAAAATTATCTAACACTAGTCTATTCTACACTAACTAAACAAAGTTTCTAAACTTTCTAAAAGAGTCCTATGGTTTTGTTGCACTTCATTTTGAAATGGGTTAAAAATATAATGTACTGTGTTGTTGAATTTACATAGAGAAAAGGTTTTAACTTCCATGTATTGTCAGCCTAGTTATGTTCAGCTTTTCCCTGCTGTATATCCTTTGCAAACCTGAGTATTTGTTAAGATGTTATTGCCACCTCATGTTCTTCTGAATGTGTTGGTCCGTTTTAAATGGAGTAATCAGCCATTTGTATCTCCTGGGAAGAAAGTCTTTACCATGGAAGGGTTGAAACCATCTGCTATACTGGGGAATGTAGATCTGTGAACTATGTGTGTGTCAGAAAGTGTTCAGATAAGATAGCACTTTATTGATCCCCAGGCAGGGACATTTGGGCGTTAACGGAAGCAGAAAGACAGATGAAGAAAAGTATGAATAAAAAGATGAATTAATTAAGATATAAATTGGTGGTTGAAGTGTAAGTTGGTTATATTTTTCTGGGTGTGCTGAAACTCCACTGTATAAGTCCTGAATGCACTACTATCTGTGTCTTGTTATATGCACTGGCATAGAAATCATTTTTAAACTCTTTAAAGGCTTTATGTGTAATAACCCGGTCTGGATTGTGATCGTTGTTTCTGTGACGCCATTCAAGAAGGACATTTTCAACTGTTGGAAAAAAGACATTCTGCTTAACTGTCAGAAAATGTTTTACTAGTAAATAGTGTGAAACACTGACGATTTATGTTTGTTTTAAAATGTTATTTTCAGTTGTGCTTGTGTTGTTTTGACTTGATTGTTGTTGTTTACATGAACATTTCTAAGTCTGTGTGTGTGTGTGTGTGTGTGTGTGTGTGTGTGTGTGTGTGTGTGTGTGTGTGTTTGTTTACATGACCCTTTATAAGTCTATGTGTGTCTGTGTGTGTTTACATGACCCTTTCTAGGTCTCTGTGACTATGTTTGTAAACATGACCCTATATAAGTCTGTGTCTGTGTGTGTGTGTTTGTGTGTTTGTATTTGCAGGCGCAGTGTGTCTCTCAGTAGGCCTCACTCATGGCACCTAGCCAAGCAGGCAGAGCCCGCGAGCTTGACTGGCTCCTCAGACAGCCCATCGGAGATGCAGCTCCACCCTGCCCACTTCCCCACACCTTGGCCCTCCAGCAACAACAATAGGTGGGCAAACAACCCAAACACACCCCCATGATATCACTTGGCAGGGACTGTTAGCCATCGTCCACAAAACTGCGGACACACAAGGCAACTTTGTTGGATTACGATGGCTACCATTTTTCCACATCAATGAGATTGTGGTGTTTCCACAATGAAACAAACTGCAGGAAGCCAATGACCTCACGTCCAATATCAACACTATAGTCTGCGGATGCTACTGGTATTTTCAGACGTTGATTCATGCATTCTTTTTAGATCACTGCCAAAATTACCCCCCCCCCCCCCCAAAAAAAAAGATAAGTGATTTAAAAGGTCTCTCCTTTGTGGTTAGTCTGGATAAGCAAGAGTCTCAACATCCCTGCATTGTTTGTGGAATGAAAGACAACCCTTAACGAATCTTTATGTGTATGTGTGTTTAAAAGACAACCTTAAACAAATCTGTGTGTGTGTATGTGTGTTTGAAAGACAACCCTAAATTAATCTTTGTGTGAACGTGTGTTTGAAAGACAACCCTGAATGAATCTGTCAGCCTGTGTGCTTTTATTACTCTGGCATGGGAAAGTAATGAAAGAAAAAAGGCAGATAAGCTGGAACCGGGCACATCTCTGCTTCCCGCCCAGGGGACGTGTGCGAAAACAGACAATGGAAATATAGCATAACCCACAGATAGTAGCAGAAGTATGGTAGGGCGGTGAGCTGTTGAACTCTAATCCATAGTCCTTAATCAGCCTTAAATACATTGAACATTCTGAAAGTTTGCAAAAAAAGGCATCAAAACCATGACATACCTGTAATTTAAGAAAAGAACAATGAAAAGAAATGACTCATGACTAGTGACACTAACTAACAAGAGCACCTGTAAGCATCATTAACAAGTTGCTGCGTTGAGGGTAACAATATTATGTTATATTATGTTTAATAAATACAAAGAAATCTAAGTGCAAGTCTTATGCAAGCATATTGAAAGTAATACACCGTACAGGACACAAAGCCAAATGCAAATGATATAAACAAGATTAGTGCCTTGTATGACAGGATGAAGGGATATTGGCAAAATGGATAATGGCACATTAAGGTAAATGTACTTAGTACGGGAATAAAGAAACACCCCAACCATAGCACATTTGACATTGATATCTTACCATATTTTGTGTGGTTGGAGCAATTGGCCTGATAAGGTATTGCATTTATAACTTACACACTGGTGGTAAATTGAACACCATCTGGACAATCCCCCAAGATCACAAACTGTTCCAATCAGTGGTATTTTCCCAGTACTCCAGATGGTCAGTCCCCTACTGTAAACTATCCAAAAGTCAATGTCCACTGTCAAGTAGGTTGTTTGTATTTCAACATTAATCTAAAGCACTGAAGGTGACAACATTTTCTTTAATCCCAGCTTGAACACACAATACACTCAATATGCTCTCATGTATGTTCAGAGAGAGTGCCGGAATAAAGAGTAGTGCGAGTTTCTGGTGATGCTTGTGAAATCTATCCGAGAGAAGCCCAGCTGTAACAAAACATCTGATGCCCTTTAAAGGCTGACCTGACAGGCTGACCTGACAGGCTGGCTCACTTCTAGTGGTAGCATTCCCATAGGTCATGTCCTGTGATGGATTGAGAGAAGGGCTGGGTAGGAAACAGTAAAGGCTGTAGGGTTTGTTTATGAGGAAAAATGTTCAAACAGCCTTCAAACAACATGCATTATACTATCGATATGATCATGTCTGTGGCTTTCCAGGAATATCTTGACCATATCTGGGAGACTGTTGCAGGCTATGTTGAATATCTTGATCATTTCTTGGAGACTGTTGCAGATTATGTTGAATATCTTGATCATATCTGGGAGACTTGCAGATTATGTTGTGGTGCAGGAGATGTGTTGAGTGGCACCACTTGAAAACCTTTTTTTCTTGTGCCCCTCTCTTTCCTTCTCTCTCCAGTGATCTGTCTATGCAGTGGAGGCCTCTCTCACGACACCAAAGCAACTCCGGGGGCAGTATGGAGAGCCTGGAGACCCCACCCAGCCAGAGTTACTTTGATAGCCAGCTGTCACCAGTGGACCCGGCTATTTTCAACAACAAGAGAGATTCAGCCTACAGTTCCTTTTCCGCTAGTTCTAACACTTCAGACCACACAGTATCCCTAAGGCCAGATGATGCCAGTTCAATGGACAACATCCTCCAGGGCCTGGGTGCAGGCCGTCCAGAGGGTCGCCTACGCCCATCTTCTGCCAGTGGCCAGGACGAAACTGGAAGTCTCAAAACCAGGTTGGCCTTTCTTAGGCCTGAGGCAAAGACCCGACCTTCATCTTACAGCTATGAGGACGAGCACAGTGGACCCCCCCAGCCTCCAGCGCGAAAGGACAGCTTTAGAGCCATCAGAGCCCGACCAGGGGCATCAGACAAACGCTGCATCTCTGCCCCTGGAGGCATTCCTAGCCCACCGAGCTGCCTTGTGGAGGATCCGCAGCGAAGACACACACTTTTTGAAAAAAGAAATGGCTTTGAAAATGGCACTATAGGAAAAGGGAGATCTTCAACGGGTAGCAGTGTAGAACCATACTACATAATAACCTCAGGCACAGAACCATGTCAAGACCACAGTCAAGATGAAGAAAGGAAGAACAACCTCCAAGAAAATCACATTCAAAGTCTGCAGAAGGGAGCACCCAGTCCAAGGCTCCATGTCATTCAGAGCCTAACAGACGGAAGTGACTGTGAAAAGTCCCTAGATATCCACCTGAATCCAGAGCCTCTATTTGGGTCTCACCAATACAATGCCACTGAGAAACTGCTAGCTCCCCAGACCCAGCTGCATGATCAAAGTGACTGCCCTTTGTTGGTCTGTAGCAAGTGGTCACAACCACTCATGAATCCACAGGAAGAACAGGGAGAACCTGGTAGCCCTGATTCCTTAACTCCAAACAACTGGAGTAGGAGTAGACGTTCCCCACCAGGGTCCAGTGCTTTCCCTATCTGGGAGAAGCCCTGTAGAGACACAGAAACCCTGAATTCAGCACAAATAACAGTTCCCCTCCAGTATGCCTGGGGCCGCTCTGTAAGTGTACCAGGTGAACAGGTGAATGGGTTCTCCGGCTCTGCAAAATCAGCATCATCAAACTCAGTTGTCTTAGAGCAACAATTTCAGCCCATTAGTTCAGCTGTCAGTATGGATGCCATGCTAGAGGAAAGTCAAGAAAAAATAGAAAGAGGAGATGAAGTTGAAATCCTGAAGCCATTCCAGAAGTCCAGATCCTCCCGGCAATTCCGGTCATCGAAGTCGCGTCGTCGCAATGAACGGTTTGCCACCAACCTCCTCAATGAGATACAGCGCAAGAAGGCTGAACTGCAGAAAAGCAAAGGACCTGATGGTTTGTTCCATGATGGAGAGATCGTTCAGGAGGAGGAGAGCAGTGAGTTCTCAGTGGAGAGAGAAGAAACTCTGAAGAAAGAAGAAATTCCGTTAACATCATCCGAGATCCAGCCATCAGCTTGTAAGTGTAGCTCTCATGTGAGCCACTCTGAGAGCAAGGAGTTTCCACCTTCGGGGCAGCTCAGCAAACTGGCCTCACCCTCCAACCTTCAGCTCCACCAGACACTAGAGGCTCCCCCTCTCGACAAAGCACCTTCAGGGCTTAATGCAGCCTGCACGGTTGATCACCTGCCCCCTAAACTGGATAACAAGAGGAAGGTGGAGGAAGTGGCCGCTGCAAGTACGGCCCGGCGTTGGCGTTGGACCCCAGAGCACAAGCTCCAGCCTGAAACAGAGGCGGCAGAAAGAAGACGGGTGAAGGGGGAAGGGCTGCCATCCCCAGGCTGTGGCATTGGACATCAGAGAACAAACCCACCATCTTTTCGTCGCTCATCCAGTCGTACAGTTGAGAGTGACATCCTTCCCTTTGCTGATCGCAGGAAGTTTTTTGAGGAGACCAGCCGCAATCTCAGTCACTCAGTCTCAAATCTTTCAAAGATAAACATTCAACAGCAGAGACATGAGCGGCAGTGGTGTCAGCCCAATGTGTCTTACCTGGATTCGCCTGGACCTGGACCTGCACCTCAGCCAGCCTTCAGGCGGTTCTCCTACCAGGGAGGTATCCAACAGGATGGGCTTTCCAGACCCGCTGTGGAGAGCAGAAGGCAGTTTGTAAGCGAAAGCCAAGAGCGGAATAGAGGAGATGACCGATTATATGATGGCGCTGAGGAGAGCGAGCTGGAGAGACTGAGAGAGGCGGCTAGGGAAAAGGTGAGGGAGTTGGAGAAGTTGAGAGAGAGGGAGAGAGAGATGGAGCTAGAGCAAGAAAGAAAACGAGAAAGTAAGAGTGAAGCAGAGTTTCTACAGAGGGAATGGGAAAGGGAGAGAGACCTTAACAATAAAATAGAGATTGTGCAACTGACTAGAAATCTGAACACCCATAACAGGGAAAAGTGGGAAATGGAGAGTGAATCTTCATGGAGTGACCATGGTTTTTATAGTGACTCGCCACAACCTGTGAATCAGGACTCCCATCCAAGACAACAGCACAGTCATCCCATGCAACCATCCCAGTGTTATCAAACCATTGGCCATGTAGATTCTGGTAATATTTGCTCTGCCTTTGACCCAGTGGGTGCTCCGGTTCACTGCAACACCCAATGTCCACCACCTCAATACACCTTGAGAAGCTACACCCCCCCAGAGGTGAGTTTATATGTCTGTTTGCTGCATGGGTAGAGCTTACACATTACACACAATAACACATGGCTCTGTCTAAGTTACTTGGAATACAAATGAGCCTGTCATGAAACATGTTTCATTACGAATAGCTGTGGCTATTCGGTGCTACAGAGGTGAACATATAAATAAATGTGTCATATTGTCTTAAGAAAAAGCTTTTAAACCTTGGCTTGCTAGGTACTTTCAACACATATAAATCCCTTGCAATTCATGTTAAATCACTTGCAATTAATGGTGTCAAAAAGATATTGAATGTCTATTCAGGGCGCATTAATATGGCCTTGTCATTCCCATGTTTTGTCCTTAGAATATTTTTTTTAAATACTAAGACACTTTTTTGTGGGGGCCTGGATTTTCCCATTTCATGACTCATGCTCTCAGGCCATCAGCTTGGATTTGGAGCCATTCTTTTCGAGTTTGCATTGTCTTGTGGCAAACTGTGATTGAATAACACGGTCAATTTCTTCTCCAGGCATATCCTGTGAGCGAGCGGGAACAAACAAAACTAAACAGGAAGTTCAGCTTGACTGAGAGGTGAGGTCACTTCCTGTTAGTGTATGTCCTAGCAGAGTTAAGTGGGTTTGACCTCTTCTAAAGTGCATGAGAAGGCATTCAGGGCATTCACTAATTGCCATCGAAAATGTCCCTTTAGTCATGTCTAAATAGTTATGGTCTCCCATGGGAAGTGAACATATTTCTGTATGGGAAACTACAGTTTTTAGTGTATGATCGGATAACACAATGGAGAGCGGATAGACAAATTTGTATTCACTCAGGTATTTCCTTTCTCAGGGACTACTCACAATGCAGACGTGACTGCAGCCTTGTAAATGGAGCTGGTTGCCAGGGTTACCATGGTCAAAGAAGGAACAGGGTTCCTATGAGCAGCCGGTCCGATTGCTTTGGTCCGTCCTCACCACTCCGCAGTCGTGCAATATCTGAAACCAACCTTAGTATGGATCAGAGGTTCTCTCATAAGCGAGTACCGACTGAAACACCTGCCTTAAAAGAGGAACGGGGCAGATCCTTCTCAAGTCTACCCAAACCCAAAGCCCTGCCCCCACCTCGTCCCCCTCCTCCCAAATGGGATCAGTACTATCAGCGGAGGGCTTCACACCACAGCGTCTTCCCCTCCTCTAGCCAGCCCCAGTCTCCAGCCCTGCACGTCCAGCCAGAGCACAGTCCCTCTTCCCTCCTAAACGCTCCTGAGGTGAAGAGACAACGGGCTTACAGCCTGCCACCGAGGGAGGGCCCAGCCAGCTGGCATCTCCGCCAGGAGCGGAGTCCAGCCCCATCTAGCCCCACCCATGTACACGGAGCCTTCAGGCCAGTGGACCCAGCACCAATAGAGAACGTCACACCCCTTAATCCACCTGATCAGTGCACACGGTAAAGGCCATAGTCACCAACATACACACAACATCGTCTCACTCAGTCATGCATTATACACTTTACAACTCAAACATCTTCATCTACATTTTAAACAAATGTTAAAGGTTTTTCATGTATTAATCGTGTATAAATGCTTCATGACTTTCCATATATATCATTCTACTAAGCTAAAGCAGAAGGGTGTAATGTATAGGTTATACCAGCATAACATCTGAGTTTAGTTGTTTATTTGTCAAACTGTGATGTCCATTAACTAAATGATCATAAACTTCCTTCCTCCAGATTATTTGAATGTGGAACACTGCATCAGGAAGATCATGTTCAGTCACCGGTCCTGAAGCCAGTATCTCTGAAACCCCGGGGAGCTGCTGAGTGGGACCGCAGCGTGACACAGGGACACGGCAGGAGGGGCAGCACTCCAGGACTGCCCCCTGCTCCACCAGTCCAGGAAGACCACTCCAATGAGCTTACCCCCGAAGACCACTCCATTTCCCAGCTTACCCCCGAGTCTTACTTCACCATTGACTACCTGTCACAGCAGAAGACAGGGTCTGGCGCCCCACAGCTATGCTACAGGCAGCTGGAGCACTCCGAAACCTGCACTAAGCCCCCGAGACAGGAAGCAGAGGCACCCATTGAGACGGACATTGATGACCTACCTGAGGGGGAGACCGTGGAGGATTGCAGAAGGCCAGAGGTCCAGGTGGAGATGCAATGCTTTGCGTGCCCCATAACTGTACTGGAGACGGATATGGATGCCCTCCCACAGATGGAGGCCCCACAGGTGGATCCAAAGTCTCTGGTGGAACACCTTACTCTGGAGCACAGTGGAGACACACTTGAGAGGTAGCAGAGTGTGTTAGAAATCAGATATTGGTTTCTTATCTATACTTATTTATAGAAAAGGCTAAACCGTAATGTATCAGATCTTGTTGCATAAAAAGTGTCTGGTATTGCATGTCCTGTCTATTTCCTTATTGTCCTATCATACTACAGGCCGCCCCCTGGACTCAATGCAGATGGAATGCAACCCAATAGCAACACAGGTTACAATAAGTCTGCAGCTAATGTCCAGCTACTCAATGAAATGATGATGGAATCCCTGAACATGAGGAACAAGGAAGATGAGGAGCTCAACTACAAAGTAAGAAATAATCAGTCAGAGACCTATGATTGGCTGTTTGCCATTTGTTTGCCGTTTACATTTAATGAGAAAACGTGAAGACATTATAGGGCCATTCCATGCCAAGCAGTGGTGAGGACCAAATGTCTGTGGTCTGAGAATAAACAAATAAGGCTTGTCAATACTGTAGGTCTGAGAATGGACCAACCAGACTCATCAATACTGAAGGTCTGAGAATGGACACACCAGGCTCATCAATACTGTAGGTCTGAGAATGGACAAACCAGGCTCATCAATACTGTAGGTCTTGATATCCCAGAGGCAGGGAAATAACCTGATGTGTAAAAGGCCAGATAGGTGATCAGAAGCCTACCCAAATGGTGAATGCATAAGATATGAGAGGTTGTGAACTACGTGGTGTGAGTATGGCTGGAGGGGAGAGACAATCGTGTTGATAACTCACGTGTTCCATGAGGGTGCATGTTGTCATGGTGGAACACCCAAATGTCAGCGCGCCACCGTTCAGGACGTGGCTGATTACCACTAGCCCTGCAACCATTGTGTCCATGAATATGATTATCATTTATTGTGAAATAATGTTAAATGTATAGTATTGTTTGTTAATCTTATTTCGGTTTGTGTTGTGCCTTTTTAGAGGCAGCTAATCGAGAGCTTGCATAAGAAGTTGTGTGTGCTGCAGGAGGCTCAGCGAGATTTGCAGGAAGACATCAAAGCTAATACCCAGCTGGGTGAAGAAGTAGAGGCTTTGGTTATGACCGTTTGCAAACCCAACGAGTTGGACAAGTTCCGCATGTTCATCGGTGACCTGGAGAAGGTGGTGAGCCTGCTGTTGTCCCTCTCAGGGAGGCTGCTGCGCGTGGAGAGTGCACTGGACTGCCTGGATGTGGAGACGGGCCACACTGAAAGGGTAAGATAGAAAAGTGACTTCTGCAATCTCTGTGCAAATGGATGGGCATAGATCCAAAATGGTGTTTCCAATCTGTCACATGATCAGATATCTGATTCATATCTAATTTTGAGATTACACTGTGACTCAATTCTGACAAGGAGGGGAAGCATGGCCTTAGGGTGTTTGTGAATCTATGCTTTATTTTAGTTATGGGTATCTGTGTGTATTCTTTCTTAACCACAGCTATATTTCCATAACTAACATATATTATACCCATGGTATTTTCCCTTTCTTACGCAAATATTATCAATACTTTCCTCGTTCTATGATCAGTTGCACATTGATTATACATTTCTTCCAACCTCCACTCACTCATCCTCATTTCCTGGTCCCCGTCTGTGATTCAACAGCTCCCCCTGCTGGAAAAGAAGCAACAACTGCTGCTGCAGCTGGCCGAGGCTCAGGAGCTGAAGGAGCATGTGGGCCGACGAGAAGAGGCAGTAGTTCGCGTGCTGGGCGGCTGCCTCACCCCGGAGCGACTGCGTGACTACAAACACTTTGTCAAGATGAAGGCTGCACTCTTAGTGGAGCAGAGGCAGCTGGATGATAAGATCCGTCTGGGGGAAGAGCAGCTCCGAGGCCTGAGGGACAGCCTGAGCCAGGGCCAGGGAGGAGGCCTGGACTATGGACGTTATTGAGATCATGGAGGCACAAGGGTTAGGTAGGGCTAGATGAGAGACTCTTCCCCAAAGTAAGCTGGAGAGTAATTAGCTCTTCAAGGACACTACAGCTATTATCCCTCCACACTTGCTTATGCATTTGGTGCCTTTTTCACAGGATTTGTTCCCAAAAACTGCCATAAATACATAGGTGCTTCCTGAGAACACTATACATAGCACACAGTAATTTCACTTTTTTATGGGTGCTCCGGGGGCTCATGCCTTTAATGGAAACCCAAGAAGGATATACTTAATGTTCTAACCAAAGACAGTTAGTGAAATAGAGTTTGTTTGTGTGTGTCTGTCCCTCTTATCTAAACTGAAGGAGTGTCCATGCACTGCTATTTATTTATTTATAAGTGTTGGCCGAGTAGCCAAAAGAAATTTGTGTGCTAATTAATGAAACAATATTGTATAGCGCAGAAGGAAGAGAGAAATGCTGAACTTCCTGCACATCCTCAGCACAACTCCCTTAACACAGTAAACAGCCTGAACATCCTCAGCACAACTCCTTTAACACAGTAAACAGCCTGAACATCCTCAGCACAACTCCCTTAATACAGTAAACAGCCTGAACATCCTCAACACAACTCCCTTAACACAGTTAACATCTTCAGCAGAACTCTCCTAACACAGTAAACAGCCTGCACGTCCTCAACACAACTCCCTTAACAGAAGTTAACAGGCAATGGCTTTTGGACCAGATGCAGGTAAAAATGATACTGTTTTATCAACATGTTGGATTTTTTTAGTTTGACCATGGGCTGGTTAAAGAGCCCTTGTGACATGAGTCAAAATAATACTGTTGATTTGCTTCTCAAATGGCTGCTGGTAAATTACCGTAGGTATATTAACTTAGTGCATTTTGTCAGCTACACTGGGGTATGCGCACTATTTCTGACATATTCTTTATGTTTGGCAGTGTAACTAACTATAATTCCAGTATAGTACCCGTTTCTTGGGATAGGTCTAAGTAAAAAAGAAAGAAACGTGCTAGCCTGGTATGGCCAGACACATATCCACATAATGAATAGTGCTCTGGCCAAGCCCCGATGTGATTAAATATCCATCTGTGGAATGGAAATGGGCATTGACCGGACTAACCTTTAACCAAATAGGGTAGTACTGCATAATCAGTTTCTGGAACATGACCTCGTGCAATCTCCAGTGAAAGATCAACAGACAGTGATAACAGAAACATTTTTGTTTAATAAGTGGAATTTACAGTTTACAATTACCAACCTGGCTAGCAAACTTTAACAGCCATGTTACCATTGCCACACACAGAACATATTCAACTCATCTATTACCTATTTCAAATAATCTCACATTACAGGCTGGAGGACCAATGTCTGTTATTTTGCCTTTAGAAAACAGAAGGAAGCGCTAATGTTGGTTCATAAAGCTTAGAATGTTGATGTAAGTTTGGTGAAAGCTTTGGGATGCAGTCACTCGATGCCCTCTGTATGTCTTTCTCTCACAATTTTCATGGAAGTGTTTGTCATTCTTTGTTCTGAAGCGACTGACATGCATGCCAATAGTTTTTTGTGTGCAGAGGTTTTATAGACACATAAGCTTAAACTTCATAACTAAAGAGGACCAGGTTGATACTGGGTCATCATGGAGTGCAAAGTCTTGACAAACAGGAATTTGTTTATGTAAGAGATCTGTCAATACAAGAGAGGCACTGAGCACTAGAAACACATGTTAATCTTCATGTCATCCCTAATTCCTTTTGTAGTGAATGTGCTTGGTGCTTGTATCATCTCTCTGTATTCACTAGATGCATGTGTGCATGCAGAAGACTCAATTGTTTGCATCATTCATTAAAACAGCCTAGTGCCCATTCCAGGGGTAACTAAAGGTGGTTTGGGAGTTCTTAGTTAAAAGACAAACCAAAGTTCCATCATACTATTTCATTTCTGTCTAGAGTAAATGTATTTCATCAGGAACACTCACAGTTCCAATGACTGTTTGATTCAGATGACATTTTATGGATGTATACTGCTACCATAATACTCCTTTCGCTGAAGAGACTAAGAGAAGATTTAGATGTTGCTGCTACTTAACTAATATGCTGCATTATGTAGTATCAGTCCACAGCTCAGAATTTCGCCTTTCAAAACGAGATGGATTGTATTTTTTCCCCCAAAGAAAACGGTAAAGTGTTCTTGTCCTATTAAGGTCTCGCCAGTATGTCCTTTATTTTTATCATGTATATATTCTGCACCATTTGTTTGTATAATTACACTGTAACAGCTCTTGTTAACAACTGGAAAAACTTAAAAGATTGAACAACAGCAATTGTGATAAATGAATGTGTAATTTTTCCAACAAAAATATCTTTGTATAAATAAATACAAATGTGTCCACAATGTATGTATGTAGTAAAGGTAAAGTTTTTACTGTTTCATTGATTTTTCAGTCCTTAAAATATACTCCACACATTAGCTTGTTTTGCTGCAGGTTTATGCTAGGAGAGCGGGCATCGCCCAGCTCTGATCAGCTGGTTTTGTATACATTGTCAAACGCTAATGGCTGTTAGTTGATGTACTGATATGTATCCATCTTTTTATTGTGGTTTATGCTCAGGGGCTTCCGCAGAATTTCAACTCGCAGTCTACGCACCGGTAGGGCTGAGTGAAATGGACCAAAAATCATATCCTGGTATATTTATACTGAAACACACAATATATATCTATATTGTCTACGAAGAGGGCAAAATGTTCAGTTGTATCTCAAAGCCACTGACAATGTTTTGCAGAACATGATTGAACTGCACAAATAGTGCATATAGGTTTAAATTCATATTCTTTTCTGTTTTAAAGAATCAACCTATTTTAAGCATTTACATGATATGCATACTACGATCAACTTTCTTTTGTTATTGGTCTTTGGCAAATACACATATACTTATTTCTTTAAGTGTCCGGAGCAAGCCAAGGCTGTAAACACACTCACGAGAGAGCAAAGATGATCTCTGCTCTGTTCCACCAAGTGATAGTATACCGTGAAAAGCTAGCTTTATAATCATAACCCAGTGTGATTATAATCTGCCATCCAACACATAAAAATAAAATAAATATTGAACACATCATCATTTTTCTCAGTAAATATATTTCCAAAGGTGCTATTGATATGAAATTTTCATCAGATGTTGGTAATAACCCAAGTTATCCATACGGACAAAGAAACCAAAACAAATAAGTACAGGAATTAAATGATGTGTATTAATGTGAAATAACACGGGGAAAAAAAGTATTGAACACATGAAGAAAGGGAGGTGCAAAAAGGCATGGAAAGCCAACAGCTGAAATCTATCAGTAATTACAAAGCAATCTGGCCCCTTGTCTGTACAAATTAATATCCCAACTGATGGCCTATAAAAAGGTGTCTCATTACCATGGTGTCACACAAGAATCTCATCTCATGATGGGTAAAAGAAAAGAGCTCTCTCAAGACCTTTGCAACCTTATTGTTGCAAAACATACTGAAGGCATTGGTTACAGACTCATTTCTAAATTTCTGAATGTTCCAGTGAGCACGATTGGGGCTATAATCCAGAAGTGGAAAGAACATCATTTCACCATAAACTGGCCACGACCTGGTGCTCCTTGCAAGATTTCTGACAGAGTGAAAAGAATTATCAGAGGAGTTGTCCAAAAGCCAAGGACCACTTGTGGAAAGCTTCAGAAAGACCTGGAATTTGCAGGTACAGTTGTTTCAAAGACAACAATAAGTAATGCACTCAACGGCCATGACCTGAATGCATGCTCACCACAAAAGACTCCATTGCTGAAGAAAAAGCATGTTGAAACTCGTTTAAAGTTTGGAGGACAAATGGCACTGCACATCATCCCAACAGTGAAGTTTGAAAGTGGGAACATCATTGTGTGGGGCTGCTTTTCAGCATACTGTACTGGCAAACTTCACATAATTGAAGGAAAGATGAATGTACCGAGACATTCTTGATCAAAATCTGCTGCCATCTATCAAGATGATTAAGATGAAACAAGGATGGACATTTCAGCAAGACAATGAACAGCCAAAGAAACTCTCAATTGGTTTCAGAAAAAGAAAATAAAGCTGCTAGAATGGCCCAGCAAATCACCTGACTTGAATCCAATTGAAAATCTATGGAAAGAACTGAAGATCAGAGTTCTTAGAAGAGGCCCACGGAACCTTCAAGATTTGAAGACCGTATGGGTGGAAGAATGGGCCAAAATCACACCTTAGCAATGCATACGACTAGTTTCTCCATATAGGAGGCGTCTTAAAGGACCTGCTTAGTAGGATGAGATGTCTTATGTCCTTTTAAATTGACCCAATAAGCCAAACTCAATTTCAGACGCCTGAGGTGTAATGGCATTTCTCCCGTCTCTTCTTGCAGCGCTGGTAGGCCTACAGGAGAAGTTCTAAATGCACCACAGCATACTCTGAGCCTTTTAGCCTGCATTCTGTCAAGTACGTTAAGGTGTGTCTTTGATTTAGATCTGTACACAATACATCCATAATCGAAAACTGATCTAATCAGAGCAATATAAATTATTTTAAGGATGTTCCTGAAGCTCTTCTGAATGTGTTCCTTAAAGTTTAAACGTTAACTTTACATCAAACCACACTCCCAGGTACCTAATGGTATTGACTTGCTTTAAAACTTGTCCATTTAGCTTAATTTCTATAGCAGAATTAGTTATTTTCTTTGAAAAACAGATGACTTGAGATTTCTCCACAGATAAATGAAAACCCCATTAATGCCCATTTCTTAACCCTGTTAATAGCTAGTTGCATTTTAGCTGTAATGTTTCCAATCTTAAGCCCTCTTATCCACAAAGCTCCATCATCAGCATATGCTCTGTTTATTCTTACATCATCTATTAAATCAAAATTATCATTAATCATTCAGTTGAAAAACACTGGACTGCATAGACCATAGACATATATATAGACATATATATCTATATATGTCTATGGCATAGACTACCTTGAAGATGCCCAAACCTGAAAGTTTCGTCGAGTTATGATGACGTAGATGTGTGCCGAAGCTCAAAGATGGCTACGGCGGGTTGGCTGCATGGCTCCGCCAGTATGCGGCTGACCGAGGGGTTGGTGTCAGTTTTGAAAGAGGAACGACCCGAATATTTGCCCTCACTTTTGGCAAATTATCGGGAGCATGGCGTGGTATCAACACAGGTAAAACTGCTTCACGAGTGTGTTCATGATCACCGTGCTGTTAGCGTAACGTTAGCTAGCCATGATGGCAAACTCTCTAACACAGGATAGCTAAGTTCGCTTGCGGAAAGGTAGACCACAGTCTTGTTTGACTGACTATTTTGTTACAATGTATCTGAACTGCCCATGTAGAGTCGTTTAAAGAATAAGTTGTATCCATGTGTTCTTGGTCTGTCATCATACCCTTCAGGATGGGTGCATTTAACGTTAGCCATATGTTAACATGGCTAGTTGAACAATTCACCAACATAAAAGATGTTAGACAATTAACTCAAACAGAGCATCATCAGATTCAATTCCCAGATGATCTCGGCCAACAAAGCTGTCACATTTTTGTTGAATGTTGTTGTATATATTGTGGCACTTATGGTAAACATGAACATGTGTGCAGAATTGTGGAGCGGTTGGTGGTCTTGTGGGACTCAGCAATGCACGTCTAGGCTCAAGCAAAACCAGGTGAGTCAATTGCTCCCCCGATAGGTTAACTCTCCATTATATGATGGTTCCAAAGCGAGACGATCACTGACATGTCTCAGACTCTCTTGATGTGACATAATGTTTGGTTTTAGTTTTGTGAGCATCTGATATAAATAACATTCCTTTTTGTTTGTTTGTTAATGTGTGTATGATAGGTTTGAGGGTCTTTGTCTTCTGTCAATGCTGGTGAAGGATGGCTCCAATGAACTCTTCCAGCAGCATTGCTTGTCCTGGCTGCGTTCTCTCCAGCAGGTTATTCAGGTGAGCTGACACACTGGGCCTCATGCAGAACTATTCTCTTACATTTCTAGATGCACCAGATGTTCTTAACCATCCAAATCTGCTCTTACCCTAGTGTACTGAATGATAAATCCCACTTGATCATGAATTGGATTCAGGTGGCTGGTTGTTTATTATTTACATGGGTAACACCCCCTAAACACTATATAAGGGCAGGTGTTGTGCCAAGTGTAATTACCCTGGCTCATGCCCAGGAAGTGGAGAGAGGCCACCAAAAAAATGGAATTCGACATACTGTTAGCCTAAATAAACGTAGTCAGCATGTGTGTGTTCAGTGTTCTTGTGTTGAGCTCAGAATTTGTGGACTTAAAGAACATGATTACACCTGGTAAGAGTGTTCTCCACCACTTTGACGAAAGAATAGAATACAAACAACTTATGGATATGAACAAAAAGAAGTGAAAATTTGTTTTGTAAATTGCTGCCTGCATGAGATATAGTGTGTGATCAGTTGTTATGGAGACCCAGGATTGGTTGAGCACCCAATGTAGCCAAACATTCCTTCTCATGTTAATATTCTACAACTGTTTGCAGTCTGTACCTTTCATTCATTTTCCTAATTAGTCTTCATTGTGTCTGGTAGGCAGCTAAGTTATTTATACAGATAAGTTCAGTGAAGACATGTTTGATTTATAGTCAGATTTTGTTAATTCAAGCCAAATGATCCTCTGTCTCTTCTCCCGGCTTGTCTAGTCCCAGGCTCCTCTGCCCTCAGTTCAGATGGCAGTTATTGTGCTCCAGGACCTCCTGCAGTACTCCTCACAGATCCCAGAACTGGCCAGGGAAATTGGACTCAACTCCATCCTGGGCATCTTGACCTCCTTGCTTAGCCTTAAGGCAGAGGTATGTTTGGTAACCTTCTGATATGTTTGTATAAGTGCTTAATAATGTCAATAATGTTAAAATTACTATATTTTACCAGTAGTTTTGAAATGCGATATGCTGTTTAGTGAGTAGTGTGGGATTGTGTGTTTTAATTTGCAATGTTATTGTTTATGTTGACCAGAATGGAATTTGGACAAATAACTGTCTGTCTGTCTGATTATTACTCAATTTTGGACAAATTATCTATCAACCGTCTAGTCATGTTATAAACTGAAAGCAGCAAATTTAAAGACAAATGTTTACATTACTAGGCTACTTTAATTTCGCCCTGTCATTTACTTGTCCTGACCTGAGAGTCCTGACAGGTTCTCAAAGTTCAACTCCTTCAAATATCATCACTGTACAGTAGCAGTTTTTGAGCGATTGTAGCTTCAATTAGTGGCAAGTCTGCTACCCAAATATGATTACATTTGTTGTTTAGACAATAGTTGACATGATTACAGAGTTAGTTATACTATAGCAAACTATAATACATTATAATAATTTAAATTATATGAATTACTAATATAATAATTATAAGTAAATTATGTCGACTAGGTAATTTAATTGGTAATGATAACCTTTGCTGTAGTGTGGTGTAATCCCTCTATTTGAATTTTGCATTGGTGTGTGTGGATTTCCATGAAGTTTGCAGTAAGATTTTACTAAACAGTTAGCCAGATTGCTACTTGAGTACCTGCTTATTTAGTCAATACATTTCAGAATATTCCCACTATATTATAAAATTGGCTTGGCAAATCATTTTCAGGTAGGGAATGATCTTGACATTAGTTTGTTTGTATTCTTGATAGACACAATTTTTTAATTTGTGCAACCTCATGAATGTAAACAAAGCTTTGCTTATGTGCATCATTACACAGTAGACCTTTAGCAGCTATTTAGTTTGAGGCTACAATTTCCTGGCATTTCTTCATGCTGTCCACCCCGTGTAGTTTCCCATGAGTGAATACGATGTTATGACATGGTATACAGAAACAACATTTTGCAGTTATTTAGTCATGAATAGCAATTCCCTTTTAACAGGCTTACTGTGAGGTGAGACTGCAGATGATTCAGAATGCGTTTGGTCTTGGATCAGTCAAAGGGGACACATGAAAATGCTCTGCTTGTCACGCTTTACTGGATTCCTGTAGCTAATTTAGTAATTCCATTTAAATCCCTGTGCAATAGAACAACCACTGGATCAGCAACAACCTATTTAAATGGTATGATTTAGTGAGTGCTATTTTCTCCCTGGACTGTGACATTTAAGGATCAGAGTTAATAATGATGGACAATAATTCATAATAATAATCCAATGCATCTTCGATTAATTTGTATTCGGACTTAAAAAGTAAGAGTTTCTGGTTAAATGTCCTGTTATAACAAATGACCTGGGAGAGGTGTGATTGAATGTTTTCACCACCTCTCTTCTCTTGGTCATATCTAAGTACCTTTGTATTCTTTCAAAAACATTTAAGTTAAAGTAAAAAATAATCCATAAATGTAATTATTAACAATAACATTTGAATAAATCCCCGAACTATCATTATATTTTATAAGTTTGCCTCAATCAAATTTACTAATTAGACAGATGTATAAAAAGTTGAGTTTTAATGCTTTTTAATTCAGATTTTTCAGCTACTTCAATAGCTTTTTTGCATTCATTCATTCATATCATGTTTTGATTTGAGTTTGGATCGAATGTGACAGACACTGATGATGAAAATATGAACTTGTTGAACTTGCTCTACTTACCCTTACAAGCACACTGTATACCCTCTGTATACGTGGTTTTCACAATACTTCAGTGCTCTCTCCCCACCTTATCCACTAACAATTTTGTATGTATGGTTTATATACCATGTTATGTTTGTATGTATTGTGTACATTTGCCACATGTATGCTGGCATACTTATCCTGATACGTGTATGAGTTCATGTCCCATGTTTCTGATCGTCTCCCTGCCCTTCTCCTCCCTGCCCTATACATTGCCTCACTGTTATTTGATACTGAATGAAACAGAAAAGGGTGTGATTTACCTGTGTATATTGCCAAACTGCCCCAGTGAATGTGAATGATGTGCGTTCTCTTCCTGTATGTGACAGTCCCACCTGGTGGCGATGGAAGGTATGATGGCGTGTATGACTTACTACCCCCGCGCTTGTGGCTCTTTGAGGGTGAGTGATTGGACATTTGATTTCACCACAGATCGTTTTTGTGAAAAAATATCCACTTGTCAATAGATCTTTGTACAGTAGAATGAATGTGTTTTACCGTCACAGGAAAAGCTGGGGGCCTATTTCCTGTCTAAAATGGATTCTGATAATCCCAAAGTGCAAGAGGTTTGTTGGTCATTACTTTTATTCAGATGTATGAAATGTGTGAATATTCCTTCAGCTGAAGATTTTTTCTGAATCTCTAAACTCCCTCTTAATCCGAAGGTGGCATGTGATTGTTATGGGCGCCTGCCTTGCCTGGGTGGCGTCCTGGAGAGAGGGGGTGGCAGTCGCAGAGCCGAGAGCTGGACCAATCAGACTCACTGCCTCCTTGCTTCAGCCAACAGCATTCTTGCCAAGCTCTACCAAGGAGCAGAGACTGGTAAGCATGCTGTGTGGACTTGGATGGATGGTTTTGTTCAGGGCTTTTCTTTTATTATTATGATAACAATAATAATAATAATAATAATAATAATCTTTATTTATAGATTCCATGTCATAGTCCTTTACAGGAGTATTAAAAAAACATTCATAAGATTAGATTTTAAAAGAAAGCCGATAGAAACAATTAGGCGGGCTATATAAAAGCCAATATGGGGAGAGGCGCTTCTCTTTAAAAGAGTGTTTTAAGATGGGACTTAAAGGATGCCTCGGACTCGGCCAACCTGATTCCCTGAGGCAGATTGTTCCAGAGCCTCAGGGCCCGATCGAAAATGGTCTAAGGTCCACTTCAGGTGTTAGCCAGGCCTCTGGAACACACAACACCTCTGCCAAGTATCTCACAGCTCGCACTGGCACATAGAGGTAGAGCTCTAGCTAAAAGCCATGAAGTTTCACATGTTGCGTTAGAAACCTTTTACTTGCTGACTTCAAGTTACAATGAATTTCCAATGAAATGCTAAGTGAATGGAGTACTTGTGGAATCATTTGAAGGATATGAAGAAAAATCACAAAATCAATAGAACTTTCTGCAACATTCTGAGGAGCCGTATAATAAGTACATATTATTATATGGCAACGACAGTACGAGCATTCTGATTGGCTAATGGCCTCGTATTGACCTCCTCACTGGTCTGCCGTCTGATAATAACTACTTACTGGCCGAGAGTGAGGTCATGCAGGTATATATCAGACAGAGGCGAGGTTGATGCGGGGGGGGCCGAAGTCTGATATACCTGCATGACCGAACGGTCGAGGTTAGTAAGTTGTTTATTATATGGCATTTAAGCTCTTTTCATTTTGAAAAGAAATGGTAATTGTAAATAGAAAACATGTCGTTTTGTTCAGCTCTCAAGTCTTCTCACGACACAGTGTTTCAGGTGTTGCCTAGCAAACAATGACTTGCTAACTTCAAGTTACAATGATCAATAGAAAACGGACAACAGGGCTCAGCTTAAATGGCTTTAATTTACAGTTAAACACAAGGTTTTCAAACTATAGTTGTCAAGTCTTCATCATCACTTTCAATAACACATTTTCGCTGCTTCTGAAGTCCTATAAAGTATTACCCGATATCAAAATGTTCGCGAATTCCTGAGTCTTTATTCTTCAACTGTCATGTTACCACGACATTCAACTGTTTCCTGTTGTCACATAATTTCATAATAGGAGTCCTGATTCTATCAATACATGCTCATGGCTGTTGCTATATCGCTAATTTTTAAGGATGTAATGTTTAGTACTTGGTACATGGTATCACTCATTTTTAAGATTGAGGGGTGTGTAATAAGAATACTTATCAGACTGCAGACCGGCTAGAACGTCAATGCGCGTCTGGCATGACTACCCAATAGCCAATCAGAATGCTCGTACTGTCGTTGCCATATAATAAGTATTATTATTGCCCTCCAGTCACGTCATCTTAAAAAATTAGCAATATTAATGAGCCATGAGGAAATTCATGTAATGTTTAGTACTGATAGACTCAAGAACTCACGGACATTTTGATATCGGATAATACTTTATAGGACTTAGTACAGGTCAGTACAATTCAGAAGCAGCGAAAATGTGTTCTTGAAAGTGATGATGAAGACTAGACTACTATAGTTTGAATCACTTGTGTTTAACTGTAAATTAAAGCCATTTAAGCTGAGCCCTGTTGTCCGTTTTCTATTGATCATTGTAACTTGAAGTTAGCAAGTAATTGTTTGCTTGGCAACACCTGAAATACACTGTGTCTTGAGAACACTTAAGAGTTTAAAAAAGAACATGCTTTCTATGTAAACTTACCATTTATTTTCAAAATGAAAAGAGCTAAAAATGCCATATAATAAACAACTTACTAACCTCGACCGTTCAGTCATGCAGGGAAATATCAGACTTCGGCTTTGCCGTATCAACCGTCTGATATTTCCCGCGTTGACCTCACTCTCGGTTAGTAAGTAGTTATTATTTTGCCTGCCGCTGTGCTAGATATAAAAACCACATTTGACTTTGGAATCACTGTTTAAAGTTTCCTAAATCTTCAAAAATATCATAGCATGTCAGAATGACCAAAGTGACATAATCTGGGTCAAGAGGGTTGCATTAAGGGAATAAGTGGACCAAAACTAAATGTTTAACTTAAATGTATGGATTTGCATAGGTTTGTTACATCATTGTAGTGTTGTCCAGGAAATCAAAGTAAGGTTTGACATTGGAAGTCTGTATGTGAGGTGCCCTACTGTGAGGTGCACTACTGACACTTTTTTTTCCACCACAGAATCAGTGGTGCAGTACGAGGGCCCAGGCCTTGAGCTGCCCTTTTCTCCTCTTGATGACATCGATCCTCTGCTGGTTCTCCAGTTCAGACACAGATACAGGGCTGTGTGCCTGGCACTTAAAAACACACTCAGGTACTTACAGTTCAGACACAGGTGGTTATACTGCAGAGGACATTCAGTTCAAATCAATCTAACATGTAGTACTATTTCATTTCTTGATTTATTTCTTTTCTTGTGGGTAGCGTGGACCCAGGCTCTCCTGTCAGATTACCCGTCCAGCATGTTCTCAACTTTGTGTGTCGGGCCTTGGCTGTGAGCAGCAAGAACATCGTGAGTGTCTTCCTCATGTACTATAGATCCGCTACTCAGTAACGCTCATTTTGCTCCCAGTCTGCTGTTTAATCATGGTTATAAGATCTTTCTTTTTGATGTTTATTTTTCAGAACCTCACAGGTGATGGCTGCCTGAAGCTGCTGGTCTTGCCCTCTATCCATAGTGAGACAATGGAGGTCCTGTCTACGCTCATCAAAGTGTGAGTGATAAAATGACTTTACACACCCCTAGAGTAGTTAAAGCTTGTAGGAGGAGACAAACTAGACTGTGAAAATGTAATGAAAACGAAACGAAGACTTGTGATAAAAGTTACTTGTGCCCTTTTTGTAAGATTTCACTGTTGGTGCCGGTATGACCATCCCCAAGTGGACTTTTATCTATACATTCATTTAGGTAGAACTTTTAGAGATTTTGTATACCTGTAGGTAATTTAATTCAGTGAATAGTAGTGATTGTTATACTTTTTCTCTCTTTGTGTGTTGTGTGTCTGTATCTGTGTGTCTGTTTGTGTGTGAATGACAGAGCTGGCGGGAGTCTGGTCCAATACAGCAGTGTGCTGACGAGGCTCTTCTCTCAGTCTCTGTCAGCATGGACTCCCCCACCAGAGGCCAGCATCGGACAACAGAGGGCATATTGGTAACAGACTGTTATATATACAGCCGCGGAAAAAATTAAGAGACCACTTCAAAATTATCAGTTTCTCTGGTTTTACTATTTATTGGTATGTGTTAAAGTAAAATGTACATTTTAGTTGTATTCTATAACCTACTGGCAACATTCCTACCAAATTTCAAATAAAAATATTGTCATTTAGATCATTTATTTGCAGAAAAATGACAATTGGTCAAAATAGCAAAAATGATGCAGTGTCTTCAGATCTCGAATAATGCAAAGAAAACAAGCTCATATTCATTTTTAAACTACACAATACTAATGCTTACACTTAGGAAGAGTTCAGAAATCAATATTTGGTGGAATAACCTTGATTTAAAATCACAACGTTCATGTGTCTTGGCATGCTCTCCACCAGCCTTTCACATTGCCGTTGGGTGACTTTATGCTACTCCTGGCGCAAGAATTCAAGCAGCTCGGCTTCTTTTCATGGCTTTTGACCATCCATCTTCCTCTTGATCACATTTCAGAGGTTTTTTTATGGGATTCAGGTCTCGAAATTGGGCTGGCCATGACAGGGTCCTGATCTGGTGGTACTCCATCCACACCTTTACTGGCCTGGCTGTGTGGCATGGAGCATTGCCCTGCTGGAAAAAACACTTCTCAGAGTTGGGGAACATTGTCAGAGCAAAAGGAAGCAAGTTTTTCTTCCGGGACAACGTTGTACTTTGCCTGGCTGAGGTTTGTAAAAGACCATAAGGGTTGAAAAAGCGGACTGGAGGTTCTTCTAAGTTCGTCTTCTCTGATGAGTCCGATTTCACAGTAGGTGCAAGACTCTCTGGCTTGTAGGCCTCTCCAGGTCTCCGTCTAACCATCAGACGACCATGTGTTGGGCAAAGCTGAAAATTGGACTCATCAGAGAAGACGAACTAGAAGACCCTCCAGTCCGCTTTTTTCAATCCTTATGGTCTTTTACAAACCTCTGCCAGGCAAAGTACAACGTTGTCCCGGAAAAAAAACTTGCTTCCTTTAGCTCTGACAATGTTCCCCTACTCTGAGAAATGTTTTTTCCAGCAGGGCAATGCTCCATGCCACACAGCCAGGCCAGTAAAGGTGTGGATGGAGTACCACCAGATCAGGACCCTGTCATGGCCAGCCCAATTTCGAGACCTGAATCCCATAAAAAAACCTCTGAAATGTGATCAAGAGGAAGATGGATGGTCACAAGCCATGAAAAGAAGCCGAGCTGCTTGAATTCTTGCGCCAGGAGTAGCATAAAGTCACCCAACGGCAATGTGAAAGGCTGGTGGAGAGCATGCCAAGACACATGAACGTTGTGATTTTAAATCAAGGTTATTCCACCAAATATTGATTTCTGAACTCTTCCTAAGTGTAAGCATTAGTATTGTGTAGTTTAAAAATGAATATGAGCTTGTTTTCTTTGCATTATTCGAGATCTGAAGACACTGCATCATTTTTGCTATTTTGACCAATTGTCATTTTTCTGCAAATAAATGATCTAAATGACAATATTTTTATTTGAAATTTGGTAGGAATGTTGCCAGTAGGTTATAGAATACAACTAAAATGTACATTTTACTTTAACACATACCAATAAATAGTAAAACCAGAGAAACTGATAATTTTGAAGTGGTCTCTTAATTTTTTCCGCGGCTGTATATACACACATTTGACTGTTATAAACACACATTTGACTGTTCTATACACACATTTGAATGTGCGCACACAAAGGGTACATGTATGTGAGCTGCTATATACACACATTTGAATGTGCGCACACAAAGGGTACATGTTTGTGTGCTTGTATATACACACATTTGAATGTGCGCACACAAAGGGTACATGTATGTGTCCTGTTATACACACATTTGAATGTGCGCACACAAAGGGTACATGTATGTGTGCTGTTATACACACATTTGAATGTGCGCACACAAAGGGTACATGTATGTGTGCTGTTATATACAAACATTTGAATGTGCGCACACAAAGGGTACATGTATGTGTTCTGTTATATACAAACATTTGAATGTGCGCACACAAAGGGTACATGTATGTGTGCTGTTATATACACACATTTGAATGTGCGCACACAAAGGGTACATGTATGCATGCTGTTTGACCCTCTGCTGTGTCTCCTGTATATAGTGCTGTGGGGGTGTGTGTGTGTGTGTGTGTGTTTGACCCTCTGCTGTGTCTCCTGTATATAGTGCTGTGAGTGAGTGAGGTGTGTGTGTGTGTGTGTATGTGTGTGTGTGTGTTTGACCCTCTGCGGTGTCACCTGTATATAGTGCTGTGAGTGTGTGTGTGTGTGTGTGTGTGTGTGTGTGTGTGTGTGTGTGTTTGACCCTCTGCTGTGTCTCCTGTATATAGTGCTGTGAGTGCGTGTGTGTGTGTGTGTGTGTGTGTGTTTGACCCTCTGCTGTGTCTCCTGTATGTAGTGCTGTGTGTGTGTGTGTGTGTGTGTGTGTGTTTGACCCTCTGCTGTGTCTCCTGTATATAGTGCTGTGCGTGTGTGCCTCTACCGCACACTTGAACTGTGGGTGCGGGTGGGAGGAGCCTCTGCATCTGTACTGCAAGGAAGCCCCACCCACACGGAGCTCCTCTTCACCCATCTAATGAGTGATGTCACACCTGGGTCAGAGGCCATCAAGGTGAGTAAACATTATGTATGTGTGGCAGCAGTCTTTTGACTGAAAGTGCACCTTCAATGACTCTCTTGGTGTATTTCTGTGACCCCATAACCCCCAGCTTAAGGTGGGGCCCTCTTCAGGATCTGACATGGTTGGCCCCAAGACGGGGCCTCGGCGGACAAAGGGTTTGGCTCTGGGAGACACGAGTACCATGACGATGCAGAGGAAAGGAGACGCGCTGGCCAATCAGGACACCTGTCTGTCTGCACTGAGAGGTACGGCCATTGTTATATGAGAGGAGAGATTGAATGTTCCTTATATCCCCTATTTTATAAGGTTTCTGACTGATTCAATTAATGTTTGTAATAACTTCATTGCAGTTCTGAGACACATTATTCTCAACTGCGGGACTCTTCTGAAGGATGAGCTACACAAGGTTTGTTATAGGAATTCATTTTTCCTTTTTAGGTGCAATACTTATTCTAATAATGTAGAGGTACAGCAGGGACCCTGGAAAAGAAATCAAACGTAGATAAAATATTTTTGGTTGTAGAAAATGGGTGTGGACATGAGTCATTTTGACCAAGTTGACCTTTTGTCTACCACCTGGTCCCATGCACTTCCTTATCTAATGTTCCCACAGTCTCTCCGGAGACAGAAAATGGAAGGTAGTTATTTCCAGTTACTTAGTCTAAGGTGTAGGTTTACTCATCTCTCTGTCTGAAGAGGCAGCATGAGGTGATGGTTATGTGCTGTGTGCTCATCTCTCTCTCTTTGTCCTCCTCAGAGACTGCAGGACATTGTGGTTCCCCTGTGTGTGCGGCTGCAGCAGCAGCAGCAGTTGTGTGACGTGGTGTTGAGTGGTCAGTATGGCAGTCCTGCCCCCCGCCGGGAGCTCTACCGCCTCCTACTGGCACTGCTGCTGGCGCCATGCCCGCGCTGGCCTCCGCCACTCCCTTGTGCCGTCTCCCTGTTCAGCCATGGACGCCACGACCGCAGTTTAAAGGTCAGATTCGCTTCATGTCTTTGGAAACAACAATGAGGTCACAGAGTGTAGTCTCAGTGGATTCAGTGGATTTAAGTTTCAGTATAATTCCTTTCTAATAATGAGGTGTGTGAATGTGTGTTGAAGGAATAAGTTCCATAGTCTTTCGTACTTAGTCAGCACTCAAAACTGATCTCCCAATTTGGGCATGCTGCATGGGGAAAGGGGAAATCTGTTAGGAATGGGATATTGGACAGGATGTGCAAAGATGGAGAGTTTAAGTGGTGTTTATCAGACAGGTTCAGAAAGTGCAACATCACAAGGTTTCAAGACTGTTGCATGTGAGCTTTGAAAACTTACAGATGTTTGTGTTCTGTGAAAATTCACCCAAGTTACCTCAGGACCCCGTAGTTGCATATAAGTTTATTTATTATAACAACAACAAGCTTGTCGAGCTCACCCACGTCCTGGAAGGCCAGAGAGAGGCACTGGCCCACTCCCAGACCACAGCAGACGAGAGACGTTTTTATAGAAAAGCTTAGCGTTCTCTGTCAGCAAGGATTACCATGTGGTGGGTCTCTGAGGTCATTTTTTTATCAGTCCTTGCTTACACACACACACAGAAGGTACACTTGTAAGCACACACAGTTAGAACCATCAGCACTTAAGAATCAAAGATATACAGAAACAGAAAAGCCACATTTCAGCTAACAAAGGCAATGATTAACTAGGGCTGAACGATTAATTGCATTTCGATAAAATCGTGATATGATAAAACGCGATTTTCTAACTGCAACTTGCGCAATAACAACGTGGTCCTCAAAAACTGAATGTGTTGGTTCTGTTTGCCGCAATGTTATTTTAGGAAATGCATGTTTGTTTTGTGTTCTGTGCTCTTTTTCTTTTTTTCTCATGATCTTTTTCCACCTCTCTGCCTGCAGGTGTCTTCCTTCTGTGCCGAGGCTTTGACCATATGCAACTGCTTGCTCCACCCTCGCACCCCTTCCATCTGTCTCCCACTGCCTCCCCTCGCACTCAAACCTACCTCAACTGTCATTCCGCCCACCCAGAACCCCGTCTTGACCCTTCCAACCCTCCTGGCTGGCCCTTCTTCAGGCCCTCCATTCCCCGCCCGCCACCCTCTCTCTCTGGGCCCTTCTGCCCTGCTGGGCTCCTTGGAGAACCACTTGTCCCTGGCTGCTCCTGGGCTGCCCCCCTCAGCCCTCCCCAGTACCCCAGGTGATCTGCTCCTGTCCCCCTCACACCCAGCTGACCTGGCAGGCCTGGGAGCCCCGGAGGCCCAGCGGCACATCTTCATTCGCTACGATAAAGAGGAGCCGGAGGATGTGGAGATCTCTCTGGAGAGTGACTCAGACGACAGTGTGGTGATTGTCCCCCCTGGCATACTTACACAGGAGGGGCAAGATGGTGCATCTAACTCTCAGACCATGCCCAGTAACTCAGGGCCCCCTGTCCAGGGTCCTGTGGCTGGTCCGTGCCCCTCTGCAGTTCCCACGGTGTCAGGGACG
Source organism: Sprattus sprattus (assembly GCF_963457725.1). Classification (NCBI taxonomy): domain Eukaryota; kingdom Metazoa; phylum Chordata; class Actinopteri; order Clupeiformes; family Clupeidae; genus Sprattus; species Sprattus sprattus. The sequence goes on from NC_137924.1 coordinate 37,054,725, forward strand.
GAGGCCGTCAGTTCTGGAGATGCTCCACTAACCAGTGACCTCCCCACCCCCACATCTCTCCCCCACCAGGTCCTGCCTGCTACACCCAGCACAAGCAGCTCCTTCCCAGGCAGCCAGGCCAGCCCACTGGTGCCTTTGGTGCCTCCTCTGGGCTCAGCCACCCCTCTGGCACCACCTCCTGTGGCCCTGGGAGAGGCACTGCCCAGTGCTCAGCTCCAGCAGATGCTGATGCAGCCCTCGCCGTCACCATCAGGGTTGGGACTGTCTATGCAAGTTCACATGCATAACCACATGAGCCAGCTCGCCGTCAGGCAGCAGAACATAGGCGGTGAAGAGGAGCAGACAGTCATCAATATTAACAGCACGGATGATGAAGACGAAGAGGACGAAGAGATAGAGGATGAAGATGAGATGGGGGAGGAGGAGGAGGAAGGGCTAGATGAGGAAGAGGAGGAGGAAGAAGGAAGTGATTTCCCAGAGGAGGATGAGTACTACGAAGGCTTTGAGGAGTATGATGAAGAGGAGGAGGAGGAAGGAGAAGAAATAGACGAAGAGGAGGAAGAAGGGACAGAAGACATTCCTCCACTGGAGGGAGAGAGTGAACGGGGCATAATTGGTAGGGAGGAGGGGGAGGTGATGAGGCCAGAGGAGGAGAGGGGGATGGAGTTATTTAGCATGGACAGAGAGAGGCTACAAGGTGAAGGAGGTGGCCATGTAGAGGAGAAAAGAGGAGTCTGTGAAGAGGAGGAGGGGGTGGATGTTAAGGAAGGAGTGAGCTTAGAAGAGAAGGATGTGACTGGAGCAGCAGAGAGGGAGGAAGGTATCTTAACAGCAGCACAGCGAGAGAGGCAGAGGGACAGGGCCATGGGGCCAGACATGGAGGGGCAGGATGAGGGGACCAGCAGATTGGAGATGGGCACACCGGAAATCGGGTCATGGGATCAGAAAGAGGCTCTACAGGAGGGCGTGTCCTCCCTAGAAGCAGGTGGCTTAGAAAAGATCCAGGGGACAGGCTCAGAGGCCAGGGATCTGGAAGGTCCTCTGCAGTCCAGACCTGAGCCAGAAGAGCTTGCTAGCTGTAGTGATGCCAATGCCCCTGGACAGGAACTGAGGTTGCAAGGCATGGAAGAAGCACCCAAAACAGGAGCAGAGGGGGAGGAGAAGGAGGGAGGAGGGGATTCAAGAGGAGTCAAGCGGAAGTTGGAAGATCTGGAGGAAGAGGTTGGGGAGAAAGGCACTGAGAAAAAAAAGGTGAGTTCAAAGAGGAGTGACGAGGCAAAGGAGAGCCTTGGCAAATGGTTGGCTAGTTTAGAGTGAACGTGACACGTGTGACATGAATGTTGTCAGGGTTATTTAGGCTTAAAGGGAGAAATGGTAGGATATTTTTGTTATTTAAGTAATGCATTTCATGTACAACGCATCACCCTACCATGAAGAAACAGATCAGACTCTGTTGTCTCCTGATAATCATAGTCTAGGAAATCGACTGATTGATGTTGTAGATACCGATCAACAAAAAGGATGGCTCACCAAAGAGCATGTGCATCATAACAAAGGCCTAGAGTTTTGGCCTCCAAAGTACCAAAATATGTGACTGCACGTGCCCAAAACACATCCCTTTAGAGGACCGTTGGAATGGAGTTCAGCCTTGGCCGTGGTGTTCCATATTATGTCTTTTTTATTTATGGATAAGCACTGAAAAGTTCTTAAAGAATTTATGTAGTCGAATTTATTTTTTGTGTGGGATGTTAGCTTCTTTATCAATCAATAACTATATGAATATGACTTACCCAGAATAAATTGAAATTCCTAACTCTGGCCTCTTGCACTTCACAGCTCATAAGTCCATCCAATCCCTCCTTGGGTATATGTCTATCTATTCTTCACACATGTCAAGGTCAGTGTTAATTCTGTCTGTGACCTCTCCTCAGATCTATGATGAGGCCATGGCGTCAATGCTGGCTGATTTTGTGGACTGCCCACCTGACGATGAGGAAAACATCCCTTCCTCTCCGTCCAACTCTTAGTCTTGGATGAAGTGGGATCTTAGTAGAAGTCCAGAAATGTTCCCCTTTTCAATTATCCATCAGGATTGGAAGCTTTCTTGTCTTATCATTTTCTGTTCTGTTCTGTTTATTTCCATCCCATTCAAAGTGCTGAAAAGAATCAGTGATGTGTTTAGAAGGATTATGGCTCGTTACATCTACTGTCTGTTTTAGAGGTGATGACCCCATCATGTATATTGATGTGGGGGTCTGTTTCAGTGATGACCTTTTAAAGCTTTCCTGAAATCAGACTTTCTAATAAGCACGAGATGAAAAATTAGCCCCAAGAACCTGTGACAATTCTAGGAGATACTGGTCTTGTCTGCAAGACGGTAAAAGGATACTGCAGAAGTGGAGAGTGAGACCGCAGGATATCCAGAGAGGTGCTTACATTTATCTCACATGGATATTTTGAAAGGCCAAACAGATATTTGTTTTAACCGTCAATGCCATGCATGCTCTGATGGAGCATGTAATATTGTCCTCCAGCTCTTTCAATACTCTGTTTCAATTATTATTATTTTGGTACACAAAATAAACATTGTAGACTTGTGATTAAATTGCCTTTTTCTTGTCGAAGTTCTGTTTCCGAAATCTTTGCTGTATACCTTTTTCTCATATTTTCCCAACCAGCACTGATCCAGCATGCACAGGTGGTTGGTGTGGGTTCTTTCTCCATAGGTACACCTTGGGCTTGGCCTGTTACAAGTTTTACTTCACCTCAAGTTGGAACATGAACATGGCCTGAATATCTAAGAGAAACCTGGTTAAAACCACATGAATATCTAGCTTTTGAATGAATCAATTCCTCCAAGCCAGTCTAACTGTCATGCCATGCCCTGCAGGCGCAGTAGTTCTGGGTATCTCGGATGCCTACCAACCCTAAAACGATTACAAAAAACAACCCAGTCAGTTTGTTATGGGCTGTTTATGTCAGAAAAGATGTGCTTCAGCGAGCCCTTCAGAGTTACTCTCCACTGTGACGTCCCAAGGGGCACTCATTAGAATTAGACCACCCCAGAGCCATGTAGGGGGCCTCTCCACATGGCCTTGGACTACCCCCCATGCCACCCTATCCGGCACCATTTTAATACTGCAGGCATTGGCTACGCTTGGATGCTCTAGTTAGCTCCATGAAGCAAACTCTGTACTCTTACTGCTCTGTGGTTCGGCTGCACTGATCACTTTTCATCTGACTGTTTTGCCAACCTGGGCAACATATCTAACATAAACATATCTTTATCTAAAAATTAAGGCACTAGGTGGGCCAAATGCTACACCAGTTAAGTCTTCTACAAATAATAATAAATAATAATAATTCATTTTATTTGTTATGCACTCTTCATTCTAGGCAGAATCTCAGAGTGCAAAAGGACAAAAGGACAGTTTAAGAAAATATATACATTTTTTAAAAAGTAGGAAATGCCTTTATGAATAAAAAGGTTTTTAGGCCAGTCTTAAAACAGTCTAGTGTCTGTGTTGCCCTTAAGTGGTCCGGGAGGCTGTTCCACAGTCGAGGGGCTGCAGCGGCGAAGGCCCGGTCGCCCATGGTGCGTAGCCTGGTGTTTGGGATCTGCAGGGACAGACTGTTATTGGATCTGAGGGGGCGGGTTGATGTTTGGGGGGTGATGAGTTCTTGCAGGTAAGGGGGGGCATGACCATTTATGCATTGGTGGGTGAGTAGGAGGACTTTGTAGTCAATGCGGGATGAGACAGGGAGCCAGTGCAGTGAGTGTAAAATGGGGGTTATGTGGTTGTATTTCCTGACTCTCATCAGGATCCTGGCAGCGCTGTTCTGGATGTACTGCAGCTTTTGGATGTTCCTGCCAGTGATCCCAGTGAACAGTGAATTGCAGTAGTCCAGTCTTGAGGAGATGAAGGCGTGGACGAGCTTCTCAGCATCTGGCAGGGTTAAAGTGGGGCGGAGCTTGGCGATGTTTTTGAGATGGTAGAAGGAGATTTTGCACAGATGCTTTATATGTTCGTTGAAGGTGAGGTGAGGGTCAAACCTAACTCCTAGATTTGTGACTGTGGTGGAGAGGGGTATGACCTGACTGTCGAAGGTGAGATGAGTTATGGAGGATGACTGAACCTGGTGTGGAGTGCCAACAAGAAGGGCCTCGGTTTTGCTGCTGTTTAGCTGGAGGAAGTTGTTTCTCATCCATGCCTTTATCTCCCCAAGACAGGCAGTGAGACATGACATGGCAGCAGAGGGGCTTGGGGCAGTTTTTATGTACAGCTGTGTGTCATCGGCATAGCAGTGGAAGGACATCCCATGTCTGCTGACAACACAGCCGAGGGGGAGCATGTAGATAATAAAGAGGATGGGGCCGAGGACAGACCCTTGTGGAACACCACAGGAGACAGGGAGCTGTCTGGAATTGCATCTTCCCAGTGAGACATACTCAGTTCTGCCAGATAGGTAGGACTGGAACCACTTGAGTGCAGAGCCTGACAGTCCAATGGTGGTGTGGAGGCGCTCTAGGAGGATTGTGTGATCCACTGTGTCGAATGCAGCAGTCAGATCCAGGAGGATGAGGAGTGAGGGTGATCCTGCATCGGCTGTCATCAGCAGGTCATTCGTCACCCTGAGCAAGGCGGTTTCAGTGCTGTGGGCTGAACGGAATCCTGACTGGAATTTTTCAAACAGGTTGTTGTGTTTGAGGTGGTCCTGAAGTTGAGAAGCAACTACCTTCTCTAGCACTTTGGACAGGAAGGCAAGGTTGGAGATAGGCCGGTAGTTGGCTAGGACCTCCGGGTCCAGGGTGGGCTTCTTGAGAAGGGGACGGATGACAGCGACCTTGAGAGCCGGTGAGACACAGCCTGACTGAAGGGAAAGGTTGACAATTTTGGTGATGAGAGGACTGAGAGTGGGGATGTGTGACTTGAGCAGAGCAGTGGGAATGGGGTCCAGGGTACAGGTACAGGGTTTCATTTTCCTGATGATTTCCTCAACATGGCTCTCCTGAACCTCAGCAAGATGCAGGGGAGACAGCACACTTGCAGATAGGGTGTTGGCGTCAGAGGGAAGCAGAGATGGAGAGCTGGACATCTCAGAGCGAATGCTGTCGACCTTTGATCTGAAAAAGTCGATGAAGCTGTTACATTGCTCTTCTGTAGCTTCAGTTGAGGAGGATGGTTGTGGTTTCAGGAGATGCTTTATGGTGGAAAAAAGCTGTTTAGAGTTTCCAGGGTTTTCATTTATTAGGCTGGAGTAGAACTGTGAGCGAGCATCTTTAAGGGAATTTGAGTAGGCCTTTTGATGCTCACGGAAGGCCAGCTTATGGACTGTGAGCCCAGAGTGTCTGCATCGCCTTTCCAAGACACGCCCAGCTGTTTTCATTTTCCTCAGTTCATGAGTGAACCATGGAGCAGACCGTGAGAAATTAACAATACGTGATTTGACCGGGGCATGGAGATCAAAAACACTGCTCAGTGAGGTATTATAGATCTCCACTAATTCATCCATAATTTACAATTCAAACAGTGCAGTTTTACATTTGTTAACTTAATGTTTCCTTTTGAACCATTTATCTATGAACCAATGTAAGGCAATACATTACAAAAAAAAAGAAACAAAAATGAGACAAATCAAAACAAAACACATTACAGGAACAATGTACCCAGATGAACACACAAAATGTCAATGGTTTCTATGAAGATTTCATTAGGTCTCCTAGTGCCATTATGATGTCTAACGCTGGACTCTCGTTGAGTGGCATGCAGACAGCATGAAGATATCTGGGAAATGGTTCTCTTATCCAAAAGACTTTCCCTTTTGAAAAGAGTCTGTGTTAGGATGATATATGGTTCAAGGCCATTAGCTCTCCCATTGAAACCTTTCAACACTACAATGACATTGTCATAAATGTTCATGAATGGCGTGGTTAAACTTTAATGGGAAGAGCATATTCAAGAATTCAGAGACACCTGAAATTACCAAAACAATTTGTCACTGGACCAGTTTAGGGTTTTACACATATAACAGCACAAATTAAACTTTTCACTGTAAGATTATTTGATGGGGATCTTTGAGAAAAATGCAAGTAGGGCATGCAGAGGATGTCAGTACTACTGTACCTAAACTTGTGCAGAATTCAAATAAATGGGACTTTGTTAATGGTGGTGAATATAATGGGATACATTTCTTCAAATGCTTGAAGAGAGATTGATCTGCTTTTACTCCATGTTCTATGAATGGGAGTGCAATGATAATGGTCTATACACCATACACACAAGCTCTTCAACATATATCAAAGTATTATTTTTCCTCCAAAGACTCTACCTTCACTTTAGCGAAAATGCTGGGGATCCCCAAGCAAGAACATCACCTAGTGAGCCGTTATTTAGAGTGAACTTCCCAAAGTACAAAAAGGGAGAATTTACAGCAAAGCCAACGAAATTAGATCCAACCTTCCGTGAGTGTCACAAGCTTTAATTGAAAATTCCACAGAGTCAAACATTGTACAGACAGCCATTGTACAACAAGCCTTTATAAAAAATAGAATAATGATAAATAATATAAATATTAAGTGAAAAAGAATCAATCATGAACCAACCATGTCTGATGTCTAAAAGCTCTGCTTCTGCTTCTTCTTGTAGAAGGAAGGTAGATAGTCTGTGAACTCCACACGAGATGCTTTACTACTTGGCACACACAAACGGGCGAGACTGGTAGCAGGGGAGATCATTCCAAATGCCACCACCTGGAGGAGAAGACAACAGTTTTCAGCCAAACAAAGATCAATAACGATTCTAAACTGTAACCCTCATCCACACGTTAGATTACAGAAAAGGAGAAACATCTTTTAGAAGTTGTAGTCATTTTGCTAGAGTATGTTTTGTAATTCATAATGCATAGTGAAGAGCATAGTATGGCTGAGTTGTACAAACTATAATATATACAGGCCTATATAGAACACTGAAAGGATAATGTTTTTGAGAGATGATTAGAGATGGACAGAGATGGAGTCCAGAAAATGGACAAACAGACTATATTCTGAGCTGATAATGGTGACTGATAAAAGTGCGTTGAAGTACCATTGAAGTTGGTGTTTTTTTTTTTTGTTTTTTTTTTGTTTTTTTTTTTTAGGATTTTGTTAGCTTTTTTTTTTTTTTTTTTTTTTTTTTCTTTAAAGGTTACTTTATTTTTAATAAAGCATAACAAAAAAAAAAAATTCCAATGTGATCAGGATTTACATTTACTTCATATTAACATGTTGTCCTACCGTAACCATTTTTTTTTTGACCCTGAATCCCAATAGCACCACATTTAAAGTGTAACATTAAACACATGACAGACAGACAGGTGACAGACGAACAAACGGAGAGACAGATAACCAGGCAGGTTGGCAGGGAGCAAGGTGGGGCAAAGACAGAACAGACAAGACAGGACTGGACAGCTAAACACATGGGATGCATTAGTTATTGAACAGAATGGTCTCTGATTTATATTGGGAGGTTACGGAAGAATGTTGAGAATGTTAATTGTAACTTGGGTGTTGGTGCGCTTGAGTGTTGCTAGTGAGTGCCTATGTGTATAATGGTAATGCAGGAGGGTGGGGGGGGGAGTTATAAAACATTGAAAAGTGGTGTCTGTTGATATATGTGGCTTATGGTTAGGTTTTGGTGATCAGTTTCATCAGTTTCAGTTTAATTTAGAAATGATAGAAATGGTGACCAGGTATTTTCAAAGGCTGGCATTTGCCTCCCTCTATGTGCGTTGTGTTTTTCTATTGCAATGTATTGTGTGATTAGATTTTTCCAGTGGTTGATGTGGCAAGATTTCTTTGACTTCCAGTTTTGGAGGACTACTTTCTTAGCGACAGTTAAAGAGATGAGCAAGGGGTTCTTGAATTTTTGCGGGATGTGGACTATGGAGATGTCACCAAGGAGACAGTTGAAGTTGGTGTTAATGCAGTGTTAATTTCCACCATTGTTAAATATGTTTAGTAAAATGACCAGCAGCATTCAGTGGAAGTCACATATGACTGCAAATGCTTGTCATGCTTGTCAAAAAATATGTACCTTCACGGTTGGATGGTGAGAGTTCGAAAGCAGGTTTCACAGACACAGGAAAATCAAGCTCAGGTAATGCTCTGTTGGAGTTCCTCTGTACAAATATGTTGGAACCAACAGTTTGCATTGTGTCATCAAATACATATGTAATACATTTAGCTTGAGTTAACTTACATTAAGGTTCTCATTGATGAGCAGGTTTGATATTATACATCTATGGGTTTTATCCATGTGTCTCTGTATGTGGGCTACTGTATATGAGTGTGATGTTGTCAGTGTGCTTTCAGAAATAGTATCATTCCATCAAGACAAATATTTCTTCCAAGGTTTAAAACAATACAATATAAATACCCTCATCTGTTATGGTTTATAGCCCCCACTCTTTCTTTTCATACTGTTGTTTCTCCATCTCCCTCTGTCCCTCTCTCCTCTTCTCTTCTAACAGAGAGCCCATTTGCTTGAGGCCGATCGGGTAGAGATTAAAAGGGGGGGGGGGGGGGGGGGGGGTACATGTGGCAGAAGGGGAGGGAGAGAAGGGACGGGGAAACAACAAGTGATAAATGTACACAGCATACATCTACAGTAAACATCATATAGTATTAACATGATGAATACAAAACAGCTTAGTGGGTATTACTATGACATGGATAAGTAGAGTGGGAGCAGAAATACATGTCGATGATGGCAATTATATTTATTGCAGGAAAATGCTAGCATAGAGTATGGGGTAGAATAAGTGTATGACAGTATGGTGGGGATGGGTACATGTGGGCTGAGGGTTTCTACAAGTAGATCGGGTGGAGATTCTACAGCAGAATCCACCAGCGAAGAAAGTCAAGACTAAGAGGAGAAGAAAGAAACAAAGTGAGTGGGTAGAGTTTGGCTGCCAATGTCCGTAGATGTACTTGATGGATATGGTGATGAGGAACAATGTTTCCACATTCATCTGCATTTGCGAGCAAAGTCACGCTATAAGAGTGAGAAATTTTATTTGTGGACATCAATTTGATAAACAGATAAGGATATAAAGGTAAGCAATTAACAACAGGTAATATGGCCACTTCATCAGTATCAACAGCCGGAAGGATCATTGGAGCAGAGCTGCCCGACATCTTTTCCATCACCTCCTCCTGTTGCCTGCAGCGCTCTAAACGCATCCTCACAGACCCTTCCCATCCTGCCCATCATCTGTTCCTGTTACTCCCGTCAGGGAAAAGGTTCAGATCAAAAAAGGCACGCACCTCCAGGATGGCAAAGAGCTTTTATCCCTGTGCAATAAGGCTCCTCAACAGCTCCCCCCCCCCCCTTCATCTCCCCCGGCCCAGCCCGCCCCGCCCCCCATGGACTGCACTCTAACACTTGATGCACCTCAATATGTATATATGTAGTATATTGCTTTTTTAAATGTATGATATTTATTAATCTATTTATTAATTGTTATTTATTATTATTTAGCTGTGGAAGAAGTCTGTTGCTGCCCCTTCTGTCTCGTTGTCTTTGTGGCAATGACAATAAAGTACTTTGAACCTTTTGAATATAACCATAAGCAATAGGATATAGAATCTGGTCAGTGTTCCATGGGGAGAGGGTTTTCTGTTAGTCTCTTTTTCAGTGGTGCAACAGGTGTCAAGGGTTGAGTGAATCACACATATAACGCCCTCTGTAAGTAAGTCGATATGAGGTGGGGATGTGCTTACATCACTTTCAGTGCCAGAGGTTAGAGCTGTGGCAAATGCAGCTTGTAGTTTTGACACAAATTCTGAGTTAGTGTGTTTACATGTGTTAACAAGTTGGGAAAACCCAATACAGTCTATTAATAATTTGGAATGCGATTGTATTTTTTTCATTGTCCATGTGGATATTAAAATCTCCCACTATGAGGATTTTATCAGAGTTCATTACCAAGGTGTTTAACTCTTGGTTAGTAAGTAGCTTATATCAAGTGGCTGGCCGCATGAAATCGATTGGCGGGCCGGATCTGACCCGCCGGCTGGGAGTTTGACACGCCAGTTTCTAAGAAAGCTTTTTATCTGTCCAGAAAAAACTTTAACGCATGTGTGCAACCTCATTGGACCAGGACTTTCTACCAGATAACCCAGGGTGTGTTGTTGAACTTACACATAGGTAGTTTGTTCATCTGACTTTTCATGAACAACAAAAAGAAAAAGTAACTAAGTTTTAGAAGAAAATGCCAGTTAAAGTTTTTTCTGGACAGATAAAAAGCTTTCTTGAAACCTGGCGTCTCAAACTCCTGGGTCCAGAGTTTTTTCTGCTGTAGGAACCTGATATAACATGTGATATCAAGCACTCAGATGTCAGTGTCATCAGACCATACATGTTTGTACTCCCCATTGGAAGAGGCAAACAGCCCATCAACATATCTCATATAACTATAAACAAGGATCTGTCAAATAAAGTTTGCGGCTGAAATGAACTCAACACAAATATACCTAGGATCACATGTCTAACTGACCCTTCATGGGACCAGGATGCAATATCAGATCACCCTGAGAATGAGGAAGCAAGCAAAGCAATTTGAATTTTTCTAAAACCTGGTGCACACAGTACCTAACATCATGTGTGTTTCAGAATTATTAACCACCATGGTGATTCTGCCCATGCTCTCTCTTCTCTTTGCTGTGTTTGCACTGAGCATGGCAACAGGTCAGTCATTATAAATGGTTGTTCTTTTGGTTGTAGAGGATGTTGTGAAACAGAAAACACTCTCCCCATGGAACACTGACCAGATTCTATATCCTATTGCTTATGGTTATATTGATACTGATGAAGTGGCCATATTACCTGTTGTAAATTGCTTATCTGATGTTTGTATGTACAGTATGCTTTGTACATTTACCACTTGTTGTTTCCCCTTCCCTTCTCTCCCTCCCTTTCTGCCACATGCCCCCAACCCCCACCCCCCCCCCCCCCCCTTTATCTTTACCCAGTCGCCTCAAGCAAATGGGGCCCCCCTTATGTGCCGCGGTTCTGCTTAGGGTTTTTTCCTGATTAGCGGGGAGTTTTTTAATGACTCTGTCGCCATTGTGCTTTCCTAGGGGGTTCAGGCACTGTGCTCTGTAAAGCCAGAAGAGAAGAGGAGAGAGGGATAGAGGGAGATGGAGAAACAACAGTATGAAAAGAAAGAGTGGGGTCTATAAACCATATCAGATGAGGGTAATTATATTGTATTGCTTGAAAGAAATATCTGTCTCGATGGAATGATACGATTTCTGAAAACCAACTGACAACATCATACTCGTATACAGTCGCCCACATAGAGAGACACATGGATAAACCCCATAGATGTAAATCGTCAAACCTGCTCATCAATGAGAACATTAATGTAAGTCAACTAAGGCTAAATGTATTTCATATTAATTCGATTGGCACATGCAAACTGTTGGTTCCTACATATTTGTACAGAGGATAACCTAAGCTTAATTTTCCTGTGTCTGTGAAATCTGCTACTTTGTACTCTCACCATCCAACCGTGAAGGTACATATTGTTTGGAAGCATTTCCGTCATATGTGACCTCAACTGAATGCTGGTCATTTTACTAAACATATTTTACCTGATGCATCTATCTGATTAAAACTGGCTATATAAGCTGCTGCTGTGCCGTCCTCATCTTCACCAAATCATCCAGAGGCTCTCAGAGATTCCCTCATTAGCAGGTGAGCATCACCCCACAGACTCTGCCTTTTCCCTCAAACATCACACTTCATGTTTTTTTAATTGTATGCTGCCGTGTCATTTTCTCTCTCTCTCTCTCTCTCTCTCTGTGTGTTTCAAAGAAAAATTAACCACCATGGCGATTCTGCCCATGCTCTCTCTTCTCTATGCTGTGTTTGCACTGAGCATGGCAACAGGTCAGTCATTATTAATGGTTGTTTTTTTTGGTTGTAGAGGATGTTGTGAAATGAATAGGCTAAGAATGCATGAATATAAAGCAACAGTCCACATGCTTTGAAAAGTATTTTGTCATGAAAAAAGTAATTCATCAATCTGACCATGGTGACCCTCTCCGTCCTCCAGAGGCCATGACTGATGGGGATCCAGGTGAGACTGAGGTCCAGCTCCCTGACTCTTCAGGTGGGTTTGATAAAAATCACTTGTTGCCTGGATCAAAACTGTTCATATTTCATACATCTCCAGGTGGAAATGAGTCTCAGTGAGGGTTTGCCTAAAAGGACCTGGATGGTCACACATCTGCATACAACAGTTTAGCAACCAGATTATAGCCAAGAGTTTTATAGTAAATGTGTGCATATTCATATCCATGGTCTGAAATACGGAGGAGCTAGGGAGAGCTTGGGTAACTTGAAAAAAATAATAATTCCGGTTTAAAGGATGTTGTCAAAATTAATTGTCATTAATGAAAGGATCATGTTAACCCTCTTCTTCCTCCAGAGGCCATGACTGTTGGTGATCCAGGTGAAACTGAGGTCCAGTTCTCTGATTCCTCAGGTGGGTTTGCATAAAATCAACCGTTGCCTGGATCTAAACTGTAACAAATAGCATCATGAGGTCTTTTGGAGTTATTTCGATAACAGGACATTGTTGGTGCAAATGACTGTCTTCATTAATTACTTTATACTTCATCAGGGAATTTTAAACTCTCGTCAAAGTCTTTCGTGAGCTATTTTGTTCTCACAGTATAAATAGTACAAATCAAAACTAAGTATAGTCACAACCCCAAATAGTCTGGGAGCGCCTCAGCAACAACCACTAGCTTGCTTTTTCAGCAGCCTCAGACAACTCCATTAAAGCTTTTTTGTGTGACCATCCTCAAAAACCCTCCTTGTGTACTTACCAACCTCGTTGCCCCGCTTCCGCTACCAGTTTATAATTTAGCTTCTCTACTTTAGAGAAAACCTGCCATCATTGGATCTGGCTCACTTTTCTGTTGTTCACAGAAGTTAAAGCTGTGGGGACACGTGCCTCGTGTAGACGGAACCGTGCCTCGTGTGGAACGGGATGGACCCGCTTTGGAAATCGCTGCTTTCGATTTTTCTCATTCAGCCGAACTTGGGCTCTGGCAGAGGTGAATAACGGAATTTTGGAAATCTGAATGCTGCAGATAGTTTTGTATTACATTGTGTGGATTAACAATCTCACAGATCTCTTAATTTCAGTTCAATTTAATTAAATGTTTCTTTTTCCTTCATTCTCTGTTTACCTTCAGGCGTACTGTGTGAGTCAGCGAGGGCATCTTGTATCCATCCACAACATTAACGAAGCACGTCTTGTGGGGAGGTTGTCAGGGAACCGTGCCTGGGCTTGGATTGGGGGCGGGGGATTCTCTGAGGTAATTTACCGTCTAATGTCATGGGCCTAGTTTCCCGAACGCTTAAAAGGATCCTTGCAGAGCGGTTTCCCGACGCCGCACTTACGGCTATGATGAGTCTACGATGTCGCCAAAATCCACGTAGGCCGTTAAGATACGTCGTTATCGGGAACTCAGAACTCAGAACTGTTTAGAACTCAGAACTGTTTATTTGACAGGAACAATATAAGTACAATTTTATGGATGGAATAACATACAATAAATTAGATAGGGCCTACATAAAATAAACAAAGAAATTAGAACAGTGTATAGAAAAGTATATGATGCTGTCGGGAGAATCCTATAAGGCTACATATTGTGCCGCTATCATAGGATCCACCCAGAGTAGTTAATTGCTATTAAAATAAATTAAAATAAATGAATAATATTACAAATAAAAATAGCTTAGTTGCAAACATAGCAATGTTCTGTTCTGGGAAACGAGGCCGTGTACAGTAGATGGTGGATTGTTATCTATTGATGTATAGCCTACAGTGTCATTTGAAAGGGTAAACACATAGTAAATGTGGATTTTGTAGGTAAAGATAAAAGATGTTTTGTTCTGTATGCAGAGTTTTACGTGGTACTGGACTGATGGAAGCGCATTTGACTATTCCAATTGGGCTGCATGGGAGCCCAATAACAATGGTGGAAATGAACACTGCATTAGCACCAACTTCGGAGGTACTTCAAAAGCACTTGTCACCATAATCAGCTCAGAATATAGTCTGCTTGTCCATTTTCTGGACTCCATCTCTGTCCATCTTCAATCATCTCTCAAAAACATTATCCTTTCAGTGTTCTATATAGGCCTGAATATATTATAGTTTGTACAACGTAGCCATACTATGCTCTTCACTATGCATTATGAATTACAAAACATACTCTAGCAAAATAGTTACAACTTCTGAAAGAGTTCTCCTTTTCTGTAATCTAACGTGTGGATGTGGTCTACAGTTAAGAATCTGTACTGATCTTGTTTTGGCTGAAAACTGTTGTCTTCTCCTCCAGGTGGTGGCATTTGGAATGATCTCCCCTGCTACCAGTCTCGCCCGTTTGTGTGTGCCAAGTAGTAAAGCATCTCGTGTGGAGTTCACAGACTATCTGTGATTTTAGAATTTCATTCTTTTCTTCCTTCTAAAACAGAATAAAAGGGGAAGCAGAAGTGCTTTTAGACATCAGTCATGGGTGGTTCATGATTGTAAGATCTGAATGTCTGACTGCACTGGGGGAAGGCCAGTGTTTCTGACACCAGACAGCCACCTGTTCAGTCATTGCCCTTGTGTGCTCTACACACTCCTGTGGATGTAGCCAGCCCAGACCATCAGGTGCCGATGTAACTCTTCTTTTTTTCAGTTTAAACTTTCACTGTCATATAACTAATCAATAAATGCATCATCAAAAAGGCAACCTCTGGATTTGGTGTTTTTCCATACAGTTATTTACACAGTCCTCAGCTCTGTTGTGTTTGTTCTTCTACTATGACAGGAAAACAGCCATGCATATTAATAGCTTGCTAAGTATGATATGACTACATAACAGAGCTCTACAAAACTAAATGCAGATTCTCAGATACAAATGTACATACTAGAGGGGTGGGGAGAGAGAGAGAATGAGTAGATGATGACAGAACCTTTCATTAACTGATAAACAAGGAACTCATACTATGTTTCACGGG
This sequence comes from Sprattus sprattus, assembly GCF_963457725.1. Taxonomy (NCBI): domain Eukaryota; kingdom Metazoa; phylum Chordata; class Actinopteri; order Clupeiformes; family Clupeidae; genus Sprattus; species Sprattus sprattus. The sequence goes on from NC_137924.1 coordinate 37,069,793, forward strand.
ACTTCAGGATGCAGAGGTAGAGTTCTGATGTAGTTCGTTTATTTAAATATACAGCCAGGGGACAAGGGTAACAGGGAAACAGACGGACCGACTAAGGTGGTCCAGAACAACATACTAAAGTCCTAAGAAATCCTAGTTAAGGAAATATCTTTAATTCTTATCAATCCGAGATTTGTGCGAATAATGCCAGGCAACAATACACCCCAAAATTGTATTTTTTTTCCTTTACTCCTATCAAAATAAAACTTTACACAATGAAAGTACCCATGAAAATTAAATGTTTTTGTATTACAAGTTTCTTTTGAAATTAATTTGAATATGCACATGAGCTATACACTAATCGAATATGCCCAAAATACACCCAAGTAGGCTTAATTTTTTCCTTACATAGTAAAGTTACATAGTAGCCACACTAGGAAAAAAGATGCACACATTATAAAATGTGTCACCATTTATTGTTCTCTAAATATGATGTAACCTTTGCTCAGCTGTTATGGTATTTGGCATATAAAGCTTTGTAAGCTGGCTTCAGGGCCAGAGAATCTGAATGGTACTGTACCTTCCACTCATCTGGTGCTACAGGTACGGAGACTTCTCTGATGCTCAAGGAAGGTATGTGGGGTTCAGACCTGCCCCTTGAACCATGACACAAAGTTGGCTATCACTTTTAGCTTGTCTGGTTTGTCAAACTGGGCAGAGAGATCCTCAGGGATGGGGATCTTCAGCACCTTATCCACATATGGGTCCTGAAAAACATAGTATATATATATATATATATACATATATATATATATATATATTAAACCAATAACTCTGATGCAGTGTTGCACATTTTTCACTTAATATTTATATTATTTATCATTATTCTATTTATTATAGAGGCCATTTAAAAACAAGTTATTCTATAAACATAGCACAAAAATGTATTATTATTTCTTTGTTGTAACAATGCTTATTTTCAATATCTATTGGCAATATTATACTGTTGGAAAGCCTATTTATTTACCTTTTAAATGGTGCCACATTTGTAAGGAACATGCATTTGGGGGATGAGCAGCAGAGCTGAGTATGTGGGTTGCGCCCATGAAAAATTTGCCAAGATTGCTAAATGCTAATTGCTAAATGCTAAACAGAGCTGTTATCTTGGCAAAGGGAGGCTGCACAAAATATTAAATGAAGGGGTGCCAATAATTGTGGCACACATATTTTTGAGAAAAATATTTGTTTCATAATAAGAATTTTATGTTTTTTTTCAATTATGTTATTTCAATTAAAAGTTAGATTTTGTGAATATTTTGAATGAAAGATAATGGGGCACATCTTTACTAAAGGGTGCAAATGATTTTGGGCGCACTGTTCTTACAAGACAGGAGCTTTTTTGTTGCCATTGGAAACTATACCTCAACACCAACATGCTTGATCTGTGATGTCCCCCAGAGGGCGATCTTGGGTCTTTATTATTCAACCTTTATATGCTCCTGCTTGGACAAGTCATTAAAAACAAGATTTGTTAACACAGCTATGCTATGCCAAATGTATAGCCTTCACTTGATCCCCTTGTATTTCTTTGTCAATGCACTGACCATACAATCAGCTAGATGTGTCAAAGTTTTGTATGGACAGCCAAAATGTTACCATTACTTACCAACAACGGAAAACACCAGACTGGAAGATTTATACATGTCTGAACCTTATGGGACAGTAGAGAGCATTAGAGTAAAGTATTGCGGAATATCCAGTTCATCTGAATTTACATATTACATTACATATTAAATGAGCTACAATATTACCAAACAGTATATACGCCAATTGTGAGATCTTACTTAATGTAATGGCATACGAAGAGTTATATGAATAGTTAATGAATAAACTGTCTATTAATACAATAAACGGTAAGTTTAAATGTTGCAAGTGTCAGTCAACCAGAATGTAATATAAAACCCAAATGACTAACCAAACCTGAAATGAATGGGTGAGAGAAACAGTGAAGTAAGAGTGGAAGAAGAAGAGAGAAGTGAGGAGAGCAAAGAGCAAAGAGAGAGCAAAGCGCAAAGACACAAGAAACAAGCCCCAACACACTAAAGTGGTTATGTACCTCAAGATATGTACCACCAGCCAATCCCTTAAGACCACCAACTTTCCTTGATGCCCCTAAGATAGCATTCTCCCCCCACAAACCCTGGTCATCTGGGTATGCCCAGGCAGAGGTTACAATGGACTAACCAAATTACACAGCTACAGCAGGTCCTTCAGAATGCAAGAAAATCATCAGACTGCTGCCCACATCACAAGGATTTTTTCAAGACCAAACATGAATATGTTACATTCATAAACATTTGCATTACTTGAAAATCCCAAACCTCTTGAGGTTCTCTCTGTGACAGTGGAGGGTTAGGCTGATTCTACAGGAATGCAGCATGTGGCGATTCGTTCAACTCTGACCAGGCTCCGGGGTGCCTTAAAGCAACAATGCATGGGGGTTGCAGTCCAGGTTGAGAAGCTGTGGTGAGACCACTACCTTTTGTCCCCCTGGCCAGGTGAATGATTAATCCAGAACCTGGAGGTGCTCAGAGTGAATTCTGCCTTACAGATTCCTTCAAATGAAATAATCTTATTTGGGAAAAAGGATTGCTGATCAACTTTGCCTACAAATATCTTAGACAGAATAAGTACACTTTAGCTTTTTACCATCTTCATAACAGGCAAAACATGATTTATAACAACTCATTCATGCCTTAATCCCCAGCAGGGTTGACAACAACAAGTAGAGATAAGAACTGACCACATTACTGTAATACCGAAGTCCATACACTGGCAGAATTGACTTCAAAGCACTGCTGATTGTTTATAAGTCACCACATGGAACTACAGACCTGCTAGACCTGTTAGATCACTGCAGACAAATCTGGTTATACCTACCATCCGAACTTCATTGGGAACCAAATCTGCTGGTAATACCTACTATAAGAACTTCATTGGTAACCAAATCTGCTGGTAATACCTACTATAAGAACTTCATTGGGAGCCAAACCTGCTGGTAATACCTACTATCAGAACTTCATTTGGACCCAACTGGAACCAACTTCCGGGAGATATCAAAGACTAAAGACCCAACTGTTTTCATATGCTTTCTGTTAAGTGTTCAAATGAACTCTTTATTTACTTTTTTAATTCTATTTTTTTTATATATTTTATATTCTATTTGGTTTGTATGCTCTTTCAACTTCTTTTTAAGAATCTTATTTTTCTAATGCACTTTACCTTTTCTTCTATCATTTTGTCAGTTACTTTTTAATCTATTGTGTACCTGCTCATTTGTAAAGAACTTTGAATTTCCATTGAGTATGAATTGTGCCATATAAATAGACTTGCCTTGCCTTGCCTACTTTAGTACATTTTTCAGCTGGACATCAGCTTCACACTATGATGTCAGCCAGAGGGCTCAAAGAATCCACTCACTTCCTCACTCAAGAAGGAGGGGATTGGGGAGTTTTGTGTAAACAGCAGGCAGACAGAGAGAGGCAGCACTCGGAGCATGTTGGCTGAGAGCAGAGGACCCGAGAGGGCGGTGGAAAAGGAAATAAAGGTTTAAAAAAGAAAGTCCAACAGTTTCCTTAGAGAGATTAAGGCAAAGTGTTTTTACACACCTTTGCAAAGCGTGAGAGAAACTGGAAGAAGAAAAACAGACCCAGAAGGCAAGTATTATGAAACTGTTATGAAACTGTTATTGGACCTGTGCATTTTGCTTCATAACATAGGAAGGCATGGAATGAGGAAAGTAGAGTCAAACAAGAATGTTTTCTTTGTATAGCTTGTGCGTGTGGATGCATTGCGGTGGGTTCATGCAAAATATATTGAGCATGCCTCTGTGTAGATATTAGAAGTCTTATGTGCAGTACATTTGCATAAACAAAACTCTGCATCCCTCAAACACACATTTGCATGTGAGTTTTTGGTCATTTCTACTGTGACAACCACAGACTGCTCCTATTAAAATGTATTTCCCATATTCTTGCTTTGAAAATTAAAAAAAGCAGTGAATAGTCAACATTATGTTGTTTCACTGAGCAGAGAAAAAGAGTGGGAGTGAAGTCTATTATTATTATGTTAGGAGTGAAATTAGCACGTGTTTATATATATAACGTGTTTTAGTTTGTGCCTGTGAGTCTGTGTTTGGATCTGAGTGTGAATGAGCTGTATAGGGGTTAGTGTGTAACACCGGTAAGTTTCTCTGTGAGCTCTTGTTCCAGCACTATAGTCTGAGTTCAGATATGTCTGCCTTAGGGCACTCCTTTAGCTCATGTTGCAGTTTGTCAACATTGTTGAATTGTGATACTGCTCGTGTATGAGGTCACTTTTTCATTGTGTATCAGAGAATCTTGTGTGTTTGTTTGTGCACGCGCCATGAGAACGTTTTAATATGTGCAGATGGATTACAAAGTGACCATTGCAACGGGTATCTCAGAGTATTCAGGGACCAACAACTACATTTACATCACTTTGGTGGGAGAAAGAGGAGAGAGTGAGAGGACTGTTCTCGATAACCCCGGATTGGACTTCTGCCGCGCAGCCGTAAGTACCAAAGTAGACTCCCTCCACACTTCTGCCATGAAGCAGTAAGTACCAAAGTAGACTCCTTCCACCCTTCTGCCATGGAGCAGTAAGTACCAAAGTAGACTCCTTCCACACTTCTGCCATAGAGCAGTAAGTACCAAAGTAGACTCCTTCCACACTTCTGCCATGAAGCAGTAAGTACCAAAGTAGACTCCTTCCACACTTCTGCCATAGAGCAGTAAGTACCAAAGTAGACTCCTTCCACACTTCTGCCATAGAGCAGTAAGTACCAAAGTAGACTCCCTCCACACTACTTTGTGGTAGTAAGTGGATGTGGTAACAGTTCTATCAGTGGGTGTATACATACCATATTCCTCTCAGTCGCAGACTTCTAACTCTTCCTTGCTTGATTTGTTTTTATTTGTTTATCTCTCCTTATTTGTTTACCTCTCCTGTATTTAAGGTGGATCAGTACAAAGTCAGGACAGCAGCTTCACTTGGGCAACTGCTACTGGTGCGTCTAGAGAAGCAACGTTACTTCGTAGAAGATAACTGGTTCTGTCGTTATGTGACGGTAGAGCCCCCAGAGGGTGGAGAAGTGCTTTCCTTTCCCTGCTATCGCTGGCTAGTGGGAGATGTGAAAGTGGAGCTACGTGAAGGCAGAGGTCAGTGCTGATAGTTTTGACTAGATTTAGCAGCCTTTCTTGGTTTCACTTCCATTTGAGACTTCTCTCCATTCAGATATTTTTCAACCCTTTTTTTACACCTTTTTTAAAAGTCTACATATCTATCAATTCGTATTTCAGCTAAGAGGCCAAGAGAGGACTCTTTGGCTCATCTGTTAGCTCACAGAGAGGCAGAACTCCAGGACAGACAGAGGACATACAGGTCTTGCCTCCTCCCTCCAAACCTGTTTCTCTACAGTCAAAACAAAACATTCCTGTAGAAATTGAATCTGTCTGATTGACAACAAGATTAAAAACTCTATTGTGTATGTTAACTCTTTTAGATCCTGTGGTGTGTTTCTGTGGTGTGTGTCTGTATACATTCCAGATGGCATATGTGGGCCCCGGGCATTCCCAAATGCATTGATGCGAAATCAGAGGCTGATCTCCCGCCGGATGTTCGATTTGACAATGAGAAGCGCAGTGACTTTGAGGGATCCCTGCATTATGCGTGAGTGATACCTTCTGTAGACTCAGCTTGAGCAGCGCTCACAGTTCTTATATTGTTAAACATGGCAGACACGACACCAGTTCATGTAATCACCCGCACATTAGTTCTTTATAACACCTCTATCTTTATCTCTATTCTCTATTATAGGCTTCTTGAACTGTCACTGAAGAAGCTGGCTATCAAGTTTGGGAAGTCTTGGAGTGACCTTGATGACTTTAAGCGCATATTTTGGAAGCTGAGGAGTCCCATAGCTGGTATTTCATACACTACTTTGAACCTTTTATTGAGTACAGAAATTGTGTAATGCTTTCCCTTCAGTACATGAAACTGTTTATCCCCTCTATGATCTGTTTACGCTCCCCTTCCAGAGTACACCATGGAGCACTGGAGAGAGGACTGGTTCTTTGGGTACCAGTTCTTAAATGGAAGCAATCCACGAATGATAAAGAAGATCCAGGAGCTACCCCCTAACTTCCATGTCTCTGGAGACATGGTGCAGGCCTTTCTCAAGCCCCATACCACGCTGGAGAAAGAGCTGAAGGTAATGTTTGTTATCTGGTGTTGTTTAGATGTATATACCGCATGTTTTGCTTGTTGTTTATCCTTTAATCAGTAGTTGAAGCTACAACCAAACAGGAAGTAACACGTCTAGTGGAGGTGCTAGAGATGCTAGTGCCAAACAGGAAGTTGGGTCATATCTTAGCAGTGCTAATGAGCTTTCACAGACAACCTTCCTGTTTTAACCTTAATGTCGTCAGAGTACTGTCTTTCTAAGAAAAAGGAGGTTTCTTTTGAAGTTGATGCAGCAATCTGTCTTTATTCCAGTAAAGTACAGTCATGAAGCACGTGGAACATATTCCGGATTCAGTGGTGCAGATCTGACCCCAGGTGTCCAACTTTTAGTGGTCATAGCAGCTGCTTGCTCATGAATCTCATGTTCACTCACAGGATATACTGTTATTTCTTACAGTACCCAAAGTGTATTGAGTTTCCTAACCTCTAGATTATGTTTAATGGGAAGTGAAGATGTATGTCAACAATGTTGAAACATTAACTCTAAACTATGCACTTATCTTCATAAACCATGAAGCCATAAAGTGGATTAAATTTGCCACCTGCCTGATTCTACTACTTACAAATGAAGTGATAAAAGTGCTCTGTCAGTCCAACAGTTACAAAGGGGAAGTCTATCATTCACATTTACATCCACTCATGTAGCAGACACTTTTATCCAAAGCGATGTGAGGAATAACAATGAACTTCATCAGTAAATTAGGAGACCTTGGCGTAATCACTAAGTACTAAATCTATTCAATATGACAAGATGCAAGTTAGACGCAGAGATGGGCAAAAATACATCAAAATGTATTTGGATACAAAATACAAAATACCCCTCAAATAAATGTATCAAAATAAAATACACAATACTGTTGCCAGAAAATGTAACAAAATACAATACATGTATTTTGTATTTTTAAAATATAGGAAATACTTTTTCTGAATTTTCTGTTTTCTCACAATTTAGTATAGCAGAACATTCAGGTTTGGGCTATACAGTGGCGTAACGTAGTTACCACGGGCCCAGGTGCAGGCTATTATGACGGGCCCTTGTCAGTGGTGTAAGGCAGTGGTTCCCAAACATTTGAGTCACTTATCCTTTTTTTCATGTTTTTCATGCCACCACCACGCCCCTCCCCTAAACACATATTCCACCTATTACTCCTGTCAGTGTAATTTTTTCGCTGAATATGCGTATGCATCAGTATTTTTGGCAATCAGTATTTCAGCCCTGTTTTTTGAAAAAAATTGATTTCACATGTGAGTCCATGAGAGAGATCTGGGATGATTTCCTTTCGCTCCAAAAAGGGGCGGGCCATAAGAAGCACCACTTTTGGCAAATTGACTGATGCCTGATTCAACAATGACATTCAGAGGCAGATCAGATGGTCAAGTGGTATAATCCGACAGAAAAAAAATCTTAACACTGGAGAAAGTATTGTGAGTATTTTAAATACAAAATTACTCCACTCTAAAGTATTTTGTTACAAATTACGTTTGTTTTTTATCGGCCCTATAAAATACAAATTTCAAAATACTCAAAAGTAAATTAACTAGTATTTTAAATACAAGTAATTGAAATACTGCCCATCTCTGGTTAGACGTTAGGGTGTTAGAGGTGTTAGGAAAGAAGGTTCTCTTGGAAGAGATGAGACTTTCAGAGATTTCCCTGTGTGTCGAGATGGCAATGCCAGACGATGTTCCTTGGAAGAAAGCAGTGGCCAAAAAGGAGGGTACGCCTGTATTGTTGAGTTCAAGTGGATGGGGCAGACCCAGAAGTCCCTCTGTAGGCAAGCATTATTGATATGAATTTGATTTGGGCAGGCAGGCAGGGACACGAGAGTACGGATAGCAGGATACACAGGTTCACCATGCCAAAGGCCACTGGCAGATCCATGTATGTGATATAGTGGGAGATATGGCTTGGAGGAGGTTGGTAGGAAGGGGGTCCAACGGACAGATATGAAGACAGGAAGTGAGCAGTTCTCAGTGAGAGGGGGGAATGAAGGAATATATCAGTCAGCTTCAAGTTCAAGTTAGACTGGGCACTCAAAAATCCTTAAGACAAAACACCATACAATAACCTACCATAACATAACGTATAAGTACTCTGCAATACATATCATAACATATACTGTACGTAAGTACTCTAAACATAATTTACACCTATGATAACATATACTAAACCTACTAAATATACAAATACATATACAATACACTATGCTTAACATAAAGTACACAAATAGTAACCTATACTCACCTACTAGACCTATATTAACCTAAAGATAAATCAAGTGTGGGAGTAACAGGTAGTGCAATTTTACAAATGTATAGTGCAAACAGTACTTGAGAGTGACAGTGTGTAAAGTGGCGAGTTTGAAAGTGGTGAGAGTGTATCACTGTCCATTTAGAAGCCTGATGGCCCCTTGGAAAGAAACTGTTCTTCAGTCTGCGGGAGCGAGACCGAATGCGTCGCTAACGCCTGCCAGAAGGCAACGGGGTAAAAAGTCTGAAGGATGGATGGTAGCAGTCTTTAGGATCCTTGCAGCTTTACTAAGGCATCGTGTGTGGTAGGTGTCCTGCAGGGCTGGGAACTTCCTGCCGATGATGAACTCAGCAGACCTGACCCCACTGCGTAGAACTTTGCGGTCCTTGGCTGTGCAGCTACCATACCACACTGTGACGCAACCAGTCAGGATGCTCTCTATTGTGCATCTGTAGAAGTTAGTGAGGATGACTAAGTCCATGCCAAACTTCTTCAGTCATATATGCACCATTGACTGGGGGACACAGAGAAAGATGTGTAGCAGGACAGGAATATGTTAGGCATTCTGGTGCCTTCAGATAGAGTGTTGAGTGAGGGAGGTGGTGTGCCATTGTGCGGAGGAGGCAGAGAGGCATATAGTAGGACTCCTACATGTTTGGCCTGCAGTTGGCTTGCCCTCACTTAGAGGGCTGACCAGGGAGAGTAATGCGCTCTAACTGTGGGAAACTGGCTGTTTCTGACCAGGGAGAGTAATGCACCCTTAACTGTGGGAGACAGGTTGTCTCTGAATGGCTCCGAAAATTGGCTGATGATGGTCACCACCTTCCCAGTAAAAAAAAAAAGGCAAATATACCAGGAGGTTGACGATTGACGGTTGACGAAGGAGGAGGTGTCTGAGGTACTGCTGATCTGATTATTGTTAAAAGCAGTTTTGGCAGCACTGATGCTGGATGAGATGGAAGATAGGAGCAACCCTTGGAATTAGACTAGAGGTGGTGGAACAGAGGGCTGTTTTGGTAGATATACAGTAAATCGTATGAAACAAAGGTTCAAAGGTCATGAAGGTGCAGAGTTGTGACCATTAGGCTCTCTGTGGCAAAACTTTGAATGTGGTCAAGTTGCGGAAAGACAACAGTGTGTCTAGCTCATTTACAAAACCAGCCAATTGTCTTGTGGACGGATAATGACAACACAGAGACTTTCACCAGAGCAATAACCCTATCACCATGGTATTCAAAATAGGCGTATTTGTTTAAAGGCAACAGTTGTAAAATGAGAATGCCAGTCCCGCCTCCTTGTCCAGACAGATGGAAGGTATGGGTGAATGAGTACTTTCTGTGTTTACCGCAGATAACAGGAATGGAGATGAAGCGCATAGCCTAAAAATGCCAAACAGAGTTTAAGTTCCTAGGGCACTAGTAGAGTCACTGGGCTATACCCAGGGAGGGCTTTACATGAGACACTTTAGGGACATTTTCTACTGATATAGCATGAGCTACCTCATTCCCACTCACAGTGTAAACCATTAATTTATTAAGCATTTATTTAGTGTTATGGTGCTGTTTGGGAATGGACACTAAATGTCCAATCCTTAATAGATCCCCTGGCAACCACTGAATTAACGTGTTTGAGAATGGCAAGAGGGAGGGGGGACTACCTAGCAAGCTAAAGCTAAAGGAAACTTTTAAATAACCTTAAACGATTTTACGTTACTTCCTGTTTCTTTATCGTAATGGAAGACTGAGTGTGAGTGAAAATTTGTTCTATGATCCCATGTTGTTTTTACCTGATACATTAATGCGATTCATATCTGAAAGAGTGAGAGAGACCCATTTTACGTACATGGCAGAGTAATTGTGCGCGTTACTTACTTCGCAGAAAAATGCACTCCCATGTATAGACCGCACCTGAGTATTAACCGCATGGCTGAAGAAATGTTAAAGAATCAATATATAAACCGGGGTTAATAGTCAGGAAATTATGGGACACAACTTCAGTCTCCACATGCCCTGTGAACATGTCCTATCCACTGCAAGGGCTCAAAAGCATGGAAAAGCTAGGTAGCCAATCTTATTAGTAAGAAAAGGTATAATCAGTTTGCAACATCAAAAACACACACTAAATGCAAAACTATGGTTTTGTAATTAATGCAACTCAGTAGCTGAACCTTAAAGATTATGGAAGTTTATTAGACTCTTTATTCAAATGGCAATGCATTTGTCAAATGGCAATTCAATGTGCAAAGTGACAATGCAATCCGCAATTCAAATGGCAAACCAGTTGTCAAATGGCAATTCAATGTGCAAATGACAATGCAATCCGCAATTCAGTTTGTATTATTTTGAATAAAAATTTGATTGAACGCTTATTGCATTGCATTTCATATTGACACGGTTTTTTCGACTCTTTATTCAAATGAAAATGCATTTGTCAAATGGCAATTCAATGCGCAAAGTGACAATGCAATCCGCAATTCAAATGGAAAAGCAGTTGTCAAATGGCAATTCAATTTGCAAATGACAATGCAATCCGCAATCCAGTTTGTATTATTTTGAATAACAATTTGAATGAGAACTTATTGCATTGCATTTCATATTGACACGGTCTTTTCGACTCTTTATTCAAATGGTAATTCAATGTAGTAGCTAAACAGCACCCCCAGTGTATTGCATTAGCATTTACTTGTCATCACGCTCTTTCTGTTGCAAAATTCAAATGAAAATGCAATCTGTCAGTCGCCCCATCAAGGCGGGTCCCTACCTCAACTGAGGGGAAGAAAACCGCCACCAGCACACAGCTGAATACAGGTGTTTACACGACTTTTATATGTCTACATCGACTCGGTTTGTTGTTTCAATACTATACGAACACTGTCAGGGCAAACTGAATATTGTAGGTCTTAAATTAAGCTCTCAACCGTAGCATGTAGCGAGTGTCAAGTAGCAAGTTTGGCTGCAGTGCAGCGCTAATAGCATTTTAGCAGCTACCTTTTACTTTTGATTTGAAGTGTTAGCAGCAAGCTAACCATAACGGTCGAGAGCTTAATTTAAGACCTACAATATTCTGTTTGCCCTGACAGTGTTCGTATAGTATATTAACAACAAACCGAGTCGATGTAGACATATAAAAGTGGTGTAAACACCTTTATTTGCATACAAATATTTCCAGTTAAACAGTCTCCCGAGACCTATGATTAGCAGCTAGCTTCTACATGGATCTTCAATTAAAGCGTTAGCACCCAGCTAACAACAACGGTCGAGAGCTTAATTTAAGACCTACAATATTCAGTTTGCCCTGACAGTGTTCGTGTAGTATATAAGAAACAAACCGAGTCGATGTAGACGTATAAAAGTCGTGTAAACACCTGTATTCAGCTTTATTCATATCAAATATTTTCCAATAACAGACACGAGAGGCTCGGCCATATTGTTTGACATTATTTGAATTCACCGGGCTCCTGCACTACGCCGAGCTTCACTTCTGACACACGCCGCACTGATTGGTTATAGGGGTAGGGACCCGCGCTGATTGGTTATAGGGGTAGGGACCCGCCTTGATGGGGCGACTGACAGATTGCATTTTCATTTGAATTTTGCAACAGAAAGAGCGTGATGACAAGTAAATGCTAATGCAATACACTGGGGGTGCTGTTTAGCTACTACATTGAATTACCATTTGAATAAAGAGTCGAAAAGACCGTGTAAATATGAAATGCAATGCAATAAGTTCTCATTCAAATTGTTATTCAAAATAATACAAACTGGATTGCGGATTGCATTGTCATTTGCAAATTGAATTGCCATTTGACAACTGCTTTTCCATTTGAATTGCGGATTGCATTGTCACTTTGCGCATTGAATTGCCATTTGACAAATGCTTTTTCATTTGAATAAAGAGTCGAAAAAACCGTGTCAATATGAAATGCAATGCAATAAGCGTTCATTCAAATTTGTATTCAAAATAATACTAACTGAATTGCGGATTGCATTGTCATTTGCACATTGAATTGCCATTTGACAACTGGTTTGCCATTTGAATTGAAGATTGCATTGTCACTTTGCACATTGAATTGCCATTTGACAAATGCATTGCCATTTGAATAAAGAGTCTAATAAACTTCCATAAAAGATGAGGAGAAATTAAATTGACTTATTCAGTAAATATATTCTTTCATTTGGTTGGATTCATATTAAGGGTTTGTCTGTCTCTTGGATATATATTTGTTCTATTGTAGTATGTATGTATTTATTTACCAAAGATAGGATATTTATGGGCTACTTTTAATTATGACACCAACTGTTCGGTGTTGTTGCAATACAGTACCTAGATAATAGTATCATATAGGCTACAATCACCATCTTTTGTTAAACTGGAAAATATGGGATAATGTAAAATTGCCAATAGTTATATTTAGTTGAATTCTTATCCTGGAATGGGTAAATAAGAATATTCATTCTGAAGGTCATCAAAGTCTTCAGGTTTACGTTTGGAGTAGGTGATCAGATTATCCCAAGATATTGATTGATTTTCACATCCATCAAACATGTCTGTACTTGTGGTAAGATTAATGTCTCACAGTTTGTCATGCATTCATCCCTTATAAACTCTCTCACTCAATCACAGGTAGGTAATGTGTATCTAGTGGACTATGCTATAATGGATGGCATTCCGAGAAACATAATCAGGAACCAGCAACAGCACATAGCTGCTCCTCTCTGTCTGCTGTACGAACACCCTGAGCACAACCTCATCCCTATAGCCATCCAGGTCAGACCCCACACCAATAACACAACCTCATCTCTATAGCCATCCAGGTCAGACCCCACACCAATAACACAACCTCATCCCTATAGCCATCCAGGTCAGACCCCACACCAATAACACAACCTCATTATCTGAGTACACAACATAACAACATTAGGCCTATACATGCAGACCATGGCGTAATATATCATATCATTCAGGTAGAGGGCCTATACTAACATAATTGCTCCACACTCAAAACCCACCCACATCACAAACAATTCTCAAATAGCAGCTCCCAAAGGCAAGCCCAAGATCCGTCAAGACAACTTATTCACAACATATCACCAAACTCTGAAATCCTTGGACATATAGAAACACATTGGTCAGCATCTGTTGTCTGCTTAGCCACAGCATGTGTGAACCAGCTCAAAGTGACCTCTCTCTTCTTCCCCCAAGCTAGAGCAGAAGCCTCGGAAGCACACTCCCATCTTCTTGCCCAACGACCCACCGCTGGCCTGGCTGTTGGCTAAGATGTGGGTCCGACATGCAGAGTTTCAGATTTTCCAGGTGTTGTCCCACTTGTTGCGTACTCACTTGGTGGTGGAAGTATTTTGCGTTGCCACGATGAGGCATCTTCCTGCAGTCCACCCCCTGTTCAAGGTAAGCCACCAGCTTCATCACAAGTCAACAATCTTGTGTTCTTGTTTTTTTAAATCTTTTTCCCCCTGATATGACCTCATTAAACACATGCAGAGCTTCAACCAGAAACAACAGCACAGTGACTCGCAGAAGATAAACAACAGCACAGTGACTAGCAGAAGATAAACAACTGCACAGTGACTAGCAGAGGATCGACAACAGCACAGTGACTAGCAGAAGATAAACAACAGCACAGTGACTAGCAGAAGATAAACAACAGCACAGTGACTAGCAGAAGATAAACAACAGCACAGTGACTAGCTGATAATAAACAACAGCACAGTGACTAGCTGAAAATAAACAACAGCACAGTGACTAGCTGAAGATAAACAACAGCACAGTGACTAGCTGATAATAAACAACAGCACAGTGACTAGCTGAAAATAAACAACAGCACAGTGACTAGCAGAAGATAAACAACAGCACAGTGACTAGCAGAAAATAAAAGCTCCAAAGCCTCTTGATTATGCCGTGGTTTTGCCATTGTGCTTTTGCTAAGGCTCTGGGCTCTGTAAAGCACCTTGAGAGAATTGTATTGTTATGGCGCTATATAAATACAATAAAATTGAATTGAATTGATTATATTATGCTATGAATTGGACTTTGGCATGGCTGAAGAACTAGATACAGCCAGTTCAGGGAACTAGAGGAACTAGATAGACAGACAGTTCAGGGAATAAGGAGAAAGCTCTTCAGGTTTGTATATGTGGATGGAGGAAACAAAATTTACTGAAAAACAATAGTGTTGTAGTCTGAATGTGAGCGCATTGTCTACTTAATTGAGTTAACAATTCCCCTTTAAGATGCAATAGAGGAAACCTCTGAAATGAGGAAGCAAAAGTATGCAGAACTGGTAGGGTAAGCAAGGGAATGAGGTTGGCAAGCACCCACAAGAGATAGGTGTTAGAGGTTTTTGTAGCTAAATCAACCACAACACTTGTTGGATTTTGGCTTTCAAAGACGGTCACTCAAAGGAGCTTTAAAGATGTTGTCTGAGGCTGATGAAATGGTTGTGGTTATGGCTGAGTTAACCTGAACAGCCACTGAGGTCTGTGAAATATGAGCAAGGTGTATCTCGAGGTGCATCTGTAATTGTCTCTGGTAGTGGCATGTGTCCTAACCTATCATAAATATGGAGAAGGGTGGGTCTGGGACGCCAGACACCAATGTTGAGCCCTCTGGAGATGTTGTGGGCCTGCTTGATAACCTCAGTGAAATACTCTCAAGGGCAGCTTTGTTGTCATCATGCCGTGCTGCGTAAGTTCTATAGTTGGGCATTCATGTTGTTGTGTTTAGCAGTTGTGGGCTCCAGACAGTGCATGTTGTGAAGGAGGTCCTTTACAGATCCAGGGTTCAATATGCAGTGGTGTTGAGGCTGTCACCAGCCAGTTGTGTGGTTGTATCCTGCTTCTACGGATCTATGGTTGGGCAGTTGTTATACTAGTAAGGTTAGGTTGTTGGGTATGAGTACTTGCATGTGACAGAGGATTGGCCACTGTGGGAAGTCCCCAAACAATAGCACAAGGTTTTTAACATATTTTCCTGTGTGTACCTAAAAAATGCTTTTAAAGTTGATGTAAGCATATTATATGGTTATTTCACATATTTAAAAATCAGTTGAAAAAACATATGAACTGTATGTATCACTGATTTGTTTATTGAGTGTCAATCAACCAACCATGGCAACCAGGATGTGTGGTGAGATGCTCAGATGTCAGACTCTGCCTTGCCATACAGTCTGTCTGACAACTACCTAGTCAGCCCATCAACATGTATGTTTTCTGGCAGCTGTTGACTCCCCATTTGAGATACACTCTGGAGATTAACTGCAGAGGCCGCACCCAGCTTATCTCAGCAGACGGGATCTTCAAGCGGGTGGGTCAGAATCACTGCACACCGTGAAGACTCAGTACCAACATTAAATTTTTTTTCAAATGATGCAGTGTTTGCCACCATTGAAGGTCCAGTGCTCTGTGTGTAGGTGGTGTCCACAGGGGGGGAAGGCCTGTTGGTTCTGGCCCAGCGAGAGTACAAAGTCCTCACCTACCGCTCACTCCAGCCTCCCTGGGACTTTGAGGACCGTGGGGTGACCAAGCTGAGGAGATACTTCTACAGAGACCATAGCCTGATGCTCTGGGACACCATTCAAAAGTACAGTAGTTTTGTTACGATTTTGAAGGCAGTGCGTTAAGTCATGTACCGTATCAAAAGCTCTGATTTTAATATATATTTATTTTTCTCTCCCTCCTAATGAAACCATTTTCTTTCTCACTCTCCTGGTTATCCTGTCTTCTCTCTTGCTGCTATCTTAAGTTATGTCACAGGGATGATTTCTTTGTACTACCCAAATGACAGCGATGTGATGGAGGATGCCGAGCTGCAGGCCTGGATAAAGGATGTGACTGAGGAGGGCTTTGCAGATGTACCCCACTTTGGTCAGCTGATGTCATTGCTCACTCATCCCAGTTGTTTGTGCAACCTTGATGAAACAGAAATCTGGAAGCATTTTTGGACTACTGAGATATTGTGTTTATGTGCTCATCTTCCAGGTTTGTCCTCGGAGCTGAAGAGTAAGAAAGAGTTGGTCACTTTGCTCTCAGTGGTCATTTTCACCAGCACAGCACAGCATGCAGCTACCAACAATGGTCAGGTAGGTGCACTTTCCTTATTGAAGATAGTTAATAATAACATGACATAACATCACTTGGTTATTGATTTGGCCATTCATTCAAAAAACAAATGCTGTATCCGCAATAACAACTATACCGTTTCTAGTTATTAGTTTATCTTTCACACAGTCAAAATGTGGACGCTTGCCCCACAGGATTACAATGCCATTTTGCCTTTGCCAGTTATAGTATTCTTACTCCATACGGGACGGATTTAGATTTTTTTTGTCTCTAGTAAAATTTTGGACACAAAAATATAGGAGTTAAACAAAATACCAGAGTTATCTTTTATCTTTGCCCTCAGCCGTCGTAGTAGATATACAAGCTATTTGGTTTTCTATTGTTTTTCTCTTTGTTTCTTTTTGCGACTAGTTTGACTGGTGTGCTTGGGTTCCTAATACTCCATGCACCATGCGGAGTCCCCCACCAGAAGACAAGGATTCTGTTACCATGGAGCTGATCATGGACACCCTGCCAGACATCAGTCAATCCTGTGTGGAAATGGCCATCACATGGCATCTTGGTCGTGCACAGCCTGATGCAGTGGGTGATGTCTCAGTGCGACAACTTACCTGAGCATATAGTCTTCTGTGCTTTGCTCCTCTCATCCCCATATCTGTCTCCTCAGATTCCATTGGGACATTATGTGGAAGAATACTTCACAGAGCCCAGAGCCAAGGAACTCATCGACACGTTCCAGAAGGATCTTAAGATCATTGAGGAAAAGATCCTTGAGGACAACAAAGGAGTCGAGCTGCCATATCTCTACCTCTGCCCTACCCACATAGAGAACAGCATCACAATATAGAGGAGGCGCACAGCCATCAGATTAGACAGTCTCCTTCACTCTTAAATAAAAATAAAAAGGTGGGCTATGACATATATACTCTTAACCTAGTTGATCTTTAACATTTAGAAATATTAAATATCACATTCATCTTTTGAGTTTTAGAATATATTTAGATTTTAGAATATACCCTTCACCACAACTACGAAAGAATCATTCTGGCACCCTGAGAGATTGTGAGAAAATGAAGTTGAAGTACATTCCTATTTGTGGTTTACTTTTCAAAGTCAACACAAGTGACAAGGACTGGTCAGTGGTCACCAATGACATCTTGATTCTCTTTAAATGAATTCACTTTCTGTTTCCTTCTCTCTACTTACGTATCCATCTGTCAAACCACTATTGCGCACCGTTATACTGAAACTTTAAGACATTCATCTCTGCCTAATGCCTATAACCAAATATCATTCAATGTTTGTTTGGGCCCAGTAAATGTAACTTTTGTGTTAATGGTTTTTAAAGTATTTTTTAAAATACTGTTACTGACTGTCTCACTCAATATAAAATCATGCAATCTAGTTTTCAATCCCTGAAACGGTTTGACAGGCCTTGCAAATGCTACCGTTTCCTTCAGTAAGGATTTTTTTCATTTCTAAATGTTCCTTCTGTGTAATAATTGTATGACAGTTTTCAGTCCTGCCCTGATCAAAAACAGATTTGTTTTCACTTTTATTTTATTACACAACACGTTATAAATCTTTTTTGTCAAGGCGTGGTTGACAAGCATCTGGTCCAGAGATAAGGCATTTCAGTACAGTAAGGCACATTTCAACATGAGCAGCTGTGGAACACTAACTCTGCTACTAAGTTGTGCATGTTAAGAAATCATATCCGTCACACATACATCACAAAGCATACCCCCTTATGGACTGATTCTCTGAGAGCATCAGGTGATGTGGCACAATGAATGAAAATGTAATCAAACAAATGCATTGCTATTTACAGACCAAAGGATCTCTGTAAAATCAGGTCCAAGTAAGCAGGTATGAGGGGGGATGGGTGTGGTGGCCACTAGGAGAGCTAATGCACCAAGTACTCCTTGCGTTTGTTCAGTCGGACCTGGCAGAAGGACAGGCCGCCCACAAACACATAGATGCCTGCTGCAATGAAGCAGTTGTAGCCCACTTGATTATACAGCTCATAAACGGGTTGCAGGGGATTCTGCCTGTTGAGTGGGAAAGGGCAAAATTAATCATTGGCTTTAAAAAAGAAACTCAACCAGAGCCTTACATGGAATTTCACAAGTTCTTGTTGATAACAATGTTCTTCAATATCAAAGGAAGCTAAATAGTTTTCAAGTACAAATGCCTTTTTAAATGATGTACCAAACGATACACACAGGGTTTGACTCCATGAATGTCAGAAAAATGTATATATTTACTTTGACCCCATTGGGGAAAACGAACTAACGTGGCAATCCATTCAGCTCATGGGTGATGTGACAGTAGTTCCATAATATTTAAGAGACAAGGAAAGATTATACAACAAAATAAGCTAAATGAAGCAAGACAGAAGCCCCAGTCTATCAGCATGTGAAGTTCAGTGGTTCATTTCAAAACATATAATTATACGTAATATTTTACATTTCTATCCTCTTTAACACCCGCTATTGTTTATCCAAATTTACATTCAAACAAATTGTTAATGCAGAAACATTTCTGATTAAAGGCACACACGTTTAACAGACAGCTGGAGGCCCATGAGGAGCAATTCGCTACATTTGACAATATTAAATTAGAATCACAGAGTTTAAAGGTTAAACCTTAACTGTACCTTTAATGTTAATGAACATTTACTACTACGATACATAATGAAAGGTTTTACCAACAGTCATATCAAACTCCTGATCTGAATATGGTCACCCTACCCTGTGTAACTTAGTCACCATGTGAGCTGTCATATGACTTATTTGTAAGAGCATTTTTCCATTCTGGAAACTTACCCATTCTGCATATCCTCCTCACGGATAGGCACATCCTCTATTAATACAGCCGAGTGAGTAGAGAAGAAAATCCCCAGCATTGACTAAAGAGGAAAAAGAAGATCGATACAGTTCTGTAGCCTATTCCTTATCAGACTATCATTATTAACTAAACTGTGTTTTATCCATGGTGATCTTTCTAATCTAATCACAGATAAATAGCATAATGTAAACGTCATGGTGATTAATAGTAAGCACTACTTAATAAAGCGCTATCCACATTTATGCCAAACATTAATTAAGAATCCAAGTTCTTACCAGCATTACGACTCCCCAAATACTAAGGACAATTCCACAAGCTGCGAGCTTTGGACCACAAAACAAAAAAGACGCCATGGTGTTCAAATATTTTCTGAACCTCGGGAATCAATTATTGGCGCAAAAAAACTAACATTTGCAGTCTCAACAAACTCAACAAACTCTGAAAAGTCTGCTTTGAGTCTGAGCTCTCTAGTCAGCTGATGATCAGGAACCGGAAATTGATTTCGCTCTAAGAAATGACGCTTACATTCCGCGACACGTATCATGTGCCATGCATGCACACTAGAAGATCAATACAGTAGGTAATTCTGGCATAACATGAGAGTGTAGCAACACCGAAAATAGATATAATGTCTGCTAAATCAACGACACAGAAGAAAACTAAATATGACGACAACGACCCGGTCCGTAATTTCGAGAAATGGAAAAAAAAATACAACAAAACGAAAAAAAGAGTGAAAAGCGTCAAACCACCTCCAAGGAAGAGACGGGAGTGGGATTCTGAACAAGACAATATCAAAAAACTAGTATCTAAATATCCGCAGGTGGGATTATTTAACAAATAATAGTTGCTGTTGAGGGTCCTTTGGCCACCCTATTCGTATGCTTGTAACGTGCTGGTCTTTTACAACTCATGTAAAGTAATCAATTGGTTGTGTTGCTTTGAAAATGTTGTCGCTGATCTAACACGTGATTTTTTTGTTAGTAATTGTAGAATATAGAAGTAAAATTCAGTTTTTCCATTATGTCTTGCCTTGGAATAATGTTTTCCTTTGTAATACAAATACAGATTAACCACAAGGATGCTGTGAGCTTTTCAGATTTTCCACTATCAAAGAAAACCCTCAAAGGTAAATTTACAGCGGGGAAAATCACCTCAGCTGTACTATGTGAAAGTAATCATATATAACTGTGATGGTGATAATCTGTCTGTTCAATTGAATGTTCGTTCGAGCCATTATATTTGTTGTTAGCATTCAAGTGTTTATGCTGCCAAATGACACACTTCTCTTTATTCTTGCACATCATGTCAGGCCTGATGGAGGCCAAGTATCGGCAGCCCACTGAGATTCAGCGCCAGACCATAGGCCTTGCCCTGCAGGGAAAGGATGTGCTGGGGGCAGCCAAAACGGGCTCAGGCAAAACACTGGCCTTCCTTATTCCTGTAAGTCTCATATCTGTTACCAATAATACAAGATTCGTACATGATTCATTACCAGTGGCATGCAAAAGTTTGGAGACACAACCTCAATAGTTTTCATCTTCCTAAGAGGTTGAAGTAGTGTCTTGTGAGAGGAAATGGTCTGTGGAATTCACCACTCTGTCTGCAGATGCCTAAGGTACCAGGCCAGAAACATACTCCAGTTTATGCATCAAGCAAACTGACAGATGCTGGATTTGGTGATGAGGATGCAGGGAAGGTCTAGTTCTTCTGACTCTTCCGACTCCTCCTAGGTGGATTTGGATTTTGTGGTTAAAAATAACTTAGATTTCAACTTAGTTTATGTTATATTTTTTTATTAGAATAATTGCTCCTGCAGAATTTAAAATATAAAGTCTGTCATACAATGCTCATTATTTAAGGTGTTACTGTCACTCTGGAGCAGTCATTTAATGTATGCACATCCATTTGCGGATAGGTTGCATCAATAATTGCTGTTCAAGGGATGATTAGGCCCTCTTTTTTTGCACTGCATACATTGTAGGACTTGAATACTACGCACAAAAAAAACCCTTTGGTCTGGTCAATGCTTTTGGTTTGTGTATGAACATGGTCATAGTTACCACAGTGCCATTTTAACTTGCGTGTCACAGTTTATAGTCGGTTTGAAGGGTCAGATCTGGACTTGAGGCTTTCAGAGACGTGTTGGGTGTAACTAGACAATTTAAACACTGAATTCAAGCATGAAATCATGACTGCTTCAAGCCCTTCAGTGCAATCATAGTCTTTAAGTGTGGAAGGATCCAAGACTAACTTTACAAATGAGTTTGCAGTGGTTATCCTAAGCACGTCTTTGTGACTGTGATTCCCGGAGACTTTAATAGTGGGATTAGCCATTGTTCACAGCTGTTGCTGACATGCTTCTCAGCTGCATGTTGTTGACAGGTGGCTTAATTTAGATAACCTAAACATAGATAAATTCAGGTGAAATTGCAAATACATGAGGTGTAGTCATACCAAGGTAACTCCAACACCTAAACCATTTGATGGAGGTTTTGCCCTCATATGAAATGCTGAAGCTTGAACACTTGCATTTCCTATCACAAACACTCTGGAGGCTGACAGTAACATTAGTCCTCTCTATGGCAATGCCTGGCATATGTGGCATTTCAATTGCTCGCAGCCCCACACCCTTGCAGACTTTGGTTAGGACTGTAGAGAAAATTGCTTTGACAGAGAAGTCCATAATGGGCTGCAAAAGTGACGGCACGTCCTCGGAGGACTATTGTAAATTGGACCGTCTGTGCTACTTTTAATGATGATGTGTGCTATGCTGTGTATGAAGGGATCTATGAAAAGCAAGGAAGATGGTACATGTGTTGGGTAAACGCTTTAGAGTTAGTAGGGGTGCAGGATTCAGAAAATGTCACGATTCGATTCGATACCGATTTTTAGGCTCACAATTCGATTCAAAATCGATTTTCGATTCAAAAACGATTCTCGATTAAAAAAAATTGATTCACAGTATGTAAATGTTAGTGCTGTGAAACGATTAAAATATTTAATCGCGATTAATCGCATTTTTGTCATAGTTAACTCAAAATTAATCGCGATTAATCGCAAATTAATTAATCGCAAATTTTATTTTAATGCTCTTATCATGGAAAAGTGGATTGGCTTGCTTTATGCAATGTTTTATTTTATTGAAAAACAACATTGCCAAACAGGGCGGTACAAAATAAAATTATAAAGTGCACATTTCAGACTCAGCCTATACTGCAGTTAAACCATGACATCTGTTCAGCCAGCTGCCTGTTGACATTTTCAGACAACAGTGAAGCTCGCTTCTTTTGCACAACACAACTTTTAAAGGTAAACTTTCTATTCAGAAGCTTTTTATCAACCATTTTGCCGTATCGCGCTCACCATCACTCAAACCGTAACGTTAGCCTACTACACAGTTTGCGAAGCCAAAAAGAACGTTAATCTTACAAAAAAAATCGATGAATCGATTCTGAATCGGAAGCACTTGAATCGCAATACGAATGTGAATCGTTAGTATGCTGATTAGTTTCATGTTTCCGTTCATCCAATCACACATGAAATATAGGGCCAGGGTGCGTGTCATGTTCATCTAATCACACATGAATTATGGGGCCAGGGTGCGTGTCATGTATACTGAATGATTGTAGACTGCATGGCACAGATGTTGCTTTGCAACAAAAAGAATGGTATTGCTGGCAGTAACAACCAATCATGCCTTACTCCAGAGTGGAACGAGACAGGATGGCGTGTGTGTGTGTGTGTGTGTGTGTGTGTGTGTGTGCGTGCTAGTATGTGACTGACTGACTGACTGATACTGTGTGTGGTCTCTCAGGTTTTGGAGTGTTTGTATCGGAACCAGTGGACGGCACTAGATGGCCTTGGCGCCCTCATCATTTCCCCAACTAGAGAATTGGCCTACCAGACGTTCCAGTTTCTGCGTAAAGTGGGTAAAAACCACGAATTCTCCGCTGGGCTGATTATAGGAGGAAAGGTGAGAGAATGAAACTAATCCTCAAACTTCACAAACTTTTATTTCAGTTGAATCTGATCAGCTGATGTCTTTCTATGGGATTCGTTGGCTGATTTAAAAGTTAATGTCAGTTCATGTTCATAAAAATACATTTTTTATCACCTATTCACACACAGTCTTTTGTATTGCTTGTACTATTGATATCATATTGCTTGGAACAAACATGTACGTTAATAAGAAATGAGGAATTCTGTTTCATTTGCTTTTCTCATTCACTAGCTACATGTAAGGAGCACAATCAATTTGTGTATGTGTGTGTGTGTGTGTGTGTGTGCTCCCTGGGAACAGATTAGCTACTAAATATCCAGCTGTGTTCTCTGATGTAGATGTGTTACACAGCACTCATTGTTTGCTCATTGTTGTGTTTGTCTTGCTGATGCGCCGGTGGCATAAAGGATTTGAAGGAGGAGGCAGAGAAGATTCATCGTACCAATATCATCATCTGCACTCCAGGTCGCTTGCTGCAACACATGGATCAGACTTCGGCTTTCCATGTCTCTGACCTCCTCATGTTGGGTATGTGTTTGGGTTGGATATTTGTGTGTGTTTAAGATTTGAATTAAGATTTGATAAAGAGCAAGTAGTCCTTTCTCTCTTCCTCACCTTGTCTTGTGTTTCCCTGCTCCAGTCTTGGATGAAGCTGACCGTATTCTGGACCTGGGTTTCTCTGAGACGCTGAATGCCATCGTGGAGCACCTCCCCTCCCAGCGGCAGACCTTGCTGTTCTCTGCCACACAGACCAAGTCTGTCAAAGACCTCGCTCGTCTCAGTCTGAACGAGCCAGAATACGTCTGGGTGCATGAGCAGGCAAAATTCAGGTGGGAGTGCGAGTTGAATGTTATTATTTGTATTGGTATTATTTGTTATTACTGAAGATGATTTAAAAGAGCTTCAGCTCCTACTGACATATTTAAAGTGAACAGAGCTGTAACCAGCACAGAAAAGAGGTGTCCATTACAGTTGGACCACCTTATTTTTTGCATAGGTCACAGTCAGGAAGGATTGTGATTATGTATTGTCTGTTCTTCAGGTCAGTACATAGCTAAAGCTACAGTCTTTCCTCTCCATTCCCCCATTAGCACCCCTGCAACACTCGAGCAGAGCTATGTAGTGTGTGAGCTTCATCAGAAGGTAGATATGCTCTTCTCCTTCATCAGAAGTCATCTAACCAAGAAGATCATCGTCTTCTTCGCATGCTGCAAAGAGGTATGGAAACTAACACCTGTCCCAAATACACTGGAATACACACACACACATACACACATACATAAAGAAAGATGTAAAAGGCTCATTATACAGGTTTTGGTGGTATGTTTTTATAGGTAACTAGATTTCGTTTTTTAAAGTGTTTTTAATGGCATATGGTCATGACGGACAGATTAACAGATCTATGGTTCCTCGCTATATAGTTTTATGATCTGGGTGTGAAACCCTGTGAACAGCTTTTACTGCACAAGGTTGCCAAATATGGCCAAATGTCAGTTGGCTAGCTAGCTAGCTTGTATCAGTGCCTACTGTGCTGCTGCTTGAGTTCTTAATGCTATTTTCTCTTCCTCAGGTGCAGTATCTGTTCCGTGCATTCTGTCGTTTGAGGCCAGGCATCTCTGTGTTAGCTCTTCATGGCAAGCAGCAGCAGATGAAGAGGATGGAGGCCTACAACGAGTTTGTTGGGAAGAAGTCAGCAGTTCTGTTTGCTACTGATATTGCTGCAAGAGGCCTGGGTATGTTACCTGTGTGTGTGTGTGTGTGCGTGAGTGTGTGTGTGAGAAAGTGAAATAATAAGTAAGGGATAATGTATTGTCCGGAGGTCATTCTCCAAAAATAATTCCCGACGGGGCGAACAACACCCCGACGCGCAGCGGAGGGTTTTTCGTCCTGAAGGGAATTATTTTTGGAGAATGACCGACGGACAATACATTCCCGTTTAGAAATAAATAGTTCTTCAAGCAAATAGAACTGTCGCTGCCAAATGTGAGTCCCTACCTGATGTGAGTCCGCATGCGCAAACACAAACGGTTCACGCATAATGTGGGTTTATTTACTGGTATATTTAATTGTGTTGTAAACGGTGACCAGCTAAGGCAACATATGGGGCTGTTTTTAACGCATAATACTGTTACATTTAATGTTATATTTAATTGTGTTGTAAACGGTTAACAGTATGTTCATGTCACTTGTTAGATTTCCCAGCAGTGAATTGGGTCCTGCAGTATGACTGCCCTGAGGATGCCAACACCTACATCCACAGGGTGGGGAGGACAGCCAGGTAAGGAGGATTAAGATTTGAATCGACAACATGTTACTTTCGAAGGATTTGGATTTGGTGAGATTAATTCCCTCCCTCCCGCCCCAGGTACCAGGAGGGGGGTGAAGCGCTGCTGGTGCTGCTGCCCTCTGAGGAGAAGGCCATGACCTCTGACCTTCAGGACCGCAGAGTTCCCATCACCAAGATCCAGTAAGGAGCGCATATGTATACTCATACTCATAGAGAGATACCCAACACCCTTACATGCTCACATTAATGACGTCAACCTTGATTACAATCAAATACCTTGTGTGTGTGTGTGTGTGTGTGTGTGTGTGTGTGTGTGTGTGTGTGTGTGTGTGTGTGTGTGTGTGTGTGTGTGTGTGTGTGTGTGTCTGTGTCTGTGTGTGTGTGTGTGTGTGTGTTTGTGTGTTTCCAGAATAAATCCAGAGAAGCTGGTCACAGTACAACAGAAGTTGGAAGCCTTTTTGGCCCAAGAGATGGAGCAAAAAGAGCGTGCTCAAAGGGTGGGTAGAGCTGTGTATGTGTGTTTGCATGTATGTGTGTATTTTATTATTATTTTATTTTATTATGCACAAAAATGCAAAACATATCATTCCTTTACGCACCCTCCCCTCTTGTTCTGCAGTGCTTTATCTCCTACCTGCGGTCCGTTTTCCTAATGAAGAACAAACAAGTTTTTGATGTTACCCAAATCAGACTGGCTGAATATGCAGCGTGAGTACACCACCCTACCTATCTCTCGGTGAGTCACTGTTCTCTTATCAACATCAGCACCAAGTAGTCAACTCTTTCCCTCCCTCCCTCCTTCTCTTTCTCCATCATTCTGTATCTCATAGATCGCTGGGATTAGCAGTGGCTCCTCGTGTGCGTTTCCTTAACAAGGCGAAGAAACATGGACAGGAGGAACAAGAGGAAAAGGAGCACAGGAAGAAAGGGATGGTGGATGAGAAGGGAGAGAGCAATGACGTGGAAGGTGGAAGCTCAGATGAACACCAGAGTGAAGACGAAGATGATGAAACTGAAGGTAATGGAGAAGATCTGTCTTGCAGTGAGGAGTTAGTTGTTTCTCAGTGTCTGTGTTTAGTCTTCTGACCTCATTTCCTCTGCAAATGATCTCTCTGCATGATGCCTAGTTGTTTATCGTTTGATTGCAATAAGGTTCTGTCATGGACACAAAGTTCAGGTCTGCCATAAGTTCCGGATGACGCAACGGATGACGATCCGATCAGCTGTTTTGCTTTTTCACGTGAATGATATAGAATCTTCATGGCATACCGAACATTACTATGGAATTACGGCGATAAATACGATAAACATGATCAAATAACTTAATATTACCGATTCTGTTTATTTAAAGCTCGCTTTGGACATCTGGAACTTAATTTTTAATTCTATCAGTTAGCTGCACTCTACTCTTGGCTCTCTGAGGTAAATATAGCTAGGTGCTACTGCTAACTAGAGGCGGGGAATTTCTACGTGCCTTCTAAACTTGTAATACAGCAATTAAATATCACCGCGGTTGTTTTGAGATACTTCATGATGTTTCTTATTAACCGAGCAGTACAAATGCTTAGGAAAAGTAATTGAAGTAGTGCTAAACAATGTTCAAAGACAGCTAGCTTTAACCATCTCTGCCCTGGATCTTCCAAAAGTAATCACAATTTAGCTTTCTGTTCGCAACGACCTTTACGAACCATGTCGGTATTTCAAGCAAAAATGTATCAATCTAATCAAGGAAAAAAATGGCATCGTGAACATTGTTTTGCAGTAATTTATAGCAATCATCATAGACCCCTAGAGTGGCTTTGTGGCTGTAATTGGAAAGTCTACTTTACCCTCAGATCCTGCAACCAAGCTCAAAAGCCTGATGTGTGATTCTGATGATGATGCCAAGGATGAGGATGATCTAAAAGACCTGGACCTTCTTACAGTCAAGAGAAAGGACGTATTTAATGTAAACAATAGCCAAGATGAAGAGGTTCGTATGTACTAATGCCTTATTATTATGGTCTGTGTGCAAATGATAACAGTACTAATAATTGTGAATGGTGATTCCTCTTTATTTTCACTGAATTCCTTGTGCTTTCTGTGTATTTATATAACCTGTATGACCTCTGTAGGATGACAGTGATCTAGAGATGCCTCAGAGCCGCAGAATCAAAGACACAAAGGTTAAAGAGGCAAAACGTGCTCAGAAGAGGAACTTCAAGGTTAACTCCAAGATCATTTTTAAAGATGATGGAGAGGTACGTTTTATGCTGTATTGTACAGTGGCCCTGAAAACAACTACTTCAGAAAACACAAAATATAGCAGATAGACAAAACGAACATCAATTGGACTGAGCATGTGCAGCATTTAGAGCCCGCACTGCAAATTCAGACAACACAACACATGACAGAAACATTCTACAAATTCAGACAATGCAACAAATTACAGAAACATTCTATAAATTCAGAAGACACAACACCTTACAGAAACATTCTACACGAACACGTGAGGATTGTTAGAAGTGCTATGTTAGCTGGCCTTCCTGATTAACAGGGAGTTTTTTTCCTTGCCCCGGTCACCATTGTGCTTGCTCTAAGGGGGTCCAGGCACTGGGCTCTGTAAAGCGCCTTGAGACAATTTTATTGTTTTGGTGCTATATAAATTAAATTAAATTGAATAATAATAGTTACTTTCAGAACCCCTAATAGGGGACAAGCAAGTTGAACTACCAGATTTTATTTTTTAGAGTCTATACTTTCCACCTGTTACATGAATGTAAAAGAGTTAATGATGTGCAGCAGTGCTTCTAATGTGGTCTTCCTCATGTCCCACTGTCCTGTAGATGGTGCAAGAGTGGCCTGTCATCCAGAGGCCGGTTGTCCCCGACGACCAGGAGGAACAGGACGTGGAGGAAGAGTCTGGCATCAACGTGGAGAAAGCCAAAGAGAGGCTGAGACTTGAGGATCAGCAGTATGACAAAAATGAGTATCGCAGGAGGATCCAGGAGAAGCATCGGGTTAGCGAACACACACACACACACACACACACACACACAGTTTCACAAACTCAATTACAGACACATACTGACACAAAATCTCCCTCTTCTCCCCTCTTTAAACACACACCCAGAGAAAGAGAAACATATGCATGTATGCATGAAGTGCAGTAGGACACACTTTGACCAAGACAAACTCGTACATGCACACATGCTATACTATAGATAAATTGAACCTGTACATCCATCTTATCACGTTGTTCTACAAATGAACCCTGAAAAGGTAACTTGATAATTGGCTGAATAAGTTCGTCTCCACAGTCACCTTTCTAAGTAAGTGTTTGTGTGTGTCTGCAGGAGAAGAGGCTAAAGGACAAGGCTGCCAGGAGGGAGGCCTACAAGCAGAAGGAGGAGGTAAGGGTTCACTTTTCTGCCCATGGAAATAGGGGGCTTAGACACGTGGTGTTTGTTTGCTTGATGTATCGTTATGTGTGTTATGTTGATGTTTGCTTGATGTATGGTTATGTGTATAATGTTGATGTGTGTTTGCTTGATGTATGGTTATGTGTGTAATGTTTGTTTGCTTAATGTATGGTTATGTGTATAATGTTGATGTTTGTTTCCTCAGAAAAAGAAAAAGCCTGTACAGCAAAATGCTGGTGATGATGATAATGAAGATGATGACGATGAAGATGAGGCAGTTGCCTATCTGTCAGGTGCAGATGAAGAGTTTGACTTCAGTGCACTCCCAGACCCAGACAGATGCCGAGACAGTGACGGTGACGGTGACAGTGCGGCCAGGTGAGTACTGCTGGTGATAGTGGTGTCTGGATTAGACTTCAGTGAGTACTGCTGGTGATAGTGGTGTCTGGATTAGACTTCAGTGAGTACTGCTGGTGATAGTGGTGTCTGGATTACACTTCAGTGAGTACTGCTGGTGATAGTGGTGTCTGGATTAGACTTCAGTGAGTACTGCTGGTGATAGTGGTGTCTGGATTACACTTCAGTGAGTACTGCTGGTGATAGTGGGGTTAGACTTCAGTGAATACTGTGGTGATAGTGGTGTCTAGAGTGTTAGACTTCAGTGAGTACTGTGGTGATAGTGGTGTCTGGATAAGACTTCAGTGAGTACTGCTGGGTTAGACTTAAGTGAGAACTGCTGGTGATAGTGGTGTCTGGATTAGACTTTAGTGAGTACTGCTGGTGATAGTGGTGTCTGGATTAGACTTCAGTGAGTACTGCTGGTGATAGTGGTGTCTGGATAAGACCTCAGTGAGTACTGCTGGTGATAGTGGTGTCTGGATAAGACTTCAGTGAGTACTGCTGGTGATAGTGGTGTCTGGATAAGACTTCAGTGAGTATTGCTGGGTTAGACTTCAGTGAGTACTGTGGTGATAGTGGTGTCTGGGTTAGTCTTCAGTGAGAACTGCTGGTGATAGTGGTGTCTGGGGGGTTAGACTTCAGTCTACTTCCAGCCAAACCCCCATCAGCACTTGGTCATTTTAATTAAATCATTCAGAGAATTAATTCTAAACTGGGATTCATTTCCAAATATTAACCTTTTACCCATCTGAGTGGTTTTCACAGAGTCAGTTATTCCAACATTCTGTCTTGTTGTTCACCTTCAATATTCCAACATATGGTGTTTTGTGATTGTTTAATAACGTACAGTGTTTTGTGCTTGTGTAAAGCGACCATGAAGCGAGGAAAAGGACCGCCAGTGACCATGACGACGTGGAGCCAGGTGCGAAAAATTACCTCGATGCCTAATCTGAATATAATCCTAGAAATAACTAACTGATAACAAATTTTGATAATCTATTATCTTTTATCTTCAACTCCAATCAAATGAACCCCAATGTAATGTAACAGTCAGACAGCATTTATAACCGGTTTTAAATTCTCCAACTGTTCTTATTTGTTTTGTGCAGTGCGGAGGAACAAGAGGCCTAAGCATGATGTTGAGCCTGACATTGAGTCAGGTCCTCTGGACACGGGGCTGTCTCTCGGAGAGGACGAGGAGCTGGTCCTTCATCTGCTTGGGCAGAGGAGTTAACAGCAGATAAGAATGATG
This sequence comes from Sprattus sprattus, assembly GCF_963457725.1. Taxonomy (NCBI): domain Eukaryota; kingdom Metazoa; phylum Chordata; class Actinopteri; order Clupeiformes; family Clupeidae; genus Sprattus; species Sprattus sprattus. Next base: position 37,100,614 of record NC_137924.1, read on the forward strand.
ATGGAGACTTGTAATACCCTTCCACGCACGCACACCATCTCCCAGACTTCTACAGAACACTTTTATATGCTCTATGAAAGCAAGCTTTCTTTCAGTGAGTTGTCCTCTTGCAAAGACTTGCAGGTGATTTACAATAAACTGAATATTCACTTATTCCTGTGATGAATGCATTTTTGCTTCAACTATATCTGTCAATCATACTGAAGCTCCGTTGGAGACAGACCATGGGGCCGCAGTAATTGTGACGGCAGGATGTTATAATGTTCAAAGACTGTACTTTAGACAGTTCAATTCTATTGTATTTGTATAGCGCAGAAACAATAAAATACCTATTAAATACTTGCCATGTATGCTGTGTCTGTTCAGTGCTTGGATTACAAATACAAATTAATGCTATTATTTAAATATGAATAGGTGCAGTCAATTTTACATCTTAACATTATATCAGCTATACATTGACAGAAGTTGCATTCTATATGCATACGCATATTCATATTGAGTACAAAAAACAATGCATATATTGTGATATCCACAGCCCTCCCATGACAATTATGACTACTCATGATGTGACCATTTTAAACAGCAGTTGTGACACATGATGTGAAACAGGTGAGGCAGTAGTGTTATAGTGACTAAATGGAGCCTCCAAGAAAGGCCCTTCTAAAGCAAGAAGATGTGAGGACACTATTAATCCAGAAAGACACCAAATGCTGTCTTTTTTTCCAGTTGCATCTTTATTTTCCGGCAGCAAAACCCCAAACCACACTCTTCCTCAATATGTCTGTATGAATACTGATCTGTTGTATCAATACCAACTCAAGTTGTGATTGGTTGGGTATTTGTCAAAAATGTACAGGGTCACACAAAAGTGGATTACATGACTGAGGCTGAAAGTGGTGCTCTTTGGGCTGTTTCAACAAAATAATGTCAATATATGAAATCGGTCTTGTCGATCACAGGATGTCATATACTGTATACAGTCATGGACAAAAATGTTGGCACCCCTGCACTTCTGTCAGATAATGCACCACTACTCCCAGAAAAGTGTTGCAATTACAAATGCTTTTGTATTCATATGTTTATTTACTTAATCTGCATTGGAAAAACACAAAAAATCTGAGAAATAATGCCAAATCTGACTTTATTCCTCATAAAACTCAAAAAAGGGCCGGACAAAATTATTGGCACCCTTTCAAAATTATAAGAAATAATTGTATTTTAAGCATGGAATGCTCATTTAATCTCTATTTAAACTCACCTGTGGCAAGCCACAGATGCTGGTAATATATAAATCACATTTGCAACCAGTTAAAATGGAGCAAAGTTGACTCAACCTTTGTGTTGTGTGTCTGTGTATACCGTACTGAGCATGGAGAAAAGAAAGAAGAGCAAAGGATTGTCTGAGGATTTGAGAACCAAAATTGTAGACAAGCATGGACAATCTCAAGGCTATAAGTCCATCTCCAGAGATCTTAATGTTCCTGTGTCCACTGTGCGCAGTGTCATCAACAAGTTTACAGCCCATGGCATTGTCACTAACCTCCCTGGATGTGGGAGGAAGAGAAAAATTGATGACAGAATGCAACAAAAGATTGTTTGAATGGTGGATAAATAACCTAGAACAACTTCCAAATAAATTCAAGACAAAGGGTACAACGGTGTCAGCTCGAACTATCCGTCGCCTTTTGAATGAAATGAGATGCTATGGTAGGAGACCCAGAGGACCCCACTGCTAACACAGAGACATAAAAAAGCCAGAATGGAGTTTGACAAAACTTTCTTGGGGAAGCCAAAATCATTCTGGGAGAACGTCCTGTGGATAGATGAGACCAAAGTAGAGATTTTTGGTAAAGCAGTTTACAGGCAACGAAATGAGGCCTTAAAAAAAAGAACATGGTCCCTACAGGCTAATATGGTGGAGCTGGACCGATGTTTTGGGGTTGCTTTGCTGCTTCTGGAACCTGATGCCTTGACTGTGTGCATGGCATCAGGAAATCTGAGGACTACCAAATCATTTTTGGGCGCAATGTAGGGCCCACTGTCAGAAAGCTGGGTCTCCGTCAGAGGACAGCAGGACAATGACCCATAGCACACTTCAAAACGACCCAGAAATGGTTAAGACAAAACACTGGAGAGTTCTGAAGTGTCCGAGATGAGTCCAGAACTTAATCCCATAGCACAACTGGGGCATGATCTCAAATCAGTAGTTGGGAGAAGGCACCCTTCAAATGTGAGAGACTTGGAGCAGTTGGCAAAAGAAGAGTGGTCCAAAATTCCAGTAGAGAGGTGTAAGACACCTCATTAATGGTTATAGGAAGCTATAGATTTCAGATATTTGTATTTCTTTATTTTTAAAGGCACCCAGTGCAACTTTATGTAAACATTCAATGAAAATTAAACATTCAATTTCTAGTCTTTTTAACACGTAGTAAGTTTCAATAACTCCATACCATTACATATCGACATTCAAGGAGCAAAGATGAGACGTCGTTATGTGGTGAGAACTGATAGAAAATCGTAAACAACAACAATCGCCGGTGGGGAGAAGCCATTTTTCCATTGACTGGAAGCCTGCTTTATTTATTGTAGGTTACAAAAAATAAAGAAAATGGCGGCGATTGTTGTCGTTATCGATTTTCTATCAGTTCTCACCACACAACGACGTCTCATCTTTACTGCTTGAATGTCGGTATGTAATGGTATGGAGTTATTGAAACTTACTACGTGTAAAAAAGACTAGAAATTGAATGTTTCTTTTTAAGCCTCGAAAGTTGCACTGGGTGCCTTTAAGGGTGTTCTACCCATTATAAAGTTGAGGGTGCCAATAATTTTGTCCGGCCCTTTTTTGAGTTTTATGAAGAATAAAGTCAGATTTGGCATTTTTTCTCAGATTTTTTGTGTTTTTCCAATGCAAACTAAGTAAATAAACATGTGAATAGAAAAGCATTTGTAATTGCAACACTTTTCTGGGAGTAGTGGTGCATTATCTGACAGAAGTGCAGGGGTGCCAACATTTTTGTCCATGACTGTATATATATATATATATATATATATTTTAAAGAAATACATTGTGACCGTAGTAAGGATTGTTTTTTTTTCACCTGAATACAATAATTCATTTTTACATGGTGTATTCAGTGACCATTGTGGTGTTTCACAACCTTTCTATGATTAACAAACCTTATGTGGAGATAGTGGGAATGTCCAGGGTGTAAATATGGTAAGTATGTAGGTTATCATGGAGCTATGGGTCTTCAGCTGTTTTTTTAAACTTCATGCATGACTGGAATACAACTGGGATTTCTTGCCACCAGATGTTTGATAGTGAATTGTAGAGAGCAAGATGGAACGAAAGCTATGGACTGTGTCACAACTTTTTATGTTGTAGATTTAGTATTATTCCGATGTGTATTATTGTCCCAGAGATGTCTCTGCATGAAACCTTGCATGAAATGGTTACTGGGAAAAAAGAAGCTGAATGGATAAATAAAGACATTTATTTTTTTATTGGAAAATTCAGCCATACAGCAGTAGTATTATTTGGCTTGTATATTTATATCAGTGCAGAAATAACAGTCTGTTTGTTGTATGATATTTTTCGATAAAATTGCAAAAGGCATTTTTGTAACAAATACAGAACAAGAAAATCACTTAAACGTCTTAAAGGTACAGTGTGTAGTATTTAGTGGCATTTAGTGTTGAGGATGCAGTATTGCAACCTGCAGAATACCCTTCCCTTTACATGCGTGTGTGAGTACCTACAGAGCTTTGTCAAATGCCATCACAATGCAAAAATCTCTATCTCGAGCCAGTGTTTTGGTTTGTCTGTACATTGTACTAATGAAAACATAATTATGAATATTGTATTCCATTTTTACTAATAGATGCCACTTTAAACTATACACTGTGCCTTTAAGTTCAACATCATCTCACTAGCTCTATAGCGTTCCATACACAACGTAAACGTAAACAAATAAACCTCTACGCTTAAAGCCCAAAACATGTTTGGTCACTTGCTCTGCCATTAGCTTTGCTGTGCCTTAGAGACGGAGCAGTCGGGCTTCACTGCTGTTTCATCCACACTTGGCGTTTTACAGCTCAGCTTTAGTTTGATTTCAGTTGCTGTATCTTTAATAAATCTCTTCTAGTGGTCACTTTTTGTGAGACTTTACGTGAAGTAATTTCTAGAATTATACCCACGGTATATTACGGTCTTCACTTATGCCTACTTTTTCACCATGGCGCATACGCCACGCACCATTGTGACCCCATTCTCTTATTACATTAAACTTGAGGATTCAAACTTGAGCACCCTTCATGGTTTTCTGTATATAGGCTAATTGTAGGCTAATAACAGCTCAAATGGCAGATTATTACAGTGATTATCAAACTGTAATGCATTTTTGACTGTTTATTATATTAATATATGGGTCCTATAAAGATAGCTTATTGATAATAATTGATGTCACTTACTGATATTCTTGTACAATCCTCGATCCTCCATCCTCAATTTCCAGAGGGTTTTGCAATGGACCAAGCTTGTTTTACACAGCAATCCTATTCAACTTAATGCACAACTGCACGTGAAACTTGTGACTGCATGTCAAACTTCTGGTTTAAGTAGTACCATTGTAAAGCACAGCTAGTCGAATAGTGACAACGAACATGAAGTTTTACCCCATTAAGTATAACCCCATATGTTTACTCATAGAAAAACTAAAATAGATAAATAGAACCAAATGAGAATAAAAAAATGTGTGATAGAACAGTACAATGACAAATGTAAACCCATTCAGAGAGCAGTGACACGTGACGTCAAAGGCCTCTGAGAGAAAGCAGCTTTGAATTAGCTAGTGAACTGGAGTTTCTGTTTTAAGTGAATCCTATTGCTAGTTCTAAGTAAATAATAAATATAATCAGTACCCTCACAATGTCCTCTTATACAGAGAGGGTGTTTGAAACTTTAGCTGTGTACCAGTTGCGTCTATTAGACTTATGTTCATTTGGCTCCAGGATGCAGGCTGTGCCAGTTCTGCAGCTCTGCCTCTGATACCTCAGTGGCCATTCGGAAGCCCAGGTGCTGGCTGAGAACTGGTGGGGGAAGGATGGGGGGAAGAGGGGAAGAAGTGCACAGCCAAAGTAGTCATGCAAGAGACACAGTTTGACAGGAGTAGCGGGAAGGAGGCGTGAGAGGGGATGCTGGGGTGAATGGGCGGAGCACAGGGCTGAGTTGTCTGAAGTGTCAGGTCAGAGTAGAGACTATCTCAAAACTGGTATTCTAGTTAACTGAAGAGCAGAGAGCATCTCAAAACTTGTATTCTAGTAAACTGGATGTAAGAGAGCATCCTGGCTCTGCCCCATTATTTGACCTTGGTGTGTTCATGGTGTCTTTCTAGAATATGCTATTCAATTATATTGTGAATAAATGTGGCAAATTATTAAGATTGATCTATGCTTTTATGCCTCAATAATCATAACGCTTGTTTAGATGATACTCTATACCTGCATTTTTCATATAAAAATATAGGCCTATCTTTCCATTAATTCTGGCCTGATGAGTGATGTCATGCAACCTTTACAATTGGAGAAAATTTGATTAAGCCTAAAGATATGCATTAATACATTTTATTCTTCCTGGTATGTTATCAATTTAGTTCCAGGCTCACATTAACGGACTGACAGTTCTGACTAAAGGCAAGTGCCTGAATAGCCTACTATTTATTCATGTATTATTTGTGAAATGAACTGTTGCTTTAAACTTGGCCTTCATCACTAAATGTTTTAGGAGGTGTTTATTCAAAAAGATAATAAAATAAATAATAAATACAAATATATACAGTATAGTCCTACTTGCTACAGTGAGCCCTTATATCTACAACACTTGCTGGTACCTATTCAGTGTCAGTATTCAGTACATATATAAAATAACATTGGCTCATATCCACAAGAGCCATTTTGTGTACATAGCTCAGGCCAACACAGGCCAATAAAACAAAACTGTATATTTAAAATTCCTGCTCAAGATTAACACAGGCTGTATATGTGTGTAGGGTCCCTGTAAACTAGTATATGTAAAGTCTCAAAAGTTGTGTAAAGGTGGTCAGCGGGTACAGAGACTAAACCTCTTTCATTTTTTGATTTTCTGTGGAAAGAAGTTGAAAACCCAGAGCTCAGAAAGCCCAGAAGGAAGCGGAGGCAGGGAATGGAATCACCGATCCCCACATATCTATGTCTGCAGTAGTCACAGATATTTCATTATCAGCAATATCCAACATATGAAAATAAAGTAGTAACTTTTTGTATGCTACCATGGGCATAGTGTTTGGGCAGTAATCTCTCCCACGTGTAAGCAGTTTAGCTAGGTATAGCACTAGGTATGTTTTTTTATTTTAGAAGAAATGATGTATATCCATGTATATCTTGTCATTTCCAGATGCATGTTTTTTCACTTTTGGCTCCCTCTCTGACCGTAATCTGACAATAAGTGAATCAAGTTCATGTTAGTGTACTGCAGAATAAGTGCCAGGACAATAGTAACAAAACAAATTAAAGGTTAAAGTTATTTACATTGAAACTTGTGTGACCTAATTACCTTCAATCACACAGATGGAAAATATGATGTGATATTATGTAAACATGAACATTCAAATTTATCAGTGACCACAACACTGACATACTTATAAAGGCTTGTTTTTAATTAGTTAAGTTATTTTCATGACCAACCTGGTCCTTTAAGATTGACTCTTGGTGATTCTGATGGTGAGTTTCTACTATGACTGGCAAGTCTTTGTGGGCAGAGACCTCATCTATGATGGTGCATATGGGCTTCATCATCAGGGCCGTGGTGCTGTGGGTGGAGGCGTCGGCTCTGGTGTCAGAGGCGTTTGGACTTTGCTCAATAACAGCCAGGTTATCATCTTCAAAAGCCCTTCAGAATGGTCAACAAAAGAAGAAGAAAGATTGGAACATAAAGAACTGGATATGTACAAAAGTGGAATGGAGGGTTAAATAGCGGAGTGATGAATGTATGTGAGGAACACCTTGTTTTTGAGCCATGAAACTTGATTGGCTGATATTTGTTGAGTAAACCAAAACAATTCAAGAGATGTCAAAACCATTTATCTTTGATGGACTCAAGATTTGATGTGATTCCATGGCCTGTCTTCTTGATTATGGGTACCAAGATTCATAATGCCTGACTTTTTCTTCCCAGGATACGCCAAGTGCAGTTTTGGCTGAATAAGCTGGCAAGCATTTACACAAATACCCCAAAGGTACAATGAAGACTCTCCACTGTAGGATGCGTTTGCAGCTTTTACGCCTTATCCACTTGTAGAAGCCCTCTGCTTACACACCAATCTGTTTAGCACAATTTCTACTCTACTTGTGATACAGTCATATGCAAAAGTTTAGGCACACCTCTGAGACTGCAAGCTCATTTACTCTGTCTTCACCAAAAAAGATCACATTGGTATATTATTACTTTTTCTATTTAACATTTGAGTACTGGGGTGTTTATTTCAGACAAAGATATTTAGTCTAAGTATTCAGTATTTGGTTGTGTGAAATGTCAAATGTGACACGCCATACGCCACAAACACGCTCGCTTGAGGTATGCAAAAGCACATTTGAACAAGCCAGATCCATTTAGGAACAAAGTGCTGGGGACTGATGAGACAAATATTGAGCTATTTGATCACAACAAGAGGCGTTATGCACGGCGGCAAAAGAACACAGCATTCCAAGAAAAACACTTGCTGCCCAAAGTCAAATTTGGTAGGGGTTCAATCATGCTGAGGGGCTGTGTGGCTAGTGCAGGTTTTTGAAAAGAATGTTTGGACCTCCAGCAAGACAACGACCCGAAACATTGCTCAAAATCTACCAAGGCATTTATGCAGAGGAACAAGTATAATGTTCTGGAATGGCCATCCCAGTCCCCAGACTTGAATATTATTATTTCACTGCTGAAATATTACTGTTTCCATGAGGTTTTATATATATGTCAAAAAAGTTGCTGATCCAAACGCCCAAGAGATAAATTAAAATACTGGAAATTATCAGGGGTGACCAAACTTTTTCATACGACAGTATGTTCATGAATCTAATATACTCTACATATAATCTATTAAACATCTACAGACAAAAGTGAAACAGCTGAATTGTGGAATTTCAACTAATCAGTTGTTACAATGTTACAAATACTTTGTAAACCCTATGTAGGTGGACTATCTAAATAGAGTGTTACCAAATCATTTTGGTCTGGTTTAATAGAGCCTTCATAACAGTCCCATGTTTAAGGTTCCTGCATCAACACAATTTATTAAAACGATGAAAGACCGAGGGCCCTTATGCGGATGGGACTATAAAGGCAGCTTTGCAAGGGATGTGGTTTACATATGTTTTTTACAAATCTGACACACTATGGTGGAATGCAAAAGGTTAAGAATGGAAATGTATTATACCCTAGACCCAGGACAAGGCCCCATGGCACTGTCATGTCAAGTGAACAGATTGTATTTTGTGGGACGAATGCTACTACAATTTGGTCATATTTTGATAATGAAGACTAGCAATATTTGTCTGGATATGATTTCATTAGCTGAAAAATATGAAATGTCCATAGCCAACATGATATATATATGTAAAATGATATATTTTATGTAAAAACTTGCCTGTTGTCATAGGTCCTTCCTGTAACCAAACATTCTCCATGTCTGGAAGGGACTCCAAAATTCCTCTGGACTGTGGTGTATGGATGAATATAAAACAAAAATGAGAAAATATTACATTAAATTATTTTCACACATTATACATCCATAGGCAGTTCTAGAGGACAAACTAACCAAACTGATGCCTGGGGCCCCATGCTTGAAGGGGATTAAACAGCCACATGATCAGAGAAACAAATGGAATCAGTCATGTCTACCACATTTCCTGCAGCTTTAGTTGAGGTCAATGATGAGCAAGTTGGATGTTACTATTATGTGGGACAGCTAGGTTTGCTGGGGATATTTGGTTTTCAACAGTCTGAGCTGAACTTTACAGTCCTTCATTATAAACTGATTGAATGTGGAGTCATTTGAGAAGGAAGGACAAAGACAGAGCCCTGACTGTCCAGTGAGAGATAGATAAAATCAACAGTGTAGTGTCATGTCCGGCTCTCAAACATGACAAATAACAGAGTCCAACAGAGTTTAAAAGCCAAAATAGTGTTCATTTATTAGCAACTATACAAAGGAGGAGCATGGCTTCGAGCAGAGCCTGGGAGCAAGGTTTCCCCATTCTCTCTCTCTCTCCCTCTCTCTCTCTGGATCTCTGTCTCAAGCCTTCCTTGGCACCTGTGGAAGGTACTTTTGTAGTCACAGGGAACACCAGTCCCAGGTGTTCTCAATGACTAACGAGCCAACCACACCTGCTGGTCATCTGAAACACAAACACAGACACACAAGCAGCCAGCCCAGCACTCAAAAGAGGCAGGGTCGTCACACCCTCCCCCATAAGAACGGGGTCCTAACAGGAACCCCGAGATACAAACAATTTAAAAAAAAGAACATACCACATGCAGCAACACTCCCTCAACCTCGGGCTCCTTTTAGCTTTGCAGACATTCTCTTACATCCCAGCAGGCCTGATACACAGACACTGCCTTACTTGCCTGATACACAGACTCTCTTACATCCCAGCAGGCCTGATACACAGACACTGCCTTACTTGCCTGATACACAGACTCTTACATCCCAGCAGGCCTGATACACAGACACTGCCTTACTTGCCTGATACACAGACTCTCTTACATCCCAGCAGGCCTGATACACAGACACTGCCTTACTTGCCTGATACACAGACTCTTACATCCCAGCAGGCCTGATACACAGACACTGCCTTACTTGCCTGATACACAGACTCTCTTACATCCCAGCAGGCCTGATACACAGACACTGCCTTACTTGCCTGATACACAGACTCTTACATGATACATCCCAGCAGGCCTGATAGACAGACACTGCCTTACTTGCCTGATACACAGACTCTCTTACATCCCAGCAGGCCTGATACACAGACACTGCCTTACTCCCTGATACACAGACTCTTACATCCCAGCAGGCCTGATACACAGACACTGCCTTACTTGCCTGATACACAGACTCTTCCATCCCAGCAGGCCTGATACACAGACACTGCCTTACTTGCCTGATACACAGACTCTCTTACATCCCAGCAGGCCTGATACACAGACACTGCCTTACTTGCCTGATACACAGACTCTCTTACATCCCAGCAGGCCTGATACACAGACACTACCTTCCTTGCCTGATACACAGACACTCTTACATCCCAGCAGGCCTGATGCACAGACACTGCCTTCATTTTATCCTTAGCAAAACTACTCGACATGTGCAATTCATACCGTTCAGCTAATCTCAGCAACTGATCTTTTAAGAGTTGGTCCAAAGCTTCATGCGATGGAGTCGTAACAAAATCCTCCATGGACGGCACTTTAATAATAATAACCACTGCGCACAACGCAGAACAATAAGCAAGCGAGACTGCCCACCTTCCCAAATACAACCGTAGCGCAACGTGCGTCCCTCTAACTACCTGAAACCCAACTACCTAACTAAACCTAGCTCTTCATGTGGCTAATGACGGTGGGTTATTAAGCGCAAGCCCGACAGACAAACAAGAGCGACCATTATCTGGCAACTCCGCTTGAGCCACGGAGCGCACCCGAGACGAATGCTCTGACCGCCTTCAACACAACACTACCCCACTTATAGGCGAGATCCTAAGGACCACGCCACTACTCCTCACTCACCAGGAACACACATTTGCCACTCATCATACCATCAGTGCAGCAGTCAACACTTATTAACCTACTGTCGTCGAGCACAGCGGTAGAATGTTGCTTCCAATCACCCATGACACAAAAACACTGTTTCCTCACAGACAAACTTTTCCGCTGAGAGGAAAGTGCGAACTTACTCTGTGACGTCACCACCGCGACATCCAATTCACAAAACAAATGAGCAACTACTCACATTAACAGGCGGATTCAGAACGAGACGAGCCCCCATTTTGTCATGTCCGGCTCTCAAACATGACACATAACAGAGTCCAACAGAGTTTAAAAGCCAAAATAGTGTTCATTTATTAGCAACTATACAAAGGAGGAGCATGGCTTCGAGCAGAGCCTGGGAGCAAGGTTTCCCCATTCTCTCTCTCTCTTTCTCTGGATCCCTGTCTCAAGCCTAACTTGGCACCTGTGGAAGGTGCTTTTGTAGTCACAGGGAACACCAGTCCCAGGTGTTCTCAATGACTAACGAGCCAACCACACCTGCTGGTCATCTGAAACACAAACACAGACACACAAGCAGCCAGCCCAGCACTCAAAAGAGGCAGGGTCGTCACAGTAGTTTATCCAAAATGCCCAGATTGGACATCGTAGAAAGGAGGGTGCTATTTGTGTTAAAGGCTAGACTAGCCGTCACGGACGTCAGGCTAGACACAGACTTAACGATGATGGACCAGAGACAGATAATGTTATTCAACTTGACTTCTCGACGGACCTCTTGACCTATAGGTTGGAGGAGGGTTGGTACTTTGCTTTGAAAGGTCACAGCCCAGGTTGCTAACAACTGAGGCGGACAAACAATCTCATTGTTTGCAAATGAGAGCACTCAATCGTGAAACAATTGTCATACGGTATATTACCGCTGCCCATAAACAAAGGTGCGATGCTGGCAGGAATGAAAAAATATTGGCGGTGAGCAATGATCGTATTTACATTTATTTAGGGTGTTCCTGGCCCTCCATGGATTGGAAAAATGGCAGATGACTGGGACAGAAATGTCTATGCGAACATTACAAAGTCGTTGGATGAGACTGAGAGAGGCATCTGTCGATCACAAAAACAGATGACATGAACTCATAACATCCGTGAAAATATGACAGTAAATAGCACTCTTCTTTCGTGAACGTGAACACACTGGACCAAGATAATCTTTGATTCTATCCTACCAAAAAAAACTCTGCACCCGCAATTAATAACGCGATTACTCTATGCATTGAATGAATTGAATGAATACAGACGTCCAAATAGAGCAACTTTACTCATCTATCTTATAATTTCTTATAGAAACCATATACCCGTTCTGAAGAGAATATTCTACTTTGTAATAATCAACAGATGTTGTCAAATTAGGCCTGCGTCAGACACTTTCTCCTCTCTCTGTCGTTCTTCCTCTGGCTCTTCCTCTCTGTACTCTATGGACCAGGTCCATACTTGTCAAGTCTGGTTTTATTTGTGAGACTCATGACAATGAATCTCACAGATTTCAGATTTTCACTCACAATTGCATAGGAAATTAATTAGACTATTAGAATACTAAAGTCAATTTGCTTGTGCTGTATTTTGTTTGTGGGTGGTGAGGATGGCTCACGGTCACATGAATGCCAGAAAATTCTTTGCTAGCATAACGTTAGTCCACCCCCTTTCAGCGAATACATTTCTTGTTCTAATTCAGAATTTACATTAAAAAGTTGAATGGAAACCCAGCTATTAAAGCCTGAGTATAAAATCTACACTAATGCCCTGTGCAAAAATGGACAGAGTAAAATGTATGTATGCTTTCCAACCTCCTCGACTAGTAGTGGCTGCAGACTCATTCTTCTGTACCAAAGAGTAGAATGTCATGGTGATGAAGATAAAAGCCAGAGACACTCCGACTCCAACCACGATGGGGATGTCATGTTTCTCTAGAAGAGGGTGTGAAGGTGGCGCCGGTGAGAAGTCTGGAGATGGGTTTGTTATCTGAGAGCTGTTCAAGAAAACAAGAGAGGTACAGGACCTGAATATGACTGCTTTCCACTTGACACTGTAATATAATTGAAAGATAGATAGATAGATAATTAGATAGATAGATAGATAGATAGATAGATAGATAGATAGATAGATAGATAGATAGATAGATAGATAGATAGATAGATAGATAGATAGATAGATAGATAGATAGATAGATGGATAGATAGACAGATAGATAGATAGATAAAGAGTACTTTAATTATTAATAAAGTACTCTTATCTATATGGGTGGTCCTGAAGTATGATGTACTTACAGAGTCTGGGTTGGGGGATCAACAGGAAGCAAGCTTGGTGTCTGGGTGTCTAGGAAAGAGGGCTTAGTATTTGAGTATTTTTTGGAAACTTGGGTTCTGGGGTTTTGTGGAGTGCTTGTAGGTAAATGTGTGTTTCCATAGGAACGCTGAGCATTTGTCACAGATAGCTCAACATGAAGTTTTGGAGACTGTGTGTGCGTTTGTAATACGTTAGACTGTAGGGGTTGAGTAGACAGAATTGTCGTATCTGTATTTTGAAACATTAAATTGGACAACTCTGATGTGTAACCTGTTGGTTGACCTATGTACTGCTTAAGCTTCTCATGTGCTAAACTTTCTGAATTAGGTAATGATATGAGGGGAGTTGCAATATCAGTTAGAACAGTTTCAGAATTGATTGGTGAGTCTTTCAGGAGAGCATCTGAAATTAAAACAGAAAATGCATCCATATGTTCATGGTCTACATTAAATTCCAAGACAATTCAAATTTTTAAACAAATATACAGATTTAAAAAATCTCTATTTCTAGGTGTAATTCAAAATCCGTCATCGGTAAATATTGATTCTCTTAAAAAACAGCAATTACCTGATTTCTTTGTGTAATTGTCATACTGCTGCCCACTTCTTGTGTTTGAATCAGTTGACAGGTTCAAGCCTGTATTATGCTGTTGAGTTATATTTGATAGGTTCGAGCCCGTAGTATGCTGTTGAGTTATATTTGATAGGTTCGAGCCCGTAGTATGCTGTTGAGTTATATTTGATAGGTTCAAGTCCGTAGTATGCTGTTGAGTAATATTTGTGAGCTGTAAGACAGAAGCTATTTCAACACACCACCATGGAAACTTTTTTAACTAGCCCCAGTTGAACACTAAAGATAGTATTCGGCAAAAGGTAACACAAATGCGGTGCACATCTTGCCTTACCATGTCATGTTTCACCAAAATATTAGACCTTAAAATCCACACTAGAACCTGGATGTACTTAAAACTAGAACTTGGATGTATTTTTAAAAACCTGGTTATTTGTATTAGGCTACTTTGAGTATCTCATATGTTCCATCTTCTGAACCTGCCATCATTTAAAGTGACCCTTATTAACCCCAACAAAATTCTGAGGTTATTTGAAAAAAATAAAAATAAAAATTCATCAAGCCTCCCAAAACCAATGAAAAAGGGTGTTACGATCTAGCGAATCCAATGCTTTTATGTTGATAATTCCAAACGGTATATGGCATCAAAATAACACATCCTCATACCAATGTATGTGCAGCCATTTTAAGTTATAGGATATTTTTTATAAAATGTTCCATTAAAGGTTTGATTTTTAAATATGACATTTTCACATTAATGGTGGAAAACAGTTCTGACATGATTTATCCTAAAACTATGGGGTGCTTTTCTGTCCACTGTACATAATCAAATGTGACATAATACTCACTGGAGGAAATGTCACATTTTTTTCTTCTGAAGGATGCTCTTCCGCTAAAATAATGGATTAGATGATACAATTAAGTGATTCAATTACTGATACAAATGAAATAAATACACAGCAGCATGTCGTTGTAAGAGCACATGGTGTTGTGTACCTACCACCAGCATGAATGGAGAGGATGGTGCTCTGCTGATCTCGCCCAGAAAGGTTCTCAGCAGTACACTGATACTCTCCTGCTTCATCCCACTGGACATCAGACAGGTGTAAGGTGCCATTATCTGGACAGTAAAAGATAAATAACACATACTGATTAGTCATTATCTGGACAATTAGAGATAGATAACACATAATGATTGGTCATTATCTGGACAATTAGAGATAATTAAAACATACTGATTGGTCATTATTATTTGGACCGGATCTGGAGCTTCCCAGTAGACCATCTCAGACCATCCAGCACATTACACCATTTTAGCATCTGTCAAGCTAATATCATATTTTGTCTGCTGATGTTGAACTCAACATATCCTTCAACACTAGGACAGGTAGGGTCACAGGTACTTTCACTAGTGGGTTACAGTACGTATCATTCAACACTAGGACAGGTACAGTAACAGCCAGGTACTTTTACTGGTGGGTTACAGTACAAAGTGGAGGACAAGGAGGAGGACAAAGTGGACAAGAAAAAGATGAAGGACCAAGGCAAATAAGGTTGTCATGGTTATTTATATATTAGATGTCAATGAAGCAACAAATCATTCAGCAACCTTTTCCAACAAGCCTTGTCATGTCACACTTTCAGTTAAGTGCTTCTTTTTCTATTTAGATAGGACATTTTATTTTATGAAAACCTTTGCATTAAATCTTTACAATGGCAGGCAAATACATGTGCACTAATGGTTAGGTAATGCTCTGCAGCTTCTGGTGCCATAATATTAGTGGAGGTTAAATTCATGGAAGCACCAGTCTAATCAACATGTTTTTACTCCCCCACACCTTCACTGGATAGCCCATGACATGCTATAGCATATTGAGGTCTGTATATTTAAACAATACTGCAGCAAATTGTTTAGACACTGCATGTGAAATCTTGACTGAATATGTGAAATATGACTACAATTATTCTGTTTCCTAACCAGTCTCCCTTTGTGCAATTCTGTAATGTTCTACTTCCAAATGATTATAAGTTCCACAAATTCCATTCAGTTTCAATGGTAAATCTAAAGCAAACCATATTCTGGTCCAACTGACCATCTATGTGTCCCAGTGGTGAAGCAGAGAGGGGTGTGAGAGGAGCCCTGGTCCAGGTGTGTGTGATGGGGCGATCTCCAGAGAGGGATCTGAGAGGAGCCCTGGTCCAGGTGTGTGTGATGGGGCGATCTCCAGAGAGGGGTCTGAGAGGAGCCCTGGTCCAGGTGTGTGTGATGGGGCGATCCCCTATGGCTCTACAGGGCAAGGTCACAGTGCTGCCCACCACACTGCTCACTGACTTCTGGAAGAACATGATGACTGGGCTCACTGCACACAAAAGATTGGAATGAAACATCTCTACATTACAACGAAAATAATTCTGTTATCCCGACCCACCAAACCATCCTCTCATTCTCTTTGCTCGCCCCAGTTGGCAGCAGTAGACTCGTTCTAAGTGCCACATGGAGCGGCATTGGGGGCGAGCTTGAGCCCAAAGAAGTGACAGTATTAGGAGCTTAGCTTTGTGTCGTTCAATAAGGAACAGTATAATAGTTCTCATACAGTTTTTACTCCCAGTTTGGACTTCAGACTCAGATCCCGATGGAAGACTGGAAAGATGCAGGTCTCATTGTAAGAATGAGATCTGGAGACGTCACTGACTTAGTGAAAGACTGAGGAGAATGAGATGGGTTGCCAAAATCCTGGTCATGACTGAAAGTACTACATCACCCTGTTACATAGAGCCTAGACTCAAAACATTTGCCCTAACCTCCTTGTTACAATGAGAACAGGGTTATAAATGTGATGCAACATTTTGATTTATAAACAAATATAATTTGTTTTACTGTTAAACTGTTAAAATGTGTAATTTTTTGATTGCAAAAAATCGCAAAAAAAATAAATCCTGGAGGGACTGGTAGAAGGATTGACTAGTCTGTTTTACTTGAATTCTTTAATTTGACCCCCACGCCCCCATCCAGAACCCACCACACTCACCTGCAACACGCAGAGTGGCCACTCTCTCATCCTGCCCCATGGCGTTAAACGCCCTGCATGTGTATGTGCCCTCATCAAACCTTCTCACGGACGAGATGAAGAGGCTCGCATTTCTCACTCTGTACTTGGGAGAAAGTGACACTGGAATCACTAGTGATGTTCAGAACACATAAGTAATCACAATTGCAGCTGTTTGGCTAGTTAAACTGATACAGTATCTTTGTTAACTCCATTTCACTTTATGACTTTATGTTATGCGTCATATTAGTATCACATCCCACCACGCTTACTCACCCAATAGTGATTTTCCCACCAGTCATGACTGAATGCCCCTGTTTGGACCACACAATAAAAGGGGCAGGATGTCCTGACACCCGGCATCGTATTACCACCTCTGCCCCAATGGGAGCAGTCAACATTGATGGCCAGACAGATACAGATGGAGGAGCTACAAAAGCAGGAAACGTTTGCAGGTTACACGTATGACTGGACTATAGAATGGCTGCATTCTATACAGAATGGAAATAGATTTTAATACATTGGGACTGTGACAAAATGATAGATAGAAATCTACAAGGAAAGAAATTCGTTCTCACAGCCCATACAACTGCAATAGAAACCAGATAACCGCAACGTACAAATACACATACTGATACATAAACACATGACATGTATTCCCAGTCTCCCACCACATTTACATATATCACAAACATCAGACAAATCCATATCATTATAGGCAAGGGAAGTATTCAAAAGAGCGTAAATGATTATGTATGGGGGAAATGTCAAGTGCATTACTAGGTTAGTTGCCCATTCCCTGTAAAGTCTCATTGTAATAAAACACACACCGGTAATTACTCTTAACTAGAAATGGAAAATCTGGAACAGCCAAAGGAGGCTAATGATCTATCTACATTTATAATTAAGCTGCAGTTACATGCTGTAAAGTAGTTTTTCCATTGCACAGCACACTGCCAAATCATTTTGCACAATTTTATGTTCTGACCTATTTCTTGAATAGCCCAATTCTGAGCTATATGTCTATGATTGCTGCAGCTGTCATCTTTTATTAAACAAAAGCATAAAAGCACAAAAATAGGTAAAAACGTACCTAACACTTCTAGATAAACCTTTCTGGATGTGACATCCCTAGGAATGTAAGTATTTGTTGCTCTACAGAAGTACATCCCTCTGTCTGAATCCTTCACGCTACAAAGGAAAAGTTACTGATGTTAGACGTAATTTAGTTTACAAGGTCATTGTGAAAGAGTGTATGAACAAC
This sequence comes from Sprattus sprattus, assembly GCF_963457725.1. Classification (NCBI taxonomy): domain Eukaryota; kingdom Metazoa; phylum Chordata; class Actinopteri; order Clupeiformes; family Clupeidae; genus Sprattus; species Sprattus sprattus. The sequence continues at coordinate 37,118,630 of NC_137924.1, forward strand.
ATAGAAAGGTGTAAAACATTATGACATTGAACCAATAAAAGAGGAAAGTATAGACCGTTGACTGTGCATGCTGATATGATACCTGTGGAAGAAGAGATCCCCGTTTGGCTCAGTATTGAAATGTGATGCTGGACTAAGAAGCCAATTATTTTTGAACCAGTTTACTGTAGCAGAAGGCCTGCTAGCCGGAGGCCTGCAGACCAGAACTGCCTTGTCTCCCCTCCTCACAGTAACATTAGCTGGCTCTCTCAGAAAGGTCCACTCCATCACTGCAGAAATACACATTGAACAGAAAAATATTTATACCCATCTTTTCCAAGACGTTATGCAGTAAATAAGAGATTGCGTGAGTATGCCCTTTATTGCTGGGTTAAGTGATATGGAGGTGTCATAGTCAAAGTATTTCTCCCAAACCTGCTGGGAGGAGATATGCTGGGTTGGATATCACCAGGTCCTTATCATTTTTTACCTCACAATGATAGAATCCCTCATCTTTCTCCAACACATTTCTGAGGAAGACATATTCAAGTAAAATGTTCAACACTCATATGTTTCAAGATGGAAAAAACTGCTGGAGGAAGTATGTCACCTTGCTACTTCCTTTAAAGCACTTGCAACATATTCCCTAAACATCCATATAATGTGTACAATGTATATGCAGGAAGCTAGTGCAGTAGTGCAGTACACATTATTTATTTCCTCGTCTATGTTATTAGGCCTGTTGAAGGGGAGGTTTGGCTCTCCAAAAATATTCTCTAGCCCAACCAAACAAATGTTCCTTAGTAGTTTAAAGTTATGATCAATAAAAAACATTAGGTGTGCAACAGGTAAGAGTAGTGGTTTATATAATACAACTTACATAGATAATATTGTGCCCACTGAACCAGCATTATACAGCCATTCAATTGACACCAAGAAAGCAAAGTTACCACAGCAAGCAAGCAAGGCGCTAACCGCAGGATGATAAGGATTACTGGCTCCAATAAGTTTAACATTTTCAAAAATTGTGGAGTTGGCTTAATTTCCCCATCAAAAATACATAAATAAAGTCACCTTTAACTTTGAGAAATGATTTACGTTTGTCAGGTTCACATGGCATCAATCATCAAGAGCCTAACACCAATCTTAACATTCAACTAGCTTGTTTTAAGTACCCATACTTTTTTATTAAAGTAGCAGGCACTACCCAATTTATCCATATAACTTCTCTCACTTAAGTTATGCTTTTTATCCAAGATGAGACCCTCTTGTGACTTGTCTTGTGAAAACTAGGACTGTCAAAATTAAAGCAATAACTATTAACCCAAAATATTTTTTTGCCACAGTTAACAAAGGTTCTGTTATGATGACCCTTTCCTTGATCTGTAGTTCAGCAAGTCCCTAGTATAAAAGGTTCTATATGTAAGAATTGTGGTTTAAAACATTAATAATTAACTAAAAATCAAATATCAATCAATGTTGATACAGACACTAATTGGTTGCCTTGATGTGTTTCAATCATATGGTACATGAAGCCTTTAGCATGAAAAAAAAGTTTACAACTGCTGTTAAAAAGTTATCCTTGAACCAAACCCATAACCGTACATGATCTAAATGGCACTATCATAACTGCAGTAACGCATTTGGGTGTAATGAAACACAACCCAAAAGCCAAAGGTTCATCTATGTGATTTGACTCGACTTGACTTGATTTGTTTTGCAAGTCGTATTTAAGTCCTACAATGAATTTTTCGATTTGCAGTAAATGTTGACGAAAGAAAAGTCCTAATCTGACCCTTGGGCAGGTGAACTCTAGATTGTTTAATCTGAACCTTGAGCAGGTGAACTCTAAAGCCTTAATCTGACCCTGGCCTGAACCATTTTACTGGAAGAAGAATTGGTGGCATTCTGATCAAATTCATTGACAACAAAACAATTTCACTGACCTTATAATAAGGAGCTGTCCATTATGATGAAGACTTTGGCGAGAGTCATTACTCACAGACTTGCCATCTTTAAACCAGCGTACAAAGGGATCGGGGAATCCTCGAACAGAGCAATGGAACACAGTTTCAGTCTCTGTAGCAACAGTTATGTTCTCAGGTCCCCGTACAATCTCCAAACCAATATCAGAGTCTATGGAATAAGTTACACCGTATAATTTATTTAAGTTATACAGCATATAACAACCAATAATGTGCAAGTAAGTAAAATCCTTGTTTCTGCTATTCAAACAACTCGGAAGGCGCAGACCTCCACCAAGGGCAAATGCCCCATCCCGCAATGTTAACAAAAGTAAAAACTATTTGTGGACCTGGTTCATTCTCCACAGTAGGCCACCATGGGTATCTGTGCTTCAGTCATGTTGTATTGCAAACTCTAGGTTTGGGGTGAAACACTCACCAGACACGTTTAAGGTTGCCATGTTACTTTCTTTGCTGATGTTCAAAAGAGAATTATGAGTAACACAGATATAGACTCCCTCGTCTTCCTCTGAGACATGTTCTATTTGGAGTGTGCCTGAGGTCTTCCTTTCATTCCCACCACCATATTGGCCCTGCCAAAACAAAAACATATTCCTTCAACCAAACAGCAAACTATATTTGTATCTCTATCTCTATCTTTCATAAGTAGATAAAAATAATCTAAAAGTAGTAGTAGTTTAAGATTAGTGTTGAAATATGTCCAAATCACATACAATTATCACAGTTTGGTTATTTGAGGTGATTCTCAAGTCTTGCTCTAAGCTATAAAATTGAAAAAGAACTTAAAAACAAAACTAATCTTGACTTTCTCAATGAATTTTTCTCTTTTTTCAGCATCACTAACCTAAAGGGTTATTGTGTCATTGAATGATGTTCCCCTTTAATATCAGTCACTTTGACACAGGCTTCAGTAACACAGTGTCCCATAGCATCATCAAGGTGACCAAGATAAAAAAGGAATATCCGCCTTAGATCCATGATCACAGTTCCCTATATAGACTTAGATCCATGATCACAGTTCCCGATATAAAGTTAGATCCACGATCACAGTTCCCTATATAGACTTAGATCAATGATCACAGTTCCCGATATAGACTTAGATCCATGATCCCATTTCCTGATATAGACTTAGATCCATGATCACAGTTCCCTATATAGACCTAGATCCATGATCCCAGTTCCCCATATAAGGCAACGAGAAACTGCAAAACCTCACCATGGTCCTCACTGGGGATTCGCTCCCTCAACAGAAAAATCTGAAGAGGTTGCATTGCACACTGCCTTATAAGGTCCCTCCTCTTGATATGAAGGGGTGGCCATGTCTTGGTGAGACTTAGCCACATAACCCAGGCTTTCACTCACTGCACAGCTCTGTACCTGCTAGCTCTGACACCTGTATGAAAGTGTATGCTATATAAAGGACTCAAACTACCATATGCCATCATAAGCTTTGAACCTGAATCTGAGTTCCTATGTTGAGTGGCTGTCCATCCTTCAGCCAGGTGATGTGAGCAGGAGGTGAACTGTCTCCAGACACACACTGAAGGAACACCATCTGACCCTCATGCACCGTCTGAGAAAGTGGACTGAAGAAAACATCTCCTATATCTGCATAAAAACACATCTTAACGTTTTTGCATAATTTAAAAAGGTAGCGTTTTGTACTCTTTTTAACCAAAAAATCATCTCAATACATACCAGCTTTGTAGATGCTGACTGTGGTCTTGATGTTGTTCAAGCCTGTCCTGGCACTACATGTATACGTTCCCAGGTCATCCTCCTGAAGCTGAGTGAAGACTAGAGATCCGTTGGGCATTTGATGCACCTTTAAACTAAGAGCGACTGGAGATCCACTCAAGTCCTTCTCCCAAGCAACAGGCAGCGCTTTTTGCAGGCTTACATCATACGCGGCACAGTGCAGCATCAGGGGTTGATTTAACACACCAACGCTGTCCTCTGGCACCGCTGAAAACACTGTAAGAGATTGGAGATTCAAAACTTGAAACACCTTTTGTTCATAGCATATGCAAACAAACAGATATTCATACACATACCTTTTCACACACAGTGTTCACAGAATCACCCAGAATGGTTTTACTCATCATGGTCACATTCAATTAATTTTAAACCATAGAACATTGACAATCCCTTAACTTTCTATTTAGGCTATTCCAAGGAACTGTCCTGTTCATTAGTGTCCATCAAATGCTCCAGTCCTCCATTCCCCTATTTGCCTCATTTGAAATTGGAATTATAGCTGCATTTTAGTATTTGTAGATATTCAAGGGAAATCCACCCATCCTTTCTATAGCTCTTCAGATATATGATGTACTTGTAAAAGGTTGTTTATACAGTGCATACGGAAAGTTTTCAGACCCTTCACATTTTCAACTTTTTAACTCATCTTATACTGGATTCAATTAATTCCACAGTACTCCACAATGACAAAGCAAAATCAGGTTTTTGACTTTGCCTGTAGGCAAAAGTGATCCTAATCAAAATATTTGCTTCAGCTTAGTCTGATAAGTTCATTCACAGTCTGACCACTGTGAGAACGAGACACCCCGTTTCAAACTTAAACGGAAAAGGCTGGAGGGCAACTTTCGACATGAAAAAAAGAAGATGAACACAACTAGGACCCAGGCTGCACTGAAAGTTGTCTGCAGTTTTGGTTGGTAGCCCTTTTCATTTTTCATCTAAGTACAGTCTGATGACAGCATTGTGTGCCAGACACTTTGAAACATTACAGAATTAAAGCAAAATAATCTCTTAATTTCTTACTCACCCAATTTGCTTAATGTAGAATGCACGCCCAAGAAGAAGGCCAGTCCCAGAAGACAGATGGAACAGGACATCTGGGGTGGGACTGACGGTGAAGAAAACATTCTGCTAACCTGTTCCTGTCTGGTATGAAAAAAATAATGACATAATTCTTCTTAAAATGCAAGTCACATCTTCTACATAGGCTTAAATATCTTCCCTGACATAATTTTTTATTAAGAAGACAAAGGTACAGCTCTGGAGTATATTCATTTGATATCTCGGGAAAACAATACATTACAAATAGGACAGCTATAGCAAGCTCTACCAGCAGGTCATCAACATGAGCTCAATGTTGTAGTCATTCAATTTGGCAGGCACATCAGAGATGTGAGTGCATTGTCTGATGACATAGTGCCACGGGTCACGGATCGCCAAAGCTGCAAGGGCCTGCCATCACCGCTTGCTGCTGTAATTTCTCTTGATGCTGTTTATGGTGGGCTAGTGCAACGTTAGTTTGTGTCCACATCTGCTCAAGCATTGGTTTTTACACACTACAGCTTTTTTCCCCTTCTTCTTCTTCTTTATTCCGCAAGTTTTTTGTGTCCCTTCTGCTGCTATCGCTTTTGAGATATCGACACCGCTCCAACTCTAACACGCCTCTGAAGTGCTTGTGTAAAAATGCTTGCAATCCCCCCAGTCAGTATTTGTACTTGTGTTCCCTTATTACCTTCTAAAAAGTAAGACTGAGCAAGTTAAACCAACTGCAAACAAATCTGCATGTGGCTGCATCCATCTTTAAAGTTTTATGGATAATTGTCTTATCTCAGCAATATGTGGTTTTCTTTTAGTGGCATCTAAATGACCACAGGCCACTGTCCTCTTCAGGCCCTACAATGAAGCGGCCACTTAATCACACTGCAAAGCAGCAATGCCCCATGCCCCCTCTCAATGAATGAAAGATGAAAAGAACTAAAGGGAGCTTTGTACTACTAAGATCAGTTATGAGGCTGTAAAAAAAAGCTGCTTGTTTGTTGCAGGCACTTTGATGGTTACGGTATCCATCTAGGGCCTTCTCCTTACACCAGTGACACAACCCTCAGAGGCTGCCATCTATGGCAGTGTGAACCTGCCTTGGCTCAATTTACCTGGTGCTCAGAGTATGATAGTATTTTAGCCCATTAGCTATATAAAATAAATTATTCAACATAGTGGATTATCATAGATATACAGCTACAGTGTGCCTGTGACACATCAAACTTGGTAGTGCTCTCTGACTTCAATTAATCATTTTGAGACACTCCATGTCTCACAAATACTGAGATACAACAAATATAAATTCTTTGAACAATAAATATGTATTTCCATGTCAGAGTCTGGAACACTGCATTTGGGTCCTTAGCACAGTTCCTGGTCATATGAGCTGTGATAATGTGGGGCTGAGCTATTCTGTCAGCAGGGGCACATAGTCTTGAGCCATGCATCTGTAAAAATTAGTGTTATTTTTTTAACTGTACGTCAATAAAAAATATCCTTAATAAAATACCCACAACCCCCTACAGGACATAGTCTATTTCAATTTTAGTACAAAACTACACAGAGGTTGGCCTGAAAGACAGGGATACAAGGTGTGGCTATTAAATAATGAGCCTAATACTGTATGCTAATTCAATAGTAAGGAATTGTTATACTTGTATATATACTCATAATAACAGTCTCGTTATTCAATACCCACACCTTGTATTTACCTTTTCTTCACTTGACCATACACCATGTAAATTAATTTGAGAATGTTACATAATCTAGCAACATATACAAGACATAGCTTTAAAAAGCAGTTAAAACCCACATGTTGCTTCAAGATAATAATTATTAAGAATCATCATTGCACTTGACTCCCTGTAGTAGCCAGTGAGCAATGAAACAGCAAGTCTTGCAACCCTGGCCTTATAGGAAGTACATTTAAATACCATCAGGCAATTAATAGTTCATGTCTGAATGTTCCCTTGTCATCTGTTATCTTGTGCTTTGCATATAGTGACAACAAACATAGGGCTAATTTGAACATGATGGCCACTATAGTTTGGCAGTGGAAATAGGATGTAAAACAGCAGCTATCATGTCCGAACACCCCGCCAAGATGTAAAGAAAGCTTTCACAGCACTATATTGCCAGAAGACAAAGGTAAGCATACTAATAGCCTTTAACCAATGCCAACTGTGCTATTGTTGGTATTTTAAGGCATTTTCAGTGGTTAGATTGTCGACTCACACACCTTACTGCTGCAGACACTTTCATCCAAAACTCACATATAATCTTGACTAATAATGGAATCATGGCATTATGGAGTTTTTGTGTAAAACTAACTAATACCACATTTCTTCCTACACGTTTGCTAGATTTCAGACCTGGAGCAACAAGTGGTAATGCCTAGTGTGTTTATCTCCCCTTCAGATGACCACATGACTTCACATGTCCAGTTCAGCAGTCCAGCAAAACTAGCCTAATCATAATAGACATTAACCCTCATCACCATTAAGTTATGAGCCTATACATAATATACTAACGTTAAATTGTGATAACTTGAGCAATAACGAAGCATAGAGGTTTTTCTTGCACAATTGGATGAGGCAGATGCAGATATTGAACAACGATATGAAGTGTAACATTTGTATCCAGATTTCATATAGGTACATTTTCATATCAGAGAACAACATAAGCTACCAGACTTTTCATCTATATGTAAATTCTAATATTGAATGTACTGCACATCTAAACTGCAATGTGATCCTATGTGTGCTGGACTGGGAGCCAATTACAAATTGTGCACAGGAATGAAAGAAACTATGGGCACAAATGAAAGGAACCATGCCCCCCTATTTCATGGGCACAGACACAGGAACCAGTTTCACTCAAACAACATAATGCTGTTATATTTCATTTTTTGCCCATGTCCTCTGCAGGGTTGTGTGTTCTGAGCAGGTGTGGAGCTTGAGGGAGAATCTTTTTTCATAAATAAACAAACAAGCATGCACGCAAAACATGAGAATATCAATTTGGCTATGACCAGTGAAGCCGGGTGAGTTTCAGTCGGCCATCCCCCCAATCATCACAGCTAACCCATCAGGCTCAAAAAGAGAGAGCTTGAACAAAGCCGGTTGAAGAAGCTCCATGCATAATGGAGAGAAAGAAATCTCTCAAAGCATGGGGATGGCGGCAAGTAATAAAGGCTATTCAGAGAGCCCCATGTGAAGCAGGAAGTTACTGATTAAAAATCAAATTGCATGCTATTGGTATAGAAGAGTAGATTTAGCCAGAAACTGTAAGTCCAAAGAAACAGTAAGGGTCGTTTGGCAAAAAAAATGATGTTCCTTTACTATGTTTAACATAATGCCATATAATAATTATCCCAGAGGACTCCAAGCTTTTTACATGGCAGATGAAATTCTGTATAAATCCTTTCCAAATCAGTATTAAGCAAAGGTGCTGTACAAGTTTGGCTTTGTACTTGCACACAGAGGGGCAAACACAAAGCTCTGTCTGTGTTTGGCGTCAGCTGAGATAGAGAGGTTGACAGCAACGTGTCGAGAGTGCTTCAGCTTTATGACTCAGCAGGCAAAGCGGGTGGCTTGTGTAAACAAATAACTAACAACCACAGACCACCCCTCATCAGGGTGCTCAAACAGATGACTAAGACTTCAAAAATGAGAAAGGTAAGCTTTAGAGCACCTGGTTTTTGTGTAGTGTAAAAGGTCACCATAATACAGAGTAAACACACATTATATCCATTTGTATGTAGTATGTAGTGACAGCCCATGACACACAGACACAATATCCAAATTTAGAAAAATGCAGCTCACCTTGTCACCAGTATAACACTTAAGCTAAACAGAAGCAGTCCATCCACCTAGAGAAATTAAGCAATTTCCACACATTTGAAATTCCAAATAAGATTTTAAAATGAGAAAAGTACTGCAGAGAGGACCTGCACCATGTTAGAATAAGGTCTGTGAGTGTTCTCCAGCTGGCCTCGATCTCTGCGGAGCCACGGCATCTATGTGGCTTACTGTAGGAGGAGCTGGGTATTGACTGACTACACACACACAAACACACACACCTATGCATACACACAATCACTCAATACTCAACACAATACTCCTGTTCTCATGAGCTTATTTTAAAACAGTAATGATTTGGTAGCACACTAATATGGTGGTGTATGTGGTCATAATAGAAAGCATTTTGGTCAATGATGAATACAAAACTGAGCAGGTGTAATATGTTGTTTTCTGTGTATAAAGTGTCACAAACAAGGATATCACAAAAAAATACAGTTTAAAATACTTTATATATCAAAATATTTTGACAACCAGGGTAAGGGCATGATATAATACCACTATAGGCTCGATTCAGGACACATGTAGTAATTCTTTGCAAATGTAAATTGACTTCTTTGGCCTGATGAATTCACCACAATCAAATGGAAATGAGGACTGAAATAGCCTGATTTCTAATGTATGCAAGAGGGTGCTTTTAATTCACTGAACAAAAGGAGGTTCTGCAGGCCTGCGAGTGTCTGTGCTGACAGAACAAAACATGAAACACAAACTCGACACATTTCAAGGAAAGGGTGCCTCATTTTAGGCTGTATTTGCAAGGTTGTATTTGAGTGTATTCAGTAAGCACATACTGGAGTGTTTAGATGAGAGTAGTGTACAAATCTACTCTACCCAGTTTTTTGATTGTCAGTGATATGATTTTATCCATTTCATCTACAACAGCCGAGGATTTCATCTGAGGCTGCAACAGCTGCCTGCAACAGCTGGCTGCAACAGCACGCATGGTAACAGTAAACGCACCTCTCATTTTTTGCCTAGTTCACTGTTCATCAGTGATTGTTGCCATGCCCCATATAGTTAGTAAACAGCTTGCATCTGAAAATATATGTGCAGTCAAAAAGCTTATAATGCTTTCAGAATTATACTAGAGCATTAATGTTTGCAGTATAAATACTGATTGGGAACATTTTTGTCAGTATCTTTTGTAATTGAGGAAATGGTGATGACTTTCATGGGTTGGATACTAGTACCTCTGTTGTTTTTACCTAGGAATGTTACAGCATCCAGATGAGAATGGGAATGATACAGCATCCAGATGGGAATGGGTCTTTTGTTTAATTATAAGTCTTCTGAAACTGCACTTGTAGGCATGTGTATGTATGTGTGAAATGGACTGCAAATGTACACTTAAATGGTAAATATAGTAAATGTTATTATTTATAAGGCCAAATTTGTCAGGTAAAAGAAAAAGATAATGGAGAAGATGAAGGAGGTCGTGGAGATGGGTATAAACTACAGTGATTCTGCCCATACTTTCATTTTTAAGTAGACATCTTAATCCCCTTTCCCTCCAAGTTGACACGGTTCCTTGGGGTCTTAATTAAATGTTTGTGATACCTTGGTCAAAATACCACAAGGACCAAGCAACACAGCACCCTTCTCACCCTGTCTAAAACAGCCCTGTTCAGAGTGGCTGGCTTGAGTGCCTGTTCCTATAAATGATAATAAGCTGCTCATCCCACCCCTCTCTTTCACAGGAGACGACACGAGTACGCCCTCCATGTCGCAGCTAAGTTGGTCGAGGTCTTTGGAATTCACTAATGTCTGTAGGTATTTCACTAGCTTAATAAAAATAATTAACTAATTTAATTGTGGTGTTGTGGTACTAGGTGATTAAGTCAGGGATAACGGGTCACAAACTGTCCCAATATGAAAATATTGGACAAGGTATAGAAAACTCTGTGAGTGGTGTTGTGGCAAACTCACAGATGTATGGACATTTAGCCAGCATGCTTAGTAACTAACAAGCTCTGAATAGCCTTTTTTTAAACAGACTTTGTATTTTATTACCTGGTGCTGTGGTCATTTGATGGTTGTCAGGGATGAAGGTTGACAAACTGTCCTGTGCATTATGAAAGTCTAATGTCATGTTCAACAACATTTGTGGATCTAATCTCAACATATTTCAATACAAAACACCACTTGCCAAAATGAACACAATATGTGTGGATGTTTTTTTTTACCATCACATTCAGATTGGATGATCATTAAATTAAGTCTTAGAACAACTCATGAAGGGATGTTTACCCTCTTCTGCTGGGGCTGTCATTGAGAGATGTGTATACCTGAAAATGTCACTTATTTTAGGTACTTTCCCAACGGTAATTTCATCTGTCAGTGTATTAATCGGAAGGACAAACATTTAGGTTTGCGGCAAAGCCTTTTTTCGTGTAGGTGTGATAATCTGGTGTGAATATTGGATTTGAGATTGCACACGGAACTTTGTCATTGTCCACTTTAAAATGTGTCAATAACTCAACCTAAAACAAAAATCATATTCAACCAAAATGTAGGACATCAAAACACCCTCAAAACCTAACTTCATAAATAAATAAATATCCCAAGCTGTAAGATTCCAAACGACAGGGGCGCTACTTGATTTTTTTTCTCCTGCTTTAACACAGGCTTGCAGTTGTCTTCTCCCATTCTGAATTTGTTGGTTGTGTGATGTTACCAGGGAAGTTTGTTATGATGCGTCTAAGGTAATATCACACCCTGTAAAGATTTTAGAAGTGTTGTCCTTAGCTAACATTTTAAAACTATTCAAATGCTGGTTATTACCGCAATATTTAGGTATTTATGCAATGTGTATTACCGTATAGCGCTGGATGTGAGAGTCAGCTTGGCGTACTCTGCATTTTCCAATTGTTAGCAATGCTGCTTAAAAGTCTATTAATTAAGACAAGTTGGATCATTTTAGCTGATAAATTGGCTAGTGGTGAGTGAACGATATCTTTGAAACTCTTTTTTCGGTTGTTACAGCTGTGATAGTGTGCTCTGTTTATTGCCATTGCCCTTTGACGTGTATCTGTAACCTGCATTGTGTAGACCAGCACAGTCCCGCACCAGACTCGCACTCGCAACCTCGGGTATGGAAAGCGGGCGTGCTAACAAGGAAACTACAACTCCTTGTGCTACCATCTGTCATCTGTACATAAGCTTTCGGGTAGTAGTGAGGTTTACTCACAGCACAGCACTATACAGTCTGGCTTCCGTTACACGTTCAATTGTAAGTCTTATGGTAAAGATATTCCCCATTCAGCGAAGGACACGGCAGTTTGTTTTACATTATTGTGCCGATGTTTCTGTACCTTGAAACCCCAGAGTTTTGCAATGTTAGCCTGTAGCTCCTGTCGCGAGAAAAATGTTTTAAAAGCAAACCAGCTCTGCCCTCAGGGGGCCGACAAAACAGTGGTCCACTGGCCTTTTGCTACATGATATCAATTGTGAATGTATATTTATTTTAAAACTAAACTAAGCACCTAAAGTGAACATACAAGTAACAAACAATTTCTAAAACAAATATGGTAATTCATGTCCCTCTGTAAAAAATATTGCTGGCATCTCGTGGGCATGGTCGAACTCACAACTACCAAAACATCAATTGCTTCTCATGAGGTAGCCTACATCCAGCACAGGCTATGTTCTGCATCTCACACACGTTGTAGTTTCTTTTGGCCTGCAGTTTGAAGTTGAATTGTTCCACACAGAGAAGGCCAGGCAGATTTAGCGCATATCGGAAGAGGCTACAGAAGTGAGTCAACGGAGCCATCAATAGAGTTTGGTCCACCATCTTTGTTTGTTTTCTTTTCGCAGACATAGGCCGCTTGCATAGGCATTTTGTAAAGTACAGTTACGGTACTTAGGGGGTACAGTACTGTCTGTGGGTAAACCTAAATCCATAACACTTGTGGATTTTAGCCTCCTTGCTAGCACGCCCGCCCGCCTCCCATTGGTTGCTAGCTCAAGTCCGGTGTCTGGGACTGTTGTCTAAACAACACAGGGTACATGAAGATACAGAAATTAGAAATACTGGAATTTGCCATGCAATCTGACACTGCCCTTACTACTCACAGTAAAACAGCCAAACAGCAATGCTGTATGTAAGTAATTATGTGTACAGTGTACACTGTGTTTATTAATCATGGTATATTACTCCTTGCAATTCCAGGACACTGTATGCAGAGGGTAGACCAATGGAGACCAGAAGCCTTTACAGAACGTAGTTGGCCTTCCATTAAATTAGAATGAATGAGAATGGGGTAAAAGATTTTGTATTCCAGCTTCAGTCAGACAGGGCTTCTGGCCGCGCTGACATATCAAAGGAACCCATGCAGATAGACCAAAAATATTCCACCCGTTCAATAAAACCAGCACAACATGAACAGAAGCAAGAAGAGATGTTAAGCAGTTTTGATCCAAGGCCACCGTTGCAGGCCAGGCCTCCTTTGACAGATCCCTTTGAGCGGGTGAAAGGGAGGCGCTTGAAGACGAGTCAAGAGAGTTTGACAGACTGTCCCCGTACAGGTGCCTATATAGGCCCTCTTAAGGAGGACCTGACAGATCCCTCTTCTTCCCTTCCCAATGGCCCTGCCGTTATGACCAATGGCCCAAAGCATGCTGACCAGTCGGAGCATGTGGGGTCTCCATTGTCTCCATTCCGTGACCGCAGCTATAGTTTGCCTGCGACACAGAGGAGGCACCAATTCAAAACTGACCAGCATTTCAGACATTCAAGAATTATTTTGTCCCCTCTTCAGCCTTGTAGAGCGCTTCCAAGCCTAGAGTGCAATATGGCTTCTATGTCTTTAAGGACGGCTAATCAGATTGACAGGGATTGCATGGATTACAAAGGACTGGATAGGTTACACAGGAACTTCAGTGATAGCCGGCTACTGGAGACAATGGTGTCAGACAGCTCGTCCGTCAATTCCATGAAGTCTAACTTCAGCGTGCTGAACCCCATCAGACCCAAGGATGTGAGGAACAGGTAGGCTGTATTAGCTTTTTATGTTCAGTGCAGACTAGCTGTACCTGAGGGACGAGGTTAACTTTTGTGATGTGTCTACACGATGTGTCTACCCGAGTCACTGTTCATATTTTCTAGTGTTCTCCAGTGTACAAACTCAAGGAGAGTATGTTGAGAAAGTATGTTACATATTCATACTTATTCATATTTGTATTATCAAATAATGCATTGCTTGAGTCAGCTCACTTACAAGGGTATATCTTTACAAATGTCATATTAAAAGGCTAATGGGGAGATGTTTTAATGGAAGTTTCTAGAGCTTGTGTGTTCTACAGAGATATGTTTGTTATGTTGCCTGGTAACAGGGAGAGTACTAGAGTATAATTTGCATGTTTGTTTACTTTCTCACACTGTAGGAGCTTTCTCGAGGGCAGTGTACTCGGCCATGGAGCTCTTCTGGGAGCTGAGGAGCTGGACCGCTACTTTCCTGAGAGACATGTGGGCGTCTACATCGCTACATGGAATATGCAGGGAGAAAAGGTCACTAAAACTCATACTATATTCCCCCTTCTTTTCTGCATGGGTTTACAGTCCGACCCAAATTAGACATAGAAATATGAACAGAACAGAACTTTCTCTTTCCGACAGCTCCCTTTTCCCTTTGTGATTTGAAGCATAACTGTAAAGACTCAAGGCAGACTTCCATTTCAAAATAAAAGCTACTCTGTTCATATATTTTGGGTCACAACCCACCAGTTGAAAACACTGGTATATAATATGCAGTGACAGTCTAGCATTTTATTATTGTGCTACATATGTATTTGTGTTGTTAAGGTTGTATGTGTGTGTAAAATTTTGTCCAAAGAATTTGAAAGTGAGATGATCTTACTAGAGTGTACTGTACTTTAGAGTGTTTTAAGACTTTGTTTAGCACTTGAAATCACTGAAACCCCTTTAGTTTGGTTTGGGGTGATTATTAAAATTACTGGCAGGAACCATATTTATTTAGGCCTATTAACTAATATAACATGATATGACAGGAGTACAGAGAGACCCTGGATATCAGGTGGATTATATTGGTTTGGACTTCAGTTTGTTGCGTTAATATTCCAAAACAAACCAAATGAGGTTGGAAATGTTCTAGAATGTAAAATAAATCTTCCACTCCAAAGTGTGACTTCTATGGTGATGATCATTTATCATCATGTCTCCCATTCTCATGCTTAGGGACTTCCAAACAACCTGGATGATCTGTTACTTCCAACAGACACAGAATTTGCACAGGATTTCTACATCATTGGCATTCAGGAGGGGTGCCCTGATAGGCAAGTTTGATCTATAATTTTATATACCTTTGATGAGTATCTTTTTTTTTCTCAGTCTTGTAATGAATGTGTTTGTTTTGTATTAAACAGAAGAGAATGGGAAATTCGCCTTCAAGAAACACTGGGACCTTATTATGTCATGCTATACGCAGCTGCTCATGGTGTTCTCTATCTCACGGTATTTGTGCGAAGGGATCTTATCTGGTTCTGCTCAGGTTAGTAAATTGACAATGTACTACATCAGATTAAGAGGAAAGGATTATGTATGTTTGAAAGTGGTTCAATGGATACTCATTCTATTTATACAGGAGTTCACATTCATTGATTCAGTGTTGATTTGTATTGTGTCATTACAGAGGTGGAGCATGCCACAGTTACAACGCGCATTATCTCTCAGATTAAGACCAAAGGAGCCGTGGGCATTGGATTCACCTTCTTTGGAACCTCATTTCTGTTCATTACATCCCACTTTACTTGTGAGTAGAATTCTTGTTGCTGTATTAGCTTGTGAGTAGAATTGTGTTGTTGTATTAGCACCTAAGTGCAGACCATTAGCAATATGCTAACGTATCTCTTAAGAGGTCTGATATTGATGTGTGACATTCAGATTTTAAAGGTGCTATGTATATGCTAGAATTTTAGAAATGTCCTTATATGGAAGCCTTGCCACTCAGCAGCCATCATGGCAACACCTCCAGGCAGCTATCTGGGGCAATCAAGATCAGGCTCCTATCTAAATGAATGGGGAGATATCAGGCTCCTATCTAAATAAATGGGGAGAGCCTTAACTTCACATACAATGGTCAAACAAGCCTTAAAAGTTCATAGCTGGAATCGCCATTTAAATATAATAGATATAGACAGCATACAGCATACATAGTCGCTCTAGTTTTCTTAGTATGTGTGAAGGACAGATTTAAACAAGCCACCTAGGCTATGCGCTATGCGGTTCTATGGTCAGGGTTGGACCACCCCACGAAAATGTAAAAAAAACTTGCACAGCACGGTATCGCCAACTGTTAGATAAGCGTGTTGTTGTTGTTTTGTAAGGTTTTTGCAGGTCTTTCAGTAGTCATATTGCTAGTTTTCAACCAAAACTCCTTTCTGCTGCATTAAATGAAGAGCTACAAGAGTCTGTTTGCCTGTTTGACTAAATGATTGTAACATAAATATCAATCAAGGTTAATACTAATGCTCGCCTCCTTTGAATCATGAAAATGTTTTTATAATTCCTTTAGTCATGTTGCATGTTACTGTGTTGTGGATTTGTATTACTATTGTTGTAATACTTTTGTTGCAGCGGGAGATTCCAAAATTTATGAGAGGATACTTGACTACAACAAGATTATTGAAGCCTTGGCTCTTCCAAAAGCCCTCCCAGACACTAATCCATATCGCTCCATCTCCTGTGAGTTGCTGTGTACCTCCAGCTGATGTTCAATACATAAAAGTACTCAAACCGCCATGCTACATCGTCATTTACAAGTTATGAGGCTTCTTGGGTAGCTTAGGTTGGCTTCAGCGGGACAATTGTCAGAAATGCAAAGAGTGTGAAAATTAAAAGCTTGGTCATGTCATAAGGTCTGACAATGATATACATAGCTGGATTAAGAGCACAAAGAAGCTTTGGGTCTAATCAGAGGGCCCTCTCAAAATTAGAACCATTTTCAGGCCATCTAGGAAATGTCCCATTGTTTTTATTTGTACTCGTAACATGTTATCTGGTCACTTTATCACCAAGTACCAAGTAGGCCTACGTGTAGATATGTTATCGACTGAGTATGCAATACTCATAGCCTTAAGCTACTTGTCGCACCCCTACACATCGGACAATTAAATCAATTTGAAGGGCTTACCATTTTTAGCCCTGTACCGTGGAAATATATACATGATAGTTGTACATTATAGTAGTGTACTGGGGCTATAACCACTAGTCCACATTCTGGTATTCTAAATTGTGACAAAATCTTATGAAAGTTGGGGCAGGGAGATTCAAGATTGTAATTGAGCTTGCAGATTGTCCCATTTAAGTCCATGTGAACTGCCCAAGAAGTCTCAGAGAAATCATGACTTCCCTGTACCATTCGTGATTTTACACTGTTAATTTGTCAGATTGTAAGGAAACACTCATTTTAGCAAGATAATTGACGACAAACACCGGACATACTTCCTTGTCTATATTTCATTTCCTTAAACCTGTTTTATGGTTGTTTCTCACTTTCTCTGTCTCTCTCAGCGGATGTAACAACACGGTTTGATGAGGTCTTTTGGTTTGGGGATTTTAACTTTCGCTTGAATAAAGACCGTTACGGAATTGAGGCCGTCCTGAAGCAGAGTGATGGCCCAAATATGGAGCCCCTTCTACAGCACGACCAGCTTCTAAAAGAGATGAAAGACGGTAGGTTCAGATGGTCTGAGAGGCCTGATTCATACACATTAAAAGATGATTTAGAAAAGGGCTAATATAGTGTACATCTGTTTACAGGAGCCATCTTTAAAGGCTTCCAGGAGGCACCCATTCATTTCCTGCCCACATACAAGTTTGACATCGGTTGTGACATTTATGACAGCACCTCAAAACAAAGGACACCCTCCTACACGGTGAGGAAGAACAAATATTTTTCCATATTCTACAGATCTTCAGGTTGAGGTAAGACTACATATATGAAGTTGCCATAATGAATCTCTCTTTTAAAGGACCGTATAATCTTCCGTAGCAGGCAAACCGATGATATTAAAGTCATTAGGTACACTGCCTGTGCGTCTATCAAGACATCAGACCACCGGCCAGTGATCGGGATGTTCCAGGTGAGGGTCCGTCCTGGAAGAGACAAGTAAGTAAAGCCCCGTGCTCTTCCTTATGTTCTCAGGAGACAGAGCTCTCCGTTATGTTCTCAGGAGACAGAGCTCTCCGTAATGTTCTCAGGAGACAGAGCTCACAGTTTTGTTCTCAGGAGACTGAGCTCTCCCTTATGTTATCAAGAGACTGTTATGTTGTCAGGAAACTTAAAGAAACCCACTGGCATTTTAGGGAGGCAAGTACATGTAGACTAGAGGTTGTCATGGGAAGAAATAACATTAGCTTTATGGAGGAGTGTCTGGTTTGGAGAGTATTTTTTGGAGAGTATTTTTCAGGGGAGGACTTTTGGTTTTACCCACATATAACATTTCCATAATCTTGTTCTGTCTGTCAGCATTCCACTGGGGGCTGGGCAGTTTGACCGAAGCTTGTACCTGGAAGGCATTCGCAGGAGGATCAGCCGTGAACTGCAGAGACAGGAGGCCATGAAGAACCAACAGAACAGCACTGTTTGTTGTATATCCTGAAAAAGTGCCAGGATGCTCCTAACTACCTTAGAAAAAGCAATGTGTCCACCTGGGGCAGGACCCTTCTGCTGGTCAGTTGTGAGGAGGCTGGACTCCTGAGCAGCTGCTCCCAAGGTGTCTGGAGGAGGCAGAAGGAGGATCTCAGATGTGGCAATTATGAACATAGGCACTGCAGTCACTTGGGAAGACTAGGTGCCCTGTGGTTACTTAATAGTTAACAAAGTTAACAAAGTTTTTTCTCAGAACTTACATTATTAAACTCATGGAGAGGGAACATTGTCTTACACATGCATGTGCACATACAGTCTTTTATATATTTTTGCCTATTTTATACAGTTCAGTTGATCTGTCACACAGACACATAAAACATTTTCTTCACATTTTATAGAACTGTTGTATGGCCTTAATCACATAGTTCACTTAGACACCAAGGATTTCTAACATATTGTGTAGCAAGGTCTATGGCATTTAATCACTTGAATCATTCACATGATCATTATATTGATTTCCATCCATACCTTTCAAAAATGATTTGTATCAAGTAATTTGACTAATCAATATTCCAATAATCCAAACTGAGAACTAGAGTTAGGGCAAATGGCAAAAGTGCACTTTTGAAAGCAGAGTAAGTTATAAATGCAGTGACATTTTCTCTACTCAGATTTACTCTACTCTTTTACTACTCTTCTTTAAAAAATTAAAAAACAGAAGTGAGTTTCAAACTCAGCCATAACTTACAGGCAGCTTCCAAGACCATTTCAAAAGAAACTTCAGATACTTCCAAAGCAATCTCATAACATTAAACCCCAAAAGGCCTGAAGCATGAAGAGCAGACATAGCCAAGACATTGGATTGAACACATGATGCAGCTATGGGTTTGTTGGTGTTCTAGCAAGATTGAGGTTTTCTGCTACATTCAGAAATGTAAAAAACAACACTTTTTTTGTGAATATAAAAGTCAGACCTAAAGTAGAATATTTTAGTTTTTGCACTTCTGTTTTTACATATCTTTATAACGCACAGGCAACTTGCCCCATTGAAATTAGCCTGAGAGGCCTCAAAAAGAGTAATTCTGTACTCTGCCCGTAGTACGTATTAATAATCCGTGAGGTGTATTGTTCGGGGAGCTTGATGTAAAAGGTTTTTCCAGTTTAAAAGGTTTCTCTGCTTCTAATCTTTTAAAAGGCCACCATAAATATCTGAATAACCTTCATATCTTATTCAAGCCCATTTCATTGTCATTCAGTGTTTTACAAAAACCATGTGAATGCATTAGCAGTGGTGAAATCTTCTTTTCATGTTTAACACATTAAAGCTGCATTATGTTACTGTACTGTATACATGGAGAATCAATGATGTGTTTGGGTGAAGGCAGAGTTGACCTTCAACAGAAATGAATGGCCTTAAACCATCATGTAAGTTTCAGTAATTCATTTTTTAATGTTTTAAGTGATGAGATTGTCGAGCATTGTACGAGTCCCTCCTTTCTTCTGTCTGTTATGACAACCATAGATCTTCTGTTTGAAATGGCTTAAAGTGTTTCTATGGTTTACATACTAAGCCTCTTTATAGTACTGTAACATGATACTTATTTAAATAAATGTTTTACATGGTAAATATTTCTATGTTTTTACGTGTGCTAGTACATTGAATTCACATAGTTGATTCAATACATAACTTTAAAACCTACTCATAGTGCTTTTTAGTTTTTTTCTTAGCTTAAGTTCTAATGGGCACGAGAATGTAGGCCTAGAGAAAGACAAATCTATTGTTTTTGTCAGATAATAATGTGAATTGTGAAAATTGATGAAATATATTATGCCACATTGAACTTCTCACATTAGAACGTACTGAATGCTCCTTCAAGTGTGAATCCACCCATTAGATTGTGTAAGACACAAGCACACTGTAAAGTCAAGGCAACTCTCCCATTGGGGTCAGGATCAGGAGATTTAGCTTTTAATCAGCATCAGTGATTTTGGTGCCAGTAACTGACCCAGAAGTCTTTTTCTCCATAGTGTTGCCAATCAGTGCTTTTTGCTGGTCAGGCAATTAGTTTTGGTGCCATAACAAAATGTTGGCCAATTTCCTACCTTTTAGGCTGAAGCAAGCATTGACCATTGAAATAAATGGGAGTTATAATTAGTTCGTTTCCAGTTCCATTTTAGCTGTAATCCGTTTCAACAGTAAACAAACAGGTTCATTGTTGCACACCGCAGTCTCCTTTAAAATTAGAGGTCTCCAATGTTTTGAGGGATTTTTCATTTGAACAAATGCACTACACCTGCTTATGTAACTCCTTTAATCATTCTTGCTTTACTGAAGAATGATTGTGACCCATATGCATTTGAATCTTTACATCTATGTGTATAGAAATTAATCACATTTATTTTGACCTTTTGACAAGCAACAAGTAATAGTTAACCCATCTTCAAATGAGCTGAATGCACACACACTGTATTCCTCGCCCTATACACACACCAATGAATATGCAGAACAAGAGTGTGGAGCAATTGGTTCTGATGTACAGTTCATTCTTTTTTTTTTGTTCAGATGCAGATTTAAAGCCTTACTTGTAACAACCTTCAAAACTGCTGATGTACCCATAAAATTGATGCACAGCAACTTCCTACACAAAAACAGCAACCATGAAAAGATAACTTAATACAAGAATGTGCGTATGCACTCCACATCTGTCGTATAGGGTTTAATCAAATTTGGTACAACACCAAGTGACCAGAATGGTGCTGCATTCGTCAAATGTTCAATCAGAGTGTAGGCTCACCCAGGTTAACACCTACGGATGTATTCAGACATTATTCAATTGTGCAATATATACAGATTGTAATCCTTTTGCATTGATCTGGTATGTAACATCTTTCAGAAGTGTACAAATGGAATATTGCACACTAGTCACATTTTGGATACCCTCACCTGGGGCTGTATATATTTTAAAAAATAACTGATTCTTTTGAGGGGTCAAATTTAAGGGCACAGATTAATATGTACAAATGCAGACCAATTTCAGACTCCTTTAAAAATGTGTTTAAGGACAAATGTGTGATCATTCTCCAGGTGACATATACGCATGTTACACTACCACCAGTATCTTGCAAAATCACACATTTCCACAAAAATCTGTGTATCGGTGTCTGTACCTCATCATGTCCTCAGCAGATGGCACACTCCCAAATACAAGTTCTTCTTAACTGTTAAGACCATGTAAAAAGTTGCCATGCATCATGTTTCTGCACACACAGGCCCAAGGCATAGCCTGCTACCTTGAGTTGATGAACCCCAAAGCTGAAGCTCAACTGGACATTCTTGTCCCTTTGAGGCCAACCATTACTTATACAACAAGAGGATACATACTGTGTGTAATTATCTGTAAATCAATATATTAGTGCACAGTAAACAGTGCAGGCATTGTCAATTCATACTGTCAAGCTTATGTAGTTCTGGCATGTGGGGCATCAACTTTGAGTTTCTGTAGTCCCCTAAAGGGTCATGATATCACTTGCGTTCTCAGCAGGACAAATATACTATTTAAATTATTGAGAACTCAGATCATCAAATTCCAAAACTCAAGAAATGCAGCATACAGGTGTATGCATGTACAGTTAGGTGCTTTGTAGTCAGGACAATTACAATTACCACCAAATGTGAGTGTGGCAAAATGACACATGCTCCTCCAGCTGAAAAGTGCAGCGCACAGGTAAAAAGATTATTAAACAGATTCAAATCAATAAAAGATATCCCATCTGTTGTGTGTGTGTGTGGAAAATTGATCTTCTGCTATTTTTTTTTTATCAAGCCAGTCTCACCAATCCAACAAGCCTACAAACAGTATTACACCAGGTAGTTTTCTGAAATCATCAATACAATGTTTATCACAACAAATACAATGCGTCATAAGAAAAGAACAGAAATCCGTCTGCTTGTAAGACCAGTTTGCAAGTGCCCAGTCTGTACCCCAAAGCATATTGTAGAAGAAGAGATTGTCAGTCTATCGGAAGAGACGATACGTCCGGGGCAGGCGTCCATCTTTGCTAGAGAGTGCTGCTTGGATGTGCTCATACGAGGGCATCTCTGTCAGGTCGCCCAATGCAGCCACCGCTGGTTTAGCACGCAGCATCTTCGCGGTCACTCTCTTAATATCATTTGCTGTAACATTACCTTAAAATAATAGATAAAAGTAAATGTACACAGATGAATAATTACCTTGAATAACAATGACAAACTGCTTGATGGCTTCAAATTACATCCAATCCCATAAAGTCAATACTCACTGATTAACTGACAAAGCTCATGGGGCAGCTTCCTCTTGCCCGTGGCTAGAACTTGCCGTCCAACATCTTCAAAGATAACCGGACGCGACTCCAGATTCATCATAAGCATCGATTTAAGCTGCGTCTTGGCTCTTTCCAGCTCCATCTTAGTATCAGTTGGACAGAAATAGTTAGAGCCATATCACTGAGCACAGTGCAGGTATGAGATTCATTATGGTGGATGTCTGCTCACCTCTCCCGCTGTTCCAGCCATTTGAATGAACTCTCTAGTTATAATCTCAACCATCTCCCGCACCTTCAAAAACCATGCATCATGTTAATACAGAAGTACCTCTCAGCAGAGCAAGCTTTATAAGACCACCCAAATGTCCAACACTTTACATAATCAGTAAAGAGGTTATTAATATCATCCTTAAATCATAACAACCAAATGCTAACTTCAAACACCGTCTTATATGAGGAACATTCAAGTGCCGTTAACTTCTAGCACTAACTGGTCTTTTAGTGACTTTCAATTTGAAACTAGATTGAGGACCGAGATGTACCTGTCTTGGGTCTGCACTGGCATGGATACACAATAGGCCGCTGTCCTCATAGCTGTGATGGTACGCAGTAGCATTGTACATCCAGTGATGTCTGGAAGGCATTAGACAACAACACAACAGGTTTGGATTTATCGCATAATTTTACTATACAAACAAGTTTTAATATTCTCTTAAAGAAGTCACACCTTCACCAACTAAAAGACATATAAATGGCAGCAGGTTTAGACTGGTAGCCTGGGTGATATAGATGCTAATTGAACACTGCCATCCTGTCTTCACCAGAGCTACATGTGGCTTCTTCTCTGATAGCTTGTGTTTTGACACAATGATGTGCTAATGATATGAAATCCTAGCCTGACGATGTCATACTCATAATTCTAGTCAGAATATGAGTCTGATACTGCTCCATTGAGCTGTGATTTTGGGGCGTGTTTCAACGAACCAGGAAAGAAAATGCCTCTTCGCTCAATTGGATACCTAGAACCAATCAGAGCAACGTAGTATGACAACCTGATACATTCAACTTTTACCGGATTCCGTAGGAAGGACGGCAAAAACATATTTTCGATCGACAAATGCCTTAATCGCGTTTCTCTGTTCCTCTTTCAAAATGAATGTGCTGTCAATATCTGTGAGATATGCATGCTCACGTTATACTTATTAGCAGCGAGTCTAGCTAGCTACTATGTGTTTCAGTGGATTTTTGGTCTAAGTGTTAGCAATAACCTAACAAGAATGGGCTAAAGAGCTTCAGTTAAGACCTACAATCCTCTGCAACATTCGTGTTGCACATACACAACTAACCGAGTCGATGTAGACATAAAAAAGTTGTGTAGATAGCTTAATTCACAGAAAATATTTCCCACTAACAGGCTCCTGAGACGCCGCCATCTTGGTACGATTTCGAATCTACCGTTAATTCAACTCAAGCCATCTGTCCATCATCGTATAAAGCCCACCCTGAAAATTTGATTAGCTAGATCCGTTTCGGATCTGTGATCATTTCTCCCCAACGGAGCAGTGCCAGACCGAACTAACAGACCAAAAATGTTGTGGGCGGGGTTCGGTCTGGTATCCAGGCTAATGAATTCCCTCCCTGCAAGTTGACGGGATTGGTTCCTTAGATATGTGACGTATGAAACCCAGGCTGTCTGATTCAGTGTTTTAAAAAGACAGTCACTGCAGTTCCAAGGTGGAAATACTCAGCCATGGTGTTGACTGCTTATTTCTCTCATGATATGTGGTGCAAATGATTTTCACTGGAGGGGGGCTTTAAGTAACATGTAAAAACGAAAACAGTAAATATGATTGAATTCTAGGTAATACTAAATTATATATTATTAATAGGGCTGAACGATTAATTGCATTTGCGGTTTAATCGCGATATGATGAGACGCGATTTTCAAACCGCAACTTTTTTAAGATGGAAAATTTTGCACACAGTGATTAAAGCAGCATAACAGATCACTTGCTAATCGCTAACGAGATGCTAGTGGCTCAAACTATCGAAATCTCTTGAAATGTGCTTACTTTGACACTATGACCAACTAGTTAGTCAACAACTGTCCTAACACAGTCAAACATCAAGCAAGTGCAACACAAGACGGCAAATAAGCTACTTTCTAGTTCAGCAGACAGTAAAAACCAGGCGGCTTCAGGCACACCTACATAACGCAGTCATTTGCCTACAAACCCTGGTATGGCAATGGCACAGAGGCGATTCTCCATATTAAAAGTAATTGTAGCGCCCCAATTTTCAAAGCTGTTATTTTAAGGTAAAACTGCTTTTCCTAACCCTAACCCTGAAGTACAATTACTGCATAAGGACAATTTAAAAAGTGCATGCTTTGTTTATACTTGACTTTGTAACTTAAATGCACAGTGGCAAAACCACCGATTTGTTTCTGTAATGAGCAGTTAAATACAAATGTAAAATGTGGGAAAGAATATTTCACATTAAATGTATCTAATATTGTGTCATATTTAAGTCATTTAGTAAGTTTTTTTAGAGAAAAAAAAAGAGGATAACATTTAAAAAAAAAATCGCATATCGAATCGCAATCGCAATATTTTGGGGAAAAATCGCAATTAGATTATTTTCCCAAATCGTTCAGCCCTAATTATTAATAACCAAACTGTTTAAAATAAGCAACTTCACGTGTGATATTTAAGCAATAAGGTTCGAGAGGCAGTACGGTATCGTCAATAATGTACTTGTTCGAGGGAGTTGTTAGGCCCGACGCGCAGCGGAGTGCCGGCAAACCCTCGAACAAGTACATTATTGACGATACCGTACTGACTCGAGTACCTTATTGCTTTTATAACACGGTTGCCAGCGACTTTATAAATATTAAGTACAATAAAAGTAAACAGTAAGCTGCCTTTCAGCACAAAAAAAGTTGTAGACACCAAACGTTGTGTATCGCATTTCAGTAGCCAAGAGAAAATAGTCCCCCTTTGTGTGGCTGTTGCTATGCAACAGACAAATAGCGTTAGGAACTTAACGTCTGTTAGACCTAGCACAAAAGCTACTTGTGTTTCAAATGGGTTTTTGGTCTAAGCGCTAAAAGTCAACTACAAATAATATTCGAGACTTTCAGTAAAGACTTTCAATACTCTGCAACATTCGCGTAGCACAGAAACAACTAACCGAGTCAATTTAGACATATAAAAAGTCGTGTAGATAGCTTAATTCACATGAAACATTCCCCACTACATTAGCCACAACACGCCGCCATCTTGGATAGATATTTCCTTTTGAGTGTGTACTGATATGGAACGCTCAGGTAGATGAAAACAGGTCGTACAGTTACTATACCGTAGAATATAGCACACCCCGGAACTAACTCTCAGAATGGTGGATTCCATCTACCCGTGTTATAATTCCATCTACCCGTGTTATAAAAACAAATAACCACCTTACAGACACTGAGATGAAGAGCCAATTTCTACCGTTGTAATGTTTCATCATATGCACAACTATACATGGTGGAAAATCTCATTCTAATACTGCTTTACTTCAAAAACACTTTATTGCTTGTTGCATTGCACCTACAAATGTGTTATTTGTAAGTTATTTGTTCATATCACATATCACGTACCTGTTGAATTGTATACTTGTGTGGAGCTGTGATATTGTACTCGTGTGGAGTTGTGATATTGTAATTGTGTGACCTGTGATATTTTACTTGTGTGAGCTGTGATATTATATCTGTTGAGTTGCATACTTGTGTGAGCTGTGAAATTGTACTTGTGTGGAGCTGTGATATTGTACCTGTTGAGTTGTATACTTGTGGGTGGAGCTGTGATATTGTACCTGTTGAAGTGTGGAGTTGTGATATTGTACTAGTGTGGAGCTGTGATATTGTACTTGTGTGGAGCTGTGATATTGTACTTGTGTGGAGCTGTGATATTGTACTTGTGTGGAGCTGTGATATTGTACTTGTGTGGAGCTGTGATATTGTACTTGTGTGGAGCTGTGATATTGTACTTGTGTGGAGCTGTGATATTGTACTTGTGTGGAGCTGTGATATTATATCTGTTGACTTGTGTGGAGCTGTGATATTGTACCTGTTGAATTGTATACTTGTGGGGAGCTGTGATATTTTGCTTGTGTGGAGCTGTGATTTGTGTGGAGTTGTGATATTGTACCTGTTGAGCACATTGAGGTAGAGACGAGTAAACATGCCTTTTCCGGGCCCACCTGCAGAGAAGGAGCCTCCACCTCCCATCATCATGTTGAGGACGGCAAAAGGAATGAAGTCATCCTCCTGTCACACAAAACAATAATGCACAGGTGGATCATTCAATCACACTGGTCCAGGTAATAAGTCTACTTTCAGACATGCTGCTTTCATGTGCGATATGCTCTTCTTTTTTCAGTTTGTTTCCGTTTCTTTGTTCAAAGGTTTCCAAATCCTGATAGTGGTGTGGTGATCTACTCCAGAAGTGCTGCACCTACACTTTCAGTTGAATTCATTCTTTTTCACCTATCTCTAAGTCCCGCCCCAAAAACACAGACAAGCCAATGCCAACTCAGGCCCAGCTACACTCAGAGATCTTAAGCTTATAACTCCAGAGTGGAGTCTACATATAGCTTTACATTGTGTACATATCCCTCCATGGCATAATAAAGTCCTTTTAGGCGGCTTCTAGACAAAATCAGGACCTGTCTCTACATGTTGTGTAGAGCCTCTTGGGATATAGCTAGCTTTGACGCTGACAGAGGTCATGGTTACTCCATTCTGCTCTGCTAGTTGTGTCAGACTTAGCAACAGTAACTAAGGGGCGCAGGGCTTAACGATAGGTGAATTATACCATGACTCCATGGTACACATGCTGAACTCTGGAACAAAATGCAGGGAAAATGTACTTTATGTACACCCTGCCACAATAGCTCTTAATCTTTAAAGCTGCACATGGTCAAATCTGGTTATGAATGGGGTGCACATTTTTCATGAATTCAGCAACTTCAGTGGATAAGAGTTAATGGAGCACAAGGTTGCCTCTCACTGAGAAATAACTGAGTTTAATAATCATATAACTACTGTATAAGAAGAATGACGTATGTTTAGGATCAGTGTTACTTCATACTACTCCTGAAAATATTTTGTTCTTTGCAGGGAATAATTCATTCTTATAAATATCTGAGGTCAGGCAGACAATCACAATAACACAGATTCTCTAAATAGATACCATCTCTCTTTTGGACGTATATAGTTGCATAAGAGCAGTCTCAAAGATTCAACTCACAAGGAATGAGCAACTCTCCAATCCAATCATGATGTGTGTTAGCTCAGGGATAGGAGTGGGACCAAGGCTCACATCGGACATGTCTTTGTCCATCTGGAGACAAATTGGAGACAAAACATACAGTTATAGATTATAGGCATATTATATAGAAATATACTAAATATTAGAATATATTTTAGGAATATGACCTAAGTAATTATAACAAATTTACTTTGATTGATCTAGTATTTTGATGTGTGATTTTGATGTTTGAGTAAAAGAAAAACACGAGTTTGACTGATTTGACAAATTGATGTTCAGTTCAGAGATGGTGTTTTTAACATTTAATCTATTACGTGACTTATATAATATAATAATATTAATTAATCAAACAGAATTGAGTTTCAGAATATTAATAACATTCCAGCGCTCACAGACCTGTCCTAATGCCTTTCAATAGGCTTGTTGCAGCTTTTTGATAAGCTTGCTCATTTTAATTGCCATTTTTAATGACTTATTTTCTCACTTTAGTTCTGATCCAGATCAGTCTGTCCTAGCCAGCTCCAGATGACCAATCAAGGGGTTAACTGGGCAGAAGGATCTAGTCTTAATGGGGAACGTACAGATTTTTTAAACTGGGCCCTATTGTCCCATCTTTTTGGGTGCACATTTTTACTTGGGACAAAAACGATAAAAATTGCTCCAGTATTGAGTGTATAGCCCTATAACCAGCAACCGCAAAACAGCTATGTAATGAGATCATTTTTTCCACCATTGACTAGGGTTGGGTACCGAGAACCGGTACCAATACGGCACCGGTTCCATACAACCGATACCTACCCGGACCGAAATGCAACGCAGATTTCAGTGCTTCCTTTCGGTGCCTGAGCAGATTTTTTTTTTTTTTTTTTTATTTAAATTTTTATAATTTAACAAAACTAGCGATAGCTAACGAGATGTAACGTTAGTGGCGTAGATCTTTCTGAGTACGATCTGTATACTTTTTTGTGTTGCTAACAGATTTCGTGGGGCACATATAAAACTGCTCCATCTCCCAATGTAGACTCTCGCCTGTGTCGCTCACGCTGCATTCCGTATGGGACTAGTGGAAACGAGATTTGTGTTGAGTAGTTGCCATGGTAATGGGTTGACTTGCGTGTGGTTTCGGTTTCAAGATAAGTGTGGTTGTTCTAAGCAGAAGTTGGATACGCTTTATTAAACGGAGAGCTACCGTCTCATCCAAAGATATTCCTTCTCAATGTGAGTTCTTAAGAGAGCACTCGGACGCTACAATAACATTGCAACAGTCTGACAGCGAAGAGCAGGCAGCCTTGCACAGAGCAAGCACAAACAGAGCTAGCCATCAACATAACGGAGAAAATGTCGAAAGGTAAACGATCAAAAGTGTGGCTGTATTTTGCACAAAAAGATTCAAACAACGCGACGTGCAGCATATGCAACAACAAAATTGCGTGTAAATGGACGAGAGAACTCAAGAGGCTCTGAAGCTAAACTCTTAAAGGGGCAGTACACATTCACGAAACCAGTGGGTTTAAATAAATGCAAACTAATTAATATTTTTTTTACTCTGAAGGCAAACATGCTCATATTTCTGCAAAAGTGTGTGTACAGAGTGTGTTATGTATTTATTTATATTTATTTAAGTATACTGTAAACAGTTGTTATAAGTTAATATATTGTTCATAGTTGAAGTTAAAAGGTTTGAAGCCAAGTGTTTTGTATTTATTTTTATTTATAGTATACCTTAAACAGTTAATATATTGTTAAATTTGAAGAAAACTATTTGCCTTGGCAATAAATAAGCCTAATGTCTTTAATAAAAAAAAAAAAAAAGTATCGGTTCTGGCACCGTTTAGGCACCGGTATCGTTTTAAAAGTATCGGTTATGTACCGGTATCGGAAAAAACCCAAACGATATCCATCCCTACCATTGACAGGCTCATAATGTTAATACAAGTGTCTGACTGCATGGAAAGGATCCCTACAGAGATAGATCTGTGTCTGTTTACCTCAGTAACTATAAAGAAAGTGCAGAAACAGTTATTTTCTATAGGTTCTTGGACCAGGGATTAAAAGGCATCTTCTTCTCTCCTATGAGACCTCATTCACTCACTGATGTTGTTTACAGGTTATCTGAATGCAACGTATTTAAGGTTTATATGGTTTAACTGCCTGTTATATTTAACAACTGGCAACCATCCCATGACTACTGTCATTGTTTACAGTTATGAGCACCAATTTGGCTTTCCATCTTACATTCAATCTGGTCTGTGGCTATAACAACTATGTTTCATGTTTTTTACTGTAAGAATAAACTGTTCATTCATTCAGCAATCATACAATCCCTTTTGTACCATGCCTTGACTCATTTAATATCTAGCCAAACGCTTTACAGTGCACGGTAGTATTACAAATATTAGCATAATGTAATAGAACCAGATCAACTGGTCTCAGTGATCTTACAGGTGGTGATTGATTGGGTAAGTTTATGTATTGGTGGCATGTGGTGCACACTAGCTAAGGCTGAAAACCATACCATATAAACCGAGCATACCTTGATGATGCCACCAGTATACTGAGCTACTGACAGGTCCACATTGCCTGATGTGCTGGCTCCCCACACTGGCTTCAGATCCAGCATGTACTTCCTGGCACAGGCCACCAGCTGCTCGTGCTCAATGCCCACCCCAGCCAGGACCATGCGCTCAGGGCAGTAGTAGCTCCTGAGATAGGAGTGGAGTAGTGCACGGTCTATCTTCTCCACGTTCTCCACAGGGCAGAAGCGAGCCAGCCCAACTGTGTTTCCACGATATGCAGCCTATATCCACAAACAATTACATCACCAGTTGTAAATAACTCAATATTTTGTTCATGCGCATACGGCTTACACAAAAACACGTGGAGAATGATTATTAGTTTCAGCATCTAGAATACGGAACACAATCAGATGTAAAAAAAACCTCAATATTTTGTTCATGCGCATACAGCTAACACAAATACATGTAGAGAATGATTATTAATTTCAGCCACTAGAATACGGAACAGAATCAGAACCGCTTTAAGAAGATGACTTACAGCATGGATCATTTCTGTGAGCAGAGGCTCAGGGTCTGGCCTCATGTTCAAGTCCTCAAGCTCAAAACGTACTGCCATCCTTGCCATCTCAATTTCCTCATCTGAAGGAACACAGAATTTCCAAACCACTTAATTACACACATCTTAGTGTCATCATTCTTATATTGACCTTATTTTTTAAATGTGCTTCTGATCTTTAATCTTAGAAAGAAGCTTCCTGAAATAGCTGTCTGGAGGTTTTACCAAAATGGCTGAGTAGACAGACTTGGAGCTTAACTAGTGGTGCCAACACTACCAAGCTCTGCTGGTACAGAAAGAGGCTGCCCAACATCAAGGGCATGATTTAAATACCCAGGGAGCACACATACTGATGGATAAAAAAAAAACTCACATCTGTACACTGGATAAAGTAAAGATGAATACATTCAAAAGCAAATGTATGTGACTGCCCTTTTGTGCCATATTCTAAACCAAGAAATACAGTACATGACAAGGGGGTAGCTAATTGGTTAAAAAAATGTTGGCATATCTGCATAAAATAATTTGATGTTTGTGCTTGAACATTTGCATAGAGATTCCGCATGACCTGCTGAGCCCTGGGTGAATTGACGTAGAATGCCAGATTACGGGTTGTTTTTAATCTGACATTATTGCGGATTTCATATGTGAAAGACCAACTGTGAAAGTGTAACCCCTGCACCTGCAGACAGCAGACTAGAGCAGCTCCTGAACATCCACACTCACCTAGCAAGCGTGGCTGCAGAACTGCATCTGAGAGAAGGCTGACAACAGTATCCAGACCCTTTACCTCCGCAGACACAGCATACATAGTAGTGTCTCTGCAGGCAAATACAAAAAACATGTAGAAATACAAGCAGGATTTGCACTACTGCCTCAAAATAACTCTTAGTACTATTAAATACCTGGATGTTTGACAGTCACAGATGCCACCATGCTTCTCCAGAGTCAAGAGAATTTCGTCCTTACTTCCAAACTGTGCTGTGGACTTTAGTAAACAGTAAAATTAATTTAAAAATGTCCCAAAGTATTTTTAACTCCCTAGTCACTTAACAATGTCTGCTGATAAGACTACAGCATAGTATTATTTCTATAGACAGCACTATGTTTGGATGATATTAACAGAATATCACAAATCTACTTAACTGACTAAATATAACATGAAAATGAACACTTACAGAAAAGGCAAGCTTCTCCACAAAATGTGAGATCCCACTGGGGTATTTAACTTCATGTCTTGATCCGGAGTTTACTAAAACTAACAAAAGATTGAGAAACAATATTAATATTAAATATAAAAGGTCAAAATGGTTGAGGGACACTCAAAAACAGATTGAAAACTACACAGACTTACTTCCAACTGTGCAAAATTCGCCAAATTTATTCTGTGAGGCAACTTTAAGGCCGTTTTCAAGAGTTGTGATCTTTGTTTCGTACTGTTCTTGTCCGTCCACAGAAGCGAACACTGGCTTTGGGATTCCAGGTAAGGGGGCGGAAAGAGATACATTTGGATAACCATTGCTGCTGCCACTGCTGTATTGCCTACATGCGGCAATGCCAAACCTGTAACATTGCAGACATATCAGATAGTTAATACATTTGCTTACACATTTCCTCCTATAACTGTGTAACTCGTGTTTCATGCAACATGACCTGGAGATACGAGCCCTCCGCTTGAGTTTATGGAGCAATTTATTAGCTAACTAAGTTAGCTGTCTTTCTTTAGTGGTGGAGGGCTAGGCTACATAATACCTGCAAATGAAAAGCTAAACTGAAATGGCAAGCCCTACATTAAATTATTTATTCAGACACCGCCCTCCTGACATCTAATTAACTACTGCGTTAGCATGATCCCTCTACCAAATTTCTTCAAATTACTTTTTACCTCTGTACTCGTCCCCAAGCTTTAAATCTTGACATGTGGGTCGCCATATTGAAAGTAGGCTACTTGCCTTTGGAAAAGGTGCCTATGCCTTAAACCCGGAAGATATTGCGGTCTGTTGTGAAATTAGCCTAGCATATTACCCTAGGACGAATCAGAGGACGGGCTCTGGACAAATGCCGACATTCGCTTCCGGTTTAGGATTGGAGATTGGAGACGGTAAAAAGTCAAAGTAAAAGCCCAACATATCTACTTAACGAAATGGCCTCCTCAGCCAGTTAAATCTATACGTTTCTCCATATTTTGCGCACTTCTGTGAGAATATGCTTGTTGTTTAACAAAATTAACGTTACATGTGCACAGTGCACACGAAATAATAATACAAAATAGCCAGTGACATTTTGAAACATATGCTTAATGTATCACTATCAGCACTCTCTTAACATCTAAGACACCAGAATTGTCTATGTGTGCATAGTGTCTGCAGAGGCAGAATATAGGCATATTCGTGAAGCTAATCATAATAGTTTATCTGACATTTAGCCAATCTGTCATCTGATACACATATGTGGAGAATTAAATAAGCCGTTAAAATGAGTCAAACTGACTCAGTGACACATGAAAAGGTGACAGGCTGAAAACATTTTAAACTGCTTCAATATGAGGTACAATGATTGTAAAATCTTATTGTTTCAAGGTAAATAAAAAAGTGGGGAACTGTCATCCGCATGTCATCTACAGCCTGTAGAAAATGAAGTGTGAATTGGCGTCCACAGCCTTTGAAGTGCATGGCCTGTTGACCTCTATATGCAGTATTGACATCAGAAAGACATGGGTGGGATATGGTATGTATAAGTAATGAACATACATGCTTCCAAAATGGAAATGGGGTCTGTCTGTTTGCAGGAAAACTAAAGAAGACAAAGCCTTAATTTGTGTCTTAGTTTTTAAAGCTAATACTTCCACAAGGCTACTAGAAAGAAATACAGTAGAATCTTGAATGAACTGTGCAATATAAAGGGAGTGTTAGTCATGTACACAGTTCTTTGAAGGTGTGACCATTTAGAGGTGCACAGCGTGCAAATATAGCAAAGCAGTTGCAGTCTATGAGACCATGAAAAATGTATATAAACCTTTCAGGTAATGCGAACAGGAAGACATTATCAGCCTATAACAGGTGTGGGGCAATGCAGTGGTATGGGCTACTTCGTAAAATAATGGCTGAGCATATACGTAGATATGAAAACTGAAAGTGTAACGGCAGAGCATATAGATATGAAAACTGAAAGTGTAACTGCAGATCATATAAATATTAAACTGAAAGTGTAACGGCAGATCATATAAATATTAAACTGAAAGTGTAACGGCAGAGCATATAGATATTAAAACTGAAAGTGAGATCAGAAGAGGACAACTCAAAAGTAATAAAGGTTTTCATTCATGTAATACAGGCCGTCCCTCTTATTTGTAAAAGTGAGGTAGGGATATGCTTGTGGCATGATCTTACACGAACATGTCCAGCATGTTGGATGCCTCATCTGACTTTATGAAATTATTCAAATCATTAAATGGAAAGTTAATGAATGAACAGTTTATAACTACAATAAATGGTAAACTTAAATGTTACAAGAATCGATAAAACTGAATGTAAGGTAAAAAAATATTTTTTGGGGATAAGTACAACTATATAAATAATAACACTTGAATTTACAGGTTGGATGCCAATAAAACCAAATGACCAGATAATCACGATAAACCATGAATGCATCAATTGCAAAGAAATGAATCCCAACCTGAATGAGTGAATAAGAAAACGAATACACTGTGATCTTCCGATAGAAAAATGATGTGTTCTACTTTTTACAATTGCTCATTGTGGGAATTGTCAAATATTGCAGTTGAAATTGCAGTGATTTTTAGTTAAATTGCAAATGAAAAAGGTTTGAGTTATTGTGGTAAGAATCCTCGAATTTGCATTAATTTGTGAAAACGTACAGTCCTGGAGGGATTTGTTTACCCAGCCGCCCCCCCCACCCCCCCCCCCCCCCACCCCCGCCCCCCTCCCCGCTCCAGCTATGTAAAGTCTTAATCCAGCCCCTTTGTGAAAT
Organism: Sprattus sprattus; assembly: GCF_963457725.1. Lineage (NCBI taxonomy): Eukaryota > Metazoa > Chordata > Actinopteri > Clupeiformes > Clupeidae > Sprattus > Sprattus sprattus. Next base: position 37,153,543 of record NC_137924.1, read on the forward strand.
CTTCCAATCGTTCAGCAGGGTGTGGCAAAAACACACCTTTTTAATTCGGTACAGTAAAACATGTTAGATGAAGTGGGATATACTGCAATTCATTTTCAGTTGGATAAAATACAGCATTTTGAGTGCAAGTGAGAGAAGGTCCTGAAAATGTAAGTTCTTTAACAGTCAATATTTTAATTATGAACAGACAATTGAATTTTCCATTAAAGAAAGGTTACAAAACTGATATAGAACAAAAGCAGTCGATGCATCTCTAATGGGAAACTCTGAACCCCAAGTTCAAGTCTTTTGTACAGTTTTGTCTTTCAGAATGATTTTCTCCTCTGTGCCTACTGTATACTGAGAAGCATTGTGGGAACTCTACTCATGGCGGTCCAAGAAAGCTTTGAGGCACAGGTGAGGCATGATTCCTTAGGGACTCGGACATCACTTTCAATCCAATGCATATTTAGATCACCTTCACAACATGACGTTGATCCAAAGACTCCAAATGGATTTCAGGGATCTTCCGGACGGGTCTTCTGGATGAGTCTTACAGACGAGTGTTTCGGACAGGATCTTTCGGACTTTCTTTTCCTTTCATTCGTTCAGTTTTCACAGATAGACGTTAACCTTGGCTGGCACCTGTTTGCAGCCTGTGCTGGAAAAGTGGTGGACACCATTAGGTGTATAAAATACAGCTCTGCTCACCTCCTCAGCCACATCCACACGGTGACATTCTCCGCGCTGGCAGAGCTCCCGCTGGGCACAGCGCTTGACATGGTGCGGACACAAGGGCAGGAAGGGCACGTAACTGCTAATCAACTTCATAGTAATTATCCTGGAGTGGTAGAAACCACCTGGGGGAGACATGAAAATAATTTCAATCGTTAACTTTCACCAATATGCAGAGGAAATACCATACTCTATTAAATCACATATCATTGATATCAACTTCTTTGCTGCTTCAAATGAAAGTTTTCATTATGTGCTTTACTCAAGAGTCAATTTTAAGTGCTGTTTAATGTCCTTAGATTAGCATGTATTGCTATGAGACTACATCACCTTCATTGCTCCGCTAATGACACACAGTTTCTGCTGAACAAAACACACACACACACACACACACGCACACACACACACACAGGCAACCTCATTCCCATTCACAGAGAAAACATTTATTAAGGGTTTATTAAGTGTTACAGTGTTGTGTGGGAATAAACAGTTAATGTTTAAGTTTCACCATTAACAGATCCCATGGCGACCACTAAATGAATGGGTTTGAGAAAGGCAGCGGGGAAGGGGGACTTCAGCCCCTTAGTTCACTTTATTGGTTTTAGAGCCCTTGCTCCACTGATGTACCATTAATACTCTCAGGATTGTTTAATGTCTATGTGAAGCCATCACTCTGAGACTGCCTCTCAATGGTGAGCTGATGTTGAAATTTTTTTAACTTTGCTTCAGATTATGCAGCAAACAGGGTTACTTGGTTGCTGAAATTGTCACGAAATTGACAAGAGTGCTGGATTGAATTTACAAACACACACTTAGTAAGCATGGCAATCCTGTAGCTGGTAGCAACAAGTCGCTCAGTATCCAGCCCATCAGTTGACATTAATGGTTAGACAATCAGCTAACTCAAAAGCTTGAGTGCTTAAAAAGACCTACAGGGGTCTATTTGCCTAGACAAAGTTAATGTAACACACACATATCAATCGATGTTGATGGAGACACTAATGGAAGCCTGGATATTTCAATTATATAAATGTAAAAAAAAAAAAGGGCAAGGAGGTAGGGGTGCACAAATGTAGTAATACACTGGCCCTTATCTGCTTGGGATGGGAAGTATGAAATAATTTAGCTTGCTGGGTGACAGCTAGTCAGGCTCACATGTACACTGCATCCGGAAAGTAAACACAGCGCTTCACTTTTTCCACATTTTGTTACAGCCTTATGCTAAAATTGTTTAAACTAATTTTCCCCTCATTATTCTACACTCATTACCCCATAATGACAAAGCAAAAACAGGATTTTAGAATTTTTTGCAAATTTATTTAAAATAAAGAATGAAAATATAAAACGTACATAAGTATTCACCTTTGGCAGCAAATGCGGCCTCAAGTCTTTTTGAGTTCTATTTTTGGGCAGTTTCTCCCATTCTTCTTTGCAGGACCTCTCAAGCTCCATCGGGTTGGATCGGGAGCGTTGGTGCACAGACATTTTTAGATCTCTCCAGAGATATTCAATCGGGTTCAAGTCTGGCTCTCAAGGACATGTCCCGAAGCCACTCCTTTGTTATCTTGTCTGTGTGCTTAGAGTCGTTGTTCTGTTGGAAGATGAACCTTCACCCCAGTCTGAGGTCCAGAGCGCCTTTTGGCAAACTCTAAGCGGTCTGTCATGTGCCATGTACTGAGGAGTGGCTTCCGTCTGGCCACTCTACCATACAGGCCTGCTTGGTGGAGTGCTGCAGAGATGGTTGTCCTTCTGAAAGGTTCTCCCCTTTTCACAGAGCAATGCTGGAGCTCTGTCAGAGGGACCATCGGGTTCTTGGTAACCAGGCTGCCAACTCTAGGAAGAGTCCTGGTGGTCCCAAACTTCTTCCATTTACTGATGATGGAGGCCACTGTGCTCATTGGGACCTTCAATGCTGCGGAAATATTTCTGTACCCTTCCCCAGATCTGTGCCTCGATACAATCCTGTCCCAGAGGTCTACAATTCCTTGGACTTTATGGCTTGGTTTGTGCTCTGACATGCACTGTCAACTGTGGGACCTTATATACTGTAGTATAGACAAGTTCCCAATCATGTCCAATCAACTGAATCTCAAGATGATCAGTGGAAACAGGATGCACCTGAGCTCAATTTTGAGTGTCATGGCAAAGGCTGTGAATACTTGTTTTTAATTTTTAATAGATTTGTTAAAGTTTAAAAAAAAGTGTTTTTTTCGCGTTATCATTATGGGGTATTGTGTGAAGTGTAGAATTTGTAATGTAACATTACAAAATGTGGAAAAAGTGAAGCGCTGGGAATACTCCGGATGCACTGTATACCCTTTAAACCCATCATGTTGCTGAATGTGTGTCTTTGTCCCAACTCTTGTTGTGGCTTTCTTTGTTTCCAAAGTGACACCCTGCTAATGGTGAAATGCCTGGACAGCTAGTGGTAACCTTCACACGACCATATACCAACAAAATAAATATGAAGATGTTATCAAACATGTTACCTACAAAAAGCATACTTTCTAAAAACGGTAAAAAAAAAAATGCATAATTCGTAATCCTTGGAAACACTGGAAATGAGTGGAGTCTTGTATTTAGCCCTTACTTTTACTAGTGTTGAAGACTGCCTCTATGAGGGGCTCCTCTAAGTCCTGCAGTTGTATTTCCTCTCTGTCACGACCTGCCGTTCGCATCTCTATGGTCACCTTGTGAAGAACCTCCTGTCCCGTAGTGCTGCAAAAAGGTAAATATAGCTTATGAGCTGGTTATCAACTGCATTAGCACACTTATGTTGGATAAAAGATGTTGCGCAAATGCTTAGGTGCCTTCAAAAAGTCACTATAGAGGTAAACATGACCATGCTAGTTACAGATTACTAGCTAGCTAATATTGACAAATAGTAGCAAACCATAGCCAACATCAAGTAACTTTAAAACCTGCCAACTTTTTGAGAGAGGTACATGAAGTTGTATGCCAGACCCTGGGATATCCAATTCCCTTTACATGTACAGTCTTATACCTAGGACATTTAGAAGAGTGTGTAGCTAGAGATGATCTATATCTGGTGAAAATTCTTCTGACGGCGAGCAGGAAGACAGTCACTAAAAATGTATCATAATATGGCCCCTGAAAAGTCTCCTCCTGTTAAAGGCCAGGTTCACCCCACCCCTTTGTATTTCTTTTTTTTGTATTCATTTCTTTCTGTTTACTTATTTTTTACTGTTAACTGTTTTGACCATATTCCTGTTACTGTCTGTACAATATGTTTGTGTGTCTTTCTTCCAGTAAATACTAAGTAAAAAAAAATAATTAACAAAAAAATCCTTAATAGTTATTGTTGTACTATTGTAAGTTGTATGACTAACGTTTTCTTCAAAGTTGTGGTTATCTAACCAAGTAATTTGCTCAAAAGGTATCTCTGGAGTATATTTCTGCATGATTGCAACTTGGATCTGGTAGCTTTTTTGATTAACAGTTTCTTAAGCAGACCAAATATTGTCAAATCAACCACAGGTTCCCGCTTCAAATTATTATTATTATTATTAGTAGCAGTATTATTATTATTAATAATATGACTAGGCACAAGGCCTCACTACTTTATTTAAAATAACGAACCTCATGTTGGTCATTAATGAGGCAGAGGTCCCAGAGGGAGCATTCTGCTGAATACTAAATTATAATATAATTCTGACAGTTTCAGCCTTGGCAATCATGTCTGATCCGACTGTTGCAAGCACTTCAGCTTTGAATGAGAGCGAACACATTCAACAAGGTAGTAAGGTTTCTTTCAAATTCAAATTCATCCAAATTGCACTTACAATTTAACATGCAATATCAGAACAAAAGCTTATTTTTTAGTTGCTTCATGGAAAATGGATACCTGTCATAGGCCTGCACTACCGGCTGATCTTGATCTTGCCATTTTAGAATTATTATAATACTGTACTTTTCCTAAATACAAAATGGGATTTAGATGTAATACTTCAATTGTAGGTCATCTGAAACAGTGATCACTGACCTTATAAAGATATAGATGGCTTTGCGATAGTTGGTTTGGTAGACTACGTGCGATGGGCCAAGAAAGGGCTCGATAACATCAATCAAACCAGAGGGCATCCTCTCCATCTCATCAAAGATAAAGATAGAGCGAGCACAGGTTGTGAGGTTCCCTTCTATCCACTGTTTAAGGTTACGCTAAGAAGAGTAAAAAGGAAAAAGATTTACCATGATGTTAAATACAACATTAATTATGAAGCTATTCTCATCTGACAAGTAAGTCATTATCATGATTATGTGACTCACTGTTCAACATAGATTAAGCAAGCTGTTTTCATTAGTTTTTGAACAGAAAAGAGAAAGGAAATACCCTGTACTGCTGCAGCCGCTCAGGTAAGGGGAAGTGGAGTGTGGGCACAAACTGGTGAATATAAGGACTTCCCATGGCTGTACCATACAGATGTCTAGCCAGCATCGAGCTGACAAAGCTCTTGCCTGTTCCTGATGCACCATGGAAAGAGAGAACCAGAGGCTGGATGGGATTCTCCTTCCGTAAGAAATGTGATATTGCTTCAGCAACTATGTCCTGAGCCAGATGCTGTCCATACAGATTCTTGTAGAGATCCCATTCAAGCCCTGGAAAGAAAAAGCATAAATACAAATGTTTTACTGCTCAGGCAGGATGCATGTTTGGTGTCAATACACCAAAGCATTGCTGATCTTACTTCCGATTTCAGTAGTTTTCAATGGTTTTGAATATCCGATTGGATCAAATTTGCTGTGTACAGCGCAAAAGGTACAAAAAAAAAGTTTGTTGTGGTGTGGGTAGTGCGCCAATATAATTGATTGACCCCTTCTAATCAGAGTAGCAGCACCACCTATTTTGAACCCTTTTTGAAGAATGCAAGTTCCAACCTTTATTTAACCTCTTATGTTATTAAACCACAGAAAGGTGCCTTAACAAAGACATTAGCAGTGGCTTAAAGCTAGCAGAGCTAATGCCAACTGCTTGTCTCCTGTCTAGAACATACTAAATCTCAGCTTTGATGATAGTTTGTGATTTCAGCAACTAGACCCGGCAAGGCAAGTTTATTTATTTTACACATACACATTTCGCATCACAGAGGCGATTCCATGTGCTTTACATAAATAAAAGCAAAAAGAACATCCAAAGGAAAAATAAAAACAAAGTGCTTTAGAGTGCAAAATAATAAAAGATAAAACATTATATATATATATATATATATATATATATATATATATATAAAAAAAATTAAAAGAAAGTTCACAGTACACAATTCAAATATAAGTAATATAATTGAATGAAGAGGAAAGCGTTGTAAGAATGAAGTGCAGAAGTGCAAGTTCTATGTCTCAATCAAAGAGGAATGTTTTAAACCTGGATTCCATTTGGGGCACATGGAAGATCTTCTGGCAGTTTGTTACTGCTGCATGCAGGCAGCACAACAGCCAGATGCTGCTTCTCCATGTTTGGTTTGGACTCTGACCTGAGTCCATGGATCTAACAGCCCTACTTGGTTTATATTCTTTAAACATGCTTGTTTAGGAGATATATTCTGGGCCCCTACCGTTCAGTGATTTAAAGACTAGAAGCAGCGCTTATATTCTATAACTTACTGGAAGCCAGTGTTAAGATTTATTAAGAATCTTGCAACAGCCACATATTTCTTCAATCTTCCTTTTAATACATGAAGGTAAAAGCAAATTTGAAAGCCTCAATGTAAAGATCATCACCAATTGTGTAATGCTAAAACAGCTGGTGACAATAGCTGATGCTCGAATCTGCTGTCGGAGAACTTCAGATGAGGGAAAAGTTTTTATTTTTGTATAATTGTGGTATTTGCTGCTTTGCCCATTTAGCACGTATTCTAAATGCTGAGGTAATAACTCTGCTAACATACATTTTATGGAAAATTGGTAATTTACTGCAGGATCTACAGTACCGCGGTTTGTTAGTTTAAGGTCTGCCAGATGACATGGCGAGACAGTGAAATGAGAGACTAGGTGTAGGGGTTAGTGAAGTTAGCATGTTGAAGTGGGGGAGGCCATTAGCATGGGGGAGACCAGTAGCATGTAGTGTTCCACTGTGTTCCACTTAAACCTAACAGGCACTTTTCTGTAATGTGCGGGTGTGTAGTTTGTGAGACCTGGCCCTGGAGCCAACTGTTGTTGCAATCACTGTTGCAATGAATGCAATCACTAATGATGTGGTCGGTTTGGAGGCAGAATAATACTAATATTAGTTTCTCCATGTTCTTTGCATAGGAGTGCAAGGTTAATGGTCTGTCAGAAGACAGATTTACACACATAGCGTATACATAAGCTTCTCAACATATATCAAATTATTATTTTTCCTCCAAAGACTCTACCTGGCAGCCCTGCACTTCAACAAAAATGCTGGGCATCCACAAGCAAGAACATCAACTGGTGAGCCACTATATAGAGTGAACTTCCCAAAATACAAGAATAAAGAATGCTTAGCAAAGCCAACAAAAGCAGATCCAACCTTCACAAGCTTTGTCACAAGCTTTTATTGAAAATTCAATAAAGTAAAACAATGTACAGACAGCCATTAAACAACAAACGGACCATACATAACATGTACAATTATTGGATTATTAACAAAAACTACATTTCTTTTACAAGGTTTTTCAGGACCCGGCTCCATATATGGATGCGGTGCTGAAGATCCCCATCCCTGAGGATCTCTCTGCCCAGTTTTACAAACTAGACAAGCTGGAAGTGATAGCCAGCTTTGTGTCATGGTTCAATCAAGGGCAGGTCTGAACCCCACATACCTTCCTTGAGCATCAGGGAACTTTCTCCATACCCGCAGCACCATGCAGGAGGGCAGCAATACTCAGATTATCTTGCCCAAAAAGACCTCTTACGAAGCTTCTGTACTAGTGGCTGAGCAAAATTTACATTGTATTTAGAGAACAATAAATGGTGACACATATTATAGTGTGTGCATCTATTTTCTGGTGTGGATACTGTTACTTGTCTTTTTTGTATTTATTACCCATAGACAATCAGCTCTTCAGTAAAAGCCGGTATGTATGCTAAAATAAAGCTCTGTGGCATTCAATTTGACAACTTTTCTAACAATAAAAGTATATATAAAGTTTAATTCTACCTGTGGTTTCCCCCTACTTGCATTTACTTAAACACCAGGGGCCGTATTCACAAAGCCTTTTATCTTACCACTAGGAGTGCTCCTAACTCGCGCTAAAACCTTTTACGTAGGAGTAATTTCTTAAAAGTGATTCACAACGGCTCTGAGACCTACTCATACTAAGGATAATACCAACTCCTAAGCTTAAGATAAAAACTCCGTTGCTATGGATGACGTCGCTTCTCATGCCAGAGTTTAGAAGGGGTGAGGACGGTGATTGGTTGTTGACAGGCTCTCTCATTAAAAACTCATTCGTGACGTCTCTCTAACAATCCCACTATATCGACTGAAAATAAGAGAATAACCTAGGCTTCAAATTAAGTCATATTAAATAGTTATGGACAGTGCAGTTAGCAGAATGCACACGCATGATGACAAGTTTGTGCATCCAACGGGAATGACACTTTGCACGTTAAGAGAAATATAAAGCGATCAATATAAAATATGGCAATTGCATGTAATCAAGGCAGTAATAATTAAAGCACCCAGCAAACTGTTAGGCTATTATATTTCCAGCCCTTGACCACTTCAAATATCAGCACATGCGGCCCTTTAAGCCCTCCAATCTTAATTGATCAAAGCGAAACGAGCGTGAAACGTATAGCCTAAGCGAAAGCCTACTGGTCCCAGGACCAATAGCCACTGTCACCCCAGCGGCATCCAGCTGGTAAGTTCTCAAAAACCTGCTGCAGACCGCTCTCCGTTGAAATGCACAAGTCATCGGTACATCCAACTGTTGGATGATGTGGGGTCTACAGTGCGTTGATGGTTTGATGAATTAAACGGCTGAATGATGATTCCCAGTGTCGTCATTTGCGTTTTCCGCGAAGCCAAAATAGGCTATCTTTATGTTTCCAAACATTTCACTTCGGGACACATCGTTGTTTAAAGGCGTCATTGCATCCCGCGCTAATTCTACGACAATATTAATACCTTCACGGTTTAAGCAATGTCTTTTATCAATTCCAAGTCGGCTGCAGCCATCTTACGATTTTTTGTGAATAGGTCTTAGTGACTTAGGAGTCCTCATGAGGAGTTTTAAGCTGTCCTAGACTTAGGTGCTACTTTTAGGGATAAAATATTTTGTGAATTGCTCTTAGTAAAAAAAATGAGGAGTCCTACATTTAAGACTGACACGCCCATTATTTTTAGGAGTTTCTCCTAAATTCGCCACTTATGAGCTACTTTTAGCCCTAAGATTCTTTGTGAATACGGCCCCTGAAACCTAGCTTTTCACAACTAGTAACTTGCATAATCACACTGTATTTAGTACAGTCATACACAAACACACATTGTATTTACTTGAGTCACTAGCATTGGGTTGTCCTCAACACAGCCAGCAAGACTGTGTGACCTTTGCCAATGTACAATCATACAAAAAGAATCGTTGAAGTGACAAAATTCACTAACCATCCAGAAACGTCCTGTCATGTTGAAGCCCAAATTCTTGAACTTGATCGGGAGCCTCTTCTTGTTCAGGGTCTGACTCGGGGTTTGGCTCAAAACGGTCTGCGTACCAAGGTACTCGCTCAACAGTTTCTATGGTAGCTTCAAACCTTGCTTGGGTGAGCAAACTCAGAATTTCCAAGGTCATTCCAAACTCAGAAACATGCAGAAAAACGATTCCACGTTTTTATTACGTCGTAACCACACTCCTGTCCAGATGTAGCAACAACTCAATAAAGAGCCTCGAACTTATACAGAACTCTGCTGCTCGCGCACTTCATTAACATATTTCACCTGTACTTGCCTCTCTGCACTGGCTCCCTGTCAAAAGTCAAATTGATTTCAAAGTACTCCTTCGAACATACAAAGCCCTAAACAGTTTAGCTCCAAATTACCTTGAGGAATAAGTTGTCCCCTATTACCTACCAAGGTAACTTCCCAGAGTGCTGGTCTTCTTGTAATTCCTAGAATATCAATGGGAGGCAGAGCCTTCTGCTATTGAGCCGCCCTCCTCTGGAATAATCTGCGTGCTTCCATTTGGGATGCAGACGCCCGTTCCATCGAGACTGAAGACATTCCTCTTAAATGCATCCCATATTCATGATTAATGCATTTTCTTGTTAGCCATGTTGTTGTGTTTAGCAGGAGTCGGCCAAAGACAGCGCATGATGTACCATGAAGGAGTGCCTTTACGGATCCCAGGTACAGCATACAGCGTATGTTGCGGCTATCGCCAGCCAGTTGTGAACTACTGTATCCTTCCACCCTTACTATGCTTGTATAACTTAAAATCCCCACACACCAAGCCAGCCGATATAACTAAACATAACTCATCACAACTAAACACATTCCAATATTAATAAAACTGGGCTACAGACTGTGCATGTACTGTGAAGGAGGGGCTTTACGGATCCTGGGTGGAGCATGTTGTTCTAACTAAAAATCCCCATATACCAAGCCAGCCAACATAACTTCATAACATAACTCATCACAACTAAACAGATATCAAATTTCCAATATCAATAACACTCTGAAGACCATCAGGACTAAGCGCCGGACCCGGTGTGACAGGGCCTTCTCAGTTGCTGCACCCTCCCTCTGGAACGCCCTCCCCATCCACATCCATCAGGCTCCCACCCTATCATCATTCAAACAAACCCTCAAAACTCACCTCTTTAAACTCGCCTTCACCTGCTAACCCCTGCTCCCTACCCTCCACTACATGATTCATGTCACACAGCTTTTTACTAAAATGTTCTGTTTGTTTGTTTTGTTTGATCCTCTGTCTTCCTATATTTTCTGTTGTTGTATTGTTTTGTTTGTCTTTGCCCTGTGTAAAGCGTCTTTGAGTATTTCGAAAAGTGCTATGTAAAAATAAAGTATTATTATAATAAAACTGGGCTACAGACTGTGCATGTAGTACTGTGAAGGAGGGCCTTTACGGATCCTGGGTACAGTATCCTGCCATCTTTGCTATCTTAACTAAATTCTGCATCCAACATGTCAGCCAACCATAACTAAACATAAATCAAAACTAAACATAAACAAAATTCCCATTCACCTTGCTGGGCAGCCTCTCTTTCTTTATCATATTGCCATTGCTAATACTGATAAAGTGGCCATACCTACTGTTAATTGCTTACCTATATTTATCTGTTTACCAAATTAGCGTGAACTTTGCTCGCAAATGATGATGGTTGCGGAATCATTGTTCCACATCAGCATATCCATTAAGAACATATACGCGTACCGGAAGTGATTAATAACTGTTAGGGTAAGGAGAAATGTCCTACAGCTCGCCTACGAACCCTAGCCACACAGCCATTTCACTATGAAGCTAGCGTTATCAGATGGCATAACTTTACACATTTCAGTATAGCGAAAAAACACGGCGGAAATATGTTGCTTGTTGGGTAAACCAGAACAAGACTGAACGGTAGGCTATTGGACAGTAGCACTTGATATAACCTGGAGATAAAAGTGAGTCATGTCATTTATGTTGTCAGTTGTAGACATGCTAGGATAACTTACCTCTTATATTTGGTTTGAAGTCACATTCGCAATTGTCTGCTATTGTGCAATAAATAGTTTTCATCTCAAATCCACAAACCAACGCATTAACGTTACAATATAACACCAACACTATAACCTTAAGCATCATTGCTAACGATAGTCTTTGGACTACAACTTCCATGATAGATCTAAATGAAAATACGTTAAGTCCAAACAGCTTAAGTTTTTGGATTGGTCCGGCTGAAATCTCGTGTTGCGTTGTAACCGTGATTTAATTTCGGTAAGGATCCTGAACGTGAGTGCTATTATTTCCATGATCTCTTGCAGAAAGGAACCGCGGTTCCCTCCCAGCACCTGGCCAGCACTTCATTGTATAGTGTGTTGCCATCAAATTCTTACCAAAAGTCTCACTTCTTCTTCTTCTTCTTCTTCTTCTTCTGTTTTGTTTTATGGCGGTTGGCAAGCAACTTTTAGTGTGCATTACCGCCACCTTCTGTACTGGAGTGTGGATCTGAACACCCTTACTAAATCCCATAAAATAAACCTGTTTTTTTTTTCTCGAGAAAATGAAAAATAAAATTGAAACAAATTTTCCCCGAGTTTCTCTATAAAATGTTGGAAATCTTCAATACCATTTTCTCTTCTTTCAGGAGACTATTAAGCACCTTTCTCTGCCTCTGATATCTTGGACACAGCTCTATTACATGTTTTATGGTCTCTTGACTATCTCCGCAAACACAACAGAGTCCATCAACATGTTTTTTAATTTTGACTAGAGTGTTATTTAGTCCCATATGTCCAAATCTCATTTTTGACAAGATGTTTTCCTCCTGATTATTCCAGTACCTACTCCTGCTACCCCCAACTCTTCTTTGATTTTCATAGAAATTCCTTCCTGTTGTTTCATGGTCCCACATGTACTGCCATATACACACATGTTTACTGTGATGTTCATTGATGTCTACATCTTGCTTCAGTGCTGCCTGTTTTGCAAATCTATCAGCCATTTTGTTTCCTTCAACTCCCATGAGCGCTGGAACCCACCCAAAAGAAATACTAATTCCCATAGATATCTATAATAAAGGCTAGATATCCTGCCTGCGTTTCTGGCCGACGGAGTCGAATGTCCGCACATTTCGGCCATTTTGAGGACAGTATAGCTCACTCCCCCTTAACATTGTGTTGGTAGTGGTACTTTTTAAATAACCAGAACTTGCTCAATTTTCAACCGATTTTCAAACGGGTTGGTTTGTTATAAACGTAAGATATTTCTTATGGCACTACATACTTATGAAGAATTATAAACTTGGGTTTTCATATGAAAATAACATTGTCAGGTCTCTGACAGGTCTCGTTTCAAGGGAGTGTTCAATAGAGCAGGTTGCACAAAATTCTGGCATCTTCATTGGCAATAAAGTCAGCAATTTCCTGTCGAAATCATAATGTAAGATGTTTAACAAACCAACCCGATTGGAAATCATGTGCAACTTCAGTTTTATTATGTGCAACTTAAGTTATATTGAAAAGAAAGAACAATTACTCGCCAATTGATGTAAAATGACTGATACACAATAGCCGTGATACACAATTAAGCTGCACATTTCAACATGTTCAAGCATCCAGAATTATTACCAAGGTAATGACGATTGTAAATCAAGTCATTTGTAAATCCGTCAAATTTTCCGCGAGATAAGAGTGTAAACGATTGTAAAGATCACTGACGTTACCTTACGTACCACTGATCCCTACCGGAAGCATACTGTCCTCAAAATGGCCTCCTGTGCGGACATTCAAGAGTCCGCCATAATCCATCTAGCCTTTATCTAAGATATCTATGCTAATTCCTGCCTTCTGCACCCGATTTGCTAACTCCAACACCTCATAAACAATGTCTGGTCTTGATTCAGAGTGCATGTTTTTTAGTGAGACTAGAGCTGAACTGGAGTCATACCAAAATGCTACTCATTTGGGCCTATACTCTTCCACCCACATTAAAGCTAGTCTTATAGCAGCTAATTCAGCTGTAAACACAGCCAAGTCATCAGTCATTCTTTTTGTCATTTTACATCTAACTTTGGGACCACAAAAGCCACCCCAACTTTGCTTCCTATTTTAGATGCATCAGTACACATCTGGATGCTGTTGGGATACTGCAAACTACAGTGCATTTGAACCATGGTTTCATCCACACACTCCCCATTCTCCCTACGGTCTAATAGAGAGTAATCTACTAGCACCTCCTCAAGCATCCATGGAGGAACCCTGGAATATGCCACTGTGGAACTTACTCTCAGAAACTTCCATTCCCCTAGCAGCTTGCTGTATTGTCCAGCCAAAACTTGAACTCTACTTTCTTTCCTTCTCCTGGCAGGGCAACAACACTTTTTGACATGGGTGATCATTCCCGTGTCCCTTAATGTTGGTCCAATAAACCAATGCCAACTGCTCCCTTTCCTGTCTGAGTGGCATTTCCCCCATTTCTACTTGAATTGCTGCCACAGGAGTGGTCTTAAATGCTCCACAGCACACTCTCAGAGCTTTGTATTGGACCATATCCAGCTTTATTAGATGACTTGGTGCAGCAGAACCATAAATAAAACACCCATAGTCAATCCCAGACCGAATTAACCCTGTGTAAATTGCACTTAATGCAGTCCTGTTTGCCCCCCAATCAACACCCCTCAAAAACTTCACTCTCTCTAATTCACTGCCATATATCCTGATCTTTAGATCCTCATTAATATGCCTATTTCTGGTAAAAAAAAGACAGTCTTGGATTTGAGAGGTCCCATTTGAGAGGTCAGTGCTATTGGTCTATAACTGTCAGGTAGTGTGGGGTCCTTTCCTGGCTTCTTTATGGGAATGACTACTGACTCTTTCCAGCAACTTGGAATACTGCCCTCCTGCCACACCTTGTTAAATAATTTGACTGACACTTCTTTTCCTCTTACCCCAAGGTTTTCCAACATCCCATAACAGATGCTATCCCGACCTGGTGTAGATTTGCCAAGTTATAACTTTCTTAGTGCGTTACTAAGCTCGGTCACTGAGAACAGCTTATCTAGCATTCCTCCCTCTTCACTACTCCCTGCTCCCTCATCCTGAAGGACATGAGAATACCTAGCCACAGTGTCTGCCCTTACCTCCTTCTCCACTTGGCTAAGATTGTCTGAGCTGTGCACCTTCACTAATGCTTTGGCTATCAGCTCTGCTTTTCCCTCACTACTTGTCACCATATTATCACCATCTTGCATCACTGGACATCCATAGCTTCTACCACATCCTCTCATCCTCCTAATCATTCCCCAAACTCTTTCTCTAGGGGTAGACCTCCCAATAGAATTACAAAACTTTACCCAGTATTCTATTTAACTTTTTCTTACAATTCGCCTCACTATTGATTGCCTCCTTTTATATTCAACTAAGTTTTGAAAATGATGTGTTTTCTTCAGAATTCTAAACGCTCTATTTCTATTTTCTTAATGGCTTCCTTACACTCTAGAGTCCACCAAGGAGCAATCTTACTACGGGTGCCTGGTTTGGACTTCGGGATGGCCTCATTTGCTGCATATATTATAGTGTGACTTACTATCCTACACAAGTCTTCAACATCCTGATAATTTCTAATAAATAACATCCCATACTCACTCATTTCCTGAAACATCTCCCAATTCGCTTCTTTCATCTTCCACCTACCCTCCCTACTAATGTTTTCATTAATCAACTCCATATCAGTGTGGATCAATATTGGGTAATGGTCACTACCTATGGTACTTCCTCTCAGTACTTCCCATTTACACTTATTAGCAGGCTTTTAGCTAGGCATGCGTCCGTGCGTCTTTTGGACGCACTGTTCTAAAATAATAAGAAATTGGACGCAGTACTTTAAGCAGACGCCCTACAGACGCCTTAAGTTTTCGTCCCTTTTTTCACTCAGTCAAACTTTTTTTAAACGTGTTCACAATAACTCTCAACATTGTTCAAACGTTAATGAGCGTAATCACGTTGTAACACGTAAAACAACAGTTTACCGCTATTAGGGGTGGCGAGCTAGTCTGGGAAGTCCCGCCCCACTTCTTTCGGCCAAATTGATTTTGCCTCTGCAGTGGGTCTGGCCAACTTTGGATACCCGTTCATTTCAAGATTTCCAGAATCCTTGGAGCCAATCACAAACTGGCTTTTGGCTACCTGGCGCGCCATTGGCGGATTTAAACTTACCACGGCTACTTTACAAAATCTACTGCACGGAGAGTTTTTAAACATTGGACATGGTGGCCGCCGAAGCACCGCAAAACTTCGATAAGGCAAGTTTTCTTTGAAAACAGAACAGAAACTTGCCCTGGAACAATTCATACAGAAAAAATATGTGTTTGCTTTATTACCGATCGTTGTATCGTTGTATAGTATCGTTGGTCTGATTGGTTAAAGGCGTGTCCAATTACGTGAGTGAAGTGGATCGCTGATGAGTAGTTGGCCAGACTAACTGAGCAAATGCAATGCAGTGAAGGGGCAGGGAATTCCCAGACAAGTGGCGAGCCGCATGCAGCTCTTTGCCGGCTGACGTGGGGCTCGGCTCCAGCGCGAGTGCTCACTGACTTTTCCCTTGGTGTACAGAATTTTCATATTGTAAAATAAACATCTAAAATGCATATTTTGCACGAAATACAGACAAAAAGCTGTCCGATTTGAATGGGGTATCTATTCATGTATATTGTGTCATCACGCGATCTTGAGAGATGTCTTCAAGTAACGTTAATGTTCCAAACATGAAACATTCTAATGTGTGCACCCAGTCGCAGATAGTTACTACTAGCCAAACTAGCAGTAGCTACTGAAAGAATGCCATGGATCCAGCAAAGCGTAAAGCTAAACGAAAATATGAAGATAAACACAGCACGTTCTTGCCTGAATGGAAGGAATTATTTGCGGAGCGAAATGGAAACCCCCTCTGCTTAATATGCCAGACGTCACTGTCGCATTTTAAAGCCTCAAACTTGGAGCGCCTGACAGCGCCTTCTCTCCACACACAATGCTAACATATAGCCCAGGAGTTCCTAAAGGCAAAGAGCTGTGCAAGCACAAGGTACATACTTTGAATTGAAACGTCCCTAGCTAAAAGCCTGCTTATTAGCTATTTCTTTAGACGCAAGTGTGATGTCTACCACAGACTCTACACCCCTAGATACATCTATTGTTGTACCTGTTCCATCATTTAGGCAAACTAGCCCTGTCTCTTCAATACATTCTTCAATTACTCTACCATAACTATCATCTTTAAATCCCCAAACTGTACTGTGCGCATTAAAATACCCACACCAAATCATCTTCCCGTTTAATCCCCCCCCCCCCATACCTCTTCCAAGTGCTCAACCTCTAACTGCTTGCAAGGGTTATAAAACTTAACCACCTTAATACTCCCTTCTTTACTCCATATTTCGATTTTAATAAATTCCAACTCATCTCCTCTCTTTAACTCTCTAATTTGCAAGCCCTATTTCACAAAAATAGCACACCCTCCACCATTCCCACCTTGCCTATCTCTCCTTAAACTTGTGTATCCTTTTATAACAAAATATATAACCCCCTTAAGCCAGGTTTCCTGAATGCAAATAACATCTGGTTTAACCGGCATTCTCTCAATAAATCCTTTAAATTCATACCCATTAGCATTCCACTGCAGAATTGCTACAATGGCTCTGGTTGGGATGGTGACTCAACCCCTTCACACTGTGCTAGGCCACCCCATACCCTTTCAAAAGTCAATTCCTGAACATTCAGAAATAATCCTGCAGCTTTCATAATCATCTTGACCGTAGCTCTCTTTGAGCTGACTTGTTCAGCACAGTTTGTCACTGGCTTTATTAATTCTCTTTCCTTCTTTTCTGAATCAACCACTTTGATTGCCTGAGCATATGTTAGCTTTTTCTCTGTTCTAACCTGCTGTACTACCACCGCCCTTTTCCTTACAGGGCATCCACCATATGCTGCAGTGTGACCTCCCCCACAGTTGCTACACTTTTTGACCTCACTCTCACATGTATCATACTCATGATTTTCACCACACTTCCCACACCTTTGCTTTCCTTTACAAAATGTTGCAATGTGGCCATAACGCTGGCACTTGTAGCAACGCATTGGAGGAGGGACAAACTCCCTCACACTAAAACACATATACCCTATCATTACTTTGGCTAGCACCCTCTTCTTGAAACTCCAAAATAATTGAAGTGCTATCGACTTTCTGACCCTCCCTCACCATCTGTAGGCGCTTAATGTCTATTATCTTTCCTCCATAGGTACTTTAATATATTCCACTGCGCTTTGTTGCACACTTAATATTTATATATATTTTGTGCTATTCCTACCGTTTTTTAGATATGCAATATTGTTGTGTTATATGTTGTTGTTGTGTTATATGTTGTCCCTCGTCGCACCAACAGGAGAAGCACTCCAAATTTTGTTGTATGTAAATACAATGACAATAAAGGCTTTTCTATTCTATTAATGATTGTGACACACCTAGGGTTGAAGTGTCAATACAAATAGCGGACGGAGTAGGTTTCACTATGTCCAAATATAGTTTTATTTAAAACTCTGGCGGTGCAATCACCCAAACAAACACGTACGCAAACGTATTCGTCAACTCTCAATAACAAATAACAGCGACAATTCAAAGACACTGACAATGACAAACAACGGAACAGTACAACACGCCAATGCTGGGCCAAGAACAGCCGCTTAGGCAGTGTCTGCTGCATGTCGACTCTCCTGAAGGAGGAGGAGCCAGATCTTTTATACATGGGTTTCTTGTATACAAACATTGAAGGCTGCGCGCGCAAATCCGCGGCAGAAAGCCATCTACCCTAATACAAATGAATACAGAAAGCCCAGTTTAAATGTATTGTTTATTACTTATTTAGCCTACCGTTCCCTATTCTGTTGCCATGAATGCTTGCACACACCCTCAACATATTCCCAAACGTAACCTTGTACATTGTTGAGCCTTTTTCTATATTTGATTTGATATTTTATTTTTCCTGGCAAACAGATGCTTCCTCCTAGGTATACTGAACATCTTACCAACTCTGTTAGAGCAGTTCACCACACAACAACTCCCTGTCATGTTGCCTTCCTCCACAGATTTCTCATCCACTTCAACGTTATCTTGCTTCTTTCTGCCGCGAGATTGCGCACGCAACCAGTGATGACGTAGCCGAGAAACCCATGTATAGAGTCCGGTGAACCTGCTTGCCAGGTGCACCCAATCAAGGCTCATCACCTCCAATCAGCCAAACTGCACAGAGACCAGAGGACACAAACAGAGGTTACGTAAGGGATAACGGCCGATGAGCTGTCGAGTTCTACGAAGTTAATGGACGCTGCGGGGCAAAGAACACCACGACGCGGATGTTGTTGCTCCGCAGAAGTCCATTAACTTCGTAGAACTGGACAGCTCGGAGGCCGTTATCCCGCTTATCTCCCGTTTACAACATCCAAAACGTTTTTTATTTCTATTATTATTATTATTTAGAATTTACTTTATCTTTAGGAAATTTAATATGCATAATAACCTGATGAGTTCTTGATTTGAAGCCTAGTGCTCCCGTTAGAGAAAGTAGTGAGAAAGTAGTGCGTGGAACTGGACCTTTAGTTTCCCCGGGCGTTGCTGCAAAGTGACACTCATGAGCTCACCTCTGTAAAGTAAACGGACACACGGACACAGGTATTGTTCATAAGGTTTTACTATTTACAGTTGAACTCCACGTTTCCGTTGACGGTGAAGTTGGACAGAGGCAGAGCAACAGGGAGGTCAAGTTTAGTAATTTTGGTCGAAGGCTCACAATCGAGCCGGCTAGTTAGCCGTGTGAGCTACCATCTGTTTCAATGTTTTTTTTTTCTAAGCGCTAACAGCCGCCTACAAATAATATTCGAGACTTTCAGTTAAGAATTACAATACTCTGCAACATTCGTGTAGAACATAAACAACTAACCGAGTCAATTTAGACATATAAAAAGTCGTGTAGATCGCTTAATTGACATAAAACATTGCCCACTAACTTGTCCCAACACGCCGCCATCTTGGTTCAAATTATCCTAGCTGTCAAAAAATAAACGTTACGTTGGTTGTCAATGGTAACCATTCAAGAGCATTGATATGGAACGGCGATTTAACGTTTCTACTGGGACTACGTCCAAGGTGTCCGGCTATACGAACTTAATGTACACCCCATTAGCCAATCAGAAAACAGTATTTCGTTCCAGAGGGAGATAAATACATTTAATGAGCACAGGCCAGCAGGCCGTCACAATGATCCTTTTCAACTCCTCCAACTTTTCACCAAGAGGAATTCCAGAGATCCTGCACCAAACTGCTTTACCAAATTTTTACAAATTGCCGTTAATCGCATAGCCTTATCTTGTTGTCCAACATCCTTACACTTAATCAAAAGTCTACCATCATGTAATACTTGTGCCAGTTCCACCTCCCCAACTGATTTTTTAAGTGCCATAGTTAACGTAATGAGAGACACAGCCTGAATATCATGTCCATCCTTGAACTTCACAACCACCTTATACTCATCTTCTACAACTCTCCTTCGCACCACTCTACCCTCAATTCCCCCATCCTAACGTGTTCTTTTGGTCGCCCCTTCATTTATACCACGCGCTGAACCCGAACTCCATTCCCCTCCCCACCTTCCTTGTGCTCACCCTCCATTCTCCCAAAACTATCTATATTCAGATCCAGTCACAATTGAGATTATGCACAACCGCCAGATCGATTTATGTGTATATTTTTCAACTCCTTCACACACAGAAACCCCCAGAAGTCTCACTGAAATTACGCTAAAAGTCCCTAGAATGCGTAATGACGTCAGTACGTATATGTTGCACACGTCAAGCAGCTAAAAGTCTGTTCTCCACAAGTTGGATAGTTGATTGTTTTTTGGAGGAGTGAGAGTAGGGATGATGGGTAGAAGTGGTGTAGGGGTGATTTATATACATAACAGACTATTCATATTATTATTATTAAACTATTAACTTTTAACAGACTCAGCCAGCTGACCAAAATGAACCTCGTCACACGTTGCATAGAGATATTAGGCTTAACTAAACTAGGTTCAGTTTGACCCACTGCTGAGACTCCCCTCAAAACTGTTCCACATGGAATTTTAATCTATAAAATACACAAATCTTTAAATCTTTTAAAAAGAATCTTTCCACTTTACAAATTCCCCCAGGCTCTCTACACTGCCCTTAACAGCAGCCTGAAGTGCTGTCGGAGTTTACTTTTATATTCAGTTGTGTCCACATTTTCTTGGCACAGAAGCATGCTCTGCATACTGCATAGCATAGCATGCAAGAATAGTGAAAGTCCACCTCCAAGTTCTCAAATCAGAATAGATCCCCAGCTAATCTATGAATGTTACAATACAACCGGGGGAAGCACTGAATTGGAAATATTCCCTGGTAGATGCAGCATTATGTGGATTCTTAACTGAACCTCAATCACCGAAACAAATAGTACAAGTTCAATATCATCAATTAAGGAGGTACTAAAAGAAAAACTGATGTTCCATATGCATGATATGCATGTAGATGTGCAGCCCCAAGGAGGATTATGCCCCACTTTACCCCCAAAGAGGAAAGGAGTTTGTGATAGGGTAACCGTAACCCATTTACAATTTATCCAATGAATGAAAGAGATACTGTATTAACCACGCACAAGTCAAGAATTGAGCTAATTATATTACTACCAACAACGATTTATGAACTATACTGTTAAAAGCCCTAGGAGTGAGCGTACACCTAAAGATTCCTCTGCTCACAGACAGGCATGGGCCAGCAAGCTTAATGAGGAGATAGGCGAGGGGTTCTGGGAACAATATCTGGCAAATATAAGTGATTGTTCGATTAATGTCCGACATAACTTGATACAGTTTAAGACACCACACCGGTTGTACTATTGCAGGACCAAGATACATAAGTTTGACCCATCGACATCCCCACTTTGCAACAGACGTAAGATTTCTGAAGGAACACTTGCTCATACTCTTTGGTCTTGTACAAAGTTGTCATCTTACTGGTTTGATATTTTCCAATAGTTCTCTAAAGCTTTTAAGAAGAATTTGAAACCAGATCCATTGGTTGCAAATTATTCTGCTTATGTGGAAAAGTGACTCAGCACCAAGTTATGAAATGTGGCGAAGAGAAATGGGGAATGTAGTTAGCCATGAAAAGATCAGATATCAACGATAACAATGATAAATTGAAATACTATAATAAGATCTTGGACGCTCTACTGCTGTACATAAAGGGCAATGACTGACTCCTAATACTGTATACCCGATCAATGTTTTCTTTTGGATGTTTTTATTTTTATTTTGTATACTCTGTATGGAACTACATTATGTTCATGACCGTGATGACTGTTTTGTAAATATGTGCTATGTTCAGTTCATGACAAAAAAGAAAATATATTTAAAAAAGCCCTAGGAGAACAGCTGGAACCTACATCCAAAATTATCCTATAGAACAGATTAGCGTTAGACTTTCTTTAAGCTATAGAAAGAGAAGTTTGTGTCATGTTTGAACATGACTGCTGCACTTTTATTCACGACAATACCTGTCCAGATGGATCGTTGACTCGAGCTTTGAACAGATTAAGGGATCTGGGGAAGAGGTAAAGACGAATGGCGCACAGGATCAGATATTCAGAAGTTAGCTAGAAAAGGCAATGGGACAGTGGGGAGCCTATTTGGTTAAGGTGCTGGAATAGTGTATGTCTTGGTCCAAGCCTAATTTGTGTTATTTACACAACCCAGGTTGAGCACGGACACCAGATTTATTTTGTGCACAAACGAAGAATTTTGCTAAATTCAACAAAAAGTGTAATGGATTCTAATGAAGGACTGAAACTTTAAACACCTTCATACCACAATTTGATGTATTTCAAGCTCTGTCAGGCCTACTTTTTTAATCGATTTGGTCAGGTCAAAGCTGATTACATGAGCTAGTTTTAGTGTTTATTTAACACTGGCTCCCTCCAGCTGCTAGAATTACATTTAAATTGCTTTCTCTCACTTACAGGACAGCCTACTGTACCCTTCTGTGTGACTGATGCACTAAAGTGGACGCTATGTATCCATGCATTGCACATTTGCTGGAGCATTCATTGAAAGAACATGCAACCCACTATGTTGAAACTTGGACATTCAGTGGGGAAAATAAAGTCTCTACATCTCACTCATGGTGTGTCTTGAACTCACTCTCATTAATCCAGCCTACTGATTTTTGTTTAGCCTCCTTTCTTGATCTAATTATTTTTATTCAGACGTTACATAACTTTCATGACCACAAATATAAATTGGCCAGCGATTTAATTTGCTTTTTTGTTTATAAATTAATGTAGAATGGTCGGAGCAAAGCCTCATGGGAAATGGGATGAAGGCTATGCGGTTAGGCTAAACTTTGCTAATTGTAGCTTGTCTACTGGCTGTTCTCAATCGGATGGGTTCGTCTTTATGCAAATCTCTCGTTACCAGGCTCTGTCCTTACGCAATTAAAAGATTCGATTCGTGTGAAAAATGAACCCGATTCAGTGAATCTAGGCTCCGTGTAAACTTGGCTTAAGTATTTGAACCCCTGCCGTTTTCTCAAGTTTGGCCACTTGCATCTAGAATTGTAATGGTAGGTGTACTTTAACAGTGAGAAACAGAATATCAACAAAAAAAAACAGAAAACTGCATTTTATAACATTTATGACTATTTGCATTTGATGCAGAAAATAAGTATTTGAACCCCTAGCAAAACATGACTTAGTGGAATAACCCTTGTTGGCAAGCACAGATATCAGACGTTTCTTGTAGTTGGTCACCAGGTTTACACACATCTCATGAGAGATTTTGGTCCATTCCTCTTTGCAGATCCTCTCCAAATCCTTAAGGTTGCGTTTTCAATGAGAGGGAATGAGGGAATGAGATTCAAGCCCAATATTCCACGTTACATGGCCCCATCCATAGTCCCCTTGATGCGGTGGAGTCGTCCTGTACCCTTTCAAACACGGCAAGTCGAGTCGATGCCAAAGAGCTTGATATTGGTCTCATCTGACCACATCCTGTCTCCCAATCCTCCTAAGAATCATTCAAGTGTGCAACGGCAAACTTCAGATGGCCCTGTACATGTACTTCCTTGAGCAGGGGGAGCTTGCGAGTGCTGTAGTACTTAAAAAATTACGGCGTAGTGTGTTGCCAATGGTTTCCCAGCTGCCTTGAGATCATTCACAAGCTCCCCCTGTGTAGTTCTGGGGTTATTCTGCGCCTTTCGAATGATCACTGATACCGCACGAGGGGATATCTTGCATAGAGCCCCAGACCTAGAGCGGTTGACAGTTGTTTGGTGTTGCTTCCATTTACGAATAATCGCACAAATAGTTGTCTGCTTCTCACCAAGCTGCTTGCCTATGGTTTTGTAGCCCATTCCAGCCTTGTGCAGGTCTACAATCTTATCTCTGACGTCCTCGGACAACTCTTTGGTCTTGCCCATGGTGGTTGAAGGTGTTAAGTATGATTCTTTGGACAGGTTTCTTTTATAAACGTCACCAGTTGAGATCAGGTGTACCTTGTTAGACCTAATAAGGACTAATCTGTGTGCTTCTTGGGCACATAACTGGTCATTGGGAGCCAGAATTCTTGCTGTTTGGTTGGGGTTCAAATACTTATTTTCTGCATCAAATGCAAATAAAGTCATAAATGTTATAAAATGCAGTTTTCTGGATGTTTTTGTTGATATTCTGTTTCTCACTGTTAAAATACACCTACCATTACAATTTAAGATCAAATATTTCTTTGCAAGTGGCCAAACTTGCGAAAGGTAGGGATTCAAATACTTATTTTCCCCACTGCAACTTGGACATTACTTTAGGCTAGCTGATAAATTATGTTTAGATCTTATTAACAGAAATACAATATATTTGATTGATAACAAAAAATCTGACTGAGGTTGTGACTGAAGTACTTGAAATACCCCATCTACTGGTGTAGTATAAAGCCCATCTACTGATGTAGTATATAGCCTACTGATGTAGTATATAGCCTATATAGCATACATGTGCCTCCATATGCTGCAATGGGAACAGAGGGGGAATTTTTCATAAAACACTAAAAACAATATTATCCTTTAATGACACTGACGGGATTATTAATGCTTTCACTTCATTGCTCAGCTCCTGATGGTGCAGACCTCAGAAGCCAGGCTATTAACCAAAACTCAGAGACCGGAGCATGTTACCCTTATTTTAGCAACACTCCACTGGCACTATGTTATTGCATCAACTTCAAGATTCTATTGATTACTTATATAACACTGCATGGCCTGACACATTAATATATTTCAGAGCTTCTCCACCCTTATATTCCCTTTAGACTTCTCCGACCTCTGTCAAAGTGTTCTGGCTGTTCCAGAGTCCATATTACAGTTTTTCTCCATTGCTTTGGATCATTTCACGAAACAGAAATGACATTCTCAAAAATCTTAGTGCATTTGGCAAAATAGCCTATATGGTTCAGCACAACTACGTAGATCACCTTCAAAAGGTCATATCTCACCCAAAACAGTTAACTTAAGCTTCAAAACCAAATCATTTTCTCATATAAATAGTCAGTGCCCCCAAAATAAGCTAGATGGTTTAGCAAAACACTATGGCACACCTGCAAAAGGTAATACCTCTCCCAAAACAGGCAACTCATCAGTCAAAACGAATTCCTTTTCTCATACACATAGTCAGTGCCCCCAAAATGAAAAGTACCTTTGGCATTGTTTAAACACTGCAGGTCAAAACATTTAGATGTTTTGTCAGTATGGCAGTGGACCATAGAAATATCCCTCATGTGCATATTTCAATCTTGGCTTAGTCCTTTGACACTGAATGGTTACTGTAGTAGATGTTTTCTTTCCAGAATACTATGTGTATCAAACAGAAAAACGATGAATTCAAGAGAAGCCAACCAGGTTTCACATCACATACTGTATTGCACTCATACTGCCATGGAAATTGTTACAGTAATTGCCAAACAGAAACAGAAAATGTGTACAGCACAATATACTGTCAAACAATAAGCACATCAAAACTAAAATTATGTATAGACTCTACACCCCTATAACAACACATACAGTCGGAAAGTAAAGCAAAGCTGGAGTTGAGTTTTCGTCCTCACTCTCCTACTCATCCTCGCGCTCATATCTGTCTGGCCACAGATTTTCATCAACATCACATCAGATGTTCTCCCTTGCTATGCAACGGGGGAAGAATTGCTGTGCATGCCGCAACCATCCCTTACACTGATCTGCTGTGACATTGACACAAGCAGCATCCATTGCCTGGAGAAGGGACCTCTGGTTTAGAGCCCGATGCTCGTAGACACTCCACGTCCATGCAGAAAAAAAAATCGATAAGATTGAGGTGTGGGGAATAAGGTGATTAGAGCACCATCAGCATCCTTGGATTGGCAGCCAATCACACCCTGATGAGCGGGCCTCAGTGGAAGCTAACATTGTCCCACACAATGACAAATGTAGGAAAGTGAGGCCCTACCAACACCCCTCATGTAGAGGGATAAGATCAGAGAGCAGGCGGTCCAATCACACCATGAGCTTCTGGGTGTTGTATGGGCCAAGACTGGGAATGTGGGTGACTACACCATTCTCTGACATGGTGATGTTGCCTGGGACATCCACCCTTGCTCCTCTTCCTCTTCTTCTTCCTCCTCTTCCTCGAGCAGGCAGTTGCCATTGGTTGTTTCCTTGGCCAGGTGCTTCCATGTTCATAAATTGTACTGAACTTGGTCAAGCTCTATATATTTGATGGAAGCATTTTTACTCCTGGATAGGACCTGTCAGCTAACTAAACTTACTGTGTGATCGGTGATGGGACTTGTGAATCTCCCCCTTGCTTAGTAAAGTTCTAGTTGCACCTGAAAATTAAGCCGATGATCCAAGAGATCCATATTACAGTATATACCATGATGTTTTTCATGGTATTATGTGCCCAAAGGATTTTGACAATGGAGTGAACTATTGTGCAGGTGATGACACAAGGAAATTATGCCAACATGTTTTGCAGAGAACGACGACTTGACTGAGAAGCAACAGTCAGTTTTGACCAGCAAGATTCTCAATTGGTAAATGGGCTAACTGAAGGCAACTGAACCTAACCATTTCAAAGATGTGCTTAATCATTTGAAATATGTGCAAACTCAAGGCAAGTGTACTTGTCATTTACAAGAATGTGCTAATGTAATTGCAATTTGATGAAAGGAATGAGAAATTCTAATCTGTTGTGAACAAATGCCCAGTGGTTTGGAGGTTTGCACGTGTTGTTTTGAGAATGTCATTTCTGTTTCGTAAAATGATCCAAAGCAATGGAGAAAAACTGTAAAATCCAAGGGTGACTATTCTTTTGCAGTCTTGGCCCTTAAAACTCTTGAACAGTCTTCCCCTCAATATCTGATGTGCATCCTCTCCGGGCTCTTTCCAATCCCTTTTAAAAACTATTTTTCATAAACTGGCCTTTCGTTAATTAATTAATCTTCTTCTGTAGCCTATTTTAGTTATTTTTAATTAATATGTTATTTTGTTCAAACATAGTGTTTTATACCATACTCTATCATTATAGTTATATAGTATATTCTGTATTTTTATTTGATTACCCATGCTGACTTCTGTATTCTCTATGCATGCTGAAAAACACTTTTGCCACCTGCCGGAGGGATACTTTACAAAACAAAAGTACTATTATTTTTACTTGACATATCATAAATACATTAAGTTGTTGTTATTGTTGTTGTTATTGTCACCTCCTTCTCGTCCAAATGTAGAATACATGTTAGTGCAGTGGTTCTTAACCTGGGTTCGATCGAACCCTAGGGGTTCCTTGAGCCACTCTCAGGGGTTCGGCAGGGGTCAAGACACGCAGTATAGCCCGGTTCACTAGCAATGTTGGGCCGTTTTTATACATACCTACGTTTTGAAGAAATCATATTTTATTTTTCAAATTACGAAGGGTTCGGCGAATGCACTGATGAAGCTTGCAGGGTTCAGTACCTCCAAAAAGGTTAAGAACCACTGTGTTAGTGAGACTAGCAAGCATACGTCACGGCTCGTAACCCTTAGCAACGCTGACATGTGTACATCTGATAGTTTCGGTCAGTGCAAGAGAAGTAAACTATGGGTCACCCTTAAATTGCTATAGACTACTACTATGGCCCCAAACAAGAAGAACGGCAAGAAGAGCGGAGATAAACCAACTAAGAACGAAGCCATGGGATTTTTAGACAAGGACGAATCTTCAACGGAGGGCAGAGAGTTCTATCGCGCTCAAATAAGAGACTTAGAGGAACGACTTGAGAAGTAAGATTTGTTTTACCAACAGATAATTACAACTACGCTAGCTTGTGAATGGTAACTATCATACAACAACACAGGGGTCGCTGGATTGTATTATTGTGAAAACGGCCTAACGACGAAACGTTACCATGTGAAAATTGTTATGTTAGTTTTTCAAAATGCACCATAATCTTACATCTGCTGTGGCGCTTCGAGCACAAAGTGGATTGAAATGATCGAACGTCCGAAAGAGTAATTAGAGAACGGAACAGAAACGTATGATAATGATTTATCACATTTTTATTTATGATATGATCAAATTATGATAATGAAAAATCAAACCCGGTTACAGGATTTTGCATGTTTAAATTTGTAGAGGATAGTAGATAAAGTAGGTAGGTTCGTTGAGTTGACAATTTTTTGGAAGGTTTTATGGATGTTCTCCCTTGAACTTCTGTTTCACTTATCAGAGCCATAGCGTTACATTCTTGTTCTTTTGAAGTATGTATCATCTAGCATTCCTATGCTGTCTTTTGTAACACAAGCCTTTATGCTGTTGTCACTGTTACCACTGTGTCTTTAATTAGTTGTCTGTCTTTCTTGCTCTCTTTCACTCACTCACTTACTCTCTCTCTTCCAATCAGCCATAGCCTATTTGGCACATTATAGTATTGTTTAGGCCGGATGGGCAACTTTAATGCTGGAGAGGGCCACAACTTTTCTTTATCGCTACCAGAGGGACAATTCCCACTTTAGGGCAGGCTTTCCCTAGAAAACCCCTATTATTTTTCCTGTGACCAAGAAAATCTAGGGGGGTCTGGGGGCATGCTCCCCCATAAGATTTTTTTTTTTGAAAATAACCTTTTAAATAGTGTCTTCTAGTGAGTTTTAGGAAGAGAAATGAACAAATGTAGATTTAAAATATGACACAACAATAAACATATTGAAGACATCTGCTGAGATGGGTGATAATTATACTGTAGTATGGTAGGGATTTGCAGCTCAAGTGAGTAGGTTAACGTTGTAGGCTAGAGTTCAACTGAGTAAGGTAGCATAACCACAGGATCAATGAACGGCATGATACAAGAGAGCCATGACATCTAGAATTAACTCGAGATGATTTAATCATTTAGTTTCTTTTACTATTTTAAACTTCATGTTCATCACCTTTATATCCAGCAGCTGATAATGGCAGCTTACACCAGCTTGGGTCGGACTGTTGGTCCAAGTCTGTTTACTAGCTAAACGTTATCACCGTCTGTTCACTCACTCAATCACGACCAAACTGAGGCGTGTGCTTCCCATTGCAGTCTCAAACAGGCTGGATTCCTGTGCTACTCGATTTGCAGTTAAGTGTGAATTTGACGATCTCAAAATAAAACGTTTTTTAATAGTTTTATTGGTGGGGCCAAGGAAACTTTTGAGAGGGCACTTCTCAAGATCTGTACATAACTGTGTCTCGATTAAGTTGTTAAAGATATGCTCTGTTCAATTTCCGTGCCTGACAGCTGCAGGTCTGACACAAACCGCTATGATCCGTCATTTTCAGGGTTGAGGATAGCAACGACATCACGTACACAAGACTTCACAAACTCTCCCTCACTATATGACTTTTATATCACTATATGACTATGTTCCCTGCCAACTGATACGATGCCAACGTTACCGTTTCAGAGTACTTTCAGAGTAATTTCAGAAAAAGCTGAGTCTGTTTCTCTGACTGACTATTCAAAGTATTTATGTTGTGCTTGCATAGCTCTGTGCCTTTAGGAAATTTAGGAGCTATGTTAGCATATTGCTAGATTACTGAGACGTGCATTTTGAATGATGTCAAAGTAAAAGTCCGTCAACAGAAGGAAGCATTTTTTTTTTTTTTAAAGTATCGGCGGGCCGCAATAAATGAAGAGGCGTGCCGCATGCGGCACGCGGGCCGCCAGTTGCCCATCCTTGGTTTAGGCTGATTCCAGCTAAACAGTGATGCCATTCTAGATGTCCCTACATATATTTTCCTGGTGTTAATGGTCACAATCTCTGGTCTCTAGAGATGGTCTCTACAGACCTGCATTAAACATAGTATATGATTGTAATACAAGAGCACATTTTATATAAAACATACTGTAGAGTGATAGTGAGAATGTGATAATAATAGTGATGGAAAGAGAGAGTGAGTGAAGTTAGATATTAAAGAGAAAAATCCTGGCCTTGAAATGGAACAGTTAGGAAGCTAGCTTACTTTTATCAGCGCCAAGTGTGCTGTATTTTGGTTTTCACAGGCCAAGTCTGTTGGCTGTTGGTAAAGCTCTACAATGCCTTTTTAACGAACACACAGTCACACACACACATTTTTAAAACATCCGGTATAAGTTAAAGGCATAATTCTTAATTCTAACCCAATACACCCTCCCACTGCTCCTTACAGTTCTCTAGCGAAACATTCTGTTTGTGCGCTCAAATAAAACTCAAAGAAAGTGACACAGACTAAACCAAACACTATTCCAGGCAATGAGCACGTTGCTTCCAGAGCATGGATGGAAGGGTTGTAATTTGATTGACTGTTGCGCTTAAGTATCAACAACCTTTCACCAGAATCGCGGACTGGACCTTAAAACCATTGGTAAAATAATAACACTGCATGTTACTGGTAGGCAGTATTCTAAATATGCAGCTGATTTAATATTACAGCAAGCCCAGCTGATTAAATGATAACAAACCCATCATTTTGTCTCTTTCCATAGGTACCAGCATAAATGTGATGAGTTGGAGATTCGAGAGAAAGATTTCTCCTCAAAATTTAGTCATGCAGAGAAAGAAAAGAGAGACATTGTCCTTTACTTGAAACGAGCTGTTGCACAGAAAGAGGATGAACTGTCAGAGCTCTCGGAACGACTGATTGGCCTCAACCAAGCCAAAGAAGCAGAGAAGGAGACCTTTGAGCTGCAGTTAAGTCAACTCCGTCAAGACTTCCAGGAGGTCAAAGATAAACTGACTTCAGAGAATATGGCCCTTGGTAAAGACTATTTATGTGTTTAGCAGATTAAAGAATGTTCCAGTTAGAGAAGGACCAAGGGTCCAATGTTGTAGGCTCATGGCCACAGTCACTGCAGTACCACTGTGGGAAAAGTTAATACATTGTTTAGTTAATACATTGCATTAAGGACTGCCACATATGGCAAATAAACTAGGCAACAGAAGGTCTGAGGGATTGAACTTTAGGCTGCTTGAGCATTGTTAGTAGATAGACCACTAACTATATCACCCCCACAGCTGGTTGCTAGTGTTCTTAGTGTAAATGTTTCTACTGTGGACAGTTCACATAGGGCACATTCTCCAAGACCCCACAGAGTGTGCATTCACCCATGTTTCCATGTATGTTATTTCTATCTCAGCTGGAAAGCTGGCCGCATTGGAGGAGTTTCGGGCTCAAAAAGAGGACCTGATGGCACAGGTGGACTCCCTTGAGGAGCAGCTAGAAGGACAGAAACAGGAGCACCAGGCAATCATCTACAATCTGGAAAGGAAGGCTGTGCTAGACAATGACAGGTTGAGGCTGCAGCTCAAGCTCATTTTAACTTAATGGAAGTGACATTCATGAAATGTGCTTTAATGAGCAATATATCATGTTTTGAAAGTTTACTTTGAATGTCTACTGACCATTAATACCAATAAATGTTCTTGTCATGTGCATAAATGAAGGAACACCTCTGAGCAGTTGAATGGAGAAATACCTCTTACTCTGGATGTGGTTTCAGGCCTGAGCAGTTGAATGGAGAAACAATGATGACTGTGGATGTGATTTCAGGCCTGAGCAGTTGAATGGAGAAACAATGATGACTGTGGATGTGATTTCAGTCCTGAGCAGTTGAATGGAGAAACAATGATGACTGTGGATGTGGTTTCAGGCGTAAGAAGGAGATGCAGCAGCACGTGGCAGCGGTGGCAGCAGAGTTCAGACGCGTCTCAGACAGGAAGATGCCAGAGACGACCATGAGAGCCATCCATGAGAACGTGTCAGTGACCGCCCAGCTTAAGCAGCTCTCAGACAAGAGTAAGGACCTGCTGGACGAGAATAAGGCCCTTAGAGAAAAAGAGAAGACACTCAAACAGGAAGTGAATGTGCTTGAGCCACTTCTTGATGAGATGACTAGAAAGAGCCTGGCCAATGAAAAGGTATAACGCCCTTACCCAGAGATCCACAAAAATGTGACACAAAATTCACAAATATCATGCGATTCACAATCGTATTTCCTGACTGACATACAGTTGACACGCAGTTCACAATGTAAATGCTGTAACATATATACAGGCTAATGAACTTGCATTTACAAACCATTTGTTATCTGTGACATCCTTACATTTATTTGTGGATTTTTAACATTACCCTGACGTGGCATGATTAACAAATGCATTTTTTTTTTTAAAGAACATTCTCTGCAGCCTGACAGATATGTCTTACAATTTCAGCCAATCACATGAACGTACATTTGAGGGTATGACTGAATGTGACCACACATAAATAATAAAAAAAACAACTTTTTGTCATATTTGTTAAAACTTTCACCGTCCTGAGACAAACAATCTGTGAAAATTAGGTTACAGTTACACGTTTGAAAATATTTGAATGAGTACCAGCTCCAGGTCCCTTACCCTCCCTCTTCGCTGTGCTGGAGCCATTTTCCATTGTGGCTTTAGAATAACAACACATTAAAAGGTCACAATATAAAGGAACATACAGTACATGCATTGGTCTGCTTTTTAATTTTGATAATGCAGTTTTCTCTGGTGGTTTAGGTGGTCTATCAGCTAAAAGAGAAGTGCAAACAGATGAATGCTGAGGTGATGGCAGCTGACAGGAACTCTCAGGATTATGAGCAACTGCAGATGAATCATTCTATTTTACAAACAGAGACGGAGGTCTTAAGGTA
The DNA here is from genome assembly GCF_963457725.1 of Sprattus sprattus. Taxonomy (NCBI): domain Eukaryota; kingdom Metazoa; phylum Chordata; class Actinopteri; order Clupeiformes; family Clupeidae; genus Sprattus; species Sprattus sprattus. Next base: position 37,186,198 of record NC_137924.1, read on the forward strand.
AGGATGTCTGTTAAATATCTGTATGTAGCGTAGGGTCCTATATTCATTGGTGTTCCATAAGGTTTGAAACAAACTCAAAATACTCACTCCATGAGTGGTAAACCTAGGATACATCGGTATGCTTCAGGTTCGAGTAATCCCAATATGAAAATATACCACAGCTACAGTCGTAAAGCAGATTTCTTTGCATCATGCCAACACAGAACACAGCAATGGCGTATTTTAAATGCTTCTTGTATACCATTGCTTAACTGGAGTAGATCTTTCACTGAGGAGCTAAAAATGCATAAAAAAGCTGGATGGCAAGGTGTTCCGAATACATGGAGACAAGCAAGGGTCAACATATCTCATAAGGCTTTAAAAATATATATGTTAATCAGTACGACTATTAAACTATTAAACAAATTTGAGCTTGTTAATGTGTTTGATTGGTGGTATAACACTTTGTCATAATCATCAGAATCATATGGTTTGAAAGAACTGTTAGAATTCACAGGTTTAGGAGGCTGAGCTGAACCACTTTTGACACTTGGGCCTAGTTATTTCTGATCATCATAAGGACTGTACCTACCAGGGCTAACTTCATCACTCTTTCCACTCTGGTGTTATTCCTTATCATATCATTGGTATTTGATGTGCCCACCCTCATTTTTGGGCCAATATCCAGAGTTCCTGCTTTCTCATTTAGCATATTTGACAATATTATGTGAAACTCTTTTCTGTATTTGTGTGCATGCATGTGCAGGCAGAACTTTATCACAGGTCAGGAGGAGTGTGTGAAACACCAAGCTGAGGCAGGAAGACTGACTAAGGAGCTGACACAGGAACAGACAGTCAGGGGACAACTGGAGACTATCTTACAGGAAGCTGCTGCTGCTCTTAAAGACATCCTAAAGGTGCTACCAGCCTTTTTGTTACTATACATTTGGAAAAGGAAAAGAAGCTGTGACACCTGTTATTACAGTTTTTATCCATTGCTTTGGGCAATTTCACGAAACAGAAATTACATTCTCAAAACAACACGTGCAAACTTCCAAACCACTGGGCACTTGTTCAAAACCGATTGGCATTTCTCATTCCTTTAATCAAATTGCAATTGTTTTAGAAACTCCTTGCAAATGACAAGTACAATTACCTACAGTTTGCACACATTTCAAATGATTTAGCACATCTGTGAAAATGGTTAGGTACAACTGCCTTCAGTTAGCCCAATTACCAATTGAATACATCTTGCTGGTCTAAACTGACTGTTGCTTCTCAGTCAAGTGGTTGTTCGCTGCAAAACATGTTGGCATAATTTCCTTCTGCTCCTTCTCATCACCTGCAAAATAGTTCACTCCACTGTCACAATCGTTCAGGCACATAATACCATGAAAAACATCGTGGTATATACTGTAATATGGATCTCTTGGATCATCGGCTTAATTTTTTCAGGTGCAACTAGAACTTTACTACAGTTATCTAGAGGGAGTTTCTCACATCCGATCACCAATCACTCAGTAATTTTAGTTAGCTGACAGGTGCTATCCAGGAGTATAAATGCTTCCATCAAACATCTAGGGCTTGACAAAGTACAGTTGACAAGTATGAACATGGAAGCACCCAACTAGCAAGGGCAACTGCCTCACAATGTGTGCTGCGATATCCGAAAACGGGGTAGTCACCCACATTCCAAGTATCGGCCCATACAACACCCAGAAGCTCCTGGTGTTCTTAGACCGCCTTTACGTTGATCTTACCCCTTTACATGAGGGGGGGTTTGGTAGGGCCTCACTTGCCGACACATGTGATTGTGTGGGACAATGTCAACTTTCACCGTGGCCCGCTCATCAGGGCGTGGTTCGCTGCCCATCAAAGGATGGTGATGGTAATCCTAGCCCCTTACTCCCCATTTCTAAATCCTATTGAGGAGTTTTTTTCAGCTTGGAGGTGGAGGGTCTACGAGCATCGGGCTGTAAATCAGAGGTCCCTCCTCTAAGCAATGGATGCTGCTTGTGAGGATGTAACGGAGGATCATTGCAGGGGATGGTTGCGGCATGCACGCCGATTCTTCCCATGTTGCATTGTAAGGGAGAAAATAAGATGCGATGTAGATGAGAATCTGTGGCCAGACAGACATGAGCATGAGGCTGAGCAGGAGAGTGAGGACGAAGACTGAAGACTTCCTTTCCTCTGTATGTTTTGTTACAGTAGTGTAGGCTATACTTAATTTTAGTTTTGATGCTCTTTTTGTTTGACAGTGTTTTTTGCTGTACACATTTTCTGTTTCTGTTTTGCAATTACATACTGTAACAATTTCCATGGCATGAGTCCAATACAGTTCACCATGTGAAACCTTGTTGGCTCCTCTTGAATTTGTTTCTGTTTGATACACATAGTATTCTGGAAAGAAAACATCTACTACAGTAACCATTCAGTGTCAAAGGACTAAGCCAAGATTGAAATGTGCACATGAGGGATATTTCTATGGTCCACTGACATACTGACAAAACATCTAAACGTTTTGACCTGCAGTGCTTAAACAATGCCAAAGGGACTTTTCATTTTGGGGGCACTGACTATAGGTATGAGAAAAGGAATTCGTTTTAATTGATGAGTTGTCTGTTTTGGGAGAGATATGACCTTTTGCAGGTGTGCCATAGTGTTTTGATAAACCATCTAGGTTATTTTGGCAAATATATTTAAAGCTTGGAGAATGTCCTTTTCTTTTCGGGAAGGAACTTTTCATTTTGGGGGCACTGACTATTTTTATGAGAAAATGATTTGGTTTTGAAGCTTGACTTAACTGTTATGGGTGAGATATGACCTTTTGAAGGTTATCTATGTAGTTGTGCTGAACCATATAGGCTATTTTGCCAAATGCACTAAGAGCTTTGAGAATGTAATTTCGGTTTCGTCAAATTGCCCAAAGCAATCGATAAAAACTGTAAGATAATGATTATGTTTCTTATAACTGGTAATAGTATCACACTTATTCATTGGAAACACACAATTTCCTCTAAATACCTTTCTGTTGTCAGAAGGGTGAATAACCATATTAAAAATGGTTCAGAGGACTATATGAACAGAAATGAATACTGAATTATTTGTGGTCATGTAAACTTGAACACTACAGTTGAATTTAATTTAAAAACATTATCTGCATACGGTGTATTTGCTATCCATCAAGTCATCCAGTCAGTTAAGAATACTTTAATGGAGACATTACATTTGAATCAATGGCCCCCCTGATCATTGCATTGTTGTAACCTTTACAATCTGACAGGAGGTGCCAGAGGTGGAGGACTCAGAGGTGAAGGCTCTGGCTCGCCGCGGTCAGATGCTGCAGAAGCTCTTGGCTGTGCTTGACAGTGCTGCAGCACTGGGGAAAGGCCCTGCTCTGTCAGAGTTTCTCAAAGACACAAAAGATGTCCATCAGCTTGAGCCAGGCATGGCAAGGTACAGTCTCTTCATTCATTAAAGAATGATAACACAGCTAAACACATCTACGTCATTGCCAGGTTCAGTTTCCAGCCATTAGAACCAATACCAATGATTAAACCACATGCAGGTTTACCCTTAGGAGGGGGAAAGGTGGGACATTTTTGGGCCAGTCCTGAATTGCTGCTCTCTGTACAGATTATTTTAGTCATTCTGTGCATGTATAAAGCACCTGTGGTATTTGACTATAAAATGCATACAGGCCCAGAGAATGCATCTGTGGTGGAAAACTTGTTTGATTACAATATATCCTGGGCATGTTTACACCTACAGACCAGTAGATCAGGGAATTCAGACCGGTGCGACTGCTTGCAACAGCACCAACATTTCTATAGCAATGCCTTTGTTACAGATATGAACTAGCTACCTGGTTATTCCGCCAGCAAAGTTAACCAACTAGAGAGCCATCCTGTTGAGGTAATTGTAGCGACCCATCCCAGAAAATGTGAACAAGATATACTTTAGTATGTGCTAACCCTTACACCAAAAAGACACAATTCCTGTGGTTGGATGCTGAAAGTCAGGCTCAGCACTGCTTGGCATGAATCTACTAAGAGTGCATCACTGCCTTATTGATGGAGACATTACTTGTAGCACATCAAGTTCAACAGTTACCTCAGAACATAGGTAGGGTCTGCCAGTACATTCATTCAAGTGAAACCAGCTTGTGCAACAAAAAATACGAGAAGTTTCTCAAACAGTAATTGTATTTGTCGGTGGATTTAATGGAAGGAGAAGGCTTTAAGGTGCATGACAGCACTATTATCACGTGATACGAAGATTTGAATCGAGATTCCAGACAAAACTTGTCTACATTTTCTCTGCATCAGCAACGATGCAGCTGTCTTCAGCAGGATCGCAAAGAAAACCAAAGATATAGTCAATGGCAGCTTGGTGCTAGTGAGTTACAGGAGCTCTGGGTCACTGTACGTCATTCATCTAGAAAATGTTTTAAATACTTTCACACACAGCCACAGTTAGTGTTTTTGTTTATGTGCCCCCCTCAAGTTGAAATCTTAACCTTTGATCCAAGTTGAGATTGCATGATGATGACACACATTTCCACTGTACTTTATGTCTGCAGGCTAGGCTTACTCTCTACTCAGTTCAAGTCTACTCCCCAATTCTCTCACTTCAAGACTGGTGACCTTGGTATTGTCCCAGCGCCCAAATGCAACCACTCAAAGACCATGACCTCAAATCTACCCAAGTAAGTTTTGTGAATATAGAAAGCATATGCTGTTTGTATCCTGTATGTATATCCTGTATCTTTCTTGATTTCATCTCTCTTGTCTGTAATGTAATGACTATGACTTTTTAGCTGGTCAACACTGCTAACTTTAGTAGATATAGATATTTGAATCAATGCAGTGCATAAGCGTTTTTGAACAAACAGGAATATGTTACATGTTTATACATTTTCAGATAGTTTGAGTTGATAGTCATCCTAAGTCAACTAGTGCCTAGGTGGTGGGGATGTGACCTCACCGGTATTAATTTGACTCCCTCTCAGTAGGTGATGAGGCCTACTCATAGGGATTGTGGGGTGTAATTGTGAGATTAGAGGAAAGTCCTCTGTTAAACCACCATGTGGCCTTCTGGAAATGACCTTGGAGATCTGGGTGTCCATAGTGTAGACTGTATCATTTTCAGAGTGCATTCTGCCTGACAGTGTTCACTGTCACACTCAATGCTCGTCTAAGACACTGACAGAGGATCTGAATAAAGCAGTTTGACATCCATAAAACAGCAGAAGGCTTGATATAGAGCTCAAAGCATTTCCAACCAGCAATTTACAATGACCAAAATGTTATTAAGGAATGGCAATTAGTTGTAACTGTAAGGCAGAAGACACTCTGAAGATGGACAACGGACCCTCAGAGTTCCAAACTCTGTCCAGAGGGCCAAAGGCATCTTATCAGAGGACTTCTCTCTATGGCTGTGACAATAACTAAATTACCACAATACTGCAACCATATGATACCTCCCTTAGTGTTGAGCTCAATACCGTCACCACTGCACCCTTTCGTTTTTTTGTCTGGTGAAAGTTATAGGAGTGCATATGATGTGTGATTAACACAATAATCATTATTTAGTTATCATCATTGACTGTCTTCCATCCTATGTTCAAGGGCCTCTGGAGAAACATAACTTTTTTAGAGTAGACTGTTCCCTCCTTCCACCTGTATAGTAAACACACCTATTAACGCCCCAGCTATTAAAAAAGTGTTCTGTAAAGTATGATCTCTTTTAGAATCCGTAATCTCTTGTGAACATCTCCTAACTTGGTCGTCAGCTGTCGTCACTGCGATAAGCGGGTAAACCTCAATTTAAAGAGGGAGAGAGGTATCGGTGTCGGTTGAAAACTGTATGACCCTCACAAGTTCTCATTGCGAAATCGAGTTCGTTCAGTTCGTTCCATGACAGTTTGTACACACAGAAATAAATGGCTGTCTAGTACACTTAATTACGCTGTACAACTGTAATGTTTTGCACACATACAATTTAAATACCCCTTTTGGGCAGGAGCGTATGTTGTTTAAAATCCGTTATCCTGGTTGACACCGAAATCAATATTAAGTAATGTGTACCCGCGGGAGGGTGTTAATATGTCGAGGGTGTTAATAGGTTGGTTTAGGATAGTTGATTACTGCTCAACATTGGGGAAACTGTATGCACAGTGTTGCATGCCAAACAAATGTTCCAGTACAGACACAAAGATTTCAACTCCGACGCTGTAAATTTATATAACTACACAGTAAAACATAACGTCTCATAAATGTACTTCTTCAAAACAGACAACAAACTGTTTGTAGAGAGTGATCAGATTCTTATCCCCCAAAATACCAGGGATGCAAAAGTTGCCTTGTTAGTTGCAAAGTTGCAGAAGTTTGTATGACTTAATGTAATGTCACTTTGTATCTCAGGAAAGACCAGGAGTGTCATAACACAGACTCCCAGAACAGCTGTGCAAAGGCCCCTCCCAAGTCCAACTTCAGTAGAGGCTTTCCCAGGCACCACAAAGCACTACTGGAAACAAGATCTTCATCAGGACCAACAAAATGATGCCTTTCAACAAAGGACCTCCAGCTTTATCTCTTCTGTATGGATACATATCTCCAGACACATGAAATCAAGAGACTGAAATACAATATTTTAACTGTACTTTCTTTGTTTATTGTCTTGCTTAGCACTTAGCACCTAGCACCAGGAACACTTATTTGTGAACAGTCTATATTTGCTGGATGCTTATTACTTAATTACCTTGACTACAAAAAGGGTTCATATAGATTGTCTTTTCTCAAACAATTTGTTTTTTGACAAAGGAAAATAAACAAATTAAGAAAAATATCTAAAGGAAACAGTGGAAAATTAAAAAAAAAAAATTGTTGAACTGGGACAGGGTCCAACCCTGGTCTACTCAGTAAATTACTGGGGCAAGCACAATGACGACAGGGGCAACGATAAACCTTGAGAAGAACATCGGCTCATAAGGGGGGACCCATTTGCTTGGAGCCGGCCAGGTAGAGGTAGAGCTTCGACTTTCTACAATCACCCAGAATGGACAGACCAAAACACTACCTTAACATATGGGCTTTTTGTGTCCCATTTGAGAACCACCAAAGGTGCTTGTAAAGAGAAGGGAACTCAGCTGGTTTCAATACAGCAACTTTACCACTCTATGCCAGTAAAAACTACACACAGTACCTTTAATAAAATAACTTGTATCCTCGCTCCAACTTTGAAGATGTCATTTTTGTTAATTAAGAGAAGGTCCTCTTATTTCAAAGACTTGCTTACCAAAAGTTACTTTTGGGCAGGTAGCTGAAGTTTGTATATTGTATCATATTTTGCTCTAAAAATGGCACTTACATTTTCCTTGAAGCAAATTATTACTATATGTATGCTTTGATTTTGTGGAGAGGACACCATGCTGTGGCAAATTCTTTAATGACTTCTAGTTTAGTCTTAAAGTAAGCTGCTGTTGCAGCAGTGAGCAAAGATTTAGTGGAAGAATCGTATTTATTCCAAAGTGTTCCATGAAGCAGATCTCAATACATCACAATAGTGGAGGTTTACTGAAGGATATTTTTTCCAGTGCTCTTGCATTAATTTCTGTCACATCCTGTTGTTCCTCACAAATCACCAGGGGCCTCTCACTAGCTCCAGGGGTCCGAGCTCATCCTCTCACAGTTCAGCAGAATGGAAATAAAGGGAACTTTGTGGTGTGGCTGGTTGACTGGTTGGGATGAACGTGGTTGTCATGTTTTCCATTAAATGTTTTCATTTTCTCTCGTTTTCCTGTTAAGGTGTTATTTAATGTCATTGCTACAATTGTGGAGAGTCCAGTCAACAACACTTTAATCCAAATAAGTGGGACTATGGAATTAAGTTTCCCAAATGCTTGGCTAACAGAAACAACAGTTGGGTTCACACATGTGAAGACTGAGCTAGGATGCCTGCTACCAACATTAACCAGTCAACTGAATGAGGACTTCAAGAGAAAAGACATTAGGGTAGAACTGTGTGATCCTTTATTATACGTTGATACTCGACAATGAAACAAATCATTTACTCAGAATATACATTAAATTATAAAGACTGAAGTGGATTATCTCGGTGAACAAGAGGACTGAACGCTCTTATCTTAACAGAATGGACAAACAAAAAAAAAAAATCTTGTTTCTGAGGCATGTTTTATTACCCTAATATATATATTTTTAATATAATAATTTTTTTCTCTTGTGCCAGGGCTTTATGAACACTCCTCACACATAAATACACACACACACACACACACCACAATAAATAAATATGAAAGGTGACTTTGCACTCCCAGCTTTTGAAATTTTAATGGGGTCTACATATGAATGTCAACTTGTTCCTAAAACTATTATACTGTCTGCAAGACAAAATAAAAAGTTTAAATGGGATTTAGATTTCTTGAAATTCGAACATGATGAAATTCTTAAACTCGATCATATTCTGTAAGACTGCTGTATGGAGATAAACCATTTTCATTCAACAACTAAAACTGGATTATTTTTTTGTTCTTGTGGACATGTGGCAATCATAGTCTTTTCCTGAGTGTGTGTACATAGAATGGAACTGATTAGCTACTTATTTATGTATGTTCGTCTATATTCTACAGTTGGGAATCTTTCATCTGCTGTGCAAGCAAAGCACTTCTTAGGCCACAATGTTCTTCGATGTTATTTGAACATCACTGTTTTTGTGAGAGAAAAAAAGAGAGGAAAACTCCTAATATAGACAAACATAAATAATGTGAAATTAACTTGCATGTTTCATGGTATTTGACATTACAGCAAGATCTGCATAAAATTGTAGAAAGGGCTTCAGTTGCAATGCAAAAGCCAAATGATGCTGTATACAGTTTTTGGCAGATGCAATGTTCTACATGGATACAAAAGCAGAGAATAAAAGTGTAAAGCATTGAGCTTCATGCAACGTCACTGACAATGCAATCCAACCGAACGTCACCTCCAAAGCCTTTTGCTTGCACAGCTGATGAAGTCCTTCTGTATAAAATAGCCCGTTTCTCAGGACACTGCACTACACTGGAACTTTAGCTACTTCTTTGTATAAATAGACACACACACACACGCACCCACACACAAAATGTAACTGTTGCATGTTTCATGGTATCAGATAGAATCATGACATGCTCTGCACAGCAATCTACTCAAAACAAGTCTCTGCAGCAGTGCACAAGTAAAATGATGTAGTATTTGTGAAGCAGACATGTTTGGGGGATACAGGGGCAGCTTAAGCTACATGCAGTAACATAACTAACACCCCACACATGTAACCTTTTTAAAGGCCCAAGTTTATCACAACTTTTGATGTTTTGTATATGTCAACAACTTGTTTGAGACAGCACGCAACCTATAATATTCAGCATGTGTGTATACTCTGATGTTATCAGACTCGGAACACAAACAATGTGACCATTGAGGTTACACAAAAAAGCAAAATGTGAATTCCTTTTATCTACTTTATTTTTTTTTCCAGTTGTATCAATCCTGACATGTGTGTATATTCATGCATTTGAATATGTCAGCGGGGGGGCTTTAAAAAATGTCTTGGAAATATCTCTCAAAATCAGGAATCAAGCTAGAAATGAGCTTTTTGCCACTTTTTTTTTTTTTTTTTTTTACCATTCTTGTTCACAAGTACCCACTTCAAAAGGGAAATACTTATTTTGCATCACACTTTTTTCTGTAATTATTGTTAGTCATTTTTGATTCCCATACATTTTTAGACCTATTTTTGAATTTAAGAGAAAAAAAGCAATCACAAAAACAATATTTTACACATTTGTTAAAAAAAAAAAAAAACTTGTACATGTAGGGGAAGTTGCACACACATTATGCCACCAGAACACAGCAGGTGCATTGCTTAGAATCAACAGCAAGTCTCCAGTTGCATGAAATTCCCCTTAAATCTACTATAGAGCAAAAAAGGGTCTGAACTGTAGTGGCAAAATTAAGGTTTTTGGAAGGGAGGGGAGGTAAGGGAAAGTGTCACAGGAACATGCACAAAACCTCAGATGATTAACAGCTTGCTAGTTTCAAAACCATAAGAGACATTGGAGGGAAAAAATGTATGATGTGGAAAAGTCTCATCAGTCTACCTGTAATGGTTTGACTTTCTGGTCAAGGAGGACTAATTCAATGAAACGAACTATAAACAAACACTAAATAAATGCCCCAAATAACTCCATCAAAAGATATATCTTATAAATTCCTTTTTCTACTAAGTTTCTTTCTTATGTTGTCAAACACACAAGGTCAGTGAGGTTGTGTTAACAGGGATCAAGAACAAATATGATGTGGAGAGATGAGAGGATTCAGTCTTGTCTTTACTCCAGTTCCACACTGAAGTTGGTTCGTCACATGGTGCTGCTACCTGCTTAAGACAGACACATGCACAAATCTAGGTGAGCACACTTACCATGTAACACATAACACTACTGCAGGTAATACTAAACAATCAGTCAAAATATCCTTCTATGGCTGGTGGATATTAGACACAATACCACGTCTTCTATGGCTGGTGGATATTAGACACAATCTCACGTCTTCCCATATTAACCCCCTGAGCTCAGCACAATGACAACGATTTTCTCTAAAATCGCAAATCCAATCTTCGCACCACATTATCAAACGTAATAACCCTTTATATAACTAATGCTTTTAAAATACAAGGACGATAAGACATAGTTTCAACACAAAGTTATTGATTAAAAATGGTTTATTTCGCCATTGTTTCTCCGCAACAAAAAATAGTTCCATTGTCAACGTCTTGGTTAGGAATTTTAAGAATTTTTAATTAACGTCATCAACGGGAATTTTTCATCGCGGAGTGATTTATTATTAGCTGTGAAAAGTCCCGTATCTGTTGGTATGTTGACGAATAACCTATAGCACGGAACGTCTCTCGTCCAATCAGAAACAGCTAAATTACGCGAAAGAACCCAATTGTTTTATAATACACCAATTAAAGATAAAAAAGGTTATTATATTCAATATTTGTTCAAACTAACTATGAGAGCTGTTGATTCACATGTGTGTTAATTTGAAGTGAATTTAAAATGAAGGCTGCGGTTTGTGGTGCTGTGAATTGAATTGTCCTGACACGTATTTCCATAATTTTGACCACCCCATTTCAATAAGCTAGGTCAGATAACATGAACACCTTTTCATTTAATTCAATACTGTTTAAAAGGCATCACAAACTACATCCTCCAATATGATCAAACTGTTGAATTTGCACCTCTTAAACGGTTTGAACATTAACTTAAACATTATAACAATCATGAAGGGGGATTTATAGCAGGACTATTGTACTAAACTGCATTTATTTTTGCAAGGTCTACCTAACAAATTGCCAACTGAGCGTATGTTCTGTGTGCAATTTTTAGAATTGTGTGAATTAATCCACCAAAAAGATATGTTTTGGTCAAAAATGAACACAAAAAGCTTCTTCTGTTATATTCACGAAAAGTATACATTGTTTTTCAGTTCATTCATAGAGCTCATGCTAACTTTTATGCTATTTCAACTTCTCTGCCAGCTCAGAATATGGTAAAAGTTTACCTTACATATTACAGACATCTGTGTCAGACTTATGGAGATGAACAGCTGTAAGCAAACACAACAGTTGTGGAAGTGCAAAGCGTAATATCCACCTTGGCCTTCAGGTAGATATGAATGGTTATGCTTGGCACCTGGATAATGAATTTCAGATTGCTGCTTTTGTATTCATTTGTGTATCTGTGACCGACTACGGCAAAACCCAGCATAAAGCTCCAGAAGAGAAAATTGAAAGGGAAAGGAGCAGTCCATGATTCTAATAAACTTCTTGTCTAAAAACATTGTCAAGGCTTCTTACGGTGTCCATTCGGTGTAAGTGTAAAGTCAGTCCAATCGTAGTGGTCTGTTAGTAATGTCAAATATATTTAAATTGAGTATGACAATAGTCATACAGTGAAGTTAACACCTCTAATAAGCTGTGACTGGACTTACCTGTGCACTGTGCTCCAGAGAATACAGGGGACATGAGAGAACTCTGCCACAAGCAATCATCCTGTTGAGAGTCATTCCTCTCATCATCCTTGTTATTCAAAATAGTTGACTGTTGGGGAAGAGCAGAGAGAGCATTTAAGTAATATGAAAAATAGTGTTTCACACCTTTAGCTGATGAAGTATGACTACATATAAATATGCAAAAAGCACAATAAGGCTCTGATGATGATAAAAATGCTTAACGCTAACCAAGACCCACTGTGATCCGATCACTGAAACCACTTGCCGAGTTGGTCTGGGAATAGGGTGACCAGATTTGTCGGACCTAAAACCGGGACACTTTGCGCGTGCCCATAATGCTAGTGCACGCACACACTTTTTATCCTGAACACATGCCAGGAACATACATTTTGCCAACAACAGGAGCGTTTCTAGGTATCAAAGATATGTGGGGCTTATCCCTAAGGGGATAGGGCATGTTTGCGCGCGGCAATTTTTGGGGTGCCCATTTGAAATAAATCTTCATTATCAAATTATAAATATTGTAGAATGGGCTGAAATGGAAGGCACCCAATGCATTCACTTTAATCATGTCAAATTAGGCTTCACTAGCATTAACTGATTATAAAACAACAACATTCTATAGTTAGGGACTGATATTATTGTTTCGAAATACTAGAGAGATATATTAATGCAAAGAATAGAGAGATGACGATAGTTTTTTCTTGTATTTCGAATTTGCTAGGTTGCTAGCTTAGTGTTAACATAGCCCACTACATTACAATATTCCCTTTCATTTACCTCAAGTAAACCTACATTTGAGCAGGTAACAATCGTTAACAACTACAGATAACAGATACAGCCACATTTTGTAACTAGGCCTACCTATACTTACAATTTCACTCCTTGCACCGTTTACTTTGAGCTAAACTCCCACTGCACGAAAAGCAAGATTATCGGGCCCGTAAAGGCTGTGATACAGCCGCGAATGATAAGCATTCCTGGTTGATATTGGACATTCCCCCGAAATATCAGTCTGCCGCAAATTAACGGAATTTCCCGCGTACAGGCCAAGAGGGGAGAGGGGGGGCGATGTGTTACTTATCACCTCCCGCTGACAGAGGTGTGAAATGCTCTTATTAGCATATTGACTGTCAGCAGTCTAGCCACACACACCCTGCTGCAGCCATTGGTTGAAAAAGGAATTGAATTAAAACGTCTTGTGATGAGACGGAATGAGATTCTGTCTATTGGTCAGCTTTCAACTGACAAAACGTATCCCCTCCCATTTACAGCTATTGCCCCATAAAAACGAAATTAAAATGTACTCGATAATAATTTAATTAATATTCTGTCTTTAGGGTTTTGCTCCGGGGTTATCACATTTCTTGATTTGCCTTCCGTTTTCAGAGTTCTGTCTTTAGGGTTTGGATTTCGGGGTTATCACGATTCTTGCTTTGCCTTTCAGTTTCAAAGTTCGAGGGTTGCAATGTCACTTTCGAGGCTGTTCCACTCATATTCCGGAGCTTCCTCTTTGTAATGTTCTTGAGATTCACTTTTGGCATGTAATTATACAGAGTCGGGCTTACTCTGATATTGAGATATTCATTTCGCAACTTGGGACATGTTTGCCACTCGTGAATATCTAACCTGTGTCTTTTCAGGTAGATTTTGATATCTTACGCGAGCTTCGAACCTGCGCTCTTCAGGTTAATGGTACTGGTCCATCCAGACGCAAATTTAGCTAATCTGAATCTGTAAGTGGTTTCCAGATAGAGGCCTATACAGCCGCGGAAAAAATTAAGAGACCACTTCAAAATTATCAGTTTCTCTGGTTTTACTATTTATTGGTATGTGTTAAAGTAAAATGTACATTTTTGTTTTATTCTATAACCTACTGGCAACATTCCTACCAAATTTCAAATAAAAATATTGTCATTTAGATCATTTATTTGCAGAAAAATGACAATTGGTCAAAATAGCAAAAAAGATGCAGTGTCTTCAGATCTCGAATAATGCAAAGAAAACAAGCTCATATTCATTTTTAAACTACACAATACTAATGCTTACACTTAGGAAGAGTTCAGAAATCAATATTTGGTGGAATAACCTTGATTTAAAATCACAACTTTCATGTGTCTTGGCATGCTCTCCACCAGTCTTTCACATTGCCGTTGGGTGACTTTATGCTACTCCTGGCGCAAGAATTCAAGCAGCTCGGCTTCTTTTCATGGCTTGTGACCATCCATCTTCCTCTTGATCACATTTCAGAGGTTTTTTATGGGATTCAGGTCTCGAAATTGGGCTGGCCATGACAGGGTCCTGATCTGGTAGTACTCCATCCACACCTTTACTGGCCTGGCTGTGCGGCATGGAGCATTGCCCTGCTGGAAAAAACACTTCTCAGAGTTGGGGAACATTGTCAGAGCTAAAGGAAGCAAGTTTTTCTTCTGGGACAACGTTGTACTTTGCCTGGCTGAGGATTGTAAAAGACCATAAGGATTGAAAAAAGCGGACTGGAGGGTCTTCTAGTTCGTCTTCTCTGATGAGTCCAATTTTCAGCTTTGCCCAACACATGGTCGTCTGATGGTTAGACGGAGACCTGGAGAGGCCTACAAGCCAGAGAGTCTTGCACCTACTGTGAAATTGGACTCATCAGAGAAGACGAACTAAGAAGAACCTCCAGTCCGCTTTTTCAATCCTTATGGTCTTTTACAAACCTCAGCCAGGCAAAGTACAACGTTGTCCCGGAAGAAAAACTTGCTTCCTTTTGCTCTGACAATGTTCCCCAACTCTGAGAAGTGTTTTTTCCAGCAGGGCAATGCTCCATGCCGCACAGCCAGGCCAGTAAAGGTGTGGATGGAGTACCACCAGATCAGGACCCTGTCATGGCCAGCCCAATTTCGAGACCTGAATCCCATAAATAACCTCTGAAATGTGATAAAGAGGAAGATGGATGGTCACAAGCCATGAAAAGAAGCCGAGCTGCTTGAATTCTTGCGCCAGGAGTAGCATAAAGTCACCCAACGGCAATGTGTAAGACTGGTGGAGAGCATGCCAAGACACATGAAAGTTGTGATTTTAAATCAAGGTTATTCCACCAAATATTGATTTCTGAACTCTTCCTAAGTGTAAGCATTAGTATTGTGTAGTTTAAAAAGTAATATGAGCTTGTTTTCTTTGCATTATTCGAGATCTGAAGACACTGCATCTTTTTTGCTATTTTGACCAATTGTCATTTTTCTGCAAATAAATGATCTAAATGACAATATTTTTATTTGAAATTTGGTAGGAATGTTGCCAGTAGGTTATAGAATAAAACTAAAATGTACATTTTACTTTAACACATACCAATAAATAGTAAAACCAGAGAAACTGATAATTTTGAAGTGGTCTCTTAATTTTTTCCGCGGCTGTATATAGTTGATCTGTCTTATTTGAGTTAGCTGTCTTTCAATATCTCTTGTCGAAATATCTCACATGTTTATGGGGGTATGTGTTTAAATGTTTTAACTTAGGCTATGTGTAATGTTCCTAACTTATATATTATTATTTCACCTTAATGTTCTTGAGACTCGTTTCTGGCATGTAATTATACAGAGTCAGGCTTACTCTGATAACAGTCATTAAGAGTTGTTAAGCAACTTGGGCCATGGTTGCCACTAGTGGGGATCGAACCTGTGACTTTCAGGTTTTTTAAATCAGTGAAGCAGTGACGGGGTGCCTCCCCTGGCGGGGGAAGTTGTTTTCAATCCAGGTAAATTCAATTAACATAACAAAAGCTAGGCCTGGCCAAGGGGAAGGGTGGGGGGTTTTCACACCAATGTGGGCTTCTACGGCAATACACAGGGTCGAAGACTGTCGTAAATCCCACATTTCATGCCGTGTCCATGGCTATAATCCTGGCTGTCGTTGTAGAGACGTTACTAGGCAGAAACAAACATTGTAACGCTAGTTGCACAGGCTATGCAGACCACTATGATTGACAGACACACGCACACATTGTTCAAATCATACGCTGGACGCTTTATTAGTATTTCTACATGGGTTTAGTTATTGATCAGGCTATAATAAGACCACATCGGCTATGTAATTGCTGACAACTGGGACAATTTCATAGTGGTTGGTGTAAACCGGGCCATTTTAGCGTCCCGACAGGTTTTTGTCGGGACGCGGGACACGCAACTCAAAATCGGGACGGTCCCGGTAAAACCTTTCCTGGCTTTGTTGTGTGCAAAGAAAATAAGGTTAAACTCCTAATCTAAATTAAGCTCAAATACGTGTGGAAAGAAGAGGGCAAGGTTATGTCGACTACAGCTAATTTCTCAGTTTGCAAAGCACACCAAAAGCTGGAAAAAAAGGAAAGGCAGTAGTATCAATGCATATTATTGTTATTGATTATCTATTACATTAATATATTAACATATAACCGATATTATGTCTTCTTACTCATTATAAATAGTAGATAGAGCCAGCTTACAGAGAAGTGTTATTTAAAGTTGGCAACAAATGTGTACTAGTCAATTAGTTGGTGAAATTGATGTCCTCTCATGCGATTTTTGAGATAGGATTGCTGCCTAGTGCACAAGTTTAAAAAAAAAAACACAGGGGAATTTGTTTGGGTTTGTTGGATCTCGTAATGCTACCATGGGAGGCTTTCTTCACAGGAAGCAGACTATACCAAAAGATAACTAGGAGCCATAAAGTGGCGAATGATCAATTTTTTTTTCAATTACAAATCTGTATTTGTTGGATGACTGATAAGATGAGATGCTACATTGGGTGAGATAGGGTACGAGATGCTAGGTCTAAAGCAGAACATTCATTAATAATTTACTGTGAAAGTTCAAATTCTGCTCCAAATTCAGTAGCTGCAGTGCGCCGTTGTTGAATACATACAGAGGAAACACTGGACTCCATACTTTTATGGACACATCTGGTATTTGTTCACTATTAATTCATTTAAAGTAATATCAAGCAACATTTTCAAAAAGCCAAGAAAAAACAAATTCTAACCTCATGCAATTTTTCAAGGTCAAGTGTTGTCTCGCATTGGTGGGGAAGCACAGGGCCACCTGCTGAATAGCCAAAGGTTTCTCCTCTTCTGCAGGTCTCCTCCTTGTGAACCTGGTCACTAGAGGACTGTTGTGCTGGTGCCTCCTCTGACATGGATTCTATAGTTGCTGCTGGCACCACTTGACAGTCAGCAAAATTCTGCTCAGGTACTGACAAAAGTGCACCAGACCCCTCCTGTGAATCTAATGAAGTCTGAGCACTCTTTTCCATACCAGATTTCTTCAATCTGGGCAAAAACTTCCCAGATTCTAGTTCTGACTTTCCGTAATAAGGTCCTTCACACTCTGCATCCTCCTCCAGGGGTTTGAGGTCAGCCTGTGGGTCATCAAACACATTGGCCTGAACCAGAGTAGGAAGACTATGCTCATCTTTTTCAGACTCTATATCTGATTCACTCCCTCCACCTGGAGACAATTCTGAGGTGGAAATTGGTCGAAAGTGAGTCCTTGGGGATATGCGTATGGCACGATACTGAGTCTGATTTATGCCATATAACCGAGAAGAGAAGATATCATTCTCTGAGTCTGAGCAAAGAATTGACTTAGGTTTGAACCCTGGGCTTAATGAGGTCATGTCATTGGGCTCAAAACAGCACTCCACATGGAGCACTTGAGATAAGGGATTGCTCAAGTCAAATGATGAGAATGAGTAATCCTGGTCTGGTTCATCCCCATAGAGACCTGAACAGGTTCCAATCAAATCTTCATGGAAGATAAAAGAAAACCCCTTGGTTAATCGGTCTCTTTTCACGGCCTGGTCATTCTGACCAAAGGAGACCAGTGGTCTCCAGAGCGGCTTGTGACCAGGAGCAAAGCAGCTTCCTGTATTCATGAACAAGTCAGTGCCTGTAATAGTTACAACATCTGAGGCTGCTGCAGCAGCACACTGCAGCAGGCCTTGGGCACTGCCAGATGGAATAGCAGCCCAGTCAGGGTCACCTCCAAAAGAGCCAAGTTCACCATACACTCCCCCAAGGATGAATGATGAGTTGTCTTTGTCTGCACTCACGTCCCAGGGCTTCGAGGGGGTCGTATAGTCACCACTATCAGTCTTGGACAGCTTATTTTTAGCCAACTCTTGACCTTCACTTTCCTCCTCCCACAGGTGATACACAGAACACTGCACTGCTTTCTTGTGTGTGGTCTGTACATGTGCAGCACCAGTCAGCTTCCTTTCCTGACAACCACAGTGGTAGTTCCTTAAATCCTCCAAAAGTAGCTCCTCAAAATGAGGCTTCTCTTCCATGTGTGTAGAATCTCCAAGAGTTGTCCAAATGTCCTTAATTATCCCTGAGGTGTAGTCTTTGTTCTGTTGATTTGCATCATCAAATATGCCAGTGTCATACTGTCCACTCTCTTCTGTCTCCAATGCTATACCACAAATCGATTCCAGTTTTGATATTGTTTTTGAAACTGTATGTGTTGCATTTTGTTGTGGTACTTCAGCATCCTTCAAAAAATCAAGGGGATCTTCCTCTAGATACGTCGCTGGGATGTAAGGAATTATGGATGTTATCTCCTCACTAGCATTCTGAGCTAACTCCTCTGACGGCACATTTATTTGCTCATTGTCTGAACGAGTCTCTTCTGAGTGAGACCAAGGGCTACAAGTCCGTGTTGAAAGATTAGAACAGTATTCAGTTCCATCAAAGGCACTATTTTTGGTCCATATGAGCAAACGAGACTGTTTGTTGTTACCATGTGGATCTAGACTGCTACTTGTCTTGTGAGTTCTGGTGGTTTCATGACAACCAGTAATAGAGTCACATGGAAAACAACAAGTGGGGCTTTCACACTGCAGCTCAAAAAGAGAGAAACAGCTGGTGTTCAGATGTTGGCCATCACAGCTAGCTTCTGGAGCGATGCATTCTTCAGACAGCTCACACAAATTAAACATTGTACTATCAAATACTGGGGAGAGCTGAACAGGGGAGTCCCCAACAAAGCTTTCTCGATCTACATCTTCTGAACTGGACGATGAAAAACATTCACAGACTTGAGCAATACTTTCAAAATCTTTCCAAAGGAACCCATCAGTTCCAGATGCTCCCAGTGTCTCTGTATTTATTGCACTTTTCCCATGCAGCTGAAGGCCATCTAACACTAAACATTCTGCCTCAAATTCTTTCTGCTCTATGCTTTTTTGGCGAATCATGTTTAGGATTCGACTCTCTTGGACAGAGTCTGAGGCACAAGGATCCAATATGGATGGATAAATATCGACTTCATAGAAGTCAGTGAATTCAGACAGATGCTCATCATCTAAATCTCGACTATCCTCATGTGCTGGGCTGGATGAGGTCCTACTGAATTCAACAGGCTCCTCAATGCTTTCATCTGGCAATTCAACAAAGTGCCCATCAACGAAAGTCCCTGCTGCAAGATAAGCCCTCTGGAAATTAGCACTGGCATAACAAATCCCTTGCATCCGCTCCGTCAGCCTGTCCATATCTCCAGACAAAGTGGATCCACTAGGAGAGTCTGGATTGTTCCTGTATGTTGTCTCAAGTTTGCTCTTCCTACAGCTGACAGGTACAAAATATTCTGTCAGAGGTTCTGTGTACCACAGTGGTTCTTCCACATACTCTTTTTTGTTTCTTATATCATAGAGTGACTCCTTTAACTCCATCCCACAAGGCTCTTTCTTGATCTCTTTAAGAGACTTCTTTCCCTTTTTTGGACAGATTGGTAGCTGCTGTTTTTGAGGACCTCCCATAGCATTTTTCCGATCTTCCTTGTCGATGGCCTTAAATGACAGTTTAACTTGCCCTTGGCTCCGAATTTTCTTGCCTCTGGTTGTGCCTCTTTCACGCGATTTATGCCTCATCTGAATGGCTTTGCTGGTATGTCTTTTCATGTCACCCTGATAACTGCTGGAGCTTGAACCTGCCTCACTGGAGCCAGAAGAGCAGGACCGGCGGCGATATTTTCCCTCCGACCTACTCCGGGTTTGCTTCTTTTGAGAGGCTCGCTCCTCTACCATCCCTGAAGATGATCCATGCTGTCTGTTCTCTTTCTCTTTCTTGTTACGCCTTTGTGGAATCCTTTCACCAATTACTGAGGTGATGGCTGTACCGATGCCGGAGGTCTTTGAGGTTTCACCTCTGGAGGTCTCACCATCACTACAAAAATCTTTAGGTGCAGAGGATTCAGTGCTGGTGTTTGGGGTAGCCGAGGAAGATGTGCAGGATTTATCCTTGTTCCACACGGTCATTATCTCCTGAAGACAAACAGATTTCTCTGAAAGGGGTGGAAAGGCTTCATTGTACCTAACACAAAGGAAAACAAGGACCAATTCAGTGAAGATAGATCACATATGAGATCTAGACTGAGAATATATGTAACATTTAGCAGATAAACATGACTTATGAAAGTGCACTAACATTTCCAGTTGGTCTTTCAAAGATGGTGATACAGCCAAATCTGGTGACCGACCTCCTTCAGATTTTTTGTTTGTTTGTCTCCCTCTCTCTTAAAAAAGGTAAATCAGGAAGATATTACAGCAGTCTTGCTCAAGTAATTCATATTTAAATAAAATGTTGATAGGTATCTATAGATACGGCAACAGACCTTTCTGCTTGTTCTGTAGTTCCTTTAGTCTGGAGCAGAGCTCCTCAACAAGACTCTCAATTCCAGAGTTCTAAAAAAAAAAAAAAAGGCATTAGAGTTCTGCATCATTAAAAAAAAAAAAAAAAAAAAGAAGAAGAAAATAATTAATAAAGATCAACATCCGAGTCCCCCTTTTGATTAACTCTTTTCCTACTAATTTCTGGAGGTAACCTCCATTAATCTTCTCGAGCCATCAGACAGTAATGAGATCTGAAACTTTACTATATCTTCTCTAATCTCAAATCGAATCTTAGTCGCAAAGTGCTCAGACACAATAAGCTGGTAACAAAACACAAATTCTGAACATCTGTGACCAAATTTTCTTTAAATATAAGTCAGTGCCCTTTTGGGGCATCAGGCATATATTGGTGTTGGCACAGGTAATAGTTTCCACCTCTCTACTGAAAAGGTAATGACCAATTAGTCTGAAATACCAGAATGTTAATTGCAGAATAATAGAGGAGAAATAACATTTTACATTTTTTACAGTGGATCATATTTCAACCACCAACAACTCATATTACACTGAACACTGAACACACTGAACAAACATTAAATTAATGTAACCAACGTTACTTATTGTCCCCTTCTCGAGAGACAATGGGGTGCCTCCAGGGCTCAAAATTGGCACCCGCAAAGCGTCAATGGCGTGTCGATTTTTGGGCTGGCGACTAAATTGTCTCCGATGCTCCGCCACTTGGCGAGTGACATTGCGGAGCAAATCTCCCGATTATTGCACCCGTCATGGTTAAAAATAGCTTGCAACGCCAACACGAACAGTGGGAGAAGTGAAAGGGTAATATAAAGTTCTTAGAATTTTAATACAACAATAACAATTTGCACGCGAATACAATGTTCTAATATTTTGCCAGCGAATACAAAGTTCTAATACTTTGAGCTTATAAAGTTCTAATATTTTGAGCACGAATCAAAAGTTGAAAACCACTCAGTTGACCACACGCAAGTTAACGCAGTTAAACGAAAGCTAAAATAATGTGCCGATTCATTGCCGTTGCATCACCTCAAGCAAAGGTGCAGAGAACATCTAGGTAGGAAGAAACAACAGCCACAACAGCAGCTACAGCTACACCAAGAGCATGTTGCAGTAGGTGGCTCATTACAAATAATGGGGAGCCGAAATACGTTGACGGTGGTAGTATAAGCTTAGTAGAAGAGCAATGGCTGAATAAGCTTATCGCCTACCAGTGGGCTCTCGCACGCCCCCTTCAGTGAAGCAGAGGTACTGTTTGCCTTCCCTCTGTTTTTTCAATGCGTTTTTTTTTGTCAGATCAGTAAGACTATAGTATAATAAGCTTTTGAATATCTATGCTGTAGTGTTAGTTGGACAATATTTATCTATCATAAAGGTGTCATTTAAAAGCTTAATTTAGATTTTCTTTTTTAGAAGACCTAATGCAGCGCTTCTTATGAGGTTAAATTAATTCATCTGAAGTACATTTTTAATAGCCAACTCTTGAATGTGCTTTTAAAAAAAAGGTCATGCAAAAGTAAATTAAATAATTAACGTATCGTGAAGGAGGGCCTTTAAGGATTTCCGGGTACAGCATGATACAGCACGTGTTGCGGCTGTCACCAGCCAATTGGGCAATATTGGTTGATTTCTTTAAATCCCTTCTGAGAGAGTGATTAACGATGATATTAAAATCATAGGTAAAGATTGTTTGTATCAAACAATGTAGGTCTGAAATGGCAGGCTTAATTTTGGCTGGTAAAAAATATAATTGGCTGGTACATTTTTTCATCTACCAGCCATGTTGGCTGGTAAGGCAAAAAGTTAATTTCGAGCCCTGGGTGCCTCCGCTTCAGATGCTCCAACATCGCTGTTGTGCTGGTGTGGTATGCCAACTCCATTTGGCAAAGACTGCAAATAACGACACCTTTACGTTTGGGTCTGAATTTGAAGTATTCCCATACTTTCGATGATTTAGGGCGAGGTAGTTGGACTTTTTCTTTTAATGGGGCTTTTTGCAGGGCTTTGATGGACATCCTGCTGTGAGGTGGTTGGCGTTTCTATCTCCATTCTAATTGTGCAATGTTTGTTTCTGTTTGGGTCAGCCACGTGTATGTGGCGAGGCGTCGACGTAAAAACAAGGCGTCGACGTAATTTTGAAATTGAGGAGTCAACGTCATCTACGCATCGCTACAGCACTAGAATTTGTGGATAAACTGGACTGGGGTTTCATGTAGCTTGACAAAAGCTAAGCATTTGATATCGTCAACCAAAACAAATCGGTGAAAAATAAGCAACTTTGCATTGATCAAATCAAACGAATAAATTAATGGATGGATGGATGAATGTAGTCATGGGACTGTTCATATTTTGGTAAATGCATTTCCAAAACCTCAATATAAGGGAACTTTTGGACATTCCGGCAAATGATGCAATTTTACAAATGAGGAAGATAAAATATTTTAGGCTCACCCAGATGCTACCCTTAATTTCGTGGGGGAAAGATATATATATATATATATATATATGACCTTCTACAATCTGTTCCTTCAAGACAACTATTTGGGGGTGGACTAAATCAGCTATTATTGACAGACGCATACACTCAATTAAGGAATCAATCACCACCATCAACTTCTCTAGCTCTGGCATATGAGACACTTGCACTATGCTTCTAAAATATTGTATGTGCAGAAACAGGCTATATAATCCAGCTATAACAAAAGCCAGATGTCTTTCACAGGATGTTGACATTAGTCATGCTTTGCACCAATACCTTGCTTCTTAAAACAGACAATAAACAATAAATACAATCAATGTTGGTCATCACATATATGTGGCTTAAAGTATTTCCTCTTACTTCATCAGATGCAGAACGCAGGCACTGCACAGCTGCTTGCTTCTTCATCTCCTCCAGACTCACATCTGCCCCCCCCTTCCTCCGGCTCCTGGTCCACTTCTTCCCAGCTCCCTTTTCCCAACCCAAAAAGATGTCATTCTCCTGAAAACAATTAAAGTAAATGATGAAAAAAAAAATAAGACATGTTTACCATGGTTTAGGTGCACTCACCATCAGTCACTTAATGAACATGACAGAAACTGACAACAAAAGAGGACATGATCTAAGTTGGGAAACAAGGCACCAGCAATCCACTTTATTTCTGAAGCATGACATTTCCCATAATTTATAGTAAGATTTTTCGGTTGCCAGTTTTCAACTTCTGACTACTCAGATTAAAGCTCAGGTTAGCCACCTCAGTTAGCCAGGTAATTAAATCATGTAATTAAAACAACTGCAAAGTCGAGAGCTCTGTTCAGTTGAAGTGGCATTTTTGGTTGAGTTTCAGAGAGGTACTGTTAGGTAGGCAAGACAACAGCCCTGGTGATGTTGAGGCAGAGGAGTGGATGACATCATGTACATGTATGCCTCATGTACCCCCACTGCCTCAAGATATGATGTTACAGAAGAGCAGATGAAAGCTTTTTTAAGGTTTAATGTACTGATGGGCCTTAAGCGCTTGCCATCTCTATCTGATGTTTGTGTGAGAGTTCCATATAGCAGACCAAATGGCACGTTATCAGTTAGAGAGTATTTGTCAGTTTTTCCATTGCCATTCTGAATCAGACACCAATGACACGTCTTTAAAACAATTCTGGCACTGACCAGAAGGCCCATACTAAATGTTGACAAGACCACTTGCCATGCTCTGCACATTGGACAAATAAAAGGTGTAACTAAACTCTTCTGTAACCTGAAGGTTTGGTGTGTTAAACCAAATAATAATTAAATAGGCCTACATAACATGACTACCTCTCTATGACCATTGTTTTTTTTTTAAAGAGGAAAGTAAGTTTGCTTTGGAGTATCAGTTGGAGGAGGATCTCTTACTTATCTTTAAATTGTAAACAGACCTATAATTGACACTAACTTTTCTTAGATATCTAAAATGTTTATTAGAATGTGTGAGTTCTCAGGAACCTGATGCATTTGTTTAGGGTATAGAGGGATGAGAGTATAAGATATAAGCATATTTCCTAAAATAAATGCTAAAAAAATTATAATAACAATGAAAAGAGTTTACACAACGCCCACATTCGTCCTCCAACTTCTACAACGTGCACATTCACAGTAAAAAAAAAATGCAAAGAAATCAGGGATGCAAACTCATCAGGGGTGAAAAAGATGCAGAGCCAGGTCCAAAACTGTGTGCAAAGTGTATCACAACAACTGATAAATCAAATGGAAAACACAGTTTATGTTAAATTTTGGAAGAGGAAGAGAACAGCAATCATCGGTCACTGTTCAAGTGGGGAATGAGAGCTAGAATATCCCGGTCTTCTAGAGGGGCACAGGGGGACTCCCCCCCCCCCCCCCTTCATAACTTGGTATCAGAGTTGGCCCTTGAACCGATTTTGAGAAATTCAACTTTGTTTCAGGTTATGCAGCAAACGGTATTGTCTTGTTGTTATGCTGGCTAACTAGCTAGCAAAGGAACTTTTCAATATAAATCGTACACGGTTTAAATGGCAGATTTCTATTTGCGTGAAATGGTCGCTAATTATCTAGCTGACATAACAGTCTTGTCAATTAAAATAGGAAGAGGTAGAAACATTCATGGTTCCTTTGCAGCTTCGTTGCTTGGCCCCCAAATGCAGACATTTAATTAGAAGTTAATTAGTTAATTTTAAAGGTAAAGGTCAGTTATTTAGAAGCCGCTTTTATCTTAAGTGACCTACACACAACCTGTAGAGATTGGGAATTGAACCTGGTTCAACATGTACACACTTTATCAACTAGGGTTGCAAAATTCACGGTATATTCAAAGTGGGAAACTTTCCATGGGAATTAACAGAAATAAACAAGAATTAACGGGAATAAACTGAACATTCTGGAGTAATTTATACTAACTGTAGTCCTTGGGCTCAAACGCAGTAGTGTGGCCTCAATAGCCCTGTTGTAGTGTGCAGGATGCTGGGTTGAGAGAAAAATAAAACATCTGTTTTAAACATAGTGGTTTAAAATAGCTAGCTACATCATTTGCAAAGAAACACACTGTGTGCTGCATTTCATACATCTTTAAAATAGAGTTTCGGATGACGTTTTTAATGCTCAGACTTTAATTTACAGTAATAACTTTTATTCTCGACAAGTCGCCCAACTTGCGCTTTTTTGATGAACCCCAACAGCCGCAAGTAATCAAGGTGATGGTGTACTTTTGTGTGGACATACATACATCCTACTCTCACTGCTGTAAAAAGTTAGCTTAAAGTATACAAATAAACTTGGTATTAAAATGAACATGGCTTCAGTGTAACAAGTTATCAATATGCTAGGTAATGACAAAGACGTTCAATAACAACAGAAAGTCATAGGTTTACGTTTCTGGCAGACAATGGGCCTCATTCTCGAACATTTTCTGAAGTTTCTTTTGAAATGTTTCTTACGGACTTCGGAAAACCAACGTAAGAAAAACATCTCCAGATTCATGAACGCCTGAAAATGTGTACGCAGGAGAAGTGTTCTGAGCTGTGCTCCCCCGGAAGAGGTTTCTTAAATTGAAAGAGTGTTCTCGTGCACCTGGATTTGCATACATTAACGCCCCGCCAGCTCCTTATAAGGGCACACAACCGTAGTAATGTGTGCAGTCGGATTCGTCCGAAACCACACAAAGCAACTCGTAAGCGAGTCATGTCAAAGCGGAAAGCGAGCATCGGTCGAAAACGCAGCTCTGACTTCACCGCTGCAGAGGTGGAGGTACTGTTGCAGGATGTAGATGTGTCCATTCTATTCCACAATGGCTATATCAATGCGATTGAGTTATGTGCTTATTTATTTATTCACTTACATTTGCAGTGTTCGTGTAGTCCTTTTATTTATTTTAGGACATCACGATGCCTCGTAGATTAATGACTATAATTGTGAAACGTAATTTTTAATGATACAAATATTCTGATATTTATTATTATTATTATTATTATTATTATAATTATTAAAATCAGAAAAAAAAAAAAATCTAAATTCCAAATGTTACTGCCAATGGAAAGTTTCCAGAAATTTTCCTCCCCTTTGCAACCCTAGTATCAACCACATTTTGCAACTGAAAAATTCTAAAATAGAGTAAGATAGCTGGGAGAGCAAAGTTTACAGTCATGAAACCTGGTTGCGGCCTAAAATTCCTGATTTCGCTACTTGAAGACATCTCTCAAGATCGAGTGATGACAAAATATACATGAATAAATACCCCATTCAAATCGTGATATAACAGTCTAACAGCTGTTGCCATTCCCACGAGACGAACATTTGAATGATGTCAAAGTTAAAGTCCTGCGTTCGTTTCCATAACAATACAAACAATATACATTTTCTGACCAAAATAAGCAGAGGGCAGAACAGCCTATTATGCTACATTTTTGTACTACTGGTAATCTTTTGTTTGGCATGTTGGTAAGGTTATTTAGAGGAACATTACTCAACGGTTTGGCTCTTTAGAGAATGCAGGGATTAAAGCAAAAAAAAATCATCTGACTGAAAAAAAAAAAATCGGCCCTCATTTTGGGTCGTGGCTGCATACCGCCTCGATATTTGAACTTCACGTGGTCTATTATCACTTACTAGTTCAAAGCTAGGGCATAAAACCAATATTTTTTGCAAGACTTCACCATTCTTGTTAATGGGCTATAAATGACAAAATGATTTACTGAAATCCAGGGGCATTTAACAAAAAAATTGGGGGCACTTTTAGAAACTTGTGAAATAACATTTAACCTTTGTTCAAAATAATAAACACACTTATTTAGGCTTACAGTATATGAATATGAACAATTGTCATCAAGTGGCAATAATAAGACTATTAGGCATTATCTACAGATTCAAAGTGTTTTCTTAGATTTTTTTAACAAAAACCAAACAGACAACGTAAATTAGACAATCGTATTCTTCTTTCTTTGTGGTTTTATAGTAACAACAACTAATACAATCTTTTTAAAGGTAACAACTATTAACAATCGTTTTTGTTTCTTTGTTTTTTAATAATAATAACACATTATATTTATGGATTTTTGTGTTACCTTTATTCATGTACCTACCATAGTAGGCCTACAGGAAATACAGATTAGACTAGTTAGCTAGTTTGCAAGCAAGCCTTTGTAGCCAACGTACTATCAGAGATAGCTAACGTTAGCGAACTAACATTAAACTAGCTTAACCTAACTAAATCATTTCTAAAAGTATTATTACTAGTTATCATTCACCGTAGGTGATGCGTGTTGTTTGGCGCTTGGTGACGAAGTACCATGTATTTCTGAACGTTTTCGCTCCCCTTGATGGAGCCAGTAGAAGAATTTACCTGTGCTGGTTTGACAACGATTTGGGCAACTCGTTGTCCACAATTCCGACATGCCTTGAAAACAAAACCGGGTCTTTTTATCAACGTCGTCGTCATCCTCCACCACAAGCCAATCTAGCTTTCATTTTTGACAGTCGCTGGGTGTGTGAATTTTATCTTTTAGAACCTGAGATGGTGACAGAGACTGCGCTGGTCCTCATCTCTCCTCACTCTCGCAGTCACAGGTCTGATTAGGAAGCGCTCCAAATGTGTTTTGTTAGAACGTTTGTTTCTTCACGCAACAGTCAAGGCGAAAATCAAAACATTAAATGGCAACTGACCGGGTCATATAGGCTACAATGTTTTTGACACGTTCATTGAATAAGTATTACTCTCCAAGTAATTTTAGGGGCAAAATTATATTTCTTAGGGGTAGTTTTGCCCTTTGCTCTCGTGTATTTCCGACGCTGAAATGTGCAAATCATATCAGTGTCTCATTTTTGGCCTTATGCGAGCCGAGTTGACGGAAATCCGTCATAGCGACGGAAAACTTTAATCCATGAGAATGTTTGTTTATTTATTATTTATTTTTCAACAAATAACTCAATTATAATTACAAAGAGGGAAATAAGCTACTTTTTATCGCAACTTTCACTTGCTCTCGCAATTTCACCGCAACAAACACCTGAAAACGCCGCAATTTTTTGGGAAAAGCCCCTGCGAAATCAGTAATTTTCAGCCGCAACTATCACAAAAAGGCCCGCAAAATCCTGGGGGGACTGTGTTATGGATTTCATATAAGAAAGAATCTTTAGTAACGTTATCTAAGTGGAATTTAGAATAACAGAACCCGGTAGCTTTTTTTAGTTTTGCCTTCTTTTTTGTAAACTGAGAAAAGTGTGGTTCTTATTTAATTCTCTGTGACTGTCCTCACAGACCCAGAACACCCCAAAAGTTCACCCAAAGCTAAGGAGTTTGCATCTCTGGCAATATAACTCATCACAATTAATCATTACACCCCTAGCTGTTGCTGTTAAACAACTCACAGTTTTTAAAAGCTTTCATTATTTCTACATTTGTCTCAAACCTTATATGGAAATATACTGAAAATTAAAATGATGAAAAGAAGATATTGAAGGGATTTTCATTATTGAATTAATGGTATCATACATTTGGTAATTCCATGGTGTTAGGTCATAGATCTCTGCGGAAACAACAGGGCAAATGCGGTTCAACTAAAATAAAGTTGATCTATTAAAAAACGTATGCAGGCCTAGTATGCACGTCATATTTGCATGAAGGTCCCAAGTTTTCACCATGGCCTTTTTGCCAAAGGGAAATCTCACACACACAAATTAGCTCATGTCTTACCTGGTCCTGCAGGTCGTAGTCATAGCTGTCATGCAAGAGCAGACTGAGCACATAGCGGGTATAGATCACAGCATCAATTCCACATTTCTCTAGCTCCTGACCCAGCCAGTTCTGCACAGGCCCCAGTGACTGCAGCAAAGACATCTCTGAGCAAGGTCTGAGGAGAGCAGGAGGCAGAGTGGGGCTCGACACACTTCTGGGAAGGGGTGAGTGCTCACACTCGCCACTCAAGGGACGCATGGGGGCCTAGGTGGCAGCCATCCTAAGCTTGAGCAGCATGATGACCGACGCAGGACTAGACTGTTGCAGGAGTGCAAAAATGTCAGATGGGAGACAGTGGCTTCACTCCAGGAGGGGGCAGAGATGGAGGGCTACATAAAGGACCAGTGGCGGGGTTTTCCTTCACCTTTTCTGAGGTTATTCAGTGGCCATGGCTGAGTGAGTGTGACTTGTATCTGTGAGTTGTGGTGATGAGGGGGTCACCAAATTGAGCTCACAATCAGTCGCAGAAGTACATGGTGAAATAGAACTCACCACTTGCTCAACCTAAGTAACAAACACAAAAACAAAGTACAACAAAGATTACATTCAAAACTAATCACATCTTACCAATATCAAAAAAACATGTCTGAAGAAACTAACAGGACACAAGGCCTGTACACTCTAGGGATGTGCATTTTGGTTTTACCAACCGCTTGAGTACTCACACAGTACAGATTAAAGAGTTATACGACAGCATTGCACTACATATCTTGCACTGCACTGTGTTTTAAAACTGTGTTCAACTTTGTCAAAGTATTTCCACTCCTCACTAGGGCTGGGCGGTATGACGGTATATACCATGCAACGGTAAAAACGTGTCTACCAGGAGAGATTTGGCTATACCGTTTCAACTGCGGTATACTCTTATTTCGAAATCCAATCGATTTATTTTTAGATAATGACCTCAGAACTATACATCATCTCGCTAATTATTCGGTTACTCGCCAAAATGATAGAAGATATTCCTCCAAAATACCTCTTTTACGATTTTGTTTCTGTTTGCGATTTCCGCTTAGAAAAAATTGTTCTTCAGGCAAATAGAACTCTAAAGTCTCAGGTGTGTTTTGCGTAGCAACCCATTAATTGCTGACTTCAAGTTACAATGACTTTCCGTTACGTTAAATGATATGAAAGATGTGAATTAGATGTGAATTTCTAAGATATATTATATAAAGCTGGAATAAGGCAAAAAATGCCTCAGAATACTGTAGGAATCTCAGATACAAAACAACTTTCTTCCTTCCTTTATGGAATTATCAGTGTACAACTAACAGCTATATGATAGGAACAATGTAGGCCTACTTGTGTAATTTAAATGCATTTACACAATGTGTGAAATACGCATTTAGCCTCTGTCACATGCTTCTGTTATTAACAGTCATGGCTGAAAATTGACCCAGGATTAATGCAAAAGGGGTTCAACCCTCATTGGTTTGCTTTCCTGTCACTCACAGAGGCATGTTAAGGGTTGGCCTTACAAGGCAGCATACAAGGAAGCTTTGCTGTAGTCTGTTACAGTCTACAAGCCAATAATTGCACTTATCCAAACGGATTGGACAGACGATCCTAACTACTTATCTACTATGTATTTATTAAATCTGTCTGCGAAAACAAAACAAAAAATACCCCGCTTTTTCTAGAAGTCCAGTCCCTAGGTTATCTCTGGTTTAACCGTAGAGCTGTTATTCAAACAGCATTAGTAATTAGCTAACGTTAGCCCATTATTGTGTCAACTTCCAACTTCCACCAGATAACTGCCAACCAGACAAACTCAAGTCTGCCATATCAATATCAGCGACATATGTCCTCCGTAGATACATTGCAATACACGTGCAAGTTACACTGAACCGATAAATAATCATCTTAATAATAGCTGGAACTCACGTAATGCTATTTCCAAAGGACACCCAACGAGATGACGTTAGCTGTTTAGCTCAAACCTAGGGAGCTGTAGCTAATCGTTAGGTACCTTTGCGTTAGCTTACGTTACCTTGCATATCAAATTAGTCTACTGAATTAACACAAAATCGTGAATTACCGGAGTAAGTTGATACATCTATGCTACCAAACACCAACTTAGAGACAGATCTAATTCAAAAGTGTCGCTAGCAAACACCTAGCATAACTTACTTGACATTCTATGGCTAAGTTACTCTGCGACATGAGTGACCGGTAGCGAATGTTAATTTAACGTTACAACCAACGTAACGGCAGATGACATTTAAGACATTGATTATAAGATGTGCAGATGAACATAACGTTAGTTGAAGGTGATGACATTGACCAAAAATACTTTAAATTTCAGTCAAAGTAGATATGGCAAGTAGTACGTTACCCTAGCAGGACTGCCATTGCTGCTGATGACAAGCAAAGATGTCATCCAGAATCTAGCTGTTAGCCAAGAGCCAGTTTTTATCGCGCGTTATAGGGCCACTAGGATAACGCTATAGCTAGCTGGTTAATATTAACTGTAGTCCATAGTGCTGCACTGTGGCCGTATTCGTTCGTACCAAACACATCAATAGGGCTCATTCTTTTATAGTTCGATACACGTAACACAACAGAGAGCTAACGTTATCTTATTACACGGAGCTATGTCGTCAAAACTGTCAAGTTATGCTCTTAAATCTGTTTCAGAGGTTGGCAGTTGGCTAACGTAACGTTAACCGCGAATTTACGGCTAATGTCGATTAAGCTCAAAGATACCACTAACTTACCGTAACTTTAACGTACCGTTTGCTAGCAAATGTTACGCCCCAACATTGTGTAACTTCACGTCAGTTCTGAGCGAAAAGCAGTTACGTTGAGTTGTACACAGAGCTCAGTGGGCCTGTCATTTAGCAGGCTGGTCTGACGCAGCTGAGATAGTGTACAGATGACCGCTTACTACCGTGACAGATTTAATCCACTAACGTTACCGTTTAAAGGACCATTGCTAGCGTACGTGTTTCCTTAACGTTGCTATTAGACGCTTTTTGCGATCGCTGCATATATGCTATCGCTAGCACACTACAAGCCGCGGGTAAAATCAGCTTTCCAGAAGACACAACAACTACAGCCGAGGGACATTAAAAGCACATCTTAAATGTTACGTTAGCTATCTGATGTAAATCGTAGCAGAATATCCATACCCAAAATCAACATATTAGCTAGCTAGCTAACGTCAGCTAGGGTACGTTAATATTGTCATGAGCTACAAGGAGGAGTGGCAGACCTCCCAAACCGGGACCTAACCTAGCAAATTACTCTGGCTTGCTACTTAGCTTCCACAGCTAACTGTTGCCAGCTAATAGCTAACCTTCCTAGTCCGCCGCAGATAATAAACGTTAGGCCACAAACAGTTTGACAGTAAGAACAGAACAAACTATAAAAGTAGCGCGCACATTACCATCAATAACGCAACACAACTGACGTTACATAAATATTATTGACTCGCTTGCCTGTAGTCTCTCAAAATAGTACGTTAACTTACGGAGGGGTGAAAAGGGAGTAGTTGACGTTGCTTCTTTCCCGCTGCCCTTCCGAGCTCGAGCTACGGAATTCGGCTGCCTCACATACCATGGGCGCAGAGCGGCGACCGCTGATTGAACCATATAATGATAATGAAAGTTAGAATGTCCAATGTCTACTGATGAGACTGAAATTAGAGAGCACACAAAGTTGTTTTGCTATGTCATGGTTTCAATAGTTTTTCAAGTCCTGACAGTATCACGGTTCTGTTGTTCCCGTGACTAAATGCATAGGATGGAGAGATAGTGCCAGGCCGTCTCCAGGCAACAAGACGAAATGCGTCTGTCCCAGAATGTATTCAGTTATTCCTCCGCTAACTATTGCATCAGAAGGT
The DNA here is from genome assembly GCF_963457725.1 of Sprattus sprattus. Taxonomy (NCBI): domain Eukaryota; kingdom Metazoa; phylum Chordata; class Actinopteri; order Clupeiformes; family Clupeidae; genus Sprattus; species Sprattus sprattus. The sequence goes on from NC_137924.1 coordinate 37,219,464, forward strand.
TAAGTAGTGCGTTAACTTTGCCGTTTGTAAAATGTTGCACGTGCTGCAATCCTGCTCAGATTTGGTATATTTACCACTATCAAAAAATGGCTACAATATTCAAATGTCACTTTTTCAAACATTTAGAAAGAAATTAATCTAAATCCATGCAATTCATTTTTCAACATCGAACAGAAGATTATTTAAGACCTCTGAACTAACTTAATGAGCAATGGAAGTGGATGCAGGAGTCTGCAGACAGCTACAAATGTTAGCAACAGGGACGTGCAGTCATAGCCTCACCTGTCATTTTGAAAAGTAAAAAAATATATATATTAAAACAAATATTATAATAATCATATATATTTATGTATTATAAAATAAATTCATATTTCTCTAGTTATCTGTGTTACGAGTGTCATTTCAGCATGATTCCGATCATTTCGAGCATTTTTATTATCAAAATCGCTGAATTTGAGCATTTCCAGTTCCAAGTGACAGTGATCAGCCAATGAACATGGACGTGCCGTCAAGGGAGGCAGATGCATTGGAGTCTATGGGCAGCTGAGCCAGTGCCGCACTAAAGATTGCGCAACCACTCCAAACTGGGTTTTACGCATGCGTGCGCAAGCGTAGATGAGCTCAAAACGCATTGAAAAATATGGTTACGCCCGACTCACATTGTTGTGGAAGGCGTTGATGCAACGGACGGTGGAGGAGGAGTTTGGCGCATGGGGTTCTGTTGATAACGGAGACGTTATAGTGATATTGACAGGTCAACAAACCAATCACGTCACTAGTAAAATTTTACCCTGTGAGTAGTAGCATGCTAACCCTAACCCATCATTAGACAGTGTGCTCAGACACCTCGCAAATCCTATGATACGTATTTCTCAGTTACAATAAAGGGGTTTTTACATTGTACAGTGTCTATTTCTCGGTAACTTTTTTAAAATCTAACCAAAAAAAAGTCAAACAACCAACTTGTAGGTACAAATACGACCATCTACGGAGTTTGGCAGCCATGTTTTTTTTGAGTTTGCCGCTCTGTAGACGTGAGCATATACGGGATATGATTGGCTAGTGCCTGTGCTGTCAGTTATGCATGAAAGGCAATATGATTGGCTGACGCATGCATTGCCTGTCGAAAAGTTGAACCTCCTTCAACTTTTGTCGCGAGCAAAGCATGTAACGCAACGCACGCGAACCAAACGGAGCTGTCAAGCCAAGAAGGCACCGGATGCCTAAAAGAGCCCGGGTGACGTAATGTTGACTCTTGAGTGACAGTTTCTATGCCAACGTTAGCATTACGTAACCCGGTCACCGCGTACCTTGGCGAAAGCCATCAGCTACTTTTTAGTCGCTTAATATTGTGCCTAAACGGACACTACGCATCTGGACACTTTTTAGCTATCAGTCAGAGAGTCTTAAGAGTTGTTCGAAAGCCATCAGGTACTTTTTAGCCGCTTAATATTGGCTGCCGGTCTTTTGTAAGTAAGCACTCATCAACAGGTTTTAGCATCTATATTGCTAATAGCAATTCCTCCTTTTGTGCGACAATATTAAGCGACTAAGAAGTAGCTGATGGCTTTCGAACAACTCTTGAGACTCTCTGACTGATAGCCAAAAAGTGTCGGGGTACATAGTGTCCGTTTAGGCACAATATTAAGCGACTAAAAAGTTTTAGCTACACCTGCCTGATGGTATTCTGTAAGTTAGCAATGTCTGCTAGCATATCAAAGCTAGCAATCCCCCGTTGTTCTTTAGTAAAATGTTGTGCAAACAATGCCCTGTTTTGTTCCAATGTAATTGTGGGTGCCGTCATATATGTCTAAAAATCACAAAACATTAAGGAGTTTCTTAATTTAAGCACAACAACAGATGAATAGCTTCAAGCTAACAAGATAGCTCGTTACACTAGCACGAGCTAGCTAGCTGATGGAATGTGCTTACTTTGATACATACATTTGATTTATATAAACTAGCGAATCAACAACTTTCCAACCAAAGTCAAACATCAAGTACATGGTTGTTTTGGTTGGCTTATTGTAGGTCAAATACAAGCAAGCCGGTCTCAGGTAGCGAAGTTCAATGCAATATGCTCTGAAGTAAATCGCGTTATGAGCGATAAAGAGCCTGGGTGACGTATTGGCGTTGGCATAGCAACTGTCACTCAAGAGTCGTTCGAAGGTCAACATTACATCACCCGGGCTCTTTTAGGCATCCGGTGCCTTTTTAGCTTGACAGAGCCACAATTCAGTTCGGCAAAGGATGACGTCACCCCATGCAAAGTGAATGGGGATGCGTTAACCCTGACGCATCAACGCCTTCCAACGCAGCAATGTGAGTCGGGCGTGAGTGAGGCAAACAGTACCACTGCTTCAAGAAGGGAGGCGAGCGAGAGCGCAATTGTCGGGTATGTTGTTTTTTTAAAAATTGGGCTTCTCTAGGCGAACATGGAAGGTTGTATTGCTAAGCTGAAGCAGTTCTCAAAATTGGACTTGCAGTCCAAACGTGAAATGATTAATAATGGGAGACCAATGGCGGAGCTAAAATGTTTGCTTCAAACGACGGGACCGAAGGTATTGACATTGCATTGGAGTGTTTCATGTTTTCCAACGGGACATATTCATGCGGAACACAAACCTCGCTAAAGGCTGCTAGGTGCAGGGGAGCCGTGAATGGATTAGGAGCTTGCAAGTGCACCAACTTTAAATTATACCGGTCAGTAGAACATTTTGGTATTGTGTGCTATGTCTGTGGTGTTTAACTGTTTGCTTGTTAATACGTTGTGTAAATAAATATGTAAGTGTCAACTTCGAATTCAAGTGTCCGAGTTGCAGTGTTGGGCAAGCTACTTGATTTTTGTAGTGAGCTAAGCTATCAGCTACTCTACAATAAATTCAGCTTCACTACACAGAAGCAACCACTAAAAAAAAAAAAGTAGCAAGCTAAGTTACATAAACCTGTCAAAAGTAGTTTGATACATTAGAAGCTACTTTCAGTTAAACAAACTGCATGCCAAGTCAATGCAATTTTAGGGATCAACACAACTGTCAGTCAGATAAAAACGGTTGAATGGATGAAATTCGTGTGTTCGTATGTTTGTGTTGGATGTCATTGACGTTGACGAACTTTTTCTTTGGATTACAAAGAAGGCATCTGAAAACATATTTAGTTTCACTCGTCTCTTATAAAGTGACGTACTTTTGAAGGTATGGCTGTTGAGTCAGGTATTCAAACGCAGATGAAAACAAATGCAGAAGACCTCGCCTACCCTCATCTTTTGTCTATTTCTAGCATTTTCGCAATTCGACTCCCTGAGCAGACAGCACGGACTTTTCACTTTTTAACTTTCATCATCTTCAGCTGTATCTACATATCAACAGCATTCTAGTTATCCGGTTGTCTAGAATCTGCATGCAAACTACCAATTGAAAATTAGGGGAGAATTCATTTTAAATGTATGAGCAGCGTCTGGTGTACTTGAAATGACGAAATCTATCTATCTATTTTCACTCGTCTCGCCTAAAGTGATGTATTGCTTAAATTTTGTGTTTGATGGCTGCAGGGAAGCCTGTTATGAATGAACATCAGAAAGGTCCAGGATAAATTAGCTTTCGAGGACGCTACTGCGGTACTTGATCAATAAAAGAGCTTAGCTACTGAAAAGTTACTTGGTTGTGTAAATAGCAACGTTACTGCCAAGCTACTGACAAATGTAGTTAAGCTAGTAGCGTCGCTATAAGTAGTGACGCTACTGCCCATCACTTCCGAGTTGTGTAAAAGGTTATACTTTCCCTAGACAAATTGAAATGAGCCATATCATTGGTGGGAGGGCTACATACGCTACCTTGTAACTATTAATATCTTATTTGACACGGTGTAAAAGTTCAATTACCACACCGATTGTACGTTTAGCTGTAGGCCTATAGCCTCGTAAAAGTCAGTTGACAAGAGCCGCTTAACTTCTTATAATAATAATCGTTTAAAAGTAATGGTATTAGACAATAAAACAAAGTTTTTTCAGTTCTGGTGAGATGACAATTTTAAAACCATAAGCATACATACACATGTATGATGTATACATTTCTATTTTTTTTTTTAAACAACTAGAGATCTGAATGACGTAATCACTTCCGGTTTCTGTGCCTCACCAGCTGCGAACCTCACCGCACGTCACTGGTTAGCAATATATATAAATATATATATTAAGAAGCGTGGCACCGTAGAGCACTGCATTATTGTGATGTTTTAATGTATTTAGGTATTAGCAGGTACTCAGGGCCTTATTCTTTTAGGGACTACAGTCTACATACGTTCACACGCTAACAAGCATTTTCTACGCACAACACATTTCAGAGCGAGTACAACCAACAGAACGGTAGGTTTTGAATTCATGACAGATAAGGGTTTGGTTACCCAGCCTGTTAATGTGCCTGTAACCCAGCCCAATGATGCTTGATGAAGTAGTGTACAGAGAGAGTGCGAAGGATCTGGGAAATTGCAGATGAAGTATCCTCAATATACATACATCTTGTGGTATCACTGACCAATAACTATATATGGAAAACACCATTCAATTGCTGGAATATCTGTAATGCATGTTAAAGCAGCAATACAGAGTTCTGTTCCAAAACTAGTAAGCTAACTACCTAAAAGGCATGCAAAAACCTTGCAATCACCACCAACAGCTTGCTAACTGGTGTCTTTTGGCAGTATAGCTGGCAATGTCATGCATGTGAAAGCTTTTCTTTCATTTTTGCAGGGTGTTCCAGCCTGGTACACAGAACTAAACATAGACAAAAAGCAAGGAAATTTGTGTTTGGTAGATTATTTATTTGTTGTAACAATACTTCTTGCCAATAAATCTTATACCGTTGGAAAGCCTGTTTATTCCCTTTTATATGGTCTACTTTTATTTGTAGAAACATGCATTTGTGGGATGAGCAGCACAGCTGAGTATGTGGGTAGCGCCCAAGCAAAATGTGCCAAAATTCTCCTATTCTCCTGGTGGTATTCACTCTTGTTTTGAGTTGTTTGTTGGATTGGATGATTGAACTCTCGATCAGTAACAAGGAACAAACAAGTCATATTGGCAATTTTACACTTTATTCATTTAATACACCATCAGGGAGAGAATGGAATGGCCTGCCATGATTCGAGACCTCAACTGAATTGAACACTTGTGGGATCAGTTTGGGAGTAGCTGTACGTGTTAGTGACCAACACAACCATGATGGCTGACCTGCAATGACTCCTGTTTGAGGAATGAAATGCCATCCCACAGCAACGTTTGACCAGGTTGGTGACCAGCATGAGGAGAAGGTGCCAGGCTTTTGTGGCTGCGTACGGATCTTCCATCCGCTCCTGGCGGTGTATTAAATGAATAAAGTGTAAAATTGCCAATATGTCTTGTTTGTTCAATCATCCAAACAATTCAAAACAAGAGTGAATACCAAAATGAAAATAAACTGTTTAGCGTTGGGAGAGAATTTTGGCAAATTTTACTTGGGCGATCCCCACATAAACAGCTGTGCTGCTCATCCCACAAATACAAGTACCTTACAAATGTGGCACCAGTTGAAAGGGAAATAAACAGGCTTTCCAATGGTATAAGATTTATTGCCAAGAAGCATCGTTACAACAAAGAAATAATCTACTAAACACAAATGTCCTTACTTTTTGTGCTATGTTTATATCATAGGCCCTATAGGTAGGGTGACCAGACGTCCTCTTTTTCCCGGACATGTCCTCTTTTAGAGACCTAAAAAATGCGTCCAGCAGGGATTCCCAAAACGTCCGGGAATTTGACTCGTCCTGGTGTGTAGTATTTTCCGCGAAGAGACCGAGTGTTGTGAACACAACAGTGTTCAATAACTGGCTTCATAAGTAGCTAAGAGTACCATATGCTGTATATACCCTCGGAATGGCCAACCTATCTCGGTCATGGTGTGTATTATTTTGTAGAAAGGAAATAGTCAGTAGCAATCTATAACACAATTATATGCTTATCCTACATAAACTATGGAAACTATTAAAAAAACTATTCAATTAAGTGAATAATTTCTTATTTTCATTGGTATTGTTGTCATATATAGATATGCAATGATTTGTGGGTAATATTTTGTTGTCCAATGTCAAGTCTCTATTTGATCATGTGACGAGACAATCTAATTTAGACGCAAAATCTAAACGTCAAGACCTAGAGGCAAAGTACACAGGCAAGCACCTTTCAAACATAAAGGTGGTGAGTGGTGATGCATGATATTCTTTTTCAATGGAAAGGATAGCCAGCCAATTCAGCCTCTGCTGCTCCATATATGCGGCCCCTCAGGTAGGTCTTTTTGAGTTTCAATTTGGAAAAAGATCACTCGGCTGTTGCCACTGTCACAGATGTCAGAAACAATAGCAGAGCAGTGCACTGCACACCTTACCGAAGGTGGATTTTAGGGAATGATAATCCACAATCAGCATCTTGGCAAATTGGGAGACTACGGACTGCTAGGCAATCTACTCCAAAACAGGGCCTGAATGATAGGTCGCCGCCGAGCTCCTGTTTCATTGTATATGTGTTTTTCAGATGTTGGTAAAGCTGCTGTGCCGCCGCAACAAATCGTGCCTTTCATAAGTGTTTTTAAAGAACCTTTCAGCACTTTGACTGTTTGTTTACGTTAGTGTGTCAGAGTGCTATTGTTGATAGCTTTCTTTTTTACATGTCTACTTTCCCAATACAATAGCCGAAGTAACTAATTCGACTGTCCATTTTAAGACATTAATATTAATGAGAGGGAGGCCAGCTATCCGAGTTTGTTGTTGCTTTATCTTTTGCAAAAGGAGAGTTGACACAATGGATTATACATAATTACAACATAGGAAAGTTGAACTATTATATATATATACACGCCTAATGTGTGTGTGTGTGTGCGCGCCTCTTAACTAGTAAATAGTCTGCACTAGGGCCCTTGATAATAGCATGCACGAGGGCCTGTCGTAACTACCCCATCCCCCCCCCCCCGACCGTCACCGCTGAAGTGTCCTCTTTTTCACCAACTCAAATCTGGTCACCCTACCTATAGGGCATATCCTTGATGGCTAGTGGGGAAGACACAGGTCGGAGAGAAGCACGGCCCCTCTCTTAGAGAGAGAAGCAATATTAAAAACGCACAAGGTTTATATAGATAGAAGTTTATCTAATGCTAACGCCATAAATGTTTAACATCACAGTCATTCAAGGTCCTCGTCTGAGCTTCTTGTCTTCCAAGGATGTCTGTTGTTCCCAGGGTCGAGAAAGCACATTTCGTCCCTGTCACCAATGAGCTCAACCAAACATGCTGTCGGGAAAGAAGACGTGATGACCAGAGAAAAGGTCATGAAACCGGAAGTGGGTGATTTACTCCGTTTAATTGCCTAATACCTTTACTTTTACGTTGAAAACTTGTGTTGGTCGCCTGACCTTTAAACGATCGTGTTATTTATTTATTTATTATTTTTGTGAAGTTATATGCGGCTCAATACTCAACTGACTTGTTAACTGAACTTTTACGAAGTCATACAACTAAACACACAAGTGACTTGTAAACCGAACGTAAAACTTGTTTTACGTAGCTATATGACCAAAATACACAGTTAGCGTGCTAATCAAACGTTTACACCGTGTCAAATAAGTAGTTTTTAATTAATTCATTTTCTGTTCAGGTCAGATAACAAGGTTTAACCAACCAGATACCGGAGAGAAGTGATGACTTCCTGTTTCATGACCTTTTCTCTGGTCATCACGTCTTCTTTCCCGACACATGCTCTTGCACATATGCAGACTAAGTGGCACCTAATAATCTTACACACACACACAGAAAAGCCATGTTCCTGCTTACATAAGCACATGATTCTGTGGTGTCTAAAATATACACACACGCGGTCCCATTTAAGCAGAAGTCGAACAGCAGATGGTGGGTCACAGATGTTAAACTACAATAAGAGAAAGTTCCCAGTAAAGTTTCTGACAAAATGAACCAATTTAAAAACCAACCTGACACTCCCACTTCAGCCCTAACTGGCTGACCATGTAACACAATCAAATGCTTACCTCTAACCCAGTGATGGGCAAGCTACTTGATATGTGTAGTGAGCTAAGCTACAAGCTACTCTACAATAAATTCAGCTTCACTACACAGAAGCTACCCCTCATGAAAATGTAGCAAGCTAACCCAGCAAGCAAGCCTCCACGGGCCCCATGCGGGCCCCCTCTGGGCTGGCACAAGGGCCCTGTGAGGGAAGACTTTGCTCATTGGCAAAACGTTGGCCCCGCTGTGTTGGCCCTGCGTGGGCAGCCCTCACATAGCCCACACATAGCCCACACAGAGCCCTCACATAGCCCACAGAGCCCTCACATAGCCCTCACATAGCCCTCACATAGCCCACACAGAGCCCTCACATAGCCCACATAGAGCCCTCACATAGCCCACATAGAGCCCTCACATAGCCTACACAGAGCCCTCACATAGCCCACACAGAGCCCTCACATAGCCCACACAGAGCCCGCACTAATTTTTCACTTATTTATAGTGAATATTTTTATATTTTATAGTATATATATATATATATTCTTTTTAGGAAAAATATATTTATTCTGCAAATCCAAAATGGATGCATTTACAGCATTACTAACACTTGTCAGAAAATGTACAATAGACAAAAGGAATTCAAATTAATGACTTTATTAGATGCAAGTGTGTGTGTGTGTGTGTGTGTGTGTGTGTGTCTCTATTCATCTTCTCCCCTCCTTGTTAGTTGCCTCTGGAAGCGCTCCTTCCGTCCTCCTCCTCTGTCTCGTGCATTTCGTAGCCATACTTTGACTTCCTCCTCTACCTCTATATTCTTTGGGTTCTGCGGGCAACTTTTTCTAACAGCTTCTGCAAAGCAAAGAGCAAATAGGTATGAAACAACTAGAATGGTGTTGGGTAGAACGGTGTCTTTTTATATTTAATGTAATGTTTGTAATACTATGAAGGTAGCTTACCTGTTACGATGTGCCTTAATTTTGATGTTTGGAATGGCCACTTCCCATGAGTGCCACTCCAATTCATTAGGAGGGCCAAACCCTGCCCAAGCAGTGTGACAAGAATTCGCCTTGTTGCGACTTGGGCGTTGTGCCCACCAATGGTCACCAGGTAATTGGTCTAACAGGAAGGGAATCAAAAACAGGAATTGAAAATAAATAATAATAACAATAATACGAATAATAATGACATGCATTGTTAAAAAGATTGGGTTCACGACAAAAGATTGTTTCAACGGCTCACTCTCTCTGACTATTGACATTGACATACCAAATTTCGGCGCCACATTTCGTCCTCCATTTTGCCCTCCAGCATCTCCAGGTCCTGTGGGGTTTGGAGGGGTAAATTTAAGCCGTCAGGCAAAGTGGCATCCCTTCCTGTTGGTCTCGTAATGGCTGCCACTGATCTTTCTAGATTTGTGAGCCTCTCCTTTATCTCCTCCAAAGTGTTAACAATGTATCTTTCAATACCTGAAAAAAAAAATGAACAGGGTTTTACCTCGTAGTCTACATATTATATGACGGCATGCAAACTCTTCTGACCTGCCATCTCCACCACCTTTATGCCGCTCTACAAATGTTTGCCATTTGCATGTAGTTTTAAGATTATGGCGTTACAGCGTTATGGCAGGTGTAGATTTTTACAGGCTACTAAACATACCTGTTGATGGAGTGGGCCTCATCATAGAGGGGTAGGGTGCTGGTGGGGGCTGTGTTGCTGGTGGGTAGAGTACTGGACTAAGTGTTGGCTGAGGTGCTGTTGCTGGTGGAGGATAATTGGCAAGGGGATGATACGTAAATGATGGAGGGGCCTGAATCACAGGTGAAGGGCAATATGGTGGTGGAGACTGCGGAGAAGGTGGAGTACTTATTTGTCTCATCATTGGGGAAGGCTGGCTGAAATTAGGATAAGCCATGGGTGGTGGTGGCACTGGTGGCTGGTGCACGGTAATGTGAGTCTGCGGATGATGCTGGCGTTTTCTTGGCACAGGGCCAGGCTCCAGATCGGCAAATCGTCTGGCAGGCCTGCATCAAATGAGGAACAACAATCCAAGAATGCTTATTACACACATTTATAGAATATCTGCCACATTGACAATAGTCATTTGTCAGAATGATGTTCTTCACATTTGGAATTAAGGGATGTGGCGTTCACCAAAATAAAATGGATAACTTAAGACACGTCACATGTGTGCAGGCAGGGATATCAATTGCAGTGGCTTGAGTACATTATAGTATTTGAAGCAGTAAATACCTGGACATATTCAGACTAAAAAAAACAATACTACCAAAAAAGAGATTAAGATCACTTACTGTCTTGAGCGCTGTCTCCTGTCCAGCTCCTCTGGCTCGCTTAAAACGAATAAATTCGTTTCAGCCATTCTGGCCTTATACCTGGCCTTTTCATAATCCACTGTGAGAAACAAAATATGTTGTATAAATTCACATTTTCCTTGACACTATGCATGCTAAGTGAACTCGCAACAATTTCAGGGTGAAAACATACCTGCTGTGCCTAATACAACGATTTGGTGGGCTTTCCAGGTCTCGCCTGGACCGTCGTGTTGCAACAATGCTGCCTTGTATTTGGCTGAATCAGAATAAGGCGGCCACATGGTTGCAGAGGCATCGTCGTTCAGCCACTTGTTGCTGACAATCCCAACGGAATTGTCAGGGAATTCAACAATGGTAAACACCATGGCTGTAACCTGGAAGAAGTGAACATACATGTATATTTAATATTTAATAATTCAATATTGTACTTAAAGGCAAAGTAAACACAGCAGCAATAAATGGAGTCTGTCAACAGTGTGGCTGGTGGATCAGTAGGTTGAGTAATTTAAGATTTGTTTATAAAAAACACATTTCCTTTATTTCTGCCAATGTTGATATTTGATTTGTACTGTTTTTAGAAGAAAAATGTGTGTGTGTTTTGTATGTCGGCGAAGCTTCTTGGCTTCCTCTAAAACACAGCAGCAATGAATGGAGTCTTTCGACAGTGTGGCTGGTGGATCATTAAGTTGATTTATTTAGAAAAGAACAAGAAGGCAAGAAGATAGGAAAACATCTAAATCCTTATGTCCCTCAATAGCAGTGAATCAGAGGAATAGCTGCCCATTCTGTGTCCTTGGGGAGCAAGACATACTTCCTCTTAACAGCTGATAGAAAGTTAATCTGGTATGTACTTTCAAGGTGGCCTACATTATAAACATGAATTTCTTTTGACTCAAGAGGAGTGGAATACAGTGATTCTATCTTCATAAATTTTCTAAACATAACATATTTTAAATTAGTCTTCTCATCATGAAGTATGTTCTGCACTACTCCCAAATGCCCATCTATCATAACACAGTTGTCTCCCGTGGTTGTGGCAATGCAGAATTGCTTGAAGACAGCTTTTTGGTACTGCATACAATGAGGTAGATTCGGTATTGATGGACCACTTGTATGTTGCATTTTCAATGAAGGTGTGTTCTCTGTCTGTTTTGCTATGTGTGGTTTAAGAAAGGCCCTTTCCAGTGTTATTTGGTTCAAAATTTGTTTGAGCACGTGCTGTGGCTTACGTGAAGCTTTTTTTAGTTTCCTCATGTAATTTTCAAAAGGGAAAGCTGACACTCCGTCTAAGGCACCATACCTCCTAACATCATCAGCCAAATGAGTTAAATTATGCACATTGTAAACCAATTCCGATCTGGCTGGAGCATCACAGATGAAGCAGTCAATCTCTAATGTCAACTTTTTCCCTGACAGCTCAAAGCCTCTCTGCAGACTATCCACTTCCTGAACAAAGTCGGACAAATACTCTACTCTAATACGCTTGCTATGGCCACACAATCTTCCAATGATAAAGGGTTCTTCTTCAGAAGATACTTTGCCTAATATTGGCCACAACTGTAAAGCAGAGCTCTTATACAATGGCAACCCATCAATGTTAATTTGGAGGGCAACAGTGTTGCCAATATCGTTGAGAGACGTTGATGTCTGAATGTGTGCATTTTGGCATCCTCACACACCTTCACCTCCTTTGATCTGGTAAATTAGGATGTAACTCCTGTAGCACACAAAGAAGATCTGAAAGGGTGTTATGTGGCGCACAATTCTTCAGAGCCCACTCACACAACACCTTCGACAGTTTTGCACAATCATCTTGATCTGTGGCACCCTCATCACCCTAATCACTATTATAAGTTATTAAGTTTTAGTTATTACGTTATTAATAATAGTGTGTTGTAATTAATGTTAGTATTAGCCTTAGTTTTAGTTATTACGTTTGTTATTGTTAGTATCATTACTATTATTAGTAGTGTGTTTGTAATAAGTGTTAGTATTAGCCTTAGTTTTAGTTATTACGTTATTGTTAGTATTATTACCTAGAAGACTAAAACATGTCTGTATTTGAACCCATGTAGGCTGATTGCTCCCTTTGTAATTAACCCATTTGCAGTGCTAAGGGAGCATATTTTAATAAAATGCGATTTCTTACCTTTACAATGTAATTTATTTCATGTTTCTATGTGCTACAGAGGCTAAGATATTAGGGTTTTGGTAGACGTTGAGAATTCTTAGTATTTTCTCATAAAACCCTCAGGAAATAAGGATATTTATCCTAGATGTTATAGGAGTAAATGGGTTAAGCCGTTTTCCTCACCTGCCTCCACCTCCCTTCACTCTACCTCCCTTCACTCTGAGGTCTAGGTTTGTGTGAAGCCTTCACAAAGCACTCCCACCTTCACTCCATCCCCATCTCTACCACCCTTCACTTAACCCTCACCTCTGCCACCCTGTCTAACCATCAGTACCAACTTACTACTCACAAGGAGCAGGACATTGGCCACCCTCTACCCTCCATGTGTGTCTTACTAACAGTCTGTCTTATCTTGTTAACTTTCATACCCCTGACTAAGACATTGAGTCAACATTTGTACTTCCTCTGTGGAAGCAACCTCATTTGTCATCCACAGTACCCTGAAAACAGCTTCACACATCTCATCATGGCTTTAACAGGGACACCACTGAGCTCTGCCTCCAGGAATCCTGTCTGCACCCTAACCCCCAGCAGCAAGACACTGGCCCACAGTGCTGCTCTATACCCAAAAGAGCTGGCTGAAAATGTCTTCCCCCCCCCCCCCTTTGATTCGTTTTTCCTCCATGTGCTGTATGTGATAGACATTACAATGCCAAAAGAGTTATAATTTGCATTTTTGCAGTGTATTTGAATGTCATGCATTAATGGTTGGCACAAGTAAGCCAGCTCCAGTTTCAAAATCCACTGAAATGGTACATGAAAACTTGAGGGGAAGAAAAGCTGTGATTATACACAATCATAAGGGAGCCGTCTTTCATGAGCATGGTTCACAGCAGCACTGAAATGCTGGTTGGTAAACGAGGTAAAAGACCGAATGCGAACCGTCCTGCAGAGTTTGTCTATTCATTAACACGAGTTGTTTTCAAGAACACATTTTGATGGGTATTAAAACATTGATCTTTTTCCGGCTGTGCAATGTAAGAGGGCGGTCACGCTTTGGGATAGCTCCCGTATATTTCATAATTTACGTGCACCACTTCGACGTTTGCCCTTTTTCACCTTATTCATTTTTTTAAAAGTAAACTCGCCTACATTCTGATAAGATTTAACTGGCTTATAATGTTGAGACCACGTCAGGGAAAAGATTCTGCTGCAACTCAAGCATCAACGGCTAAGATGGCGGAGGTGCTAACTGTTACTAGCCTGGTGCAGGAACTTGAAAAACACAAAGAAAGCTTGGCCGCAGAACTCAAAACGTTCCTCTCGACATCTTTAGAGACCTCCCTAACACCTATACGGACGTCTCTCGACACAATCAGCACTGCATTGGACTCTCACAACCAAAAGATAACGACCATTGAAAATACACTTTCCACCCATAGTGATGAGCTAGCTGAACTGACAACCAGACTTGATCAGATGGAGAAAGCCAACGCTGCACTAGCATCCAAAGCAGAGGACCTTGAGAATCGTTCCAGACGACAAAATGTAAGAATCGTTGGCTTACCTGAAGGTCTAGAAGGCGGTTCACCGTTGGAGTTCATTTCGAAGCTTCTCCAAACAGTTATTGGAAACGATGTTTTTCCTAAACATCCAGAACTGGACAGAGCGCACCGTACACTAGCTCCGAAGCCTGCCAGAGGACAACGTCCGCGAGCCTTTATCGTTAGATTCCATCGCTATCAGGATAAGGAGCGTGTGCTTCGATGGGCAAGATCGCAGAGGAAAGAAATAAAGTTCGACGGCAACAGAATCCTGTTTTTCCCTGATATGAGTGCAAGCCTCGCCAAGCAACGAGCGACATTCAAGGAAATCAAGGCCAAACTCTATGCTGATGGAATCGTGTTCTCCCTACGCCACCCTGCTCGGCTGTGCATCACCGTCAATGGGGACAAACATCTTTTCGACACTCCGGCAGCAGCAGAAACATTCTACGATCAGATAAAAGAGAACTTTACAACCAACACTGATGAATAACAGGCTAAAGGATGCCTGCTACATTTGAAGGGTTTGAAATGTGCCAACAGTTTAAGTGACAGGTTATTAGGCGAGTTTTGTGTTAATTAACCGTATCTAGTAGGGTGAATTGGGTAGGCGTGGAACGAGACTTATTTTGATGTTTGTGTGTGCGTATGCATATGTATGTGTATACAAATATATATATATATATATATTTTTTGTACAGTGCACTCGTGTATGCGTTCAGTTATGGGAGCGAATTCCTTCTTTTGTTAGATAAAGGAATCGTTTGTATTGCATTGTTAGGAGTGGAATTGTGTGTAGTAGACCTGCGGCTCGCTTCCCAGGAAGGACGAGCATAGGCTTTGGAACCACCGGCAGACTGTTATGCTGCAGGGCTTCCTCTTTTTCAGTTTTTTGTTATGGGGAGGGATGTGTGGGGGGGTATGTTGGTCGCACCCTTTACATATAAATGTCATGAGTATCTATTATGTGTACAACTGGTTTCATATACTGTCTTCATTTGTTTATCACATCTTTTCTTTTATCAGATACATTAGTATACATGAGTGAAATAAATACCCATGGTAGGATAGATAAGCTACAGGTTAAAGTAATTTCATGGAATGTGAGAGGCCTCAATGGTCCTGTTAAGAGGGCAAAGGTTTTTCAACATCTTAAACTACATAGGACTGACATTGTCTTCCTCCAGGAGACCCATCTCAAGATACAAGATCATACAAGGCTTAGGCGGCCATGGATAGGACAAGTATTTCATTCATTATTTGATTCAAAGGCTAGAGGCACAGCCATTCTAGTTTCTAAAAAAATTCAGTTTATATCAGAGAGCATAATACCTGATCGCAATGGGCGCTTCATCATTGTTTCAGGCAGATTATTCCACTTACCTGTTACATTAGTCTGTGTATACGCTCCTAACTTTGATGACGCTGAATTCATGGCTAGACTCTTATCCTCTATCCCAAATATGGATACACATCATTTAATCTTTGGAGGAGACCTAAACTGCGTAATGAACACTCAGCTGGATCGCTCAAGCCCTAGAGTGACTCATGTATCAAAAATGGCGACGACACTACAGTCATTCATGGAGGATTATGGAAGCTGCGATCCTTGGAGATTCTTACATAATGATACTAGAGCTTACTCATTTTACTCACATGTACATCATGTCTACTCAAGGATAGATTATTTTTGTATCGATAAAGTATTACTACCATCTATACACTCCATTGAATACTCAGCAATAGTCATATCAGATCACTCCCCGGTACTGATAGATTTCAGATTTGACTCTCCATCAGTAGGGAACCCACAATGGAGACTCAATGCATCGTTACTGTCCAATGATTTCTTCTGTTCTACTATAACACAAGCCATTGAAAACTTTTTGTGTTTTAACTATTCAGAAGAAATTAATTCATCATTACTTTGGGAAACCTTAAAAGCTAACATTAGAGGACAAATCATCTCATACTCCTCTTACTCAAATAGGCAACGCAGAAAGACACAAACAGACATAATGGATAAAATATCTGAAATAGATAGGCAATATGCAACAAATCCCACTCCAGAGCTACACCAACAAAAAGTTAATCTCCAAACTGAGTTTGATCTCACCTCTACAGAAAATGCAGAAAGGAACATACTGAGGTCTAAAGGGATGCTGTATGAATATGGCGACAAGGCAAGCCGTCTGCTGGCTCTCCAGCTTAAACACCAAGCAACATCACGACACATTGCTCAAATTAATGATCAGTCAGTTGGTCTTACAACATGTCCACTGAAGATCAATGCAGCTTTTAAAGCATACTATTCCAGACTTTATACTTCCGAACCTCCTCCTACAGACTCAAACATGAACACATATTTGGACAACATAGACATGCCATCTATTGATATTCTAACACAGTCATCACTAGATCAACCAATTACCCTAGAGGAAATATATGATAGTATTAGGGAAATGAACAATCGCCGGACTCCAGGTCCTGATGGCCTGGGCTCTGAGTTCTACAAAAAATTCTCCACTATTTTAGCGCCCTTATTACTAGATATGTTTAACCACTCCCTGTCTACAGGAACGTTGCCAAAAACTTTGACGGAGGCATCTATTTCAGTCATCCTTAAAAAGGATAAGAATCCTGCTGAATGCAGCTCCTATCGACCTATATCACTTCTTAATGTTGATGTTAAAATTCTAGCAAAAATTCTGGCAAGAAGATTGGAAGTCTGTCTTCCTTCAATAATCTCCGAAGACCAAACTGGCTTTATCAGAGGTCGTCAGCTGTCATCAAATATAAGACGTCTATTCAATATTATCTTTGCACCATCCAATGCAACAAAGCCTGAGATAGTGCTCTCATTAGATGCGGAAAAAGCCTTTGACAGGGTAGAATGGGAGTATCTGTTTAAGGTACTTGAAAAATTTGGGTTTGGGAAAAAATTCATATCATGGGTACGCCTTCTCTATTCATCCCCCCTTGCTCGGGTTAACACAAACAGGCAATACTCAACATATTTCCCTCTGTTCCGCGGAACCCGCCAAGGGTGTCCACTATCACCACTGCTGTTTGCCCTTGCTATAGAACCGTTGGCCATATTGCTGAGAACATCAACACATCTGCAGGGTATCAGACGGGGAAATATTGAGCATCGTGTCTCCCTGTATGCAGATGATCTACTGATTTATATAACTGATCCCATTGCCTGCTCTAATAAAATAATACAGACTCTAGAAGAATTTGGTACATTTTCAGGCTACAAAATCAATCTCCAAACAGTGTGTTTTCCAATAAACTCTAAAGCCAAAACACTCACAGAGGGACAGATACCTTTCAATCTCTCACCAGAAAGTTTTCAATATCTAGGAATTAATATTACCGATTCATTTCAGGGGTTGCATAAAAATAACATTAGCAAACTCATGAATAAAGTGAAAACTGACCTTCAGAAATGGTCCAAGTTGCCGATGTCATTAGCAGGCAGAGTACAAACTATAAAAATGAATGTTTTGCCAAGATTTTTGTTCCTTTTTCAATGTCTACCTCTCTTTATGACAAAATCATTCTTCAAGAAGCTTGATCAAATTATCCTTCCATTCTTGTGGGCAGGCAAAGCTGCCAGAATTAATAAATGCGCTCTGCAGGCAGCAAGACAAGAGGGGGGCCTAGGCTTACCAAATTTCATGTTCTATTACTGGGCAGCAAACATACAGAAAATACTCAGCTGGTGGTATGAGAGTGAGTTGGACTGGTGTAAAATGGAGTCCCTCTCCTGCCCCACCTCCTCACTTGTAGCTCTGACATGCTCCCCTTTACCATTCTCAGCCACAAACTATACTTCAAACCCTGTAATCTTGTCAACCTTGAAAGTATGGACACAGTTTCGCAAACACTTCAAACTAAACAATTTCATCATCATTGGTCCATTATGCAATAATCATAATTTTTTACCTTCTAAACTTGACTCTACATTTACTCTGTGGAAGGAGAAAGGTATCACATCATTCCGAGATCTGTTTTTAAATGGGATATTTATCGACTTTAAAAGTTTGGCCCAAGAGCATGACTTACACCATGGCAACTTCTTCCGCTACCTCCAGGTTCGCAGTTTTGTCAAAGATAATTGCAGCCCATTCCCATCTCTGCCAGCAGATTTACCGACAATTCTTGACAGACCTGAAAGCCTGATAAGGATGGTGTCTAAGTTATACACAGATATTCTTCAATTCAACCCCTCGCCGCTGGCCAGAGCTAAACAGCAATGGGAAAACGAGCTAGGAGTCCAATTTCAAGACCTCTGGTGGGACAGGGCCAAACTACAAGTAAATTATTCTTCATCCTGCGCCCGCCTTAACTTAATACAGTACAAAGTACTGCACAGAATGCACTTCAGCAAATCCAAATTGGCAAAGTTTTTCCCTGGTACGAGTGATGCCTGTAATAGATGTGCCTTTGTCCCCTCTGACTTAGCCCATACCTTCTGGTCGTGCTCAAAACTAACAGGATTCTGGAAGAACTTTTTCAAGATTATTTCTGAGGCTCTAGATGCAGATATCACTCCCTGTCCACTTATTGCCATATTTGGAGTACCCCTGAACCACTTTCAATTTAGTAAACCGAAATTAAATGTTTTAGCATTTGCCTCTTTGATTGCCCGCAGATGTATCCTTCTACACTGGAAGTCACCCAAACCCCCAGCAGATAAGTCTTGGGAGAATGATCTCATGTCATTCCTTAAGCTGGAGAAGATTAAATTCTCACTTAGAGGGTCAATTGGGAATTTCTACGCTACATGGCAGCCTCTCCTCTCATATTTTGATAAAGTAGCTACTTCTCCTACTACTTAGAACTAAATTATCAGTACCAGTTTAACTGTTACATACAGACACTTTGACTGATTCGATACATTGATAGAGAAAGGTGGACCAACATGGGATGGGAGCGTGGGTGGGTTTTTAAGTTGTGTATATTTTTCTTTCTTGTATCTCTTTATTTTTATTTTTATTTTTCAATTTTATTTTTTACATGTCTTGTCTATTAAAAAAAAAAAAAAAAAAAAAAGATGGATCACACAGCTAATTGTAATGTATCTATGCTATTTCATATGATGTGTTTCAATAAACAAAAAAAAAAAAAAAAAAAAAAACATTGATCTTTGTCAAACCAAACTCTTGAGTAATTGTATGTAGAAATGAAGGCGTGGAAATTCATGAGGTATGGAGAGTGGACTTTGTAACATAACACCATTTTAATGGGGTCTTGAGAAGATACTTTCTTTTTACATGTATGCGCCTCCTAACATTGAATCGATGGGTATCGCTACAAGACGTAACGTTCTTTTTTTATCCTGTGGGCTGGCCGTGGGCTGCCCGTGCGGGGCCATAGGCAGAAAACCTATACTGGCCCCGAATGTGGCAGCCCGCACGGGGCCAGCATAGGTTTTCTGGGCAGTTTTAGAATTTAGAATCTCTCCGGCGAGAGCCCGCAGTGAGCCCGCAGTGAACCCAAAGCTGCGGGCCTCGCTTGGCAAGCCCATACCGGGCCTGTGTGGGATTGGTGTGGGCTAGCCCTAGCCCACAGTGCCCACAGAATGCCCGCATGGGGCCCGTGGAGGCTTGCTTGCTGGGAAGTTACAAAAACCTGTCAAAAGTAGCTTGCTACATTAATAGCTACTTTTCAGTTAAACAAGCCAAGTCAATGCTAACTAATTTTACTTTTAAAATAATTTATAAATTCAATTCAATTTTATTTATATAGCTCCAGAACAATACATTTGTCTCAAGGCGCTTTACAGAGACAGGACCTGAAACGAAAAATAAAATGACAATAATACAACTCAATTCCATGTAGGCTACTTGGTTTCCCTGTAATGTTACTAAAACAGCCTGGTTAAGTCCACACTATTAAAGATGCAGACAATTTGTGTAAACACTTCAAACACAGCACTCAATGTGAAATGTCACTTTAAACGGTCACTCAGTAATAACCCAACACAGGGAACTCATGTCCACAGTGAAACTGAACAGTCCGGGCAGTAAGCTCCACGATCTGGCTGTGCAGGGTAATAATGTGCGTAAGGCAGGTGGGTATACGACAGTCAGAGCAGGGACCAACAGGCGGTGTCTTTAGAAGCAGTAGAGTGCAGGTCCACCGTTAGCGTGTGTGTTGTCCGCCCTTTGCTGCTGGTAACCTGTGGCTTAAAAGTACTCCACTCGCATGGTAAGCTAATGACTAGCGGAGATTTTCCCTGCCTTACAGCTGCAGCTAGTTTGCCAAACTAGCACCCGGCTATGTTCAGTGGGCCACGGTATTAGTGCTCCCCTAAGACCCTAATTCCCGGGCGTGTTGGTTCCTCCACCCCGTGACACACATACACATCCTGTCTTCTTAATTTGTGTGTGTTTGATGGCTGCAGGGAAGCGAAATGTGCAGGAGAAAATAGCTTTCGAGGACGCTACTTCGCTACTTGATCAATAAAAGAGCTTAGCTACTGAAAAGTTACTTGCTTTTATAAATAGCGACGCTACCGCAAAGCTACTGGCAAATGTAGTTAAGCTTGTAGCGACGCTACTGCCCATCACTGCTCTAACCTTACTCCACCCAATCAGAAAGCCCTAACCTGAATCTAATGACCCACCCATTTTCTAGGTAAAACCCCATTTTGACATCATATTGTGTGTGTGACTAACACTCAAACTAATTAAATTAATTATCTAACATTACTTCTGACTCCTATTAAAATATCCCACAATTCATACGAGATATATATTAATGCAAGGCACTTGATTAATATATTCTTAAGTCATTAACAGGGTTTCGAAATGATCACTATCAAAATGAATTTGATGATGGTACAAATCTATGGCTATGGCATTAGAGTATTGACCTGTTGTGTTTTCACATCTTTAATTACAATTTTCACTCTAACACAGGATCCTCTTCCATCTTTTCCACAACCAAATGCTGCAAGATCAGGGTATATGAAAAAAGACTGACTGGACTGTCGCTCATGAATATTCACACTGAATTGGAAATTGACAGCGAAGAAGTATTAAAACAATTTGATGCAACTGGCAGAAGGAGAATTATTTGCGCGTGTGTGAATGTGCATGCGCATATTTTTATTTTTTTGAGGGGGGGACGTTGGTGGCTCTATGCATTTGGTGAGGAAGGTTGCCTTCCGTAGTTGCGTTTACAGTTTAACTTAAACAAAGTTGAATTTGATCAAAATGTAGTATTTCCGCGAACAATAGTACAATTACAATACCATTATAATAAGTCTTCATTTTTAATACACAACATCCATAATCATGCCATGTTTGTTTTGTGCTTGTTTAAGTGAATAGACTGCACCTACAACTGAATCTGTCATGATCTGATCTGGATCCATGTTATTTGTCATGTGCCCCATGTCTTGTGCTCTCTCTCTCCCTCTCCTTTTCCGACGGAACTGTGTGAGCGATGCCTTACAATACAAAGCGCTCACACGGTTCAGTCGGAATGCGTTGATCCGTTAAGAGTGATGATCCCCATTCACTTTGAATGGGGTGTCGTCATCCTTTGCCGAAATTAATTGTGGCTCTGTTCAGTTCGGCAAAGGAGGACGTCACCCCATTCAAATATATTTTTTTTCATAGTTACCGAGAAATAGGCACTGTAAAATGTAAAAACCCCTTTAACTGAAATATACGTCTGATAGGATTTGCGAGGTGTCTGAGCCCCCTTATTTAATTTTAGCATGCTACTACTCACAGGGTAAACAGCTTGCTAGTGGCGAGATTGGTTTGTTGACCTGTCAATCTCACAATAACGTCTCTGGTATCAACAGAACCCCATGCGCCAGACTCCTCCTCCGCCATCCGTTGGATCAACGCATTCTAACGCGTAGGTGTGAACCATAGATATCCTATATAAAGGCTAGATGTCTTGCCCGCGTTTTTGGCCGACGGAGTCGAATGTCCGCACATGGCGGCCATTTTGCGACAGGGGAGCTTGCTCACCCTTAAAGGCACCCAGTGCAACTTTATAGGCTTGAGACTCGAAAAATAAACATTCAATTTCGAGTCTTTTTTACACAAAGTAAGTTTCAATAACTCCATACCATTACATATCGACATTCAAGGAGCAAAGGTGAGACATTGTTGTGTGGTGAGAACTGATAGAAAATCGTAAACAACAACAATCGCCGGTGGGGAGAGGCCATTTTTCCATTAACTGGAATCCTGATTTGGGGGGAAAATGGCGATGATTGTTGTTGTTTACGATTTTCTATCAGTTCTCACCACACAACGACGTCTCATCTTTGCTCCTTGAATGTCGATTTGTAATGGTATGGAGTTATTGAAACTTACTACGTGTAAAAAAGACTAGAAATTGAATGTTTATTTTTAAGCCTCGAAAGTTGCACTGGGTGCCTTTATCATTGTGTTGATAGTGGTACATACTTTTTAAATAACCAGAACTTGCTCAATTTTCAACCGGGTTGGTTTGTTATAAACGTAAGATATGTAGTTATGACACTGTATAGTAATGAAGAATTATAAACATGGGTTTTCATATGAAAATAACATTGAACAAAACAGATACGTGCAATAAATACACACATGCACAAGCTATTTATGTAAATTATATTATTGATATTATTATTGATAGATATTATTGTTAACAATATCTAGGCTACTAAAACGCAGCATACAGAATGGCAACAGGAGATAAATGTATACTATTATTATCATCTTTATAAAAGCAATTTTACTGATATAATAAAATAAAGGTGATCCCACAGATTCTCGTTTCGAGGGAACGTTCAATAGAGCATGCATAGGCTGCACAAAAGTCTGGCATCTTCACTGGCAATAAAATCTGCAATTTCCTGTCGAAATCATAATGTAATGTTTAACAAACCAACCCGATTGGAAATCATGTGCAACTTCAGTTATATCATCATGTGCAACTTGAAGTAACACAATGCAACAATTATACTTCAGGATTAGGGTTAGGATAAGGGTCAATGACATGACATGCATAGTTTTGTGTCCGACTGCAACATTTTCTTTTTAAATAGTTTTAATCAATTCATGACATGCATCACTTTATTCTATTTAATCTATTTAGTTTGAATACATTTTCAGTGTATTAGAAAAACAAATATTATTTTGTGTTTTGGCATGTCAAACCCCCTATATGCCAGGTGGCGCAACCGTCCGTGCAAATTAACAGACCAAAAAAAGTACTGAAAATGGTGTTTTAATAATAATAAATTCAAAGTAAGATACTGTGGCATGATTTTATATTTGTAACCTTTTAAATAAATCCAAATTTCTAAATATTAAAGGCACCCAGTGCAACTTTCAAGGCATGAGACTCAAAAATAAACATTCAATATCTAGTCTTTTTTTACACGTAGTAAGTTTCAATAACTCCATACCATTACATATCGACATTCGAGGAGCAAAGATGAGACGTCATTGTGTGGTGAGAACTGATAGAAAATCGTAAACAACAACAATCGCCGGCCATTTTGTTTCCAAATCTTTATTTATTGGTGGCACCAATAAATAAAGATTTGAAAACAAAATGGCGTCTCCCCACCGGCGGCGCTTGTTGTTATTAACGATTTTCTATCAGTTCTCACCAAACAACAACGTCTCATCTTTGCTCCTTGAATGTCGATATGTAATGGTATGGAGTTATTGAAACTTACTATGTGTAAAAAAGACTAGAAATTGAATGTTTATTTTTTGAGTCTCAAGCCTATAAAGTTGCACTGGGTGCCTTTAATACTTTGATCTAGTTGAGCTAATTGAACAACTTTTGTCCAGCAATGTTTCTCAAATGTCAGGGTGGCGCAACCATAGATATCTTAGATAAAGGCTAGATGGATTATGCCGGACTCTTGAATGTCCGCACAGGAGGCCATTTTGAGGACAGTATAGCTTCCGGTAGGGATCAGTGGTACGTTAGGTAACGTCAGTGATCTTCACAATCGTTTACACTCTTATCTCGCGGAAATTTTGACGGATTTAAAAATGACTTGATTTACAATCGTCATTACCTTGGTAATAATTCTGAATGCTTGAACAATGTGCAGCTTAATTGTGTATCACGGCTATTGTGTATCAGTCATTTTACATCAATTGGCGAGTAATTGTTCTTTCTTTTCAATATAGCCTAACTTAAGTTGCACATAATAAAACTGAAGTTGCACATGATTTCCAATCGGGTTGGTTTGTTAAACATCTTACATTATGATTTCGACAGGAAATTGCTGACTTTATTGCCAATGAAGATGCCAGAATTTTGTGCAACCTGCTCTATTGAACACTCCCTTAAAACGAGACCTGTCAATGTTATTTTCATATGAAAACCCATGTTTATAATTCTTCATAAGTATGTAGTGCCATAAGAAATATCTTACGTTTATAACAAACCAACCCCGTTTGAAAATCGGTTGAAAATTCAGCAAGTTCTGGTTATTTAAAAAGTACCACTACCAACACAATGTTAAGGGGGAGTGAGCTATACTGTCCTCAAAATGGCCGAAATGTGCGGACATTCGACTCCGTCGGCCAGAAACGCAGGCAGGATATCTAGCCTTTATTATAGATATCTATGGTGCAACCAGTCAGTCAGGTGGCGCAACTGCAAGGAATTTACCTATACATTATAATATTATTATTAATTAATTATAATATGATGTATAAGGCTCTTAGATTGTCTATTAATTTTCAAAAATGTTTATTAGTTTAATATTAATGATGGTATACAGTTTCAAACATTTTCATGATTTTTTTTAATGATTTTAGATGCCATTATCAACTAAGGAGAAATCTGCACACACAGGGAGCGCACTGATCCGGCTGCAAGAGAAACATACCTTGCAAAAAGAAAATAAAGGTATGATAAACTGTAATGCAAGCCTGGCTTTTTTAGTTGTTACTTTTATACAGTTGTCAGACATTTAAAATTTTGTAATGGGAATATGCCAGTTGATCAGTTCACATGTTTTGTAGTTATCAGAGGAGGAAAAATTGTGAAACCCCCCGTCAGCCAGCTGTCCACAACAGAACAGAAAAAAGTGAGACAACAGGGGAAGCAAGACCAGAGAAAGCACAGGGAAAGGAACACAGCTATGGAGGACATTTTCAATTTTACACCAGAGTCAATGGATACTACTCCCATAGAAGTCCCAGCAGAGTTTCAACCTAACCCTCCTGAGTTAGAGAGAATATTGTCAGTTTAGCTCCACCCAGAGCATCCCCAACACCAGAGAGAGTAGCCAACAGGAATATGAAATGGCCAAGAGAGAAGGCTAAACTGCGCCATAACATGCGCAAAATTAAAAGTGAGATGGAAGTTGACAAGAAAGGTTCTGAAAAATTAAGAAAGCGCGTAGAAAGATTAAGGGCCAAAGAATCGAAGAAGCAAAAGGATACATTGAATACTGAAGGGAAACGATCAGGGAAGAAACTGGCCATCCAGAGAAAGGAGAAAGTAGCTGAATTCCTCTGTCGGGATGAGCACAGTCGCTTACTGCCAGGTAGAAAGGACACAGTCACAATAAACAAAATGAAACAACAGCGGCGCGTCTTGGTCAAACCCTTGATTGAACTCCATCAGCAGTATAACTGTGAAATGACACACTGGCTGTCTTACAGACAATTTGTTAGGTATTGTCCTTTCTTTGTTACCCAACCGAAAGGTTTAGACTAGAACACATGTGCTTGTTTGGACCATGAAAATGTCAAATTTCTAACTGACAAACTACATGCGACAGGTCTTCTTAAAACTGCTAGCCTTTCTCAGCTGTTGTCCTCAATAACATGCAGCACAGAAAACAAGTCATGTATGTATAGAGTCTGTCCACAATGTTGCTACAATGAGGTGGAAGTTTCAATGCCTCAGACAGGAGATAATATGACCTGGAGTCAGTGGAAGAGAAAACCTGTGACAGAGGGGCTTAAGACATACATGAATTTTGTTAAAGAAGCCCAAACTGGACCCTGTGCTAAACTGTTGAAATTTGTTGAGTAACTAGTTTGTCATAATGACAAAGTCAGCGCATTTCAAGAGATTTTGTTAGTTTTGGCTGCTAGCATATCATTATCGAATAGCTATTGATCCGTTGTGCTGCTTTAAGTTATATTGAAAAGAAAGAACAATTATGCCTCTCCAATTAATGTAAATGAATGAGTAGTAGACTAGCCATGATACACAATTAAGCTGCACATTTCAACATCTTCAAGCATCCAGAATTAAAACCACGGTAATGACGTTTGTAAGAAACCAAGCCATTTGTAAATCCGTCAAGATTTCAGCGAAACAAGAGTGTAAACGATTGTGAAGATCACTGACTTTACCTAACGTACCACTTATCCCTCCAGGAAGCTATCCTGTCGCAAGATGGCCTCCAGTGCGGATAGGGCTGAACGATTAATCGCATTTTCGGTTTAATCGCGATATGATGAGACGCAATTTTCAAACCGCAACTGAAATAAAAACCGCGATTAAAATAAATAAAAAATTACATTGTGCTCACGTGACGCAACGTGGACACGTAAGGCGAGCGAAAGTCAGTAGGGCACTGGGCTGTATCAGCGTTTCATGCTGCTCTTTAACAATGGCCTCTGGATCAACTCAACAGTCCGAAACAAATGAGACTTTAGTCTCGAAAAGGAACAGCAAGTCGGTGGTGTGGGACCATTTTGGCTTTAAGAAAGATGATGATGCGCAGTGTCAACCGTTTCTACAACAAAGGATAACACAACCAACTTGTTTCAACATTTAAAAAAACATCATAAAACCATTTTCGACAGTTGCATGGAGAAAATACCGAGCACCAGTGCGCAAACCAAGCCCAACACATCAAGACAGGGGTCACTGGCCGAAATGTTTACTAGTGTCACTCCATATGACCGGAATTCCAAACGGCACGTAGAAATCACTCGGGCAATAACTGAGTATATCGCTAAAGATATGGTGCCTCTCAGCACGGTGACAAAGCCTGGGTTTAAGGCACTGGTGAATATACTCGATAAACGGTACGGTATACCCTCCCGTACATATTTTAGCCAGACTGCCATACAGGAGCTCTATAATACGTGCAAGTTGAAAGTCGCCGCGGAGCTTAAGACGGTGGAATTCTTTTCAACTACCACCGATATGTGGTCAAGCCACACATCTGAGCCTTATCAGAGTCTCACGGTTCATTTCATTGAGAGCGATTTTACACTCAAAGCTCGCTGCCTACAAGCTGCCTACTTCCCAGACGACCACACTGGGGAAAACATTGCAGCCGGCCTCAGGGAAGCGCTTGCCAGCTGGGATCTCCACGAGGAGAAGCAAGTCTGCATAACGACGGACAACGCGTCAAATATGGTGTTGGCCGCACGGATAAATGAGTGGACGCGGCTCCAGTGTTTTGGCCACAGATTACATCTTGCCATTGGTAAGTTATCATGTTGTGTGTGTGTGTGTGTGTGTAAAAAATCAGGGTAGGTATGGTATACAAATCTAATGTGTTGATTGAAAATACCCCCCCATTCCTTTTCGAATATGTCAATTTAAATATTATGTGTTTTTGATTTATGTGCTTATTTATATGTCTGTTTGTGGTGGAATGCCCACAAGCAATTTTTTTTAAACATTTTTTTTTACATGCTCGAAATAAACACACACACACAAACTGTTTATGTGTTGTTTGTGTGAGATAGAGAGAGGACAGTGGTGTGGATGTGTGTATTTCAGAATAACAGAGGATGTGAGTGTGTAATGGTGATGGCCTTGTATCACAAAACAATTGATTGTAATACACTACTTTGTATTTCTTTCAGAAAATGCCCTCAAAGATGACAGAGTGTCAAGGGCAACAGCAGTGTGCAGGAGGCTGCTGGGGCACTTTTCCCACAGTTGGAAGAAAAAGGCAGCACTAACGGAGGCACAGAGGGAACTCAAACTCCCTGAGCACAACCTTATAACTGAGTGCTCAACAAGATGGGGATCCAAAGAAATGATGATTGCCAGAGTGCTTGAACAGGCCAAAGCCATTACTCAGGTATTGTCTGGTGACCGAAATGCACGCCCCCTCATCCCGACCTGGCAGGATACTGGCGTGCTGGAGTCCATCCACAAGGCACTGCATCCTCTACTGGAATTCACAGATGCGCTTTCTGGAGAGGAATATGTGAGCACCTCCTACCTCAAGCCAGTTCTCCACCTTTTTGCCACATCAGTACTGGCTGAAGATGCTGAGGACACTGACCTCACTCAAACAATAAAAACCAAAGTCCTAGCATACCTCGATAGCAAGTATGGAGACCCAAACATCCATGAGCTTTTGGATGTTGCCTGTTTCCTGGACCTGTTTTTTCAGTTTATAAGTGTGGACAACATCCCTGCCATCAAGACCCGACTGAAGACAGAGATGGTAGACTTAGCCAAACGCCCATATCATCGGGTAAATGATAGTAATGTCGTAATGATAGTAATGTATTTCACAGAAACACAATATTTCTGTAAAATCTAACTGGAAAACTAATGGCTGTTTTTTTATTTTTTATCTAGGAGAAGAGATCTCGCAACGACACTTTTCCACTAAGTGCACAGCCCTTGGGGGAAAAGGCGAAGAGGTCTCTTGGCAGCTTTTTCAAGACCAGTGCAGCCACTCCGTCTCTGCCTGTAACACCAGAAGATGTGGCAGAGGCAGAGGTAGACAGTTACATGATGACTCCTGCCAGTGATGTAGAAGAAGATCCCTTGGCTTGGTGGAGGGTGCACGAGGTCAGCTACCCACAATTGTCCACCATGGCCCGCAAGTATCTTTGTGTACCTGCCACAAGTGCTCCCTCAGAGCGTCTTTTTAGCATAGGAGGGAATATTGTGACTTGCACTCGCACATCGTTGAAGCCAGCAAAAGTAAATATGCTGGTTTTCTTAGCAAAAGTGTATAAAAAAATCGAAAATCGAATCTAAATCGCAATATTTTTTGGGAAAAAAAAAAATCGCAATTAGATTATTTTCCCAAATCGTTCAGCCCTAAGTGCGGACGTTCAAGACTCCACCGTGAGACATCCAGCCTTTACATATAGGATATCTATGGTGTGAACGGTGTGTTACGCCCGACTCACATTGTTGCGGTGGAAGGCGTTGATGCAACGGACGGTGGAGGAGGAGTCTGGCGCATGCGGTTCTGTTGATAACGGAGACGTTATAGTGAGATTAACAGGTCAACAAACCAATCACGTCACTAGTAGGCTTTTACCCTGTGAGTAGTAGCATGCTAACCCTAACCCATCATTAGACAGTGTGCTCAGACACCTCGCAAATCCTATGATACGTATTTCTCAGTTACAATAAAGGGTTTTTTACATTGTACAGTGTCTATTTCTCGGTAACTTTTAAAAAATCTAACCAAAAAAAAGTCAAACAACCAACTTGTAGGTACAAATACGACCATCTACGGAGTTTGGCAGCCATGTTTTTTTTTTTGAGTTTGCCGCTCTGTAGACGTGAGCATATACGGGATATGATTGGCTAGTGCCTGTGCTGTCAGTTATGCATGAAAGGCAATATGATTGGCTGACGCATGCATTGCCTGTTGAAAAGTTGAACCTTCTTCAACTCTTGTCGCGAGCAAAGCATGAAACGCAACGCACGCGAACCAAACGGAGCCACAATTCAGTTCGGCAAAGGATGATGTCACCCCATGCAAAGTGAATGGGGATACGTTAACCCTGACGCATCAACGCCTTCCAACGCAGCAATGTGAGTCGGGCGTTACTCTTCCAGGTGCCTGGTCTAACACACCTGTGGCTAATTGGACCTCGTCTCTCCCGTGCCTGGTCACACACCTGTGTCTATTTGGACCTCGTCAGTGCCTGTGTTAAACCGTGCTCTAAAGAGCATTTAGTGCTGGATTATCTACTCGCTTGCCTGGAAATCTCTCTTGCCTCGTTTTTCTGTTGCATTCCTTCTGCCTGTCTGTTTGCCTGGAAATGCTTTTGGATTATGGATTTTACCCTTTGTGGGTTTTCTTGGACTGTGCAACTAGCCCTAGCCTGTGAGTATTTATGTTTCTGTCTTTTGCTGCCTGCCTTGCCTCATTGAGATCCCCATGTTTTATATCTTCTGAGCTTTGTTGTTTTTTCTGTTGGAACTCCTGCCTCTGTTTTTTGACAGACTCTGCAGAAAGGAAAGTTTGTTAAAAAAATTGATACGCCAAGTCTATTTATAGATGAACTTTATGTATAAGCTTACCCAAACTAACGGTTTTCAAGAGAGATATATGTCCTTTATAACTTGTTATCTCCTAACTGACGCAGCTACGATATACTACATATAATACAGTAAAAAAAAAAAAAAAAGTGGTAACAGCTGTTCAAATATCTAATCAACCTACCTTCATTTACTGATATAGGTACGCTACTGCCACTAACTGGACAAACAGTACCTCTGTCAAGCTTAAAAGGCACCGGGTGCTTAAAAGAGCCCAGGTTATGTAATGTTGACTTTTGAACGTCTCTTGAGTGACAGTTGCTATGCCAACGCCAATACATCACCCAGGCTCTTTTTGGAAATCTACTGCCTGGCGCTGAATTAAATTCCTCATAACGCGATTTATTTCAGAGCATCTTGCATTGAACTTCGCTACCTGAGACCGGCTTGCCTGTATTTTACCTGGAAAACAAACACTTGGAGACCGAAAATATCAACTGATAACCACTTTATTAATATCCTTTATTTATATATATATATATATATATAAATATATATATATACAATAACGTTGTACTAGTTAACACGTGTATTTGAATTTACCGTAATCTTGCTAGCGAGCCAGTTAGCTAACAATTTATTAAATAGAGATATCTAGATCGATAAATAGGTAGATAGTTAGATAGTAGGGTAGATAAGTGAGCTATCTGGATAGATAGACGGATATATTGTGAGTGAAAGAGAGAGAGAGAAAAAAAAGAACGTTAAATAGCAAACACTAGCTAGATAGTTTGATTGTTGGGACTTCGCTAAGGTTAATATAAGTATTTTCATTTAAACAAGATAATATGGCTACTCAATGAAATATTTTTCTATCTCTCTAGTGAGAAGAAGTACCAAGAAGGCACCTCTGAGGTGATTAAGCTTTCCTTTCGAAAAGGTGCAAAAAGGTTCATGATACAGGGTAAGTTTGTAATGTGTTAGGGTTGTGTACTGGACTCAGGGACACCGAGGAGGCTTTGTTCCATCCACCTGAGACAGAGCAGAGCGGTTCATGTTCAGAGTTGGAGGGGGACTCACTTCAGGTACATTTTTAAGTTCTTTGTACTGTTCAGTATTACAAATTTGCTGTCCAGAATGTGCCAGTACTGCAAATAAACATTTGACACGTGTGTTTTCTAAAGGACATCTACATGCATCCTATTAATCAATTATATCTTCCCACAGGTTGTCCAGGAAAGTGACAGTGTTGTCATTACAGGTGTCCAGCGGGGGCAGGCCTGCCCAGCTTCACTTAGCAGGGTGGAGGACCTCAGGGCCATGGTCCTCACTCCGTGTTGTTGGCTAGACGACATTATAATTGACCATTGTCAGGCTCTTTTACAGGCACAACATCCCCCACATAGGAGGCCTCTACGCCACGACGTCCCTCGCCCTACTTTCCTCCGTGCCTGCACCAACCCAGGGGTTTGTACAGATTTTTAATGTTTGTGCGAACCACTGGGTTACGGTAAGTAACATCGGGTGCAAGGTAGGTACTGTCAACATTTATGACTCCTTGGGTCATAGCCAGACTGAGGAGCTCATTTATCAAGTGACAGCTCTCCTCTGTTCCCCAAGTAGCCAGGTCCGGTTGGAGTGGCCTGATGTCCAGCAGCAGATGGGAGGCTCAGATTGTGGGCTGTTTGCTATTCCCATATAAAATGACCTACTGAATGTAAACATTCCTACAGAAGCACAACATTGACAGCATTGCAAACCGGCTAAGTGAGTGGCATAGAGAAGGGGCACCAATTCCAAAAGAGGCTGTGTAGGATTTCTCACTGGCATTACTAGGGGCTCTTGTCAAGGCCTTCACACCTCAGCCCGACCCAAGGTCTTTCATAAATACCCGCTTTTGGTGTACTACTCAGACTGTCAGTTACCTCCCTGCATCATCCAAGTAGATGTTGCCCATTGCATCAAACTGATCACTCGATGGGAATGTCTACAAAAAAAGGGACGCCTAGAAAAACACTTTTATGTGAGTGCCTTTGCACAGCTTTTGCAATGTTACTCAATTGAAGACGCAAGACACCTCATCCAATCTATTGCACTTGTGGCCCTAAGCGAGTCAGAGGGAAATGATGAAGCTGGCACACCAGTCATGTCCGAATTTTGTAAAAACAAGTCTGAAAACACGAATTGCAGAGGGCTACAACCCTGACATATGCCTGGGTGATGATATTTGCCAAAGTGGAGTGACTGAACATCCAGCCAGTCAGTGACTGAGGGTGGCTTTACACGACAACGCTCCCGGGTGAAAACGACAAAATATTTTATCAGATGTGCCTTTCGTTTAGACGGCGACAGCGTTTTTGGGGCTTGAAAACGCAAAGAAATGAACCCACCCTCCAGAGTGGAAATCTTAAAAACGCTCCACCGTCACGTTCCCGTCTAAAGGGTTGAAAACGCAAAAGTGTGCTCTGAGCTGCTCACGCTGGCTATCCTTGCCTACGCGTTGACGTCATACCCATGTGCAGTACATCCAAACACCAACAAACGTCAGATTCAAGATTATTTTAATGGCCACACATACAGGAAATTAACATGTCGGATTGCTGCCATGCTTTGGTTTTCCGAATTTCGATTTCGCGCTAAGGAGAGAAGTAGAAGGACGTTTCAACGCATGCGCGCGCTCTTGGTGTTGTTGTATGACAGTGCTTCACAGTACCACCTAGCCACCTGGCATGCATACTACATCAAGTTTCACACATTTTTGCGTCCCCGTGTGCATGCAGATTTCCACCCAAAGTCGCTCGTCTAAACGCGAAATAAAAAGTGGGAACGCAACGCCACTTTTGCGGTTTGTGTTCAGATCGTTGTCGTGTAAAGCTAGCCTGAATGCAACACGGATGCAAAATCTTGGGTTGCCGAAATCTGTGCTGAGAGCAGAAGACTTGCCTCACAAGGGGGTGACTGGGATAATCTGCTTTTTCTTCCTGAGCTGCTACCTCACTTAATAAGGGTGTGCTCATACCTGCCAATATGGACTGGTGTGATGGTGGAACATTTTGCAAGCAGCACGGCCAACGGCAGTTCTACTCATGTAGAGGCGAAATCCACAAATTTGAAATATGTTTTTTTTAAACACGAAAACCTGCCCATACGCCTGGACCGTTTCATCAGCAGACACCTCGATAACATCAAAGGACAGATGCGGTTTTCCTCTGCAGCCTTCTCAGTCAAAATCAAAGACACAGTAAAATAAAATTGACACACCTCCAGTTAACTGTGATAAAGGGAAGGCAAAAGACAACCCCATGGAAACTGGAGAGGCCTGCTGTACCACCAAAAAACATTAAGAGCTATTTAACCCCATGCCCTGAGTGGCTTCATGTTGACACGGCTCCTAAAAAACTAAATCCAATCTTACAAAACCTATTCAGGTAGACAAGGCACAGGTCAGTCTTATCAACACATGCGCATTTGACTCGATCTGTCAGTGTCTCTGCTGTGCATTCTGTGACTGTTAAGTCCCGGCTCATAAAATAAGTTGTTTCCTTATTTATCTTATTTTCTTCAGTGTTGTGTGTTGGTTTACTCATCTCTCCTCTCGTTTTAGATATCTCACGCCCTGCCCTTGTGTGTGTTCCGTCTTGATTATCGTCACCTGTCCCGTCATGATTGTTGTCACCTGTCCCTCATCACCTTGTGTATATAGTCTGTGTTCCTGTTGTCTCGTTGCCAGTTCGTTTAAGTTTCCTCCGTGTTGTTAGCGTCCCAGCGATTTCTCATGTTAATACTTTTCCTTGTGATACCGATCTCTGCCTGGAAATCCCCGCCTTATCGACTCTGCTTTCGCCTCTTCCCTACTTGTACCTCTGCCTGATCATTTACCTTCTACCTGTGTACCGAACCTGGACTGGAACTACATCGACCCCTGCCCCTGCCTGCCACCTGTTGGATTTGTTTACTTATTATTGGACTGCCTTATCATGTACCGAACTTGGAAAGTAAAACATTTTGATTTACTCTTTACCCCGGTCTCTGAGTCTGCTATTGAGTCCTGTACAAAATGCCGATCGTTAGTAACAATTTCATAATTTACATCAAGAGTCACCAGGGAAACACTGAAATCGTCAACATAGTGACAAGCATTGTGACAAAGGGGATGAACCATGATGCCAGACAGAGGGCAAATATTCTCCTGAACATTTTCAGCTACAAAGTACTGAGGTCAGGGGCAAAGCAGGTCGATTCAAAGTGTAACATTGCTTACATCAACAAAGTTGATGAGCCATGCTCCTACTCTGGTGAGATCCAGAGCTCAAATTCAGAAAGCAGTAGGGGGTGTGCCATTCAGGAGGCCAGTTCCCCTAGCACCTGTTGATGGGGGCATTTTAGAAAGAGAGGGCATCCAAAGTCTCCAGGCAGCACTTGTGGAGGGAGTCAAACTGCAACCCTCAGTGTGAAAAAAAATAAACGATCACGGTTGAGGAATTATATTCCTGCGGTGAGACAGGGGGCGCAATATCGCGGTATGCGATATTATTGCGCCATTAAGTTTTTTTTTTCCCATCTATCTAGCACAGGGCTGCCCAATTTGGGGCCCGCTGGATTTATTTTGGCCCGCGCTCCGGTCAGAATTATAGTTAGAACGTCATTCGTTAGACAGCATTTTAACCCATTTTTAACAGGGTCTCTGTTTCAACGTCATATTTAACGAAGACTGGTTGCAGTTCACTGCTTGGCCACAGTTTTTACATTGTTTCAGATGGGTCAAGGGGGGCGCTATTGACCTTTTGTCAATACAGATCCATATCTATGGTTATCTTGTTGCTATGCTAGCTAACTAGCTAGCTTTTACCTTAACCTTAAACGATTTAAATGGAAGAGCTCCGTTTGAATGAAATGATAGCTAGTTATCTAGCTGATGTTATAGTCTTCTCAACTTACATGTATAATGGGAAAAGGTAGAACAAGTTCATATTCATGAGTTCAAATTCACACATGTCAACACGAGTTTAGCAACTGCCAACTGTAAGTACCTTACTTATGTTTGTGTAAAGAATGTTGATATGAAATATGAAATCAACCAGTAGTCAATGTGCAAGCTCTCTCTCTCTCTATCTGAGTTGGGGCAGTCTGTCCTTCAGTTGAGGTCAAGGCATGACGCTCTCTTGCTACAAGTTTCACCTGTACGTGTTAGCTTAACAAATGTTTGTGGAGGTAGCCTTTGGAGTCAAGTGCTGTCACGGCGCTTGTTTCCACGGCACAGCTTACGCGTAACTGTTATATCTTTCTCTTTTGACGGATACAAATAGAAAATAATGGGAGTATTTCCATCGAAACATCAGCAGTCACTCTTGTTGCCTGCAATCATGTTTATTAGCCTTTAACTTGCTGTTAGTTGATTGGCCATTATAGAAGTCCCCTATCTATCTTCCCTGTGTATACTAATAGATTACATTAAATTAGTATGATATGTTAATAAATGTTTCTTTTTTTACCTGAAGCAAATGTTATCTTTCCCCATTATTTTCGTCTTGGAGTATACCAGAATGCTTAATTTAGGCCTACATGTTAAAATAACAAAATAATCTGGGGGGGATACCCCCAGACCCCCCTACAGGGGCTTGGTTTGTCACCTTTTTTAGCCCTTCTGAGTTTGCAGGTATGTATATTAATGGTAATGTTAATTGGGTACACATATGCAATACATTTCAATATAATGGGACCTGACCTAACATGAAACTCTGGTTTTGGCCCGCGGCCCTCCACTCCGATTAATATTTGGCCCCTGACGAGAAAGAATTTGGGCACCCCTGATCTAGCAAATAGAGTGGCAAAGTGTGACGTATTCTCCTTGGCAACTGGTTCCGCACAAAACGTTCAGGCTATCTAACGTAGGCTAACGTGCTAACGTTAGAAAGTTTGCAGTTTGGCAGGTTGCCACCTCGGAAATCACTTCAACCATTATTGCTGGTCACAGTAACTGTGTTATTGGATAGTACATTGTGTATTTCTCGGTTACTTTTGAAAAATGTAAGCGAGATAATGCTCATTTTAAATTCAAATCATAGCCGTCACCGGAGTTTTGTCCGCCATCTTTTCGGACACAGCCAGAATCTCTGGATACAACGGAGCTGAAGGTTTGTGTGGAACCAGTTGCCATGGAGAATACGTCACCACTTTGCCACTCCATTCGTTTGTTAATTACTAAATTTATATATACACATTTTAAAAAGGTTATTAAAAAAAGACATGGCAATTTTATAGCACTTTTTATTTTATTGAATGCAGATCAAAGGGCGGTAACGGCACAGATGCAAATTGTTTCTCCTACTGATTGAACTTAAAAACTAAATTTAGGAGAAGGCTGAACGTTTAAATGCATAAAATAAAATAAGCTGGTGCCTGTTTTTTTTATTATAATTAAGTAGCCTATACCAAATGAGAGGTACCAGGCACTACAATTTCACATTCACACACACACACAAAGGACGATGATTTATAGCTCTGTCATGTCCTTATTACGCGCAAGGAAAACCAGCATGTGCGGTTTGAGAGGATCTGAGAGGGTTGACAACATTTCCAGCGACACTCATGTGACACATGATGTGCTTGTTGCGCAAATACACATGTACTTGCGTGCCACTGTGGAGAGCAAGGGAAATCTCTCTAGTCAGAATATGAGTCTGATACTGACCCACTGGGCTGTGATTATGGGGTGCATTGGCGCCGGAACCATAGAGGCCGCGGGGCCAATGGCCCCCCCACCTTTCGGGATTTTATTTTTTTTTCTTCAAATTTGTATTGGTTGCACACGTCATTCCTATGCCATTCATTGAAGTTACATTGCTGCTAACCTGAAGATAGTCATAGTGGGGGGGCCTTTAGAAGTGCCAGGCCCACATTTCGTATAGTATTTAGAAAGAATCGACGTTTTAATTAACAGGAGAATTCGCAGCAAGAAAGATACATTCCAGCACTTTGACAATAATCAAAGTTTCCACGCTGTCTTTAACTGTTTGGCTTAATTTTCAGTACCATGGTGAGAGACCTATAGTCAGTCATAACTCTGACACCTGTACATGAGCATGGTACGCACTTCAAACTACATGAATTGGAACACATTGACATAATAACAGGAAGGCTTACAGACAAACCACACATATTATTGATGAATACAACACACATATTCTTAGAATTTAAGCTAACTGTCGCAGTGTAGTGCTCCTGCCCCCACACTGCACTGCGGTCCCACAACAACTCAAGTCCGAAGACGTGGTGCGGTCGGCAAGAATAGCGGTAGCGAAGACCATAGACCTAATCATGTCTATGGCGAAGATCGCTAAACAGGGGGACCTGACTGTTCCCATATTCAGGAGAGGGAGACTGAATGCTCTCTTGAGATGGCGAGAGATTTGGACTTTAGCGAGTGCCTTACAATATGAAGACTAACCTATTTCGCGGTATAGATAAACATCGGACAAAAAGTAAGGAAATGTGTGTTTGGTAGATTATTTCTTTTTGTATCAATGCCTCTGGGCAATAAATATTATACCATTGGAAAGCCTGTTTTAATTTGTGCCACATAAGGAACATGTATTTGTAGGATGAGCAGCAGAGCGGAGTAGATGTAGGTTGCGTTTATGAAAATGTTGTCAAACTGCTTATTCTGTGAACCACCACGGCACTTATGTCACCAGGGAATTCGCACTTAGCGCCTGGCCCCCTGCATGCGTGCGATTGATATAGCAAAAATTAAGGAGAGTGAAACATGCACGCGCATTTGGCCCCCCCACCACTGAAATTATTCCGGCGCTGCTGATGGGGCGTGTTTCAACGAACCAGGAAAAAAAATGCCTCTTCGCTCAATTGGATACCTACAACCAATCAGAGCAACATAGTATGACCATCTGATACATTAAAACTTTTACCGGATCCCGTAGGAAGGACGGCAAAAACATATTTTCGATCGACAAATGCCTTAATCGCGTTTCTCTGTTCCTCTTTCGCCGCCATCTTGGTACGATTTCTAATCTATCTATCTATTCAACTCAAGCGTTGGTTGGTCATCTGTCCATCATCGTATAAAGCCCGCCCTGACAATTTGATTGGTACGGCATAATCCGGCCGCTGATACTCTCTCCCCAACTGCAGAGCCAGACCGAACTTCCCAGCCCAAAAATGTTGTGGGCGGGGTTCGGGCTGGTATCCAGGCTAGGTTGTTGCACCACCATGCCAGGGGGTTTTCATTAGG
Source organism: Sprattus sprattus (assembly GCF_963457725.1). NCBI lineage: Eukaryota > Metazoa > Chordata > Actinopteri > Clupeiformes > Clupeidae > Sprattus > Sprattus sprattus. Next base: position 37,257,971 of record NC_137924.1, read on the forward strand.
GTCGATGGGTTCCTCCTGCAGGTAGCGAGTGAGCTCCAGGTCGGCGCTCTTCGGGACGGTTGCAGACTTGCTTGTCCGTGACTTCTGCAGGTCTCAGAGCGTTCTTTTTTTGGTGGCTGGTGGCACTGCTGTCTGGGCCAAGGACTTTGGCTGGTCAGCAGCTGATGCACTGGCACCGCTCTCTTTGTCTTCCATGTCCAATATCTCATTGATTAGCGAGCACTTTGTCTCCTCCGCATAATCATCAAAATTGTTGCCCCGATACACTCTTAAAACTGCTGGGTTGAAAATAACCCAACGCTGGTCCAAAGTTGGACCTGCCCAACGCTGGGTTATTCTAGCCCAACAGGGTTGGGTTATGGCTTGACCCAGCATGTTGGGTTGAGACTGTATACCCAAAAATGGGTTAAAAACAACTCTGCTGTTGGGTTAATGTTTTCCAATAAATGGGCTAAAATAGAACCATGTTGTTGGGTTATCTTAACTAATAAATGGGCTAAAACACAGCCATGTTGTTGGGTTATATTAACTAATAAATGGGCTAAAACACAGCCATGTTGTTGGGTTAATGTTACCAAAGAAGTGGGTTAAAATCAAAATGTTGTTTTGAGAGCAAAATTAGCATTAATTAATGTCCATTAACCTTATATGAAATTAAATTGTTATTAAACATGAAATTATGAAATGATTCAGCGAAACAAGTCCATAATGTCCATTATTTTATTGGGACATCTCATCCATTCATCTATCAATGAATCAATTCATCAATTTATCATGTACAAAATTCAATTCAAAATTCAATTCATTAAAATACAAAAATGCACCTAAATATATAAAAAAATAAAAATAAAAATACAACACTAAAAAACGGGAACAAATAACAACAATTTTTGGTAACGGCATGAAGCTGATGAGGTCTCAACTTGCAGCTTAAATAGCTGGGGTGTTGGATGACTCCATCGCTGCAAGTTGAGACCTCATCAGCTTCACAGAATTTGATTCATGGCCAGGAATCGCAAATACGCAAGTCTGAATGAACTCCCAAACCTGGGCACACGGTTTCAGGTAGTTTACATCCAAAACAAAAAAAGCTTTAAAGCACCCATCCACCGCACCCAACAGAGATGGGTGCTCCGAGGCCATTCCATTTATGACCAGAAAGGCCTGGGAACACCGATGCTCCTCCCCCAGCATGAGGACATGCGGTGTGCAGCTACTTGTGGACGCCAGGTATTGCACTATATTTGTCCCCGGCTGAAAAGAAAAAAGAGAAGAAAAAAAAACAAGATTCAACTATAAGTTTATACGACAGGTTAGGTTCAACTCCACAGGTAATGCACAGTGCTGTACCAGACACTTTATCTGGAGTCTGATTCCAATAATAATAATTACTCTTAGCTTATTTGAAACTGAGAGATCTGTACATTCAGATTGTGTCGTGATGTGAAGGCCTAGTTGACTTTCAAAAAATGTTGACAAATCTTGAAAAATTCTAAACAATTTGGAATAATTTTGAAAAGATTTAATATACTGTAAGTCTTCTCTTTGGGTCTCTACAAAACCTTGTAAGATGGGGGTCTGCTGCCAAATAAAAGCAATGTTTTTACTCACCGGCTGAATGTCGATAAAGGCCCGGTGAACCTCCAGCTTGCTGGGGCGGAACACTTTTCTCCCAACTTTATATGTGACAGTTGGGAGCAGCACCGGCAGCAGCTGTAGCGCAATGTCACCCTGTTGATCTGTAAAAATAAAACATGAATTAAACATCTGTCAACATTTAAGGACTACTTTACTCATTTTCAACCTATCTTCATACAATTGGTCCTCACTAATGCTCACTAAATTATGACACCACTTATGTATACTCACTCTGTCTCAGAAGAGGACTGTGAACAGCTGAGAAACCTGGCAGCCAGTGACATCCACATTTTAAGAAGAAACATTAATTGAAGCAATGTATTATATTGAATAAAAATTTAAATTTAATTTGAAATTAACTGTCCAGTCTTTCTCTGACAGATTAGACAGAAATGTCATCATATTTTAGTGAGCATTAGTGAGGACCAATTACATCAAAAGACACGTTGAAATGGGTGAATTTGTCCTTTAACTCGTAACTTTATGTAGTGTGGGGATTTTCTTTGCCAGTGGATCTGCTGAGCAGTGATTTTCAAAGTGGGGTCCAAGGACCCCAGTGATCCTTGAAAGGGTTCCAGGGGGCCCCAAGAAAAAAACATGAATAATGTGTTTTCACCATTAAGTCAAAGAAAGCAAGAAGATCTGCACACCAAACAGCTCCATTTATGTTAAACATTTCGAAACGTAACACAATAAATATCCTTAATGGGAGCTGTTTGGTGTGCGGATCTTCTTGCTTTCTTTTACTTTGAGTCTTTTTTAGATCCAGCACCCAACTACGTGTTTTTTGGGGATGTGTGTGTGACCTCTACTTTTTACTGTGTCACCATTAAGTAACACAATGTCAAAATGTATGACTACCATTTTGGTCAAGCACAAATCTTATCAGAATGGAAAACCCTTGGCAAAAATCTTATGAAATTGGGTTCTGTGGTCTAACTTGTGTCCATTTAAGAGTCCTTGATATTTAAAAGTTTGAAAACCACAGCCACAGACGTCACTTCAAACTATAACGTGTTTGACCTCAAACTCACACTGCTGTGCTGCACTGCTGAGAAAAAGTTGACATCGACAAAGTTGGGGGCCACATGTTACACCAGCTCTATGTGAATACCTGCTGAAAGTGAAGCGATGTTTGCAAGAAGGTCTCCAGTCTTCTCCTTTCTGGCCATACGAATGATTTTCTCAGCCAACTCAGGGATCCATTTCTCAGACATTCTTTCAGAACACTCTGGCTGTATCACTGCAAAGTCCTGAACGATCTAAACCCCCCGCCCCCCCCAAAAAAGTTTAAGGCACATGTAACATCCGTCCCAGGTAGGGTTAGGGTTCCCTTTGGGATGAAGGATTCTTTTTTTGTATACCTTTATGCTTTTTTAGCGAAGGGTTAGGTTTAGTTTCGAAATCAAATGTATTAATTTATACAGGGCAACACACAAACATTGTAGATGTAAGCTCACCATGCCTGGAGTGTCCATGAGACGAGGAAACTCTGCCATAATGTTTTGGATTGTCTTTGCCCCATCTTGTCTAATCCAGTTTGCCCTATGGACTGCAGTCTCCAACATGTACTGGCTAACTGTAGCTTGTGGCCAAATGTTATTTCTGAGCCACAATGTCATTTGCAAGCACTTCTCACCAGTTATAATCGGTTCTGTAATGGGCAGAGAAAAAAACAAAATTTAAATATAGACAGATGGCAATTTAATTTGCTGCATAGTTAACAACACAGTCTGCTTAACAAAAAGTGTACAGAAATATCCTGGATGATAAGAACATGAGCACAGTTCAGTTACAAAAGGATCAACAACTCTCTTCCTCCCCTTCTCTCTCTCTCTCTCTCTCTGTCTGTGTGCGTGCGTGTTTTTTTCTTTTGAAAGACGTCAGTAAAGATTGGTTGCTTAAGCCACTGGCATGAGTGAACTTTGTGTGCTTAGCACTATGGTGCGTCTTCAGATGTTTAATCAAATTGCTTGTGTCAAACGAAGTACTTTTCTTTCCGCCCCTCGACACTGTAACAGTGCAGATCTTACACTGTGCCTTACTCCTGTCATCATTTATCTTCATTTATCTAATGAGTCCAAATCGCCGTTAAGGCAGCACAACGGTATAGCGATTTCTTATGGAAGTTTATTAGACTCTTTATTCAAATGGCAATTCAATGCGCAAAGTGACAATGCAATCCGCAATTCAAATGGCAAACCAGTTGTCAAATGGCAATTCAATGTGCAAATGACAATGCAATCCGCAATTCAGTTTGTATTATTTTGAATAAAAATTTGAATGAACGCTTACTGCATTGCATTTCATATTGACACGGTTTTTTCGACTCTTTATTCAAATGGAAATGCATTTGTCAAATGGCAATTCAATGCGCAAAGTGACAATGCAATCCGCAATTCAAATGGAAAAGCAGTTGTCAAATGGCAATTCAATGTGCAAATGACAATGCAATCCGCAATTCAGTTTGTATTATTTTGAATAACAATTTGAATGAGCTCTTATTGCATTGCATTTCATATTGACACGGTCTTTTCGACTCTTTATTCAAATGGAAATTCAATGTGCAAAGTGGCAATGCAATCCGCAACATATCAATATCCACGTGATGTCAGTCATGTGATATGTTAGTGTGAACCTCAACATGGGGTCCATGTATTAAATGTCAGAAGAATCAGAATCAGCTTTTTTGGGCCAAGTAATCATCTTTTAATCAAAAATGAACATACAATTTTCTGTCACTGACATGGAAGTAATTGAGGAGGACACAAGAGACCAGGCAATGGGTGGTTCATTTTTCAAACACAGAGCCGGGAGAATTGGGGCTTCGATCGCTAAACAGGACAGTTCTTCAAAACCTGCCCAGCCTTCACAGTCCCTTATCAGAAATATGTGTAACCCAAAGCTTTTCAACTTCACCTCACCTGCCACTGAACATGGATGCACACATGAAAAACATGCAGTTAATGAATTCTTACATGCTACTCCGGATTTCGTTTGTAGTTGTGACTGCTGTGGTCAAGGTTGCGGGGAAGTTAAGTGTCACTGTGCTTACACATATTCCTCAAAATATACAGCATAACACAAAACAATACAACAGTGCAAAACAATATAATACAACAGTTCAAAACAATAAGTTGTTCTTTAGAAAAATGTATCGTAGAGGAACTGCCGAAGACCGTACAAGCCGGGTGCTAACGCTTTAATGTAGAAGATAGCTGCTAATCCTGGCTCTCGGGAGTCTGTTAAAACTGGAAATATTTGTATGTGAATTAAGGTGTTTACACAACTTTTATAAGTCTACATCGACTCGGTTTGTTGTTAATATACTATACGAACACTGTCAGGGCAAACAGAATATTGTAGGTCTTAAATTAAGCTCTCGACCGTTATGGTTAGCTTGCTGCTAAAACTTTAATTGGAGATCAATGTAGACGATAGCTGCTAAAATGCTATAAGCGCTGCACTGCAGCCGAGCTTGCTACTTGACACTCGCTACATGACAGCCAAACATGTTTTTTTTCTGACCACGACCCCTAGGCGAAATACCGCCTGCCGATAATTCGTCTTGGAAACGTGGAGTTAGACTTGAAGAGAAGAGAAAATAAGAGCTTCTTGAGAATAGCGGTATAAAACACTGCAAAACAGTGCCGTACATGGACCCCAACATGGCTGGCAAAGGTTGTTGTCATGGATATTGGTCACGTGACTTAATACGCCTAATAGGGGTAGGGACCCGCCTTGATGGGGCGACTGACAGATTGCATTTTCATTTGAATTTTGCAACAAAAAGAGCGTGATGACAAGTAAATGCTAATGCAATATACTGGGGGCGCTGTTTAGCTACTACATTGAATTTCCATTTGAATAAAGAGTCGAAAAGACCGTGTCAATATGAAATGTAATGCAATAAATGCTCATTCAAATTGTTATTCAAAATAATACAAACTGGATTGCGGATTGCATTGTCATTTGCACATTGAATTGCCATTTGACAACTGCTTTTCCATTTGAATTGCGGATTGCATTGTCACTTTGCGCATTGAATTGCCATTTGACAAATGTATTTTCATTTGAATAAAGAGACGAAAAAAACGTGTCAATATGAAATGCAATGCAATAAGCATTCATTCAAATTTGTATTCAAAATAATACAAACTGAATTGCGGATTGCATTGTCATTTGCGCATTGAATTGCCATTTGACAACTGGTTTGCCATTTGAATTGCGGATTGCATTGTCACTTTGCACATTGAATTGCCATTTGACAAGTGCATTGCCATTTGAATAAACAGTCTAATAAACTTCCATAATTTCTTACTAGAGTTTAATGTTGACAATGAACTGGGCTACGTTCTTGCAGCCAAATTGACACTTGCCTGAAGTTTGACTGTGTTAGGGAAGTTGTTTGCAACCTAGCCAACATAGCTATCACAATAACATTGCAAAGAAGTTAACGCAAAAGCACTTAATATTAGCATCAGGCGGAAAAACGAAAAAAAAAAAAAAAAAAACGAAATACTAGCATCAATGTCCAAGAGTGTTAAAACAACCTTGCTAACATCGCTAACGGGATGTCTTGCTAGCGGCTACTTGCTAGCGGGTGTTTATGACAAAGTCAACAAGATTCCTGAAACACAAGACAAGACAGACGTCCTCTTTTACCCTCACATGTCCTCCTTTCGAGACCTAAATGCGTCCGGGTAAAAGAGGAGAAAACAAATACATTCCCGTCCCCGTCAATCAACCGTAGCAAATGGCAATAATATGTTATAGGCGCAGCGTCGCTAAAGACAGTAGGCTAGCCCCTACACTTTGCCTATGTAACAGCAGTTCTAAGTTAACTGCAAAACATAAAATAGCCGAAGATAGCACTTACCTTTACTGGAGGTCGTACGTGTTAAGTTTAAAATCTCTAGCGAAACCGTTAGCTTACGCAAGCCACCTCCACACATCGTATCCAAGCTGTTATTGAATTAATTTAAACTGCAAGTTTAACCTCAACTTATCTGTCTGCAATACCGCTCTCGGCCTCTATGCAACTCGCCGCCCTCACACCTGGCAGGCATAGACAGTAGAGGAGAAGAAAACACACGCGTTAAGACGCATCACTGGGTATCGGTTTTTGGTATCGGTAATTTAAAACGAGTACGAGTATTTTAACGAAGTATCGACCCGATACCCGATACTGGTATCGGGTATCGGTGCATCCCTAATAACTGTGGTGTATCTGAATGCAGTACATTAAGGGTTAATGTTAATGTATTACGCAGGTTACGTTACAGTACACCGGATTATGTGTGTGTGGTCACATGATGCTGGGTTCTTACGTCTTCATGTCAGTTTAATAAAGTGCCGGTAATGTCAAGACACAGTTGTCCGCGCTGAATTAATATTCTACAAATAGAATATACGACAATAACTAATTTAACTATAATAATAACTAAGACACAACTATTTGGTTACCACATTGAGCTACCAAAACTAGATGTTGTGGGATAATAATTTAAGTTTTACTTACCATACTCTGGTCTCAAACTGGAGTGATTGGACTGCAGTGATTTGAATCAAAAGCCCGCCGAAATCTCAGCCCGCAGATATCTTCAACCCAATCTGCTGGGTCAAATTATTTAACCCAACCTTGGGTAAAAACAACCCAATCAGCTCAAAATCCACAGCTACCCAACAGATGGGTTATGAAAATAACCCAGCATTTTTTAGTGTGTAGCTTAGGTCCAGCAAGCAGGACTTTGCCAAAGTTGTTTGTAGAGCAGCCGGTCTGTACTTCTCCTCGAGAACACTGCACATCTTCCGCTTGATGTCTGAGGTCAGAGTGGTGTCCTCGTCTGATGGTTTTAAAACATCTTCAGTGAGGAGTTTCAGGACAGGTTTAATGGATGAGACCGTGACATAGTTCTCGCCAGACAGCAGATCCGTAAATTCAGCCGCTGGCTTTAACGCCGCGTTCACCGACTCCAGCATTGCAATGTCCTGCCAGCTGGGGATGAGATGCTGATGCTGCCAATCATCCAGAACTCTCTTTATAGCAGGGATTTGCTCCAAGACTTGGTCCACCATTTTCTGTTTGGAGCCCCATCTTGTTGGACAGTTCTGCATGGACGGAGTAATGGCCGTATAATTATTGAACTGAAATTACACCAGCTTATTATTATTTTTTCAAATAAAAGTCAACATTTAACATTATTTTTCGTTTCAGTGTATTTTTTTCTAAAAGAAAAATATTTTTTAAGCATCTCAAAAAGCTAAATAATCACAGCAAGACGGGAAAATAGCCTGTCGGCTGCAAGGGCGTTTCAACTAGGTGTTTATTTTGACAAATCATAATATGGAGGCTCAATGATAGGCTAATTGTGTTATTAAGAGGACTTACAGTGGGTTACAATTAAATATAACTTCTGAAAGCTAGTTAACCATTATGAGTCCGTGCTGCGGGGTTTTGAAGCTCCGCTTGCCCTTTCGGCAGATCCCTCCTCTTCAGCCAGCTCTGGGAGAACGCACCCACTAAGGTGTGGCACAGGCCCATTGCTCGGGATGTGCGATCTTTAACCCTATAGATCCCATAGCGGCCGTCGACGGCCTTCTTGTATTCTCCCATAGCGGCCGTTGACGGCCATAACTTTTAAAGACACAGTGTTTATACTACAACATTAATATATGAAAAAATACCCCGCTAATGGATAGATTAACATCTTACTTTTATTTTGAAACCGGAAACTGGATATGCTGTCATTAGCTTTTTTAAAGGGATAGTTCGGTTTTTAAGACATGAAGTTGTATGGCATCTACATCACCAGTGTAATGCAATCCACGCTGACTTACCTTCGACAGCGTCCTGTGAGCAGAGTTCTCGTCCAGTTTTGGTCAAACCGAAAGTAGTCCGGCAGGTTTCTAGACCCAGGAAAATAAAACGTTTCTCTTCCCAAAACATTATGTGTTCAAAAGAGTGATATATTTGCATCCCAAAACCGTTGTAGTGGAAAAAGTCACACCTCGTTATCACTTGGCCCTATTTTCAATACGCTCGATAATGCAATCTCACAGCTAGAGTCTACCTTGAGTTGATTCGCGAAAGTTTGATTCACCAAAGTTGCCTGAGAGAAACGTCCATCACAGGAAAAGGATGCTTTATGTCAATTTTATCAAATGTTGTCTCAGTTTTCATCGTTTTCCTGTGATGGACGTTTCGCTCAGGCAACTTTGGTGAATCAAACTTTCGCGAATCAACTTTCGCGAATCAAAGAGGTAGACTCTAGCTGTGAGATTGCATTATCGAGCGTATTGAAAATAGGGCCAAGTGATAACGAGGTGTGACTTTTTCCACTACAACGGTTTTGGGATGCAAATATATCACTCTTTTGAACACATAATGTTTTGGGAAGAGAAACGTTTTATTTTCCTGGGTCTAGAAACCTGCCGGACTACTTTCGGTTTGACCAAAACTGGGCGAGAACTCTGCTCACAGGACGCTGTCGAAGGTAAGTCAGCGTGGATTGCATTACACTGGTGATGTAGATGCCATACAACTTCATGTCTTAAAAACCGAACTATCCCTTTAAAGTATTTGCTAATTTAACCTCGCTACTGACAGATGGCTTGAAGATTACAGTGTCTCTTGAGTAAAGGCTAGAAATCAGAGACGTCTACATCTGTTCTCACTGGATGATACCGTATTTTTGTGCACCAATGAAGACGACTAATCACGTTTGTATGACAGTAACGATCCTGTCATAAGTATCCTCCTGTTATTTCTGACTAGCTAACTCGCCAGTAACGTCTTCGTATGGCAGTAACTGAGAAGTGTTGGTTTACAAATAGCACCAGCCTCATCGTATACATAGACAAAAGTCATAGCTAGATCAGTGATGTTTGAATAGATTGTAAACCCATGACACTTTTATTACCTGAGATATGTAACATTTAATAATTGGTCTTTGAGGGACGTTCAGTAAAGCTAATTTTCACGTTACCTCACTTGTGGAAATGGTGGTCAATTTGTGACTTTCGCAATTTACGAAGGAAGCACCCGCGTCTGTGGGTGAGAGCTATTATTTGCACAAATAAACGACGTGGGTATTCGGTTGTGTTTTCTGGTTTTCAGAAGAAATGTCTTACAATTTGTATCGTCATCTCAATTTCCATGACCAGTTTGCCAGCTAACTTGCTAGCTATCTACATTGACTGAGGTAACGTTAGTCTGAGGAGTTCGTCTGGAGGTGGTTGATAGCCAGCTATTGACTCAGCCTCATCACTTACTAAACTGATCAGATTTAGATAAATAACATGTATAAAAAAAAAAACTTCGTCTCTACTAGTATTCAAATCCCTCCTTTGTTTTGAGCTGTAAGCTTATGGTAACATCAGTAGCTACAATCAATAGCAAGGTCATCATTGAATATTGAAAACCTTATATTGAAATGATATTCAGCAGATTATTCGACAGCCAACTAGTAATATGTTGTGATGTTAAATTTTGAGCTTGTACAGCTTTTATGCTGTAGAAAAGCTAATCACAATGAAATCAGGACCAAGGTATAGGACATCACTACTACAAAAATGTATAGTATATGTGATATAGCTTGTCCGTATGTAGTACACACTGGGATATTGAGCTGATGTGGCATAAAACAATTGACATAAAAATGGATGAAACAATAATGACTTCCACTGTGATGGCTTACAATAATAGGATAGTTTTTTTTTTTTTATGTGTCAGGATGTCAGTTGTTCCACCTCATCTGAGGGTAGAGAATAGTGTTGCACCGATACCGATACCAGTATCGGATAGGGCCCCGATACAGCACTAAAATGGTGGTATCGGTATCGGCGAGTACCAACAAATAGTGCAGATACTTTTTTTTTTTTTATTATTTATTTATTTATTTATTTTTTTATCAATGGTTTGGTCCACAAACAAAACAAACACACGAAACATTACAGGGAAAGAAAAAAAAAAAAAGAACTGACCAAACTTTAACTCTATTGTGTTCAAAATCAGAAAAGCCACTGTGCTGCTCAGTAAGGTAAACCATCAATTATAGAGGACTAGTCCTCAGTTATGTCTGAAGTGCTGAAACTGTCAAGAAATGTAATTTGACTTTCTTACTGTTACACTAGTATTATACATGGGACCAAACCATTGATTAAAAAAAAAATATTTTTCAAATTTCAAACAGTGGTATCGGTATGGTATCGGTATCGGCCGATACTGCACAGCCAGGTATCGGTATCGGTATCGGAGCCAAAAAATGGCATCGGTGCAACACTAGTAGAGAAGTGAGTGAGGGTGCTGTGGCAGCAAAGAGAAGTGAGGACATGGGGGGAGAGGAACAGCGAGAGGCCTGATGAGCGTAAGGAAGCTTCAGTAGGACATAGTAGGTTTCTCACTGACGGAATTGAAGATGGAAAGTTGTCAGCTTACAAGTGGTGGTGTTTGTATAGGTGGTCTGACATTACAGTCTGTAGTCTATAGTAGTCTGACATTAGATCCATTACTTCCCTCTATCCCGAACCAAGATCAACTGCCACACACCCCTCTATGCCTGTTTATACATTGAATGCTAAACAGTATCCTTTCAGGAAGTCACAGAGACCCCAAATCTTAATACCCCATCTGACAGGTTTCTTAGGCATATACTGTTTCCAAAGTAACATGCCGTCAAATGTAATCATGGCCTCACCCACTGAAAGATTTGTACATGGTTAAAGAAGTTTAAGGACGTAGTTGCACAGCATTTTGCTGGTGGTGAACATTGACTGAGACAGGTAGGTATCCATGAATTTTGGAAGTGGTCATTGACTGCATTTTGTATCTAAGCAATGGAAAAGTATCCCATTAAGTTGGTCTACTGCTGGATGTGTTAAGTGTTTTGAGAAAGAGTACATGGTATTGAACCAAGTGTGAAAATGATTGGAAAAAACTGTAATGGTCTCACTTTCTGAAGCTTGTCACCCGAGTCTGCTATCGTTGGGTTTGAACAGGGTAGGTATCTGCATAACTCCTCATACTTATTTCATGGCATTGGTGTCTGCCACATAGGACACTTGTAAGGCTGAATCAGATGAACAGTAGTCAAGAAAAGAGGGTGTATGATGGATACCCATGAGGATGTTTATCCTCACAAACACCTTCACCTCCTCCACAAATGTATTGCACCAGGATGCTTTTGAAGAGGCAGAGTTACGTGTTTTTCACCAAATTAGCAAAAATGTTGGTAATCTGTATGGGAGTGTTAATATTTATTTACAAAATATAAAACAAATACTAATTAAATACATTAAGAATATATTGAATATAATAACTACATCTGCTGTACGGTTCAAAACTTACGTTGCTGTACGTTTTGAACTTTAGGGTGTATACATGATTTGTATTTTAATATTTGTAGAAGTCACTAATACATATTTGATATCATATTAACAAATAATTTATGCCCTTTCAAACAAAACAAACTTGTAATTTTTCTTTTGTTTTCTAACTGTAACTGTTTGTTTACAGAATAACAAAAAAATGAAGGAATTCTCTGTTTTTCGTGAGATTTTGCTGGAGTGTTCTAGAATTCTATTGGGGTATAGAGGGTTAACGCTTGCCATTGCGTTTGTCACTGCCAAGTGTAAATTATGTCCAAAGCAGTTCAGCCACGTCCAGCCCAATTTTCTCACTGCTGCGGCGATGTTTGCCCCGTTATCCGTCGTTACACACGCCAGCTTCTTCTCATCCACACTGTTAGCCCGGATAAGTAGAATCTACTTAAAAAAAATTAAAGAAACCGGATGCCTCAAAATATTTAAGTAATGCAATGAGTTGAGCAAACTAAGTTTGTTAAGTTCAATCTACTTACACCCCACATTGAGTAGAATGGGAAATGCAAGTTTAATGTACTAATAACCAAGTTACAACAACTAAAAGTATTTACTTCAATCAACCATTCTCGAGCCATCTATTTAGCTCGGTTTGTTAAGTATTAGTCAAAACTAAATCTAACAATCCAACTGATCAAACTTGTTTAAAACACAAAAATGATATATTCCTAGCCTATATCGGCAAACATTTCCCTGATATCTCTATCAAAATGAAGGAAGCAGTCAACACCCAGTCATTGCAAATATTTTCAATTTAGAACAATATATATATATATTTACAGTTTACAATTACGTTGACATATTCACTGAAAATGTACATACAAAACACGGCCGTCAGAAGAGTTTGGTCAATGTAGAAAAAAAAAGAGTCAAACACTCAAATTCACGAACTTAACCCTCTACTGCACACAATCTGGTTTTTGATGGAAAAAAATACTGCAGGGCATTTCTTAGTTTATTTTGGGGTATTTTATTGATAAAAAAACATTTTTATTTTTTTTAACCCCCCCTCACAGATATTTTTTTCTGTTCCAGAGGGCAACGTTGTGCGCTAAAGGTATAAAATCACAACGAGAACCAGAACACTAGACAATTCCAACAAAGCAGTAAAGCTATACAACTTTTAATACTGATATGTCAAACAGAACACTTTAAACACATTATAACATTATCAACTGAATTGTCCATCATGTAGACCAAAAATGTTAGTCTTATTCCATGTGAAATTTCACAAAGCAATTGTTTTGCGCAGTAAAACACAGGTGCACATTGCACTTTGTGCACAAAACTTTGGGTGTTCCTCTGCACCCAGGAACCCGGCATCTTCCCTTTTTCTCTGACATAATTGGCCAGTGAGAGGTTTTGTCCAAGCGGACATCTTGGTTGGGAGCCGTTGGTCCCTGTCTGCTCTTCTTTCCCTCATATTGTTGTGCGATTCCACTGGGTCGGCCTCTTTTTTCCCCCTCTTTCTCAAATTTGCACAGACTCTGTGCCACCTGTGATTTGAAGGCATAAAGGGCCATGTGGTCACCTCTTGCCATCCCGCTCTCTATGCAATCCTGTCGATAGAGTAGCCAGCTTGTCACCACCACCAGGTCAATCACATGGAAGACAAGGCGGTGGTACCATTTCTTTGACCTGATATGTATGCGGTACAATGCAATCAAGGAATCAAGCAAATCAACACCCCCCATGTGTTGGTTGTATGTTGACCACTTGGATTACTTTTTTTTGCCGTTTGTCCCATCGGTCAACCTGGGACATGGGCTGAGCTCCTTGATGCGTACTGAGAGGGGTAACGGATCTGTTATCGTACCATCTCACGGCAACAACTCAGTGGAGCCAACTAATGCCGTCTTTTCCTGGAAGGACCCACGGCCTGCCTTTTTCAGATCCTTCTCCTGCACCATACAACTGCCTGGCAAGCGGTTTAGACGCACCGTGCCTACACAATAAATGCCTTGCTGTGCCAACACATGCATTAGTTTGACGGAGGTAAACCAGTTTTTCGAAAAACATCTTGAAATTTTGATGTCTTGGGATTGGTTCGGCTAAACGAAGCACCACATTGCCATTTGCCCCTATATCTGCCAATTCAGGTGGATGTACAGCTTTCCCCACATACACCTCCAAATTGTATGGAATGCCATTGGATCCACAAAGAAGTAGAATTTTGTACCCCCACTTCTTTGGCTTACTGGGTAGGTACTGCTTAATTCTGCTTTTTCCTTTAAAAGGTACCATCTGCTCATCAACGCACAGCATCTCCTGCATTGGAATTTCTCTCAGCTTGGGCAGGATATGATCGAGGAGAGGGCGAATCTTGTACAGCTCATCAATATTGGGCATCTCTCGTGTAGTAGGGCTGGGTATCACTAGGTACCCCACGATACGATACTATCACGATATTTTACCCACGATAACGATAATATCACGATACAGCGATTCTGCGATTATCGATATATTGCAAGAAATTTCACCCACGATACATCACGATATCTGTGCCACTGAAGAAATTCAGAATTTATTAATTGCACTGAATCCATTTCACATGAATTACACGAAAAATCAAGAATCAAGAAAAAACAAGTAAAATAAAGTGTACTGCACAGTGTACAGAATGATGCAAAGTAATGCTTCAAAAATATTTTCTGCAAAGTAACAGAAAATTTGAAAACAAAATAAATGCAGAAAACATATTTCAGCGCTTAGTTATCAACTTTTCTGTAAACAATGGACACAGTGCTGCTGAACAAGCAGAATCAAATTGTTTTATGAAAACTTTGTTCTTTGTGAACACAGAGCATTTAACCTATGCTTAGTATTTAACTTCTGTACAATTCAACTACCGTAAATCCTCAAATAGTGGCCGGGGCTTGTATTTACTTAGGCTGCACAGCGCACCGGCCTTTATTTGGGGCAGGCTTGTATTAGGGGCAGGCCTTTATTTCTTACTTATCTTCTGTTATAGAATTGTACTATTTAAATAATGGGCATAATTGCAGTAGGCGAATATAATTAATTGCATATGCGTTCAACACTTCCTGCACATCGCGTAGCGCTTTAGGTCAGGGTGTGTCAACGTAAAAAATAAACATCGGAGTTATGGTCTTCACTGTCAGTCACGGAGGCAAATATTTCCAAAGCCTTCAATTTAATAATTTTTCTAGACACTCTATTATGCTTATCGCGGGCTGAAAACATATATTCAACGAGCTGGTTTGATATTCAGCCTTTCTTTCTTTCTACCTCCACCTGCTAGTCGTAGCCTATCGCATTCGTCTCGGGTCAATGTCAAACTTCTTTGCTGCTTTTTCTCCCGAATGTTCTTCAGCAATCATACACCATCTCTTTGAATTTAATATCAAAGTTACGTAAGTCTATTACTGCTTTATGATCCCTTCTGGAAAAAGTAACCTAGCCAACTAAAACGTTACAGATAAACAACAGTAGGCTATACGATACGTGCATTTAGGCTAAACATTCGCCTATAGCCCTACGTGAGGAAATTTCTTTTTTAATTGCAAACAGCCCATGAGATTAGCCAACAATATCATATAATATAATATTAAACATGAGGAGAAGATGTATTTGTGAAATGCATTCAATTAAATTGTGATGCCTACTTTGAGGCGACGGACTGATGCTGGTAGGCTACAGTAATATACCGGTAGGCTACTTTATTTTACCCCCGGCTTGTATTCGGGGCCCGGGCTTTATTTGTCCGTATGGACCACGACCCCGGCTACTATCTGAAGCCCGGCCTCTAATTGAATCCCGGCCTTTATTTGAGGATTAACGGTAAATCTGTAATGTGCAAACGTTTCAAAACAGCATGTTCTTCTTCAGGAAGAGCAACTGGTCAGCATGCTCAGAGGTGAGACAGCTCCTATGAGAGCTGATTATGTCACCTGCTGTAGAGAAGACACGTTCCGCAGGTAAAAATGTAAACAAAGATGGCGGACCAACTCCGCTGACGGTCTTGTTTTGTATGTAAATGTACATGTTGTCAGCGTTTTCGCGCTTAGATTTTTCAAAAGTTACCGAGAAATAGACACTGCAGTATCCGATAACACCATCATTGTAACCATCAATAAAGGTTGATGTGATTTGCGAGGCGTCACTCAGCCAACTTTCTAACATCAGCACGTTAGCCTTCACTCTAATTCATGAGCGCCCTCATGTGGGGTCTTGAAGTAGTGACTCTGTAGATTAAGTCTGTAGCGGGTTTTTGTGAAAGAATCTGTTTAGAACGGCTGTATGTTTATTGTTTAAATATCGATATTTGGCGTCAGTATATCGATAACGTCCCGCAAGACGAAATATCGCGATATATCGTCATATCGATATTTTGGCACACCCTTATCGTGTAGGGAGGCTACCCACACAGCAGAGGACTCCGGTACGGATCAGCTTTCAAGTCATCACATTCGCGTCACAGTCACGTTCGTTTTGGTTCTGCTTGGAGGATCAGCGCCGCCACCGCGCACCGCCGCACATTCTACTGTCAAAACGCGGATCATGACCGGATCCAAATCTGATTCACAAACGCGGACGCGCCGTGACATTTAACGGACGTTGGTAAAAATTTTGCCGGAGCAGACACGACTGAACAGTTCCCCCCAGTAAGTGTTGATGTATTGACATACTGTGATACACAAAGTACAAACAGTATATCTGAAGCCTATCACCAGATCCGCGACGCACCAGTATCGGATACGCTGACGCAGACGCGCCATCATCCCAACGGACGAATATTTGGCCCGCACAGCATCCATTGAGCTCGGGAAGTAAGTATTGATTTTCACATTTTATAGATTGTTACATAAAACTTGATTGCCCCTATATAAAGTTGATGTTATGGATATTGTCAAACTTGCTTATGACTTGGAATACAATTGTTATACATCGGTGCTATGCAAGAAGTGATCTATCTTGTGGGCGCCTGTGTTTTAGCAAGAACGCCAGCTAGCCAGAGCTAGCCAAAACCACGAACCACATTGAGTGATGAAATGCTATTAAATATCAGTTAGTGATACACTCTATGATATCATATCATACTTCATATCATGTATTTCGTGATATCTTATAAGACATAACCCGTGGCCCTCACACTGGTCGTTTGGTCTGAGAACAGAATTATGTCCGTGTTGCTACTTATACAAGCAACACAAGATATGGGAGTCAGCTAATCTACGTGATAGCCAGGCCATTAACTAGCGCTGTCTATCCTGGGGTCAACTAATGAGCTCCTTCTCAGGTTCGTTCGGGAGTTATTAAAGTAGCCAGAAATGATGGTCACTTAAGATATTAAAATGAATTAAACACGTTCACATCACAACTCCTCGCAGTCGGCTGTATTGTCGGTCTGAATTGATTTTCTTTAAGGTATCTAGACCTAACACAATGCGTTGAATGCCCAAGCTAATCAATAACATCCAGCTGCTAGTTATTTGACAAGGAGTATAGGCCTACTTCACACACGAAAAGATATTAATTCGTCCACCATAGTCTGAATATGAATTCTGTCTGATTACAGGTGCCGTGAGGAAAAACCCCATCACTAAATCTGCCATGGACGAGGACATCGGCAAGCACGCCATCCGATGGTTCAATTTAGCTGGGGATCGGGCCACCAGGGACTTGGGGGACGCGAACTTGCCACCTCGTCAGTCAACTGATTAATAAACTTATGTACTGGAAACTTAGAGGCTATTTTGTGTCCATCTTGTGCAGCATTGAAGTTCAATGTTGTTTTCTGGAAGTTTGATATTTACTGTGTAGCCTAGTCTACCTTGTGCAGCATTGTTAAATTGAAGACAAGTGGGTTATCTGTAAAATTAGATAATCTAATGCTGTTTGAAACAATTGCTTAACTGCTTTAGTTTATTTGGATTAGGCCTATGGCATAATAAGAAAGCAAGTTCATTAACACGGATCCAAATGGTCCCGGCCCGGAACATTTATGAGTCCGGAATGGGTCCGTAGCTGATAAAAAATAGTGGATCCGTGACGGATGCAATATGCAGACACGAAATGAGTCCGTCTCGAATGTCGCGGCTCCGAACTGGACCAGTTGCGGAGGTGAGCCTTTGAGCGCGGATCCGTTACGGATAATATACGGGTCCTTTTTGAGTCCGCGCGGCGGATGATACGGATCCGTTCCGGAGGATGAACTCCGGGGCGGATCCACCGCGGAGTACTTTTGCTGTGTGGGTATTGTTGTCATTGAAATGGAGAAATCTCTTGATGGTCTCCCACCATGTGAGGGACATCACATCTGCAACTTGCGCAACACGTGTACTGTGGCTCCAATACATTCGGGTGGCTGGGAGGCGGAAGAGGGACATATACATTACTGTACCAAGGAACTGTTCAAGCTCATGAACTGTAAGGTTAAGTGGCTTGGCTGGATTTTGTTGCACACTAAACAAGTTGGATTCTTGAATAATGGACTCAATCAAATCATCTGAGAAGAACCTCTTGAAGTAACGGTAAGGAGACTGGATACCGCCAGATTGTTGGAGAATGCCTGTCCATTTGGGATATTCTGAAGAAGCAGGGGTATGTGATGTTTTCCATCTTGGGGTCTGGGTGGAATTGTTTCCTCCATGAGATGGATCATTTTCTGGATCATCCACACCATCCTCCATGGCTTCATCCACACCATCCTCCATGGCCTCATCCACACCATCCTCCATGGCCTCATCCTCACCATCCTCAATGGCCTCATCCTCAACACCTTCAATGGCTATAGAAATGATAAAAACAGGAAATAACAAAATATGAATTCTCTAGCCTTGTATGCGTATGAAACGTAACTTTTGATGCTCCGTTGACACCTGGCAATCTATATTTAGGCTAATTTACTTGTTAACAAATAAGATAGCAGTCACAGTCAAAAGTTCACACCCTATTTTCCCACTTCTGCTCAAACCTTGTTCTGCATTCAGCTCCTCATCACTGGCATTGCTGTCTATCTCACTGTCCTCATTGTCAGCTGGTATTTCCCTAACATGCAGATCTATCCGCTTTCGTCCATAGAACACTTTTGTGTCCATTTTTCTGTCAATGTGTATAATCAGTTATTACAAATGATAAAGCCTTTAGATATACTAATTCCCACCATTTGCAGTATGAAAATACATTACATGTGAGTGATAACTCAACCACACACAAAGAAAGCAATGATAAAAAGGACATCAACAAAATTACCCCCTTACCGCACAACGAAAAGAAAAAGTGTATTTCTAAATAATTATAAAGTGAAAAACTTTCTTAAAACCTTCAAAAAATCTTCTTTACACCTTCATGCATACTACAGTCTTTTTTATTTAAAGTTTTTATCACGTTTAATTCCATTAATCATGCAAATGGTCTTACCTCTTTGTCATGCCATGTGCTCCATTGACTGCTGGTCAAGAAAGGAAGTCCCGTCTTCTAATGTTGCAATATACATGAACCCAAACCACACTGGATTTTAATTTGATGTCTAATCTAGCATTCTGATTGGTTTTGATAGTTTAAAGTGACATGCACAACATGTGGGGCTTGAAGAAACATTGTGTTGCCCAACGTTGTGCAGTAGGCTATACTATGAAACTAGCCTAGCTCCACACTGAAAAAAAAACGAGGGAAGCTAGCTAGACTAGCCAACCTGTTGGGCAATAATTCTAGTGAGACCTAGTATGTAAATATCAAAGGTCAGAATAAAATGAGTTGTAAAAACGGTAACAGCGACTGCATTTGGGCTTACGACTAGGATCGTAGGTATCCACTGTTGGGGTTAATCTTGACCCTAGCTCAACCCCAACAGTGGATAACAATAGCATGCTAAATAAAACCATGATGCTAGTCGTTAGCCCCCAGCTAACTAGTTACAGGTTTGTCACAGGCTAATTAAACACCAGGTGATGCTATCTTCTTATTAATATTTAATATACAAAAACACACCAGTCACCACCATAATATATACATCAACACATGTATAGTGCAAAATTATGCATACATAACATTGACATGAAAATGTAAAACAGATCGCTGGAGTTTGCCGTTCACTTTTCTAGGTTATTTGCTGCAAAGTGAGAGAATGCCTCACCCATGTGCTAGTTCTGGCCATCAAAATGCAAACGTTCGGAGTTCGCGCTCAGCTGTCCACTCCAGACTTGCTCTTCAGCCACTGAAGAAATGTGAACTGTTGGTGGTCGAACTGGCATCAAACATTGATTTTGAACGGAAATTTGCGAGCCATTCGTGTGATAACTTCTGACGAATTGGAATTCATCAGTCTGGTAAACCTGATTTAGCAACAGTTGAGTCGTTGCAACAACTCCGTTTTATTCAGTGACGTGCTGTGAGGTTCGTAGCTGGTGAGGCACAGCAACCGGAAGTGATTACGTAATTTTGAGCTCTAGTTGTGTACATGTATATATGTCTATGGTTTTAAAATTGTCATCTGATCAGAACTGAAAAAACGTTACGTTTTATTGTCTAATACCATTATTTTTAAAGGATCGTTTTTTTATTGTATTATGATGAGTTAATAATAAGATATTAATAGTTACAAGCTAGAGTATGTAGCCCTCCACCAATAATATGGCTCATTTAATTTTGTCTGGAGAAAATATACGGTGGTGGGATGCTAATTTAAATAACCATTTGCCCAACTCGGACACAGTTTTGAAAAGACAATTACATATTTATTTACACAACATATTAAAAGCTATTCGCTAAAGGTATGCTAGCAGCTAAAACTAACGAAATCTCTTGAAATATGCTGACTTTGACATTATGACAAACTAATTACTCAACGACTGTCCTTACACAGTCAAACATCAATAATGTGCAACACAAGACTAAGCAAGACGGCAAATAAGCTACTTCCTAGATCGGCAGAAGGTAATCAAATTCAGGTCGGCGGGCATCGGCAGGCAAAACTACAGAACGCAGTTATACGCCTATCGCACCCTGCTATGCCATTGGCACGGACGCAATTCTCCATACGCCCCAATTTTTTTTAAGCTGTTATTTTAAGGTTAAACTGCTTATCCTAACCGTAATCCTGAAGCATAATTGTTGCATATTGTGCCTTTAACAAGTAAACAGTTAAACACTGCATACATTGCACACAATACCAACATGTTCTACTGGCCAGTATAATTTATAGTTGGTGCACTTTCGTTGGAGCTCGTAAATAAAAACAAAAGTAATCCACTCACGACTTCCCTGTTCAGCGGAAATAGGTTGTCCTCTCTCCCACGATCATCCTTGAGCGAATGCAGTCAGTGGCTAGTTTAGCTAACCTAGGCCGAATCTCGATTCTTCCCCTTGCCCCTTTTTCTTTGTCTTTGTCTTAACCCTAGCACTTGCAAGTGTAAGGGCTTGGCGTCCCTGGATAATACAGGATGGTACATGTAAAGCACAGGTCGATGTCTTCAAACAAGTGCTGTCATTCACAGATATCAAACGGAATTCGCGGAGAAGTTATCTGTAGACATGCGTGACTGTATGAGCTATGAAACTAGCGATTTAAAAAAAGTTTCAATTATGGTTGCAAATATATATACGACTGTATAGAGCACAAAACTAGACTGTCGTAATTTTTTTGTGGACGGTACATGTAAAGCACGGATCGATGTCTCCAAAGCAAGTGCTGTCATTCACAGATATCAAATGTAATTCGTGGATAATAAAGTTATCTGTACACATGCATGGAGTCAGGCTAGTCCTAGCAAGCTACCATATAATCCAATGGAGTGGTGGCATACGCGCTAGCTGTAACCTAAAACTACTGTTTGAAAGCTTCAGTTAAGACCTACAATACTCTGCATCGTTCGTGTAGCACATTTCAGATCAAACCGAGTCATTATAAACATATAAAAAGTTGTGTAGATAGCTTTATTCATGTAAAATATTCCTCACTTCAAGCAGCCATGTTTTTTTTTGAAAATTCCCGAGCTGGTCTCGCTGTGTGCTCTGGGATAGCCCTTGGAGGAGCAAGTAAGGTCTCGGATCATCTTAACTCCAAGGGCCATACAGCCCTCAATCTTATCCCTTAATCTTGATCAAATTTGGTATTTAGACACCACTAGCGCTCACATGAACGGGCAACTTCAAGGGTAAGGGCCCTCACAGCAAAAGGACACCGCAGCGGATCCGCCGCGGAGGTGTCGCGGGTTCCGCAACGGACCTGCGAAACAGACCGTATCGGGATCAACTTGCACAGTCTAACAGATCCGGTACAGAGGCGGTGGTGGAGCCCGCATTGGCTCCGCACTGTAGCCGGTCCGCATCCGTGCTTACCTCGAGGACCCGCCGTGGCTCAGCACTGTATCCGGTCCGCATCCGTGCATAACTCGTGGACCCGTCGTGGCACCGCACTGAATCTCCTATCCGCATCCGTGCTTAACACCTTATTACCTCCGCGGAGGTGGAGGTATATTGTACATATTCTTTTGTTTAGTAGCCTAGCCTACATTCATTGTGAGATTATGTCAAAACCTATTCCTAGAGAACCCTGTAGCCTAATGTAGATAATGAAAGTAGGAATATTTGTTTATATTATACCCTCATCTTCAAACAGCATCGAAATAGCCTATATTCAGTGCTATATAATAATAATAATAATAATAATAATAGGCCTAGGACGTTGCAGACATCAAATAGCTTGCCTATTCAACTTCAATGAAATGCTGCGCCACAAACAGTCTAAGTTGTTTCCTTATTCTACTTTGCCCTGTTTCTACAATTTGCATTATATCTGTCCATAAGCACAGCTTAACTATCATAAAATGAATAACTGATGAATGACGAGAAGTGCAATAAAAAAGTTTATTCAACAGTTGATTTAGTCTGGCGATTCAATTTAATAGGCTATTCCGTGTGTGGGGACTCAGGTGCGGACGGCACAGCACGTCTTCTCGTGGCCCGATCCCCAGCCAGATTGAACCACCTTAATGTGTCGCGTGACCTCAGCGTCCGTAGCGGACCGTGTCAGAACGTTTTTTCTGACTGCACCTGTAATCAAACAGACAGATTGTATGTTTATGAAAACAAAAAAAGACGACTTACACATAAAACATTCCAAAATCAACACTACACTAAATAACTCACATGGTCATTTACAACACATTAGGCGGGTCAATATATAATTGAGGGACTGTTGAAGTCCATGGGATATATCTTGCTATATCTATAATGTTTTTATGTTCATTAAGATCATGTCTTTACAAATTCAACAGTTATGTATAATGGAAACAATAATCAATAAAGATTACTGGATATCACTAAAATGTCAACTAAATAACCGTGCCAATTTAAAAACAACCACCTTCTAATTAGCTAGACTCTAAACAATAATAAAATGAGCTTATTTAAAACTGGTTTTGATTGTGTTATTTTTATTAAGTAGGGATAATCGTCATAGATATTTCTTTTTTGTCAATATATTAAATAACATATCGTATCTATGTCCGAGAAATCACTTTAAACTTTTCAGTTACCCGTTACAAAACACCCCTCCAGGAAGCATACTAATTCCAAATGATATGACCTGCTCCACACGACACGACTTCAACAGAAGAAGAAGATTTTATTTCCGCCTGAAGAAAAGACTGGCAAGACACCAAGGTATGCTTTCTCCTCTTTTTGTATATAAAGTAGTCCTTGAGTCAAGTGTGGATGTATCGCATGTCAACAGTGTTACTACAATGATTTTATAAGCTTTCAATTTCACTCAATTGTATATATAATATTTAGGAGGATATTTTCTATAAAATGCCATGTGAGGTTTGGTTTTAAGCGGCCATGTTGATTTAGACCCACACCGTTGTCAGCAAAGATAGAAGATAGATAGATCACTGGCCGGAAAATATGTTGGAACTGTTGAAGTACGTTTTATGACACCATGGGCGCCATTTTAGTATGCTCAAGTGCTGCCACAGACGCTACCTGTTGGCAACATGTGGCGTTATCCTGACGTTATACTACTTATCGTTCAGAGCTCTTTTACGTGAGTACATTAAGAAAAGAAAAAACAAATGATATATTATAAATGTATATTATACATTTTATATAAAAACAAATTGTTCTCTAATAATTCTCATTAACCTTATACCGAAGGTAAGTTGAGCTGCATTCACTGCACTAAACTCACGTAACCTAGACTAGTTAGAATTGACGACTGATTATGGACTAAATTAGTCATATGACAGATATCTCCTGTCTCGTATAGGGTAAGCAGTAATACAGAATCACATTTTGACCAATTTAATATCTGATCAAATACATAAATGAACAGTGTTCGTTGTAAGCTTTCCCTAGTTTTTTGTCGCTAGCACATTGTCCGTGATTAGCTGCTGCTGGATAGGACTGCTTTGACGTTAGTAGCGAACGTTACTTCCCATGAGGTGTAGATGTACAAACTCTAGATTAGTATATTCTCGATGCCGTTTTTTTCGTCCGTTATCAACGGAAGCACCGTCTCAGCTGAGATGATTTCTCGAGATAGAGGGAGAGTTTTAGCATGTAGCTGGCATAAAGTTATCAGACACTGACTCGGGATTCAGGCTTGGGCCAGGGCATTTAACAAAATGTATATGGCGTGTTTTTTGTTTGTTGTGTGGATCTTAATTCACACTGTGATGTGTTTCCGATGTTTTTCAGTGTGGAGACGTATTTGTCTGTGTCTGGGCGCTCTACTATCTTTGGTTGTCAGTGCCAGCGACAAACTGAAACCCACAGCAATTGCGAAGATTTACCGCTATCAGAAAGGTATGATTTTTATTATTATCATTAGTGCCCGATAGTTAACACGAATATTTTTAGTGGGCTATTTTCCGTACTAAACAAAGTGACCGTGTCGGGTTTTTACTGATGCCGTAATTGTGTGACACGTAACGTCAGGCTTACTGATTACCTCCAGCAAGGAGGTTATGCGATCGGGTCCGTTAATTTATTTATTTATTTGTCTGTGGACAAGATTTCTCAGAAACTACTGGGCGGATCTTTCTGAAATATTAGTCCTGGGACATCCCCATTAAAATTTCAGGATGATCCGGGTCTGGATCCGGATTTGTGTACCTCCTTGCTGGAGGTCAGAAATCTCGAATTGCTCTTGTTTTGTATGCAACAATAGCCATCAGCTGCATAGGGAATCATTATTATGTTTGATTTCGAGTAAAGAAAGATATAAAACTTCGGAAAAACCGCTGTGGTGTAGGCTAGTACAGTCTTTAAAAAAAAGACTAGTAACTACATGGCCAGCGAGTTCCCGCCAATTTAGTGGCAAAGTAGAAGTTTTGTTAGCAACATGATTTGTTGCTGTTATTTGATTCAGTTGTGCCTTACGCTTTATGTTGTATGCGTGTGCCAAACTTGATGAATCGTGCAAGTTATTTGAATTGATATATACTGATTAACGTGATTAATGTGACTTTGGATTCAGTTCAGCATTGAAAATAAATTGTGTGTGACTGAAAACCAAGGCCTTCGTAGCCAGCCGGCTGAAGGGCTTTTTATTGTTCACGCCCTTCCAATTGATTTGATGGGCCACCCCATCGGTGAACAGCCTGCCCAGGTTGTTCCAAGTCACCCTCTTAACATCTTGGCCTCCAATGGTGGCCAAAGAAGAAATCTAAAAGGCAAAGACTTTTTTTTTTAATGGACAGCAAGGAACACATTCCGAAGCTTAAGTTGCATTTAAAAATGTATTGCTCTTGTTGAAAGCGTCCAGAAATGTGTCTACTTTATGTTGTTGTAAAGGAACAAATCTGACAAAAGCAAAAATCAGGTCAATTCTATCGACAAGGCATTACTTCAGATGGTTTTGCATGAGTTAGCTTTTGTTGCTGTGCAAGCAGATGATTCAAGATTCAATGACTGTATCCAAAAACTTTTCCAGGGCCTTGACATTTTTTTAAATTCACAAACTTTCAAGGACTTGTGGGAACCCTGAAAAAAAAACTCACCACTTTCTGTCGAGCTGGGCCATTTGCTGTATCCTTAAGGAAACCATCAAACCCCTCCACTGCCTCAAAGGTTTCCAGGGGTAACTGGATATGATCAGGCATTTCGACCTCAGGCCCCTGCATGCAGTTCAGCCTGCTGCTGAGGTGGTTCACTTTGGCTATGAGCTCGTCTTGTTGCTGCCTCGTGTGCTCCAGCAGGCCAAGGATGTGGACCTCAGACGCTGTTGACAAACATGAAATATAGGTCAAATCTAGTGTATAAAATATCATGTTTCAGTGTTTTACCACATTATTGGCATCAGTTATTGACAAAGTTTGAAGAAAATATATGATGGTTGTGGGATTCTGTGGCACAAAATGACCCTTGAGTATTTGTCAGGTATTACTCACAAGAGCAGGGAATGTTCTCTGGGATTCTTCCCCCCCCCCCCCCCGCTATGTTGGTCTGTAGACCTGGCTTGGAGTGGCCTCCCCCATGTTGAGGGCTGGTGCAGGGGGTGGAGAAAATTGAGGAGGGGCCGCCGTTCCTGCCCCATGGTGAGGTAAGCGGTGTGAGAGAGGGGGGATAAAATTGTATTAAATGGTAGTCATCTGTTAACTATGACTTATAATACTCATGGGGCCTCTCTATTTGATGATATTTCAAAGCTCAGTCCCTACCTTGAGAAACTCTCTTCAGTCGAAATGGTTGAGGTGGTGCAGGGTATTGCAGGTCCTGCATCGCTGGTCCTGCCCCAAGGTGAGGTGCTGAGGGAGAGACATTTGTATCAGGCTTAAATGGTTGTGATCTGTTAAGGATGGTAGGCTGTGAGCTACAGGGCCAAACAATGCAGACAAAAATCTGGTCAGCTGAACATGAATTTTTATGTTAACATTGAACATTTGTCTCCCTGCTTTATTTAAAGTTAATATTAATTTTAAAGGAATATTTTGGTATTTTGTAGTAGGAGTTTAAATGTGTGTGTGAATCTGGGTATGGGTGGATCAGTATATATGTGTGTGAATATCTGATTATGATACACAATCAATTGAAGCATTGAAAATAAATTGTGTGTGGCGTACGTTTTATAAGATTTTTGGTATGCACTACAGAATGACCATCCCTGTGTTAATACAGATGGGGCCACTGTATTCAATATTGTTTCTGAGATCAGTCTTCACCTGGTACTGCACTGGTGTGGCGAGATGGTGGAGCTGGAGGAATGGATACAAGGACAGTGGAATATCTTTAGCACTATGAATGTTAACCAGGTCTATCTATAATATTAATATTATAATAATTGTGTTATTTCGATGTTAATAGATTATTCCTTACTTAGGTGGTGGGCTGGACCCCCGAATTGTGAATTTAATACTTACCGTCCAGCTGTGAAGCCCATTTTTTAAGGATGGATTCATAAAAATACACCAAACTGTATTTGCTTTGTTTCCACCTTCGTTTCGTGCACATTTGGCGAACATATCGTTGTAGAGTCTCTGTTTTTTGATTGGGCGAATTTTCAGGGCAACTATTTGAGACCGTGCGTTTCAATGAAGACGTAAGCAACCTCGGGTGTCGCTGTCTGGAGAAAAAAATCTTGCTGAACCTTACCAAATACTCTTCTCTCCAGGGGAGATTGCAACTGGAGTGACATATTTTAGATAAGGCACATTATCTATAATATGTAATACATTATTACTGAATGTTAAAACACCATTTTCTCTACTTTAAGTCTTGGAGTAGGTGATGTTGCCTCATCTTTGCGTTTCCAATCATTTTCTATGGTTAAAAAGTAAAACCCCCTTACCTGTTCTAAAATCAGTGCAAAGCACGGACTTGCGGGGCTTATTGCTTTTCTAAAACTGTTACTACACATATTTGATATGGTTTCATAAGGCATAGCCTTAGTTCAGACCAGAGCCAACTTAATCTATTGATAAAAACACAAGCACACAAAATTCACTTGACAAAATTGAATTTATTTATTAAATGGGAACTTAATTTGCAATTTCATACATTAAGAAAGTAATTGATTTTTTAACCATAAGGCTATGCCTACTCTAACATGATGGGTGGTCCTATCCCTTAAACAATGTAACAACATGAATTCATAACATGTATTGCATACACGTGTGAATGCTAGCAGTAGCAAAATGGGACAAAATTAAGTGCTGTATGCATTTAGTGCCTGGAGAAAAAACACCTGTAGTACAATTTTCAAATATAAGTTGGTCAAAGTTCCTGCAGTGTGCCCATTCATGGCTGAACCTGCAACCCTGCAAAGAGGGGGAAGTGGCCCGAAATGCCCTAGAGGCTTTAAATCTGGAAGAAGACCAAGAATTGCCAGCTAATATGGCAATAGGATACCACCGCAAATGCTACATGCTGTTCACCAAAGCACACATTGAAAGAGCACGAAAGAAGAAAGAAAAGGCAGCCAAGGACGACAGTGAAGGTTTGTACTCGGAGTATGATTTCCTTTTCGCCTGTATTATATGAGGTCTGTGTACCAAACAGGGTTTGAGCAAGTAACTCAAGACATTGACATGAGAGAGAAATGGTGTAGATGAAACTCCTTCATTACTGAGACATTAAGGTCCATGGCCTCCACACTGACACTGCTTGATCACCTCAGGGTGGAGATTTCTGGATTTCCCCACTCAGCTGCAATGTTTTTGTTCCTGAACATAAAGGACTTTGTTAAAAATATACTATATTATAAAACAATTGGGTTCTGGAGCGTCATTTAGCTGTTTCTGATTGGACGAGAGACGTCCCATACTATAGGTTATTCGTCAACATACCTACAGTTACGGGACGGGACTTTTCACAGCTAATAATAAATCACTCCGCGATGAAATATTCTATAGCGCGTTGATACAATGTAGCGATAACCGTTAATTAACTGAAATTAATGATGAAACATTCTATAGCGCGTTGATACAATTTAGCAATTACCGTTAATTCAAATTCCATTATTAAAAAAAAAATGGAGATCGATTTATCAAAGATAACATTTGATTTATTTTATGAATCGTCTGATGACGAGAAAAATGATAGGCCTAATTCATTCAAGCGGGAGGAGAGCACTGTGTCCAGGTTCGTCTCCATCAGTGCAGCTGATCTGGACTCCATCGAAAGGAGCAGACATGAAGCCAACACCGTAAAACAAACTTCGTGGGCCGTTAACTGCCTAAAAACCTGGCTAAGCGAAAGGAAGATCGAGATGAATCTAATAACCATCAGTAAATCAGAATTCGGCGCAATACTGCGGGAACTGTATGCAGCTGTCAGAACCAGCAAGGGGGAGCAGTACAGCGTTAGCAGCTACGCTGGACTTCGGGCAGGGCTGAACCGTTACATCAATGAGCCCCCCCTCGGCCGAATGTGGAATATTATGCAGGACACCGAGTTCACAGCTGCAAACAACGTTTTCAAGGGTGTCCTGAAACAGTTGCGAAAGGCTGGAAGGGACAAATCAACGCACCACCCACCGATTACATCCGCGGACCAGGCCATCCTTAAGGGCTCTGATGCCCTCAAACCATCCAACCCCAGAAGCCTTTTGAATAAGGTTTGGTTTGACATCCAGCTCCACTTCGGCCGCAGAGGGAGTGAAGGCAACCGACACCTTAAGCCTGATTCATACTAAAACAGGACGAGAACGGGTGCAGATACTTTTCCATGGCGTTCAACGAGGACACGAAAAATCACAAAGACCCCATGGAGAGGGCCAAGGAAAATCAGAGGGGGGCTATGTACGAAGAGCCAGGTGAGCATCTCTGCCCCGTCGCCTCTCTGATAAAGTACCTCGCCAAGATCCCCCCAGGTGCAAACACACTTTAACTGCGGCTCAAGAAGGACTTTTCGCCATCTGGAACGCTTTGGTACACGTCAGCTCCCCTTGGCGTGAACCAGCTGAGCATGATGCTCCCTCGTCTGTGCCAGGAGGCAGGAACATCGGTGAGGGGATTACAACAGGGGTGAGGAATAATTCATTTTAAATGTCATTTCAATTTTTTTATAAAGCCCCAAGGGCCGTACTATGGATACAAAAGGATTTTCCCCCAGCACTTTAGGCCTATATTGAACGTGGTCACCTTTACAACAGACCCCACCTTCACTAGATCCCCTGAAAATAACTTCGTTGTATTTCAACTGCAATTTCAAACATTGCTTTACAAACCATGTCATATTACATGTGAAACTGCATCACAGTAAATGCATTATGTTGGCATGAGTTTGTTGTCTACATGTTGTCTGTGTTGCCATGTGGTTTACTCCCAGCTGGTTGCCTCATATGCATGATAAGATGCTACCTGTAGAGATATTATTTGACATAAGTTAGTTCACAGAAGTGCTACGCAGTTGTCAATGTTTAAATTGTATGACTGTCGTAATTAAGCTCGTCGTTTGGACTAACAGGAGGAGAGACTTTGTCGGAGAAAATTGTTCAGTAGACGCCTATGGCCATGTTCATATGAGGAGAGGGGATCTCGCTTCACGTCTATTGTAATCAATGTTTCACACCCTATACTGACGAAATTAACAACATGTAGCCTTAAACAGGTTTCATTTATGACAAGAAAAATAGTCATGTGTTGAAATATCCACTTGAAGTTAAACAATTCTTACCTCAAAGCTGTAGCTCAGCTATTTACCAGTGGGAGATGAAGTCGATGTGCATTTCCTGGTGTGACGATGCGACACCGAGAAACGCAATTGGTTGAAATACCCCAGTCCGCGGTTTTGATTGGACGTCACGCCGGAAAACTTTTGATGATATTTTTGAGAACTTAATCGTAAAATACTATTAAATGTGCAACTTCCCGCGTTGGAAACAAACGGCTATATGTTTCTTATTATCTGGTTCAGCTTCCTTCAAAAAATTAGCTTCACAGCTGCAGGGTAACTATCAACTCGAGAACTAAGCAAGATAGACGGTCTCAGCCCACTGACTAACTCTGCCAGGGCAATTGCCTTAGGCCTGAGGCTTCACCTGGCAGATCGCCCTCCTCCTCACTCACATCAGAGTCCCCAAAACGATGGCTGTTAAATAACCGTATAATTATGTTACATAATTATGAAACATAACAAAAACCCAAGACAAATCACACTTACATTGGCTTCCTCAAGCGTCTCACTGGCAGCTGACCCTCCTCTTCTGCCTCAGAATGAAGGTCTGAGGTGTTGCAGCCAGTTTCATACTGCCTCAGCAGCATCATGCCGTCTTTGTAGCTGTCTAGAATTGAATGTTAAAATGTACATAAACATTTCAAATTAGCTGTAGAACTGCACAGATTGTTATCATTATTATTACTGTTATCTTTATTTAACCAGATTTGTCTAATTTTGAACACAAAATATCTCTTACGAGAGACCTGGTCAAGAATAGCAGCATTAGATATAAATGGAACATTTTAAACAATACAAGACAATCTCAGGTGCATTTTCAGAACATAGACAAAATAGGTTCTTCCAGGCAGAAGGAGCAGCAAACATGAAATCATTTTTAAACAAGAATAAAATAAAAAAATGGCATACCACAAGTCCTGACGACTTTAATGTCATATTTTGGCCAGTTCTTTTCGTGTTCCTCCTCATTGGCAGCTGCCCTTTTTACACGTTCTGTACTTTTGTACCCGGGCCAGAACACCATGCCGTCATCCAGCCAGTTGCTTGGCACAACCGCAATGTCCTTGCTGATCAAAAACTGGACAAGGTGGAAAGGCATCCTTAAAGTAGAAAGAAAGTTAAGGGGTTATTTATTCATCATAAAAAAGTAATAACATGGACTAAAGCATGCACAAGTGTACAGTGTATACAGATAAGCAACTAAAATGGTCCACCTGTATGGGGCCCCAAGGTGGGAAGAAGTATAAGGAAGGGAAAAAGTACAGGTCATAATAGTTAGGTAGAACTTCAGGTCAACTGTAAAGTAGGGTGCTAATTCAATTTTGTGGCAGAATGTGTTTGGGTATTGTTTTATAATCTCACAAAAAAAATACATCTGTGAAATGCATTGGAAATAATTCAGCATAAAATATTGAGTTTCATGTAGCCTATACATGGAAGATTACCCATTTTGAAATACTTACAGCCAATTATGATCCAGAGTAATGGAAGTCATAGTCAGAAGTCAGTAGTCAACTACAGGCCTGATGACGTTCAGGTGTGAGCTTGGTCATTTATGACCCCAAGAAAAGCCATTCTCTATTGTATCTTTGAAGATATTTGATCATTTCAGGCGCAGATAATTTCCTTGCTTTCAGCCCTGCAACTATATATTTAAAGCAATGCAATGCATTTTATTAGACAGACTTTCCCCCCTACCAGAAACATGTTGTCCCCCGTTGTTAATTTAATTGTCCATCTTTCACACCGCATTTCTGCATATTGTGCTTTGACGTCCATGCCAACAACAGTAGGACCCACAAAATGCTCCTTTTTATGTGCTATTAAAGATGTATCTGTATCTAATTCCGTAGCGGAGACCTCTGAAAGGCGCCGAATTATCTGAGCCAGAGGGAACTCTGGTTTTCTGACCAGGTGACACTCATAGGGGAAAGCAGAAAAAGAGTCCAGACAGCCATGCCTTTTCGCCTCGTCTGCCAGGTGGACCAGACAGTGGACATTGTAGACAATCTGGTCTGCTCCTTATAATTCTCCAAAATGGCTAACAAATGATTTTAACAATTGTCCAGCATAATCAACCAGGTTTATATGCTCAGGGCTGACCAGAATGGATATGGCAGCGGACAGGAGCATAAAATTGTGATACATATTCCTGTCTAGGAACCCCGCCAGCACCACAGGGCCAGTTTATAAGAGGAACTGCCGAAACTCGGTCGCCTTCCAACGGTCCAACTCCCGAAGCGACCGTGGCTTCCTGGCAAACTCGATAGGCACGTAGGGCCTCATTGACTATAGTTTGCCAGACATCTTCTCCACAATAGATGCTGGCAGTCTTACCGTCAACGGACCCCGGAGCCAGGTCTGGAGCAGTTTCTTAGTAATGCCCAAACACACTAGGTGCATGTAATCTAAGGGGAACTGAGACACCATGCCAACCTTGATGTTTGTGAAGGGATGATGCCCCTCATGGTGGTGTATTTCATCCACCATCAGGTCAAATGCGACGTCCGTTCTGTTTGGGTGCTCTGGTCCAGGGAAAGTCATACGGCGGTTTTGGTATTGCCCTGGGTGGAGGCACTTATCACACCCGTGGTACGCATTATGGGCCTTTGTGTTTTTGACGAAGGCACGTGCAGGGGTATCACAAACCACTGTGTGAAGCAGAATGTGAAAGATTTTATCCCCAAAACAAAACCCAGCCTCTAGCTCCTGCAATTCATGAACAAAATCGGAGAGGAACTCTGTCGCAGAACTGGGTTCCACAGTACACCCCAATGACCACAGGTTCCTTCATTGGAACCGTAACTAGTAAGCCAAGGATGGGCGACAGCTGTACAGTGGAGCTCTTACATAGAGGTAGGCCATCTATATTTATCTGCAGCCACAGTGTCATGCCCTCTGCCAGTGTGTTGGCATATTTGCCTAGGGTGGCTTTCAGGGAGTTAAGGATGCCAAAGTGATGATAGGTCCCCCCAGCCTTCTCCTGAATAGCATACTGGGTTTTTGTTTGTAGAAGGGTCCTACCATCCTTTGGCAGATTGGGATGGGTTTCCTGCAGTATGCTCAAAAGTGCAGTCAGGGCAACCAAAGAAATGCCCAAACTTACTGCCCAGTTGGCAATGTTTTCAGACAGTGAGGTTTCATACAGGTCCTCATCATCGGAGCCTGATGTCCCACTTTCAGGGCACTCATCCCAACACACATCGTGATGGATATCTGCTTCAACCTCTGACACTGCATGCACAGCTGATTGCATGGAGTTGGTGTTTTCTGAAAGTCCATCGTCCCTGTCCCTGTCCCCTGCCCCTATTTCAGTCATGTCCATGTCAGTCATCATGTCATCCCTAATTTGGTCAAGCCTTTGCTGTACATCTTTTCGGGTTCTCCGTCGTATGGCGGAGGAGGTGACGGGCACAGTCTTTCAATTCATTTTTTCCTAAAAGACATTTCAGAAAGATGGGTTGCAATCAGGTATGTGTTGTTTGTAATGTTGTATTTAAATAAATACATTGATGAATGGTGGTGTCTGTTTCATTGCTACAGAAGAACAGATAATTATCTACCATTTCGATGCGCCAGTGTGATACTCTGGTTATTATAATGGTTGTTTGAGATTTGAAATGGTTGTCATTACACAGAACTTGACATTGATGGTTTGTGCCTACAGAACCTAACCTATTATTGTGAAATAAAAGAAACCCAGAATAATGATAGAATAAATACTAATATTACAGTGATTAAATTGTAATGTCAGCACAATTCCAATCATTGTGCATAATATGGGTATATTATATATTTAATTAATAAAAGTGGAGATGGAGTCAGGGTAAAGACAGTGGGATATCCAGTACATCTTTAACTTCTTTATTATACAAACGTGAAGCTTTGTCGTGTATTTTACCAAGCCATACAGCGATTGTAGTGGATGATGTAGTGGATGCTACTTAAGGTAAATTTACCGTCATCGTTAGCCAGTTCATAGTATAAGTATTTCATTAAATACAATGGTCGAGTCCGCGTGCAATTTACTTTTAGGCGTAACCTCAATTAACTACACAATCCCCGACTCTGTCCCTTCGGTGTTTGACTGCTCTAAACTAAGCCACAGAGTCAAAGCTAAATTGGAGAAGTGTATTCTTGGCCAACAATGCCTGCAACGTAGAGCATTTAATGTTACCTCATTGTGTGTTTTACTTGTGTTGCCAGTACAGTTTGTAATTTCTGCGGAGTCGCATGGCTCATCAATGTTACACTCCAATAGATTGTTTGCGCACGCAGCCCCCCTCCTCAGGGGCACCACGCTGTTCTTGCCAAAACGTTTTTGCCAAGGCATTTTCAAAGCGACGGCGCTTATAAAAGTCGCGTCCTGTGTGATCGGCCCCTAAGTAATCTGCTGTCCATCTCGCTAGAAAGACACGCAATGCGGGCGCATTAAGTCGCCGCCAGATGCATCTAGATTATAATGCTAATTCCCTCGAGTGAATAGGCTAAAGTTGTAGCCTAACTACTACCATAGCATACAAGCTCATTGACTAATATTCAACCTACTTTATTGACCGAAATACCAGTACCAGCGAAATTATCAGCTTGATGTATAGTTTGCATCGCAATCGTGAACATTAACACATTCACTAGCAATAACTTTCAAAATGTTGCAATCGCACCTAGCAGCTACCATAGACTACATATGAGTAACTCATTAAAACAGACCAGACTAGACCTAATAACAATGTGTTTTTTTAATCACTCTACCATAACATATTCTGCCGAAATTGCTATCCCATTTTAAATCAAAAAGCTTCAGCCTCACATGATCATCACATCAGCTAATAGTCTGATGCATAAATGGTATGATACAATATCAAACAATATTATTTACACAGCATTAATATACATGATGATTAAAAAAAAACACACAAAGGCAAATGTTTACTGTGAATGTCGCAATATATCAATAAATCAATACACTTACTTAAGAGGGCTCAGCTCAATGGTATACCTCAAAGAAAATCTGGAAGCAAAGAGAGGCGGCAAATAAAAATTCCACTGATATGGGCTCTGAGGTGTAGCCACGGCCGTTACAGCCGTTAAGGTGCGCCCGCGTTCGTGGATCCGATTTAGGTCCGCCCAGGATCGCTGTTTGACAGTAGAATTTACTGCACCCCTCGGAGGCGGACCTGATCCTCTTGGCGGCGCCAAAACGGTCCTCTTGATGCACGTCAAAGGCGCGTCCGGCCCCCGGATCAGATGTGGGTCCGCTCAGGAGCTGCTGTTTGATAGTAGCATTTACTGCGCCGGCCGGAGGCGGCGCTGATCCGTCCTACGGCATTAAAACGAATGTGACAGTCACGCGGGATTTGAATGCGGATCCGCGTTTGAGTCTTCTGCTGTGTGTGGGGGAAGATAAGGGGCAAGATTGGGCACTAGTCTGCTTACAACTGTCCTGTAGAAGCAGCCTTTAGTGTGGTTCATGTTGCGCATGTAGTCCCGTTGGGAAACGTGAAACACTCCAATGCAAATGTCAATACATTCTGTCCCGTCGTTTGAAGCAAAACTTTTAGCTCCGGCATCTGTCTCCCATTATTTATCATTTCACGTTTGGATTGAAAGTCCAGTTTTGAGATCTGCTTCAGTTTAGCAATACGATGTTCCATTTTCGCCATCAAGTAGAAGTGTAGAAGGAGTCCAACCGACGTCAGAACCTATACCCGACAAGTGCGCTCTCGCTCGCATCCTTACCTGAGGCAGTGGTACTGCCTGCCTCCCCTAAGGGATTTTTCAATGAGTTTTGAGCTCGACTCAAAGGTTCTACGCTTGCGCACGCATGCGTAAAACCCAGTTTGGAGTGATTGCGCAATCCCAAAGATTGAGCACTGCCTCCCCTGCCCATAGACACCAATGCAACCCACGGCACGTCCCTGTTTTCTGGAACCAGAAATGCGCAAATTCAGCGATTTTGATAATAGAAATTATCGGAATCATGCAGAAATGACACCTGTAACACAGATTACTAGAGAAATATGAATATTTATTTTATAATACATAAATATATATTATTATTATATATTTGTGACCCACTCTGGCGAAATGAGTCGGAAGTCGCAACGTTCTATTTTGAGATATGGCCGTTTACAGTAAGAAACATTGAAAATATTGACTCTTATATGAAAGAAAGGTCTTCAAAATGAATCTCCCAAAGCTTCATCATCACAGTAATTGCGAAAATGCACTTAAATGGCTGTTTAGGTTGACTTGCAACTCTTAATCTTACAAAGAATGTCTCGAATAACGCTGTTTTACCAGCCGGCTCGACCAAGGATTTCGCACAAGGATTTTCCTATGTTTTGATATCCCCTGAAACGTCATGCTCTCAGTTATCCAAATATGGTGTGAAAACGTCAAGTCCTTTCTTATTAAACCTATCAAAATGTTCACAGAGCCTCCTCAGTTGCCAATAGGAAGCCCTGTTTACAGCCTTGTGCGACGCGATTGGTCCACCTACCATCCTGTCAGATTAGCAGTGCTACTGTAGTCTAATGCTAGCAACATTTACTCCAAAATATCTCCTCAAAAAGTTTGCGTTTCACTTAATACTTTGTATTCAACCTTGTCATGTTTATAGTGTGCCATACCGTGTGTTTGGTAAAGTGTGCCATACCGTGTGTTTGGTAATGTCGCCATCTAAAGAATGTGAAATAGCTAATGCGTTGAACTCCGTTGGCGCCTCTAATTTGCGCTCTGCTGCTGGCCAAGAAGACTGGATAAAGCTGGTGAATGACTACTGGATGTATTGATGTGTGGCATCTGATGACACTGACAGCGATGAAGGCAGTGACTTTGACTCACGACCGACTTTGGAGCCTGCTACCCATACTGGCGACGACGGCGACGACAACAACATTGAGGACTTCTCGAGCAAGCAGCCTGTCACTGACATAGGCGAGGTGGAGAGGGTTATGTCGACCTGTGAAGCAGTGTGTGTGGGTATGGTGTACGAAAACCGAGAAGATGAGATCACAAAAATTCGTGCGTTTACTTGCAAAGGTTGTAAACTAAACAATGGGCAAGAGTGTTTTAAATCTTTCGAGGAGGACTTCGTTTTCGACCTTCGATTATCAATGGCGTCTCTTTCTGAATACGAGAAAGACCTAATTCTTCTGGGGAAGATCAGCTGTCACTTCCAGAATGATAAATTCACTTGTTCGACGAAGAAAATCCAACGAGAGCGTCAACATCAAAGATCGTGAACTTCGCAGAGCTTCACGCATTGGTTCTCCCTGGTCGCATTCCCGGGTATAAACGTTTCGATGTGAAGTTGCTGCCATCTCA
The DNA here is from genome assembly GCF_963457725.1 of Sprattus sprattus. Lineage (NCBI taxonomy): Eukaryota > Metazoa > Chordata > Actinopteri > Clupeiformes > Clupeidae > Sprattus > Sprattus sprattus. The sequence goes on from NC_137924.1 coordinate 37,295,900, forward strand.
TTACACCAAGGCGACAGTTTTCCGTGCTTATGAAAGCACAATTAAGGCAAGAGGTAGGTGACTTCTCCAATGTCGTAGTGGTACAATAAGAGGGGGGTAAATGTAGTAGGCTATGCAGAATCAGATGTTTAAAAAGACATGCAGAACATGTTTGATGATGGAAGGTTATTGCTGTGATATTAATCCTGTAAGGCCTCAGGCCTGTATACTTTTAAACTTAATCTTTATCATAGTCTGATGGCTTCCAGGCCAGGTGGGTTCAATCTTAAATCAGGATAATGCAGTGGGATTTGGCAATGTTAATAGTTGCATTTGGCACATAAACTCTATTAAGATGTGGATAAACTGTGTTTACTTGCGTTTAGCTACCTGACTGTCCGCTAACCTGACTGAGGCAGAGAAATCCAGTCGCTGCAGAAAACAGGAGGATCACCTCGTGAAAGTCACCCTAGAACGTTCACTCTATCAAGAGATGGTCCAGAAAGCCAGATCACCCCTTAAGTTGGCTAGGGCCGCACAGATTCTGAGGATTTTTTCCATTTTGGGGGTCATGTTTATTGGTATGACTTCAGACAAGATCTTATATACTTGATCTTATATACTTAAGTCGCCTAATTGCTCTCTCAACATGAATCCGCACAACCAATTTGACCCTTCTTTCAAACAATAAATCACAAATTAAAAACCCACGATCTGCCATGACTTCATCTCCAGGCCTCAAATAGTCCAAGATACCAGAGTTCATAGTGATATACTTGTCACTGGCGCGTCCTCAATATCCACTTGAGTTAAACACGATTAAGCCACATGGGGCAACAACAACAAGGTACTTGATTGTATTCTGCGAGTAGTAATGGCTGTAGGACTCTCCTCTAGAGTCAAGATTTTTCGCCTTCTGTAACAAACTTTCGCTTCAGTCGATGACACAGGTGTTGGGGAAAAAGCGCTTGAATGCAGTTGGCATGGTGGCCTTAATGGTTTCTTTTGGAAGCCAGATAATAAGAGGGCGTAAGACCTCCTCCATTTTATCGATCCAGAAAGAGATGACCTTACTGGCTACACTCTGAGACACATGAAACTGCCTACCAAGGTCAGCAAGCACACGATTCAAATTGAATTTGATCAGTGTCATTAGTATCTGATCACGCACTGTCAAAACAGAAGCCCTTTCAGCAAATCCTTCTAAGGTGGAAACAAGAGAGTTGAAGGTTTCCAGTGAGACTCCAGTGTAGAGGAACGAATCTGCATCACTCTGAAGCATGGAATAGCTGAAATCTTCAGTTTGTGTTGTGGCATCTTCGGCCGTCTCCTCAACACCCTGCTGTTCCCCATAGCTGTGGTCCCAGAGCGATGGATCTTCCCACTGGCTGGAGACAGTGCTGTGTGATGGTTGTTGTGGCACCTCAGGTATGCCCTCATCCTCCTGGTCTGTCACTTCTGCTGTTGCTGTAAAAACAGGGCACATAGGCTATGTTAAACGCTACAGTTTCTGTCAACGTTTCTCTCACTGACAACATAACAGCAAAAGACTATGTCAAATGGTGGTGGAAGCTCTTCCTCGCTCAGGACTGACCAACATAACGGGGTCAGCTCATTTTTCCGACGCCCCATTGGTCCGATGCGTCAATATTCCGAAAATGTCCCATTGATCCTACAGCCCTTAGTCTTAGATAGATTTTCACCGATAAATTGAAACCCTTTGTCCCGACAGTTCAATGTTCCGACCAAAAGCTGCTTTAGATCACCGTCACCTCATGATAAAATAATGCATGCCTACAGGCCTATAGTATTATTATTATTATTATTGTTACTATAATTATATAGACTAAATCGATAGAAAACTGTGAATCTCAAAACCAAAGCGGAATCATCTTTCCATGACAGCTCTCGAAAAGCAGCGCAAACAGGGTTCTTTCCATTAAGCTATCCTCCCGTCCTCGAACTGTGCGTGGCTGCAGTAGACCTATGCTGCTGTTAGCCCATCCGTAGTTGGTTTGTTTTGTTTATTTTACATTTGCAAAGACGCTGCTGGCCTAGACTTCACTAGCTCGACCAAAAATCGAAATAACTTGTCCGTGTCTGTCTCCATTGCGTCTCTGGTGTCTGGGCGCAAAGTAGAGAAGCAACAACGTGCGTCTGCAGTCGTTACAGCGGCAGTCTACTTGGCACCCGGTAAAAGAGGGGCGAGGAATATACGACCTGGGGAATTATGTTGACCGACCCCAAACAGCCATTGGTCGGAACATTGAGCTGTCGGAGCAATGGGTTTATGTTAATCATTTCGAATTAGTGGGCTGTAGGATTAATGGGAAATTTTCGGAATATTGACGGGTCGGACCAAAGGGGCGTCGGAATAATGGCATGCTACCTTTTATCCACTAGAAATAGCTAGAAGGAAAATAATGACCGGCTCACTGAATTATAGCAAATCCAACATTAGGCTATTTAAATGTAACGTTGCGGAGGGCATGACGGGCGTTTAAAACAGATAAACGAATATGAGTATCTTGATGTGAGCAATAATAATGTCTAATAACTTTTTAAAAGAGAAAAAAACATGCGACTTACCTTAGTGTGTAGCTGGGTGTATTGTGTAGCTGGGGCTCTTCTCTGTGCATCGAATGTTCAAAATTCCCGGCGTTTGCGCAGCCTTTTGGCAAGCCAGAGAGATGCCATAGCGCGCCCGTCATGTCACGAGATGCGGTCCCGCTCATCACAATTTCGTCTGGTTAACCAGACATAAGCCATAACTAAGCCAGAATAACATGGCGCCCTTTATTTATTATGGCAGATCATAATCAAGCCACAGATCGCCCAAAAGACTTAGAGGGAGCTTTTCATGTGCCAAAAGAAGCTCAAAGAGGCCATATGTATACCAAAACAAAGCCAAAATGATTTGCTATCTTGTCAGTATTGCCAACATTGTGGTGTGCCAATCTGTACTCAATGGTTCCAAAATTAGTATTTTCCCCAGTAAATTCGTATTTTTCCTTAAGTGAAATCTGTACTGCGTTAATGGGTGCAACGGGCAAAATGTTGATATGTACTTGTAAAAGAAACAATATTTTGGCATTCAGCCTACAAACGTAGACTCATAGACTTTAAGCTCACTTTGAGAGGGTCTCTCTTTTCTTAATCACGTGAATTTGGCTGTGTCATAGTGTATTTTGGCAAACTTTTCATATTATGGTGGAAGTATCTCATATTTTATAAGTTTCTGTACACAAAATGCAACCCTTATAAAATAAAATCAAGGTGACTTTCTCAGTCAGGGTCATGCCACTGGACTGGGTCTCAAAACCCATTGACAGCAGACTATTATTCCCCTGGACTTGGGTGCTGGCTGTTTTGTGTTTGATGGCAGACATGTGTGTCTTAACATCATAGAGTCCACTATGGGCAATGCTAAATGTGGACCGACATATAGTGCAAAAGGCATGACTGGTAGACACAGGACTTCAACTAATAGAAGTGTATTCCTTGGTATCTGGGAGAAAGTTTGATTCCTAGGAAATGGCTTCTTTTTTTTCAGCCATAATTTTAGATTGTAACGTTGCATGCTATATTCGATCACGTATAAAAAATGAGAAAGTGTTCGTCCACAAAAGATTGAGCTAAATGAAAAGACTCAGTAAGGCAAATTGAGCGAAGTAAGAAAGGAGCTCGATTATACGGAATACCGTCAAGTGGAAAGTACTGCTAGACAACGCCCAGAAGAGCAGTGACAGCAGCGGTGCTCGTGTCAGTTTGTTGCCACGGGGATGACAACAAATGCGATCTGTTCCAACTTCAGTCTTTTGCCTGAGTCTTTTCATTTAGCTCACTCTTTTGACAGAAATATACCTTGATTCGACGGAAATTCTGCGTTGACCATTCGTATTTGTGTTTGAAAAATATATCGCTCGAGTCAAGAAAGTTTTATTCTTGATCAGTAGTTTAATATCCTTTGATTGGGGTACCATATTAAGCAGTAGTTGATTAAAAACAATCACAGAAACGTACCCAAATATGTTGGTGGTGGCCATTTGTAAACTAAAAGCAGATGCGACAAGTTAACTTTATCCATCAACGTCAAAAGTAAATACTCTTCCCGTGTCGCTGCAGCTATAATATCGACCAATCAGCTCACGCGTATATCACGTCGGTCAAAACAAGAATGGCGCCCTCCGCGTTCGTAAGCAGGAAGCCAAATCATGACACATTTTTGCTTATTTCTGGACTTACTGCAAATATTCTATTCATTAAATAATATTGCAAGTTGACCCTAAATTCGTATGAATGAGTCATTATATTCGTATCGCCGTATTTCCACCACATTTTCGTATTAATACGGATCAATTCGTACGAGTTGGCATCACTGTCTTGTCATTGTAACTCACCCCATGGAATGGTTTCTGTAATAAAACATGAACAATGTCCTCGGTTTCCATAGTTTACTTTATTTGCTAATGTGTTCTCATTGTTAAAATGATCAGATCTTCTTGCTTAACTGTAGCCCCTTATACATGCGTCTATGTAAAGCTGTTACATCGCGTCTGCACCGATAGAAACTCGCGAACGTGTTACAATTGCCTCATGTATAAGGGGTCTAGATGTGAACTGTTCGTTTTTCCGCCGATCGTCTGAGCCTTTCGAGAGAGGTGGTTTACCACGATCGTTCGGCTCAGAAAAGGTCGTGTCAAATGAGGCCGATGTGTCATGGGGGAGTCGGTGCGTGACTGGGGGGAGACGGTGACAGGAGGCTAGAAAGTTCTTGCCTGTTCTTGAAAGGAGACTAATCCAATAGGCTAGTAGGCCTACAATTTTTTATCAGTAATAAAACGCAATTTGGTACACCATTTTAATATGGTAATATAGCCTACTGTTTTTTGCAAAATGAAAGAAAGCATATTTAGGAAACGCCACTCGAGCCTATTAATTCCGAAATTTCACCACATTGTAGGCTATATAGCCTACTGTAACAACCCTAACACTTGCCTGCTTCCCTTGCAAATCAAAGTTTTACGACTATTTTTCTCACCTTCTTTCTTTGCTGTTGATGTTACTGAGCTAGAAGTTTAACTTGTTCTGATTCTGAACATCTCGCGCTGCCAATGGCCAATGTCACTTCTGAGTCAAATCACTCCATCATCTCTTTGAAATTCCTTATTCCACGAGTGGTAGGCTACAATGACTGGCTGTTTTAAAATATAACTAATAGCCTAACGAAACAAAATAACCCAGGCAGTTTCATCTTCGAGACGTTAAGGCTTCTTCCAATACTGACAGCTGACTCATAGCTTGCAGGTTTGTCACCGTTGTCCCTCCCTGTATCTGCTCCAGCCGCACCATTTTACTTGCAATGTGAATCATTTAATTTAAATATGCTTATTGCCTTTTGTTGCACCTTAATCATTTTCTACAAACATATGCTGTGTAGTAGACTGAGACTCTATTCACTACTGCACAAAAACTAGACACGTTTGCAAAACTAGACGTTTGCAATGAAGTAGGTAAAACAACTTTCGTCAATATCTCCGTAAGGGAGATGGGTTGTGTGCTCAAATTTCCTGGGATCAAAGAAGACGTTAGTATTCATGTGCAAACTAAAAATCACGTCTCAGGATTGCTGCGCATGCAAGTTATTTCGGGTGTCTCAACTGTAACTAATACCACTGTCAAATAATTATGAGTTCAGTAAAAGACGGAGCAAACACAGTTTTCTACCTTTGTTGAAACATATCCACGCTTAGACTCGTTTTCTTTCCATCTGGGAGTGGTTATTCAAAGAAAATATTAAGAACTATATGCTGATAGAAAGAAGGGAACTGCAGATCCACGTTGATGTTGTTAGTAAACAAACCAGGTGGGAGCACATCTCCGTGGTCTTTGAGCATGCCCGAGGCAATGTAAACGCTTCACATTTGGCACATGTAAACACGTAACGACAAGAGCCGTTTCCCTTGAAAATTTTCACACCTACACGCGAATACGATACGATAAACTGTTCTGATCGCAGTGGCACATGTATAAGGCCCTTGTGTCTCTTAGACTGAGCAGAATGCAGAGTATTTTTCATAGCCTAGATTTGAGGGGATAACCCCACCCACCATATCCAGGGCTTCTGCTTATTGGTACATAGCGCAGACGTGACTCCAGCCTATTCGTTAATAGATTTTGGCGCTATCCAGACCCCTAAACTAGTCACACCCTCTCAGAGGAGGATCGTCCTCCTCTCTGCCTTTGAAGTGAACGCATTCCACCAGCCGCCCACGCAGGCAGAGAAATGAATGGGAGTCAATGGAGGGTAGAGGGAGGAAGGTCCTCCAGCAGTAATGTTCGATAGCGATAGGGGGTGCTAATCTCATCTTTACCCAGGGAAACTAACATTACATATACAAAGGTATTAAAGTAGTCATATTTAAGGGTTTTAATTAATCACAGTAGTCTGGGCAAAGTACAATTATTCATACTCAAAATGTTAAGGAGGATCTTCCTCCCTCTCCTCAATGGAGAAGCCTCCACTGGTAGACAGAGTACTTTATTCACTACTGCACAAAAACTAGACACATTTGCAAAACTAGACGTTTGCAATGATGTAAGGGACATGATAAAATTAAGATCTTAGGTAGGTAAAACAACTTTCGCCGACATCTCCGTAAGGGAGATAGGTTATGTGCTCAAATTTCCTTCGATCAAAGACGGTATGCATCCACTCGCAAAAAAGCGCAAGACATTCAATGTTCGTCTGTGGTGTTTGCAATAAAAGACGCGAAGGTCTTGTAAATTAATTATTCTTTGACCTCTGAATCAAAGATATGTTAATGTTTAAAGATGGTAGCACTCAAACAAGAACTGTGGGATCCCTCCTTTTGCCGGGGGATGTGGCAAACTTAATCCAGTTATTTTAGCCTGCCCTGGAGCAGGTTAGTGCTAAGAATCTGTTACTATGGTAATTTATCAGAAGTTGCTTCGCCGAACCCGATAAAGGGGCGGTCTCTTTTTTTAGCCTGGAATCTAGCTCGCTAAACCGCTAAACGAAAAGCAAGATTATCGGGCCGCGAATGATCACCATTCCTGGTCGTTCGCGGAAATTCCCCCGGAATATCCGTCTGCCGCATACGAACGGAATTTCCCGGAAACAGACCGGCGAGGGGAGGGGGGGCGATGGGTTTAGCATTCTCACCTCCTGCTGACAGAGGTGCGAAATGCTCTTATTAGCATATTGACTGTCAGCAGTCTAGCCACACACACCCTGCTGCAGCCATTGGTTGAAAACGACAAGGAATTGAATTAAAACGTCTTGTGATGAGACGGAATGAGATGCTGTCTTTCGGTCAGCTTTCAACTGACAAAACATATCCCCTCCCATTTACAGCTATTGCCCCATAAAAACTAAATTAATAATTGACTCGATAATAATTAAATTGATATTCTGTCTTTAGGGTATTGCGCCGGGGTTATCACAATTCTTGACTTGCCTTTCGTTTTCAGAGTTACAGAGTTCTGTCTTTAGGGTTTTGCTCCCGGGTTATCACAATTCTTGATTTGCCTTTCGTTTTCAGAGTTCGAAGATCGCAATGTACTTTCGAGGCTGTTCCACTCATATTCCGGAGCTTCCTCTCTGTAATGTTCTTGAGATTCACTTTTGGCATGTAATTATACAGAGTCGGGCTTACTCTGATACTGAGGTATTCATTTTGCAACTCGTGAGTATCTAACCTGTGTCTTGCAGGAAGATTATGAAATCTTGCGCGAGCTTCGCGAGTTTCGAACCTGCGTTCTTCAGGTTCCCGGTGCTGTGCTCTCGCAACTGAGCCAACGTGCTGGTTCAGAGCTCGGCTCGTCGGAGCGAGGATGTCACTGATTTATCAAGTGGGAATTGTTTAGTGGAAGTTTTAATTATGTACACTTAAAGGCGCCCGAGGCAACATTAGAGGCTTGAGACTCGAATAACAAACGTTAAATGTCTAGTCTTGTTTTACACGTAGTAAGTTTCAATAACACCATATCATTACATATCGACATTCAAGGAGCAAAGATGAGACGTCGTTGTGTGGTGAGAACTGATACAAAATCGCCTTGCTTCTATTTTCCATGGTAAATCGCAGATTATGCTAGGAATGGCTTTAGCATGGGTGGGATGGGTAGAGATAACATCTTTCCATCCAGACGCAAATTTAACTAATCGGAATCAGTAAGTGGTTTCCAGATATATATATATATAGTCCATCTGTCTTATTTGACGAAGCAGTGAGTTAGCTGTCTTTCAATATCTCTTGTCGAATTATCTCACATGTTTACGGTGGTATGTGTTTAAAAGTTTTAACTTAGGCTTAGTGTAATGTTCCTAACTTATATATTATTATTTCACCTTAATGTTCTTGAGATTCGTTTCTGGCATGTAATTATACAGAGGCAGGCTTACTCTGATAACAGTCATTAAGAGTCTATAACAGTCGACTTGGGCCAACTTGGGCCATGGTTGCCACTATTGGGGATCATACCTGTGACTTTCAGGTTTTTGAAATCAGAGGGGGGGGGGGGGGGTTGTTTTCAATCCAGGTCAATTAAATGAACATATGAAAACCTAGGCCTGGCCGGGGGGGGGGGGGCTTTCACACCAATGTGGGCTTCTACGGCAATACAGAGGGTAAATCCTGTGTTGTTTCAATCCAGGTCAATTCAATTAACATAACAAAACCTAGGCCTGGCCAAGGGGGGGGGGGGGGGGCCTTGCACACCAATGTGGGCTTCTACGGCAATACACAGGGTCGAAGACTGTCGTAAATCCCACATTTCATGCAGTGTTAGCGAGCTACGCCGAACAGTACCCTGATCTCACTCAAGCAAAGGTAATGTTTAGGGGTGGGAATCTCTTGGCACCTCACGATTCGATTCAAAATCGATTCAGAGGTCAACGATTCGATTTTAAATCGATTTTAAATCGATTTTGTAATTGCTTTTATTTATTTATTTAATTTTTGTACACATCAATTTTATGTTGAAATGCAAGCTGCATCGACTATTGCATTGCTCATAGAAAGTCAAAATTGTGACCATTAAAAGCTTTTTCTCTCATAAAGCAAATAGAGAAGGTAATTCATCTGTTGATTTTCTTTAATTATCAAACACAAAGTAGGAAGTGATTTTAGACTCTGAGTTGCAAACTCAAATGATTCAATAGTCGAAATGCATCGATAATCGTTTTATCGGTTTCAAATTGATAATCGATAATCAATCTATAATTGCATTTCAACATAAAATGGATGTGTAAAATTCTAAACCAATAAAACGATTGCTACACTTCCTACTTTGTGTTTGATAATTAAAGAAAATCAACAGATGAATTACCTTCTCTTTTTTTTATTAGAGAAAAAGCTTTTCCTTGTCACAATTTTGACTTTCTATGAACAATCCAATAATCGATGCAGCTTGCATTTCAACATAAAATGGATGTGTAAAAAAGAGAGAGAGAATCGATAAAAATCGAATAATCGATTTCCCCCACCCCTAGTAATGTTTCTTATTCTAAGTGTGTATGTACTGTGTTATAATGACTGATCCATTGTGTTGTTTGTATAATTGACGTTTGTTTAGCACAGTGATTCAGTAGGCGATGGATGACCTTCTAAAATTATTAAGAGCTCTATTTGTGGTCATGATCAGGTTAAATCTTCGCTGATGTGTAGAGAGGATGGCTTGGGCCAAATTAATGAAATCTTGTATGGGTTACCATTATTCCCCTTTCTTTAAACATTAACATATCTTTGATTGACCAATTAACCTAGATGCCCTCTGTAGGAGAGGCTATGTTGTCAATGGTTATAAATGGGTTTATTTGGATGCGAGGATGGCAGGTGTGGATGGGTTGTTCAATGTGCTGAATGTGTCTTTGACATGGAGATGTTATCAGTAATACATTATCATTTTAGGCAGTGGGTACTCAAAACTACACAAATTACATTTCTTTAACAATGCAGCAATGTTTTAAACCAAGCTTTTTTCCTTGCAGTGGCACATCGGCCTATTCGAGACTTTTCCTGTGTGCACCAGTGTTTGTAATGTCTGACCACGTAGAAGAGGGACCTTCTTAGCCGCCGACCAACTGTGCGAGTGTGTGAGTTCTTTAGAAACTGTCAGCCGTCATTTGCAGCACCCTTGTGTGCACCTGTTTTTGATTAACTGTTTTAGTCTGCGAAGGTGTCAAATCTTGAACAATGGCCAGGAGACATCAGGTCTAACGGTCAATAGCCGACCATCAAAATGTAAATCACTTACAGGCTGTTTTAACTGAAAGGCACTTGTAACAACACAGGAAATGCAGTATTTAGAAGAGTGCTATAGCCCAGTTTACTGAGCAAATGGTTTAGCTTTACTTTATCACTATTATTTAATTTTGACCATTTGCTTACTTTTCTATTGGTGTGTGTATATACATGTGTGACTTATTAAAAATGGCAATATGAACAGAATGCTACCAATTGTAAGGTTATTTATCAATGGTAGGCTAAGAAGGTAACTCCTAATCAGATGCATCAGACATCAGTGATAGCTTTAGCAAAAAAGGTTATAGTTAAACTTCTCAGTCCTCTGTAGAAACAAAAGAATGCAAAGGCTGGCGAGGCAGAATAATTTATCTGCAACAATGGAAATGTATGACTGATTCCCTCCATAGCATAATTAAATCTTTTTTGACAGCTTTTAGATGTAATCAGGTCCTTCTATCTAGAGGTGCGTATTGCCTCTTATAGTTTTGACACCGACAGCTGTTGTTACATAGTATTATTTATGAATAGATAATTCATTCTTACTTTTGAAAATGATAAGGCCTTCAGAGAAGGGTTAGCATGGCCCTGAAACCACTGCCATAATGTTAAAGCTTATAACATTCTAAAATAAATAGGCAATATATTGATAACGGAATAAAATAACAATGATAAAACTTGTGTTAACCGTTAACTGGCTACATGTTTCAGACTAGATATATTTCAACCAATATGTGCATTTGTTACTCACTTTCACGTAGCTATGGCCTGAGTATGAATTTTTGGGGATGGCAGGCCATATTTATGACAAATTCTTGTACATTAAAAGACAGTGATGAGCTCTAATTAAAATAGGCCCTGCTACTGTGAGAAGGGCAGGATGCAGCTCTTGCTGCCCAGTAGTACGTATGTAACAGTCTGGCACAGAAAGACCATGAGATTAAATTATTTTGAACTGGCATCAACGTCTTTACTTAGAGTGAGTATATTTTCACTTTTGGTATTTCCATTGTAAGTTTGGTCTTAGTTTCCATTGAAAGTGGTTTTGAAAAGGTCTTAAATGTATAGTAGTTTAAACTTGTTGACACCCTGTATACTCAAACATAATTACCATTACCACTTTTACCACCAAGTCACGTGAAGGAGGAATAAGCGCATCTTCCATTTCGACTATATCGTGTTGTGGTCTAGACAGACAGTGGTCTTGTACTAAATGTTTCAGCGTTCAAGTTAACTTTATCAGGGTTCCCTCAAGTTTGCTCCTTTCTGCTAGACATAACTGTAGACTCACAGAGTCTTTTAAGACATCCTAGCAACATTGTATACTTTCAAAGTACTCTAGACAAATAAATGCTAAGGCGATTTATGAACTAGCACAAGACTATTTTGAAGTCATTGCAACAAGAACAGTGCAGCACAGTGAGTGTGAGTGAAGCACAGCTGCCTGTTTCCATTTCCTGTTACTGACCTTCAAATGTTACCCACAAAAGAACATAGGTTTACCTGTCCGTAAGTGACGCACTGTGTAGATATACAGCAATGACAGAAATGAAAAGACACTCTTTATTGGTGTTTTGGGGTATAGCTGAAGTACTATACAAAATAATTACAAGACAGCTATAACATAGCTGTCATGTAACATGCAAAAGACTTCAAAGTTGCATTACATTCACTTTTAGGCACACATTCCCTATATGATGAGAGGGCCAAACAGCACATATTTGTTGGTTGCATCCTAAAGTAAACATTTCAATTTGTTCACAGAATGTGTACTATGGTCATTAATAACTACTAGCCAGAAAGCACAAAATATTTGCAGAGAACACATCAAAACCAAGTATTGCCTATATATAAGCATAAGCATTTTATATTGTCCAGATTATTTAAGAGCATGAAAACAAATATCTTAATTAACTCAAATAAAAATGGCAAAAATCTAAATGAAAATGGAATATTTCTTCTCTGATTTTGAATCCTTTTCAGCCATCATCCCCATCCCTCCGATGGTCAAAGTAAGCTTCATACACAGGAACCTGACACTAAGAGAGAGACAAAAGTAGATATGTGTTGGGTTCATTTATGCAACTGTCATGTAGAGGTATAGTGTATTGACCTGAAAGTGTGTCCGCAGCCAAGAACTATGAATTTAGACTCACCCACTGAGTTGAACCTCTGGAGGAGTTAGAGTCAACCTCTTCTCCATGTTCATCCATGTTCCTGGGCTCTTCACTATCAATGGGTGTTTCTCTGATGACTTGATTTTCTCCATTTAAAAGAAACAAATGGCAATATGAAATTACATTTGGTATTGAATACTGTGCTATTAGTGCTGTATGCAGATCACTTTGCAAAGTTAACCATTTGGAAGTGTATCTTACCCAGTTGCTGGCCCGTCCTTTTTATTCTCCAGATACCCAAAGTAACACAGGTCACCAATAGACCCACAATAACAGCCAAAGACACTGTAACTGGGAGGGGAAACCCAGGTTTTCCATAGTTTTCTATTTCAGTTGTTGTGGTCCCTGCATGGAAAAACAAGTCAGATCAAATTGAACGCAGCTCCTTTTTACCTCTCATTGACATAGATTAAGGGGATTTAATTTTGTGAGTGTGAAAGACGGGAAGTGAATTTCAGATGAAGTCAATATTTTAGGAATAAAAGGCTAATAAATTGTAAAAGAATATATTCAATAAAATTGAACTATTTCACTGAATTCATTCTGCAAACATGTATTTCAGTTGTTTTAAAGAATGTTGCACAGTTTTTAACCGGATATTCTTTTCTGCAACAGTAAGATGATAACCACAGAGTTTAATTTCCAAGATGAAATTGAACAATTAAGCACACAACATTGACACAAAGCAGCTAAAAATGAAGAAAACAGCAAATCATGCTCCTGTTTTTCTATGCTGCTGAAATAACAGGTGAGACAAAAGAGAAGAGGAATAATATGTAAAATTGGTTTAAGATTTTAAATTCTGTTTCTGTTTAATTAATATTAACTGCTTATAAAACACCACAGATAGAGTAATACGTTTGATAACACTTACGATTTGTTTCTGAATTCACTGTTAGTTGTGTTCCAGCTCCAAAGTACTCGTGGAGTTTGGGAATGTCTTGTATCACTTTGCATACATATAAACCTGAATCCTCACTAGATACGTTGTGAATAACCAGGACTGACAAGTTCACTTCAGTTGAGATCCTGGTCTTCTCATCACTGCTGATTGTTGATCCTTTTTTTAACCACTTTACTTTGTTTTGGTTTTCACTTGCCTTCCATGAGCATTGGATGGTTGCATTCTCTCCCTTGGTAAGACTTAGATGGCTTGGTTGCAAAACTGTGAGATTCCCATTAGTGCCTGAAAGGAAATGCACTGCAAAAAAATACATGACATGACAGCTGAATTCAGAATCAAATATCTAATATTGCAACCAAGTTTAGATATGCCTTTAATAAAGTGTAACCATGTAGGGTCACATTTTGAGATAAAATATGGCTTAAGCTCCTACGAGTAGCCTCCCTGGTGTTGTTTGATGTAAAATGCTGTAGGGATGTCTACATGTCTAAATGTAAAGCTTATTCATCTTTCTAAATTTTCAATTTATATCTTTATTAATATTCTCAGAAATAAATGAATCAGTTAACAAAATAGGTCTTTCTGTTCCAATGCAGTGATTCTGTGATTTTAAATTGTGAATTAGCGCCAAACAGTGGCAGCTAATATAGTGCCTATGGTGAGAAACGGAGAGAACCACATTTTAAAAATGGTTCAGTTGAAGTTAATTTATTATAACTTGAAAATGACACATTTCAGTTTAAGCGCTTGATAGAGTAATCCATTATCATGCATCTTGTTCAACATTTACATACATCATGTCGTAACAGCTGAATTCAGAATGAAATGTCCTATATTGCATTTACATACATCTGCATGTGTGGATACACTGGGAATGGTTAAGGTAGATGTTGACTAACCTTGTGCAAACAGAAAAGACAGGAACAAGCAGCCATGGTGGTTATGCAGGGGCTTCATTATAGACAACTGAGACCAGTTCGTCTTGCTCATGCTGTACAATACACACATTTCCTCTTCCTCTCTGTGATGAACTTCCTGTAACCTACGGCAGCATGTTTCTAAGAACTGCGAAGACCGCTGAGTCACAGAATTTGTGTACGTTTCGTGCACATTGTACTTTTTGTAGTATATATGTATTATATGTGGACATCATGAAGATTCCATGTGGACAGAATTACTATTGTCTACAAAATGAGTTTATTTTGTCCACAAAATGCATAAAGCATGAGAGAGTGTGCTCTCCACAATATTTTGTGGACACAATTCTAACAGGTTTGTGCTTTAACAGTATGGTGGGGGGTGCGTACGTGTAGGCCAAGGGTTTCTAGATTGGGTGGAGGGACTACAGCAGCAAATCAATTCTACTTTTGATAGGTAGCTCGTGCAGGTGACATATGATCATATTTTATAGTTCTAGTGAGTGTGTGAGCAGTGCGTTATGTATAAGCTGGAGGCTCTTTATCGAGTTGTTGCTACATCCGGACAGGAAAGTATTGCGGTAATTAAGTCACAGCGTAATAGAGACTTGGATTAGTTTTGTTGCATCTTGGAGGGATAGGATTTTGGCAATATTGCGTAGAGGAAAAAATTATGTCTGAGATATGTTGCGAGTCAAGAAGAAGGTCTTGGTTGATAATTACAAGGTTTTTGTTACCAGTGTTGGATGTTAATGAGATGCCATCAAGTATGGGTAGATGGCTAGATAGTGTCATTCTCAATTGTTTAGGGCCTACAAGCATTACCTCAGTTTAAGGAGCAGAAAGTTGTTAGCCATACAAGATTTTGCATCTTGTAGGCACACTGTAAAACCTGAGAAGTTAATTAAACACAAATCATTTAAGGAGAAGAATAATTTGAGTTTGGTGACTTAATTAAGTTAAGTCAAATCATTTGAGAAAACCAGGTGCCTTAAACCATTTGAGCTGAATAGCAGAGTTAGGCTATCACTACTTGTGTATTTTGATTTATTTTATCTTCTATGTTGATTTATGTTCACTTCTACCATTTAAGCGATTACTTCTCAGCACTTCAACTTTACTACTCAATCTTTTTGAGGAAACAGGGTGCCTTAAACTATTTGAGGTATTCCAACTCACAAAAGTTATTTAGCTGGAGACACTGATCAATTACATTGTTTTATTGAAATTATTTTTGTAACATGACATTTGTTAACATTTGTTCCATAAAACTTCCATACACATTTGAAAATCTTCATTAGCTGAAAACAAACAAACAAAAACACCAATGTGTTTACGCATACCAAATGTAAAAGGTTCAGCATAAAAAAAAATCAAAACCGATTCACAAAAAATGATGTATTCATTTTCATACCCTTGATAAAATGTGCTCAAATGCCACCAACATCTCATTGAAAGAGGAACAAATAGGTTACTAACAATCAGGTATTTCTCTAAACATTTCAAACATGTCTTTGCACTCTGAGAAACAGCTTAAATGAAAAGCTTTAACAGAAATACCTTTGTTATGGTTGAGAGTGTGAGTGTGTGAAAGACTGAGAGACAGAGATAGAAGAAGAAAGAGGAAGAGTGTATAGCCTACACAAAAAGCATGAGAAAAAGTAAGAAATATTAAGGGGGGAGTGTGAAAGACGCAGAGACTGGTTAGTGTGTAGCTGTGTGTTTGAGAGACCAAGAGTGTCCGTGATAATATACACTTTATAGGTGGGTGTGTTTGTGTGCGTGCGCGCACACGTGTGAGGGAGGGAGTGCGATTGATTGTGCATGAGATTTGAGCATGCTTGTCAGTGTGTGTGCGAGTGATGAAGTGAAAGACAGTGTGGGTGTGATTGAGTGTGCTTGTCAGTGTGTTAGAGAGAAAGTGTGTGTGCACAACAGTGTGTACACCATCGCAACTTCACAAGATTTTTAGTCTTCTGTCTAAACACTGGGGGTCTAACTCATTCTCAAGTGACCGCAATTTTGGCTTAAAATGTCTCCTGCCAATGCAATCATCTAAATTCAGCAGAAAAATCTGAATAAATTCAAAGAATACCTTCATTTTTTTTCTGTGTATTCCAGATGAAGAGCATAGATCAGGCCAAATAAAATGACAAGTGCATCTGCCCAATATAGAACAACCTGATCCTCCAGAATGACAGCCACCTGTAGGGAAGGGAACTGCTGAGGCATTCTCTGTAACGGCAGACCTGCCAACCTTGAAGAACATTTTTGTTCTTCACACGTTTCCCCCCCCCACTCACTGCCATATCATCCAGTTATTCAACATAATAAATCAACTATAAAAAAAATACAATCATATATTCTTGACATAAAAAAAATCCTCTAATGACAAGAGATCTTTACATTTTGCATCATTTAGCACATTTAGAATTACCCCTTGGGGAAAATCAGTGGCACTTGCTCTTGAGTGCTTTGCCTCATAGTTGGCCAACTTGGCCTTTTGGAGCAGAGTATCACTCAAGTCTTCCATGTGACAGATAGTCCCCTTTGCAGCCATGCTCACCTTTCTTGTCACCAAGGCTCTTATCATTTCAGTGCTCAGACTGACTCTGTATTGGGTCTTGTTTTTAGTGACGAGACTGAAAATCCTCTCGCAATCAGCATTGCTATAGAAGACAACCAATATCCCAAGTATAACTGCTGACAGGTTGGAGAAGACCTCCTTGCCTCCTCTCTTCAACAGGCCAATGTCTCGCAAGGTCTCATCAGTGCACTTGCTGAGGATGCTCTCCTCAAACTTAAAGCTGGTGGTTTGAAACATCCGGAACTCATCTTCCACTTGATCCACAGTGACTTTTCCAGGCAGATTAGTAGGAAAGTGGCTGATAAAGAACCGGAGAGAACTGATTTTCACTGACTGTTAGCTATGCCTTCCACAACAGCATGCATAAGCAGTTAATCGCCAATTGGACATTTGGAAACCATGTAGTCAGCTGCAGATGAAAAGAACTTCCTAAAATCTTGAAAAATGGCTTCAGCTCTAGGTCACCCTGGCTTAAGATTAAGTCCTGGCCAATTGAGAGTTCCTCATCATGTACCTGATTTTCCCTTGTGCTGTATAGTGTTGGCTTGATACCTCTACCATTTTCATTCATCATAGTAATTCCACGCTCAGGCTTACAGAATGAAAGCAATACATTTTGCAGTTGCAGCTCCAAAGCTGGAAGCAGGATCTAAATGCATGGCTCCTATTTTTTAAGTATTTGGGCCTCTTCAGAAAGAGTGAATACATTTTGACATGGGGTTGGTGAGGAACTGAAGTACCTTCTCAGGTTTTGTCAGATCCCTTTTCTCTTCTTTTTTTTGTTTCTTTGGGGTTTCGTTTATTCTTTTGCAGCTCTTTCCAATTTAATTTAGCTTGAAGAGGAATCTGGACAAGTCAAACTCTGTAGCTGGAATGCTGGTGGAGGGTGGGGCTTTAGGCCTCTGGGTAGGGCCAGATGGAGGCATAAGCTGCTTGGAGGAACCAGAGGGTTTTGTCTTCTTTTTCCTTCATGTATCCACCTAATTTTCAAAGAAAACCGTAAGAGGATCCCACTGATGAAGTAGACGGTTCACATACTGCCCCAGAGACAGCCATCTTGTGGAGGCCAGCTTTAGGATCTTCCCCACTTCTGTATCACACATGATCTGTATGTCACATAGACTTGACTTTCTCTTGCTGCTTTTGTCCAGATACTAATAAATGGTGATAAGGAAGTCTTCAATGTTCACACTAAGCTGCCTGGATGCCCTCTCTGCGGCTAGGTGTATCAGGTGACAGGATCAGAAGATTTCCTCGCGTCTCAAGGAAATGGTTTGTTGCATCAGCAGCAGTGGCGAGCCGTGCATTTCACGCCCAGGCCTTTAGTGATGTCCTACACAGTCCTAACTGAGTGAATCCACCTCTTAATACCATCATTATGACGCCATGGCTCTCGAAACCATACATTTATACAGAAAGGCAGTATAACTGAGCATTGCATCACCTTATCAAAGTCGAGTACAACAGACTTGTAATAATATTTCTGGAGCATTTAAAATCAATACACCCGTATTAACAATTAAGAGTGGTAAACTTTCAGTTATATGATCGCTTGGATACTGTCACAACTTTAAAATAAAAGGTGATTTTAAGAGATTAGTCTACAAAGTTTTATTAAGTCCACTGAAAGTAGTGTATGTGAGCATTAACAAGTTTGTCCACTAAACATTGCATTGTCGCATCGGCAAAACAGTTTCATTAAAGAAATGTGAGGTAGAAGAAACAAACTATTCATTGAAAATAAAAGTAAACATGATTTGTATTTGTTCTTGAGAATACATTTCCGACAGTGGTGAAATAGTGTATTCCTTCCTTAAAGCAAAACAATTCAGTCCCTTCACTGAAGACACAGGTGTGCCAGTGCGCCATCCATCCTCCTTTCTTTCCTCAAGAAGACTTCAATGAATCTGTTGTACATTTTATCTGTGCGTTTCAGTTCCACCAATAAGTCCTTTTCTATCGACATGGAGGCTAATGCTGAAAGCCGAGTCAGTCCAGTCGTGTTTCTGTTTTGATTCGCTTAAGCGCTGAGAATGACCGCTCTGCAGAAGCAGTGGACACAGGGAGAGTCACTTCCCAACAGGCCAGTGTGTCAAGCTGCCCCCTGCTCTTACTCAGATTTTTCTTCTTAAGGAAATCAAGGAGATCAGTGGGACTTTTCCCTTCAAAATCAGTCATGCCATACATTACAGTCAGTTCTGTTTTTAGCCGGGACAGTTCGAACAGTGTTCCGTGACTCGGTGTTAGGCTCGAGAAGGCTGTTTGCGGGAATTTTCTCCCGTATGTATGAAAGTGCTGGTGGTCGAGAAGGGAGAGAAACATTCATTTTTCATGGTCTTTTGGAGGATGGCCGGCCTCGCGGCTATGTAAAATGAACTGGAGGCAGTGTCTCAGACGTAGTAAAAATGGCAAAGGTTTAATTTCCAATGGTAGTAATGCACACACGCCAGAATGGAGAAAACGGAACGAAACAAAAACTCCAAACAATTATTCTCAATAAATAAGCAAGACCCTAAACAATTTGGCTACAAACTAAGCAAGTAACTTTCAATCAGTTCGCTTAACCCGTTGTCGCTCTCCAATCTAAACAATTTACCTATCAATACATAAGCAAGTCCCTAAACAATTCGGCTACAACTAAGCACGTAACTTTTAATCATAAAAGGTAAGCTTAAGAAGTTGTCGCTCTCCAATCTAAACAAATGACCTACAGTTGTCTGGGTACTGTTCGGCGACGCTCGCTAAGCGGTTTAGCGAGCTAAATTCCAGGCAAAAAAAAGACAACATCCCTTTAGCGAGTTCGCTGAAGCAACTTTTTATTAATAACCATGGTAACCAATCGCTTAGCACTAACCTGCTCCAGGGCAGGCTAACCAAAGTTTAGCTGGCTAAACTTGCCACACCCACGCCAAAAGGAGAGATCCCATTGACAAGGAGTCATAAAGTTTGATTAGCGTAGGAAAAGTTCTTTGCGATCGCCAAGAAGATCCATTTTTCCATCATGATGAGTTCTTGTATGAGCGCTACCGATCCACCCGACAAGGAATAATTAATTTAGAAGACCTTCTCGAGTCATTTATTGCATACACCACCGTAGATCATTGCATGTCTTCCCTTTTTGTAATGTCGGCGATGCACTCATAATTATATGACATTGGTACAGTTGATAAACCCGAAATAACTTTCATTCGCAGCATTTCATACGCTGGCCCCGATGTCGCCAACTCAAAATATGATTGGTAATCACAACTGTCTGTTTCAGTTCATTTAAGTGTACAGGCGCTGTTAATTCTGAAGGCCTCAGGGAAGATTTCTTGGAGCCTGGCAACACATGATAGCTGAAATATGATTGGATTAAAGCTCTAATGTAAATATACAATGCTGGAGCTATGAAATGAAGAGAATGGACTATGGGAATAATTTAATACATATTTATGAAAAGAAAACATTAAAATGAAATGTATTTTCTGATGATGTTTAGGCCAGCAGAGAAGGCCTTGCTGGCCCTGACGGACCACCACTGATCAGCAGACAGCTTCTGGAATTCACTGTGCTCAACAATTTCTTGTGTAGCTCTATTAGGGACATAGCCTGACGATGTCATAATTCTAGTCAGAATATGAGTCTGATACTGCTCCATTGAGCTGTGATTATAGGGTGTGTTTCAACGAACCAGGAAAGAAAATGCCTCTTCGCTCAATTGATAGTTTTCAGTGTCGTCACTAAAATTGTTAGTTAGGGTCAGCGAAAAAGCGAGAAACAGTGGAAAACTTCGAGCAGTGCCTACTCAACTACGATCGCCATCAACCACAGACCATCCCACTATAGCCAGACAGAAATATTTAGAAGGGGAAAACAATTAGGAACTTGTGATACATTTACTGCAGCTGTCCTGACATTTTTATTTCTTTAACCTCGATGAAGTCCCTGTCTGAGCTCCAGTGTGGAGATATTAACATCTATCTAATAGAAAAATCCGTCCCCATACACATCTCAAAAACTGAAAGCCAACAAAAGCACAGATAGTTATCTAATTTTCAGGAGTGGTTGGGTTGACAACGATGTCGTCTGGAAGGTGAAAACTAAAAACATCTTCATAATCAGAGCAAAGATGAGTGCCATTTAATAGCTAGCTACAAGCTAGCGAGCTACCTGCTCAAAGCTAGCAGCCATTGGCCTACCCAACGATGTTCTTTATTATTTGACACAATTCCCTGATTTTAACAAGTACGAACGCCTGGTCTGGCTAATGACAACTTAAATGATCTTACCATATATTTTCTACTGACATTGTAGTATTACTAGTTGAATGACAAAATACACTAGCCTAGCCTACTGATAAATTAGGCAACCAGAACAGGATGACTGCTTTTATTTCCAGCTCCAAAAGTAAGGCTACTTTACTGTGTGTCCGAGAAACGTTGACCCAGAAGACGTCTATGTACAATCAGCTGGCAGCAACAGCGAAATATATATATTTTTTTATCAGCTGGCATCAACGTGGGCGGATTTTAAATGCGATAAAAACTAAATCCGGGCTTGTCTCCTCGCCGATTTTAACAGCCAACCGAGCAACAACTGTCTGGCATTTTACTAACTTATATTAAAAGAGCTTGAAAGGTGGGTGGTTCCTGTATTAACTCCCGTGTTAAACAGCTGTGGAACGTCTTTTTTGCCCGCCAGCTGGTCATTCTGACGTCAGCTGAAAACTATAAATTGGAAACCTAGAATCAATCAGAGCAACGTAGTATGACCATCTGATACATTCAACTTTTAGGCTACCGGATCCCGTAGGAAGGACGGCAAAAACATCTTTTAGATCGACAAATGCCTTAATCGTGTTTCTCTGTTGCTCTTTCAAAATGAATGCGCTGTCAACATCTGTGAGATATGCACTCACGTTATACTTATTAGCAGCAAGGCTAGCTAGCTACTATGTGTTTCAATGGAATTTTGGTCTAAGCGTTAGCAATAATCTAACAATAAATGTCTAGAGAGCTTCATTTTTAAGTTCTACAATACTCTACAACATTCGTGTTGCACATACACAACTAACTGAGTCAATGTAGACATAAAAAAGTTGTGTAAATAGCTTAATTCACATAAAATATTTCCTACTAACGGGCTTCCGAGACACCACCATCTTGGTATGATTTCGAATCTACCATTAATTCAACTCAAGCCATCTGTCCATCATCGTATAAAGCCCACTCTGACAATTTGATTGGTTGTCATGTTTTCGACCGGGAATAATTTCTCCCCAACGGAGCAGTGCCAGACCGAACTTCCAGACCAAAAAATGTTGTGGTCGGGGCTGGTCTGGTATCCAGGCTATTAGGGACATGGAGAATTGATTGCATTTTCAAAAAAGAAGGCAGCCAAATTATACTCCAGTATAAGCTAAGGCGGCCACTCCACGTTTTGGGATGTGGGCTAACTGGAGTCGGTGGTGAAGTCGGGAAAAAACGGTGCATGTGGTAATTGGTTTGTCAGAAAACTCAAAACAAACATAAGTCAAAAAGTAGTACTACAAAAACTATTTACACAGTTTTTACTTATCCTCTCAGCAGGTAACCCTCCCCTCCTGCCCTCTGGGCTAAGGTCCAATCAACACTAGTTGGACCCAACCATTGACGTGGGGGAGCCCTCCCCACATTAATCCAATAGAGATATAGATAACATAATCATGGGATACATACAGTGGTGTTAGAAGTACTGAAGTTTAGTACTTAAGTAAAAGTACCCAGGAAAATAAAAGTAAAAGTACTACATCAACAATCCTACTTAAGTAAAATGTACTCACTTTTAAATTTACTTTAAAAGTAAAAGTACTCACGCAATGGGTTGTCTCAATGTCTAGGGCTGGGCCATTTTGATACAGAATGCAGATATAGCCACTGGTAATACTTATGCCTCTACAGAAGTCACTACTAATAATTATTATAAGCAACAACATTTGTTTATTGGAAAGGTTAGTGTATGTATTGTTAGTGTATGTATTATACTTTTCACACTCTATCTTACAATTCTGTAGATGATGTTATCTACAGATCTGCGGATGAAGTTATCTACCAGGGATTATCTGTAAAATGAACCATTAAGCCGAACCAATGAAGACAACATGCTATGTCTTTAAATATTTTATAGAATTGTAAAAGTGTCAAAAATGGAAACATGGAACATGAAAAACAATTGTGAAACTGGTCAGAACAAGGCAGATCTTAGAATGAGATATTTAAATTAAGACCCAAATTTGATCATTGGTCAGGAAGCCAAAGGTTAGTGCAAAACAATGGCCATCACAAGAACATGGCAGTGAAAGTGCCATTCAGAGCCCTTTCATCAACTTCGCATTAACAGAACCTTTTGTTCAATTTCAACAAGAGCTGGTTTTTCAAAATTCTTTGACCCTATTCTGCCTCTTTTTGCAGAAAAAATATGCCCTGCTGTACTAAAGAGCCGTTCACATGCCGCAGAGGCAGGCAACGGCGAGTTGGGCTTATGGGACAAATTGTCAACTGTGGGCACTGACTTCAGGGTGTCCATGGAGGTAGCTGAGTTCGCCAGGGAGGCATCCAGTTGTTTAGTGGTTTCCTGGACGTTTCCCTTCATAAGGCCAAATAAGTCCTCCTCCTCTGACCCGGAATTGCTAACTGGTGATGGGAGCGGATCCTCCCTCATGTTTCTATTGATATAGTCCATACCTACACAGACCAACCCAAACACAGAATAAAGGAAACATTATTTTAAGAGTACTATTTGTCTCTATAACCATCATGATAATCGTGAAAACTATGGCTGTGGTATTTTTTCCCATATAATAATAAAGGTACAATCATGTTATTTCGATGCAATTTCTGTATGTCAACATGCATTTCGCTAGATAGTATAATATAACATTAGTATTATTATTAACAGTATAATATCATGTCAGTAACCAAATTAAATGTATAAATTAATTTTCAAAAAGTCAGGGACATTAACTGAACATAGCAAGAACTCGAGCCACTGACCACGAGACAGGCGGTAAGCACCAGTGTACCAAGCAGACCATGAGGTCGAGCTAGCATGCTAACCTACCAGATTTATCTTACCACAACGTAAAATAAATAATTAAGGTTCTATAATATTATTATTGATGCAATTGCTGTATATCAACATGCATTTCGCTAGATAAGAGTCATAGCAAGAACTCCTCTTACCTCGATATGCTTCTTTACATTCGAAGGCGAATTCTTAAAAGGCTAGCAACTCCTTTCTTTGAGGTAGACAGGAGAGCCATTCAAACCTCCAAGAGTCATTCTTTGGGCCTTTGAAAGCGAACATGTTTTTTTTAAATAGGGCCAAGGGTGGCTCATCCGAGGGCTCAGATGAGGCTGACTCTGAATCCATGCTGAAAAGTTGTTTGTTAGTCAGGCTGTTTGTCGAATGTTTAAGCAAAACAGGCAAGGCTACCGTAGTGCCGCTGCCAAATACACACTCTGCTGTCATTGGAGCTGATAGAGCCACCTGATTGGTTGAAATGTCCTAAAGCTACGCAATCCATATTTTTGTGAAGGCAACATTTTGGCGAAACTGTGTTCATAAAATGTAACGAATAACGACACATATTGTAGAAATGTAGCGGAGTAAAAGTATAGATAATAGCTGCAAAATGTAACAAAGTAAAAAGTATGCACAATTATTTTTACTTAAGTAAAGTACAGATGCGTAAAAATGTAGGCTAACGAAGTACAGTAACAAAGTAAAAATACTTTGTTACATTTCACCACTGGATACATATATGCATAAGCCCACCACCACCAAGTTCACTAATGCACCCAAAGCCATATATTACAATATATATACACCTTACACACACAACACATATTATACTGTATAGACATACATCCAGGGGCGGTTTTAGCAAACTGGAGGCCCTGGGCTAAAAAGAACAATGCCCCCCCCACGGCATAATAATGGGTCTTCACTAATCACTGTATCACCACCATGGATGTTACTCACATTGTTGACATCACTGCTGTCGTTATCAGCCAGCTGTACTTGAGCTGTGTTCATGACCATGGCAGTATCATGCGCGTCGTCAGTGCGGGTGTGTCAGTGTCTCGGATATGGGCAGCTGTGGTACATGCGGCTCACCGTTTGTAGAAGCAAAGCAGGCAGAGCTAGTTGGTGCTACTACAAGCTGTGCTGCTAGCAATCGCTAAACTTGGCTTAGCAGCACTTAAAACATTATCAGATGAACTCGACACATTTACAGATATTTCCTCCACTTCCACGGACGAATTCCTTGATTGGAAATTGTGTGTTACCTTAGGTGATTTCTCCCTGAAGATCGCATCCTCCCCTTTCCTCTTTCTTTTCTCACTGCTACTTAAAAATCGGTTCACGCTTAACTTTGCAACCACACACGTCACCACGCGAAAAATTGTCAGTGACAGAAAAGTCACGTGACCTGGAATCATTTGTTGGAATTGTATGGAATTAAGAAGCATTTTAGGCTGATACTGACAATAAAATTATCGTTTTTCATGCTTATTATGAATTGTCATTGTTTTGCAATGACAAGTGATTTATTTTAATTAGCAAAAAGAAGAGGAAAAAAAACGGAAATACAACGAGGCCCCCCTGGTGGCCGAGGCCCTGGGCAACTGCCCGGTTTGCCCGTTCGTCCGCACCGCTCCTGCATACATAACATAACGTAACACCAAACACCCCCAAAGACAGCTCCCTTCTCCCTCCCACGTGGGATGTGGAGAAAAACTACTCTTCAGCGGCGTGCGCTTCCGAATAGGAGCAGCAGGACAGGAGTGATATGTGAGATAGTGAGTAACTGGATGTATGAATTATCCAGGGTTGTATATGTAAATAGTGAGTAAATGGAAAATGACATAGAGGGTACCGCACTATATGCTGTGGATGGTAGGCCTAATCATAATAAACAGGTGAACTGTGTCAATAGTGGTTTACGTGTTTTTTGTTTTACCACGGTAAAATCGCGTTGCTATCAGGTAATGGAGTCAACGCCTGAACTCGCGCCAACTCTCACTTGATTAAGAAGGTATAAAGCAGTATGGAACAGGTGGCTCTCGAAATACCTAACTAGGCGTGTGTGTGTGTGTGTGTGTGCCTGCGTGAGTGAGTCCGATGTCTCCCGCTCTTGCGGGGCAACGTGTGCCAAACTCCACTCCATTGCGAAGCGGTGAGAACAGGCCCGTATTAAGCTCATGGTGCCCCTGGGCAAAAGTGACTCTGGTGCCAACCTACCCCACCCGCAGAACACAAACCATACCTATCCACAGGGGTGTTTTAGTCCTTGAGTAGAAAAATACTTTCTTACTTTACTCAAGTATTATTTCTGAGTATCTGTACTTTACTTGATTGTTTTTTTATACATACAGTACTTTATTGCATTTTCTCACTTTGATCACAGCTTACTTGCGAAAGTAATTAATGCATATGCTGTAAATTATGTTTAATGTGAACTTATGTTATTAGAAATCATAATACTTGGGTGCCCTGCTTGCACAGACCCAACGCAGGAGGAACCATAGACAAACTGGGACACATAGTGGGACGTTAATGATAACGATTTTTTTTTGGTCACTGTTGTCCCATGTATGTACTGTATAATTACAATTACATGTTTTATTATTATTATTATCATTACTATATATAAAGTTGCCCAGTTGCACATATGGTTAATCCGGCCGTGGGTGAGAAGGGGGGCATTCACCTTCTCACAATATATATACAGTGTCTTCTCTGATGAGTCCAATTTTCAGCTTTGCCCAACACATGGTCGTCTGATGGTTAGACGGAGACCTGGAGAGGCCTACAAGCCACAGAGTCTTGCACCTACTGTGAAATTGGACTCATCAGAGAAGACGAACTAGGAGACCCTCCAGTCGGCTTTGGTTCAATCCTTATGGTCTTTTACAAACCTCAGCCAGGCAAAGTACAACGTTGTCCCGGAAGAAAAACTTGCTTCCTTTTGCTCTGACAATGTTCCCCAACTCTGAGAAGTGTTTTTTCCAGCAGGGCAATGCTCCGTGCCACACAGCCAGGCCAGTAAAGGTGTGGATGGAGTACCACCAGATCAGGACCCTGTCATGGCCAGCCCAATTTCGAGACCTGAATCCCATAAAAAAAACTCTGAAATGTGATCAAGAGGAAGATGGATGGTCACAAGCCATGAAAAGAAGCCGAGCTGCTTGAATTCTTGCGCCAGGAGTAGCATAAAGTCACCCAACGGCAATGTGAAAGACTGGTGGAGAGCATGCCAAGACACATGAAAGTTGTGATTTTAAATCAAGGTTATTCCATCAAATATTGATTTCTGAACTCTTCCTAAGTTAAAGCATTAGTATTGTGTAGTTTAAAAATGAATATGAGCTTGTTTTCTTTGCATTATTTGAGATCTGAAGACACTGCATCTTTTTTGCTATTTTGACCAATTGTCATTTTTCTGCAAATAAATTATCTAAATGACAATATTTTTATTTGAAATTTGGTAGGAATGTTGCCAGTAGGTTATAGAATAAAACTAAAATGTACATTTTACTTTAACACATACCAATAAATAGTAAAACCAGAGAAACTGATAATTTTGAAGTGGTCTCTTAATTTTTTCCGCGGCTGTATATTACTGTCCACAAACATGTATTTTTAAGTTTGAGGCGTTAGATGCCAAATTTAGTTTAATGCATGATCTGTCTTATCCGGTGCCTCAGTGAGACTACTTACAGTAGGTTGAAGCTGTCTCTTGACGAATCTGTTATAGTAATATTATGTCCCTCTAAGCGTTTACTACTTGTTCATTAAGGACTTATCTGTGCTCACTTAGAAATCACTTAGGATATCCAGGTTACTCTGCCAAAAGTCTGTGAACTAGTTAATGGACTGCTGTCATGGTACAATTACAGTTAGTAGCCTGACAACGTCAGTAGCCTAGTAATCATCCCACAACTCTGCCCAGTAGTAGCTTGATGCACAAAGTCTTTTATAATACAGAATACTACAGATTAACTATTAATAATTTATTGTAATGCCAGGAATGAGCAAATACAATACAAAAATCAAATCAATATTAGAAACAAAATGAAACATAAAGCTACAAAACAGTCATATCAAATAGAAAGTAAGTCAATGATCTGGCATACCTGGCAGGGATGACTACATTCCCAGGCGGAATAAATATGTTCTTAAATTACAAGGCAAATGGGAATTTGTATGGATGTATGTACACATCTGGGGACCTTTGAACTATAGGGGGTATTTCCCCATCACAGTGACAGGAGGTAGGATCTTGATACTGGGGCTGCACTTGTGTTCCCAGATTGGACCAGGAGAAGGGAGGGGGGCACGAGAGAGAGTGAGGGGGAAACAGGAGACAAATGGCAAATCCAGTAAGAGAAGGATCTGAAAACAGTGGTCAATTTCTTCAGACAAACATCAGGGGACAGGTGTATTATAATATAAGTGACTCTCCTCAGTCAATACACATGTGTTTCTCCATGTTTGCCCAAGTGACAGGTTCCTGGGAATATAGAACCTTACAATAACACCACATGCTACTTCTTTAGGGTTTAGGGCTCGGGCTCTGCGCAGGGTTCTTTTTCGTTCAACCGCAGAGCGTTTTGTAACGTCCAGTTAGGCAAGGCTCATGCAAGCATTTTTAGTACTAAGCAAACAAGAAGTGTTCTCTCCTGCACCTTGTCCAACAAGTAGTGTCAAACCAGGTTGAGGCATTCACATCCATGTAGCATATGGTAAGAAATCTGATGCTGCGGTGCAATCACACTCCTAATTGAAAATTCATCTCTAGTTTTTGCTCATTGCCCATATAGCCTCTACAAGTATTATAGGTCTGGATGTTAATCACCAGGGAACAGTAAACCCCACAGTCACATTAACATTAGCAATACATAAACACATTAAATGTGTAAACAATCTTAACTTTGTTCCATATTGTCAGATAAAATTAAGGATACATTTGAAAAATGAAATAGATAGTCTGAACTCATCCTCAAACAAAGTTTGAATAATTACATTATCTTGCACATATGTTTCATTGTGCAACGATAAGTCATTGCCGACAGAGCTTTGCAATGGACAGCCCATTTAATCTGCTTACTGATCCAACCTGCTCTGCAATTTTTGTTCCCAGCAAGAGTCCTCTGCAGATTAGCAACAAACAGTACTGTATCAATCAAATTAGTCAGAGATCTACTAATCAGATTAGACCTACCCCCTTTCTCACTTCTCTGCCTCACTGAATATCTGTTCCTTGACAACATGAACATACCATAATAAAGACAAGAGTAAACTGTGTAAGAGTTGTGAAAGAGCTATAGGGAATAATCCTGTTGTGTCAGCACAGAGCCCTTAATAGAATATGTAGTATGTATAGTATATAGTGTGCTGCTTTGTTCACTCAGAAGCCCCCAACCATGTCAAAACATTATTGTAAGGATATGGATGGTTTGTTTTAGTGTAGTGTGTATCTATGAGGCAGAGAGACCCATCTGAACTCAAGCTCACATGAAGAGGGGAGGGGTTAACTAGGATTACTTGCGATTAGACTCCTCAGTTAAGCAGGAGACATACTGTCTGACTCAAGAAAGAGAAGACGTCTCTCATCTATTGGATTTAAGGACGTGTTTGCAATGTAGAGATGAGAAGACCCTTATACCTCAGATTTATAAGGTAAGGTGTTTTTTTTCTTCAATCGGTTCTTGAACAGTTTACTTACACACATTTAGGCAAAGTATGTGCTCAGATTTAAAGGTGTTACAAAAATGAATTTAAGCTTATATATTGGGGACATTCTGTGGCAAGTCACCTACAAGCTTACACATGGCCCCTTCATTTTTATTCACAATTTCATTTTGTATCATTTAGACCTTGTCCTGATTCCAACAGTTACCCCTTAATAGCCATTTCTTAATGACATGTCAACCATTGGAAATTGCAAGCAGGAAATACTTTGCTGAGAGGACCCTAGGTGTTTTGGCAAAGTCAGACAATGTCTTATTTCCTGGAATTGACATGAGCTCATCACTCCAAATAGCAACTCATCACTTGCCTCAGAAGTCTAATGAGTCAAACAAGGCCTATACAGGTTTATATTGTGTTATTAAACTGTACAAGTGGAAACTTAGTGCAAAGTAACAGTCACATTTGTAGAAATTCTCAATTTTAAATGTCTGTCTGCTACAGGGGTTGTATCTACTTCTTCTCAGCCTTAACTTTTGAATACAACTGTATGTCTGAAGTATTACATGTGTGTAAATGCCATGAATACATACTTTTGATAACCATGATAACTTTACATAACCAATCAGTCATCAGGTAGCCTGAAGTGTGATATGGACCATTAAAACAAGGTTTATGTTTCCTGTTTAGGGAGTTCATCTGCTGAGGTGGCTACCGTGATTTGACAGAGCAAACTCACATTCCATCTGATGTAATGTCATCTCTGGAGCCTATCCTGATGGTCTTAAATACTAGCCACTGATTGGCTGAAGGGCAACAGTCCTGGACATGTCACTCGCTCTGGATGAGACAGCAGGTGATCTCCCAGTGAGAGATGTTGGCCTAAGAGGAGGAGTGATGGCAGCCATGCAAGGTGTGTGTGTATGTATATAAATATATGTGTATGTGTGTGTGTGTGTGTGTGTGTGTGTGTGTGTGTGTGTGTGTGTGTGTGTGAGAGAGAGAGATTGGGATAGAGAGAGAAAGACAGTGTGTGAAAGAGAGAGTGTGTGTGTGTGAGAGAGAGAGAGAAATAGTGTGTTTGAGAGAGAGAGAGTGTGTGTGTGTGTGTGTGTGTGTGTGCAAGCCAAAGTGAGAGCGTGTGTGTGTTGACCAGAATCTCTTTGTATTGCCCCAAATTACAGATTCCAGTCGTGATACGAGACTCTTGCGAAGGCCTCAGGTTTCCAAGATGAAAGGTAAGAGTACTCATTTATCATCAAGCAGTTGCTTCCTATTGAAAGACAAAGTTTGTTTAACTAAATCAACACTACCAGACTCAGAGGAAATCACCATGCCTGATCTTAGATATACTGTACAGACAGATGCCTGATCTTAGATATACAGACAGATGCTTTATCTTTGTTATACAGGCAGATGCCTTATCTTAGATAAACAGGCAGATGCCTTTTGTCTGCACCCTTTTCCCTCTCCCACCCCCCATTAGTAGTTAGGGAAGAAGGTATGAGTTTAAGTATTCCATATGTACGATATACAGTGCCTCTTGAATGTGAAAACATATTTCTACACAGATGTCAATAAAATTTAAATATGTAATGAAAATTAAGTGATTCCATAAGTATTCACTCCGTTTAAAGTGACTGACCTAATTTATTAGAGGTCCAGCCAATTGGTGCTAGAAGTCTCACAATTAGTTAAATGCGGATCAGTGTGCAGTGAATGTGTCTCAAGTGATTGTAGTATAACGACACCCTCGCCTGGAAGGTCCATTCACTGGTCAATATTCAGTAATCAGTATTCCTGGCTACTGTTCCACCATGAAGACATAAGAACACTCCAAGCAACTCACAGAAAAGGTTATTGAAAAGTATAAGTCAGGGGAAGGATAAAAAAAAATGTCCAAGGCACTTAACATCCCCTGGAATTCTGTTAAATCCATCATCAAGAAATGCAAGGAATATGGCACGTGTAAATCTGGCTAGAGCAGGCCGTTCTCACAAACTGAGTGACCATGTAAGAAGGAGACTAGTGAGAGAGGCCACCAAGACACCTATGACTACTCTGAAGGAGTTACAAGCTTCAGGATCTGAGATTGGAGAGACTCTGCATACAACAACTGTTGCCCAGGTTCTTCACCAATCAAAGCTTTATGGAAGAAAGCCATGAACGAATATGAATGAATATGCCATTTTACCTTCCAGAAAGGCTTTGCTTTATAGAGAATGGGCAGAAAGCGCAGAGAATACTATAGACCAAAAAAAAAAAATCTTTGCTGTAGATTAACAGGATCCTAGGTCTAGCCTAAAAAATTCATAAAAAAAAGAGGCCAATCTCAATGCTTTAAGCTTGTGTGCCATCAAATTCATTTGAAGCTGTTATTTTAAGGGGAAATTGTAACATAATGTAGCAGGATTGTTTTCTTCTTACAACGTTACTAAGAAATTAACAATGAGGTGCAGGGGTGTTCTAGGAGCTAGAACAATATCTCTTGGACTGTTAGTTAAACCTTACCACACCTGTTATCAAATCTTGTTTGAAAACTTCTGTCCTGACTTATCCTGTCTTTGCCCCCCCTCCTCACATCATTCTTAGATCGTCAGCGTGTTATTTCTGTACCACGGGAGCAATTGGAAGACCAATGTTTTCGACTGCAGGAGGAAAATGCTCTCTTGAAGCAACACACTCGGACACAAGAACTTAAGCTACGCAGGTACATGTCACCCAAAATCAAACACATACATTAAAAGTCATCAGTATTTTCTCAAGTGCAAAATATATTTACACAAACAAATATCCAAACCTCAGTTCAAGATTTAGACAGGTGACAAATGATACAGATGTGGTTCTTATTTCACCATATATGATGGTATTTACAGTATGTACTACCTATGAGTAGTTAAAGTAGAGATTGCCTTCTGGATCTAAAAATCACTCTGTCTAGTGAAAGTGATTTAAATGCTTAAGTGTGAAAATATCCAAGTGTTTAGATGTCCAACTGAGCAGTGAGCACCATTGGATCTATAAGAAGAAAGTGGCGTCACACTGACACCTTGTAGAAAGGCTGTCCCCAAAAATGATTTTATTGTTTTTAACGGTTTTATGCTCATATACTACCAAAATATGGTTTTTGGACAATTCTCGAAGCTAATCAAATCAAACACTGTCAATGCCTCAAAAAATCTGAATAATGAAAAATGGCAGTGGATATTTGCCATCTGCAGGAACTGGAAAACTTTCTATTCTGTTCAATACCTGTTTCAGTAAAGGGGTCGTTTTTCTTTGTCAGGCTTTCTACCCAGCTGCTCCGCCTGAGGGAGGGCAGGCCAGGCAATGCTCTAGGAAGGGACAGGGAGACGGAGGATGCCATCCAAGAGCTGGAGGCCCGTGTTGCCACCCTGGAGAGCCAGAAGGCATTACTGCAGAGCAAACTGAGCCTGGCCAGGCAGCACATACTTGACATGGGAGGCCGTGGCCCCTCTCGCCTGCACAGAGGTATGGAACATATGACCTGTGGAGACCCTGCAGTCATATTTCTGCCTATTTAAAAGGCTTTCAGGTTGACTAACTTGGGAGTTGAACCCAGGTGTCCCACTTGTCAGACGAGCTCTTGTTGATCTGTGTAGATATATGACTGGACACAGCATGCCGTGATAGAGTAGGGTGAATACAATATAATTCAGTACAGTTAATGTACAATGGATGTGCAATATAAGCAGTTTACAGTATGAGAAACAGACCCTGAGTAAGGGGGCAGTGAATGGAGTCTGTGCCAAAAGTGCTGTATTGCAGTGCGGTAATAAGTTAGTGCCGTGTTTGACAGTTTAGCAGGGTGACAGCCTTAGGGAAGAAGCTCTTCCCCAGCTTGCTGGTATGGGAACGGAGAAACCTGTATTACCTGCCTGTATGGTAAAAGGTAAACAGTTTGTGATTGAAGTGAGAAGGCCGTCTTATTACTGTCTATGATCAGGCCTCCTACTATGATGTAATCTGTGTCAGAGCCATAAATCAGAACGCAGTCGTGGGAGAAGAGGAGACACACTAGAGAGCACAGCACACAGCTGGTGCTCAGGGTGAGAGTGGATGACAGAAGGATGTCTATCCTAATAGACTAGGGTCTGTTATTCAAGAAGTCCAGAAGCCAGTTACAGAGGGAGGGGCTGATTCCAAGCCAGTTGAGTTTGGTACTACTACTATTACTACTAGTTTTATGTGGCTTAAAATCAGTGATGGATTGAAGTCCTTGCCACATGCGTCGCTTAAGTGATACTCAAAGCGCTGTTTATATTCATATTTGGCTTTACCTGAGTACCTCTAGGAGATCTTCTTTGTCAATTATGGAAGATTTTTACAATGGAAATGAGCCCTAGTGACTTGTGACATGGCAGAGATAGTGACACACACACACACACTCCGAATTTTATCTCTGCATTTTACCCATCCAGGGTAGTGATACACACAGTTAAGCAAACTAACCAGGAGCAGTGAGCTGCCTTTGGCGGCGCCCGGGGAGCAGTGATCGGGGTTAGGTGCCTTGCTCAAGGGCACCTCAGCTGTGGATGTGGGCATGGGAGAGCAGTGCTCTACCACTTTCCCCGCCAACATGTTCTCTTACTGGTCGGGGATCGAACCGGCCACCCTCCGGTTACCAGCCCAAAACCCTAACCAGTAGGCCACGGCTACTCATCTCAATTCTGTCTCAAACTGTTTCTCCTAAGGAATTTGAGGAGGAATATATGTGATTAAATAGAAATACAATTGAAACAATAATGAGATCACATCTAGGTGTCAGATTTTCTTATGCTGTTGTCTGTTGCTAGAATGTCTTTCAAGGTGCCTGGGAGTGAGGTCTACTCACTGCACAATTCAATGTCCGTTAGCCGTGCACTACACATATGTACAGTACCTTGCATAAGTATTCACCCCCTTGGATGTTTTACCCTTTTATGGCTTTTATAAATCAGTCATGGTCAATATAAGTTGGCTTTTTGGACAAAAAAAATCACAAAATAGCTCTCTTTAATGTCAAAGTGAAAACAGATTTCTACACAGTTATGTTAATTAAATAAAAATATGTAACGAAAATAAGTGATTGCATAAGTATTCACCCCCTTTATAAAGACTGACCTAATTCAACAGAGGTCCAGCCAATTGGTGCTAGAAGTCTCACAATTAGTGAAATGGGGATCAGTGTGCAGTGAATGTGTCTCAAGGGATTGTAGTATAATGACACCTGTATCTGGAAGGTCCATTCACTGGTCAGTATTCAGTAATCAGTATTCCTGGCTACTGTTACACCATGAAGACCAAAGATCACCCTAAGAAACTCAGAGAGAAGGTTATTGAAAAGCAAAAGTCAGGGGAAGGATACAAAAAAATGTCCAAGGCACTTAACATCCCCTGAAATTCTGTTCAATCCATCATCAAGAAATGGAAGGAATATGGCACATGTGTAAATCTGCCTAGATCAGGCCGTCCTTAAAAAACTGAGTGACCATGATAGAAGGAGACTATTAAGAGAGGCCACCAAGACACCTATGACTACTCTGAAGAAGTTTAAAGCTTCAGCAGCTGGTATGGGAGAGACTCTGCATACAACCACTGTTGCCTTGGTTCTTCACCAATCAAAGCTTCATGGAAGAAAGCCACTGTTGAAAAAATGCTCCACTTTCGTCTCATCAAACCACAGAACCTTCTTCCACTTGACCATGGAGACTCCCACATACCATTTGGCGAACTGTAGTCGATCCTTTTTTTCAACAGTGGCTCTCTTCCATAAAGCTTTGATTGGTGAAGAACCCAGGCAACAGTTGTTGTATGCAGAGTTTTTCCAATCTCAACTGCTGCAGCTTGAAACTTCTTCAGAGTAGTCATAGGTCTATTGGTGGCCTCTCTTTCTAGTCTCCTTCTTGCACGGTCACTCAGTTTGTGAGGACGGCCTGATCTAGGCAGATTTACACATGTGCCATATTCCTTCCATTCCTTTCATTTCTAGGTCAGTCTATATAAAGGGGGTGAATACTTATGCAACAGGGACGTGCAGTCATAGGAGGCAGGGGAGGCAGAGCCTCACCTGTCATTTTCAAAAGTAAAAAAAAAAAAATATTTAAAAAATATATGTTTTTTTTAATTATAATAATCATATATATTTATGTATTATAAAATAAATATTCATATTTCTCTAGTTATCTGTGTTACGAGTGTCATTTCTGCATGATTCCGATCATTTTGAGCATTTTTATTATCAAAATCGATCAGCCATAGACGTGCCGTGGACTGAGGCAAATGCA
This sequence comes from Sprattus sprattus, assembly GCF_963457725.1. Taxonomy (NCBI): domain Eukaryota; kingdom Metazoa; phylum Chordata; class Actinopteri; order Clupeiformes; family Clupeidae; genus Sprattus; species Sprattus sprattus. The sequence continues at coordinate 37,331,736 of NC_137924.1, forward strand.
TTGCTGTCTATGGACAGCTGAGCCAGTGCCTCAGTAGGGATTGCGCAATCACTCCAAACTGGGTTTTACGCATGCGTGCGCAAGCGCAGTTGAGCTCAAAATGCATTGAAAAATATTGCTACTGAGGCCATAGACATCCTATTACGTAATAGGATGTCTATGACTGAGGCAGGCAGTAGCACGGATTCAGTGAAGGGGGCGAGCATGAGCGCAATTCTCGGGTATGTAGTCTGACGTTGGACTTCTTCTACACACTTCTACTTGACCTTGACGGCGAAAATGGAAGATTGCATTGCTAACCTGAAGCAGTTCTCAAAACTGGACTTTCAGTCCAAACCAGAAATTATTGATAATGGGAGACCAATGCCGGAGCTAAAAGGTTTGGTTCAAACGACGGGACAGAAGGTAAATCGTTCTTTTCAGACGGAGTGGTACTCCCGAAAAGATTGGCTATGTGGCTGACTGCATTGCTAACCTGAAGCAAGTCTCAAAACTGTACTTTCAGTCCAAACAAGAAATGATTGATAATGGGAGACCAATGCCGGAGCTAAAAGGTTTGCTTCAAACGACGGGACAGAAGGTATTGGAGTGTTTCACGTTTCCCAACGGGACTACATATTCATGCGAAACACGGACCTCGCTAAAGGCTGCTGGCGCAGGAAAAATGCCTTGGAAGTCGTGAGTGGATTACGTTTGTTTCACCTCTAATTAACTTTAAATTATGGTCAGTAGAACATTTTGGTATTGTGTGCTATGTCTGCGGTGTTTAACTGTTTGCTTGTGAATATGTTGTGTAATTAGTGTGCTTGCCCGAAGGGAAGCACACTATTGTTCCTCGTTTTTTACTATTTTTTTTATTCTAGTAGTTTTTCTTGCAGCTAACTACTCCTCGCCCGATTGAGATAGCGACGCCATTCAAACACCAAAACGTCCGGCCCGATCCGGTGCAAGCTGCTATGACTTTTCGTGGCGGTACTCCTTGCCACTCCTTTTTTATTCCTCTTTTTCCATCACCTTTTTTCTCCATAGACTTGCATGGCAGAACTTTGAGGCATTATGACATCATAATAGGCTCATTAAACTGGCTTGCACCTGTGATTCACTGACAACTCTCACTGACACCTGCGCACGGTTCCTCTTCTCTCTCTGTCCCTCTCCATTCAACTGTATAACTAGGAATATTAAGAGACACCTTCCATACCAGGGCTCTACTCACTCATGCATACTCACTCATGTTTACTCACTCGTGCATACTCACTCATGCATACTCACTCGTGCATACTCACTCATGCATACTTACTCATGCATACTCAGTCATGTTTACTCACTCATGTTTACTCACTCATGCATGTTTACTCACTCATGCATACTCACTCATGCATACTCACTCATGTTTACTCACTCGTGCATACTCACTCATGTTTACTCACTCATGCATACTCACTCATGCATACTCACTCATGCATACTCACTCGTGCATACTCACTCATGTTTACTCACTCATGCATACTCACTCATGCATACTCATTTGTGCATACTCATTTGTGCATGCTCATCCAGCAGGGAGAGCTGGAGAGCTGACACCTGCCCCAATTCCAAGGCACTTGTTCTCTCGGTCATGGCCGCAACAGAGCAAGCACACTCTCGCAGTTCGTTCACGAAACGCATTCTAGTTAAATATGCAATTGTTTTTGTCTAAACTGCAAATTCAAAACTCTGTCAGAGTCATTTAAATTAGCATCCCAAAACCGTAGTTATATTGTCCCTAGACAAAATGAAATGAGCCACATCATTGGTGGGAGGGCTACATACGCTCGCTTGATACTATAAATATCTTATTTGACAGGGTGTAAAAGTTCAATTAGCACACCGGTTGTACGTTTAGCTGTAAGCCTATAGCCTTGTAAAAGTGAGGTTAACAAGTCAGTTGAGTATTGAGCCGCATAACTTCGTATAATAAAAAAAAAACGATCGTTTAAAAGTAATAGTATTAGACAATGAAACATAACGTTTTTTCAGTCCTGGTCAGATGACACATTTTAAACCATATGCATTTTTAAATATATAATGTATACATTTAATTTTTTTTTAAACAACTAGAGATCGGAATGACGTAATCACTTCCGGTTTCTGTGCCTCATCAGCTAGGAACCTCACCGCACGTCACTGTTATGCAATCACTTATTAGTGTGCTTGCCCGAAGGGAAGCACACTATTGTTCTTCGTTTTTTACTATTTTTTTTATTCTAGTAGTTTTTCTTGCAGCTAACTACTCCTCGCCCGATTGAGATAGAGACGCCGTTCAAACACCAAAACGTCCGGCCCGATCCGGTGCAAGCTGCTATGACTTTTCGTGGCGGTACTCCTTGCCACTCCTTTTTTATTCCTCTTTTTCCATCACCTTTTTTCTCCATAGACTTGCATGGCAGAACTTTGAGGCATTATGACATCATAATAGGCTCATTAAACTGGCTTGCACCTGTGATTCACTGACAACTCTCACTGACACCTGCGCACGGTTCCTCTTCTCTCTCTGTCCCTCTCCATTCAACTGTATAACTAGGAATATTAAGAGACACCTTCCATACCAGGGCTCTACTCACTCATGCATACTCACTCATGTTTACTCACTCGTGCATACTCACTCGTGCATACTCACTCATGCATACTCACTCATGTTTACTCACTCATGTTTACTCACTCATGCGTACTCACTCATGCGTACTCACTCATGTTTACTCACTCATGCATACTCACTCATGCATACTCACTCATGTTTACTCACTCGTGCATACTCACTCATGCATACTCACTCATGCATACTCACTCATGCATACTCACTCATGAATACTCACTCATGCATACTCACTCATGCATACTCACTCATGTTTACTCACTCATGCATACTCACTCACTCATGCATACTCACTCGTGCATACTCACTCATGTTTACTCACTCATGCATACTGACTCATGCATACTCACTCATGCATACTCATTTGTGCATACTCATTTGTGCATGCTCATCCAGCAGGGAGAGCTGGAGAGCTGACACCTGCCCCAATTCCAAGGCACTTGTTCTCTCGGTCATGGCCGCAACAGAGCAAGCACACTCTCGCAGTTCGTTCACGAAACGCATTCTAGTTTTCAGTACATATTTTGATTTAATTTACATAACTGTGTAGAATCAGTTTTCACTTTGACATTAAAGAGGGCTTTTTTGTGAATTTGTGAATTTTGTCCAAAAAGCCAACTTATATTGACCATGACTGATTTATAAAAGCAATAAAAGGGTAAAACATCCAAGGGGGTGAATACTTATGCAAGGCACTGTATATGTAAAAGATTGGACCGCCGTCAAAATTATTATTAGCCACACATGGATGGGCATGTATAAGCAATGCAGCTCCATGTTACATAACCTTTCTAAACTCTACACGCATGTTCCCTGTCTTCCCTGTTAGATGGGTCCTCTGTGTGGTTGGATCATTCTTAGGAGATTTCCTATTCTATATATTTATCCTCCTGTGATCAATACAGAATAAGATCTCTCAAAACTATGACTTTAAAGTTACTAGTGTGGCAGGCACCATGGCACGTAATTGGAATAATTATAAATACTACAGGATTCAGAAGGTTTCCTCCTTGTTCTGTCTTCTCTAGGGTGTTTGATTGGTGAGGGAGAAGTCCTGCATCAAGGCCAGACATCTTCCCGCAACAGACTAAGCCTTCTGGAGGAGAACAGAGGAGATATTGAGAGACTGTAAGTTCAAATGAATACCAAAGTAAACTAATTATTAAACATTTAAAACTGTCAAAACTATGAAATGTATTGTAGTCTTGATGGCATTTATTATCAGACCATAAATACTAGCTACATATTCTGCAATGGATCACATCAACAATATGATTATATTATTTATACAGTGAAGAGGGATATTTTAAAAAGTAAATTACTTCTGTAGATGTTTAGATTCAACTTTATTGTCATTGCACAGAGTACAAGTACTGAGACAACGAAATGCAGTTGAGCATCTAACCAGAAGTGCAAATAAGCAGTAAAAGTGCAGAGTATGTGCATATGTAAAGTGGAATATGTAAATAAATAAGATATGTACAGTAAGAAATAGATATAGAACAGTATTGATACAAGACTAGCAGCAAAATAAGTAGGTAGTGTAGATATAGTGTAGATATAAGTATATATAAAGTGCAGGTGTAAGTATAAGTGGTGGTAGTAGGTGAAATGAAAATGAGACATTTGCATTTGGAGGACCCTGTAGCACCTCCCAGAAGGGAAGAGGGTAAACAGTCTGTGGTTGGGGTGAGAACTGTCCTTGACGATGCTGCGCGCCCTCTCTGTCATACCATACTGAGATGCAGTTGGTAAGGATGCTCTCAATGGTGCAGCGGTAGAAATTCACCAGAATGTGTGGATATACTGCTGTACAATGGTGTATACACCACTGGAACAGTCATGCTCTCAGCTTTCCAATGACCTCCCATGCATCAGCAGACCAATCAGGCAGTTATGTACGGAAAGACTACCCTGACCCGTCAGTTTTGCTCAACCTGCAGAATATATATTTTTTAAGTCCTTTAATGTGAGACATAATTGGTCCCTCAAATTGAGTGGCATACATCACTGGAGCTCAGATTTCAAGAAGTATATTGATCATGATTGTATACAAATCAGATTTTTCTCTAACATAACATTAACAACCTGCCACCGTATGACTGAGACATAGGCCTTAGTTTAGGATATTCAAATTCAGGCAGAAAATGTAAAAACATTGAAGTATTTAAACAGGTTTTAAGGTATTTTGAACAGGGTTCCAAATTCCAAATGTTTTTTTTATACAGTGGTGGTAGAAAATGTGTCAACCCCTTTAAAATGTCAGGAAATCTGCATAAACTAAATCATAAAAATGATAAAGAGAATCCAATGAAATATGTATTCTTAAAATGTAGTGTTTACTTTTTTATTCCTTTATTGACCAAATGATCAAAAATGATGTTTCTCTCCAATAAATGGTGTGAATAACCCCATTAGTTCATGTAGCCATTGGCAACAATGACTACTATCCAACTTTTCCACAGGCTCACAAAACGGTTGAAAGGACTTATGGCCCATTCTACCAAACAGAAGAACTATTCTGCATTGTGCCAGGAACTTCTGCAGTAGAATGTCAGATTATCCATCTGTGAAGTGAATATCAACAGACGGGTTAAGAAGACTGGAGCTCTAAACATTTAAGTCAATCCATTAAAGAATGGGTCAACATATTTCAGTGCAAAACTCTAGCTGGCTCAAATGAACACAATGGGCCCTATCTTGCACCCAGCGCAATTGACATTGTCACCGACGCATGTATCATTCCTATCTTGCACCCGGCGTACAGCGCCATTTTCCCTCCAGAGCGCGCTTCGAAATGAACTTGCGTCGACATGGGCGGGGGCGGAACAGAGAAGGCGTTTCTCTGGCGCAAGTGGTATTTTGCAGTTTCAAAACAACGCCGTGCGCCGTGCGCCATTGACCACAAAAAAGTCTAATGTCAGAGGCGCAATGTCTAAAGTCTGTAACGCGTATTCAGAACGCTATTTTAAGGGCGCATGTGCTTGCCCGCACAGTATAGGACCTGTAGGCTATACTTTACTTCTGTCGTCTTCACGAGAGATTTACACCAATTGTTTGGCAAGCCATATATAATTACAAGGAAAATAAAGTATTTACCACATGAGGAAATCATTGTGATATCCGTATCCAAGACATTTTAAAACTAGGCATACATCTAGCGTACACAATTGACCCAAATGATTCAGGTTAATTGAAGCTGCGTGACATTTGATTTTTTTGTATGGCTTTGTTGCATTTATTTAATGCCAGTATTATTATAAATCTTGTAAACTCATCTCTGTGTATGTGGACTTTATTTATGTACCTTGGGTTTGGTCAGCTGGTGCACTGGGTTGGGTGCCGATTTCCATGCCCCCAAATCCCTGCACGCTCTCGTGAAGCCACGAGAACGTGTGTTACCTTCCAGCTTGGATGTCCCACGTCTCCGGACGTCATTATAGCGTTTAAGGCAACGTTTTCGGGTGCCCCGTTGCAGAAACAATCACGGCAATATCTTGACATGCTTGCTTGACTTTGCTTACTTTTGGAGGGTTTCTCGCATCCCCATATATAGGCCTATCTATCTCCCGGCTTTTTACAAAGCCATACAATAAATCAAATGTCACGCAGCTTCAATTAACCTGAATCATTTGGGTCAATGTGTAGGCTACGCTAGATGTATGCCTATTTTTAAAATATCTTGGATATGGATATCACAATGATTTCCTAAATACTTTATTTTCCTTGTAATTATATATGGCTTGCCAAAAAATTGGTGTAAATCTCACGTCGGTCTCCTCGGATGTGAACTTTTCCGGTCTTCCACCAGGTAATTCCGCCATCAAAATAACAAGCCGCTATGGACTATGCGCTCCTCGCTCTTAGAGCAAGGCCACACTAAGCGGATTTTCATACTTTCCGGAACGTAACCTTGACAAACTGGCCTCCCGGCCAGATAAATCTGCCATTTGGAGCGTTACTTTCCGTCAAGGTTAGAGTAAGGCCAGACTAAGCCGATTTTCTTACTTTCGGGAACGTATTCGGGTTTAGTCAATCGCTGCCAGACAAAGCTGTGCTGCGCTGTTCTACGGCCACACACACCCATTGAAACTGGTGAATATGCTGTAGTACATATGCAAGGCCTGTTGGTGGCGCTGTGAAGGGTGCTACCGGAAATGGAGAAGGAGACTCGTAGAAGAAGACGACAAGTTACAACTAGTTAAGTTGGTGCAGACAGTTCAGTTTGTCGCCAAGTAGTTGACCATACTGTGCCTTATACATTTCCTATGCTTAAATCATCATTGTTCGACCTGTATGTGATGCATTATGTGCATACCTAATGAAAGTAAGGGTTTTCATGAAGTTGCTACTGTGATAGATCGTGTGTATTAAATACCACATTTTGGGCTACCTTCTAGTGCTATTAGTAGTGATTAGCACGCTAAGCGGAGATTTAGCTATGTTCTGTTCTTATGTTGATATTACGCTGTAATAAAGATATGTTCAATCCTGCTAAGATTTCGACTGGATGAGATATGAATGAGATCCATGTTGCCTAGTGTAATGTCCACTATTATATGTATCTGGTAATATTAGTTGTGTAATTCAGTGCAGTGTAAATTAGTCCCCATAAAGAAGACTGCTTTGGTAACTCAGTGAATAAAACGTGCCCTTCTTAGATCGTTGTTTGCCAGCCATAAACAGAACAGAAGACTTACATTTTTTTGTTTTTATTGCGATTGGGAAGATGTACGTGACTACTTGACAGCTTCCAGCGTTCACGTGGGATAATTACGTCATCAGATTCGCGGATTCAAACCCGATTTGCGGCCAGACAGGCCCTGATAGCAGGGAAGATTGCAACCTTCCCACTCTGGAGAGGGGTTTCTAACCTTGACGGAAAGCAACGCTCCAAATGGCAGATTTATCTGGCCGGGAGGCCAGTTTGTCAAGTTATTTTCCGCAAAAGTATGAAAATCCGCTTAGTGTGGCCTGCCCTTTAGAATCCCCTCTCCAGAGTGGGAAGGTTGCAATCTACCCTGCTATCAGGGCCTGTCTGGCCGCAAATCGGGTTTGAATCCGCGAATCTGATGACGTAATTATCCCACGTGAACGCTGGAAGCTGTCAAGTAGTCACGTACATCTTCCCAATCGCAATAAAAACAAAAAAATGTAAGTCTTCTGTTCTGTTTATGGCTGGCAAACAACGATCTAAGAAGGGCACGTTTTATTCACTGAGTTACCAAAGCAGTCTTCTTTATGGGGACTAATTTACACTGCACTGAATTACACAACTAATATTACTAGATACATATAATAGTGGACATTACACTAGGCAACATGGATCTCATTCATATCTCATCCAGTCGAAATCTTAGCAGGATTGAACACATCTTTATTACAGCGTATCAACATAAGAACAGAACATAGCTAAATCTCCGCTTAGCATGCTAATCACTACTAATAGCACTAGAAGGTAGCCCAAAATGTGGTATTTAATACACACGATCTATCACAGTAGCAACTTCATGAAAACCCTTACTTTCATTAGGTATGCACATAATGCATCACATACAGGTCGAACAATGATGATTTAAGCATAGGAAATGTATAAGGCACAGTATGGTCAACTACTTGGCGACAAACTGAACTGTCACCAACTTAACTAGTTGTAACTTGTCGTCTTCTTCTACGAGTCTTCTTCTCCATTTCCGGTAGCACCCTTCACAGCGCCACCAACAGGCCTTGCATATGTACTACAGCATATTCACCAGTTTCAATGGGTGTGTGTGGCCGTAGAACAGCGCAGCACAGCTTTGTCTGGCCGCGATTGACTAACCCCGAATACGTTCCGGAAAGTATGAAAATCCGCTTAGTCTGGCCTTGGCTTTAAAGGGAATGTGAGATGACGCTCGGATTGGTTTATTGCATATTACGCCCAAACCACACCTATGGCTGAGTAACCTCCTTTGGACCAACCCTTTTGACACTTGCACTGGACGCAAGTGTGTTTTTTCCGCCGTTAAAATAGCAACTGCGCTATGGAGCCGCCCACACAGCTACTTGCGCTTGGCGCCGTCCTACTTGCGTTTCTGATCGGCAAGATAGGGCCCAATATGTATTGATGTTTAAATAACATCAAATTGCTGCATGATTGTTGAAACTAATTTCCTGCAATTAATGATTAGCATGCTATTTTGAAACACAGTGTACTTTAAACACAGGCTAACATTAACCTCACTTATGTAAACAACTGAGCACGTTTACACCAAGACAGCATGTTACCGGCAGGTTAAGGGGAAAACACTGTGGGGACAATAGTAGAAACACAAATGTTTTATTGTTGTGGCTGGTCGCTGGTTGGCCTGAAGAAGGCCTAGCTCGCACTGGCCAGATAGTGGAATCATGGATATTGTCGAGTACAATAGGCAGGAATGGTTGATTCTCCATTCCCCCCAATGTCAAAAGGGGTATAGAGATATATAAATGAATTGAAATATAAAGAAAGGCAACCTATCAAAAAATGAAAAATAAAATCTTAGTAGATGTAAAATATATTTAATTCTGGTGACCTCCTTTGAAAAGATTCCATATGCAAATAGTTTATACAAACAATTTGTTTGTGCCTGTCCAGAGCTTAGTCTTCTCCACCTTGTGCGTGCTACACATCTATTAAAACTAGCTAAAACCCTTGACGTGATGGTAACACGGTTGAAAGGAAAATTATCAGCTGACTGGCATCCATCAGTACACATATCTGACACAGCACAGCTTCATTTATACAGAGGCACTTTCCTACTCAACTATAATAGCTTCTTTTCCAGTACAGTTTTTGGCCATGTTTCACTGCTAAACTGTCAGCACACCGATGGCAAGCCTTTGTAAATTATAAAAGGCTAACAGGACAAAAGAGCATAAACAAAACCCACTGCTCCACACCCGTCCCCAGCCTATTCTCAAAGCCAACATTTCCCTGCTCCAAGTACGGCAGCTTCTCTTATTGCTTGCCGCTTTCATCTGGCGTATTCGTTTTAGGCTACTTCATGGGATGACAAAAATGCCATACAAAGTTATACATTGATTAACAGTGAATTTCATGCTGCAATGGCCAATAGGAAAATTGCAATACTATGATGTTGTTTGGTTGTTTATTTTGCCTAAAAGAACAGCTTGGAGGGCCTCGTAAGAGGTTGTGGTTGTTCCTGGTATGTTAGATACTTCATTCTGGTCTTTCTTTAACAGAATAACAGTGCTGACAAAAACACTGGATAGCCTAACAGCTAACTAGCTTGCAAGTTTCCATGTGCCACAGCACATCCACATAGAGTAAAAAAGAGGAAAACCTCTGGTATCATGCACAGTGCAACTTTAAAGGTCATGCATTTTTGTATCTGAGACTAAGTGGTAGAGCTTGAATCATGTCCCTTATATTGTGGTTCATTCTCTCTACTTGATCGTCCCTCATCTTTGGGATCAGGGACCTGCACAGGAGGGGGCTAAGGTTGCTCAGGCAACTGCCCGTTTTCCCTCCTCAACTGAAGTTGCCCCTCCAAAGGAAATATATAAATATTTTAAATAGTATTACGGCTGCAGAACTTCATGTATGCTCAGATTAAATAATCTCGGAATAAGCGTCCAGGGGACAGGGGCGTAACGGCGGCGGTTAGTGAGAGTTTAAAAGGATATAGGCAAAATATGCGTCCAGGGGACGGGGGCGTGGCAGCGGCGGTAAGTGAGAGTTTAAAATAGTATAGGCAAAATATGCGTCCAGGGGACGGGGGCGTGGCAGCGGCGGTAAGTGAGAGTTTAAAATAGTATAGGCAAAATATGCGTCCATAGGCGTGGGAGTGGCAGCAGCTTAAAAATCAACGTGTTGCCCTTTTTTTTTCAGGGCAAAGCAACTGCCTTTCAAAATTCCTGTGCACATCCCTGCTTGGGATGATATGGTGTGGTGCTCTAACAGGAGCATTGGATGCTGGAGTGGATTGTACTTTATTAATCCTTGATGAGAATTGTTTTTTGTCAGTTTCATAAAAATGTCACCTTGCTCATCACATCTCTTCACAAACTTGTTCATGCCTCCATGATTGTTGCATCAAAGATCAAAGAACTGTCTGTGTTCTGAAATCGTATTTTATTCTATTCTTTTTCAATTCCCCACAGCAAATCAAGCATGCATGAAACTCAGCAGATGAGAGTTACGAAGTTGGAGTTGGCAGCACAGTCTCTCATAGACACTGAAGAAAGTATGAAAGAACTCAAAAGACAACAAGCAGATGGACACAGGTACCAATAGACAAAACACTCTGAATTTGTTAATATATTTAAATGAGCAGCCTCCTTTTGATCTGTCACTTTCTGCATTCCCTCAGGTTGACAATCAGGGAAAATGTAGACTTTATTCGACTTCAGAAACAGCTATCGGACAAAAGTGCTGCTCTGCTGTTGGTACAGGAGAAATTCAGCATGCTTCAAGAGGTGGGACATACAGTACACTTTAATTAAAATGTAATTAACAAAGAAACAATAAAACATTAATGAAGAAAGGTTTTACTTCTTTGTCATTGGCCTTAAAGTGTGCTCATCTGGGCTCTACTCTGGTAAAGGGCTTTAAACTGACCAATAGCCACAACAGACCAATATGGTCCAATAAGTGTTAATGGGGCCAAAATTGAAGAAATTCACTAAATAAATAGATTGGTCAACCTCTACTTTAAATTTACTGGATGATCAACTGGATGATAATTATATTGAAAATCAGCGTTACTTTGTCTTTGAAAAGCACTATTTTACGCATGTACAGTTTTGCATGTATTCTAAATGGTGTCCTATATGTTGTTATTTGTCAACAGGCATATGAGGCCCATTCACAAGAGGTAAGTCAAACCCTGCAGAACAATTGCTTTTTGGTGGTAGAAGTAAGGAAAGAATGAAATTCTAAAATCACACAGTCTGTAAACTCCACCAAAAGCTCTGGTGGCTCTGAGGCTATTGGAATCCTGTTCTCTGTGTTAGGAATGTTGGTGGTCAGTGTGATCGTCAATCTTTCACAAGAAAGATTAGTCTTCTTATGGATCACTATTAGTACTGCTATTGCAGTTAAATGCTTTAGGCTGGTAAGACCTTAAGGTAGCTCATTGCTTCAGATGTCCTAGAAATCTCTGATGCACACAAAATGTGCAAAACACATTTTAAAGATGGCACATTCCTAACAGGTCAGAGTGACAACTTTAACATAGATCACACTCACATTGTTAAAGCTGTTGTGTTACACACTTAAACCTGCATACTTAATTAAACACTTAACAAACTCACATTGTTAAAGCTGTTGTGTTGCACATTTAAACCAGTATACACTCACATTGTTAAAGCTGTTGTGTTACACACTTTAACCTGAATACCTAATTAATCACCTAGCACACTCGCAAGTGTTCATCAGCCCTTTACAAGGAGGAAACTAGACAGAATTGTGTGTAGCGAGAAGAAAGGCACTTATCTCCAAGAAAACTATTGCTTTCAAAAGAGTAAGGCAACCTTGATGAGCCAGAGGACTACTTGCATGGGTCAAGATAAAGCCTTTTGGCTAAAATAAGAAGATCTCAAATGTGAAACAGGATGTTGATAATATGGTACTGTTTCGAATCTTGCGCTGCTTGAGAGCCAGAACAGGAAGTCATTATTGACAGAACAATGAATCCTGCAGTGGTCCAATGGGTAAACCAAATTTACTAAAAATCTAATTAACATTAGAAAGGTTGAGAGTCAGACAGCCAGGGCATAATAGCATAACACTTTTGATAAGAAGCCATCAACTCAATTCTAAATGTTAGCATGTCCCATGACCTATATGACTTTTGAGTTTTATTAAATACACTATTTCATTACAGTGTTGATTTACAAAAATATAGGAATGTTCCATAAATGTCTTCTGTCTGTTTAGTTTTGAAGTTATTTCACTAAGAATAAAATGATGTTTTAGGGTGAAAGGGCTCTGCGAGAAAGTCAAGAGACTCTCCTGGAGAAGGTGGAGGAACTGAATATCCATTTGAAACAAGAGAGACAGAGGATTCTGACTTTGGAGAGTCAACTCACCACCGCCAGCATGTCCCTCCAGAGCCAAGAAGAGGTACTGCAGTCGAAAGGCTCTAGAATTATCTAACTTTTCCTTCTCAGTATATGTTGTTTTAATGCCTGGATTATTTAAAGCTTGTATTTAATACATTTGATTTGAATTCTATCCCTAATCACTGAATTGTATTATATCCCTAATTATTTCTAGCTCAAGGAACATGTGTCAGACCTGGAGGAAGAACGCAATATCTTGAAACAGTGTTATAATGCACTAGTGGAAAGGTGAAAATCACTACTTCTGATTTATGGGCCGAGAAAAAATACAAATGAAGCATAGTATATGAATATTTCTGCCTGTCTTCTGTGTGGGACTTTCACTGGCTGCTCGTCAAGCCTGCTGAGTCAGTTGAGACTTGGGTCTGACCAGTACTGTATGTTCAGTTTCATAATACCCCCGATGGCATGGGTAAACTCTGTGGAGTCCCATGCCATGGATTAAACTACCAAGACCAAGTCCATGGCATTACATCTGCCCACTCAAATTCATATCACTTTCTTAAGTAAAGGATCTGAATAGTTCTTCCACTGCTGACCTCTACCCTCTCCTCTTTCAGTACTCTTTCAACCCAAGGCCAGAAAGAGAGGCCTGTGGAAAACGAGAGCACACCAGATAAGGTTGAGGGTGGAGACTGGAGACAGCAGACACAGAGCCTAGAAGAGAGGCTTTCTGCTGATACCAAAGAGAAAAAAAAGTTACAAGAAGAGAAAGAGGAGATGAGGTGGCAAGCAGAAAAGCTGGAGGAAGAGAGGGAACAAGAAAGAGGTAAGAATCGAAAGCACAACCCAGTTCTCCAGCACTTCGTAGATGAAGATAGAGATAGAGAGAGGTTTAGTGATATGAGCTGGTAGTTACTTTACCTAGTTATTATTAACAAATTATCAAATGAATAATATCTGTGTAGGTTATTCCAATGTATACGTCCTTTTACTGTCATCATGGTAGAGTAATATTGATAAAAGCAAGGTGAGGCAAGCATCAGTGAGGGGTATGAAGGGGTGATTCCACACAACACATTTATAGATTGGCAGTTTGCATCAGGAACTTTCATGAGGAAACTATGAGGAAAGTAAATTCATTTTATGAATAAATGCAAAGCTTCTATGTGATGTTTTCTGATGATTACTGAATTAATCTGAAAATAACTACCTCATTAAGATGGATATTTAATTTTTAAATTAACTGATTGGACAAAAACTGTTCTCTCCCTATCGCTGTCTGTTCCCTCTGTCAGACTGTATGAACAGACTACATAATGGGAGCAGGAAGTGATCGGGGAAAGGCTAAGCAAAGAATAAACAGTTAACTAAAGTTTCAGTTTTTCAGTTTTTAAAATGGTTAGGCCTGCAGAGAAGACTATGAAAGCCACTGGAAATCAACATGTTTGTTTGGAAAACGGGTTAATTTGATAAAGAAAATGGCATGAAGTTCAAGTTGGTCAAACATGAAACAAATGTGGATTTGGTTTAATATACATCAGGTTAGCACGACCAGTCATGAAACAGATACCCAAATGTGACAATACTGTATATACCCGTAACCCATGACATGATGGGTTTCTTGAATGAACTGATACATCTAATAATGCCAGTCTAATCTAGATTTTGAACATTTAGCCATCTGGTCAATCCATCACATGCAAAGAACCTGAAACTGGACTGCTTGATCATCAAACTTCTGGTGTGACTTCCTAAACTTGTCTGATTTGATTGGTACATGATAATACAGTACATGATGGTGTTTTGAGATATGTAATAGGGTATTAACATTAACAATGTTACACAATTGTTTACTTTTTTGATAGTTATTGGAAGCTAGCTATTATGTAATTTTAGGGATAAACATGGGTGGTATAAACACATTAATACCCCATAAAACACATAAAACAACACATTAGGGTCATTTTGTTTTGAGAAGACTCAGAAATAACTCATCAATGTCTCTTAATGTGTATTATGTCTTCATATATATAAAGTTTTGGTGAAAGCTCTGCGAGAAAAACACAGCCGATTGGAGAATGAAGTCCTCGTGTACAGAAAGGAGATGACATCATTACAAGAGAGGCTTGACTCGGTGACTCATGTAAGAGGTTATAATGTGCCACCAAATGACAGGCTTTACTAATCTAACATTAGTGATACTGTGTCATGAAAATGGTCTTATCTCTTTCTCACATAGGTGTTTGACATGAGTGTTGAAGAACTGAGTGAAACTTTACTCCAAATTAAGGTCAGCTTGTGGAACACACGTTTTTTTCCCCCCAAGCATTTGTCACTTGACAGTTGTTTCATAACTAAACATTAAAATGCTAGCACAGGTCAGGTAGTAGCACGATGTCATTGTATTTGTTTGTGTTTGTGTTTGTGTCAGGCTTTCAGGCTTCAGAAGGAGAGCCAAGAGGGCATGCAATTATTGAGCTCCAATGGGAGAGGGGAAGACCCATATCGTGAGATGATCAATCTACAGGCATCCTATGCTGAGACAGTGTTTGAATTGCAGAAAACAAGAGACCTGCTATTGCTACAACACAGGATTAGTACCGATCTACAGGTTTATACCTCCATACACACATACCCGACGCACACACACACACACACACACACACACAGTTAATGTCTGCATACACACTAATGAACACAGATATTGGCAGACTCACTCAGTCATTCATCTCCATATACGCCAATCTCTCTTTCTGTTAAACATGTGATTGTACCTTTGTTTTGCCTTTGCAGGCTGAGCTGCAAACCATCATATTCAGAGCAGATACAGAGAAACAAGAGTTCCATAAAAAAGTTTCAGAGAAAGAGAGAATGCTGAAAAGCAGAATGAGGCAGATCATCACATTACAGGGTGAGTGTTGTTATGCAGGTGCTGTTTCTTAGTCAAGTCAACTTTATTTGTATAGCACATTTAAGAAAACAGAGTTGTATCAAAGTGCTTTGCAGTCAACTTAAGTAGATTTAAATTAAATGAAGACAAAAGGTAAAGGAAATAAAACAACAGAAACAAATAAAAAACAAGAAAAAAGTTAAAAGCGGGTGATGAAAAACAAACAATAAAACCAAAATGAATAGCAAGTTAGAATTAGGTCAAATAGAAGTAAATAAATATTAACAACCATAACAATAGATACGTTTACCAAATAAAACACAAAAAAGACTAACAGGTTAAAATTAAGAAAAGACTTGACCAAAACCATTGAACCTCTCACTGATCTTAAAGCACAAATAAAAGCACACTTACACAGTAGCCTACACAACATTCAGATCTCCCAATATGATCGTTTGAAATATTTATACTAATTCAGTTTCACCTTCAAGTTGAAGTTTAAATTTATATCATGTCTATTTGTCAGTAGAATCTGAACGCTTTCCAATGTAACCTCCTCTCACACAGACTCTCTCTGTGCCTTTGCTGTCAGGTGGTGTGTGCCAAGTGGACTTAAGCTCTCTTACATCTCCAGCTTACATGCTATATAACACTTACCTTAAATTAATCAAACCCGGATGACATTTGATGTATTTACAGTGGACTTTGAAACTAATGACTGAGTTGTCACCATAACCACCGTAACCTGGTAACAGGTTTAGCTTTCTAAGCCAACAGCTCCAACAACTGCAGCAGTAAAGAACACATTGTTTTACTAATGCAAAATTACAACACCCTTTAAAGTAACACTATGCAACAATTATACTTCAGGATTAGGGTTTGGATAAGCAGTTTTACCTTAAAAAAAAACAGCTTGAAAAAAATTGGGGCGCTACAATGACTTTTAATATGGAGAATCGTCTCCGTGCCATTGCCATACCAGGGTCCATAGGCATATAACCGCTAAATGTAAGATTGCCTAACACCACCCGGCTTTCTACTGTCTGCCGAACTAGTAAGTAGCTTATTTTCCGTCTTGCTTTGTCTTGTGTTGCACTTGCTTGATGTTTGACTGTGTTTGACAGTTGTTGAGTAACTAGTTTGTCATAATGTCAAAGTCTGCGCATTTCAAGAGATTTTGTTAGTTTTAGCCGCTAGCATATCGTTAGCGAATAGCAATTGATCCGGAATGCTTCTTTAACAGACATATACAAAAATATATTCCAATATGCAGTATTTAGAATCCATCATAGTGTGTTATCTTACTAGTGGATTCAGAATCACACAAGTACGCTTTACCCATCTACCATTTTCCTTTTTTTTTTTTTTACAATTTGGCAAGCTATGGCAAGTATAAATGTACTTGCCATTTATTTACAATGTAAACATCATGTTAAGTTTGAATATAACTGCAAGCAGCTGCCATCGGGGTCCAAACATTTTCATCCAGAGCCACCAGCCGCCAACCAATGATAGCACAACATTTTGCCAGTCTGCATACAAACATGCTGCATCTCTCCATTGGGCGAACAGCCCTTTTCCGAACCATATGATCGCACATGACATTTCACCATATAGGGCACAAAGTTTGGGGCACCAAGAGTCAGTGTTGCTGATTCATGGGTTTGCATGCTTGGAAAGTATCTTTTCCTCACCTCTCAACCTAATCTCAACCTCCTAACCTAAATATCTATAAAGATATGCAATACACCCTTCAAGTCCCACCTTTTTTATAAAGCAGTTTTTTTTATGTAAGTTTCAGTTTTTTCAAAAATTCTACGAAAGGTCTTTATTTGGCTGACAGAGGAAAGGAGAGAGGGAGAGGGGGACTGCCATGTACACACACACACTCACACACAAGCACACACATTTTCTTTACCCCTCACGCCCCCCACATAGTTTTCTGACAAGATCTGCTTGGTATGTGACCTTATGACCTCTGGCCATAAATCTCTTATTAATATGCATATTTGTATAACAGGTGTTCAAGGTAATATCTCTCTTGATAAATGATGATAAGAAAGACTTCCTCGAGGACAGTGTTAAATTGCTAAGTTCATAGGCCAGGTTAAATTGGTACATGTTGAATTGTATTCTAATACTTTTATCTTGATATCTTGATATCTTAAGTTGTACTGTAAATTATATCTGTAGTTGTACTGTAAATTATATCTGTAGTTTTACTGTAAATGTCTTAAGAAAGGTAGTGCTGTTGAAGTGATAAACATGTGCCCCTGATGACAACCATTATATTTGTATTCCAGCTCAGCTCAGGGAACTGGTGTACAGCCCTAAGGTCTACAAACGGACCACGCCGACAGAATACTCTTGGATGGGGAAGGATCAAGAGAATGTGTTTCCAGTTGAAGATGATAATGTAGTCTTTCAACTGCAAAGAGGGGAGTCTCTGCTTGAGGTTCATCTTCGAGGGGTGACCTTCACACCCCTTGGTCTAAGACTCATGGGACAGGCACAGTCAAGGGAATGCGGAATGCCCACGGAGCTCACGACCTTCTGCACATACTCTGTCCTGGATTTTGAGACCCATTCAACACCACTGGGGTCTGGAGTGCAGCCCCACTATGGCTTCACCTCTCGATATGCCTTGTCTATTTCTGACCTGGGAAAACTCGCAGGACAGGGGGGCATTATGACTGCAGACCTTCACCAGAAGCTTGGCGGGGTGCTCTTTGTAACCTGTGGCCGAGCACAGATCTCCTTGTTGGATGCAATGGAATACAGAGGGGAGCGAATAAGTGGTACTGCAAACATCACAGGTCAGTATATAAATAGTTTTTGATGAAGAAATAGTGTATGTGTCTTCATGAAATATTTTTCACATTAACTTAATATGTTCTCTTAGAAACACTCCCATGTAAATGTAAACTGCAAGTTTTTATACTTTTTTAAATTCAGAATTAATAATTGAAGCCTTAGGAAAAGACCCTCATTTCCAATGATGGCGAGGGTGCAAAGAAAAGAGCAGCACAACTGTGAAAAATTCTACATAACTAAAATAGAAAATAACAAAATAATACAAAAAATCTTAAAACTTTCATTGATAAAGGAGCAGTGATAAAATCAGTACACTAATAACAATAGTAAAGGATATTGAGAAGGAAGTAAAATAATAAAAGAAGTTAAAATTCAGAAGAAAAAAGTAAGAAAACCTTTTTGAAATTCCCTCACTGATGTAACTGTGCCCTGCTTCAGGGTTTCTGGAACTTCAAATGAGTGCTATTTTACAATAAAAGACAGTTTCCCCTTAGAATTGACAAAGAGGGGCTCATAAGGTTACTATTATAGGATGAGTGGCAGTATAAAGCAGGGAACAATGTCAATGATGGCATTTGTAAGTGTATAGGTAAACAGGCTGGTGTATATGATGTCTTGTAAGCAGAAGACTTCTTGCATCAGGCTTGCATACCATGCATAAAATCTGGGGCACTTCTGGACAATGCTGGACCAATGCCTAGTTTTGAGATGCCTGATCAAACATATGAGAGTAACATGTAAACACAGCAACCAAGTAGAACCATGAGTCCCAGGCAGATCTTACACCATGTCATTATATATTGTATTGGTTATTGCATTTGTCTTAATGATTAATACATATCTAATATGTACACTGTAAATAGGGAAGGATGGGGAAATCCTTGGGGTCTTGGAGATCTGGGTGCGACTGCAGCCCCCCACTGGACCAACCAAGTCTGTGCTGGAGAGAGCGGCAGACAGACAGCTGGAGGGACTAACAGAGACTAGGGTGACTCAGCAGCCACTGCACAGGAGAGAACATATCTATGAGGTATCGTTACAATTAAACCGTTTTCAATAAACACAAACTGTAGATTCACTTTTTAAATTAAATGTTAATGCTTATAATTTTCAGTAAACCATCAATTAAATTAGCCTTATTAATTAAATAGCTAACATAAAGGCCAGGTGTGCATTGCAAACGCTAGCCAGCTGTTTCTTTTGGCGGTTACTATGAGATTTTATTTAGACTAGAGTTGGCTGAACTGATGGATCAAAAGAGTGCTTTCTTTTTCCCCTCCACAAATTGTTAACCAGAAAGCTAGCTAGACAGCAACTTTAATGAGTCAAGTTGGTTACAGTCAGACATTCCAATCATTAAGGTTAAACACTTGGTGCAGCATAATAGGAATCTGCCCCATTCTCAATACTAATATGTATGGTCAGACAAGGATCATCACGCAGCCGTGGTGTCACCTCTATGGTCAGATCAGGATCATCACACAGCCGTGGTGTTATCTCTATGGTCGGACCAGCGGGTGCGCTGACAGTGATAGTCATTTCTGATTATACTATTGTGTGACTATTCTCACATTGCAGCCCTTTACTTAGATACGATTTAGAAATATTTGTATTTTAGGTGTTTTATACGGCCTAGTGTTGAAGTAGCATTAATCACTATGATAAAGTGATACATTGCACCCTGTGTGTGTATGTTTGTATTTATGTTTGTATCTTGTATTTTTTGGGGGGTCACAGGAGCTGCAGAGATATGATATGGGATCACCCAATGAACTGGAGGTGGTGCTAGATCGCTGTATTGGTCTCAGTGCCCGCTGGCCGGAGCTGCTTCCTGATGCATACTTAACATACCAGCTGTTTGACCTGCCACCTCATTCATCTCCCATCATACACTCCAGTGCAGATCCTGTGTTTGAAGACGTGGCAAGTTATTCAGTCACTATGACCTCAGATGTGTGCGAGTACCTGTGCCGCACCAAACTGTGGGTTTACTTGTTTGATGAGAGTGAAGATCAGATTCCACCTGCTTACTTGGCCAAGACGTCCATCCCACTGCAGACCCTGGCAACTGGTAGACCAATAAGAGGTGTGTACTCGGAACTCAGAGGTAGTGGGGGGGTGGGTGCGGTAGATTTTGGACAGATTCTATGTTCTATATGTAGATGTGTATATATATAACATTATTTTGTTTATCCATGTTAGTGTTGTTTCCTAGTCTATTATATTACAGACTCAATGTTTGAGCAAATCCGTCCACAACTCACAACTGCTGATTTCTACTGACAACATCCATTATGCAGTAAATAACTGAAACGCTTGACTTCTCTAGTGCCAGGCAAAACACTCTTACACTCAACTCTTCTTTTCGGCTCTCAAACCTGCTTCATCCTGACTCTAACAATGCAGTAGGGGAAATGTAGAATATATTAATAATAACAATGAACTATATTTTGAAACAGACACATTTTCCATTCTTACACGAGCATCACGTAATTAACGATTACTCAATGCTAATTGCTAAAATTTCCCTCGGGATTAATAATGTATCCATCTAATCCAAATGAATTAAAAGCTTTGACCAGGACTATTACGCTTTGTTGGATGAAAGACATATGAAAGACATATTGTTTTAATGTCTACATGAACACAAAGAAAGACTTGGGATCCTATGTGGTAACACACCCAAAGGCAGGTACCCAGTGTACCCACTCAGTAATCAAGCCTATTAGAGGATGCCATGGTAACATCTATGGTGTGAGTATTAAC
The DNA here is from genome assembly GCF_963457725.1 of Sprattus sprattus. NCBI lineage: Eukaryota > Metazoa > Chordata > Actinopteri > Clupeiformes > Clupeidae > Sprattus > Sprattus sprattus. Next base: position 37,352,891 of record NC_137924.1, read on the forward strand.
TATGATAATGTTTGTGTTTATAGGAGATTACATGCTGTGGGACTCAACTGGAGGTACCAGGGGAATTGTTCGAGTGTCACTGAGATGGAAGTACCCATTTCAGTCAGTGAAAGCACCACAATATTACAGAGAGAGGGATCAACCAGAGAGGGAAATACCAGAGGTCAAAAGGAAGGTACTGGCTGACAAAGGACCACATGCAACAATGAGGCCAATTGCAAAACCTAGGTTAAAGGTAATTTTTTCATATGAATTATGTTATGCTAAATATATGAACTATTAGTGTTTCCTTTCCTTTTTGTTATGATGTTCTTGTTGCTTATCTCAGGTGTAGAATAGTTTACCAGTCTGTCCACTACGGCAATGGGTTCATCCCCATAACTTCCCTTGTGTATACTTTCGATAAGCAGGACACAGCTCTTAACTGAATTCTCTATTTGACACCAATGAGCTGATCTAATGTAGTATGCTTTGGCTGGCGGAAACTTGAGAAACTAAAGATTAATGATGTAGCGGGTCCTTTAAACCCTAATGACAACAAAACGCAACGCCTGCATAGAATGAAAAGTTTTCACAGTTAGCACAATATAGTTGTTGTCTATCCATGGGGAAACAAACTCCACCCACCATAGCAACACACCCACGTAAATTGCCTGTTGGCCTGTTTTTGTTCATAAAAAACTCTTAGATCATTGTTTTGCTACCCCAGAAAAAAAGAGATAGCCCCCAAGGAGTATGAACAATGTTTTTTCTTTAATTTTTATTATTTTCCACATTGTAGATTAATACTGAAGACATCAAAACCCATATGGAATTATGTAGTAAACAAGAATGTGTTAAACAAACCAGAATAAAAACAAACCTTCCCCTCTAAACAGGGAGCCATCAGAGTTGAGCCAGAACTGGAGCGGCATGACAATGAAAGCAGCAAAGGTAACTCTTTTTGTAGCATCTTCATGGGTTACCTTATGGGGAGGTTATGGACTCATTGGCACCACTGCTAAATTCTCCTGCCATTCTGAATGTTCTTACTCCTACGTTTGTCTACGTGCGGGAATTTTATATTTGCATCACCTCCAGACCTTTCGGAACGGAAGTTGCTGAAGGAATTATAATATGTTAAACGGTAAACGGTTTGGTAGATACAAGCTCGTATTTCCTACAATTCCTGTGTTTTCATTTCACCTGTTGAAAATGTTGAACTTATTACTTGCAGCCTGTTAATGAGTGACTTATAGATTCTTCTACCACTTCTAATTATTTGTCATATTTGTATCATATATACATCCATATTTCTCCTGTGCATCAGATCATGAGGAAACTGAAGCTTTAGACTCTGACAAATCAAGATCCTCCAGTAGCAGTGATGTCATCATTATTCCACCATCATTAAAACCAAAGAGGAAGGTACAGGAAGTATGAAAGTAGTTTAGATATGAATTTAGGAGTTAAAAAACCTATGAATACTGCATTTACAGTTTTTGCAGATATCTTACATTAGGTTTAGTTAAGGTTTAATTTAAGATAGAAACTCATTTGTTCTGTGTCATTTGTCTCAGGGGGACAAATTTAGAGTGGAGATTCTTTCACTTTCATTTGATCCCAATTCCCGGATTGCCTTGGACAAATCTGTACAACGCGTGTATGTAGAGTACCGTCTCCTTGGTGTTCCTATGGAAACAACAGAGACACCATTGTCTCTGCGTAAGCCAACTGATGGAGAGGAAATCCATTACAATTTCATAAGGGGTAAGAAACCAAGTCTTGAAATTAAGTTTTAGGTCATGAAAGGTGTCCACATTTACAGAATATGGCACACGCATATTTAGGTATCTTTATGTACAATGGAGCATTCTGGCCTAACATGAGGCTGGTAGTACACCATAACCTAGGAGTTTCCATGTAGGGAAAGCCCGAGGCTCCTCTTAGCAACCACAGACATGACAAATGTACTATTAATGACATGACAGTTTTGGCAATGTTGAGATAGAGCGTTCTATAGATAACAGCCTTCTGACAAAGAACAGCACAGCTGGCACTGATAAAGTCTGGCTAGCTTGCTAGGTAATATGTTTTGACGATATATTGACGTATTTAACAACGTTGTGCGGTAACAGCTGTACATTTTCACTGGGGTTTGTGTCTAGAGCACAAAACCACAGAGTGGCTAGCCAGGCTGGCTAATAGAAAATGTAGTTGTGTTCATCTTACTTTGCATTAGTTATGATGAACCCTCGAATTACATTTGAGGTTGCTTGCTCTACTCGAAAACTAAAATATAGAAAATGGTACTCCACCAAAAAAAAGTTTCACTTCAACACCATTTCTAGAACAACAGAAAACACAATGTAGTTAAACACTCTGTTCCTACAACCTGTAAAATAAATGCTTTTATGACCTTTTTCAATAACAAAATGATATCAATATGGGAATGACCAAGTAGTCTCTCAGGAAGCACTGGGTCCCCCTCTGCAACATCTCCAATATCTGGTGTACTGCTAGAATCGTATCTCCCTGAACTCACTTCCCTAATACCCTTATCTAAATGATCAACGTGTTTACTAGACTCCATCCCTTCAAAGCTACTTAACCACCCATTGCCCTTAGTGTCTGCTGAATACCTGTCCTTTATCTTGAACTATTTTTGTCCTTGCAGGACCAATGCAAATACATTTGTTTCATAATTCAAAATGTATACAGGATGCTCGTAAGAGAGATGTGGTTAACCCAGATTAGTATTATACATATAATGTATTTGTACAATCAAAGAGCCAAAGAAACAGGTGTGGTATGATAAACAAAAAACTACACAGGACCGGATCAGCGATACTGGTGATCAGTGATACTGTCCATTATGCCACCACACATACCATACTTGTCAAATAATGTATATAAAGTGTTATCTTTCATTCTGTTTCTCCCTATTTGTATTCCTATTTCCATCTTTGTTGTGCTTCCTTAAGTGATATATGTGGACAGTGCCGAGTCAGCACCTCTCAGACACTACCTGTACACTATGTTGGAAGGAATGGATCCCAACCAGGGGAGGTAAGACTGTGCTGGCTACAATAGTTATGGGCATATACGTACAGTGCCCTTCACAAATATTGGCACCCCTAGTGAATATGAGCTAAACAGGCTATAAAAAATATGTCTTTGCTGTTTATCCTCTCAGTCTTTCACTCGAAATATACACAAAAATCTTACTTTTTCATTGAAGTAAAATTATTAAAAGAAAAAAAAACATTGACATTAAATAAATATTTTCCACCAAAACATGTGTGCCACAATTATTGGCACCCCTTAATGTAATGTTTTGTGCAGCCTCCATTTGCCAAGATAATAGCTCTGAGTCTTCTCCTATAATGCGTGATGAGGTTAGTGAACACAAGGCACGGGATCTGAGACCATTCCTACATACAGTATCTCTTCAGATCCTTCATAATCTGAGGTCAACGTTTGTAGACTTGGCTACAGCTCATCCCACAGATTTTCTATGGGGTTTAGGTCAGGGGACTGTGATGGCCATGGCAAAACCTTTATTCTGTGGTTGGTGAACCATTTTTGTGTTGATTTTGAGGTGGGCCTAGGATCATTGTCCTACTGGAAGGTCCAACCACGGCCCATTTTAAGGCTTACTAGAGGGTGCTGTTAGGTTTTCATTTAATATCTGCTGGTATTTGATGGAGTCCATGATACCATGTATCCTAACAAGATGTCCAGGGCCTTTGGAAGAAAAACAGCCCCACAACATCAAAGATCCGCCACCATACTTCACATTGGGTATGGGGTGCGTTTCTATATGGCTATCTTTCTGTATACGCCAAACCCACCTTTGATGTTTGTTGCCAAAAAGCTTTAATTTGGTCTCATCTGACCATATACAGTGGGGAAAATAAGTATTTGAACCCCTGCCGACTTCGCAAGTTTGGCCACTTGCAAAGAAATGTGTGATCTAGAATTTTAATGGTAGGTGTATTTTAACAGTGAGAAACAGAATATCAACAAAAAAATCCAGAAAACTGCATTTTATAATATTTATGACTTTATTTGCATTTGATGCAAAAAATAAGTATTTGAACCCCCAAGCAAACAGCAAGAATTCCGGCTCCCAATGGCCAGTTATGTGCCCAAAAAGCACACAGATTAGTCCTCATTAGGTCTAACAAGGTATACCTGATCTCAACTGGTGACCTGTATAAAAGAAACCTGTCCAAAGAATCATACTTCACACCTTCAACCTCACCACCATGGGCAAGACCAAAGAGCTGTCCAAGGACGTCAGAGATAAGATTGTAGACCTGCACAAGGCTGGAATGGGCTACAAAACCACCGGCAAGCAGCTTGGTGAGAAGCAGATAACTATTGGTGCGATTATTCATAAATGGAAGCAACACCAAACAACTGTCACCCGCTCTAGGTCTGGGACTCCATGCAAGATATCCCCTCGTGCGGAATCAGTGATCATTCGAAAGGTGCAGAATAACCCCAGAACTACACAGGGGGAGCTTGTGAATGATCTCAAGGCAGCTAGGACCAGAGTCACCAAGAAAACCATTGGCAACACACCACGCCGTAATTTTTTGAAGTACTGCAGCACTCGCAAGGTCCCCCTGCTCAAAGAAACGCATGTACAGGGCCATCTGAAGTTTACCATTGCACACTTGAATGATTCTAGGGAGGATTGTGAGACATAATGTGGTCAGATGATACCAAAATCAAGCTCTTTGGCATCAACTCGACTTGCCGTGTTTGACAGGGGGGGGAATGCTGAATATGACCCCAAGAGTACATCATACCCACCATCAAGCATGGAGGTGGAAACATTATGCTTTGGGGCTGTTTCTCTGCCAAGGGTACAGGAAGACTCCACCGCATCAAGGGGACTATGGATGGGGCCATGTAACGTGGAATATTGGGCTTGAACCTCATTCCCTCATTCCCTCCCATTGAAAACACAATCTTAAAGATTTGGAGAGGATCTGGAAAGAGGAGTGGACCAAAATCCCTCCTGAGATGTTTGTAAACCTGGTGACCAACTACAAGAAACGTCTGACATCTGTGCTTGCCAATAAGAGTTATTCCACCAAGTTATTTTTGTCGGTCAGTTTTGGGGGTTCAAATACTTATTTTTTGCATCAAATGCAAATAAAGTCATAAATGTTATAAAATGCATTTTTCTGGATTTTTTTGTTGATAATCTGTTTCTCACTGTTAATATACACCTACCATTACAATTATAGATCACACATTTCTTTGCAAGTGGCCAAACTTGTGAAATCGCAAGGGGTTCAAATACTTATTTTCCCCACTGTAACTCTGTCCCATTGAAAGTCTGACCTACATTTGGCGAACTGTAGGCGCTTTAGTTTGTTGTTGATTGACAGCAGAGGCTTTTTTCTGGCAACCCTCCGAAACAACTTGTGGTGATGTAGGTGGCGTCTGATGGTAGTTTTTGAGACTTTCTGACCCCAAGACTCAACTAACCTCTACAATTCTCCAGCTGTGATCCTTGGAGATTACTTTGCCAGTAGAACCATCCCCCTCACTGTGCGTGGGGTCAATGTACAGACACGTCCTCTTCCAGGCTGATTCTTAACATCTCCTGTTGCTTTAAACTTCTTAATTATTTCCATGATAGTGGAAATGGGTATTTTCAACTGTTTTTAGAGATTTTCTTGTGTCCATTTCTTTATTTGTGCAGCTCAACAACTTTTCGTCGCACATTGTCACTGTGTTATTTTATTTAGGTCTTTTCCTGTGTCACCTCATATTTGTACGCCAGTGGAACTGGAAGACATGGTTGACCTCATAAGAGTTCCTTATCAAACAGGTGAACTTAAAAATGTAAAATATGACTAGAAATATACTTCAGTTAGATTTTAATTAAAGATTTTTCTACGGGTGCCAATAATTGTGGCACACATGTTTTGGGGGAAAATATTTATTTAATGTCAACTGTTTTTTCTTTCTTTCAATAATTTTACTTCAATGAAAAGGTAATAATTGTGTGAATATTTTGAGTGAAAATCCAAGAGGATTAACAGCAAAGACATATTTTTTTTATAGCCTGTTTAGCTCATATTCACTAGGGGTGCCAATATTTGTGGAGGGCACTGTGTGTAAAGGGCAGTACAACTCAAATACACATTTCTACTGCTAAGAATACTGATAAAGGGCTTTTAATGCCATTCTATGCTTTTTAAAGTTAATTAATGTGAAACTGGTCCCTTTACAAGCGCTTTTTGCGCGAGGTTACACCTGCCTATATGGACTGCTTAAGATCCAAAATAAAGAGAAAATAAGGATCTAGTTATATTGCCACTGATATTGTTATGGGATAAACTGCAGTGGGCTTGCAAGATGGCTAAAATTAGGTGTTTTAGCTAGGGATTGTATACACATCTTTAATATAAATGTAATTTCTGTCATTCAAATACTGTGCAGTGAATAATAGCGTTGCTGTGACTGCATACCTCGACATTCACTTTATTTAAGGTAGCTTGTGAGCCATATATTGGAAGGAAAAGGTTTTAAATATATATTGTGCGACATGTTTTACTGGAAGGAAAAGGCTTTAAACTCCATTGTCACTATGAAAAAGTCCAAATTTAATCAAACTGATTTTACATTAAGTAAACGACATTGTTACAAAATGCCACAAAAATCACCAAGTATAGAAGGAAAATACACCCTTGAGAAGTTGAGTATTTAGGATGCATGTTTATCTTGTCATGTAAGATCATTATATAAACTTCAATATCATACTGGTGCTTAAGTTACCTTACAAGAATTTTAGAGTAATGGACCCCAACTCTTAAAGGATATTGTACAGACAAGCCAAAAACTGATTAAAGAGAAGAGACTATCCCTACATTGGTTTGCATTATGTGCTTTCAATTTGATGTCATGCAATGCTGTTCACACTGACATCTGTGCTGCACATGACTAACACCTAAGAGCTAGGCCTGTAGTTGGGCTGTAATATCATTAACTTTACATATGTTTCACCCCATGTAGGCTGAAGTTTACTGTTGTAAGTGAGCCACTAAATGAACAAGAAGAATGTATTGATGTTGGATATGCCTATCTGGATTTAAAGGACTTACTGTTAACTGGGAATGATATCACGGAGAAGCCAATTGACAGTAAGTTGTTGATATATTTTTCTTGATGATTTATTTGATAAATGTGTTCGGTAACACTTTATAATTAGGTGTGTTAAGGGGTGATCGTGGTTCAGTAGATAGAGGAGTCGCTCCTGATGTGCAGGCTGGCACCTTAGATAGAAGCATCTGCCATCACTGTATGAATGGCAAGATGTCTGAGGCATTCATCTTTAAAGCCCTTTAAGTGCTCTATGAGTACAACAGCGCTATAGAAATGCAGTCTATTTAATAAACCATTTACAAAGTAGTACCAAACAGTAAGTCTGATATTTACACTTAAACTTACACTTACCAAACAGTCAGTTTGATATTTACACTTAAAAAAGGTTGGGAATGCCCTTAATTCATGCAAAATACATTTATTAAAACTATAAACTTATAAATGGATGGTTTATTATTTTGAAAGATAATAATAAATGGCTGATGATTAATTAATGCCTTCAATTTATTGAGTTCTTTGCAGCCTAAAGTAAGTTCTATTTTTTATTTAAGCTTATAAATGATAAAGTATTTAGCAGACACTTGTATGGCATCCTGCGGGGTATAGAGCTCAGGTCTACCACTTGAAAGGCAGCAATACTAAATATCTAATGAACTATTTGGTAATACCTTGTCAATGGTTTATTAACAATGGTTTATCAGAAACATGGCAGAGGAATTCATACACGTATCAGGATAAGCATGCTAGCATACATTTGGCAAATATGGCATGTGACACAATACATAGACCATACAGTAAGATGGTATACAGTAGACATGATACATACAAAATGAATAGTAGATAAGATATGAAGAGGGCATAAAGTATTATACAACAGCTTAGTGGACATACAGTGTGCTAGTAAGGTTACTATTGCAAGGGTTAGTAGAATGAAACTTATGTTAATGGTGGCAATTTTTTATACATTAGGGTTAATGTTATTTTCTGAGACTTTAAAATGAAATTGTGGCCAGCATTTTCCACATGCCATAATTACTGATATTTTTTTCTTTTTTAACTTCCTTTGAAATCAACAGAGCACAGATTTTGCGAGGGGTTTGCATACAACTGCATAGTGTGAAAGATCACCCTATTTTTCTTAAATTGTTTATAATCCTGCCTTGGTCGAGGAGAGAGATTGAGAAAATGCATTGCTGGCAGTGAAATGTCAAATTAGGACTTTGTTCATGTTCAGTTGTATTTGGATGATGTCATCACATGCTATGATATGTTCTTTCTCACTCACGCAGTTTTAAGCATGAGTGAAGACGAAGAGGTCATGGGTCAGCTCAAAGTTTCCTTGGAAGCAGCTACAGCCTTGACTGGGATTTACCAAGAATACTTGAGAAGAGAGAGTGACGAATGATAAAGCAGACATTTAAAGCACACCAACTAAAATACTGGATCACAACAGCAAGAATCTTTACTGAAGGAGGAGTTATCCATTAGTCAGTGAAACTATTTCTTGCTATGCTCCGCACTAAAGTAGTGATTATCAAGGATATTGGGAGGACTTAGAGCAGGGTAAGGCTGATATCATTTAGCGAGGTAGATGCTGAAAATAACACAACGAAGGAAAACAAACATCTGATTAAATGTTTCTACCTGGGCACCTGCAGTTGTGACGTCAGTAGAGTCGGGTCAGTAGAAACTGATGGAGTCATGAATAAAGAATGCAGTGCAGAAATCTTTTCCCTGACACTTGGATTATCTAATGTCTCTGTAAATGATTATAATATAATAAATAAACTAACCATTGACTGCACTAAATACTGTAATAAACAAATGGGTTTATACAGTAACAACTTAGTTGAACTTTGTTGTGATTGTCATGTATTAACAATAGCAACATAACACTCATAGCTCACTGGAAGTAATCTATCATCTAAAGTATTGATGGTGTCTGCCATATTTTATGTATGTATTCACTGCAAAATTTGGTTAGGGTTATGGAGGAAGGTTTGTAGCAGCCAATTATGTAATAACTGCCAGTGACAAAATCATTTCCATTCTTAATTCAACGTTTTAATAAAATAAATAAAGAAGCATATACAGTAACAACTTACTTGAACCTTCTTGTGATTGTCATGTATTACTAATAGCAACATGACACTCTTAGATCACAGGAATGTAGTGTAATTACGACAAAGTTTTGTCGGGCTTATGAAGGAAGGTTTGTAGTAGCCAATAGTATATAAAGTAATAATATATAATAATGTAATAATAATAATGTTTTCTGTTCTTAATGTAATGGAGGCCAATAATGTAATAACATACCAATATTGTAATAACATTTCTGAACCAATATCATAATAACTTTTAGCGCAGAATAGCTAACAGCCTAACATCCTTCATAGTCTACTGTGTATAGCCTACTGTGGTTCAGGATTTATTTTCATGAATAAAAACTTTTCCAAAATATGCCCCACTGCTCTGATTTTTTTTCACAAATTGGTATTTTTTATTTAAGAACACAGGCATTGATATCATATTATACAACATTGTCTGTGTTTGCAAACATATGTGCTCCCACTTCATTTAGTACTCAGTGTCTAACCATAATGTGTGTATATGTGTGTGTGTGTGTTTTCTCAGGGGTAGTATTACAGTTCAGGAGTTAGGATTGGTTTTGAAGCAACTAAATTTGAAAGAAGCAACAGTAAGGGTTAGTGCTCTGGAACTCTGACATTTGATTATACAATAACACCTAAACACAGTGATAGAAGTATATTCTTACAGTAATGAAACCCAGGCAATAATATAATAAGCAGCCAATAATGTAATAGCTGATTAAAATGTTACAAAATGTTATACATTATTCGTTCAGAAACTTTATTACATTATTTGTACGTTCATACAACCATCAGCTTTTATTACATTAACAACAGAAAAGTATCAATTTATTTGCCATTATTACAAATTTGGCTGCTTCAAGTTAAGTGCAACCGAATATACTTTATACTTACTTGCGAGTGCAAAGGCAATAAATAGTTTTTGGAATCACTCTTTTTGTCTCACCCTCCCTGTTCTGAAAATTAAGCGTGTTGGATTGCTCAGGAAGGATGGATTGCTACTTACAGTTTTTCACTGTTGCTAAAACCCGTTTTTCAAAACAGTAACGTCTTTCTCAAAACTGCACACAGAAAATTGAAAACCTCACACACAAAATGCTAAACCTGACACTCCCTTTGCAAGATGACTCTTTGCTATCAAATCTCTTAACTGTTCACAAAATGGAACTCGTGTTTTCATTTGGTACACACAGCCATATTTTCAAAACACACACACATACATTCATTTAGTACACACAGCTAAGCATTTGCTGCACACTACCAAGCATTTACAGCACACAGAAGTGAAAAATTGAAAACACAATCATCGAAACACACCATATTACTGTAATGACAATGACTCATTGAGCCATTTCTCCTTTTGTAAAATGTATCAGTGTAGGCCTACATTTTTCATAGTCAAACATAAAACAGCAATACCGTTGTTCTCACAACCCATATTTACAATTTCAGTCTCCTGTTCCACCAAACACTAGATTGTATTGACATAAAATTGTATACAAAATGCTTATAGTTCTTTTCAATTGCTTACACACATTTTTTGAAAGCATGCCTCGTTTTCTCAAAACTCTTAACACAAATCCCAAAACAACTAACAAAAAATGCTAAACCCTTTAAATCTCCTGGAAAATGCTACTTTGCTTTAAAAAAATATTGAAAGTGTGTTTTCTTCCTCCACAGTGTGGTTCTCTTTCAGTCCTGCAAAATACAAATACTGTGAGCACACTATATTCTATTGATATGCAGTATTACAGTACACAAGGCAAACAGATTTCGTACTTGTTCTCCATCCTGAAGGTTCTAATGAAAAACCATGAAAACATGGTCTACCACAGCGGCCCAAATGTCATTAGAGATAACCATTTCCTTCTTCTTTCTCCTCCTCCTCCCCCTCCTTCTTCTCCTTGTCCTCCTCTTCCTTCTCCCTGTCCTCCTACTCCTCAACCACCTACTCCTCCTCCTTCTTATCCTCCTCTTCCTCCTCCTCTCACTCTTACCCCTCTCCTTCTCTGATTGTCGATCTTTTCAAAGTTTTCAATAGTTTACCAAACAAAACAGAGGCACTTTTATGGTGCCGTCCTCACTGCAAATTGGTCAAAAGACCTGAAAGTTTAGAGATTTGACTATTTGTGTCTTGCAGGTTGATGCTTTGAGATTTTACTTGAAAATTGTGTGCAACAACAGAACTTTGTGTACAGTGTTTTGACAACAACGTGATGTGTAATTGACATCAGTGTGTTCACAAGGAAAATCAGAGTCTAATGTAGATAAGGGAATCTTAAGTATTTCCCACTTGGGGCGAGCGATTGATACATGACGTGAAGGTTGTGCAGATTGTGCCGAATTTTCGCTTTTTACTTCTTAACAATAGTGAAAAACTGTAATATAGTTGTGAATCTTCACTTTCCTCAAAATGTAATTAGATTATGATTCAAAGGGAAACGATTTGGATTCTCGATGCATAACGCTTAATCTTGTCCTTTATGTTCTTTACTCATAAATACAATGTATAATGACTCAAACTTTATTAAACAGCTGTTTTAAAATATGATTGGCTATATACAGTATGTATACATAGATTGATAGTTTTGATTGCATTACATGATTAAAACATTTTTTTGAAGCGCACAATCCTATTTTAAAGTAGCCTACACTTATGTGAATAAGTCCACCAGAAAGTTTTGACTTTCATATCGAATTAAGTCAAATGCCTATTTTAATACGTACATATCTATTTTGCAAATAGATAGTCCCGGGAGGAGCAACAGGCAGAGATGAGATGAGGGTTAACTGCTTAAACTAAAGACTTGACACAAAAAGTCTAACAGATGTGGTGAAGGTACTTGAAGGTGAAGGTCCTTCCTGGTCCTTCCCTGCACTGAGGTGCTAGTGTGTACATTGAATAAATGAGATCCACCAACACTAGTGTTCACTAAATGCATGACCATAATGTGGTAGACGACTTTGGAGAAGGAGTACCACAAAGCTCATCTCCAAGAATCATTCTAGTGATATTACTACCCTACCCTACTACAAAGAGCACTCAACCACTCTCCCTCAACCACCACAGGGTCAAACACATTTAATTGATGAATGAGATGGCATATTTTTCATTAATTTACCAATAAATGTGTTTTTTCTTTCAGTCTTATATTTATTATTATTATTGTTCATGTTTTTGTTGCAACATTGGCAAAGACCTGTGGATGAGGATCTCCTTGTGATGGACCAAAAGTGCAGTTCAATGGGTGTGCTGGCAAAGAAGCTCATGGCTGCCAATGCTGATTCCTTCGTCATCTGGCACTCGTCATCTCTGGCCTCGACTACTGGAATGCCATACTGACCAACCTCTTTTGATCAGTCAAAAAGGGTTGTCCACATCACTGTTTATCTTTATGCAGTGGCAAAAAGGTGAAGGCACTGATGTTTGCCTGCCTCAACACCCACCTATCTTAACTCCCTCTTACACACATTTTATAGATGTGTGTGTTCTGCGTGCAGTCCAGACTGCTTCCAGTCTGATCAGCCCCACATCATGACATGCTGGAGGTCCCCAGTGTGAACCCTGACATAGACCAGTCATTCCAAGAGACTGTTTCAAAGTCACCCCCACTGCTGTGTCAGTGAGATTACCATAGTCCATATTTACTTTTTAACAATTACTATTTAATAGCTGTACGAATTCAGGAAATGAAGTTGATATTTGGGGGGAATTATTAGTATTTTAAGATATTACTAATATAACAGACATAATATCCAGTTGAATCCATTAAGATGTCATCCCCTGGTGAGTTAGATATGGATTCCGAGCAGCCAAAATGACCAATTTTTTTACCTCAGGGACACAAACATCAATAATTTGTAACAAAAACCAACAGTTGAAATGCTCAAACTTCATGATATGACCAGGGAGGCACTGAAGAGTTGTTACTGACTGACCCAACACCTTTTCGGATACAGAGCTAGAATGTCTTAGAATTTCACTGAAAACAGAAGATAGCACGATAACCAATCCCAAGAAAGAAACTATGTACAGTAGGCACTTAAAAATCACATTTTATTTTCACCTGTTGGAAAGCAAATCACACCGACCATTTCAGTTGGACAAGATCAGCTTCAGGTGAGGAGCTCTTCATCTTGGACACATGGCATGCCGACCTCCATCCACAGGAAGGTTGACCCCTGTGATGAAGGTTGCAGCATCTGATGCCAGGAAAGCAATGGAATGAGCAACTTCATCCGCCTCCCCTGGTCGTCCGAGGGCATGGGTCACCTTGCACTTTTCTAGGAACTGATAGTAAGATTAGGAAAATGAAAATAGTCATCTTAATATATCTTAAAGTACAGTATAGCATACTCTGAATATACGTACTGTCAGCAGTGTCTTCTGGCATAGATGTGTTGTTTAAAGCCTACTCTATCGACTAGGCTTGTCAACTAACTGCAGAAAGTTTACAAAATGAAAGTATAAACCGCACATAGACAATATACCATCACTGCAACAGAGATAAGGTGTTCAGTACCAAATCAGTACCTTTGCATATTCCTCTTCATTCAAACCAGCACGTTTGTGAACTTCAGTTATAATCACTCCTGGGCTGCAAAGAATATCAAGATTTATAAATAAAATGTTAAGTTCAGTTACAACCTTAATATGTTTTCACAAATAACAAAATATGTTTAACAATTGTTTGTTCACAAAGATAAAAATACACATACCAGACTGAATTGACCCGCACTTGCTTCTCAGCCAGTTCTACGTAGAACAAAACAAACCATATAGAAGACAGAATACACCTCACATACAGCATTTATTTACAGTTACTTGAACACACAGAAATTGATAATTTCTTACCAAGTGCTGTGCAGCGAGTGAACTGGTCAATGGCTGATTTAGACATACAGTAGGCAAGGACACCAGGAAACTGAGGTATAACCAATGAGAGTAGATACAAGAAATCAACATAAGAATTATTTGCTATACTTATTATCATATTACATATTATATATGCAAAGACATATCCCATACGGCTGATCAGAATGTTTCAAAAGGTTCCGTTGATTTGATCTGGCCGCCCCAACGTTTGCAGTTCTGCTATTTCTGTATAATGACTGCTGCGAAAAATGAATGGCTGTCATTGGCAACGGGATTTTGTGTTTCTAATTCAGATCTTTCATACCATTCTGAAAGTACTCCGGTAATTTAACGTAACGGACAGTCATTGTTACTTTAAGTCAGCAAGTGATGGGTTGCTAAAACGGCAACCAAATCATTAAAAATAGGTATTTTGGAGGAACGTCTTCATTGTTCTGGCAAGTAACAGTATAATAAGCAGGATAATGTATAGTCCGACGGTCATTATTGAAAAATAAATCCCTTCAGGACAAAACAAGACCTGTTCATCCCGTCAAGATTTATTTTTCGATAATGCCCGCTGGACTTCACATTATCCCTTGCAAAACTGTCACCAGCTTTCTCAGTTATGACCCTAGCCAGACAACAGTATACACATGTGCACACCTACCGATCTCTGCCCATTGACACTTGAAACATTCACGATAGAGCCTTTTGTCTTAATTAAATGAGGCACACAGAGTTGAGTCAGGTGGAACACAGACCTGCAACAGAAACAGATAAATAAGTAGGTCTGAAAAGAGGAAATTCACTTATACAAAGTATTCAACCCCCCCTAGAAGTCATCACAAAATATGCCAACACATATTTTCCCAATCTGTATTTTTACTGCAAACATATATGCTCTAGTATATTTCCAAAGGCAATATAAGTTATTAGCATCTGGGTGTGATGAACTTTCACTTTCCTCTTATGGATTCAATAGTGCTCAATTGGGCATCACTAAAAATAAACTAAAAACTGGTTTGAAGTGACAGAGGAATTACTTTGTGTGAAAACAATGCAAGGTCGTACCACAGCTAAGGATGTATTTAAGCAACTGTGTGAAACAATGGAGCATGCTGGTCTGTCATGGAAGTCGCTCCGAGGAATGACAGGGACAAACAGAATTGGTGGAGGAAGGTGCAGATAGGGCAATTACTTTGCACTGCATTATCCATCAGCAGGCACTCTGCAGCAAATGCATGACGTTTGAGAATGTGATGTCTATCATTGTCAAATGCATTTGAGGAAATCTATTCAGCATATGGCGATGTTCTGTACTTCACAGAGGTACGTTGGCTCAGCTGGGGGAATGTCCTGAAAAGGTTTTTTGAGCTGAGAAGAGGTGAAGACCTTCATGCATGGCAGGATGGATCTTCCTGAGCTTGATGATCCCAGCTGGCTGATGGACCTAGCTTTCCTCATTGACATCACGCAGGAGCTGAACGCACTCAATCTAACCTTGCAGGGCCCAGGCCAGCTTGTTTCTTTGATACCTTTCCTGAGATGCTGAGTAAGAGTGTCCACTCAATGTGGTCATACGTTCTCAAGTTAATGCCTACGGGACTCCCTTGCCCATGCCCACACCTAACCAACTTGTAGACAAAAAGCTCACACACAAACAGTACCACCCCATCTACATCTGAGTATCAGTACATATAGTAGCTTTAAAGATTCTCCTGTAGATGGCGTGTTCACTTTGATCCCTGATTTACACCCAGACCATCAGTTCACTTAAGCCTTTGATAAGGGGTGGAGTGCATATTATCAGTTCACTTAAGCCTTTGATAAGGGGCGGAGTGCATACTATGAAGGTTGTATGGGCTATTTCTTTAAAAGTTTGAAAGATGTTTATGTGTGGACTTATTTTTCCTAATTGTTATTTGTTTAATTTGGATGAACATGCATTTTTGTTGTTATTTATGTTCTGGGTCTGCATTAAAAAAAAAAGGAATAATTGCTTGAGACAATTTTATTGTTTTGGCGCTATATAAATAAAATTGAATTGAATTGAATTATTACTGCAGCTTTTGAAATGTCAAAGCATTCTCCATAAAACTGATGTCATGGGAAGTCCATCTGTCTGAGAAGAAACTCCACCTTTTTCCAGCATTCAGGTGTGTTGTAGGGCATAGCATTCAGTAGTGAGAAGTATGTTGATGCCATTGAGAAGCTAAAGTAGGAATTTCAACGGTGGATTGCAGCCTTCAAAACACACAGTGCCACATTCCAAATGTTTGCAGATCCCTTCTCCATCGATGTGCAAAATGCCCCCAGGGTGCTACAAATAGAACTCAGTGACCTACGGTGCAACTCTGAGCTCAAAGCAAAGTTCAGAGAGGAAAATGGAAAAACAGACAAGCTTGGCAAATGTTTGAGAGAATGACCTGCATCCTTCCCAGAGCTTCAAGCGGATATTCAAGCAGACCATATGCCTTTTTGGAAGCACATATACATGTGAGAAACTGATCTCCAATATGAAATCTAACAAATTAAAGTACAGGTCCAGGCTGAGTGATGTCCATCTTCAAGCCATACTGAGGGTTTCAACTGCCACCTCCCTGAGAGCAAATGTGGCTCAGCTGTCTGAGAAGAAGTGCTGTCAGGTGTCTGACAGCAAGCATTAGGCAAGAATGTGTTTAGTTAATGTTGAAACATTCCGAACAGCTGGACTTTTTTTTTCTAAAATGCTGCACTTGACTGGACACCTACTGACCAGACAGGATGCTCATCTGTAATTTGAGTTTGAGACCCCTGCACTAGGAGACACAGTCTAATGAAAATTCCACAGAGGACTTTTTGGAAAAGGAGGCAGACACAGGAAATGTTGATTTCAAAGGCAGCCTCTCAGAGAGCAGGCCTCCTCCCCCATCATCTGGGTACTGTCCCAGAGTAAGGCATGTTTTATGAGTGACGACAAACTCCTCTGAGTATAGCTGCTTGATACAAATTCACCGCCTTCTGCTCATTTGAACACACACACACACACACACACACACACCCAACATCTGGTATAAGATTCTTGACAATTTCTACAAAGTAGTATGAGCTGTCGGAGCTGTTCTTTAGAGTCAGCTTTCCGAGATAAACACCACCTATTGAACACATTTTCTTTCTCTCTTGCAAAGTCAACATAGGTTTGCCCATCTTGCTTTATATAGTTCCTGAAACGCTGACGATAAGCCACAGGAACCAGCTGATATGCCTGGCCACAAGCGCTTTCTTAATGACATCCTTGATGTTCTTTTTCAGCTTTTTATCATCATTAGGAATATCAATTTGATCATTAGATGCCAGCTGAAGTAGTTGTTCTTTAGTGAAATTCTCAAGCAGCTCTCTACTAAGCTGTTCTCAAAAACCTTTGAGAGTCGTCATTATATCACCAACTAAATTTTGCACAGAGCAGCAGCAGCCACTTATGAGACTCTAC
Source organism: Sprattus sprattus (assembly GCF_963457725.1). Taxonomy (NCBI): domain Eukaryota; kingdom Metazoa; phylum Chordata; class Actinopteri; order Clupeiformes; family Clupeidae; genus Sprattus; species Sprattus sprattus. The sequence continues at coordinate 37,370,439 of NC_137924.1, forward strand.
GCAATACTACTGCTGCTGCTTTACATATGCAGAAACAAACACAAAATGGGTACAATATAGCACACAGCGAACACAAAGTGGCAAAATTACACAAAATTGCTGTAACACCATAGTCTAAAGTAGGCCTGGAAAGTACCCTTCAAGCCAATAAAGTAACACACCAAAGATGACCTGCCTCACGCCAGCACAAAATGGAACCTGCTAGTAATCCTTATTAATTTTCAAGCATTAACACTTAGGGTCCAACCTACAACGTTCTCACTAGAACTTAACCAATAGCCACTAAACACACAGAGGTTCGGATCATGGACCCAACACAACAATGCCTCAAGAAGCACAAGAACTCACCTAACTTTACACAAATGCTTCGTCCTCTCTCCCCCAGGCAAGAAGAAGGTGAGTATGTTTGTGAAGTGCTATTCTCAAAAAGCAGTGCAGATTTAAACATAAGCACATAAAGCAATCCCCAGATACCTATCAAACTAAACTTAACTTAGCTTAGCTAACTGTCTATGGAAGCGTTCCAGGCCCGACGCAACTTTAAAGACTAAACTCAGAGTTAAACTAAAGATGCAGCCTCCTGCAAGAACCTGAAGTATGCCCCCACCCTAAAATAGCCTTAAAAAAAAAAGGGAAAAAGAACGAAAGAGTGAACCGTTAGAAGGACTAGTGTCCAGCTGGAGCACTGACTTTAAGGATAAGGCAACTTGTACAACCACACTCACCAAACTGAAGGAGGGAAATTCACACCACTGTAAAACTCACTGGAAATAAAACTCTCCGACTACTTGTTGTGCCTTCTGCCTTCCCCATCTTCTTCTCTGGGAACTTTGAACAAGAGTATACCATTACCTGTGTCTTACTGTTCATTTAACAGAAACCCACAAGCTGCACTGAGTTACCTGACTGAATAACTTAATCTGGCACTGGGAATGTGTTTGTCACTTGCAATAAAAAGTAATTGATGACAGCAGTATATTAGAGATGCAGCATTAATCAGCATGATTAGAAGATCCTGATAACACAGCTTTACTTATAGTTGGGTCGCCACAGTTTCTCTCCTGTAATCTTCGAAGTTTACTCACCTGACATTGACATTCATGACCTTATCATACTGTGCCAAATCAGCTGTTTCAATACTGCCCATGGCCAGGATTCCTGCACTATTAATAAGGACATCAAGTCTGCCAAAATGGGCAAGAGTTTGGTCGACAGTGTTCCTCACAGTCTCCTCATCAGTAAGGTCACCAGGAACAAGCAAGGGCTGTAAGAGAAAAAATTGAACTGACTGTCATCTGTATAATATAACTTAATACAGCTCTCCAGGCAACAGTGGCAAGGAAAAACATAATTTCCAGCCTTTGACACCTTGAACAAGGATAGGTTAAAAAAAAAGAATGGGGACAAATGATGGTCCTTTCAAAAGGTCTTTATAACCCCTTAACATGGCATTCTATGTGTAGCACCCTTTATCCTGGTCTTATTTAAGGAAAGGCCTGTGTTGAATGATTTCTTAATTTGAAAATGTTACACTAATGGTTATTGGGTCAAAGGAATGCTCAAAAATATCCTTTGAGTGTGGGAGAACCATAAGTCAGAACCAGCTAAAACGATGGATGCCATGCCACTGCTGCTTCAGAGCGAGCTCTTCAAGCTGTCAGCTATCATCAGCTAGAGGGTCTCCTCTCTGAGATACATATTTCCTCTGGAGTTAAATGAACAACTGTGGGATTTGGAGCTGAAGTGTAGTTGTGGTCCTCAGGGATTGTATCCGCCTCTTCACCTGGTCTTCCTCCAGTGGTTACTCTTTCTCGTCCCAAAGTGGAACAGAGTAACTGTTCCACTGAAACAATGACAGAACTGTTGCCTTGCTGCCCTGAATCAGATTCTCGCTAACAGACATACTCTCTATATCAATGCTTCCTGTAAAGTTCCCTATTCTGACAATCCATTAGTGACGATCCATTTTCATGTTCTAGTTTCTGCATCGGAGGGAAATGCATAAGTATAAAGTACTTGCTGGAGGCTTGGCACAAAGGCGGACAGCAATGTGCAATCAATCCTCTTCAATTAAGCTTCTTCTTATAAGACAGCATTGCCAGATGAAATAACAACACAATATCATACAGATATGTTGTGCAAAAAAACACAGCATATAGCAAATTGTGGCATGACGGATTCAACCTTAACCGTGACAGAGGTAATAGAAATCCAGGTGGCTGGATAGATGAAGGAAGTGTACGTTTAGTTTGTCCTGGACCAGTTGGTCCATTAAAAGGGAGTAGAGTACCAAACAAAACATTATGATGAAAAACAATGAAGCATACCTGGGTAGCGCCACAGTCAGTGCATTGTCCAGCAATTTTCTTAAGATTTTCCACATCACGGCCGTTTAATGCAAGCTGAGCACCAAGCTTGGCAAACAATACAGCTGTTGCTGCCCCAATTCCTGAGCTGGCACCGGTGATAAGGGTCACTTTGTCTTTCAGTGAATTCACCTAAATGTAACCATAAACATTGTTCAAATGTAATGTTCTATATTGTAACACACAAGGAAAGTAGCCTACTCATAAACGTTTTTATAAAACCTATTAACAATTGGGGTTTTCTGAAGCAGGAGAAGCACTTTTTTGCCTCGTATTTTCTTACATCAGCACTGGTTTGGACATTTTGGAAGGCAGTATGATTTTATCAGGTTACAATAATAGTAATAATATAAAAACATTAAAAAAGTATCCTCCTAAATTACTAACAGCATCACGCAAACAATCATCTATATTCGTAGAAACAAATATAAATACAGCCTTTGGTCATTTGTACTAGTAATAGCATGGCAATAGTAATACAAAAATCACAAGTGGCATAGATTTCTGTTTTTTATCAAGTATACCACCAGTTGTAAACACCAACATTTTGAATCATTGTTTGTATATATTTGCAAAAAATTAACAACACCTGGAATGAGTACTCACAGAGTAATGAACAAACAATAAACATCACATTGGTATAGATTTTGTACAAATGAGAGATTGGGAATGAGTGAGTGTGTGTGTACGCATGTGTTGTATGACCTCTCGCTTTTTCCTAGGAGATGACTGAATGACCCATTGGAAGACCGTTAGAGGCTATCCTATCTGGCTTAGATGCAGAGTTCTAGCCCACAAAGTGCCGTCCCACGTGACGTTCACTCAAACACTTCTGCCCTGTCGAACTGATAGGCTGTTCCGGTGTAGACGTCCCACAGCAGGGGTAGTTGGTGTCCATGTTGATGACAACAAAGCTTTTCGTTCCACAACGAGGTCACTTCGTTGGAATATACTGCCTGAACAAAATTCTTCCGCGATAGGAAACCATGGACTTGTTAATAGACAGATGTGTCCGTGGCCAAGTAGCCTCAGCTAGTAAACCACATGGCTAACTTACCTTAAAGGTTCCGTCCGATGCCATCACTTCAATTACCGGTCCAATCGTCTCGATTGCGCTTAAATGTTTTCCAAATAGGAATGTCAAATTTATTTATAACACTTTACAACAAGTATTCCGCAAAAGCAGCCAAGGTAGTATATCCTTCAATGACGGTCTCAGCTGTGAAGCTAATCGATGGCCGCGTTCAAGTTCACTTCCGTTTACACCATCGACATCTGTTAAAGACGCAGTCAGTAGTTTTGGTCGTGAAAAATGCTTCAGGAATAATAACATCTGAGGTGTAGCAGTTGACATGTGTTCCTGTATTCTGTCCATGGTGATGTCTGTTGATATCTATCTGGCACATTTTGAAGTACTTTTTTTCTGCATTTATCACCATAAGGCCCTGGCATTTACACAAATGGCTGCAAAAGAGGAATAACAGAATTACTCCTCACTGTCTGTTCAGTGTTTGCGCTAGTGTTTCAAGGGGGGCGAAAATATCCGGTAACTTTCCAGGGGAAGTCAAGCTCGGCTTTTGCAAAAGTTAGACTACGTCAAACACACACATACAGTATACAAGTAAACAGTACATCACACACACATACACTTGTGTCCATACAAACCCATGCTGACATGCACACACACACACACACACTGCAAAAACACTCTCACAAACACACATTCATTCACTCCCACACATGTGGGTAGGCACACATACACACACACACACACACACCTAGTGATCATAATATGGAGAAAGGGCAATTGTTCATAGTTAAAGTTTCATTAATTTATTTGTGAGGTTGTCCGCATGATCCTGCACCGGGATGATGTCTCAACTTTCATAAATGGTAAGTTTGCTGAGATACGTCGCAAAGGATAAATATGTAGAAAAAGAGCCCTGACAGACAGACACCCTAGCCAATCTCCATCGACGATTCTGTGCTGAACACAGAAGTTAAGTTGTTTGGTCGAGTCGATTATAAATTGAGTTGCTGCGATTCAAGTTCTGTTGAACTTGAACTGTTGTTTCAGTTGTTTGGTTTAAGAGAAGACATGGTACTGTTATGACCACTTAAAATGAGAAAATAAAGCCCTGTTCATGAAATAAATATGTGTTATATATGTCAAATATGAAGGTTAGGCATCAGGACTCTTGGTGAACTGTGAATGTAAAATTTCCGAAATATTGAACCTCATTACCGCAACAGCATTCTTTTTTTTATTAGATAATAATATTTTGTTGAAGGGTATGCTACTTAAAAATAGGACATGTAATCTTTTTAGCAAAATACTGAAAAAAATAAGTTGCAAATCATCTAGTATGTTTCTGTAATGAGAAATATTAAGTAAATCACGAAAAAATGTAAATGCTTTAAAATAGCCAAAAGTACACATTTAAGACCATAATTTTAAAGTGGCATTATGCAGTAATTGTACTTCAGGGTTAGGATATTTTTACCTTAAAATAACAGCTTAAAAAAAAATTGGGGCGCTACAATGACTTTTAATATGGAGAATTGCTTCCAATTGCCATACCAGGGTCCGAGGCATATTACTGCGTTATGTAGGTTTGCCTGAAGCCGCCCGGTTTCTACTGTCTGCCAAACTAGTAAGTAGCGTATTTGCCGTCTTGCTTTGTCTTGTGTTGCACTTGCTTGATGTTTGACTGTGTTAGGACAGTTGTTGACTTACTAGTTTGTCATAGTGTCAAAGTAAACACATTTCAAGAGTTTTCGCTAATTTTAGCCGCTAGCATCTCATTAGCGATTAGCAATTCTTCCGTTATGCTGCTTTAAACATACATTCAAATGTCTTCCGAGACAAAAGAATCCGACAACTTTGTCAGTCAAAGACATGGTTATCAAGAAATGGAGTCGGTGCCGAGGGGATCGTGCGCTCTGGAACAAAAAACAAGGTTAAAGATTTTACCATACAAAAATAAGGTCTACCTAGTTTTTTCCCATTTTATATATTACGTTTATTATAACTGTATTGTATTATTATTGTACTATTGTTTGTGGAAACAAATGTTGCTCAGCGCAGGTAGTTAAACTGTAAACGCCACTTCGGAATGCAACCTTCCTCAAATCGAGTTGTCCTCCTGCCAAATGTGTCAAATCGTGCCTTTCATATTGGCATAGGTCAAAACCAGGGACGTGCACAGGAGTGTGCTAAGGTTGCTTGGGCAACTGCCCATTTGCCCTCCTCGACTGAAGTTGCCCCTCTGAAGGAAATAAGTGGCCCCTCCGAAGGAAATATATATACTTGCGATCAGATGACGGGGGAGCGGCAACGGCGGTTAGTGAGAGTTTAAAATTATATTGTGAAAATTTGCGATTACATGACGGGGGCGTGGCAGCCGCGGTAAGCGAGAGTATAAAATGATATTGTGAAAATTTGCGATTACATGACGGGGGCGTGGCAGCCGCGGTAAGTGAGAGTTTAAAATGATATTGTGAAAATTTGCGATCACATGACGGGGGCGTGGCAGCCGCGGTAAGTGACAGTTTAAAACTATATTGTGTTGCATCTTTTTTCCAGGTTAGAGCAACTGCCCTTCAAAATTCCTGTGCACGTCCCTGGTCAAAACCATAGACATAAATAATAACAATACATAGATATACAGCCGCGGAAAAAATTAAGAGACCACTTCAAAATTATCAGTTTCTCTGGTTTTACTATTTATTGGTATGTGTTAAAGTAAAATGTACATTTTTGTTTTATTCTATAACCTACTGGCAACATTCCTACCAAATTTCAAATAAAAATATTGTCATTTAGATCATTTATTTGCAGAAAAATGACAATTGGTCAAAATAGCAAAAATGATGCAGTGTCTTCAGATCTCGAATAATGCAAAGAAAACAAGCTCATATTCATTTTTAAACTACCCAATACTAATGCTTACACTTAGGAAGAGTTCAGAAATCAATATTTGGTGGAATAACCTTGATTTAAAATCACAACTTTCATGTGTCTTGGCATGCTCTCCACCAGTCTTTCACATTGCCGTTGGGTGACTTTATGCTACTCCTGGCGCAAGAATTCAAGCAGCTCGGCTTCTTTTCATGGCTTGTGACCATCCATCTTCCTCTTGATCACATTTCAGAGGTTTTTTATGGGATTCAGGTCTCGAAATTGGGCTGGCCATGACAGGGTCCTGATCTGGTGGTACTCCAGCCACACCTTTACTGGCCTGGCTGTGTGGCATGGAGCATTGCCCTGCTGGAAAAAACACTTCTCAGAGTTGGGGAACATTGTCAGAGCAAAAGGAAGCAAGTTTTTCTTCCGGGACAACGTTGTACTTTGCCTGGCTGAGGTTTGTAAAAGACCATAAGGATTGAAAAAAGCGGACTGGAGGGTCTTCTAGTTCGTCTTCTCTGATGAGTCCAATTTTCAGCTTTGCCCAACACATGGTCGTCTGATGGTTAGACGGAGACCTGGAGAGGCCTACAAGCCACAGAGTCTTGCACCTACTGTGAAATTGGACTCATCAGAGAAGACAAACTAGGAGACCCTCCAGTCCGCTTTGGTTCAATCCTTATGGTCTTTTACAAACCTCAGCCAGGCAAAGTACAACGTTGTCCCGGAAGAAAAACTTGCTTCCTTTTGCTCTGACAATGTTACCCAACTCTGAGAAGTGTTTTTTCCAGCAGGGCAATGCTCCATGCCACACAGCCAGGCCAGTAAAGGTGTGGATGGAGTATCACCAGATCAGGACCCTGTCATGGCCAGCCCAATTTCGAGACCTGAATCCCATAAAAAAAACTCTGAAATGTGATCAAGAGGAAGATGGATGGTCACAAGCCATGAAAAGAAGCCGAGCTGCTTGAATTCTTGCGCCAGGAGTAGCATAAAGTCACCCAACGGCAATGTGAAAGACTGGTGGAGAGCATGCCAAGACACATGAAAGTTGTGATTTTAAATCAAGGTTATTCCACCAAATATTGATTTCTGAACTCTTCCTAAGTTAAAGCATTAGTATTGGGTAGTTTAAAAATGAATATGAGCTTGTTTTCTTTGCATTATTCGAGATCTGAAGACACTGCATCTTTTTTGCTATTTTGACCAATTGTCATTTTTCTGCAAATAAATGATCTAAATGACAATATTTTTATTTGAAATTTGGTAGGAATGTTGCCAGTAGGTTATAGAATAAAACAAAAATGTACATTTTACTTTAACACATACCAATAAATAGTAAAACCAGAGAAACTGATAATTTTGAAGTGGTCTCTTAATTTTTTCCGCGGCTGTATTTCGTGAGAATCAACCAAGATATACAGTACTGTGCAAAAGTTTTAGGCAGGTGTGAAAAAATGCTATGAACTAAGAATGCTTTGAAAAATGTAGACAATAAATGTTTTTTTTTATCCATTTACATGGTAAGACTGAGCACAGCAACAAGACACAACGTAGTTATACTGCATCAGCAGGGTCTCTCCCAGACAAAGATTTCAAAGCAGACAGGGGTTTCAAAATGTGCAGTTCAAGCTCTTTTGAAGAAGACGTTGAGGATCGTAGACGCAGTGGTCAGCCAAGGAAACTTAATGCAGCTGATGAAAAACACATCAAGCTTATTTAACTTCGAAATCGGAAGATTTCAAGCAGTGGCATCAGCTCAGAACTGGAAGAAACCAGTGGTACCCAGGTACAGACATTTACTGTCCGGGGAAGTCTGGCCAGAAGTGGTCTTCATGGAAGAGTTGCAGCCAAAAAGCTCTACCCCGACAAGGAAACAAGGCCAAGTGACTGAACTAAGCACGAAAACATAGAAACTGGGGTGCAGAAACATGGCAGAAGGTGCTCTGGACTGTTGAGTCAAAATTAGAAATATTTGGCTGTAGAAGAAGGCAGTTTGTTCGCCGAAGGGCTGGAGAGAGGTACAATAATGAGAGTCTGCAGGCAACAGTGAAGCATGGTAGAGGTTCCTTTCCAGTTTGGGGCTGCATTTCTGCAAGTGGAGTTGGAGATTTGGTCAGGATGAATGGTGTCCTCAATGCTGAGAAATACAGGCAGATACTAATCCATCATGCAATACCATCAGGGAGGCGTATGATTGGCACCAAATGTATCCTGCAGCAGGAACATAACCCCAAACATACAGCCAATGTCATTAACAACTATCTTCAGCTTAAAGAAGAACGGAAAGTCCTGCAAATGATGGTATGACCCCCACAGAGCCCTGATCTCTACATCATCGAGTCTGTCTGGGTTTACATGAAGAGACAGAAGAATTTTAGAAAGCCTACACCCACAGAAGATCTGTGGTTAGTTCTCCAAGATGCTAGAACAATTTACCAGCCGAGTTCCTTCAAAAACTGTGCGCAAGTGTATCTGGAAGAATTGATGCTATTTTGAAGGCAAAGGCTGGTCACACCAAATATTGATTTAATTTAGAATTTTCTTCTGTTCCTTCACTGCATTTTGTTAATTTATGAAGAATTGATGAAAATAAACTGTTAACACTTCCATTTTTGAAAGCATTCTTAGTTTACAGCATTTTTTCACACCTGCCTAAAACTTTTGCACAGTACTGTATCTTACTCAGAATAAATGGCTAGAGTTGAAGATGTTTGTTGTATTTTAGTTCTGCACAGCTGAATCCAGAGTATGTTTCTAGCGCCTCGTTATTGCACTTTACAGGAATAAAGAGGTGTTAAAAAGAGTGGGAATTGATGGACAGAGTAGTTGAAAGAAGAAAGGAAAGACTGAACAGAGTGGCTATGGACAATTACAGTGAAGAGAGAGTGAACAGGAAAAAGATTTAGAGAAGGAGAAAAAATTGACTGAAGCAGAGAGATTGAGTGTGAGAAAGAGTGAACTGAGAGAAATAGATATAAAAATGGATAGATAGAGAGATGGAGAGAAGAAAGAGTAAAGTATGGAAGGCAGTGGCGTAATTATAGGGAGTGCAGGGAGTGCAGCTGCACAGGGCCAGTGGCGAAAGAGGGCCCGTCACCGAGCTCAACGCGGAAGCGAGTCATTGAAGAACTGACCGGGCCCCCCGGCATGCTTGCCGGCACATCGAAGTTTGTGTATGATCCAGTCCGATTAATTCGCAAACATTTCTCAATTACGGTGACAGTTATTCACAAATATGAGCTATCACTTGCCCAATAACCATTTTAACAATAGTCAGTCTTGACAACAGCAAATAATTAATTTAGCCTCATTTGCCTTTTGCTGAATGAAACGAGTCTCGTTTTTATTAAGTAATATTGCCATCGAAAAATAGCAAGGGTGTGTGGGTAATTTTGTTGTCAAAGATTCTATAGCCCACTCAAACATGTTGCGATTGTTTCCCATCCTGTGTTGTGCTGCATTGCGTGTTGAGTAAGCGATAAGTAGGCTACCCCATGCCCTTCAAACACAAAAGTGGCTGCAGGAAGCATGAACGCAACGAGCAGGATGAAAGGGTGGCAAAACTGCCAAAATTATCTTCATTTGGATTTGTGGCGAAGAGTGTTCAGGAGAACGCTACGTCTCTGACCCCCAGCCCAACGGCAATGAGGCCCACCATGGTAGGCTAATCACATAGCGTTAACTGTCTGATATACTGTCAACTCCCATCATTTACTTGAAATTTTTTCGCGTCAATGTCGTTATTTTGCGCATAGGTCTAACAGATATTGTTGGAGGAAGTTTGTTTTGTAATTGGTTGCAGCAGACGAGGCGCTGTCGAGCAGCTGTTCCCATAAATCCATGTAAATGTTCGTAATTCACAATAATGTTTGATAACCCCCTGAAGAAGTGGTATTAATGTTTTCCCATGTGTTGTTTATCAGCTCATTATACACTGCTTCTCCAAAATCAGTTTGATCGATGAAATACTGTGGGAAATACATGGGTGTTTTCATGACAACATATTGTAGCAACCCTTAATGTGTATTGTACATGCGTCTCACTAGACTGCCATATCATTGTTTTCACCTGATGTTAGGAAGGTAAGGGGGGCCCATTGACATGGTTTGCACTCGGGCCGTTAAGACATTGTTACGCCGCTGATGGAAGGTGTCTCATCAATATGTAAGGGATAATGTATAGAACGCAGGTCATTGTCTGGAAAATAAGCCCCGACAGGGCGAACAGCACCCCGACGCGAAAGCGGAGGGGTGTTGCTTCACCCTGAAGGGGCTTATTTTCCCGACAATGACCGGCGTTCTATACATTATCCCGCTTATTATACGGTTACAAATAAAACAAACAAATTACTTAACACCGTGTGTCTTTTTACAATGCATTTGTTACTATACGTAGTGTTTAAAAGGAGAGAAATAGTTCGCCAAAGACGTTGAACTTCAAAGACAGTTGAACATTCTTTAGAACACAGCTGCTCAACCGTCCGCTGAAACTCCATTGATAAGTTATCGTACTACTTGCGGAGTGCTACGAAAGACGTGAATTAGAGGCAAAAAGGCCACTTTCCTTGACAGCGGTCATTAAGTCCATAGCAACGGTCAGTTATCGGAAAATAGTTGACCGCAGAACGTTGGGAAGCCCCATTCAAGTGAATGGAGCATTCTACAGCATTAAGAAGAGCCGTGTAATAAATAGAGAGGGACAGAGAGAATTGGGTGCGTCACAGTGGGGAATTTGGGGAACAGTCTCGTTTTACTGCCCTCTTTTGTACTTACAGGATTTGCATTTTAAGGGCGAGACAACAGTGTTTTAGATTCATGGTCTGTCAGTTCCATGTACCAAACTCTCCTTATTTAACAATGCTGAGGTAAATACAGTTTTGCATTCTATGGCACCTTTAAAGGAGTGTGTCATTTAAAATCCTTATGAGAGCTGTTTTAATTCAAACAATGGTAGATTGGAATTGAGCCGGTAATGTTTAGAATGAAAGCATCTAGATTATTCTTTTTATAGGGACTTTATAATAGCTGTTTTTAGGGACTTAGGAAATGTGCCAGGCGGCAGTTATATATATACAATTAAAACGCTCAGCTTTATGGTGATAAAGACTACTGCTGCTCTTCAATGTTGTTTGTTTCCATTAGCTCACAATTTCCATTTGACTGCTGAGGGGATTTGGTTGGGCATGCGACGTAGGTGGGCCTCAGTTTCAGCTTGTTGGGGCTTGTGTTTTGTTTCCACAGAGTCCTTTTTTTTTCTTCTTTTCTTTACTGTAAAGCTGCCCAGTGCTTATCAGATGGCCCCAAGGTTGTTGGTTGATGAGGGAAGATAGTTGGGAATCAAATACTTTGGTCTCTATCCAGCTGAGTTCTGTGGGCCAGGTGTTAAACCGAGCAGCCTAGAAAACACAAAACTTGTTTTAGCTCATTTGTGGCAGAGAAAAACTCCTTAGAATCTTTTTGGATGTAATATTGTTCTCTGTAAATGTAATTTGCACCAACGTGCACAATACTGCATTTGATTGTTTTCTGTTTTGACACTGTTGTTCTGTTTTTTTTTGTGTCAGAGACAGCTGTAGTGGGAAGGCAGTATGTAATCACCCTTCTCAATCTACAGCTATATAACTTTTTTTTTTGGAATACATTGTACATACCCACGCTCAATGGTTTACCTTGAGTTTTCTCCTTGAAATCGCCAAGAATGCTAAATTGTTTTTGTATAACAGCTTTTCATCTGGGTACATGCATATATGGCACTGACACTTATCATTAAGTGTTTTGAGAAACTGGTCCGGAGTCACATCATAACAAGCCTGCTACCCACTTTTCACCCCACCAGTTTGCATACAGAGCAAACAGGGCTACAGAGGAAGCCATTGCCACAGCTCTCCACACCACACTTACACACGTGGAACAGAGGGAATTATGCCCGGCTGCTCTTCATAGACTTCAGCTCTGCTTTCAACACGATCATACCAAGCAGACTGGTCACCAAACTGATGGACTTAGGGCTCACATATCAAATCTGCTGGATCAGAGATTTCCTGACAGACCCCGCCCAGAGGGTTAGAGTAGGATCTCATCTCTCCTCAGCTCTCAGCATCAGCACTGCTTACCCGCAGTGTGTGTGTTGAGCCCCCTACTTTACACCATCTATGCCCATGACTGCACCTCAACCCACCTGAGCAATGCCATCATTAAGTTTGCCCTGGTGGGGCTCATCTCAGGAGGGGACGAGACTACATACAGGGAGGAAGTGCAAAGGCTGTCGACATGGTGCACCTTGAACAATCTTGTCCTCAACACCTCCAAGACAAAAGAGCTGATAGTAGTAGGAGGAATAGGAGGAGAAAATCGGACATGCAGCTTATTGCCATCAATGGGGAGGGAGTAGAGAGGGTATCAGACTTCAGCTTCCTGGGCACTCACATCGAGGAGGACCTTTCCTGGACAAGAAACACCACTGCACTGCTGAAAAAGGCACAACAGAGGTTGTTTTTCTCTGAGGTTACTCAGGAAGAACAAATTAAAAAAGAAACTGTTAGTGTCCTTTTACCACTGCTCTGTGGAGTCAGTGTTCATCTCTCTGTGGTTTGCCAGCTGCACGGCAGCAGCAAAGGTACTCCAGAGGGTCATTAAAACTGCACAACAAGTAATTGGCTGCTCTCTTCCACCTCTTGAGAACATCTATAAAACAGCTATAAAACAGCTGCCTCAGGAAAGCCCACAGCATCCTAAGAGACTCAGCACACCCTTGTCACCACCTATTTGAACTGTTGCCCTCAGGGAGACGCTTTAGGACCACCAAAGCAAAAACAGGCAGGCTCAGAAACAGCTTCTATCCCAGAGCCATTATAGCACTGAACCATAAACAAAACTGACCTGTCTCTCTGTTTTGTAATATGTCTTGTATTTTTACTTGTTCTTACTTAAATACTTAAATATTTATAGTGTAAATCTGCATATTTCAATCTTTATTTGTATTGTTTTTGTGTCTGAGAGCTGCTACCTCAATTTCGTTGTACTTGTGCAACAACAAATAGAGATATTCTATTCTATTCTATTCCAACTTTGTGTGCACTGTGCAGCGCTTGATTACTCACTCTCCTTCATAGGTTACTCCTCCTGCAAGTCAGGTTCCAATCTGTTTGGAATCAATTCTATTCTCCGTTTTCAGAGCAAAACAAACTCTGGGCCCCAAGTGCTTGGACCTAACAATGCGACTGGATCAGACTCTTGACCACTTGCATTCAGGCTGGGGGCCCATGTACCCCATTGAGTATTTCATGGAGCCCTTAAGGGTCTCTCAAGGGCCAGCCCTGGAGCAGTGGGGCTTACCTGGTGCAGGGTTTCAGGGCCCATGTGACCTCTGGTCTCCTGAAGGAACTATTACTTTTGTGGAGAATGAACTACGACTGATTGTAGCTGAGATGGCTGCAGCCAGATTGTCCCTAACATTCTCACCAGGAGTCATCTCCTCATTCCTAACGTCTGCAGAACCCTCATCCTGGCCCAAACGTGCCTGCTGTTGTAGCAGGCCTATACAGGGTTCGGAACAGGTTACCTGTATGGGGTCATGAGACAAATAGGTTTGTTCAGACACGGATACCCACCATCCCCAAGGATGTACCTGCAGGTGGGTACAGGCCACCTGTATAAACAGGACTGTTTTTACCCAACAAAAACATCAATACATCTGGCCAGGTAGTCGCAAATGGCCTGCATCTGGATAAAACTATTTCCTATTGAAGTAACAGATTGCATTAGCAACTGGTTGCCAGTCTATGGCCCCACCTGCCACCAGCGCCCACCATTCCCAGGTCCACAGGAAGTGAAATCACCCTCCGGAAAATAACCAGGACAGCCTTGCAGATCCGGTGGACGATGTCATGAATTGTAGACTTTAGAATATCAAAAGCCCTGGACACCTCGGGGTAAGATGTGGCATTGATAAGCCAATAAAGAAACACAAGGACCGTTAATGTGTCCTTGCCATCTATGGTCAGAGCCAGACCTCAGTGCCCTGTGAGAGCAGTGATGGTCTGCCATGACAGGCGGACATCCAGTTTCAGGTCTCCATCACTGAACTGCAGGATGGGAACTGCTGTATTCAGGCAGCAGTAGAATGTTGGATGTTAGAATGTAACGTTAGATTTTTTTTCACTGGCTTTCAGCTAAATAAAAGAGACTTTGAGGTGTCTTTACATATTTTTTGCCACACGTGAGATCCTTAACAAATATGACTTGTTTGTTTGAAGTCAAGCTACATATTATGGAAAAGCATTAGTAAGGCATGATGAGTTTTAACAAATATGACTTGTTTGTTGGAAGTCAAGCTACAGATTTTGGAGAAGCATTAGTAAGGCATTTTTTGCCATACGTAAGCATACGCCATCTGTGCCAAAAAAACTGGTAAGATAGCAGTGGAGTATATCGGAATTGTGTACCTACTGCTTGCATACCCATAGAACGTACTACAGTAACGGACGGGTAGTAGGTTCTTAACCAACATTAGTGCATATTGTATTGGGATGCAACCATTGAGTTCCTTCCTCAGTGGTGGGCAAGGCACCTACTGCACGACATGGAGCCTCACCAGCAGGCAAAATGCTATAATGCATCATCAAGTATAATGACATATAAAGTCTTCAACCTTGATAATCATTAACATTATAATATTAGGTGATCAGCGGCAGCTCCTGAAAAAATTCTCAGGGGGGGCAATTTGTTTGATAATGATTAAGGCGACCAATTCAGTAGGTACATTAAGCAAGACAACTGAAACATATGTATTGTTCTCTAGGCACACGTCCCACAAGCGTTTACATTTGCAACTCGTACAAGTGGAAAAAATCGTGCCGAAAATCACCCTATCCACAAATGATGTGGTTGTTGTGTACTTGTAGAAAAATAGTTGTTGCACTTGTTAAACCGATTATACAGACATACAAAACATGGTTTATTTATTTCCATTACTTGTTTACATTTGTGGAAACTGTCCTTTATTTGTTTGTGAGTAGCATTTTTGTACGTTTGTATGTTTTTGATAGGCATGTCCTGTATTTGCAAAGCACATTGTGTTTGTTTGAGAGGTGTGTTTTGTATGTTTTTGATAGGCGTATCCTGTATTTGCAAAGCACATTGTGTTTGTTTGAGATGTGTGTTGTTTTTGTAAAACATGGTGTGCATATTTGCAAATTCTTTATAAATCACATTTTGTCACTAAACTGACCCCATAGTGAAGGTATATGGATATACTCAACATGCAATTGGCTTGATAATAGTCATGACAGCACCACTGCAAATTTGTAGTCAATCCTCTGTATGATATAAATACACCCACCACCTTCCCCAGCCCCCACGTCCAACTTAGATATGGCACATAAGCACAGGGTAGTTGGACTGTGAGTTGCTTCTTGCTACATTATCTTCTATACAGTAAATAGAATGTGAATGTGTGTGTGTTTTCACTAACTAAACTCCCACTGAAAACAATGCCAACATGAACGGGCCTGAATCTATATTTTCAATTAATGACTGAATGAATAAAAGTCTTTATTGTCATTTTGCTTTGCATAAACAAAATTTGGAGCGCTGCTTCTGTTGGTGCAATGAGGGACAATGAATAACAGCACAAAAATACAATAAACTAAAAAAGATTTAAGAAGTAGAACAAAGAGTGAGAGTAATATTATTGTCATACAAATATTTTATGCCAAACAGAATGTTATGATGTGCCTTATGTGCTAGGCTCTATGTAAATATGAGCAATGGAAAATGTGTGTACCAAATCTGATAATATATTTTCATGCCAACTACTACATTTAAGCCATTTAGTAGGCTACGTTTTCTTTTAAGGTCAGTCCTAAATTTAGTATGATAAGAAATCCTCTGTTGTAGCAACTGTTAAGACATTTTTTAAATTTGTCAAATTATATATAGAGAGATATATATATGGATTTAGCCTATATAGGGGTTAACAGACTGATTTCCAGCTCATATACACGCACAAATATCCTACAACAATTCCGGTCTTGCTTAGAAGTTACTCCACGACATTCCCTCAACAGAAATTGCGCCACCCTCTTTCCTTCCCCTCGCCTATGATGAGCTTTTTTCAATGTTTTCGAAGGCTGCAGTTCACCGGAGGAAAGACCGTGGAGACAGCAACAATTGTTGGTCCTGTCATTGAGCTGTCTGACCTCAGAAACCTCTCCGATGAAATGCAGTGAAAACCTTAACCTTTATTAGGGTGATTGTAATTTTTTATTTTAAAGATTCCACCGGATCATCCTGGAGCAGCTTCGCGAAGGCAAAAACTTTAACTACTGTGTTCGCGTACACTGGATTTGAAGCTAACAATGAAAGGTAGGCTAATTGATAACCATATTTAATATAATTAGAAAAACTGCTGTAGATAGCTTTGCCGATTAATTTGGACATCGCCTCATTTACTTATTCCTCTCCATCAGTATCAAGCTTCTTGCAGACCTGCACATTAATCCTGGTGTCACACGGACAGACAATTCCAGATGAGAAAGTCAAAACAGTGTCTAGCAGTAGTGGTAAGTTCAGTCCTCGGTCTATTAGTTGCAGACCAAACACGAACTACATTTATGGCGATTTTTCCCTATCGTCCTTAAATTGCCTATCTAAATGTCTATACTCTTATATTGTTTTCACTTGCTACACAAACAAACCCCGTTGACTGTGCTAATCTACCTTAAAACCCATCACAGCAAGCTTAAAATAAAGACTCAAACCAACTGGTAAACTTAAATTCCGTCTAAACTAATAAATAAAGCGACCTTAATTTTTTGCAACATTGTCTAGGTCTAAACTTTTTTTGAGAAAAATAAGCTTCATTTTGAACTTAAAACAATAATGGCGATGTTTGTTGCATCTATTTGTCAATTTAGCGGCAATGCATCTGACACAAAGTGATAGTTGTGTTATCAGCGTTTCCATGCCGTTCGATCACAACCGCATTTCATTCAAATTGTGCACTCCAGTGCTATCACAGCTGAACTGTGAGCAAAGCAGGAAGTCATGTCAGGGTGTAATGCATACCAGCTATGTGTTTGTACTGAGGTGGTGAGGTCATGTAAGGGTTTGGGTAGCACTGGTAAACCCAGAATGACAGATGGCTACTTCCAGTGAGAAGTTGTAGCCTTGCCTATAGTAATATTGCCGATAATGGGTGGAAAAACACAAGTTTTAGTTTTATTGCTCAATCACACAGCATTGTGAAGCATGTGCTTGTGTAAGCAATCTAGCCTTAGCACTAACACTATTGATCTTCTGAATTTATATTTTTAGTGTGATTGTTTAGTGTGACAAGCATATTATTAGGTATTATTCCACCCGTTTTTTGGTGCCGCTTCTGCTCTTAACAATGTTTAAATATGTATTAAGACATGTCTGTCCTGATTTGTAGTGCACTTGTAAAAATAGTTGCACTACCCCCTTTGCAAAACTCGTTACTTTGTTTATGACAAAGCGAGACAACAAATTTCCTAACACAGTCAAACATCAAGCAAGTGCAACAGAAGACAAAATAAGACAGCAAATAAGTTACTGAATAGTCCAGCTGAAAGTAGCCCCCTATACCTGCCAGCTCCAGAAACTCCATAGTGTTACTTTAAATGAATGGTCAAACGTTTGCGTGTTGTGATGTTACTTGCTCTGCCAGCTACGGACCAGAGCCATTTAGACCAAAGATTTAAAAGCTTAAAATCTTTTTTTAAAAACAAGCCATGTACAACCATCTTTATTTCAGCCAGTGTCCACATTATGTTACATATGTGTCTGGCTATAAAATATTTTCTGGAACAATTTTACAAAACTAAGAGTGTAGATTTTTTACAGCTGCCGTCTCTTCCCTTTTCATCTATGAAGTACATGACTACCTATACAAATACACTTTCCAGTATAAAATATTCCCAAAAGGTGACCCCCCTTGTTACAGTGCAATGACAAAGGGGCTTACATTGATGGTTACCACCTGGCTTGGATACTAATCATCCCACTCACCAAGATATATCAGTAGTATATTATTAACACTTTAAAAGGCATGGCAATCCACCCCCGTGCACATCACCCAAAAGAAGTACAATTACAAGTGGTACACCATCCTCTGATACTACTGCAGTTCCTGCACACTCAAACTGAGCGTGACCTGACCCAGGCCGAACCACTTACTTATAGAAAGCTCATCCAAACCTGTAAAAGACACTTAAGCTATGTATTCTCCTACTTACCTTTAAGGTGTTAAAACAACACCAACACCACCCCTCACATAAGCCTTAGACATTGGCCATATGACTTCATAATGGAATAATCAAACTGGCTTGCTTCTAAGTTTTACGCCACGGCCCCCCCTTCTCTCTCACTCTCCACTCATCTGTATACCTCTGAAGGACTATAATGTTACCCAAAACCTAGTTACCTATCAGATTGGTTTGTTTACATTACAACCTAACTCTCCCCCTTAGATTCTCTATATCCTATCAATTATACTCACCTCCCCTAGGGAAAACCAGGCCCCTGGGTTCACCCATCTGTGGCAAAGCATCTAAATGCTTTTTCCCCCACATTCCGTTTTTGAGGGCATCCCAGTTGGACACAAGCCCAACACCTCGGTGCCCATCTCTATTGTTCTGTACACTGCCAGCACCCCTCTGCCTTTGTGTTGCTCTCACAGATTTTATTGCAGTATTTAGGCCACAATAAGAAGATTGAAACCGGAAGAATCTTAGCTCGATGAAGTCTTTTAAAAAGTAATCACCTATATTTTGTTTGGTTGACCTCTAACCTCCCCATCTGACCCCTACCCAAATCAGAATGCGTTCACCTGTATGGTATCACGCCCATTTTCTAAGACCCTGGTCAACCAAAAACCCCTTCCAATTTCAAAAAGCAACAATCATCGCTGCCATCTTTTGTTAAATAAATCAACTAATATCTTATAAAAAAAAATATTCCTACACAGCCTACATCCCAGCTGATGTTCTGTTTGTGCAACGTGAAATTCAAAGTAACGTGGTAATGTTTGAAATAATAACCCACATGTCTAACAGCTAATGTAATCTTAATTAGCTCATAACAAATCATGATACATGTCCACATATCTTAATTTCTGGGCAATATAAAAGATGACCTTTGAATAAAGGTGTTGGTTATAGTTGCATTTTTAGGTAAATTTGTCTCATTAATAGCCTATATGATGTGCACGATTCAGAAAATGTCACGATTCGATTCAATACCGATTTTTAGGCTCACGATTCGATTCAAAATCGATTTTCGATTCAAAAACGATTCTCGATTAAAAAAAATGGATTCACAGTATGTAAATGTTAGTGCTGTCAAACGATTAAAATATTTAATCGCGATTAATCGCAAATTAATTAATCGCAAATTTTATTTTAATGCACTTATCATGGAAAAGTGGATTGGCTTGCTTTATGCAATGTTTTATTTCATTGAAAAACAACATTGCCAAACAGGGCGGTACAAAATAAAATTATAAAGTGCACATTTCAGACTCTAGTAAAGTTAAACCATGGCTTAATATTTTCTTTTTTTTCAAGTTTGCTGTGAACATAGAAGTCAGGCCTCTTATTTCAAAAACAATGAACCGTAACAGTAAGGTTACCAATAAAAGGTAAGCCTACTACTTCTGTGCTTTCAGCCAGCTGCCTGCTGACATTTTCAGACAACAGTGAAGCTCGCTTCTTTTGCACAACACAATTTTTAAAGGTAAACTTTCTATTCAGAAGCTTTTTATCAACCATTTCGCCGTATCGCGCTCACCATCACTCAAACCGTAACGTTAGCCTACTACACAGTTTGCGAAGCCAAAAAGAACGTTAATTTTTGTTTTTTTTAATATGAATAGATTTTTGGAATTCTATGAATCGATTCTGAATCGGAAGCACTTGAATCGCGATACGAATGTGAATCAATTTTTTTTGCACACCCCTATTACATATACAGCAGTAATAGTGGGACGATTTTCATCGACAACTACATCTATATTTTTCCTTCATACATGCACACAGGACATGACCCAGAATGTGTTTTTGACATTGTTTCACTTGAATATGTATCCCAATATGTTGGGTTATTGTGTGTGAGAGAAGAACTTGTTATCTAAATTTACAAAACACCATTTAATATTACATATGTTTTATTTCAGTTAACCAATGTATATTACATATGTTTTATTTCAGTTAACCAATGTATATTACATATGTTCTATTTCAGTAAACCCTTGCTGCTACTATCCATGCCAGCATATGGGAATCTGTGTGAGATCTGGGATGGACAGTTATGAATGTGATTGTACCCGTACCGGTTTCTATGGAGAGAACTGCACTATTCGTGAGTAAAACAAACCTATATATGTTTATATGTATGTACTGTATATGTAAATTGAAATGTGGCCAATCACAAATTAATTAAGTATATTTAGGACTAAGGATGGTTGGTTTTCTTCTCAACACTATATTGTTAAGGAATCACACCTGCAGCTAAATGCCAAGCGGTTCTGCACTGTGCTGTGACTTTTCTTGCCTCTATCCCCAGCACCATTTTTCTACAGTGAGCAGCGTGGGATTGTTTGCATACACTGCTTGGTCTTTGATAGCCACAATGCTGGCTGCAGCATAATTTATTAGCAGTAGCTTAAAGCAAATCTACACCAAACTTACTACCATCTAATATACGGTATATTGTCTTATTAACATATTGAGAGACATTTCTGACTAAACTTCGGCAGCAGAAACAGGTCCACTATGCTTCTGGGATGCAATGCTGTAGTGGAACGGTGCACCACCACTCCTGTGTCAGCTAAACCTTCACTAATAATTAAGACCTTTGTCAGGTTTTTTAATGGCACACACGACACCCTGGAACACACGGGTGCACATATGGAGGCGACACAGGACACACACACACGCAGGCCTGAGGTCGCAGTGAATTTATTTTCTGCATTTTCCCATCCTGGAACATCCTTCCTCAAGGACCCCCAAGGAGCAGTGTGCAGCTTGTAGCGCCCGGGGACCAGGTGGAGTGAACTCTCAATTTTTTGGTCAGGGATGGACATGTGTTCTGTTATTTTGCATGTTTTTTCTGTTGGGGTTCTTTGTGGAGGAAACCCCTTGTGAGCACGGGGAGAACATGCAAACTCCACACAGGAGATAGCCCACCTGAGCACTGAAGGTCTGGGAAGGACCTGCCCCCCAGAGCCAACAGCGCCCCATGCGGGAATCGAACCCATAACCTTCTTGCTGTGAGGCACCAGTGCAAGCACCTGAGCCACCGTGCGATTCACCCATTAAATGCTTTGCTTTCATCATGTGGAGTTTGATAAACCCTTCTGCTCAGCAGTCATGCTGTTGTTTTTTATTGGTCGTCTAGCTCTTGTTTTACTTACACAGTCGCCTTTTAATCATTTAATCAGTCATTATTCTTTTAATTTTCATGGAAATGTTTTCATGAAAAAGTGTGTTTTATGGGTGGTTTGAGAATGTGCTAATGATATAATGTGTGTTTTATGGGTGGTCTGAGAATGTGCTAATGATATCATTTGTGTTAACCTATTTCTCCTAGATGCAGTGTGTGTGTGTGTGTGTGTGTGTGTGTGTGTGTGTGTGTGTGTGTGTGTGTGTGTGTATGTATATATATTTGTATATATACTGTATGTATATATATATTTATATATATACATATGTGTATGTGTATGACTATTTTACAAACGTATAGGGGGGAGGTCATCATCACTGATAATGTTCCTGTCATTCCATTTGCATAAATTCAGCATATGAGTATAGTAAAATAAAGGATTTGCTGCCAAGGACTTTGTGTCTTTTATGATAAAAATGGGCAATTTTTCATAAAAAATAGAGACAATGATTTGCCCAAATAATAGAAAAGAAACTTTACATTTCAACTCCCAGATAAGTTTAACTCAGTTTGGTTTAACCCAACAACATTTACTGGTTCCGCTGTCTGTAGATTTCCAGTAGCTATCTTAGAAGGTCCTAGATATCGGTTCTGGATCACAACTTTTTAAAATGTTATGTCTGGATTGCTCCAACAAGGATTCATCTTTAACCTGGATTAAATCAAAGTTTCTATTTATCCAGTTACACAAAACTTGAAGTTAGGTTTAAACAAAATCAGATTTACATTTAAATATTTGTTTGAGTTTTTACAGTAATCCTGGATTATTTCAAATTCTGTTGCTCCACTACTTGAAACTCAAATTTAAATTTCAGTTAAGGATTCATTTTAAACTTGCAGCAGAGGTTGTTTACATTTCCAATGAGCATATATTAGATAGATTGAAGAAACCCAAAGTTCCTCTTAACCCAGTTGAGTATTATGATGATGATACATTTTCAAGTCGGTACTGATTCAACAAAGAGATTCAATTAAAAAATCAGGTCTTCGTAACAACGTTTGTTTCAGACTTTTTCAGACTCCTTTGCTCTTTCAGATGAAGAACATATTTACTTCAGCTATTCAGACTTTGTAACAAAAAGCTGCAATGAGTTTTTGCAGTGAGTTGAACTCTCTAAGTTGAATTTCTTTTTAATTTTTGCAGCGGAATTTTGGACCAGAGTTCGGGAGCACATAAAGCCCAAGCCTGATATCCTTCACTACGTCCTCACCCACTTCCACTGGCTCTGGGACATCATTAACGGAACCCGCCTGCGGGACTGGCTCATGAGGATTGTCTTGACAGGTCAGTATGCTACAAAGGACATTAGGTCATAGATTTGTGGAATCACAAAGCCACAGAGGTACTGTTGCGTCACCTCCAACAAAAAGTGACGAATACCCTGATAAAGATGGAAGTTTGATGGATGCTTTCTTGTTGTCATGCAGTTATGTCAAAATTCACAAAGAAATAGTAATAATGCATTCTGCACCACCACACCTCATCATAACCTGTTGTGGTCTGGTGGATGAAAAAACAAACCATATTATAGACTGTCTTTGGAATGCTTGACAAAGTAAAAGTAAATATTTACAGAAAGCAGATATACACAGTCTGGTTCTGAATACCATGAACGCCCTGTCTCTGCTAACTCTCACTCAGTTTATTAACGTTTTCTTTTAATCCTTCCATGATGCTAAAAACAAGAGAGAAAGAAATCTGTCTGTTACCATTTCATTTTATTCAGTTTCTTGTAACTCTAATGGTGTGTCCCTAGAGTTTTAAGAACTCCCTTGAAGAAGTCAAATACGTGTAGAGAGTTCCTTTAACTGGAGTTTCATGCTTGTTGTCTGTGTTCATCTTGAATAACAGTTACTAGGAAAGAAGTAAGGCAAGCGTAGTTACATCACAGGAGATGAGTCAGATTGTTAGTCTGCTGCCATGCATGTGTGTTGGTTATGACCTTACATCCTGGAGATGTTGATTCAGTTACGGCCCGTGGTCTGTAGTCCAGAGCCTTGTGAAAAACTCTCCTTTATCGCTTCCCTCCATGTCTCTGCAATGGGTATGGACCCCTGCTCAGTGTTCACAGAAGGTGCGCTAGGAATGTCAAATGAATTATGCCAACAGCAAACACACAGAGAAGTCTGGGTAAGGAGAAGGCATCCTGCCAAAATAGCGTCTGACAGAGTCAAGCGGGTTATTAGTTTTCAATGTACAATGGAATTTTTTCTGAGATCCTTGTTATTTTAGTCCTCATGAAGTTTGCCTTGATACCCAGACTTCCTGAGGTCTGTTCTGTCATAGGTCTTCCACGATGAAGGCCATGATTACTTATGTAACATACTGAAAGAATACTCATATCACAATTCACAATCACAAATCTGCATAAATGTGCTCTCGAAGGAGCCATGGCACTACATTATTTTGTGATTAATTAAGCATTACATCCACCTAAAATAAAGGGGAACCTTACAGACTGCTTGTGAGAAATCATTACATAAGCTGTCAAAGATCTATTATCTTATGAAGGTGCTGTATACCTCTCAGAGATTGATTCCATTCAAACCTTCTCACGTGGATCACTAGTAGGGGCAGATCCTTCGTGAAATGAAGGAAGCCACTGCAAGAATTGAGATGTGGGGGTGGGGTGGTATTTTTTTATACACGATAATAGTGTTGACCACAAACTCTGGCTATTGTTGACACAGCTGTTACAATCATAAAGGTGTATTAATCAAGATCAAGGTAGTTTGGGTACTCAAATGCAAACAGTGTTTCTTTTAAAAGTTAGTGACCCACGTGATGCATGTGGATGAGAGGTGTTACTGGTGATGGCATAGCACATCAGTGTGTAATGTCATTGTGTCCCTCTCTGGCCCATACACCCATTTTAAAAAGGCAGTGTGAACTGTAAGAAAGGAAGAGGGAATAGAGGCCTTTTGACAGTTTACTGAAAATGTTGCAGTCCAAATCCAAACCTGCAATAGATCCGACTGTAATTAACAGAACATGCAATCACACTGCACTGCTGGAGTTGGCTAACACACTGGAAACTGGAATGAAACAATAAAAGTTGTCAGTCCATAAAAAGGGATTTCTTATAATAGCACATTGGAGAGAGAAGAAAACCAGCCAGTGTTGCTTTGGGCTAGTGTGGCTGGCTGCAGTAGGGTCCAGAGCCTCTGATACAGTTCTCCGATATGCTGCGCTGACAAAGAAGTTGATGAAATGTAAATTCATTTGTCTACTCTTAACATAAACACATGCATAAAACTCTATGCATACACACTGCAATACAGTCTAGTTTGAACATGCATAAACACTGCAATACAGTCTAGTTTGAACATGCATAAACACTGCAATACAGTCTAGTTTGAACATGCATAAACACTGCAATACAGTCGACTCTTAACATGCATAAACACTGCAATACAGTCGACTCTGAACATGCATAAACACTGTAATACAGTCTAGTTTGAACATGCATAAACACTGCAATACAGTCGACTCTGAACATGCATAAACACTGCAATACAGTCGACTCTGAACATGCATAAACACTGCAATACAGTATATTCTGATAGGCAGAGCACAATTTCTTTCTCAATCCACTTTTCCATGTTGATAAGAGCATTACAATAAAATAAAAATTATGCAAACAAATAGAAGGATTTAGTATAGATAAAAATGTGCGATTAATCGCGACATTTTGAGTTAACTATGACATAAATGCGATTAATCATGATTTCATATTTTACTCGTTTGACAGCACAAGTCGTGAGTGCATCCAGGTAAAAGCAGAAGCAAAAGTTCTATTGATTGTTTAGTAATTTGCATTTCTGATATAAATGTATGGATATCACAAAACTTTCTCCAGCTCAACCAAGATAAAACAGAGGTATTAGTCATTGGTGAAGAAGCCGAAAGAGAGAGAAACTATCTGCACATTTAAAAACACTTAACACCAAGCACCAAGCCAGAAACTTAGGTGTCATATTTGACTCAGATCTCAATTTTGAACCCATATCAAAAATATAATTAAAACATCTTTTTATCACTTAAGAAACATTGCTTAGGTGCAACCATTTCTCTCTTAGGGTGACACTGAAAGACTGATGCGTGCGTTTATCACGAGCAGGCTAGACTACTGTAACTCGCTTTTTTCCTGGTCTACCAAAAAAAGCCATAAGTCAACTACAAACAATACAGAATGCAGCAGCGCGAGTCCCCACTAAAACAAGAAGGAGAGCACACATCACACCAGTATTAAAATCACTGCACTGGTTACCTGTTAGTTTCAGAATAGCTTTCAAGATTCTCTAGTCTATAAATCACTCCATAGTCATGCACCTGAATATATAACATACATGCTCTCAAGGTACACACCCAGAAGATCACTGAGGGGGTTGACAAAGATACATGGGAAAAGCAGCTTTTAGTTTCTATGCCCCCAGCCTTTGGAATATTCTGCCAGAATACCTAAGAATGTTGGAAACCTTTAAACATACACTTAGGCCGAATCTCGATTCTTCCCCTTGCCCCTTTTGCTTTGTCTTTGTCTTTGTCTTAACCCTAGCACTTGCAAGTGTAAGGGCCAAGGGCTGAAAACTTTCCCCTATGAAATGAGACGCCACTCGGTTTCGGGTACGTCACTTGGCGTCCCTGGATAATACAGGCGATTTAAAAAAAGTTTCAATTATGGTTGCAAATATATATACGACTGTATAGAGCACAAAACTAGACTGTCGTAATTGTTTTGTGGACGGTACATGTAAAGCACGGATCGATGTCTCCAAAGCAAGTGCTGTCATTCACAGATATCAAACATAATTCGTGGAGAATAAAGTTATCTGTACACATGCATGGAGTCAGGCTAGTCCTAGCAAGCTACCATATAATCCAATGAAGTGGTGGCATACGCGCTAGCTGTAACCTAAAACTACTGTTTGAAAGCTTCAGTTAAGACCTACAATACTCTGTATCGTTCGTGTAGCACATTTCAGATCAAACCGAGTCATTATAAACATATAAAAAGTTGTGTAGATAGCTTTATTCATGTAAAAATGTCCTCGCTTCAAGCAGCCATGTTTTTTTGAAAATTCCCAATCTGGTTTCGCTGTGTGCTCTGGGATAGCCCTTGGAGGAGCAAGTAAGGTCTCGGATCATCTTAACTCCAAGGGCCATATAGCCCTCAATCTTATCCCTTAATCTTGATCAAATTGGGTATTGAGACACCACTAGCTCTCACATGAACGCGCAACTTCAAGGGTAAGGGGGAAGATAAGGGGCAAGGGGAAGAATTGAGATTGGGCCTTAAGACATGCCTCTTTGATCTCGCTTATCACTCACTGGAACATTTATCTGTTTACTTATCTGTTTCTCTTTAAAAGTGTTTGTAACTCCCCCCCCCACCCCCCTTTCCCCAGCATCTGTCTCTTAGTTTGAGGATAACCATGCTGAGCAGTCCTCAACAGTGCCAGTGTAGTTAGTACGTAATTTCCTGTTTATTTATCTCTGGAAAATCTTAACAAGTGTTTGTAAACCCCACTCCCCCTTTTTTTTCTACTGTGAGGCGCATTGTGTTACCTCCTGGTATAAAATGTGCCGTACAAATAAAGTTTGATTTGATTTGATTTGAAAAGTACATGAACATGGTTACCATCAGGGAAATGAAATTAAAACAGTAAGAACAAACTCAAAGACAAATGATGACTAAAAGACAAAACTCAAAGATGAATGTGTTTAGATTGAACAATTCTCTTATCCAGTTTCCCAGAAATGTGGTCTAGCCTATCCTGCTGTGTTTTGCTTAGGCCTTTTAGGATGGTACAAGAGATACCAGATCATGACAGTGGAATAACAGCAAGAGTATTCCATCATAAGTCATCACCCTTCTGAAGAATCTTTCCTTCCTGGGAACTGATCAAACGTACTGTCACATGAGTCTAATAGGAATGTGGGACTGTAGCTGGTATAGGCGGCAGTGGTGTAGTGTGATGGAGCTGTCAAGCTAAAAAGGCACCGGATGCCTAAAAGAGCCCGGGTGATGTAATGTTGACTTTCGAACGACTCTTGAGTGACAGTTGCTATGCCAACGCCAATACGTCACCCGGGTCTTCGCTCATAACGCGATTTACTTCAGAGCATATTGCATTGAACTTCGCTACCTGAGACCGGCTTGCTTGTATTTGACCTACAATAAACCAACCAAAACAACCATGTACTTGATGTTTGACTTTGGTAGGAAAGTTGTTGATTCGCTAGTTTATAAATCAAATGTATGTATCAAAGTAAGCACATTCCATCAGCTAGCTAGCTCGTGCTAGTGTCTTGTTAGCTTGAAGCTATTCATCTGTTGTTGTGCTTAAATTAAGACACTCCTTAATGTGTTGTGATTTTTAGACATATCTGACGGCACCCACAGTTACATTTGAACAAAACAGGGCATTGTTTGCACAACATTTTACTAAAGAATAACGGGGGATTGCTAGCTTTGATATGCTAGCGGACATTGCTAACTTACAGAATACCATCAGGCAGGTGTAGCTAAAACTTTTTAGTCGCTTAATATTGTGCCTAAACGGACACTTTGTACCCCGACACTTTTTGGCTATCAGTCAGAGAGTCTCAAGAGTTGTTCGAAAGCCATCAGCTACTTTTTAGTCGCTTAATATTGTCGCACAAAAGGAGGAATTGCTATTAGCAATATAGATGCGGGGTACGCGGTGACCGGCTTACGTAATGCTAACGTTGGCATAGAAACTGTCACTCAAGAATCAACATTACGTCACCCGGGCTCTTTTAGGCATCCGGTGCCTTCTTAGCTTGACAGAGCCACTCTCTGTCGGGTCGGGTCAATGTTAACACAGGAATGTGTGTGTGTGTGTGTGTGTATATGAGTGTGTGTGTGTGTGTGTTGTTGTTGTTGGCCGTCTCACTCCAGTGGAGCATAGGCCATTGATAGAGAGTTTCCACCAGATTTGGTATCCAATTGTTCTCAATATTTCAGTAATCTAGTAGAATCCACTGAGGGAGTAATTGGCCCACCCAGCTTCAGCTTGTGTGTGTGTGTGTGTGTGTGTGTGTGTGTGTGTGTGTGTGTGTGTGTGTGTGTGTGTGTGTGTGTGTGTGTGTGTGTGTGTGTGTGTGTGTGTGTGTGTGTGTGTGTGTGTGTGTGTGGGCGCACACAATGTTGCCAAACCTGTGTGTGTGTGTGTGTGTTTGTGGTGACGCTTGCCAATTCTTCGCCTCCTGTGATCTTGCACAGTGATGCGCATCAAGGGAGAGAGAAAGAGGTTTCCTTCAAAAGCTTCACCTATGTCTCATCTAGTCAGCCATTGTAACATTACAGTTCTTATATCTTCCATAGCACAAGGGGTGTCACCCCATAACCCCTATCCCTTCATGAATATGGATCAGATTACAACCTCTGAGACAGGAAAACTCAGAAACATTTGTCCACAGGGGAAATTGGATAAGAGATCCTGCTGTGGGCAAATGTCTCAGAGGTCTGTATTCATGAACGAAGGGATTTCAAAGACACTTTGATATGACTAAAAGGAGGGGAGAAGTGAGAACACTCATTTATACCTCTCTCAGGTCATTCCATCTACTTATATATTCAACCAGAAATGCTTACATTTTAGCCTAAGTAAAAAAAAAAAACAATAAATACAAATAAGATACAAAAAGATTAATTGGATTATTGAATATTGTCAATAATTATTAACTCTGACCCGTAATTCAGATTTTTCAACTTCTTTACTGCTGGGTAACAATGCAGCTGATACTGGGGACCTGGGGCCGTATTCACAAAGAATCTTAGGGGTAAAAGTAGCTCATAAGTGGCGAATTTAGGAGAAACTCCTAAAAATAATGGGCGTGTCAGTCTTAAATGTAGGACTCCTAATTTTTTTTACTAAGAGCAATTCACAAAATATTTTATCCCTAAAAGTAGCACCTAAGTCTAGGACAGCTTAAAACTCCTCATGAGGACTCCTAAATCACTAAGACCTATTCACAAAAAATCGTAAGATGGCTGCAGCCGACTTGGAATTGATAAAAGACATTGCTTAAACCGTGAAGGTATTAATATTGTCGTAGAATTAGCGCAGGATGCAATGACGCCTTTAAACAACGATGTGTCCCGAAGTGAAATGTTTGGAAACATAAAGATAGCCTATTTGGCTTCGGGGAAAACGCAAATGACGACACTGGGAATCATCAGTCAGCCGTTTAATTCATCAAACTATCAACGCACTGTAGACCCCACATCATCCAACAGTTTATCCAGTTGCTTTTGGACAATCGCCTATTACACAATATCAAAGTAAATTCCATGGCGATCGCAGGAATGTCCAGTGACGGGACACATATTATACGTCCACCGTGGCCTGGATGTACCGATGACTCGTGCATTTCAACGGAGAGCGGTCGCAGGTTTTTGAGAACTTACCAGCTGGATGCCGCTGGGGTGACAGTGGCTATTGGTCCTGGGACCAGTAGGCTTTCGCCTAGGCTAAGGTTCACGTTCGTTTCGCTTTGATCAATTAAGATTGGAGGGCTTGAAGGGCCGTATGTGCTGATATTTGAAGTGGTCAAGGGCTGGAAATATAATAGCCTAACAGTTTGCTGGGTGCTTTAATTATTACTGCCTTGATTACATGCAATTGCCATATTATATATTGATCGCTTTCTAATTATCTTATCGTGCAAAGTGTCATTCCCGTTGGATGCACAAACTTGTCATCATGCGTGTGCATTCTGCTAACTGCACTGTCCATAACTATTTAATATGACTTAATTTTGAAGCCTAGGTTATTCTCTTATTTTCAGTTGATATAGTGGGATTGTTAGAGGGACGTCACGAATGAGTTTTTAATGAGAGAGCCTGTCAACAACCAATCACCGTCCTCACCCCTTCTAAACTCGTGCATGAGAATTGACGTCATCCATAGCAACGGAGTTTTTATCTTAAGCTTAGGAGTTGGTATTATCCTTAGTATGAGTAGGTCTCAGAGCCGTTGTGAATCACTTTTAAGAAATTACTCCTACGTAAAAGGTTTTAGCGCAAGTTAGGAGCACTCCTAGTGGTAAGATAAAAGGCTTTGTGAATACGGCCCCTGGTTTCTAGCAATGATGCAGATGATTTGGTGGACTTGGTTTCTAACACTGATGCAGGTGATTTGGTGGACGTGGTTTCTAACACTGATGCAGGTGATTTGGTGGACGTGGTTTCCAACACTGATGCAGGAGAAATTGTATTGAGCTTCTGCCGGGCACTATGCCTCCTAGGGGAGGCTGAACTCCTTGTCTGCACCTGAGTTTAGAGTCATGGAGAAATACATTCAGGAGGATCTAAGCAACGCGTCCAACTGGCCATCCACATTTCCTGCTGGTGCTGGTTTCTTCTTTGTCAACAAGAAAGTTGGTGGGCTTAGTCCTTGTATTGATTATAAAGGTCTTGCCTTTAATTTCATTTAATTTAATTTCATGTCCACAGCTTTTGACCGATTTGGGGGTGGTGGGGTGCAGAATCTTCTCTAAATTATATTTGAGAAATGCATATAATCTGGTGCACATTCAGAAGAGGAGATAAATAGAAAACAGCATTCAAAACTCCTAGTGGGCACTATGTCACCAGCTGCTGTGTGGATCCAGAGGGTACCTCCATGGACTTGGACAAGGTGAAGGCAATCAGTAATTACCGTAACTTCAGCACGGTGGCTGCCACAAACACAGCACTTAAAAGCACTCCTTCCAAGATCATCTGGACCCCTGAAACTCAGGAAGCTTTTGAGGAATTGAAGCGCAGGTTCACCACAGCCCCCATCCTAGCTTACTCTGATCCTGACTTGCCTCTTATTGCAAATTATTCAATTTTCAATTCAATTCAATTTTATTTGTATAGCGCCATAACAATACAATTGCCTCTAGGCGCTTAACAGAGCCCAGAGCCTAGACCCCCTTAGTGCATGCACAATGGCAACAGGGGCAAAAAAAAACTCCCTGTTAGGCAGGAAGAAACCTTAAGCAGAACCACGGCACATAAGGGGGGACCCATCTGCTTGAGGTCGGCCGGGTGGAGATAGGAAGGGGGGGAGGGGGAGGGTTGTGTGGCAGAAGGGGAAAGGAAGCAACAGGGGTTGTACACAGCCAGCATTCGGTCGCGGGACATAGTATGCAGACATCCGGTGGTATATATATGATACAGGCAAGACCAGTTTACTGTACTAATAGGGTTACTGTTACAGGGGTAGTGGACGTAGGGACAGAGAAACATTTCAGTGGTGGCAATAATGTATATTGTATGTAAATGCTAGCATAGGGTATGGGGTAGAGTAAGTGTACGGCAATGCAGTGGCGGTGGGTGCAATTGGCCGAGGGTTTCTCCAGGTAGGCCAGGTGATGAAGAGTGGTGGGGGTGAGGAGCAATATTTCCATTTCCATCAGCGATTGGAACATGCTATATGGGCGAGAGAACATTTATTTTAGTAGACATCAATTTCAGAAACAGATAGGGAGAAACATTTGGGTAGTAGATTTAACAGTAGGCAATATGGCTATTTTATCAGTGTTATTATAGGCATTAGCAATATGATATGGAAGGAGAGAGAGAGAGAGAGAGAAAGAGAAAGGGAAAAGATATGTTTGGTAATGCTGGCAATTTGGGTCGCAGGGTATACAGCAGTGCCCAATTGGCTGGTGACAGTCGCAACACGCGCCGTATGCTGTACCCGGGATCTGTAAAGGCCCTCCTACACGATACAACATACGCTGTCTGTAGCCCAGTTTTGTTGATTAGGGGGGTATTGCATGTGTTTAGATATGTTTAGTTTTGCTGGCATTGAGCATGAAATTATTGTTTACAAGAAGAACTTGGCAAGGACTACTAGACGCAAAGCATGAGATGCTCTGTTATAGTTTTCTCGGTTCCTCTGTAGATGTTATTCATGTGGTTGTCTTTTATCTTTGTGTTTCATTAAAATTACATGACTTGGAGTATCGGTTGCTGTGCATTAATGTACATTTATACATCACAAAGTTCCCGATTCATTTTCTCCAAATCTTTCCATTAAGAGGATGATACCTTCAAACCTTCCACTAATGTCTCTAGATTAGCTGCACCACATTTAAAAAATGGCCCCTTATTGTAAAGATAAT
This sequence comes from Sprattus sprattus, assembly GCF_963457725.1. Lineage (NCBI taxonomy): Eukaryota > Metazoa > Chordata > Actinopteri > Clupeiformes > Clupeidae > Sprattus > Sprattus sprattus. The sequence continues at coordinate 37,403,322 of NC_137924.1, forward strand.
GTGTGTGTGTATACATATATAATATTATTGTATATAAGTATTATTATTATCATTATTATATGTTTTGTAAGTTGCTTTAAATAAAATAATGGAAGCATCAAGGTGCTTTAATATGAGTAGATTTTAATGAATCAAAGCAACAAAAATATAAATGAATTTTTCAATTTGCTGTTTTTTGTCTTTTCACCATTATGACCCAGCAAGATCCCATCTTATCCCGAGTCCTCCAACATACAACTCTAAGTATGGGTATCTGAACTGGGAGTCATACTACAACACCACCTACTACACTCGGATCCTGCCTCCTGTGCCAGAAGACTGCCCAACTCCTATGGGTGTTAAAGGTGAGAAGGAATGTCATGAAGTCTGTTTCAAACCCTGCCACCTTTCTAAAACTGCTTTTTAATAAAAAATAAAGAAAAATCCCAATTCAAACTCTTCAGAAAAAAGCCTGCTAAGCCTCTAATTACACAGCGGACAAAATGTAGCAGCCTCAGGTTCAACCGCATGCATATACAGGACTCCCCACACCAGACAGAACAAGTGTGCATATAGTTAAGTGGCCACCATTTATAACAAAAGGATTAAGCACAAAAGTCAATTAATACACAGATCACGAGACAGAAGCTGAAACACAAACACCGTATAACACCGTGTGCTAAACACAGATCGAAGAGATAACAATATAATAAATGATAGGGCCTTCTTTGCTATCTGGGTCCTTATCTGGTGTTTTGGGCATTAAAATGTCCTGGCCCTAATACATGGCAGCCCTTTGAAGAACAGCTTTGGAAAGAGAGTGCCCCTCCAACGGTCAGTTTGTGCACAGAACCCTAAACCACTGTTTCTACAGAGCCCCTCCCCCCCCTCCAACTGTCATTTTGTGCACAGAAACCTAAACCACTGTTTCAACAGACCCCCCCCCCTCCCCTCCAATTGTCAGTTTGTGCACAGAAACCTAAACCACTGTTTTAACAGACCCCCCCCCCCCCCCCCCCCCATGGTCAGTATGTGCACACAAACCTAAACCACTAGGCCCATATTCATGTGCCAATGTGATCCGGTCAACTTATTGTATCGTATTCGCGTGTAGGTGTGAAAGTTTTCAAGGGAATCAGCTCTTGTCGTTACGTGTTTACATGTGCAAAATGTGATCCCTTTACATTGCCTTGGGCATGCGCAAAGACGACGGAGATGTGCTCCCACCTGGTTTGTTTACTAACAACATCAACGTGGATCCGCATTGTGCAAAGGCAGTGTAGTGGCTAAAAGTTCCCTTCTTATCAGTAGGCTATATAGTTCTTAATATTTTCTTTGAATAACCACTCTCCGACGGAAAGAAAACGAGTCTACGCGTGGATGTGTTTCAACAACGGTAGAAAACTGTGTTTGCTCCGTCTTTTACTGAACTCATAATTGACAGTGGTATTAGTACAGTTGAGACATGGGTACAGTTGATACACCCGCTGTAACAGTGTTAACCAGTATGTGAGTAACGTGGGTTTTATTAAAGCATAGCGTGTGTAATGTGTAGCTATTTCATTCCGTTTGTTAACCTTTCCGGCTGTCTGTATTTACTTACCAGCAGCAGACGTAAAGGAAAGGGAATTAACCCTGAAGTTAAAAACATGTCATCTATTTTGGCAGCGGAGCATTTTACTCCCCTGCCATCTCGGAATGAAATAGCTACACAATTCACACATTATGCTTTAATAAAACTCACGTTTTATGAGACAGCACCAGAGGCACAACAGACAAGTCTTACCATTGAAGATCTTTTTGCACGCCAATGTTCGTTCTGAAACTACATCCAACCATCCAGGTTTATCCATGTTGTTGTGGAGAACGAGAGTTGCATCAATCATATTTCATTAAAACTTCACACTCCTTACATTGGACATATCCAACAGCCTAATTAGAATCTGCATTGTCTAGTAAGCAGAAATATCTCCATACAGTAGATTTCCCTTCGTTTAGTAGCATTTTGAACCCTCCAGATGACTGTATTGCCCTCACTCGTCAAGTGAAAATCCCCGGATACAATGCTCCTTCTTGGGCATAGCAAGGGCTAACAAGACCTAGCATAACTGTCATTCACATCCTATGGTAATGCTACCTAGCTAGGTATGCTAACTGTCGGTATCCATTGTTAACTCGTTAATCGTTAATACTCATGCCACTGGCTTTAATTTGAGAATGGCATGTTAGTAGTACCTTTAATATTAGTACAGTTGATTCATTACTGCTGATGTGTTACTTATATGTTACTCATAATATGTTACTTATTAGCAGCTAGCTACCTAGCCACTATGTGTTCCAATGTGTTTGATAGCGTCAAGCTAGCTGTAATAGTTGACTTGAGCTCCAGTTAAGACCTACACAGGGGCGGATCTAGCCCCCCCAAAAGTTTCATTAGCCCCCCCCAAACAAAAATGGTTTAATTTTTTGTATTCTGAGATCGTCAAACTCACACCTATCAACCGATTTTGTGAACGTATTAAGTTTCATTTTTAGGGTTAGAAATAAAATAGTCTCGAGTTGCACAGGACTCCTGCCTGTTTGAGACTGTTGTGTGGCAAGCGCACAGCTCTGTTTGGTCGTGCGTGCCTGCGTGCGTGAGTGAGTGAGTGAGACAGAGCGTGCAGACAGACGGTGACAACGTCAAATAAACAGACTGGGAGCGACTGTCCGACTCAAGCTGGAAAAAAGCTGTGAAAGTTGCCATAATCAGCTGCTCGATACAAAGGTATATATAGCGCATTAAGTTTAAAATGGTAAACTAAACGAAATGGTTAAATCATCGCGGATTTATTATAGATGTCGTGGCTCTTTTGATCATGCCAGTGATCATCATTGATCCTGTGGGTATGCTAGCCTACTCAGTAGCTCAGCCAGATATAACTAGCTAGTGAATTCCAGCCTACAACGTTAACCGTTGATGCCGCCCCATGTTAATAGTTTGAATTATACTGAGGATTGGAAGGAGAAAGCGCCGGAGAAAAGTACTCGGACTGCCTTTATCACAAGGTACGTTTCATCGTAAATACACACACCCAACAAGGCCCGCCCATTACAGCTGCCCCATCGTAAGTCTGAGCTACACATTTCAGGTCCTCAATACCATGAGCAACTAATTGATCCTCAATTGCCGTGCTAATTAAGACAGCATCAAAGTGAGTCAGTTCTGTGAAGGGATAGCAGCCTTTCCCTAACAGCATCCTGTGAAAGGGCCAGCAGTTCAGTCTTTCCATTTCTGGCCTCATTAGCCATAAAGGCGTACATCTTTGACTCCCTCATCTCTCTTACAACAGCTGCTGTTATTTTAAAATGTTTTCTCTAAAAAGTGTATCTTTCTATACATAACTAAATAAAATTCCAGTATCAACATTGTATTAATTGGCTTTCATTAATTCACCTGGGGTAGATATGCATGTTTTAGGATCTTTATCTTAGAACACATAACCGAACAATGTTAATAGCTGGGACACAATGTCACATTTAATTTGATTGTCTTCTGTGAAACAGGCAACTAATCTGTCTCTTTTCATTAAATGATTATGCTACAGTATAATAAGCACCTCTCAGCAGATGTCTTCAATATGTTGTTGTGCCATATTTTAAATCTAAATTTGTTAATTTCTCACCTAAAACCCACTAGAGGACACTATTTAAAAGAATATTTTCAAAAAAAATCTTCTGGGGGAGCATGCCCCCAGACCCCCCTAGTTCTGTTGGGTTACAGGACAAATAATAGGATTTCTCTAGGGGCTTAGCCCCCCCAAAAGTCGGAACCTAGATTCGCCCCTGGACCTACACTATTCTGTTTGACCTCACGGCATTCGTGAAGCATATAAACAACAAAACGAGTCGATTAGAGGTATAAAAAGTCGTGTAGATGACCTTTATTCACATAAAATATGTTCTGCACATGAGACCTGACTCCCCTGAGATCACTCGCTGTGAGTGAGCCCTGCCTTGGCACTCCCTATAAGAGGCTGGGGTCATCTCCACGCAGGCTGTCACCGCCGTCACATCGTCCTTATTTGACACACCCTTTTCTGAGCTGAACGATCGGTGTAAACCACCTCTCTCGAAAGGCTCAGACATCGGCGGAAAAACGACCGGATCACATCTAAGCCAGTGCTACATGAGGCAATTGTAACCGCATCGCGAGTTTCTATCGGAACAGACGCGATGTGATCGGATCACATTGACACATGTATAAGGGGCTACTGTTTCAACAGAACCCCCCCCCCCCAACGGCAGTATGTGCACACAAACCTTTTGCGCTTCTGCCTGCTCTTTTCTTGTATAGCTTTCAAAGCTAAAATGTCATATTGCCAAGGTGCCTTGTACCCTGCGGGCACAGTGACAAAATGTAACATGAATCAATATTTTTTAGACACCGACAGTATTATTCACACATCTATTGATTCCCAGCCGCTAGTGATGAGTGGGCCGACCCTTATGCTGTGGGTTGACCCGCATGTCAGGTGGGATTGGGTAATATCAGCAGAAAATACTGTGGGCTACAAAGCTGCAAAGCAGCGTTCTGATAGTTGCGTCTAATTGCATGCAATTGCATGCAATATTCTCGGAATTTCCATCTTCTCTTCCTTTCCCTTCCTCTCAATCTTCACTCTCTGAAACACACACGCAGAGCGTGAAGGAGACGGTAACACGGACCCCTTTAAAGCCCCATTATGCAACAATTATACTTCAGGATTAGGGTTAGGATAAGCAGTTTAACCTTAAAATAACAGTTTTAAAAAGATTGGGGCGCTACAATGACTTTTTATATGGAGAATCGCCTCTGTGCCATTGCCATACCAGGGTCCATAGGCATATAACTGCGTTCTGTAGTTTTGCCTGCCGCAGCCCGGCAGCCTGACTTGTTTACTTTCTGCCGAACTAGTAAGTAGCTTATTTTGCCGTCTTGCTTTGTCTTGTGTTGCACTTGCTTGATGTTTGACTGTGTAAGGACAGTCGTTGAGTAACTAGTTTGTCATAATGTCAGCACATTTTCAAGAGATTTCGTTAGTTTTATCTGCTAGCATACCGTTAGCGAATAGCTATTGATCCGTCGTGCTGCTTTAAATGCCCGCTAAGATGTTCCTTTTAGCAAAATTAGATGACTGAACAATGACTTTGCCAAATTTGCTTGCTACCTACTCTCGACTCACTGGCAATATTGTATGTATGCATTATGTACATTTGCTTCATGTGTTCTATATGATGTATTTATAAATGATCTGCTTGCCTCTTGATTCTCTTGGCTCACTTACTTTCCTCACTATGCTCTCCCCTCTCTTTAAATCCCTCTACTGGCTGTCCTCATGCAGATGGGTCCCCCCACTGAGCTAGGTACTGCTAATGGTTTCCTCCTGTTAAAAGGGAGTTTTTCCTTGTCACCGCTGCCTTGTGTTTCCTCTATGGGGGTTCAGTCCTTGGAATATTCACAATTTTTTTATGATGTTACTGTATAAAATTAAATAATTGTACTGAATTTTCATACATAATATAGGTTTTTCAGATGACCAACACAGCAAGTTTTAACAGACCCCCCCCCCCCCCCCCCCCATGGTCAGTATGTGCACACAAACCTAAACCACTAGGCCCATATTCATGTGCCAATGTGATCCGGTCAACTTATTGTATCGTATTCGCGTGTAGGTGTGAAAGTTTTCAAGGGAATCAGCTCTTGTCGTTACGTGTTTACATGTGCAAAATGTGATCCCTTTACATTGCCTTGGGCATGCGCAAAGACGACGGAGATGTGCTCCCACCTGGTTTGTTTACTAACAACATCAACGTGGATCCGCATTGTGCAAAGGCAGTGTAGTGGCTAAAAGTTCCCTTCTTATCAGTAGGCTATATAGTTCTTAATATTTTCTTTGAATAACCACTCTCCGACGGAAAGAAAACGAGTCTACGCGTGGATGTGTTTCAACAACGGTAGAAAACTGTGTTTGCTCCGTCTTTTACTGAACTCATAATTGACAGTGGTATTAGTACAGTTGAGACATGGGTACAGTTGATACACCCGCTGTAACAGTGTTAACCAGTATGTGAGTAACGTGGGTTTTATTAAAGCATAGCGTGTGTAATGTGTAGCTATTTCATTCCGTTTGTTAACCTTTCCGGCTGTCTGTATTTACTTACCAGCAGCAGACGTAAAGGAAAGGGAATTAACCCTGAAGTTAAAAACATGTCATCTATTTTGGCAGCGGAGCATTTTACTCCCCTGCCATCTCGGAATGAAATAGCTACACAATTCACACATTATGCTTTAATAAAACTCACGTTTTATGAGACAGCACCAGAGGCACAACAGACAAGTCTTACCATTGAAGATCTTTTTGCACGCCAATGTTCGTTCTGAAACTACATCCAACCATCCAGGTTTATCCATGTTGTTGTGGAGAACGAGAGTTGCATCAATCATATTTCATTAAAACTTCACACTCCTTACATTGGACATATCCAACAGCCTAATTAGAATCTGCATTGTCTAGTAAGCAGAAATATCTCCATACAGTAGATTTCCCTTCGTTTAGTAGCATTTTGAACCCTCCAGATGACTGTATTGCCCTCACTCGTCAAGTGAAAATCCCCGGATACAATGCTCCTTCTTGGGCATAGCAAGGGCTAACAAGACCTAGCATAACTGTCATTCACATCCTATGGTAATGCTACCTAGCTAGGTATGCTAACTGTCGGTATCCATTGTTAACTCGTTAATCGTTAATACTCATGCCACTGGCTTTAATTTGAGAATGGCATGTTAGTAGTACCTTTAATATTAGTACAGTTGATTCATTACTGCTGATGTGTTACTTATATGTTACTCATAATATGTTACTTATTAGCAGCTAGCTACCTAGCCACTATGTGTTCCAATGTGTTTGATAGCGTCAAGCTAGCTGTAATAGTTGACTTGAGCTCCAGTTAAGACCTACACAGGGGCGGATCTAGCCCCCCCAAAAGTTTCATTAGCCCCCCCCAAACAAAAATGGTTTAATTTTTTGTATTCTGAGATCGTCAAACTCACACCTATCAACCGATTTTGTGAACGTATTAAGTTTCATTTTTAGGGTTAGAAATAAAATAGTCTCGAGTTGCACAGGACTCCTGCCTGTTTGAGACTGTTGTGTGGCAAGCGCACAGCTCTGTTTGGTCGTGCGTGCCTGCGTGCGTGAGTGAGTGAGTGAGACAGAGCGTGCAGACAGACGGTGACAACGTCAAATAAACAGACTGGGAGCGACTGTCCGACTCAAGCTGGAAAAAAGCTGTGAAAGTTGCCATAATCAGCTGCTCGATACAAAGGTATATATAGCGCATTAAGTTTAAAATGGTAAACTAAACGAAATGGTTAAATCATCGCGGATTTATTATAGATGTCGTGGCTCTTTTGATCATGCCAGTGATCATCATTGATCCTGTGGGTATGCTAGCCTACTCAGTAGCTCAGCCAGATATAACTAGCTAGTGAATTCCAGCCTACAACGTTAACCGTTGATGCCGCCCCATGTTAATAGTTTGAATTATACTGAGGATTGGAAGGAGAAAGCGCCGGAGAAAAGTACTCGGACTGCCTTTATCACAAGGTACGTTTCATCGTAAATACACACACCCAACAAGGCCCGCCCATTACAGCTGCCCCATCGTAAGTCTGAGCTACACATTTCAGGTCCTCAATACCATGAGCAACTAATTGATCCTCAATTGCCGTGCTAATTAAGACAGCATCAAAGTGAGTCAGTTCTGTGAAGGGATAGCAGCCTTTCCCTAACAGCATCCTGTGAAAGGGCCAGCAGTTCAGTCTTTCCATTTCTGGCCTCATTAGCCATAAAGGCGTACATCTTTGACTCCCTCATCTCTCTTACAACAGCTGCTGTTATTTTAAAATGTTTTCTCTAAAAAGTGTATCTTTCTATACATAACTAAATAAAATTCCAGTATCAACATTGTATTAATTGGCTTTCATTAATTCACCTGGGGTAGATATGCATGTTTTAGGATCTTTATCTTAGAACACATAACCGAACAATGTTAATAGCTGGGACACAATGTCACATTTAATTTGATTGTCTTCTGTGAAACAGGCAACTAATCTGTCTCTTTTCATTAAATGATTATGCTACAGTATAATAAGCACCTCTCAGCAGATGTCTTCAATATGTTGTTGTGCCATATTTTAAATCTAAATTTGTTAATTTCTCACCTAAAACCCACTAGAGGACACTATTTAAAAGAATATTTTCAAAAAAAATCTTCTGGGGGAGCATGCCCCCAGACCCCCCTAGTTCTGTTGGGTTACAGGACAAATAATAGGATTTCTCTAGGGGCTTAGCCCCCCCAAAAGTCGGAACCTAGATTCGCCCCTGGACCTACACTATTCTGTTTGACCTCACGGCATTCGTGAAGCATATAAACAACAAAACGAGTCGATTAGAGGTATAAAAAGTCGTGTAGATGACCTTTATTCACATAAAATATGTTCTGCACATGAGACCTGACTCCCCTGAGATCACTCGCTGTGAGTGAGCCCTGCCTTGGCACTCCCTATAAGAGGCTGGGGTCATCTCCACGCAGGCTGTCACCGCCGTCACATCGTCCTTATTTGACACACCCTTTTCTGAGCTGAACGATCGGTGTAAACCACCTCTCTCGAAAGGCTCAGACATCGGCGGAAAAACGACCGGATCACATCTAAGCCAGTGCTACATGAGGCAATTGTAACCGCATCGCGAGTTTCTATCGGAACAGACGCGATGTGATCGGATCACATTGACACATGTATAAGGGGCTACTGTTTCAACAGAACCCCCCCCCCCCAACGGCAGTATGTGCACACAAACCTTTTGCGCTTCTGCCTGCTCTTTTCTTGTATAGCTTTCAAAGCTAAAATGTCATATTGCCAAGGTGCCTTGTACCCTGCGGGCACAGTGACAAAATGTAACATGAATCAATATTTTTTAGACACCGACAGTATTATTCACACATCTATTGATTCCCAGCCGCTAGTGATGAGTGGGCCGACCCTTATGCTGTGGGTTGACCCGCATGTCAGGTGGGATTGGGTAATATCAGCAGAAAATACTGTGGGCTACAAAGCTGCAAAGCAGCGTTCTGATAGTTGCGTCTAATTGCATGCAATATTCTCGGTTAATAGTGGAATTTCCATCTTCTCTTCCTTTCCCTTCCTCTCAATCTTCACTCTCTGAAACACACACGCAGAGCGTGAAGGAGACGGTAACACGGACCCCTTTAAAGCCCCATTATGCAACAATTATACTTCAGGATTAGGGTTAGGATAAGCAGTTTAACCTTAAAATAACAGTTTTAAAAAGATTGGGGCGCTACAATGACTTTTTATATGGAGAATCGCCTCTGTGCCATTGCCATACCAGGGTCCATAGGCATATAACTGCGTTCTGTAGTTTTGCCTGCCGCAGCCCGGCAGCCTGACTTGTTTACTTTCTGCCGAACTAGTAAGTAGCTTATTTTGCCGTCTTGCTTTGTCTTGTGTTGCACTTGCTTGATGTTTGACTGTGTAAGGACAGTCGTTGAGTAACTAGTTTGTCATAATGTCAGCACATTTTCAAGAGATTTCGTTAGTTTTATCTGCTAGCATACCGTTAGCGAATAGCTATTGATCCGTCGTGCTGCTTTAAATGCCCGCTAAGATGTTCCTTTTAGCAAAATTAGATGACTGAACAATGACTTTGCCAAATTTGCTTGCTACCTACTCTCGACTCACTGGCAATATTGTATGTATGCATTATGTACATTTGCTTCATGTGTTCTATATGATGTATTTATAAATGATCTGCTTGCCTCTTGATTCTCTTGGCTCACTTACTTTCCTCACTATGCTCTCCCCTCTCTTTAAATCCCTCTACTGGCTGTCCTCATGCAGATGGGTCCCCCCACTGAGCTAGGTACTGCTAATGGTTTCCTCCTGTTAAAAGGGAGTTTTTCCTTGTCACCGCTGCCTTGTGTTTCCTCTATGGGGGTTCAGTCCTTGGAATATTCACAATTTTTTTATGATGTTACTGTATAAAATTAAATAATTGTACTGAATTTTCATACATAATATAGGTTTTTCAGATGACCAACACAGCAAGAATAAATAAGGTATTTTAAATGCCTTCTCCTCTCTGTAGGTAAAACTAAACTTCCAGACGTGGAGTTGTTGGTGCAGAGGTTTATGGTTCGGCAGACGTTCAAACCCGACCCTCAGGGAACCAATCTTATGTTTGCCTTCTTTGCTCAACATTTTACGCATCAGTTCTTCAAAACCCACAACAGAATGGGATTGGGATTCACTAAAGCCTTAGGTCATGGGGTAAGTAACAGCATCATCACCATACTGGTTTCCCTTCAAAAAATACAAACACTGAGAGCATTTTAGTTTACTGAGCTCAAACTACTCTTGAATCATGTTTTGTCTTGAGTTGATGTAGACAGAAAAACATCGATTCAAATCGTGAGTTTTCCACAACTCTGAATAATATTGTTTTCCCCACATTGCCCAGCCTTAGTGTTGCTTTTGCTAAAATTATATTTTAACTGTCTGGTCTGTACATGCAACTGTATTGAGACAAGTCGTATGACAGGTCATATGATCTCTTTGTAAATAACATAAAATGAAAGTGTTACTTTTGACTTAATTGAGGTCAATGTTGAAAGAACAGATAATTTCAGTTAGACATATGTATTACTTGTCGGTAAAATAATTGTACTATTTGATAAGCTACCGTATATGATTTTGAATCAGCACATTTGCCTGATTGGTGCTATTGCCTTTGCAAACCAGTGCTTAAGCATTTACAGAGATGAAGACAAAGTGTTTGTGGAGGTCTGATTTTGTTTTACTTTGGAAAAAGGAAACTGCATATCCCATTGCTTTAGTTTGTTGGTACTTCAGAAGTGACTGATTGACTGTTCCGTCATGAATTATATGTACTTAAGACGTGACAGATTGACTGTTGGATTATATGGAATCTGATAGATGAGTTATGAGCTCACTCCGATGGTAACATAGCAGAGCATACATGTTAGATCTGATGCAAGAACAGTCTGAAGACTTATTGAACACACCCCTCCTTTACCTGTTTTTTTATGCCATGTTTACATATTTACATTTTTGTTCTCATTATGCCATTCACATCAATATTACAAATAAACATTCTGGAAAATACTAATTAAACCATACTGTTAAAGAAGCTTCTTTAGTTTTTATTTCAAGTTATTGTTCATATCATATTTCCTCAGGTGGATGCAGGACACATATATGGGGATAATCTGGTACGGCAGCTCAATCTTAGACTTCACAAAGATGGAAAGCTGAAATACCAAGTGAGTATTCTAGCTAAGTGAATTCACAGTGCTCTGTATATGTTCTATCCCATGCTTAGGTGCAGTACGTAGTACACCACTTTAAAATGTGACCTAGAGTGAGTTAGGGATCCTTGCTAGAGAACCTGTTATTTCTATTACCTGCATCATCCCAGGCAAGTGATCAACAGCACATTCCTTGGATAACACCCAATATTGTGAAATTTGATTGGTTGTTGGAGGGCACTTCATATGCAAAGTTAAAATGTTGTGTTCAAAGTGTCATTACCATGGAATATTGTGCAAGACTTGTGCAGGAAACTTGTGTAATAGATTTTTTCAGGTGGTGGCAGCAATGCAACAGTAATGATGCCAGCGGCCAAACAAAAAGACTTCAGGAAACCAGCTTCCATTGTGGTTCTTTGCTTTCTGTGGTGTGTGCTCGTGTGTTCACGTGTTGGGAATGGAAATTAATAGTTCAAAATGAATAGCAGGCAATGCACCAAAACCATAAATCTGTAAGGTTTCATGTTTACACACGTAAGCAATTTGAATTGGAGAAGATCTGTATAATTTAGGGAAAATTTACAAGAGTTGACATGTAGTATGTATGCATTACACCACTTTTAAGATTATGTAATAGTAAATTATTCTCATAGTGGTTTGGATGTGTGTAGTGAATGACATAACATTACATCATTCTACAGAATTTTGATCTAACTTCAGAGTTGTTTTAAGCATGGCCTAATTGTCATTTATCTTCCTGTTCTGAAAAGCTGCTGAATGGTGAGATGTACCCTCCAACAGTAGCCGAGGCAAAGGTTAACATGAGCTACCCACCAACAGTGCCCCCCGAGCACAGACTGGCGATTGGGCAGGAGGTGTTTGGGCTCCTGCCTGGTCTGAGTATGTATGCCACTCTATGGCTGCGTGAGCACAACCGCATCTGTGACATCCTTCTTCAAGAACACCCCACCTGGGATGATGAACAACTCTTCCAAACCGCCCGTCTCATTGTTATTGGTAACTATGAGTTCAAAAAACTCAGATGGTGTCACCATGAAGTGTCTTTTCTATTGAAACACAAGTTTTGATTATCTTAAAACCTGATATTTAAGAGTTGTTTTAGATATTCAGCAAGACTTTCAGCTCTATCATTGAAGTTGTATGCAGTTAGTAAAATGTCCATATTGTTTGCAGGACAGTGGACTACCCACATGGGAAGGGAAAAAAGCATATGGCAAATAAAAATGATAACATAATTGAAATTACACAAAAAAAATGAAAATCACACAAACATAACTTCTCAACAATGTCCATTACTTTGTAAACCTCACTCGAAACCATGTCAAAAGAAGGCCTTGACCTCTGTGGAGTCGTTTCAGATGCATTAGCTAGTGTTTGCCTTTAGCAGATCCCCTGCAGTGATGATGAGTGCTGTGAAGTGTACAAGACAACTGCAGCTAGCTAGCATCTTGAAACTGGTAATTTAAGTTAGGACATTTTGTCACCATTGTATAAAAAGTATAGTTTTGGCCAAACCAGTCCTGAAAAATGCACTATCATGTGGTTAATACACGGTGCGGTTAATTTTCTGTACAATACTATTCTATTCATTCAGCAACTGAAGAGCTTTGCATTTGACTTCTTCCAATGAACACAACTCCATCTAAGTTTCTTTTATTTGAAGTTGGAGGGCATGGACTCCTGACTATCTGTGCTAGGCAGGAGGGACATTTTTGAAGGCTATTCACATCCAGAATTGGCAGAGCAGGAACCACCAAAGAAGCTGATTTGCAGATGGAAGTGGACATAGATTGGGAACGCACTGCGAAAGGGAAGTGGCAACATCATGAAACAGGCTTTGGAATGGAATTCGTCGGGTAAGAGGAAGCGTGGAAGACCCAGGCACACATTGGCCCTCATTCCCGACAGCAGTTGGGAAGACTTTCAGAAGGATTTCAGAAGGAACTCCACTTCGGTGGATTTAGAAAAACATTTGCCATTTTCCATAGTTTTTTCTTTTGCGATTTCTTCTGAACTTCAGAAGACTTTCAGAACGCGAAATAGCAGTCGTAAGTCTTCCGGAATCTTCTCAAATGCGATTCCACGGGGCCCTCTTGTGGTTATTTGAGGAATCGCGTTGAGGAATGATGTTTGAAAAAACTCTGTGTTAAAAGGGTAGGCTAACGGTTGAATTTGTGAGAACCCGTTGGTGATTGCATTCACGTCAACTCTACAGACAACCTCGGATTAAAATAATTATAATAATAATAAATACGAGAATATTTGTATCATAAACAATTACGTTTCACATTTATAGTCATGATTCTACGAGGTAGTATTTATTGTTAGACTAGGTCTCTGTTGCTCGTAGCTTGACTGTTCTCTCCCTTGTACGTCACTTTTTACAAAGGCGTCTGCTGACTGGATGTGAATGTTAATGTACACAAACACTGCAAATGTAAGTGAATAAATAAATAAACACCAAGCCCAATCTCTAAGAACTGTTACATGCACTTACTGCAATTTATACGCCTACTCGTGACCAGTCTTTACACTTATGGTGGCTATTTTGGCTGACAGCACTGACTGCACTTTATACTCCTACTTGTGACCTGTCTTCACACTTATGATAGCCATTAAAAAAAAAAAAAAAAGTGAACTTAAATGTGTTTTACGGACTTCGGAAGTTCAACGTAAGAAAATATCTCCACCTTATTAATAAACACCTGTTACGAGTTGTTTTCGTGTGGATTTGGGAAATTCCGACAGCCACTTGGCTATGGCTGCGTGCCCTAATAAGGAGCTGGCGGGGCGTGTATGTTTGCAAATCCACTTTCACGAGAACGCGCATCAATCTAAGAAACTAATCGGAAGGAACACAGCTGAGAAGACTTCGGCTGCTTATGAACGCATTTTCAAGCGTGCGGGAATGCAGTGGAGGCGTTTTACGTTGTTTTTTGCGAAGTCGTGTAAGAAACATTTCTGAAGAATTACAGAAAAAGATCGAGAATGAGGGCCATTGAGAAGAGGAGTAAAGACCCAGGCACACTTGGACAAGAGGAGTGGAGACCCAGGCACACATGGACAAGAGGGGTGAAGACCCAAGCACACATGGACAAGAGGAGTGGAGACCCAGGCACACATGGACAAGAGGAGTGGAGACCCAGGCACACATGGACAAGAGGGGTGAAGACCCAGGCACACATGGACAAGAGGAGTGGAGACCCAGGCACACATGGAGAAGAGGAGTGAAGACCCAGGCACACATGGACAAGAGGAGTGAAGACCCAGGCACACATGGAGTAGAGGAGTGAAGACCCAGGCACACATGGAGAAGAGGAGTGAAGACCCAGGCACACATGGAGTAGAGGAGTGAAGACCCAGGCACACATGGAGTAGAGGAGTGAAGACCCAGGCACACATGGAGTAGAGGAGTGAAGACCCAGGCACACTTAGAGAAGAGGAGTGGAGGCGGCGTTGAGGTTGGAGGGAGATAGCTGGAGGACTTTGGAAAAGCTGTCGCAAATTTGAGTCCGGTGGAAACGTGTTATTAATGGCCTATGCTCCACTAGGGAGTGAGAAGGCGTGAAGACAAGAAGAAGATTCACATCCAGAGAATGTGGCTTCAGAAGCCTGTCTGACCATGGTTTGGTGCCGAGCATGAGGCAACTAGAGTGGGAGGCTGAACGGATGCATTTCCCCAAGTGCTTCATGTCAGGATTTCAAAGGAGGACCCAAGTGCAGATCAGTTGAAGCAGGATTTATTCCACAAAAACAAGGCAAAAAGGCAAACACAAAAACAGGGCACACGACCATTGTAGGCATCTACGCCGAAAAAAACGCAAAAAGCTTCTTCTAAGCAAAAGTTCAAGAAAAAGGCAGAGTATCTCTCCAAGAACAAAAAGGGTTTTGGTTAAGCTTGTGGAATTAGCACTACATCTGATTCAGAGCACGCAAAATTCAGAGCTCATCTTAGGGCGTACTTAGCAGCTATTCTACGTACCACATTTGGCTGAAATGTTTAATCCTACGAACCCTCGTTGGACGTGAGATTTCCCTTGATGCTAAGTAATGTAACACAAATCAGTCGTGTCACTGTTTTATTGTGCTTGGTAATGACGGACTACCAGTACTGTGGGAAGACACTGGCTATGAAACCAGCGAACTCCCTCGAGGTAAAGCACTTGCCATGCATAGTTGAGTATCACAGAAGCATTCATTTGTTTACTCGGTGTAACTTTTGTAATCATTACAAAAGTAACACCGAGTAAACAAAATGATAACAAGATCATGTGGAGAGATTGTTCTCCTTCAGTCAATGTTAGCTTGTGTTAGCAATTGACCCATAGCAGGGGCGGAGTGGGACACAATATTCTGACTGCACCGGCCCACAACGTGCCCAACCCATCCCCTCCACCTCCCATATATCAACTTCACAAACAATTATTGTTAGATTTAGTGTTGATGTGTGGGTGACAGACATGTGTATTTGTATATGTACATTTATGGAAATACGGAACAAATCCCGTCCCGTATTGGCTCAAATTTCCCATGAGCCCTTGCTCCGACCATTGTATTTAAATTTATGAGCAAAAAAAACTAATTAAAACGCTGCCAATTTATATTTGTGGTCATGAAAGTAATGTAGCGTCTGAATAAAAAGAATTACATCAATATAGGAGGCTAAACAAAAACAGTAGGCTAAGAGAGTGAGTTTAACACCCACCATGAGTGAAATATAGAGAGACAAAAAGTAGTTTAAATATTGGTTGGACCATTACGATGAGTATCTCCGAAAATTCACAGTGCTCCCGATGGCCACTCCGCCACTGACCCATAGTGCTAGCCCACACACAGTCATTGTTGCGCACCCATTGGAATACTCGTGTAGCTACATTCTAAACACACTGGTGTGTCCGTACGCTTTTACGGAAAATCAGCGGCCGTCACACCATTGTGTCCGTACGTTCTTAAAGGTTAAAGGAGAGTCAATGATATAGAAAACTACTTCCTCAAAGTGATTTCCAGACAACATTAGACTCACCAGTTCGACTCACCGGTACTGCCACTTCATGCATGGCATTAAACCACAGCAGCTGTTGCCTTACTACTGTCCGTGCCTGTGGGGGGGATTCTTCAACTCCTATTAATAGTATTACATTGAGGTTATTTTAATTAGCCAAATATTTGTTTTGTTTTCACTATGTATAAATATATATTTTGTTGGTAGCACAGGTTACTGACTAACATACAGGTCAGGGGCGGAGTGGCCATCGGTAGAACCGGGACTTTTCCCGGTGGGCCGGTCGGCCAATGAACTCACATGAATCACCCTGCAGGCCGGCCTTCGCAGCCGTGTAAAGTGTATGAGCGGCCCATTGAGTTGTCGTGTCCGTCAAATCTTGGTAGCGTTAAAATCTCCATGTTCTCCGAGAGTTACACAACTTACTGGTCAAACCAATATTTATTGCACTTTTTGTCTCTCTTCATCTCACTCACGGTTGGTGTTAAACTCACTCATCATTAATCCAGCGTACTGATTTTAGTTTAGCCTCCTATATTGATGTAATTATTTTTATTCAGACGCTACATTACTTTCATGACCACAAATATAAATTGGCCAGCGATTTAATTCGTTTTTTTGTTCATAAATTAATTTACAATGGTCGGAGCAGAGCCTCATGGGAAATGTGTATCGTTCTGCCTTTATCAAGTGAACATAGGGAGTTAAATTAGCGGCTATCAGGGAGAGAGAGCAGGTGAAGCGAACCTGATGGAGGAACATAAGAGAAAGGAGAAAGGAGGGGCCGAAAAGGCCAGACTGAAAAAGAAGCGGATGCTGGAGGAGAGTGCATCAAAATGTACAAGAATTACGGATTTATTCAACCAGCCGTCAACTAGTGATGCGAGTGAGTTGACAGGACACATTGTTGCGAATTAGCATAACATTTGAGCCAATACGGGACGCAATCGGTTCCGTATTTCCATAAATGTACATACACATGTCTGTCACCCACACATCAACACTAAATCTAACAATAATTGTTTGTGTAGTTGATATATGGGAGGTGGAGGAGATGGGTTGGGACAGTTTTGGGCACGTTGTGGGCCGGTGGTGGGCCGGTGCAGTCAGAAAAGTCCCGGTGGATTTTTGTGTCCCACTCCGCCCCTGATACAGGTTGACATATCAGGGCAAGTCTGTCCAGGTTAATTTATTACCAAAATTACCAAAATGTGTTCAGATACACCAAAGTGACAGCATTACAGCATGCCCTTGTCTTTCACATGTTCTGTGAAATTTAAATCATAGGAGGCAGTTGCGTTGGTAGTTGGCAACCTATAACTGATATGAGCCTCCAGTACATCGTTCATGCAATCACTGGTACTCAGCACTCTTTTGAGTGTTACATAATGTAATTCTTTAAATTAGAAATGTATCCAGTTCCATCATAAAACTGTGAAGAAAACCTCTTGTGCAACATTCCTTCTTGCATTTGCATATCACATGGTACTAATAATACATTTGTGCCACTTGTTAGGTGAGACCATCAGGATTGTGATTGAAGACTATGTCCAGCATCTAAGTGGATATCTACTGAAGCTGAAGTTTGATCCAGAACTACTTTTCAATTCCCAGTTCCAGTACCAGAACCGTATCTCTTTGGAGTTCAACCACCTCTACCACTGGCATCCTCTCATGCCTGACAGCTTCCACATCGATGGAGATGAGATCCAATACTCCCAGTTCATCTTTAATACATCCATTCTCATCCACTATGGAGTGGAGAAACTTGTTGAGGCCTTTGCTAACCAGCACGCTGGACAGGTAGCCATTTTAAAGTATTTTTATATGTACTCTCAGCAATGAAAATGGAGATTTGTGATTCTTATAAATATGGCTTACAGATGTAGCTGTTAGAAACATGACTTTGTTTGATGATGTTTTTTAAGAAGAATACAAATGTCATCAAATGTGACATAGAGGTACACTTGGGTGTAATTACATGTGACCTACATTTTTGGCCTTGAAATTGATCTTGTGGGACACGTGACCTTGAGATAACCTTTCATAAAAATGGTCTTTTTCACAAAGTCCAAACTAGGCTGAATTGAATCCAATTGTATTGTCTCAAAGTATTTTTAAGAACTTGAGGCCTGAACCCCCTAGAGCAAGCACAAGGCAACGGCAGAATCAGAAAACTTCCTTTTAGCAGGAAGAAACCTTGAGCAGAACCCAGCACAGAAAGAGGACCGATCTATTTCAGGTCAGCATGGCAGGGGGACAGGATTGGTAGAGAGGGGAAGGGAAGTAAGACAAGAGAATCATGGGGCAAGCAGGTCATTCATACATAGACTCAAGCAAATACTTCAGACATGGAGGAGATGTACATGAGGGTTGACAACAATTCACTACATCCAAAATATTCCCCATGGGGAAAGTGGAACTCTAAGAGTAAAGGCAGTGCATATGTATGTGAGAGAAACGTTGCTATGCAATTTAACATGGAACAACATCAGACTGAGCACCACACTACGATGCCTATGTTCACAACTGCCCTAACGAATCGCACCAAGGGGGAAAACGAACCAGAGTGTGATTTAAAAAGTGCTTGGAGTGCAGGAGTAAGTCAATAAATACATAAAGGAATACAGTGTTGAGAACTGGCTTCAAAACATTGGGCACGTTCAGGCTCTTGTGCGGTTCCCTGTGCCCTAATACAGGTGGTAGGCTATTACATGAAAAGTGGCACTGCCTTAAAATCGTTTTATATTATATAACTGTTTTGCTTGGACAACAAAATTATGTTTTATTAAATAATAACATCACATAGGCATTAATTGTCATTGAACTTGTTTTATGTTGAATGTTTCTTTTTTTCACCCTCTCTTTCAATCAGTCTAACACCCTATCTCTCTATCACACCATCACTGTACCACTATCACTCAATCACACTCCTGCTCTTTCCCTACCACTCTATCACTCTCACTCCATCACACTCCTGCTCTCTCCCTACCACTCAATCACTCTCACTCAATCACTGTCACTAAATCACTCTAACTGTCTGTCTTTTTTACTTTCTCTCTTTCTCTCCATCTTAATATCTAATGTCTGGATCTGTTTAATTTCTTTATCTTTCTCTCTTTCACTAACACTCTATTCCTTCTGTTTAATTTTTTTTGTCTTTCTCTCTCTCTTTCACTCACTTACTCTCTCTATTTACCTTTCTATTGTTGCTCTTTCTTTATGTATGTCCCTATGTTTGTTTATCAAAGACACTTCAGTGTCTCACTCTCTGTAACAAATTGTAAATCTTTACACTTTTCTCACCCTTATAGTAGTACCTTTAAGAGCACACTCTACTCTCCCTGATAATAGTAATCTTACAAGCACACTCTACTTACCCTTATAATAGTACCCTTACGAGCACACTGTGCTGGTACCCCTTGAATTCGTCCATTGTGTGATTTTAATCATGAATTGTCATGTGGATTAATCCGGAACCTACATAAGCAGTCAGCCTCTCCTTCAATCATACTAATTGTTTCCTGATGTTAGCCTGAGGTTACTTGAACTATGCCCCATGACCTAGTAGACAAAGACCTCAAATCACGTACCTACGGCCCCTCTTCTCTCCCTCCGACTCTCCAACAGGCATGAAAACGGGTCAGGGGTCAAAAAGGTGAGGAGGACATTACCCCTCTAGGGGGGTCCGGGGGCATGCTCCTCCGTAAGCAAAATTTAAATATTCCATATTTCAAAGCATCAATCGGATGCATTTTGAGATGCTGTTTTTCCAACCTGGAGAGAGCTGGAGAAACTTAACTTCAGCCATGAGTCAAAAATGATTATGGCCTTATTAGTATTATGCAAGCCATTTCATGCCAGCCTGTCACTGGGTCTAACATTTACAGTATATGAGGCACAATGTGGTAAGGGCACCACAAATGGCTTAATGCATAACCCCCACAAGAGATGTTGGACATGCTGTAACTTAACTGGTCTACTCTTTCATCATGATTGACAGCCTATACAATGTTATGTATCTCAGATTTCAATACATTTTATTGGCAAGGCCCTTCGCGTTCAGTTTGGCAGGTGCTTTGCATGTGGTCAATTCCCCACTCACAGCCATATCATCCAGTTATTCAACATAATAAATCAGCAGCGAAGAAAACGATACAACCATATTTTCTTGACAAGAACTCCATAAATGAAAAGAGATCTTTACATTTTGCATCATTAAGCACTTCTCAAGAATATATAGGCTACAGTGTATACAGTACCAGTCAAAAGTTTTGACACACCTTTAATTATTTTGAGAAATGTTGTCTTTACTTTTATTATTTTCTACATTGTTGATTAATACTGAATACATTTATACTACGAAAGAACACATATAGAATGATGCAATAAAAAAAGTGTTATCTACCATGTAGAAAAGTAATGAAAAAACTTCTCTAAAAATGAGAAGTTGTGTCAAAACTTTTGACTGGTACTGTATATGTAAATATATATATATATATATATTGGCCTTTTTGAGCAGAGCACAACTGAAGCCTTCCATGTGACTTTGCAGCCATGCTCACCTTTCTTGTCACCAAAGTGCTTATCATGTCAGTGCTCAGGGTTGCTCTGTATTGGGTCTTGTATATGGTAACAAGACTGAAAATCGTCATCTGACGTCATGATTTGTTTTATACCTGCAAGGCTTGTAGGTTGACTGGCTGCAATAGTAGGAATTATTTGCTACATTAGCAAAGACTATTGCAATGGTCACTTTGCCCCAACAGAGCGATTCAAAGTTAGAACAGGGAGTCTCCTTGGCATTTGAGTTCACGTTACTGCAGCTAAATTAGCCTACTCCATCAGTTATTCACACCGTAGCCGTCTCGTAACCAGGCTACTCACATCATATGCTTGCTACTACGGCTAACTTTTTTATACAAATGTATCTGAAGGTTATAGGCTACCCCTTGAAATGAATCATCTCGTTAAGTTACCGAACACAACGTTTTATATGCTAACATTACGGTCACATTTATGTGCTTGATTATTACTCCCCCACTCCCCATTGTACCTCAGAAATGCCAGTGACCAGACGTCATCTTTTACCCGGACATGTTCTCCTTTCGAGTCCGGAATTTTGCCTCGTCGGATATTAGTGTTTCTCTGGGTCTTTCACAAATTAGTTATTACGTCTTTACACGTTTTGGAAAGGATATCTTCGATCCACCTTCTTGCGCGAGCTCTGAGTGTAGACAGAACTGTCATTGATCAGCCGCTTTCCCAGTGTTGCTAGATATAATTATTTATCTTTACAATCTGGCAACACTGAGCACTTTGCCGTCGCCACCACTAGGTGCATGCTTACAATAGTACATGTCATCTGAATATGAAAAAGATGTCCAAAAACTCTGTCGCGGGTACACAAAATGCGTGCAGGTTGGCAGGTCTGCGTGTTCGCAGTTCACAGTTCCCCCCCCCCAAAAAAATAAAAACTCATCGAATCTACACGATTCACGTATGTCACCTATTTTGTTTTCAAAACGGCGAATTTCGCCTAAAGGGGAGTGATTCTCATGCCTGCTCCAAGAGAGAACACTCTCTTCTCTCAGCCCGCTCGGAAGAGCAGGCCCTCGAGCAGGTGCTCTTTGTCTCACAGCAACAACTGCCTAAGATTCCTTGGTAGCCAGGCACACCCTGATGGCCGAGAGTACGCTAGTTAAGCGAGGGCAGCTACAACAGATAGCCTGCTAGCTAACTCTACGACAGAAGCAAGCAAAGCTAGTGATCCCGAAGACGACCCGCAAACTCTGCCTGCTGAAAAAAAGGAGTGACTGGTTCCTCTGTTCTACATTTCGCAGCAAAGACGTCATCAGAGCTACAACCCCCTTCATCTACATACTTTCTTCAGTTTGGCTCATCAAAACATCAGAAACCCTTTTCCCCAAGGACTGGTAACTTCGCATTTACAGCTACCTTAGCATAATCAAGACTGTTTGACCTTTGCCATTGTACATGCATTGATTTATTGTGTTCACTGAAAGTGACTCTTGGGATATATATTGATGATTATTTGGTAGTTGCGTTTGCCACATCATACAAGGGTTATTAATATTATGCTTGCCAAAGACATAGGATCTTGCTTGCATTGCTAACCATTCCTTTAACTTGGCATGATAATCACACAGGTTACCATTACATTGGCCTTAACATAGCCACACACGCGAGGAGAAGACTCAAACTACACGCTTCACATAGGCTTGTCCTTTGTTCATCTCATATGTATTGAAAGATTAGTTGGATCAACCCCAACTTAAAGACTGTTGACGCTGGGTGGAAACTCCAACTGAAAGAGTGGTGTGTTCCGATGGATTTCATGTGAAAACACCTGTTATACTTTAATATAACAGACTTCTATTTTAGCTCTGGCGTTAGTAGTTAGTTAGTCTGATGGTTAGGGTGTTGGTATATTCCATGGAACAGACAAGGGGCACAAATAACGCACTACAATAGAGAGGGAGAATGAGAGATTAGGAGATAGTGTACCATAGTGTACCACATGTCCCAGCATGACTCCTTGCTCCGTTCTCTCACCACGTAGCGGTCGTTGTCCCCACACAGCAAACCCACATACACACACACTCCCTCGCTTTCATACACACACACTCCCTTTAGACATTATTTACATACATTTAGTTAGATTAAATATGGTGTGTTTTATTTCTGATCATTTTGTGAATAAATGCACGCTGGTCTCTTTAATGTTACACAAGAATAAATGCTGCCAACCTCTTCTAATCAGACCTCCTAAGACTTTCAACCTTCACTTGCTATTAATAACTCACAACCTTCACTAACTACTAAGATAACTTGGTTGTAGTTATTAATTTAATTAATAATCAAAGTTCCAAATTAATAGTGTAATATATTTTATGAGACTGATTTAGATTTATTAGATTGATTTATGAGACTGATTTCTCCCATGTGTTCAACTGAATTGATCTGCTGTTGTGTTAAGTGGTTGATGCCTGTCCAGTCATGTGAGATCACCAACATATTATTGGTGCTGTTGTCAGGATAGGATAAGGTACCTACATTATTCTGTTGCCCGTGTGAGGCAGGTACCCATTGTACCTACAACTGTATATACACTATGCAGTTATACAGTACTTAAATGCTCTCTCCTCATTGTATCCACTGATATTAATTAATTAATTAATATTAATATTGTACGTATAATACATATACCATCTTTATGTTTGTATGTGTCGTGTACATTTACCGCGTGTGCTAGCATGCTTATCCTGATACTTATATGAAATCATATATGAAATCCTAGGTAACCTAACAACGGTAAGTAGAGCAATGAAACAGAAAACTATGGTGATGGCAAATGATTTACATTGCAGGTAAATGCTAGAACAGAGTATGGGGTAGAATAAGTGCATAACAGTGTGGTGGGTAGTAGGTGTAGGCCAAGGGTTTCTGCAAGTGCAGCAGAGACAGTCTAGACTAGGGAGGAAAGACATAAAGTGAGTGGGTAGAGCTTGGCTGCCTCAAATCCATACATGTACTTAATGGATAATGGAAGATTTCCCTACCAAATAGCATTCAAAGGCCCACTACTACCTGCAGTGCACAAAAGTCCACCAGAGGGCAGAATAAAACAGTGACAGGAAAGCATTGATCATGATGACATAGACGTCTCAAAAAACTCATACAGCAAATATGGTTTAAGTTAAGTTAAGACTTTAGACCTATTCACCAACGAGGATAGACCTGAAGCTCACTTTTTCTAACTAATATTCAACTTGAATTAGATTGAAATATTACTCTTGCTTTTTTACTTGGAATTATCCTGGGAACAAACTGTAGGCTATTTGGTGCAGTCAGTGCATGAGGAACTGAACCGATGAGTGAAAGCTTGTTTAGAGTATAGAATAGTCGTTGAATAGTCTTTATGGTTAAGGGCTTTGAATAGTTTTTATATAAGGGCTTTGAATAGTCTTTGTATTGCAGTTGTTTGCATAAACCCTAAAGTAGTGATTGTTCTTCTTGCAGGTAGGTGGTGGTAAAAATATTCACCCAGTCATAATCAAGGTGACAGCGGGGGTCATTCGGGAATCGAGACAACTCCGTGTGCAACCCTTCAACGAGTACCGCAAACGTTTTAACCTGGAGCCATATGCATCATTCTTTGAGTTAACTGGTAAGAAAAAACCTTTAACTTAAAAAAAACAAAACATTGAACTCAGTGAATTTAAATTGGATTAGTTTTAGGACGAACAGGACCCTGATGCACTGTGCCAGTTGGCAGTTGCCAAAAAGATAAAAGGAATTTCTCCAAATATTTAATAATTTTTTGTTGCCATTTCATGGGAAAGTTCCACTGAAGAAAACAGTTCTTCACACACCGTTTGTTTGTGTGTGTGTGTGTGTGTGTGGGTGTGGGTGTGTGTGAAGCATTGTAAGTAGCGTGTGGTAAAAAATTGGAAGGTTGGGTGGGAATTAGCAGCAGGAATCTAGGAACTTTTTACGGGGATCAGTGGACTGGCTGCAATGTCAATGTCCTGTTTGATGCCTACTTCAATCCAGACTGTGAATGATGTGCATAGGACAGACTGTAGAACTGAATAAACCTGCTTCAGCCGAATATTAAAGATGTGGTTAAATGCACTAGGTGGGCAGAGCCAGGCCAAGTTCATTAGTGAAATGTTTGGTTTGAGATAGCATTGGCTTTTAACTGAATGTGTGGTTTGAGATAGCATTGACTTTAAACTGAATGTGTGGTTTGAGATAGCATTGGCTGTAAACTGAATGTGTCAGATATCACAATGTAATAAGATTTCAACATCAACCTGGGTTGTGGTGTGTTTGCCAGAAGCACATAGGGCGGTGAAGGGCTCCATATGCTAATAGTGGATCATGCTAATAGTGGAATGTGCAGCTTTGTTAGCTGGCAACAGTTTTGACCACTCAAACTACATTTGACACAAAGTATTAAGACATGTCAATTAAATGAATGTTAAACATGAAAAAAAAATATTATAAGTGTATTATTATAAGGTAACCTGACTGTAAAGCCAGCCCTAAACTTCATTAGTGTTTTTAGATTATTCGTAGCTTTGTTCATGTAATTAAGAGCATTACTGTCAGTTAAGGAAATCAGTGTACCAGTGTAGGATGAATTACACTGTAGATGGCATGAAAAAACACCTTCATATGAACTTCTCTTGACTTTCTGTGACATTATATGTTTTACAGGAAATGCTGAGATTGCACATGAGCTGGAGGAGCTCTATGGGGACATCGATGCTCTTGAGTTTTACCCTGGTCTCCTGCTGGAGAAGACTCGGCCCGGGGCCATATTTGGAGAAAGTATGGTGGAGATGGGAGCTCCATTTTCTTTAAAAGGCCTTTTGGGAAATCCAATATGTTCTCCTGAGTATTGGAAACCCAGCACATTTGGTGGTCAGACAGGTTTTGACGTAGTCAATTCTGCCTCACTTGAAAGACTGGTATGCCTGAACACTAAGTGGTGTCCATATGTAGCTTTCAAAGTCCCTTCTCAATCACACTCTGAAAAGTCTGAGCTGTAATGGTAATACATACAGAGCTGTAAAGACGATCACTTTATCGACACATAAAACACACCCTCATGTTTTTAGTACCAAGTAGTTTAGTCAAATCCAAGATCACAGTCACAGAACAATATTTTTTGCTTGATTTTGATTTCCTTTCTTATCTTCATTAAATGTACTAAATGTACTGCAAGGGGTGTGATAATGATTGGCCAGTCTTGTGCCTTGCTGTTCAACTAGGCACTCGTTAACATGTAGGCCTACAAGATGTTCACCTTAAAGAGGATTAAAAGGGCCATATTTCAAAATATCATGCTGATATGTCAATATATCGTTCAATCAATAAATAATGACAAACTGTAGATGTCTGAATAAATGTCATTCAGTAAAGAAATATTTATATAAATGTATCAATAAATACTAAAATGGTGATTTCTGGATGAGCAGACAGCAAATCAACACCATGCCACTCAAATGTCAAAACAGCTGAGGATCATATTGATGCACAGAACTAATGTTCCAGAGTCCATCATCACTTACTCTCCAACCAGATCCATAAACTATAAAAACACCTCCTCCCTCAAGGGCTTAATTGGGGTTGTTCAGGTTAGGGTAATGGAAGGGGTTGGAGAGCCCCTCAGGATTATAAACCCGAAGTAGGGTAAGGGAAAAAATGGGATTCGAATCCTGGTCACTTTAGGCGCCCAAAAACAACGACAAGTAACATAGCCACTTCATCAGTATCAATGACCTACAACTTTTTTTTTTCACAGGAAACAATGTTTTATTCCTCATGCTCTTTATTGGGGACGTTCTGGGTTTGGGTTGAAATAAATGACCAGGTTTGGATTAAGAAAGACTTGACTTAGACTGAATTAGTGTCAATGCCACTGGTCATTCTGGGACTCTAATCACCACACTGACCTCCCTGATGAGACAGGAGTGAGGCAGGCAGGCTGGGGAGCCTAGGTGACAAATCTCCAAAAGCCTATCTGGGCTCATCTCACACACACCCTCACAGCCTCCCCCCACTGTAAAGCGGGTCATGACCTACTCCATGTGTACAGAAGTTTCAACAGTGCTGTCTATAGGATGCAATAAAGAGGGTACACACAAGATAGACAGTCGATGGAAATGGAAAAAGCCAACATTCAAAGTATTGGTTGAAGAACAGCTTAGTGGGTATACAGTGTGTCATAAGGTCATTATTATAAGTATAAGCAGAGCTACAAAGCAGAAAACTATGTCAACTTTAAGATTACAATAATACAACTATCAGTGATGACAGCTCATTGGTCTTTATACAACAGATTCAACATGAAATTGCGATGCTTTCAAGATCAGTCAATAATTATTGTTGGTTATGACTTATATGTTGCCCCTTCTTTATTTTGTTACTGGACATCACAAGCTATTTTACATCATACAACATTTGAGTAATGTAAGCGGGATAATTTATTGTGGAGCCACATCATTTTTACTTATGAAGGCTCCTGGATGCAACTTTTTTTCAAAGCTTTCCACCTGTAACTATACTCTATGTAGCTAGAGGGGACATCTTTCTGTTGTGTGCTGCCATCTAGTGGACAAAAGGTATTGATGGATGAGTTTATCAGCTAACACCAAATTGATACAATTGTCTTGCTTAATGTACCTATTGAATGGTTTGCCTTAATCATTTAAAAAAAAAATGCAGCCTTACACATCATGTCAACAAATTAGAAAAGAAAAATACAGTGCAGACAATACGGTATTGGTGAATATCTGTATCACTTCAACTTCAGCTGTTATTAGCTTGGGCCCATCGGTATGGAAGTTACTAATTAAATAGATAGACAGTTCGCTTACTATGTTTATTCCACATAGAGTATGGCATTTGTGATCATACCGATTTTTTTTATGCTGTTTTTACATTTCAGTCTTTTCAAGATTGCTGTCAGTTCAAACTAGTATCAGATTTGGTCACATCTAAACAAAAAATACAGTCTGAAAAAAGTCATATTTAATTTGCAGAGACTTTTCACCAGTCACTTTCTTCATATGAAGCTCACAAAAAGTTATTCAGAATGATAATGAATTCTTTCCAAACAACCAAACTAAGCGTAATTACAATGTTAAAGTCTTAATAAACAAAAACTATTTGCTTTAACTTTTGCTTCATCTAGTTTAATTGAAGTCATTGAAAATCATATATGTCACATTTACTAAACAATAATGTAAAAATCCATTTAATAATACAATAAAACATGAATTATTTAATAATCCAACAGAAAGTATTTCTTAATGAATTAAAAAGCAAATAAAACTTGATTGACTCAATCAATTTCATAATAAAAAAACGAATCTTTAGTGACATACGAATTGCTGTTTGAGGTAGGGCTACAGTAGGCTGACTTTCACATAAAAATGGCTTTTCTTTTGCTTCAACACATAATCAAAAACCCTCTGAAAGTAATAGGATAATACAGGCAAATAGTTATCTTCTGAAGAAAGGTAATGTACACAAACATGATGCAAAATGTAAAACAGACATCATAAACTCAAAAAAGTGTCATTCATGTTTCTTTTCTTATTTTGACCCTTCATAAATAAAAGTATGTAATGTGAGGTTTATTAAGGTGTGCAAATGAAATTAAAATATTCCTTAAGTGGCTATTCAGAATTGCATAACAAACCTATAAAAATCAAGATTATACTGACAATATGGCATCAGCTGCCATGATTAAAGCTGCAGTAGAAACCCTTATAAAAATAGCTTTTTGTCGTATTTGCTATAACTGTCATTATGATTATGATCTGACAGTAGTACATGAAACAGATAATCTGAGAAAAAAAATCAGGCTCCTTTGGCTCCTAGTGTTCATAATGCCATTTGCAAACTTACACCACAACCAAATCAAAACAACCAATCGCAATCAGGAGGAGTGTCTGTCTGGAGGAGTAGTGTCCATCACAGCTTGTGCACACATGTTCTCCCTAGGTCAAGCTCAATATCTTCAGTGAGCATACTGTATATGTGAGCAAGTGAGCAACCCAATACTGGACCGATTTCGATCGTTAATTGTCCTTAGTTAAAATTTGGACCCAAAAAGATCTAAAAATAGGCCTCAGGTTGAAAAATCCTAAAGTTTCCCTTAAATCCAATCCAAACATCACATGATATGGACAACAATGTGTAAGAGCATCTCCAGAAGGTTTTGTCAAATGTTATGGGAAAGAAAATATATCCATGTCATTATATCCATATGTCACTATATCTACATATTTTGTAGAAATGATTATTTTTTTTTTGCCCAAGGATGTACTGCACATTTAATTGCCATTGCAAATATGTTTGTGGGTCTACATAATGAATGTGGGTACAGATAAAAGAGAGTGTGTTGTTCTCTTTTATGTAAATTTCTTGATAAAACGAAGTTTCAGATAGGCAATAACCAGGAATATTACAGTCATTACTGTGAGGGCAACATGATTCTGCCAAAGTCCCCAAGTTGAAAAATCAATGCCTTGATTTTTGAGAAAATCTTCCCCAGTACACCTGTCACATAAAAAAGATCAAGCAGTTAATTCATTAGAAAACATTAAACATCAACAACAAACTAAATGAAAGGTAATATTGAATACTTCAACATTTCGGTTATTGTCTTAACATGGGTTATCATGAGTGGTTCATGGGTTATTTCAGATTTGTAGTAACTTGTCAATCAAAGCTGACAGGAGATAGGAGCAGTCAGAACCAGAAATGTCAAACTCACACTTTCTATCCAGCAAAAGTATCATAGTAAAAAACTCTTTATTGGTTAATATTCAGTTTGTATCAAACTAAACTAAATTATATTAAATTAATCCAAAAACAATCTTCTGTTCCGCTCTGCTACGTGTGAGAAGCACAAGTTGAAATGTTTGCCGCCACCTCTCTACCCCAGTTTCTAGTTTTGTTTCTGTTCTCTATATTTCCAGTACGAAGTTGAAGTGTTTGCCGCCACCTCTCTACCCCAGTTTCTAGTTTTGTTTCTGTTCTTTATATTTCCAATACGTCCCAAGTGTTGATTGGTTCCGTGTGCTAGAAAGGGTCCAGCTGATTGGCTGTGCATTCCAACCATTCTTGGACATCACTTCCCCCTTTAGGTGTACTGATGTGGTGTTGGGATTAAAATCAATGACCGCTTCCACTGGCAACAGGTTTTGTGCTTCTAATTCACATCTTTCATATCATTCCGCAAGTTGTGCATTCACTTTTCGTAAAGGAATCTTCTTTTCTTTTTTTAAGTGGTAGCCACGAGACGGCAACAAAATCACTTAAAAGTGACATTTTGGACAAATGTCTTTCATCGTTTTGGCAAATAGCCATATAATAAGCGGGAAAATATATAGTCCGCCGGTCAGTATCAGAAAATAAATCCTCGACAGGACGGACAGGACCCCGACGCACAGTGTATAATATATATTTACCCTTACATATGGACCAGTAAAGACATCTATACCCATTCTGACTGGAAAAAAAGTTTGTGAAAAAAGGGATTTTGTTCAACTTATTTAATTGTATCTGGTATCTGAAAGAGAATTGTACTCTTTTTGTAAACATTTCTCTTCACGTCATTATATAAAGAAAAAGGCAGAAGACGTATGCTTGATTATATATTAGATTGGCTATATTAGGCACCAAGACTTGTCTGTCTTTCACACCAGGAATAAATGAGGAAGAGCACTGTCATTTTGCTGTGGATGTTGCTGTGGATGCAAGTGTTCAAGGTAAAGTGTTCCAGATCAAGTGTTCAAGGTCAAGTGTTCAAGGTAAAGTGTTCCAGATAAAGTGTCCCAGGTCAAGAGCGGTTGATATGGTAAGGCAGTCTGAAGGCTGTGTGGTTATCGCTGACTGTATACGGTTAGAGTTGTCTATGTATATGGTAAGGCAGTCTGAAGGCTGTGTTTACATTGTCCCAGTATTGTTTTTTTTCTTTTCCCTTTTCACATCTGATGATACAAAAACTGGTGTCGATTACCCATGTCTCATCTTCTCCCGCACACTGTCCACGCAATCCCAACCCTTCTCTCCTTCTGCATCTGCAGAAGTCCTCTAGATATAGTGGCCAGCAATGGCCTGAATGTCCCCATGAATGTAAAGAGTTGTAATCGGTATTATTGACATATTTATAGTGTAAGCCAATCGAGTCAAACTGTTGAGGATTGATGATTATCAGAGGGAGCTGAGAGCCTCTGGCAGAGTCTGTGCAGTTAAAGAGCCATACCACTACCTTTCTTGGCATGCAGTCTAAGCCAGAGACTTACAATCAGCCTATTCCTGAGCAGTGTCACCCTTCTGTTCCAGCTCATAGTCCAGTGGATCACATGCAGTGACCCTCCTCACTGTCACCATCACAACTCAGGACCATGACTCTCCATATTCCCCCTCATAGTCCTCTGTACCTTTAGGAGACAGAGGATATGATTCTCACTTGCATGATGGCCGTGCTGGAACAGATGATGAGTAAAGTTCAGCAGCGTAGCGGTGCTCCTTGTGTTCAAAGATTCCAGGGTGGTAACAGTGAGAAAGCCTTACGAGTCTGTAATGACACACCACTGTCCCCCCTTGTGTGTCAGCTAAGCTTTACTGTAGCTTCCTAGTTTCAGGCCACACAAAGTGTCTTCCTCCGAGCTTCAGCCTAAGGGAAACTACGTATTCAGTGGGAGACAGAGCGGGTCATAATGTAAACTCCCAAAGTGAAAACTCCCTCGTCTTGGTGAGGCACAATGCTAAGACAGCTGACGTCTTCCTTTGTATTACTCATGACGACATGGGAGACACCAGCTCTTCAGAGGTTCTGTTGGTCAGTTGTTCTCCAGAGGCCAGACCCACTGAAGACGATGCATATTCTACTGATGAGAAGCTCAAGTTAGTTGGACTGAGTGGGAATGACTTTAACTCCTGTGATGTGACTATGGGTCTATAACCGTTTTCTGCAAGGCCTCTACAGTGGTCCCAGAGGTTTTGTGCACATAATGATTTGCAGTTTTGGAGACCAAACTACCTGAGCTTCATAGATGATTTTCTAGTTTTTTCCCTGATGAGGACACTGCTCTGGAGCGCTTGGAGATGGTGGTCACAATCTGAAGCTAGCCTTGGGCGCATAGTTAATGAAGCTGGTGTGTCCAATGACGTAGAGCATCACAAAGATGACAAGTGCTTACCTGATGGAAGCAGATGATATGATTGGTTTAGACAGGTCAAACTTCCTTGGGAATGATCAACTACTACCAGCACTTTGTGCCCAATTACTCTGCCATCGCTAGGCCTCTCTTCTCTCTGTGGTCAGGCCAGGACCCCTCACATGGAGCATGGTGAAACTGTTGTCCTGGCTCACACTGATTTCGCCCGTCCCTTAAGTCTGTCTGTAGAAGCGTCCCTTTATGGTATTGGTGCTGTTCTATCTCAGATCAAGGAGGGGTGAAGCCAAAGTATGGCCAATCGCATTCAACCAGTAAGCCCCTTTCTTAGTCTCCGGCTCGCCATTTGGAATTCTTAGCCTTGCAGTGGGCCATCAGTGACAAGTTCAGCCACTGGTTAAAGGGCCATGTTTTCACTGTATGGCCAGACTACAATCCACTGACTCAAATTATGACGAAACCCAAGTTGAATGAAGTGAGTGGAGAAATGCTTCTGAGGGAGAGAGGGTGGATTCTAGCGAGTGGAGAGTGGAGGAGTGGAGGATGAGAGAGTTGGATGTAATTCACTAACTGCCCCAGAGTCTGAGAACTGGCGTGGGTCGCACAGTCACTATCCCCTGCATACTCAAAAGTTCAATCCACTGACATAAGTTCCTCTTGTCTCTCACAGCAACCCAGAGGAGAAAACTGAAGACCATATGGGAGACCAATCCATTGCCTCTGACTGTAGACCTGTGACTTTAGTACCGATGTTGCCAGAAGCTACTTTCATTATTTATCCATTTTTGTTGCTATAAAACATTTATTTTGTGTCTACGTGAAATTAAACTTTGTGTATACGTGAAATGAAAGTAAACGAAATAATACGTTTCAGAGCAGTAAACTTGACAAGAGCAGACAACTCAAACACATAACTAATTATAAAGGTTGCCCAAATGGTTGCCCATTGCAGAGATTAGAAGCATGAAACGAAATTAGAATGAAGTAGCTATGTTTTGAAGGGTTTGTTTGGCCCCATTTTGTTTTTTTCTCTCTCTTTAAAGTAATTTTCTATATTCAGTCTTTCATAGATATTTTGAATAGAAAATAATTAAAAATTAAAAAAAATCATCAGGAAGCTTTTTCTGCAAGATGGCTGGAGGCAAAACATCAAGGACCAAGAGCAGGACAAAGCCTAAAGCACTACTGGAAAAGGTTCAAGACAAATGGGTCTACACTCAGTTTCTTAGGAATAGCCATGTCCCTATTGAGCTCAACTACTCATATGCTAATTTGAGGATTTAAAATTAACTTTAACTTTAAAATTAATGTTGTCAAGTCATTGGCTACCTAATGCAAAATTAAGAAGCAATTAAGGATATTTTAAGGACTTTCAGCGGGCTTTCAGTTTCCTTTTAATGCAGACGTTACAGATTAAGTCCAAACTCCAGAATGTTCCATTATATAAATGGTTCATAATAACTAAGTGATGTTTTGTAATTAAATGAAATAGTAGTGTACATAATTTAAACACAATTAAGATAACACTCACGCAAATCCTGGTGGCAAGGTGATATTGAGTGCTGGGTCACAAAATTTCAATCCTGTAAACTCATTAATCTGAAGAGCCTAATGGAAAACAAAAGCAAAATACAAAAATTACAGATCATGTATACATATGAATATGTGTTCTCACATTATAGAAGCTCATACAGTATATGCTCATTACAAATGTACACTATATGCATTACATGCAGTACGAAATCACTACATACGGTAAAGTCTAAATTGTTGTTGTTATTCAGTAAAGTAATACATTCATTAAGTATTCTTACAGTCAGGGCATAGCGAGGAATGCTGAAATACTGGAGCCAGAGGAGCCAGTCCGCAATACTGGGCAGGTTAACCAGCAGTCCTGAGAAGATCTACTCACAAAGGCAGCAACACAGGACAACACACAACAAACACAATACTGGGCAGGTTAACCAGCAGTCCTGAGAAGATCTACTCACAAAGGCAGCAACACAGGACAACACACAACATACATCCATGTACAGAAAAAAGTACAGAAACTAATATCATTTATCATGTATTTGTATTGCATTTATTTCATGTTGAATTTATTATAACACCATAATCTTTGTCAAGGTCTTGACAGTTAATCCTCTATAATATTTGCAAGATCAGACCCTATCTCAGACCTTTGTTGGCTATTTCTTCGCTAGACCATAGCAAGACTATTCAAGCCTGCCTGCGTGTTTGGTGAAACTGTTGCAGATAATCTAGAGTGCGGCAGCATGTTTGGTCTTTGATATGCCAAAAAGAACATGTCCCTCCTCTGCTAGTGACCCTTTAGTGACCTACAGGACAGCCACTGGATCATGACCTATCTATTTAAATTCTCGCATTCAGCCTTCATTCAGTATTATTAGACACATACAGTACTGTGCAAAAGTTTTAGGCAGGTGTGAAAAAATGCTGTAAACTAAGAATGCTTTCAAAAATGGAAGTGTTAACAGTTTATTTTCATCAATTCTTCATAAATTAACAAAAAGCAGTGAAGGAACAGAAGAAAATTCTAAATTAAATCAATATTTGGTGTGACCACCCTTTGCCTTCAAAATAGCATCAATTCTTCCAGATACACTTGCGCAGTTTTTGAAGGAACACGGCTGGTAAATTGTTCCAAACATCTTAGAGAACTAACCACAGATCTTCTGTGGATGTAGGCTTCCTAAAATTCTTCTGTCTCTTCATGTAAACCCAGACAGACTCGATGATGTAGAGATTAGGGCTCTGTGGGGGTTATACCATCACTTGCAGGACTTTCTGTTCTTCTTTAAGCTGAAGATAGTTGTTAATGACATTGGCTGTATGTTTGGGGTTATGTTCCTGCTGCAGAATACATTTGGTGCCAATCATACGCCTCCCTGATGGTATTGCATGATGGATTAGTATCTGCCTGTATTTCTCAGCATTGAGGACACCATTCATACTGACCAAATCTCCAACTCCACTTGCAGAAATGCAGCCCCAAACTGGAAAGGAACCTCTACCATGCTTCACTGTTGCCTGCAGACTCTCATTATTGTACCTCTCTCCAGCCTCCAGCGAACAAACTGCCTTCTTCTACAGCCAAATATTTCTAATTTTGACTCATCAGTCCAGAGCACCTTCTGCCATGTTTCTGCACCCTAGTTTCTATGTTTACGTGCTTAGTTCAGTCACTTGGCCTTGTTTCCTTGTCGGGGTAGAGCTTTTTGGCTGCAACTCTTCCATGAAGACCACTTCTGGCCAGACTTCCCCGGACAGTAAATGTCTGTATCTGGGTACCACTGGTTTCTGCCAGTTCTGAGCTGATGCCACTGCTTGAAATCTTCCGATTTCGAAGGTAAATAAGCTTGATGTGTTTTTCATCAGCTGCATTAAGTTTCCTTGGCTGAACACTGCGTCTACGATCCTCAACGTCTTCTTCAAAAGAGCTGGAACTGCACATTTTGAAACCCCTGTCTGCTTTGAAATCTTTGTCTGGGAGAGACCCTGCTGATGCAGTATAACTACGTTGTGTCTTGTTGCTGTGCTCAGTCTTACCATGTAAATGGATAAAAAATAAACATTTATTGTTTACATTTTTCAAAGCATTCTTAGTTCATAGCATTTTTTCACACCTGCCTAAAACTTTTGCACAGTACTGTATATGGTAAAGTTTATATTGCATAAGTTTAGGAAACAACATATGTGCATAATCCAACATGATAGAGCTAAACAAAGGCAACCCTCCACAGTATTTTCTAGCTGTTTTAGGATGCTAGAAAAATATTAAATAAATAAAATTATTTAAATAAAATGTAATTTAGTTTTTCTTTAAATTCCGGTTTCATAATGTAATTTTGTCCATTTAATGCTGTCTTAAATTGATGGGATTTATACTCTATCTTTCGTAGCACTCTTAAGACTTCTAGTCCTCCCTTTGATTAATAGCTGTTCAACAATGATATGTATGTAAGGAACACAAAATCTTGTGAGAAGTTCTGATGTAGCGTTGTGTTATTATTACATCTAATCTTTCCATACATGGGCTGGTAATCGTGCTTACCTCATTCCAAGATGGCAGCTGTGTTTGGAACCCTGATGGGGTTAGTCTACAAGGCATCCATTTAGCTTTCTCTATAGGCTATGCCAATTAAAGTCTAGCTATTTACAGCACTGCAGATACTTTATGCCCTTTATACTGATCCTGCATTGATCAGATACACACATGTTTATGTATGGTGTGTTGGATGTACCATCATGAAGACAAAGCTGATGGTCATGAAGATGTTGGCAATAGCAACAACAGTCTGGTCCGCAGAGATAGCCATTGTCATTGCAGTCGCTGTGTATGCCACTAATGCAACCGTCAGCATGAACACGAAGAAGGCTTCAGGAGTGCCTTTGAAGCCTAGGATGGAAGCACAACAAAAAAACAGTGAGACACGAGTACACTACTCACAGTGGGGTCACATGGAGTATCACTAGACCCTTGCATGACTCTTTTCCATGAATACACACTGCATATGGGTGGGTTTGTTACCTATCATAAAGTAGGCCACAAGGCTGAATGTGATGGCTGGAAATGTACGCAGTGTGATGATGTCAGACAAGATCTTGCTGAAGAAGTAGACGGACACACGGTAGTAGCCACTGATGTACTCGTGTCTGCGGCACATCAAGAGATGACATCATACAAATGGAATTTCAACATACACATCTATTTCTTCAGAGCTATTTCATGATACATTCAATTCAAATAATGAGGCAATGGTTAAAGCAAAGGATTTTTTGCTGCTGTCTCTCTCTGAACATGAAGGGAAGCAGCTGAAATGTTGTGGTAGCAGTTGTCTATACCATTGCACGTCATTCTAGAAATGGACATTTGAATCAAACATGGTCACATGAGCAGATATCCAATTTATATCAAATGTATTTTCCTAACCAGTATCAATGTGGCACAAATCAAATATCTAACTCATCATACAAATATGCAATCAGTGCCACTTGTGAGCAATAATATACAACCGGGTCACATTTGGTATAAACATACAGTATATGCAACATTATTATAAACAAAGGAAAGGCTGGTCTGGGAATACCCTTGAAAAAGTAGGTTATATCTTACGACTGATGTTAAGAAGGCTTTTGGAAGCATGACCAGCTACATTGTCTCGGGCTAATACAGATAGCCCTCCTCAGCTTGCAACTCAAAACAGTTAGCGCTAATGTGAGCTAACACGAGTTTTGTGTCGGCTTGGCAGAACCCAGTGAGGTCATTAACCTCTCGCTCCAACTGTCTGGTGGCTTCTTTGCAACGCTAGTAACAGCTAGATGAAAAGCCACAGTTCCCCTGAGTCCCGTGTAGCTACCTTAATAAGGGAGGGAACAGGGTCCTGTGTTTCATAACTAACTGTGAGTCATGTGGTGAGGACAGGTGTACTTTTTATTTCGTGATCAACTTTTTATTGACACCATTTATGCCATTAAGACATGTAAGACATGCAAGATCACTAAAGATCCACCTGTCAGTAAGTGGTTTCTCTAACCATGTGATCTAACCTGTTCTAAAAATATACACTTAACCAATGATCTTGTAAACATAAAGCAGTGATATTCATTTCCAGACTTACATGAACAGTTTACGCTCTGTGATGAAGAGTTCAGCTGAGGACAGTGCGGAAAAACACTGATTTATTGTAATGAAGAAAAGAGCCCCCATTCTGAAATATGACATGCAAAAATAAGCCATATGTTAGAGGAGGATCTCAGATACTAATTAAAAAATGAGCTGTTCAGAGATTTAAAAAAAATAACAAGATGAAAGAGAAATGATAAGACAGGAAAACACTTACCTGTTCTGAATTCCACTTTGATCCTCTTTAACACTGAAGAAAATAGCTCCCACAATTAATGCCAAGAATATAGTTACTCCGATCTGAGATAAAAGCAAAAAAAACGTTGTCAAAGCACTCCTAAGGCCAAATCCAGACCAAAACCAGATTTCTAAAGGAAATTATTATTATTCAACCACACAAGACATGACTTTTATAAATGACTATTCTTTCTCCAAGCCAGAAGGCATTGCTCTTCACTATACAATGGATTAGAGTTTGGATCCTATCTAAGAACTGGAATAGCAAAGTCTCTCATTGAGTTGAGCAAATCCCAATGTGTGTATCACATCTGGACAATGGGCCTCAACCTTTGCATCCTCCTTCCAGCCTAAATATTGCACATACAACAAAACCCTACGCACAAAAAGTGTCACATATGGGCCACTCAAGGTGTACTATTACCTTCCAAGCTAGGTCACGCTCAGAAAAAGAAAACGGGTGGAGAGAATGTGCCAATTACAAGTGAGTATATTAACATAAGAGCGCCTATAGTAGCCTATAGAAACATGAGTAACGCAGATGGGGCCAGCAATCTAGTTATTAGTTGCTAAAAAAGTATCCTATGTGTAAACAAGAAATGTCAGGAGGGAAGAGGAAACCTACTGTTCAAGGCTGCATTAAAGGGAAGGTTCAGGATTTTTTATTTATTTTTTGGCCTTTAATAGATTTTAGTGCAGAGTGGGACAGGAAACGAGAGGGAGAAGAGGTGGGGAGTGGACAGGAGAAATGACATCAGGCCGAAATCAAACCTGTGTTCTCCATGGGCATCAAGCCGAATCTGGTTGGGGCTACTGGTTGCGCCACAGTGCCCCCCAAAGCTTAGGGACTTTAATGATCGAAATAGGTCTCTTAAGTGGTATCCATGTTTACACACAACTCTTTACTCACATACTTCTACAGTCATTTTCTACAGAAACAGAAACTTATATGACTGAAACTTTAGAATCCGTCCTATCCTACACTTTCTTTACAGAGATTTTGAGTTATTGACACACAGACACAGGTCTAGCTCTAGAGGATTCCTTTCCACATTGTCAAACACTTAGAATGATATTGTGAGCAGTTTACTTTGACACCGATGCTTGCCCATATGATAACATTGTATAGCCATTTTGCAGTTGCTGATTATAGCGTTTAAACTCAATACTGGACTGATTAGTAAAAGTTGGACCTAAAAAGATGGTTAAAAAAAACTTGAAGTTAACTGTGTGGTTATTGTGAAAACACTTGTGATCTCCAATTGGTACAGTCTTTCTGCTTCTGGTATTAATGATGGATTAGCTCAACCACTTTGTTCCTATAATGATCAACATTTGTCTTTGCCTTCTCTCAACAACAAGCCATTTATTTCTCACTTCTGACCAACCAATTCTATCCATTACGGTCTTTTCTGGAGAAAGCTTTGTTATTTTCAAAAATAGACCTACCTCTTCAAAACTTTTATTCTTATCTATTTGTGATATGCCCCAATTTAAAATAATGTAAATGCATTATTGTATTTTTTTTAAAAAACGCTTTAGTTAAAGGCATCTGCTCAATACATAAACATTATCATACACATAAAATAAATTACCTGAGCAAAGGAAGTCTGAGGGTTGAGCATAAGGTTCTTGAAGGTTCTGCTGAGGACCCATTTGAACTGGTGGCAGAAAGGGGTGTTGTAAGTGACGGTGCGTTTGGTGGAATGTCCAGTGGCTTTGCCCTGATTAATGCACTGCAGTTCCTGTTGTGTCTGACGGAAGTCGCTGCTCTTCTTGTATTCCTCCACCAGGTGGTGCTCTACTGACTGCAGAGATGAGTTTTGTCCATCTGGAACCGTCTCTGAGACACAAAACACCCATATATAGAAGACACATATTAATAAACTACACACTCACAAAATTCAATTGTATTAATTTATATATTGCTACATTCATATATTCCCTCACCCGCCCAATGGCCAGTTACTGTATAATTTTATAAAAGCCAAACATTTGTGGGCCTGAATCCAGAGCACGGCTACCTGGTTTAATATCAAACTGTACTTTTGCTGATACTGCCCTTCATCACCTGTGTCCACATTATAATCACAGTGAGCTGGGGGG
This sequence comes from Sprattus sprattus, assembly GCF_963457725.1. Taxonomy (NCBI): domain Eukaryota; kingdom Metazoa; phylum Chordata; class Actinopteri; order Clupeiformes; family Clupeidae; genus Sprattus; species Sprattus sprattus. Next base: position 37,443,412 of record NC_137924.1, read on the forward strand.
ATAGGCAGGCATAGCCAGGCTACATTTTTACATTTTAGCTAAAATAATCTATACAATCACAACGAAATGACTGTTTGTTATTGTTAATGTAGCTCTGGATTAAAATGGAAACAGACACACACACACACACACACACACACACACACACACACACACACACACACTACCATTCTGACCTGAAGTGCAGTGATTTGTTCTAATGAGCAAATTGTTTCAAGGATGGGGCCCTGGTTTTATATTAATGTTTTGTCATATCACTTTAGACATACAGTTAACAAAAATGCATGGATATGGTTAAGAGAGCCACAAAACTCCTTTAAGAAAGTTTATCTCTGATAATGAGTAGTTCAATCCGAACTTCAAATTATTGCCACCTTCATATCTGAAATATATCATAAATAAACCTGTCCCATCATTCAATTGAATGTTGGTCCAACAAGCCATGGGACAGGTTTGTATAATTGCATAACTTAGAAAAGCAAGCACCCATTGCTTTGCCTTTGACTTGTATGTAAAGTGTATCTGGAACAAAAACATATTGAGCATCAGTCACCCATTCTGTGCTGTCTGTGTAGACAGTGTTACAGTGTGCTTTACTGTACATTTATATTAGAATATTTAGTGAGGTGGTACACTTTCATTATGGTTAAATATACAGAAGAGAACATACAGACGCCCATTCTGGGCATTATGGACACAACTCACCTGAGCCTTTTGAAGTGCTCTGATTGAAGGCATCTCCATTTATGACGTCAAGGAAAAAATCTGCAGGATTATTGTGTGGCTCACATTCATAACCTGCAGGTAAACACAATCACATTCATAACCTGCAAATAAACACAATCACATTCATAACCTGCATGCAAACACAATCACATATATTGCACATATGAATACCTTACATATGAATCTATACATACTATTAGTAATGTCTTTATCTTACATATGAATGTATAAATACTATTAGTAATGTCTTCACCTTACATATGAATCTATACATACTATTAGTAATGTCTTCACCTTACATATGAATCTATGTAATGCCCCCTTGGTGAATAAAAGTATTGATTTCTGTAAAACAAACATGGTTATATGGTGTTTGCTTTCTTGCATGAGTGTATGATTGTTTACCAATGTCGCTGAAGTACTGCAGTGCATTGTTGGCATTGCCATGGTAAACCTGTCGACCCCCTACCAACAAAGTGAGGTGGTCAAACTTGCTGAAGATGGAGAAACGAGGCTGGTGGATAGACATAATGATGGTTCTACCATTACAGGCCATCCTGATGGGTTGGAGAGAGTTGAAGATGTGTATAGCAAGATTGGCATCAGAACAAGTGAACGGTGTATGTCCTTTGACAGTGATGATCTATGTCTGTGTAGTATTTAAATGGCTGTAGTATGGGTCTCTGTACATACCCAGGTTGTGTGTTGCACCTGTTTGTAGGTCAGATGTGTAAGCATGTATGTGAGTGTCTTTGTAATATGATGTTTTTTATGTTCTGTATGTAGTACTGTACAAGACTCACTGTGAAGTTCCTACATTGTTTCAGTATTTGGTTTGTTTGTTTGCATTTTGTGAGAGAAGGTTTGTATGGAATCAGATCAATGCCATAAATATTTTGTAATCTGTAATATAGATTTTGTATCTGTAATATAGATTTTGTATCTGTGAAACCATCTACAGATACGGATTTCAAATACGAAACGTATCTACACTTTCAAAAACTATCTTCACTTTCAAAATCTATTTACAGATACGGATTTCAAATACGAAATGCATCTACACTTTCAAAAACTATCTACACTTTCAAAAACTATCTTCACTTTCAAAATCTATCTGCAGATACGGATTTCAGTTACGCATTACGGATACGGATATGGATACGGATTTCAAATACGCATTACGGATTCCTGTTACGAATTACAAATTTACTTTTGGCACTGTTTTTACGTCCTTTCTAAAGAGCCAATCAGCGCTTTTGGCAGATTTTCTAAAGCGCCAATCAACACATTGTATCCTGTACTGACTAGCTAATCAGCGCTAGCTTGCTGGCAACTGCTTGTCCGCTCATTATTCAATAGTTCTGCCCAGTGCTGTAAAATTAGAGGTGGGTAAACTATGAATTTTGAGATCAGACAGTCCTCGACCCGATGAAACACGGCACGAAGCAACGCAACACAAAGCGTCGCAACTCTGTTAGGCTGACCTGGCTATATTCATTATGTTCATTAAGTCATATTAAATCAATGACAGTGAATATATGTGTTTGGAGTTTGTAGGTGATAAAATGTCAAGAAAACAGTTAAGAAAAGTAGGTGTAGGCCTCACAAAAACGAAGGGGGTGGTGGGGGAGACAAAAGAAAGAAACTCTATAGGACCTAAATAAAAAATGAAAGCCTCTGGAAACAGGCCCAGGGTGTTACAGCTGAAAAGTATAATATCAAAAGAAAGTACCATGCTGCAATTAAACACTTCCCCTGTTCTTTAACCATTGGAGAATGGGCGTGTTCTGGGGTTCATGCCTCTCCTGTGCTTCACCAGCCAGGACTTCATATACTGTGTTGGATTGAACACTCATGTAGGCTCTTCTCCAACTCTTATATTTGACCATGACTGCGAAAATGGTAGATTCTATAGCTTAGCTAAAACATTTCACTTAGCTATGTCTAACTGGCTTGCAAAGAATCTGTCTACAATTTTCAATGAATTAGAGTGATATGCGTGATAATTACTCATGCATCTTCAATTGCTGAAAGAATTTACGTTTTATTAGGCGTATTTAGATTGAACCGGGAAGGCTGCCTTGTTACCTGCATCATCGTATTTGAAAGCACGTTATAGGCTAGGTGCACGAAATACTGAGTGTGGGCAGTTTGTTTCCTGTTTAGCCAGGTGTATTTGAACCTGCCGCTATTCTGAATGTAATTAGCGTCTACACGGACCTGGTTAGGTGTTGCACCTAGTGAATCAGCATTACGATAAAGAAGGACTTGTAGACACTAATTACATTCAGAATAGTGGCAGGTTCAAACACACCTGGCTAAACAGGAAACAAACAGCCCACACTAAGTATTTCGTGCACCTAGCCTATTAAAAGCGTGTGTCCCTGTCTTAGGGCCTGATTTACTAATATGCGAGCGCTTCTTAATCTGCGTTCGCAAATTAACGCACGGTGTTTTTGCGCATTTTACTTGGTATTTATCAAGCCAGATCTGCGCTGGGCAAACTGTGCTTACTCCGCCCTTTAAAGAGCCTGATTTACTAAGATTGATTTGCGAACGCATCTTTGCCAGGCGCACATTAACGCACGGTGATTCCCCGCATTTTCCGTGATATTTATCAAGCCAGATACGCGCTGGGCAATCATTATTTAGCGCGCCGTTAAAAGACTGGAGAACTTGCCAGCAAGTTACTGCCACCATGGAGATTCGAGGAAGAAAAAACTAAGGTTCAGCGAATAGATAGCGAATAGATAGCGAGATAGATGTATTGGTTCACGTTCGCTCAATCACTGAACCTGATTCAATGGGTTATATTGTTGTTTTGCCCGCCATCATCTACAGCGAGATGTTTAAAAGAACACGATTATAAATAATATGCTATTGGTGGCATTAATGCATACACTGTCTATTATAACAATATATATGTGTACATGGCGAGATTAATACGTTCTACAAGGGACATGGGTTCACTACAATATATCCCCACTGAAACAAATACATTTACCAAGTAGACAGGCCTCTCCAAAATCACCGTTGCTCAATCATGGATAAATGACACTATTCCGAAAGATAAAACTGTCATGGACAGACCACTACCACGTAAGTAATGGTCATGTTGGCATCACATATGACCTGGACATTCATTGAATATGTGTGCTTTCTGTTTCGGTAAACGTGTTCGCGGATTGAAGGTGGGACTGTTTGCATGTGGGTGCGATCAATTTCTCCAATTACGTTCGGAAAGTTTAATTTCATATATATGAATATATGAATTATACGAGTTGAAACAAATATTTCTGTTCGCTGTCTCTGTCTATGTCTTTGCCTTGCTGCTGCCATATCAACGTTTTCAGACTCAGTGGAAATGCGCATGGTTAAGACGTGCTTTTATGAGGCGGAGAATTAGCGTGCAAATCAGAGATGTGCGCTCGCCGGGCAGTTTAGTAAATACCACGCAGTTCATCATTAGGCGCACTCCTCCCATTAAATAGCGCTACACGCCTACGTTACCACCCACGTTTCCGAACCATCCCACCTGTTTGCAGGTACACACCCTCAAAGCGTTAATATGCGCTGCGCCAGCTTAGTAAATACCGTTTTTCGTTACGACCGCTATTTTACGCCAGAAAATGGGCGCAATCCTGTTAGTAAATCAGGCCCTTAATGCGATGTTGTGCAAACCAAAGCAACGTAAAAAAAAAATGTGAATTGATCTTTTTCAGTCTTACTTTGATCTTGAGGCCTTTTGCAGGCATCTGTGTGAGTGAAAGCACTAAATGGTCTTTTCAAAAATCGCCTGATATCCATGGCTGATGAATCCATTTCGAAAAGGCTTATCCACAACCTGTATGTTTTTACATACTTCCTGGATCTTTGTTGGTGTTGCCGCAGCCGCAAGGCACTGATGTTCACATGTTCAACAATATGAAATTTAGTCTAAGGTGATTTAAAATGAAGCCAAATTTATTTCGGATTATTATTATTATTATTAGCAGAATACAAGGCGCAGAGAACTTTGAGATGCCACTTTGAGATGCGTAAACGCTATTAATAGGTGCGTAAACGCTATTAACAGGTGCGTAAACGCTATATCCAAAATTCCATAGGTGCGTAAACTGCGTTTACGTGCGTTTACCCTCCACTACAGCCCTGGTTCTGCCTAGGGAGAGATCTGGGGTTAGCCCCGCATGGTTTGAAAACAATTGGGTGTACGAACGTCGTGGGGAAAGTTAAACAAGCATGCCTTATGTCTGGCTCAAAGGGGCAGTGGTTATGGCACTCATGTGGGAGTGCGGTGCTTGGTGGAATAATTTTACTGTGCTTGACATGAGCTCTGCATGCAAGCAAAGTGTAGTTTTCCTTGGCACAAAACTCTCCGCAGGCTCTGGAGATCGTCAGACTACAGAGTTATTTTTAATACTCCAAACCTTTCAACGTTTAGGGCTCTGTCCACTGCCTTCTAACACGTAAGAGCTGATGAACAACTGTACTATTTAGTTAATCTTAGGCTCTGGCGATTCAGAGATCGCTTGGCTGCAGAACGCATTGTAACTAAGGAATTGGTCTCAGCCACATCTAACAAATAGAATCTAATGAAAGTGTGGCGAGAACTTCAGCTTGCTGCCTCATATATCTCTTCCACTGAGACGCTATAAAACTCGCTTCAACACAAAATACACAATAAAGCGTTTTCAAGGACTTCAGAAAATGGTTACAAATAGGCTACCCCAAAGTGCCATGAAAAGAAACGAAAATGACATTGCAAGGTGGTTTTGAAATCAGGCTGGTCATTATGCAGTTGTTGAGGATGCATACACTTAACGGTATACGCCAACCACCACTTTGCATGTGTCTGGAGAACAAGACAATAGCAGTCTGTCTGCTAAATGTTCTCAACGTGATAATGGGTCATATGAATACTGTTCATGGTTAACTTAATTAAATGTGAATAGGAGATATGTCACGAAAATGCTAACGTTAGCTTTCGTTAGCTACCAAAGCAGATCCTAATATCTTCCATACAACGACAAGGATCTTTGAAACAGGTGGAACGAAGTGTGGAGTGAAAACCACTGACTGTGATTTAAGCAATAAGCCCCAAGAGGCCGTGCTTTGCGCAGATTTTAGAACAGGTAAGGGGAGTTGTTAGGCACGACGCGAAGGTTACAATGACCTTATTAACAACTCCAAATATAGGACTTCTTACTTGTGCCATTTCTCGGTCTCTGATACATGACTGCTGCATACCGTACCGTTTCACTAAACTCTCCCAGGCCAGCAGTTGCCAGCAAGCTAGCGCTGATTGGCTAGTCAGTACAGGATACAATGTGTTGATTAGCGCTTTAGAAAATCTGCCAAAAGCCCTGATTGGCTCTTTAGAAAGGACGTAAAAACAGTGCCAAAAGTAAATTTGTAATTCGTAACTGGAATCCGTAATGCTTATTAAAGTGCATGAAATGCCCTGTATTGTTATTCCTAGGCTTCTTCTTCTTCTTCTTCTTCTTATTCTTGTTACCTTTTTCTGCGATTAATTCAGCCCGAACCGCTTAACGTAGAAACTTCATTCAAACTTTGTCGCGTAGGTCTTGTAAAGGACACTTATGCTATGTATTTTTCACTTTTCTAAACTTTATACTTTTTAAGATATTAAATAAAAACGAATCGAAATTTTCCCATTGACTTACATTGGGTCATTATGACATCATAATAGGGTCTTTAAACTGGCTTGCACCTGTGCTTCACTGACAGCTGCGCCAAATCAAAGGAACCTCTTCTCTGTCCCTCTCAATTTAACTGTAACTAGGAACATTAAGACACCTTCCATTCTCTACTTTTTTTCTCTCCATCTCTCCATCTTTCTCTCTATCCCTCTCAGTCTACTTTCTCTCACACTCAATCTCTCTTCTTCACTCCATTTTTATCTCCTTTTTTCAATATTTTCCACTCTCTTTTTCTCTTTCACTCTTCTTTCCTTCTTCCACTCATCTTTCCTTCTTCCACTCTTCTTTCCTTCTTTCACTTTTCTTTCCTTTCTTCAATCTCCTTTCTTCTTTCCTTCTTTCACTCTTCTTTCCTTTCTTCACTCTTCTTTCTTTTCTTCTTCCACTCTTCTTTCCTTTCTTCACTCTTATTTCTTTTCTTCTTTCCTTCTTTCACTCTTCTTTCCTTCATCCTCTCTTCTCTCCTTTCTTCACTCTTCTATCCTTTCTTCTTTCCTTCTTCCACTCTTCTTTCCTTTCTTCTTTCCTTCTTTCACTCTTCTTTCTTTTCTTCTTCCTTTCCTAACTTTTGCATTTCATGCACTGGTATTTCCTTCAGGAAATGCATTTTCTAGTTTGAAATCCGTATCCGTAATGCGTAACTGAAATCCGTATCTGCAGATAGATTTTGAAAGTGTAGATAGTTTTTGAAAGTGTAGATACATTTCGTATTTGAAATCCGTATCTGTAGATGGTTTCACAGATACAAAATCTATATTACAGATTACAAAATATTTATGGCATTGATCTGATTCCATAGGTTTGTCCAAGGGAGTTGTTTGCATGTACCTTTTAAGTAATGCCAGAACTGAATTTGCAGTGCTTGCATCGAGGCCTGTGGTGGGTTCATCCAGGAAGAGAACACTTGGGTCAATTAGAAGCTCCATGCCAATATTAGTGCGCTTGCGTTCACCACCCGAGATCCCTCGAATTAGCTGAGTTCCCACCTGAACACAAAGAGCACATAACAGGGTCATATTTCAGGGTCTCATCTCTATGTTGTGGTTGTGTGTGTCAACACTATTTCAGGGTCTCATCTCTATGTTGTGGTTGTGTGTGTCAACACTATTTCAGGGTCTCATCTCTATGTTGTGGTTGTGTCAACACTATTTCTATATGAACTCATTAAGTCAAAAAGCTGGCAAAGATATTCAGTCCGAGTAAGCAGATGGATATAAACAAATAACAGTTAAGGTCTTACCCGTGAGTCGGCCACCTTTTCTAGGCCTAGTTCTCGGATGAGTCCATCCACCCGCTCTTCTTTCTCCTGCCCGGTGATGCTAGTAGGTAACCGTAGCTCCGCGGAGAAACGGAAGTTCTCTCGTACTGTCAGTGTTCCCATGACAACATCATCCTAGACACAAAACACACATGAAACATGAACACACTGCCAAGGTCTCTTTAAAATATTGGTATGCTTGTGACTGAGTCTATGAGTATGCCCACGCCATAAGCCTACTGTATATACAACATTTTGATTTAATATCCAAATCTATATTTTTGAGTTGTTAAGATTTTTCAATATCTCCTGTTTCTAATACAGTCTGAACATATCACATGTTCTTTACTGACTTTGTTGTACAAAAGACTTCAGTCCAGTCAGATGTTATCAAACAAAGTATAAGGCAGAGGTGTGATTACTGCCAACTTGATATTGATAACACATAGAGGATGTTAAAGGAGTTTGGAGGCTTTGGCCCACATCTGTTAAAATGTGTAAAATGTCACCACTGTGAGACAGTCACTGTATTCTCCATGTTTGTTTTTTAGAAAGAAAAAAAGAAAAATAATGAATGTTGAGCTTTAGTGACGTGAAAGTCTGAATGAAAGTCTCCTTGCCCAAATCTGATTTTGTCTTCAATTCCAAAGCCAGATACAAAAGCGGGCCAAATTAGGATTTACTTTAGCCGTTCACATTTTCATAAAAACAGATCTTAGTCACACTTGAAAGGTCAATTTAAACATGCAGATTGGATCTAACCCATGTGGTTACCTGAACCACACATCCATTTAAACATGCACACTGGATCTAAACCATGTGTATACCTGAACCACATATCCAGAGAGGCATTTGAAGTTGGGTGGTTGAGGGGCTCCGTCAATGAGCACCTCCCCCGATAGACCAGCTGGGTCTTTCCTGGCCGCGAGCACATCTAAAAAGCTAAACAATACAGCGGCACCCACAACAATGTTGTGCAAGAAAAGACAGCAACACAATATTAAGAACTCAGCAAATCAGCACTACACCGCATACCATACCATTACTCCACAGAAAACATTACAAAATATTCAAATGATCAAACACCAGTATGTGAAAATGTACAACTTACGAGGATTTTCCACTGCCTGTAGCTCCTAAAATGGCATTGAGGCCAGGCTTCATAATCCCACTGGAGAGAAAGAAAAATCTAGTTAAAAAAAGACCTAGTTAAAAATGTCTAATATACTTGGATACTAATGTATTGATATACATGGGAAAAATTCAAACAAATGCACTGTTGCACTGGTTCAGGCAGGTCATGGTGGTCCACCTACTGCAGATCTGATCCATCAGAACCAACCACAGTCACCCTCTGGCCCTTTAAAGATGGTCCTGTCATTCCAACCATAGTCATTTTCTGGGTTAAAGCCAGTCCTGTAATTCCAACCACAGTCACCCTCTGGCCCTTTAAAGCCAGTCCTCAGTCATTCCAACACCCACCATCACCCCAGTTCTACCTCTTTTCTTATGTTGAAGTTATTGTACTGCATTTCCGCTTGTGACAATGTGACGTGATCTTAATAGTTAATTGTTTTATTTAGATTTGCTTTTCTCTTGGGTTTAATAAACAGTTTAATTCAGGTGAACGTGAATTCTGCGTGACCATATGCTTTCTATGTCATATCCATACATTTTCTTTTTTCTATTTTGGTTTGCACAGGACGTGCACAGGGGCCAGTTCCCCATCTATCGCGGAGCCATATGAGCCGTATGATTGAATGTCCGGTTGGACTATTTCAACCCCCTGTGGTGGGATCCAAGGGGGGCTCTTTGTTTTGAGCATGTTACGTGCATTGGTACCGCCACTGAGAGTGCGCTGAGACTGTTCTGTTTATTGTGGTTCTTTTGTTATTAGTCCGTACACATCGCTTTTGTTGTTTGTTTAGCTTGAGTTTCTTTCCTCTTCCCCTTTTGGGTTTATGATCTCTTTCATTTTCATTTACTGTTTGTATATTGTTTTGCCTGGGTGTTGGGTATCATTGGTTAAAACATAATCGTCATTTTTTCACCCCTATTTGTTTAGTCACTGCTGTGGGTCATCATGTATTGTCATTTTGTGCAGCAGTGTAATGTCGACTTAACGGGGCCGAGTGCAAACCATCGGAGGCCCCGTTACCGTCGTATTGTCAGGTGAAACCAATGATTGTGAGACTCTGAGAGGCACAGGCAAATGTACCTATGATGTACAATACATTAAGGGTTGGTACAATATGTTGTCATGAAAACACCAATGAACACAGTATTTCATCGATCAAACTGATTTTGGAGAAACAGTGTATAATGAGAAGATGGGACAACACATGGGAAAACATTTATACAACTTCTTCAGGAGGTTATCAAACATTATTGTGAATTACGAACATTTACATGGATTTATGGGAACAGCCGTCGACAGCGCCTCGTCTGCTGCAATCAATTACAAAACAAACTTCCTCCAACAATATCACGTAGACCTATGCACAAAGTAAGTTATCCTTTTAACGACATTGAAGCGAAAAAATACATTTCAAGTACCATTAGGCGTATAAAAAAACATAACATGCATGACGTTTAGAATGGACGAGCCTTGCGTTGAGCAAGATTATCAACAATTTCAGAAATGTTCAACTCCCTGGCCCGGATGCTTTCGATGGACATGGTAGCTAATCCACTCAGTATCTACTGCCCAATACTGCTCTTAAGTAGGTCTTTTAAGATTAAAATTAAAATCATCTTTTGTTTAGAAAATGATCGCTATGCTGTGGCTACGGTCACAGGTACGGTAAGAAACAATAGCAGAGCCGTGCACACCTCGCCAAATGCTGAAGTAACCGAGTGGTTATCAACAATTTGAGTTTTTGCTATCTGTTGCACTCATGACTGCTGAGAAATTGCTGGTTTAAAGGCACTCAGTGCAACTTTCGAGGCAAAAATAAACATTCAATTTCTAGTCTTTTTTACACGTAGTAAGTTTCAATAACTCCATACCATTACATATTAACATTAAAGGAGCAAAGATGAGACGTTGTTGTGTGGTGAGAACTGATAGAAAATCGTAAACAACAACAATTTGTATTTATTGGTGCCACCAATAAATAAAGCAGGATTCCCGTCGGCAATTCTCTGAGTTTTCCTAACGCGTGACTTCACTATTTGCGAGCGCATGGTTCTATTTCATGATGGCGGATCTAAGTTGTTCCGAGACGAAGAAGCATATGGGTGTCGTGTGCTCTTGGGCGACACATTTGACGAATGGAGGAAATGAAGCGAGAAGCTCGGGGTGCAGAGGGACAGCGAACTTCCACGTGTGCTGTTGGACAGATAATAATAATAATAATAATTCATTTTGTAATTACTAACAACTGTATTCAATTACATGCATGAAAGTACTAACAACTGTTTTCAATGCATGGGCCACATTTGCGGAATATCATTGTGTAACATTCAGCAAATACCTTAGAACAGACAGCACTGCCTTGTGTGTTAGAATCTCCGGAAGCGTTCGGGACTCATCGGAAAACTCAGAGAATTGCCAACGGGAATCCTGCTTTATTTATTGGTGGCACCAATAAATAAAGATTGTTGTTGTTTACGATTTTCACCACACAACGACGTCCCATCTTTGCTCCTTGAATGTTGATATGTAATGGTATGGAGTTATTGAAACTTACTACGTGTAAAAAAGACTAGAAATGTAATGTTTATTTTTGCCTCGAAAGTTACACTGGGTGCCTTTAAAAGCATGTTTGAGCTATAGGAGTTGCGCTGGAAACGTGGGCGCAATGTTCCTGTCATAGTGGTCAGGCTCATCATCTCCTGCGAGTACACCCTGCACTCCCTATAGTTACGCCACTGATTTTGTGTGGAAAATAACATTGCTGCTACATTAGACAGGTTTTCCGGCTATTTCATTTAAAGCATTTAGGATGACATCACTTGACATGCAATACATTTTCAGATGATTTCCCCAGACATCAAACATTAAGACATTGATGTCTTCTCTGGGCAACAGCAACTGTAGCCATAACTGTGCCAAAAAAGAAACACATATTTCACAGCATGACATTTTGACATGATGTGTTCAACTGTATCATCAGGTTTGATAAATCTCATTTAGAATATACATCTTCATCACACACGTACATTAAAACACACAACACTTTCACAAACCATAATATTAACACTGCTGAAAAGCAGTTGGCCACTACTGCTAAACATCTTAATGTAATGTGTACCTTAACACTTATGTGTAAGGGAAAAGGGCAACGAGTGTGAGAGTATATGATCTTCTAAGCCAGGGGTTTTCAACCAGGGGTCCGTGGCCCCCTGGTGGTCCGAGGCGGCCTTGCAGGGGGTCCGCGACATGAGCCTATGTTGATCAGTTAACCATTGAATTTTTATAAATTCGCTTTGATTTTGTAACACAATTCCAGATTACTCTTGAATATCGTGTTATAGGCAGAATATATGCACAGGGGGAGGGGGCTTTGCGGTGGCAAGCGATGTACCCTGATAAATTCATATATGTTGTTATAAGCAGAATATCTATGCGGGGGTGGGGCGGCAGCGGTTACAAGCGTGTGCAGGCACATCAGTGGGCCGCAAATTACTTTCTAGTCAGAATGGTGGTCCCTGGGACGAAATCAGTTGAAAACCCCTGTTCTAAGCCAAGGTTGTCTGTTTCAGGCATTGTTGTCCTTTTGACTTTCATCTTTCTTTCATACAATTGGTCATAGTCAGCAGGGGATCCGTATTTGTGTGTGTTTTTGTGTGTGTTTGGCTTCCTTCCATGCATTGAGAGATTTCCCTTTCATCACAGCTATATTTTGACATGGTTTTGAGTCCAATCTGATAAAGATCAATCGAAGAGGCAGATGCCTTGTGGCAACCTTAGAGGTCTGCTGCATGGGAAGCCCCAAAGGCTGATGCTGAGATTTAGAGGGCATCAGTAAGCATGTTATACACAGGCATACACCAACTTGCAACATGCAGAGTGAGGTTGTCTGACATAATCATCTTGGCATGACATGATTAAGGGTAGAGGTTAGTATTTAAAGGATGAAAGTTTATGGCTTACTTAAGGTCAATGAGGATGTTTTTAGTGTGGCTCTTCGAGCAGCATAGGCCTCTCTTCTCCTGAACACTGTACTGGATGTTGTGGAAGCTGACAGTTGCCCCTTTACTGTTATGTGGAGGATTAGTCACAGTCTCCATGGCCATAGAGACAGACATCTGTGCTGTTCTGTAACATCAAACATCAAGTCAAACAGTGCATCTAGAAATAACACAGATATGAATTACAATACACAATACACAGATGGTAGTGACTGTGCTCTGATAAGGAAATACCAGAAAACCGTCACAAATCAAGTAAAAAAAACTGCAGTTAAATATTGAAAAGTTTTGTGTGCTGTGAATAGAACTAAACAATATTTTCTCCATCATAATTTAACAAAATATTTTTTTATCGCTATTTATCACAAATGAAAACGCCAGAAAAAAAAAACACTTTGATTAGTTAGTTAGATAACTTGCCAAAACATGTATTGGTTGGTATTGGCATACATTAATCAAATGCAGCTTTCATGGTTTAGTTAATAATAGAATAAAAACACAGCAGATAACCAAGAATATATAAGCAGTTTCTTTCTTCTTGTGTTGAACTACTTTAGCTCTTAATTAGTTTCATCTACTTTATCTTTAGCTTTTTCTGTAAAAAGCTACTTTTTGTTAAACTACACTAATTGTAAATGACCCAACCTCGTTCTAGAGTTGTTTTTGTTTTGTGTAGGTTGATATTGCATTTTAATATATGGCAACGACAGTAGACTTGAGAGCTGAACAAAAAAAACATGTTTTCTATTTACAATTACCATTCATTTTATTTACAAAATATGAATATGTTAAAGCCTTAGTTTGATATTTCCAGGCACCGAGAGTGACCTCATTGTTCTATGTTTATGAGAGACTTTTATTTCTGTTATTAGTTCCTTGTTTGCATTATACAGAAGATTAAAATGTAACAGAAACGTACAATGTAGCCAGATATGGTTAACAAAGTAACAGTTAACACTTAGGCCCAATCCCATTTCTCATCTCTACCGCTACCCTTACCCCTACCCCTTCGCCTTCGCTTTTTCAAACGGAGCGGTAGCGGAAGGGGTTGAAACGCTAGCCCTTCGAATTGGGATAGCACTTCAACAATTACGTACGTCATCAGTACGAAGCGTTGGCTGTTACGTTACCGGAGAGCGACAGCTGTCACTCACCAGACATAAACAAACATGGCGCCTGCAGCTGTTATTTACACAATGCAACATTTCATCAAACAAGTTTTAAAATCATGAATTACAAAGAAAATACTTTCATTTGTGTGATGCTTTCCCTGCTGTTTCCGACATTTTTAAATGGACTCGCGCGATGTTTGTTCTTTAATGATCACGGGTTCGCAATGCATTGAGGGAAATCAGTCTACCCCTCCGTTTGAAGTGTGCCCTCGGAAAATCTCCGTTTGGAGCGGTAGAAAGCGCTTCCCCTTCCCCTACCCCTCTGTCTTAACGTGAATTGGGACAGCCCTACCGCTCCACATGAACGCGCAAAACGGAGGGGAAGGGGAAAGACGAAGGGGTAGCGGGAGAAATGGGATTCAGCCTTAGAGCCACATTTAAAATGGATATTTAGCTTGCGTTTTCTGCTCAACATTCAAGCCTTAAACACGTGTTAAACATAGTTTGTACGCAGTGATGATGACTGCAATTTACAAACTATGATCGTCACCTGTTAAACTGTCCGCGTCTAACTTGGCTAATCGCGCCATGATCAGTGTCCAAAATCAGTCACCTGTTGCATGGGCCTCTTATTCTAGTGTGTCAGCCACACCTGTATGCTACGACCTCTCAATGCAGATATTGTAAGTAACGTTTCAGTTTGAAGGCTAGACTGCTGTTGGGATGTCAACACGTCCGAAAAGAAACGTTCACATCGTGCGTGTGTAATCATTCCATTACTCAAGTACGAAGCCTGGAAGAGGTAAATAAACACATTTTGAATAGAATAGAATGGTTTATTTCTCATCATTTCTCAATGGTATCGAAATAAAATACATCGCCCGGTTTCTACTTGTGTACATTTGATTTCTGTAAGTTTACAAATGCATAGGCCTACTAAAAAGGACATTTTAATATCACATTTATATGACAAATAAGACATTTTTTGATTATGGTTTGATTCATTTTCAAACTGATTTTCGGGGAAGTTACATTGTTGATTGAACACAAGCAATAAAAAAAAAACATGTGAAAACCAATGTAAAGGTTATTGAGAAGGTATCACTCACAGCAAGACTCTGTGTGAATCAAGCATGTACCTATTTACCAATGAAGTGAGCAATGTATTTAGCTTACCTTCTTTCAAGGGACTATGTGGACATACAGTGAGACTACGGTCCTTTGCCAATCTAGCCCAGCTGTACTATAGCTCTGCTGTTTGAGAGATTTTATGAGGTAATTTAAGTTATACTGCATGTTAGATAAGAACTAGGCAACAGGGCAATCCCATGGTTACTGTCCTGTGCACATGCCTGCGGCGCAACATGCTCTGAGGGAAACACTCTGATGGTGCAACAATTGCCATTTAAGTGGGTGGGATTTTGAAACCATGAGTTTGAGCAGGTCTCTCAATGGACATACAGTAATACATTTTCAATTTCTTTGGAAATATGCAAACTGTAAATCAGGTAGCATAACAATCAATGTCTGTACTTACATCACGCAAAGCTTTTTTTCTGTCTTGTCTTTGATTCTGTGTGAGATAAGCAGACAAATGATCCTGTAATAGCTTTAACATTGGATATACTAGGCTCATCACCAAAATCCACACAAATATACACATTGTAGCACACTAGACTGAAATTGTAGCATACAGTAATCATCAGAAGATATGTAAAGCTGATTTTCAAATAGCTGATTTTCACCAGAACACCACCATCAGTTTATGAAACAGCTGTGAACCACACTGCAGTCCAGTGCAAGGGGTGTGTGCACTTCTGTCCTGCTGGTGCACTCTCACCTTGTGGCATGGAAAACTAATAGACTTAATTATTTTTTCACACTTTTTACCAAAAGTATGTAGTATAACTTTAAAGTATGTAAGTATAACTTTAAGGTCAACACTGACTATTCTTCTGCTAGAGCCTGTTTCAGAGTTGGCTAGTGTACCACAGATCAATGGCCTATGAACACACTCTGACAGCACTGTGGCAACTTCGCATGCAGTACTGTAAGAGTCCTAGATTATTATCACTGTAGCGTGGTATTTCAACTTATTATTACATTTTTAAAATGTTTCAAATATGTATCGTATGTTTATCTTCCAGTTTTGTAATGCGACCATTACACATGCCACAGTAGTGATCCCTGGTCTTCCATAAAAAACATAGCAAGAGATTGCTAGTAAATGTTTTACATTGCTTTATCTGTCATCTGTCACGCCAGAATGACAAAGGTCAATGCTACAAAACAATGACCATCTGTGCATCACTGTGAAGTCAAAAGCAACTTGAATAGCTTTTATTTGACTTCCACCCTAGTAGTTTAACCCTTGAAAGGCTTCTATTTGACTTCCACCCTAATAGTTGTTACATGATTGCACACCCTGCTGCCGTATTGTGGTCCTTATTTGTTTTGTCCCCCTCCCCTTCTCTCCCCTCCCTTCCTCTGCGTAGATGTGATGCAAATCTGTGTGGACAAGAAGTGTGTTCTACCTTGCTGTTGTTATTTTGCCTTCTTTGTTTTTGATGGACCTGAGAAGAGATTAGCTGTAAAGACCATTATTTCTATTTATGTGTGTAATGGTTGGGATGTTGTTTTATTGAGAACCAGGCACTGAAGCGGCATAGGCATCCATTGTGTTTTTCCCCTCCCATATTATTATTTAACAACTTATTCTTCTGCCACTAAAGCCTATGGCAGCCCCCAGAACCATACAGTAAACAGTTGGCACATTAGGCTCACATATTGGGGCTACTACCCTGGTTCTATTTACCAAGTTTGATGTCAGTCTCTCAAGTACTCTAGTCTCGCCAATGGGTCAAAGTTGGAGGCACATTATGTATGTGACCTTAACTGAACCTAGTGTTCCTTAATGTGTCAGTCTTTGATCATGACTGGGCACAAATCAGAAGTCACATGGCTTTAAATAGGTGTGAGAGAGATACAGGTGAGGTGTTTAAGCAGGAGGACTTGTTGGATGCTGCTCCCTGGTGGTTGCCTAGCTGCTATGCAGCTGATGTGACAATACTAGCTCACATCATTCTACCATATTCAGATTTACACTCACACTCACACTCACACTCACATTCACACTGGCACTTGCACTCACACTAGCACTCACACTCACACTCACATTCATACCATATAGTCTCAGCTACATATTACAGCATTCTTCAGTCTTAAACAGCCATGTGAGGGTGATGGAAGTTACAGCTCTGGGGAAGAAGCTGTTCTTCAGTCTATTAGTTTGGGCATGGATGGCTCTGTGTCTGTTCACTATAGCGTTAGAGGAGTGGATGGGGTTGCAGTCATGGGTGAATAAAGTGAAGGTGCACCTATGGGATCTACATACTATTGTAGGAAGAAGGTAAAGATGCTGGTGAAAACCCCTGTTAGTTGGTCAGCACATGATTTAAATGTGTGTCCTGACTCCCTGTCTGGTACTGCTGCTGCTACTGCTGAGTGGATCTCACATGATGACACTGTAGGATGAGTGCCTGCTCCTCCTTGGGCTGTGTCGTTTGAGCTCTCACTTGGATGATTTGATTGTCAAGACCTGGTTGAGGGATGTCAGGGAGTGCAGCGTCATGTTAGATCTGTGAGGTACTGCTCTTGTAGTCAGATCTGTGAGGTACTGCTCTTGTAGTCAGATCTGTGAGGTACTGCTCTTGTAGTCAGATCTGTGAGGTACTGCTCTTGTAGTCAGATCATTTTCTAATGCTTTTTATCCCGTTACTATTGGTTACTTGCCAAAACGATAAAAGGCATGCCTCCAAAATAACTTAAAAATATCATTGTGTTGCCGCTTTGTGGCTTTCACTGAAAAAAAATAGTTCTTCACACAAATAGAACTTTAAATGTTCAGGTGTTGCGTAGCAACGTATCACTTGCAATAACTTGACCCCCAGTTACAATTAATTTCCATTGTGAGAGGTGAATGGACAGAATGCGCTCACCTCCTTGGGATATTGAACTGCCCATTCAATGAAATCGATTTAAACTGGTATTTGAGTTTCTTTCTTTTTAATTATGCATTGTGCTACATGTTGTAGTTGTAGTCTATCTACTTTGCCTGACAGTACTATAGACGAGACTGGCATTGGATGCACCACATTGACTGAGTCTATGACTGTCTCATAGGTCAGGCTGCAATTCAGAGGCAGCAGAATTTGGAAAGCTAATTCTCCAAATAACATTGATGTGCACCCCCAGGAATTTGTAGAACAATGCAGTCTCATTGATATCCTATTTCTGCAACACATACTGTATTAGCTTTACACACCATAATATGTCTTTTTTTTTGCTTCTCTTTTGCAGATGTGTGCACCCTTGTAAAAGATGAGGCAAGGTGAGAGTTCACTCTGATGTGGTATTATGACACAATGCTAAATGAGTGCCTTAAGAACCAAGGCAGACTGCAAGGCTAGGTGTATGAGGACACATTCAATTTTTTAATTTAATTGTTAACCTCAGATTTTGTTTTATCTGCATTGTGTACTAATGTGCTGTAGACACAGTAATTAAACAAAGGTGAGACACATTCAACCAATGTAGTAATTCTGTTGCAGGATATAGGCCTATAGCATCACTTATTATGGCCCCTAACAGCTTTTAGTAGCAAAGAGTATTTTAATGGTTTAACATCAGGTTTATAATGGGACATGATTCATTTGTTGGGCTGTTTCACCAAGCGGCTTTATGCTACTGCCTTTTGACAATTGTTATAACCTGCTATAAAATTGACATCAAGGATAATAACAACTCGATGTAAACAACATTTGGTGTCACTTCATTTTGATGATCACAAAGATAACATTAGTATCCCTAGTATTATTTAAAATCTGTTGTACTTATACGTATTTCTTTTGGCCTAGTTACAATAAATCATGTCTAAGATCTAAGATTCTGTAGTCTAATCTGATTTGGAATAAAAAAAATTGTGAAAACGTAAGATTGTAACTCACTGGTGTTGAATGTCAATTGCGAAATAAAGTCAAGTAAAAAAAAAAAAAACACTTTCCTGTTTTGTGAATTGTATTGATATGCTAATATATAAAACAAATATATGTGTTAGAGATGCAGTCTGTGATTCAATTTCCCAAAAGGTATAGCTGTAACAAAGTTGCTAAAACACTGGCCCTCTCTTGCCACAGTATAGTGTCTTCTACAACAGCAGACACCTACTTGAACACCTTCATCCAACAAATTGTGCGGTAAAACATCTGAAGGCAAAGCAGTGGTGTTGCTAATTTATTTCCTGTGTTTGAGCATATTGAAGTCTGCTAGATGTCATGTGAGTCAACATATTTCTCCTAGATGCATTCATCAAGTTCGTATATACCAGGCCAGAACACATTTGAAACTCTGTCACTGGTAGTCCCCACCCGGACCTCGGCAGTACAGTATTATTAACCACCTTTCAATCTCAGACGAAAATGGGATTTCAATTACATAACCAACTTGAACAGTTAAGAAATGGTCTAAGAAGTGAAGTTGTTGAGCCTAGGAATAGTGGCAATGGAGATTTTGCTAGTATCTAGCTAGCTTATCATATCGTGGCTAATAAAACCAACTGCAATTAGCTCATACAGTATACTGACTATGTTGGTAAAGTCAGCAGCTAGCCAACAAAGCAATTCGAGAACGGTTAATAGATATTCTCTCTTCATTTTGCTTTCATTCTTTGCAGTTTTCCACTCCACTCCCGGTCGTAAAAATTGGCGGGTTATCCTTGAGTATGTTTTCTAATTTTGAAACTAATGAAAAGGAAAACCTAACTTTGGTGTTCAATAGCGAGTCAGACCAATTCTGATGTCACTTCTCTCTCCCCGCACCCCCAAGAAGGATTGCAGGGTGATTATGATGGTTTATGAAACTGCGAAGCGAATTCATATAATTGATTCACTGTTTTTTCTGCTTTTTGTTACAGTATTTCATAAATGAGTGGAAATCTTTGTAAGACTATGTCAGTATGGGTTTACATTCCCCCGTAATATTAAGCACGTAGGCCCATAGCTACGTACGTAAGCACAAAGGTAACCACAGATGACATCTATTGTTACCTGGCTGGCTGTGTTAGAATTTTTACATTATGTCGTCACTCTAGAACGTTAGTAAGAAAGTTTAGTTTACTCTGGAGCAACCTTCTGTCCAGACAACTTGTTTCATTTTCATTAGAAATTAGTCATATTTTTAGATTTAAATATTGATCGGACAAACCAACTTTTACACTGAACGTTTCGTTTTAGCACTCCTCCAGAGTGGTTATACTCAGGATGGAGCAATTGACTGGAAGTAGGTTAAAATACATCTTTTTTTGTTAAAGACAGTTTTATTCATTTTTAAAATTGAATTGAAACCCTAGGTCTAGAGCTAGATTTACCATAAGCCATGATCTTCTATGTCTACATGATCCTACAATCTATCATAATTTTGCTTTCAGGTGAGCCACATGGCAAACTTCCACTAAAGCCAACCTTATGGGGAAGCCTTGGAGATGCCAATAGCAAGAACCAGTCTACAGCACAGAAGGTAAGAATATTCAACAAGGACCAATGAAAGGGCCAAAACCTAGGGATATGAGATCAAATATTATGCTTGAATCTACTACCTCTTCCCTAGATTGGCCATGAAATAAGTTGATGATGAGATGCTAAAGGAGTTAAACGCATTGTCTGAACAGAACAAGACCTTTTTACTTAAGAAAGTGTGAAACTACCTAACCTCATTACATGGCTCAGATAGGTCCATAGTAAGAATAAAAAGTATTAGTGCCATAACCTTTAGTGATTGGCCCATATCAATGATAATAAGAAAACACTGATACCAATGTTGGCCATCATACCAAAGGGTCCTAAGCCACTAATATTGGGAAAAGGACCCATCAGAGAGATAGAAATGCAATAAGATAGATTTAAATGGCTTTAAAGGCCATTCAAAATCAAGATTTGTATATAAAAAAGGTTTTAACAAGTATGTTTCTACACAACACGTGCCAAAACAGGAGAGGGAAAATAATGTTTGTGGCATACAAATTGTGCAGATGACATCAGGACTTCTGGAGCAGCACTGTCCAGTTAATGAAGATTCACATAACACTCCAAAATGTGTGTTCTTATGTGGCATTACAACAAGGCCTGTTGCCTAACCTCCACAACCTTTCTCCTCAGGTAAATGAAGTCGCTATTGGCTCTTATACCAGTTATGAAGATGACCTATTGCACTCGACCATGCTGAAGAAGATGCTAGCTATGGATGAGTCGCAAGCCCTCCATTTGAGCGAAGTACTCCAGCTGCAAGAAAAAGGTCAGAGGAGGATTACAGAGGCCCAACTCTGTCAGCTCGCCAGGAAGAAAAAGTTGGTGGTTTATTTATCAATAATATATCTGAGCTAATATGTATGTACTGTATGTTTGTTACTGCTGTAGGTACAAAAAATAGGCTTACAAATGAATTGACAAATTTGCGGTGAGGATTCACAATTAATCAAATTTTTTTCTTCTTCAGACTGAAGCTTGTAATAGTGGATATTTAAAATCACAGAAATTATGGAGAACCAGGTTTTGTTTCTTTCATTTTGGGTCCAGATTTTTACAATTTTTTGGTTGCAGGTTATAGTGTTCTTACTCAATACTGGACCGATTTAAATCGTTATTGGTGTAACACCCCAACCATCAAGAATTGGTTTCCAAGGGGATAGAATGCTGTGCACCTCTGTGCGGTATTTGTAGTTCTACGTGGTCCTGCTGGTAACTGTTCCCCCCTTCACTGGCAGATATCATAAGGAAAGTGGAGCAGATGAAGGAGTCATCCAAATGCAGATAGATCACCTCACACTCGAGTTCAAGAAGAACCAGGTGCACCTTTGATATTTAAACCAAATCATGTGAACTACAATTGTAAAAATGGTCATTGTGAATGACTGATAATGTTTGAAAGATGATATTGTAAAGATCCTTCTGTCTCTATATGTGAACTACTAGTATGGAGCTGATAGAAATTGTCATGGAAATGTTTTTTTACGGAGATATTGATTGTGAATCTGTTTTATCTTTAGAATTTATTTCAGAGCTATCAAAAATTCCTCCAGTCAGCCACTAGTAATAGACAATGGCTCACCGGGATGGTTCAGCACATAGAGACGACTATGAGCTCTGCATCCCGCCTGCAGGAGGAAATGAAATCTCAGGGAGAGGTGATGTTTTTTCCAGGAAACACCCAACACTGCTGCTCTAATTTCCTGTAAAATCCCCGTAAATGTATGTTCTACCTAAAACTCTCTTTCAGGAGGCAGTTTCGTGTAGCCCTCTAATTCTGGTTTCACATTTGAATGAGACTAAAGATGATACTGAGAGGTACTGTTATTCTTTTTGTACTTTGTAATTCTTGCATAAGCCTGTTACACAAAACACATAGCTCTCTCTTAAGTTGTAATTTGTAAGATTGCCATGATTACGTCCAGGTATGGCCTCAAGGACGTGGTTAAAGGCAGTGGGTCTCACTTGGAAGGAGTAGTGGATCAACCTTATCAGAAGGTAGACATTGCTTTGGAAAAGTGTAAGGCCAAGGAGGTGCATCTCTGTCATGAGTGCATGCTTAGGATATCCCAGGCATCACCAGGTATGGTGTTACTTTTGTGAATAAACGTACTTGTCCAATTCAATTTTATTTATATAGCGCCAAAACAATACAATTGTGTCAAGGCTCTTTACAGAGCCCATTGCCTGGAACCCCTTAGGGCAAGCACAATGGCAACAAGAGCAAGGGAAAACAATGGCACATAGGGGGGGTGACACCACCAACTGATTGGGGACTGATCTGCTTGTGGTCAGGCTGAAAGAGATAGGAAGGGGTTGTGTGGCAGAGGGGCAGGGAAACCATAAGAGATAGCGCTAAGCTATAAGATAGTGTATAAGCATCTCTTTGTGGTGGCCGGCAAACAGAAGTATAGTCATGACATTTGAATACATATTTTTGTCATAGGAATGTTTTCACTGGAGGGCAGTGGCACAGAAAGGTGCACAAACATCAATGGTGATCATGTCACAAGATACAGAGATGCTGCTGTGCAGGTTTGTGAGGTTAATGTACCATTTCTATATTGCTGAAAAATAGGGTGAAAAAAACATTTAAATTAGTTTTCTGACAAAATGTTGGTGCGTCGTGGAAGCCACATAGTATTTAAGTACTGTAGCCTCACTTTTCAATTTGAGCACATTCATTCTCTCTTCATCAGACTGATCAGGATATCGAATATGCTGAGGAAAAAGTTGAAGAGAAGGAGGCAAATGTGTCTGTTGGTCATAATGCTGGTCCTGAGCTACTGAAGTTCCCAGGTGCTCAGAAGAGAGTGGGAGAATTGACGCCAAAGGCTGTACAGCTTTTCTTTGCTTCTGAAATGCTCACCCCTTCTCCAGCAACAGTAAGACGGCCACTTACTTAGAATGGCAAAAGCCAAAATGTGAAATGGATGGCTAAGCAGCAAAATAAATAACTTAATATAATTGCTGGAATTTAATTTTTGCCTCCATCCTAATTTTAAGCCAATGGACATGGCTTGTAATTCAATACGTGACTTCATGCTTGCGGATATTAAGCGTCTTAGAGCTTTACCAAGATCAGAAGACCTAGCAGTATATTGCATCATTACAAATTACATTATGACACATATTACACGTGATACATATGTCGTTAGTGTGAAAGCAAATACTTTTTTAGCTGAAAGCTGTATTATTTATAATGACTGATGTGATCATTGTAACAACACATTTTGCAGATACCTGATAACTTAAGTAAGCCAAACCATGAGGTGTCTATTGGTCATAATGATGGTCCTGGGCTGAAGTTCCCAGGTGCTCAGAAGAGAGTGGGTGAATTGACGCCAAAGGCTGTAGGCCTACAGCTTTTCTTTGCTTCTGAAATGCTCACCCCAACTCCAGCAACAGTAAGATGGCCACTTTCTAAGAATGGCAAAAGTCAAAATGTGAAATGGATGGCTAAGATGAAATAATGATTTATTTCTCTCTTTTCATCAGGCCACTGATTTGGTTATTAAAACAACTCCAAAGGTGAATGGCCCTGAAGTGAAAGTGAATCACATGCAGACTTCACAGCCACTTCCTAGCTTTGAGACAGAAGTGCAGTTTAAGCATGGAAACATCAAGCTATATCATCAGAATATAGACACAGTTGAAAGTGAGGACCTTCTCAAGAACTGTGAGAGTGCTTCACCTGACAGCAGATTTCAGATTTTTGAGAAAGGAGTGTTATCTGAAGGTCAACTTTATCCACCAGCCACACCGGTAAATATGTGCAAATTTGCACTGACGGATGCAGCGATGTCAACAGTGCTGTTAAATGATACCAACCTGTCCTCTGCAGTCCTACTGGTAGGAATCACCTTTTGGCAACCATTTTATTTTTAGATGTGAAGAATTTTGCTCGTCTGAACGTTGGACAAACATTTATTTGGAACCTTCATAAAATGAGGAAAATTCCTTTTTCTTTGCTAGGATCATAATGATTGCCCACAGCAAAATATGGAGGCTGCTCAGCCATTTGAAAACCTTGAGGTTGTGCCTTTGAATAACAAACCAAAGGAAATAGACGGTCATCATGAGACCAACACCCCCTTGTGTGGCATTCCTGTCTGGACTCAACCTCAGAATATCAAGGCTGTGACCTCATGGAGCAGCTCATCAGGTGTGATTGTTTTATGTTTAAAAGCATTTCCAAAGGGATATGTAATTATTTGGGTGAATCATAGAATAAAGACACATGTTGACTCAAGCCTTCCTGCATGTCTGGTTATAGAAATGTCTTCATCTGGGGGAAGTCACTCTGAGGGAAACAGAACCATTTGTGATGGCCTGATTATGAGGGGCCAAGATGCGGCTGCACAGGTTAGTGAAGCGCCTTAGAGCTTTACCAAGATCAGAAGACCTAGCAGTATATTGCATCATTACAAATTACATTATGACACATATTACACGTGATACATATGTCGTTAGTGTGAAAGCAAATACTTTTTTAGCTGAAAGCTGTATTATTTATAATGACTGATGTGATCATTGTAACAACACAATTTGCAGATACCTGATAACTTAAGTAAGCCAAACCATGAGGTGTCTATTGGTCATAATGATGGTCCTGGGCTGAAGTTCCCAGGTGCTCAGAAGAGAGTGGGTGAATTGACGCCAAAGGCTGTAGGCCTACAGCTTTTCTTTGCTTCTGAAATGCTCACCCCAACTCCAGCAACAGTAAGATGGCCACTTTCTAAGAATGGCAAAAGTCAAAATGTGAAATGGATGGCTAAGATGAACTAATGATTTATTTCTCTCTTTTCATCAGGCCACTGATTTGGTTATTAAAACAACTCCAAAGGTGAATGGCCCTGAAGTGAAAGTGAATCACATGCAGACTTCACAGCCACTTCCTAGCTTTGAGACAGAAGTGCAGTTTAAGCATGGAAACATCAAGCTATATCATCAGAATATAGACACAGTTGAAAGTGAGGACCTTCTCAAGAACTGTGAGAGTGCTTCACCTGACAGCAGATTTCAGATTTTTGAGAAAGGAGTGTTATCTGAAGGTCAACTTTATCCACCAGCCACACCGGTAAATATGTGCAAATTTGCACTGACGGATGCAGCGATGTCAACAGTGCTGTTAAATGATGCCAACCTGTCCTCTGCAGTCCTACTGGTAGGAATCACCTTTTGGCAACCATTTTATTTTTAGATGTGAAGAATTTTGCTCGTCTAAACGTTGGACAAACATTTATTTGGAACCTTCATAAAATGAGGAAAATTCCTTTTTCTTTGCTAGGATCATAATGATTGCCCACAGCAAAATATGGAGGCTGCTCAGCCATTTGAAAACCTTGAGGTTGTGCCTTTGAATAACAAACCAAAGGAAATAGACGGTCATCATGAGACCAACACCCCCTTGTGTGGCATTCCTGTCTGGACTCAACCTCAGAATATCAAGGCTGTGACCTCATGGAGCAGCTCATCAGGTGTGATTGTTTTATGTTTAAAAGCATTTCCAAAGGGATATGTAATTATTTGGGTGAATCATAGAATAAAGACACATGTTGACTCAAGCCTTCCTGCATGTCTGGTTATAGAAATGTCTTCATCTGGGGGAAGTCACTCTGAGGGAAACAGAACCATTTGTGATGGCCTGATTATGAGGGGCCAAGATGCGGCTGCACAGGTTAGTGAAGCGCCTTAGAGCTTTACCAAGATCAGAAGACCTAGCAGTATATTGCATCATTACAAAAAACATATGACATATTACAAATGATACATATGTCATTAGTGTGAAAGCAAATACTTTTAGCTGAAAGCTGTATCATTAATAATGACTGATGTGATCATTGTAACAACACATTTTGCAGATACATGATAACCTAATTAAGCCAAACCATGAGATGGCTGTTGTTCTCAATGACTGTCCTAATGATGGTCCTGAGCTACTGAAGCTCCCAGGTGCTCAGAAGGGAGTGGGAGAATTGACCCCAAAGGCTGTACAGCTTTTCTCTGCTTCTGAAATGTTCACGTCTACTCCAGCAACAGTAAGATGGCCACTACCTTAGAATGGCGAAAGCCAAAACGTGAAATGGATTGCTAAGCATCAAAGGAATTAGCTTCAGTATTTGATGAAATAATGATTGTTTATTCTCTATTCAGCAGGCCACTGATTTGGTTATTAAAACAACTCCAAAGGTGAATGGCCCTGAGGTGAAAGTGAATCACATGCAGACTTCACGGCCACCTCCTAGCTTTGAGAAACTCCAACATGGAGTGTCAGAAGTGCAATTTAAACATGGGAACATCAAGATGTGTAATCAGAATATAAGCAGTTGGGAGCATCTCAAGACATTTGAGAGTGATTCACCTATCAAGAGGTTTGAAGCTGCTGCTGGATTGTATCCACCAGCCATACCGGTAAAATTGTTGTTCCTGCAACTATCATTTGAATTACTTTTTTAAGAAGCACATCCGGCACAATAGCTTACTATTCACTCACTCATTACTGTGTCTTTACAGATTTAATGCAACTCCTATAATTCCACATTTGAGTGTTCATACTGTATAGGACTATACCAAACATTGTAGCACATTTTGGATATTTGGTCGCCCTTTGCTCCACTGACAGCTCAGCTGGATATCATTTGCTCTCAGTCTGCCCGAATTATAGAATGGGACTCACCTCATAGACCTGATTTAACTTCTTATATGTGTGGCATAATGAACGCAACATATCCGTTGATATAGCCCTTATTAAACATTCAGGGTCACATGCTGCGTCCATTTATACAATAAGCTTCACTTGATGAAGCAGTGTTTAATTAACCATCTGTTGTTTATTCCTTTTTCTCCCCTTTTCTACTAGATGTTTATTCGGTCACTAGCAGAGCTGAAAGTAGCATCCAATCAACAGAAACAGCAAGGGCATGAAGAAGCTGTGAAGGTGCCTCTTCTTGAAGGGTCAAAGCAGCAGAAGGTGCCTCATCTTGAAACACCAAAGCAACAAAACGTGAAAAAGCAACAAGGGCATAAAGAGACTGTGAAAGAGACTCATCTTCAACTGCAAAAGCTGGTGTACTCTGTGGTCAAGGAGCTATATGACCTTGGAGGAGGCCCGAAGGTTTTATTGGGAATACCTACACCGAGTCCATCTATGCTCTTTATGCAAACCTTAACTTGTGCGAATCACATCAAGCCAAGCGACAGGCACAGCTACCTCAAGGTTCGGCCACTAGGTGTACTGTATAAAAGGGTGAAAATATGGCTAAAACGAAAGTGATTAAGTCAGTTTTCTAGACAACATAAGCCATTTACAAAATAATACCACTTTAACGTTTACATTTTGTTTTTTGTCTTCTGTGTAAAGTATACATTTAAACTCTGCTGGGAGATCCTTCAGGATATGTATGCCAAAGAAGATTGGTCTTCTTGGACAGACCCACGACCTGAGGACAAATTAAAACCCTTTAGTGACCACCTCTCCAAGATTCAGGTAACATTTCACGAATGGCTGAATGATTGATGCTTTTCAGCGCAACCATTTGCCACGGTCCCACCGATGTCAGATTGAATTAGTATTGTTCAGTCAGGACAACTGAAACATAAATACAAATATTTATTTATATAAAGGACATTATATCACAGTTATATGAAGTTATTAAACACTCAGATACACATACCTTAAACTGTCAGTCCACCTTTATGTGACTCAATGAAGGGGGAAAACACAGTGGTAGCAGGTGGTATTACCTCATTCATTTTTTGTGTGAAATCTTGATCATTCATTTACAATAAAGGTCTCATGTCTTTATCTAGGAGTTTGTAAGCAAAACGGTCTTAAGACTGAGTGAAATTAATCCTGATGAGAATTACATTGGAAGTGCCCAATGTCACCATGTGCATGAACGAGAGCTTTACCCTAATCCTCGTAAGTACAGTGCGCAGCATTCATTCATCTCTGCAACTTTTCTCTCAGAGTTGGAGGGATTGCTGGGGATTTCAGAAAGTATATATCATAAAGACTGTATGTGTGTATGTATAAAGGTAGAAACAATAGCCTACAATATATTATCATATCTAATATTATGTTTCTGATTATTAGTCAGTATAATCAAGATACTCACAATTGCCTCTTCTTGAAGGGCCAAAGCAGCAGAAGGTGCCTCATCTTGAAACACCAAGGCGACAAAAAGTGAAAAAGCAACAAGGGAAAAAAGAGACTGTGAAAGAGACTGTGAAAGAGCCTCATCTTCAACTGCAAAAGCTGGTTTACACTGTGGTCAAGGAGCTATGGAAGATATATGACCTTGGAGAAGGCCCAAAGGTTTTATCGGGAATACCTACACCGAGTCCATCTATTTACTTCATGCAAACCTTAACTTGTGCGCATCACATCGAGCCAAGTGACAGGCAAAGCTACCTCAAGGTTCGGCCTCTAGGTGTACTTTATAAAAGGGTGAAAATATGGCTAAAACGAAAGTGATTAAGTCAGTTTTCTAGACAACATAAACCATTTACAAAATAATACCACTTTAACATTAAAGCAATTTTTTTTGCCCTCTTCTCTGAAGGATAAATTTAAACTCTGCTGGGAGATCCTTAAGGGTATCTATCCCAAAAAGCCTGGTGCATCACCTGCTTGGACAGACCCACGGCCTGAGGAACAATTCAAATCCTTTAGTGACCTGTCCAAGATCCAGGTAAAATTTCACGAATGACTGAATGATTAATGCTTTTCAGCACAACCAGCATTGCATTTGCCACGGTCCCACCGATGCCAGATTGAATTAGTATTGTTCAGTCAGGACAACTGAAATAGAAATAACTCTCATAAAGGACATTATATCACAGTTATATGAAGTTATTAAACACTTAGATACACCTACCTTAAACTGTCAGTTCACCTTTATGTGGCTCAATGAAGGGGGAAAACACAGTGATAGCAGGTGGTATTACCTCATTAATATTTTGTGTGAAATTTTGATAATTCATTTACAATAAAGGTCTCATGTCTTTATCTAGGAGTACGTTAGCAATAAAGTCATAAGACTGAGTGGAATGAATCCTGGAAACGATAAAAATGGAAGTAACCAATGTGACATTGAGCATGAACGAGAGCTTCACCCCAATCCTCGTAAGTACAGTTCGCAGCATTCATTCATCCTTGAAACTTTTCTCTTAGAAAAAGTGGAGAGTTGGAGGGATTGCTGTGGATGATTTCAGAAAGTATATATCATAAAGACTGTAGATGTGTGTATGGTCATAGGTAGAAACAATAGCCTACAATGTATCTATCATGTCTAATATTATGTTTCTAATAATGAGTCATTATAGTTAAGATACTCACAATTGGAGGGAGCTCAATGTATCAATGCCAAGCTTATTCACATACATTATGATTTCAGTGCTGCAGAAAAAATATATGAAAAATATATGAAGTGAAGATAAAGTGGCAGATGTCCTTGAGTACATAATGGGACACTTTTATGACCTTGAATATTTTTTGGTGAAATGAAGAACAGAATATGAAATGACTGCCCCCGGTCCCATCTTCATCTCCCTCATCACTTCCCATCTCTACCAATCCCCTCCTGCGATGCATTCATAAAAATAATAAAAAATAATAATAAACCATTATATGGTGGTGTTTTCTTTTTTTAATACTTTCTTAAAACCATGTGTACATAACCACAAAAATGAGTTTTGGGAAACGAGTGTAACGTGTCATATGAATAAAATTTCAAACATTGTGTTTGTGGGTGCATTCTCATTTCCCTCTTCAGTGGCTCTGCCACTGGCCAGCGGGGAACCTAACGCATCTACTTCAATATGTAAACATGGCAGTGTTTGTCTGTTTCCCAAGTAGGTCCGGACAGGTTAGAACAGTAATGCAGCTGTTACACGTAGAACAAATACTTGGTTCCTGAAAGATATGTTCTGGTTCTTGTCAAACTGAGCAGTACTGTTTGAGTTAACCTCTAAACAAATGGCCCTCTTGCAAGCTGGCAAAGGGCAAAGAAGATCACGTCCCTGTTTCAATACAGTATTGCTGTAGCACAGATTTTCATATATTTAATAAAAACGGTTCTCAATTGATTGAAATGGTCATTAAACAGATACAAAACTATCATTATTAAACTGAATAACACTGACACTGCTTGTTGAATTGCTCTGTGTGTGGCAAGTAAACCACCCTAGACAGGGAATGGGCGTGTCTTATAGAAGCAGGTGTGGCTTAAAGTGGGAGTTGTTTTGTTTTGCAATTTCATTTGAAACATAGAAAATGGATTGATTGAGTTGGAAATTGGTATTTTAAGCCTGAGATTGGTATGGGTTGACCAAAATTTGCTACTTGCTATATTTTGTCTCTTAGAAAATTAGAGAACAGCCTCAGTTTTGAGCTTCAGATCACTGTTTAATAAATAACTGTTGGGCCCTAGCTTTATTGCAGTCATACCGTTTCTATATAACTAAGCTATAACTTAGTGCCAGGACTCAGTGTCCCGGAATCTTTTAGTTTAGCTTCTAGCTATGATGTATTTTTTTTAACCTTTCTATGTTAGAACCAATTCTAATTCGTTATCGTTGGAGCGGTATTCTACGAGAGGACATGCTTTTCTGTGGAAAGCTACCAACTCGAACTACTGCCCAGGAATACTTGGTGCTATTTTATGTTGATAATAGATTGCAGCAACAGATTTAAATCATTATTTAAATGATTTGAATCATTATTTGGACCTATTTGTTTGCACGTCTGAAGCAACTCCTAATTAGGCCTAGCTGAATGGTTTTGTTTGCATGTTTCATCACTTGTTTTCAGTGCATGCTATCTTTTGGGTCTATTCTGGTTTTATTTACTTGTTTGTTTGCTGTGCAAAATAGGCCTGGTTTCTGCAATTAAATGTCTTTGTTTCAAAAATCTTTAAAGGTTTAGTCTGTGATTCTGATCCAGTACACTTAGCTTGTCAAATTAAGAAAATTGATCCTTACAGTCCTCTCTCTGCTGTCTATTTAGAGTGTGCACTCAGAAAAACCGGTTCTGTTAAGGGGAAACAAAGCCAATCAACGCATTGCTTCAGGAGAATGGAAGAGAGGGGTGTAACTTCATTGTCTGTTGAGGTCGAACATCATTGATCTTTCACCTGAATAGCAGGCTCTACCTAGTCCTGAATTTAGTTATGTCAGCGTGAACAGGATATTGATATCTTGTAAGGTATTCAGAGCTAACAAAGTCATTAATATGTAAATATGTAACATAGCATTCTGATGTTTTCACATTCCAATGCAAGAAAAGACTTATTCTGGCACTCTGAGATTGTTTTGAATGAAAAGTGCGTTAAAAATAAAATGAATTATTATTATTATTATTATTCATTCTCATTACACCCCATCCAACAAGGTTTCTGCTCCCCTGATTATCGGCACAGTTTTGACTTAGCTATGCACCTGTGACCTGTCATAATTACCTCAACATCTGTTTCTCATACCAATGCTCACTATGAACCTGGAAAAAGCCTTGGGCATATGGGCCAAAATTCAAATTTCAAATCTGAATGTAAGATTTCCTCTAGCCTGCATACATATAGCCCTCAGATACTGCTTTGCGTAGTCTACGATGTCACTGTCTCGCCCAATAAACAGTCATACAGACATCTATGCATATCGTCTCTCCATCTCATATGAGGCAATTCTAGTTTGATATCTTGACACTGACTGTCCAACAGAGGTCGCGCGAAATCACTGGGATGCAAGCGTCTTTGATGACTATGCAATAAACGTACGCAGAAAACCAGCGTGCCCTGTCTATAAACGTGCACGACTTTACAATACAGTGTCCTGTCAGGCATCAAGTATGGGTGCCATCAATGTGTTATCAAAAACAAACCGAGTACAGTAACATTTATTCCGACTTTGACACATTTTCGCTTTTTGACCTACTAAGACTTCGTATCCCAGAAGCCACTGCACCGGAAGTTGTAAAGTGCAAAGCTGGGGCGACTATACGTCGGAAGACTGATAGAAAATCGATAACAACAACAATCGCCGCCATTTTCTTTATTTTTTGTGACCTGCAATAAATAAAGCAGGATTCCAGTCAATGGAAAAATGGCCTCTCCCCACCGGCGATTGTTGCTGTTTACGATTTTCTATCAGTTCTCACCACACAACGACTTCTCATCTTTGCTCCTTGAATGTCGATATGTAATGGTATGGAGTTATTGAAACTTACTACATGTAAAAAAAGACTAGAAATTGAACGTTTATTTTTCATTGAATGTTTATATAAAGTTGCACTGGGTGCCTTTAATTCCCAGTCCTATTGTTCAATACACTGGATAATCATTTCATGGCATACCAGTGATTAGTATGTCTTTAAATACATGACTTTGGAAGTGAAGTTACAAACTCTTAGCAATTAATCAGTGTTGCAGTGTGACTCCATATTGTCTTGTTTCTGAGGCTAACTGATCAATGTTGTTTTCTGTGCTGGATTCCTGCAGTCCACTGAATTCAAGTTCCTGCATGCAGCCC
Source organism: Sprattus sprattus (assembly GCF_963457725.1). Classification (NCBI taxonomy): domain Eukaryota; kingdom Metazoa; phylum Chordata; class Actinopteri; order Clupeiformes; family Clupeidae; genus Sprattus; species Sprattus sprattus. The sequence goes on from NC_137924.1 coordinate 37,476,470, forward strand.
TCATTGGCGTTATCAAAGCTATTCTTGCCGTGTACCTGCTTAAGATGCTTTCTGAGCACTGGTTTGTGTGCAAAGACCATTTCACAGTAGTTGCAGCGGTGGGGCTTATCTCCACTGTGCAGGTTGAGGTGGTCCAACAGGGAACACTTTTGGGTAAAGTTCTTCCCACAAATCTTACACTGAAATGGCTTAATCCCTGCATGGACACGCATGTGTCGGTGAAGGTTCCCCTTCTGAGTGAATGTCTTGCCACAGAGCAAGCACATGAACAGCTTGTGCATTTTTAGGTGGTTGGCGTAGTTCTCCAGCTGGCGGAAGACACGAGAACACTTGGGGCACTGGTGGTACCACTGTATTCCCTTTTCACTGGTACGTAGACCCCCCCAAACACGGGAGGATCCTGCTGGGACAGGACTTGTAGGGTAATCGGCAAGATGCACCATTTGAGTCTCTGAATCACCAATACGACTTTCTACAGTGGAGTTAATAAGGGAGTGCTGTGGTTCAGGAGAATTAAGAGTAGGTGATTGGGAGATGAGATCGCGCATGCTGTCCGCCACCCTATCGCTAACTGACTCCACTTTTATGATGGCGAGGGGGCTGTTTTCACATTCTTCAGAGGTTTTGCTTTTGTGTCTTTTCCTTGTGGCTGATGGAGACATCATATGATCTATAATGATGGCATTGTCATCCTCCTCCCTTTCATCTACCTCTTCATTCTCCATCTTATTTTGTTCTGCCTCTACAGTGGGAAGAAACTGTCCAATTTTGCTAGAAGGTTCCCGTGTGATTTGATTGTCCTTCACTTGATGTGGCTTAATGAATTTATTAAGTGCCTGAGTGCACTGCTCAACAATGTGCCCCATCTGGAGAAAACTTGCCACTGTGAGGTAATTGACAAGCTCTAGTTCTGGGAACTCAAGTACTCCTGTGTAGCAAGACAGCAGTAGCTTCTGTCCTACCTCTGCATCCTGCAAAGTACTGATCTGAACTTCCGTTGAGTCCTGGAGAAAGAATTGGTCCCGGAGAAAGGGAGATCCTGCTGCAAATACCACTTTGTGACCGGGTACCTCTAGATCATTAATGCGAACCAGTACATCACAAAAGCGTCTTTGGTTGCGCAGAGCATCCATTTTCTGTAACATTGACTCTCCAAAGTTGGCAAAGCGGAACTGGAGGATCACCTGCTTCTCAGCCATGGTTTAACCTGAGATGTGCCCCTGTAAGAGTAATGAGGAATAATGAGTTTTCATAATGAAAAGTATAAACATTTATAGAAGTGAAGTTATTAACAATGCTAGCAGTTTAAAGCACTGCATTGTTATCACAACTTGTTTTCTGAAGTACATAATTACTTGAAACAAATTCAAAATGGATCTTGAATGTAAAACATATTTTGAAATCCTTATTCAAAATTGTTCTGACTCCTAACCTTCAGCCATAATTCAAAGTTCATCATTTAAAATAATTTCTGACTTTCATGGTTAATATAAAGTGTCTTGCAAAAGTATTCAGCCCCCTTGAAAGTCATCACCATTTTATGGTGAAACATATTTTCCTCAGCAGTATTTTATTTGTAAACAGTTATGCTTTGTACTTCTGACAGCAAAATAAGTAACTTGTCTACTAAAATAGACTCTAATAGACTAAAATAGATATTTTTTTCTAGTCTATTTTATTCAATCAAATAATGACTGAATTCATTTTAAATAGATAAATAAAAAAGTATTCAACCACTAAACATTAATACCCCTTTGCCTTTTGAAGATGAGCTTTGCACATATTTGGGCAGCGTTTTCCCATTTTTCTTGGTATATAGATTAAATATGAATTCAGCGTTTTCACATTCTTCTTAGTATATAGGCTAAATAATGTAAGTTGGTGAGATGGTGCTCCTGGCCTATAGGTCCACAGATCCACAGTAGGATTTTGATTAAGGCTTTGACCAGGCCTTTCTAGAACATTCACTTTACTGTTTTTAAGCCACTCCAGTGTTTCTTTAGCCTTGTGCCCAAGAGCAATAATCCTGCTGAAACCCACTACCAAGTCTTAGTTTTGCAACAGACTGCAACACGTGGTCTTGATATTGTGTATAATGTGTTCCCATTAATTTGTCATTCAATTCTAAAGTGTCCCAGTCTCTGCAGATGAGACATACTGTATACCCACAGCATTATGTTACCCATGCTATATTTCATTAAAGGGAAGGTCTTTTTTGAGGCATGGACAGTGTTAGATTGATAATATTAAAATGTTAGTTTTCATATTAGCAGACAAATAACTTATTTTGCCTTTGGAAATATATTGCAGCATGAATGTTCACAATAAAAATACTGATTGGGTAACTATGTGTAAGTAGGTGTAAGCAAATAAGTTACAAAATGTTAACTTACCAGACTTATAGGGGAAAAGGGAATTCTAAATCTGAAGGTCCCTTATCACCACTAGAGGCCCTCAGAAACCTTTATAATCTTAATCTGAAACTCTCGCTGTAGGGTCCTAACAGAAAATCCTGTCAGGGACTCCAGAATTCCTCCCACTGCTCTTGTCACTGACACTCATGCTAGGCATTCAAGGACATATAGTACCACACATATTGTGCAAATAATACATTTAAAACCATACACGTCTATGCTGATCAAACCAGGGCCATTTCTAGCTTCTCTGTTAGACAGTCTGTCTGTTGTTTTGCTATGAACACATCTATTTTCAGGGCAAAAATACTCGGGGCTTAAAAAAATCCAAAGTATAGCCCTGACTGATAAGACCTAATAACGCCATTGGATCAGACTCTAGAACACTTGGATTCAGGCTGGGGGCCCATGTATCCCTTTGTGTATTACAAAGCCCTATAATGCCAGGAGTTGAACCCACAAGGGAGTCCCCTCTGCCTACTTGAGCTGAGGCTGGGCGAACCATCAACCACTCAGGTAATTACACCACCACCACCTCAGCCTCAAGACTCACTCAGATAATTAGACCCAACCCAATTATGATAAAAGAAAAAAAAATACAGAGATCACTCGCCAAACGAAACTTCCTGACCAAAAAGTAAACCATTGAAACTCTGAACAGACAGTACACTGTGGCAACCTACTTGACCACACAATGTCTAATACAAAACTAAGGAGAACACTGACTAAACACAGACTGAGTGACCACAACCTGGCAGTAGAAGTAGGCTGGCACAGACAGACCTGGCTTCCCAGAGAGGATAGGCTGTTCTTTCTGGGACCAGGAAACAGTAGAGACAGAGCTGCACTTCCTAACTCACTGCAACCAATACAAAAGTCTTAGAGACCAATATTTGGCAAACATTATTTTTAAAAAAAATCCTTTATCTGAGTTACACTTGTGCTCTACTGGGAGAGGAAGGACTGCTGGGACTGGCAGCAAGATATGTAGCAGGCTGCCATGAGCTCCACAGCTCTGTGAACTCCCTGTCCCACATGACTAATAGCCTACTTAATGTTTACTAATTAATAATGAACGTGTTATATGTTTATATTATGTTACTTACCAAAATTCCATATACCCTCTTGTTCTGCATGCCCTATGGACTGTTTATTTTTTATTTATTTATGTTAATTTTGATTGTGTATTTTGTGTTAGTATTCTTTGGAAATGTTGTTTTGTATGCAGTCATGCCAATATAGCCATTTTAATTTAGTGGCGTAAAGGCAACAGGAATGTCAAATGATGCGACGGTCAAATGCGACGATGAAATTCTGCGTCAGCCCCATGCAGCCAAGTGTTTCTAGGTTGCTAGCATGTACACAGTGCTGTTATGTCCAACAAACCAATTGTGTGGTAATTAGTCTCGAGACATTTCCGATAGCACTTGAAGGCAGCATATTAGGCTAGACCAATGCTATTTTAGATTACTATTTATCCTATAATATGGTTATGTTGTCTCCCGGCCTAGTCTATTGTGCAATCTCTGTTTACGTTAGCCTATTTGTCCTACCTCTGCGACGATGAAGCAACAAACACCATCTAAACTTCGCCCATATTCACGTGTATTTCATCAAACAAATTTGATTGCCGGTATACTTCAAACGATTGAAGAGTTCCCGAGTCTGTTAACCAAAGGCTAAAATATGTCTACGAATCTCTAAGGCAGCGATGATAACACTAGTGAGGAACATAATTAGCAGCCGAGCAAGTAGAATTTCGTTTAATTTTTCATTTTTAAAGTAGCTCAAAACGTATTCACGATGTAGAAATGTTGTATACTAGGGTATGGTCATTTTAGGTAGGCTATGTCAGTTTGGATGCCTCAACCCAAAAAATACGTTTCACGTTAACCAAAGATTCTGTGCAAAAGGAAACCGAGATGAACTACAACCTACCTCTCTTATCTATCGATGATAAGCCTTCAGTTAAACTACAATTATGTAAATACTGACACCAATGCGACTTGAAATTTACACTGCGTTCAAATTCTAAAATGGCAGATTGTATGAACCGACACAGAACTGAAGAGGAGGAGCATAATCAGAGATTAAAGGAGCCACACCATTATCATGTTGGTGTAAATAAAAAGACCAACAACAGTCCATAGCTTTGAGACACTTGTTTCTTCCATTTCTTTGTGGACAGCGCCGAATCTGTGTTTGGACACCGACGTTTTTATGTTTTCTTAGCTTAGCCTACATTATGTAGCCTAACTGCCTTTCTGTGATTGTGTGACAGTCTTATTTGGCCTATTACGCATCATAACAGTGCTTGCATTCAGGAAAATTTCTTTCCTTGTGTCTGTTGTAGAATGACGACCACAGAAGAAAAAAAATGTTTGTTGTCAGGGGGTATTGTAACAATTTTTTTTTTTTTGGTGAAGTAATGTTTTACTTGTAATCTTTAATAATCCTCTTCTGATAGGCTATAGTGTGAATTCAATTCAATTAAATTCAATTCAATTTTATATATATAGCGCCATTAAAATACTTAACAGAGCCCAGAGCCTAAACCCCCTTAGTGCATGCACAATGGCAACAGGGGAAAGAAAAAACTCCCTGTTAGGCAGGAAGAAACCTTAAGCAGAACCACGGCACATCATTCCGAATTATGGTTTTACAACATAGTGGTGTTTTGATATACAGTGGTGGCCAAAATTATTAGAACACCTGACAGATCTGAGAATAATTACCTTTTTTTTTGCCTCCAAAACATGATTTAATTTCATAATGTTCATGAAACATGCAGATGGCTGTTCTGAGCACAACAAATATCAGATGAAGTGAGTCCTACTGTTTTTATCCACTTTTAACTTTAATAAGTGGTACGCCCACCTTTTGCAGCAATTACAGCAGCACATCTCTCTGGCATAGAGTCATATATTTCTTGAGAACTTCAACACAAATGTTATCCCATGCCTTCTGCAACTCAAGCCAAAGGCTTTCCTTGGAATTTACAATAGATCTGTCGAGTTTATTTTCCAACTTGCCCCGAATTTGCTTGCTGGGTTTGAAGTCCGGACCTTGAGAGGGCCGGTCCATCATTTTCAGTGTTCCAGCAGATTCCTTGTCGCCAGTAGATCCGGCAATAGTTAAAATAATGTTTAGGGTCATTGTCCTCTTGGAAAATAAATCCAGGCTCAATAAGATGTCTCCAAGAAGGAAATCCGTGCCTCACCAGAATGTTGTGGTATACTTTTGTATCCATGATGCCATCAATTTAGCCAAAGTCACCTGTTCCTGAGGCTTAAATTGCACCCCACACTATAATACTACCCCCTCCTTGTTTAACTGTTGGCAAGAGACACTAATTTTTATATCCCTCCCCCTCACTTCGTGGAAAATACACGCTTTGCTTGTTGCCAAACTATTCAGACCTGGACTCATCAGTACACAACACTTAAACCAATCTTTCTTTGTCCATTTCTTGTGTTCTTTTGCAAATTTCAGGCGTTACACTCAATTGTTCTCTTTCAGTAATATTTCTTTGCTGCTATTCTGCCAAAAAGTCCTTCTTCTCCCAGTGTCCGACGGACAGTTCTTGAAGACACTGTTGCACCATTACTCATTGTGATGTTGATCTCGTCACACAGTTCTTGTAAAGTCTTTCTTCGGTCCTGAAGACTGAGAATTTTGAGATGCTTCACTTGTGTGTCTGAGAGTTTCTTTTTGAAACCTCTCCCCTTTCGGTTCTGGTGCCATGGTAGTCTAAAGTGTACTTTACAGTGCTTGGACTGCATCTCAAGTCCTTGGCTATGCGGCAGTAACTCCAGCCAGCATAAAAAAAAGCCTTTATTCGAACCCGTTGCTCATTTGTTAGCTCCTTCTTCACCTTAGCCATGTTCAAAGAGCATCATGTGCTTCAAGACTGCTTCTAGAGGCTTTGGATCTATACCATTTGGTGGTGTGGCCTCAGTGACAAAACCCTGATGTTACCAATCACTTAATGAGCAGGATAGGCCTTGTACATTCAAAAGAATCGCCAAGCTGTGTCCTAAGACTCTTGCAACACCATCCATTTAACCACAATAACACCTGACAATGATTACACAAGTAATTTGGCTTCTTCTGTGCAGGAACATGATTGTGTGAAATTGACAGTGAAATAGGCCTATCTTGTTTTTGTACGGAAAATGACCTAAATCTCATTATGATGGCTCTATTCTATGGTTTATAGAGCATAATGATGACTGTAGATATTTCATTAGTTTTTATGGTATTTTAATGGCCAATTCAACAAAAACAACTGAAAACTCTTAAATATGTCTGTGTTCTAATAATTTTGGCCACCACTGTACATGTACTAAAAACAGGAGCACAATGACGTGCTATAAAATGTATTTTATTATAACTGTTGCGGGAGCAATATAACGTATGACCTGGCTGTGTCACGTCTCAATCTGAGCACACACTGAGGATGCGCAGTAAGAATGCAACATACAAATCAAGAAGCGCACTGATTGTCCAACTGGAACATATCATGAACTCAAATAATATTCAATGTCAATATTGCATCCATCTCCTTATAAATGTAAAAGGTTCCAATTTAGATTATTGTATATAGTCAGTATGGGTTAGTCACTGGAACAGAATATAATTTACTAGGTTCTCACCAATAAAAGAAATACTGTAGTGTTGTACTTACAGCCAAGTACCTGTTTAAAATCTTAATACTTACACTTAAGTGAATGAACACATTCATCAAGATATCAGACATCACAAAATTGCAAACTGACACGAATGCAATCTGAACCATACATCACAACATTTATTTTTGTTTGTTTGTTTTGTCTTTATACATCACAATTTTTTTAAATTATTTTTGTAAGGGCAGCGATCAGCCTACACCCTTTTACATGGTATTACAAGTCCAGAACAGTTGTAGGCTTGATTTTCTCTTCCAGATCTTGTCGTGTAAGGGGTGGTATGAGGGATAATCTCATCTGCTGTCTGTAAAGAAGTAAGTGTACTGTTGTGTAGAGTCTGTTGTGTGTTGTCCTCAGGACTTTTGTCAATGTGTGTGTGATGCCCCGCATTGGTGGAAAGGAGTAGTGTTTCTCCTGTATTCCTGTCCTTCAGCTGAATGTATGTGGTAGGAACGTTCAGTTTCAGCAGGTCTGATAACTACTGCAGGTTTCCACTGACCTTGCTCTGCACAGATTTCTCTGCAAGGCCATAGCTTTGAGGATAATGCGGACTGGAAGTTATGTGGGTAAACTCCCATTTGTCAGCAAAGGCTTTGGATTCTCTGCATTTGTATTGAGGGCAGTTATGTGTAATAATAACAGTCTCAGGTATGCCATGTCTGGCGAAGGCTGCTTTAAGCTTGTTAATTACAGCGGAGGCTTTTGTGCTGTGCAGTTTGTCAAGCTCAAAATACCTGCTGTAATAGTCGACTGTGATGAAGTATTGTTAATTGTTTCAGGTGAACAAATACGTACCAACTGTTGCCTTGCTCGATCAGGGATCTTATGGCTGATCATGGGTTCTTTGCTGTTGGATGGTCTGTGTTCAAGGCATGTGGAGCACTTTCCAACTGCTTCCTCAATGTGCTTGTTCATATCTGGCCAAAAGAGGATGTCCCTTGCTCTCTGCTTGCACTTTTCGATACTCATGTGACCAGTGTGTATCCTTGACAACATCTCGGCACGCAGTGAAGTTGGAACCACAATTCTCTCACCCTTGAATACGATGTCGTTCATCTGGTAGTTCCAGTACTCTGCAATGCTCTGTGGGCATAGTTTCCTCTCCTCAGCCCATCCTTCCTTGATTGTTCTTTTTAGTTGCTGTAGCTGTGTGCCCTTGTCAGTCTCTGCTTTGATTTCTTCCAGCTTTGCATCACTGACGTGTAAGTTTCTCTGTACAGCATGTGTACCTGCATATCCATGCCCACTCTGAGGCTCTTATCCTGGTCAGACAGAGACTTCCTGGATAGAGTATCTGCCACAGGGATGTCCTTGCCTGGTCTGTGGACGATGGTAGTCATACCGTTGCAGCCTGGGGAGTGCTTCTGCAAGAGGCTTGTGAATGATAGATTGAAGTGGTTTGTGGTCACTTACTACTGTGACGTGTGTAAGATAATTTCAGTTCAGTATAGGTTCAGTTCAGTATAGGTTTATTAGAAATCCTTGAAATGTCTCTTCAGTGGGAAAACAGGCCTAAGTCAGGTCAGGTCACTGCAGGCACAGGCCTGGGAAGGTCGGGTCACCATAGCAGTAGCTTTTAGCTGACCAGGACAGGATATAATGTGACTTTCGATACATTGAAGGACTCTCAGGAGATAGCATGGTCAATTAATCCCTGAGAGGCAGAGTGCAGGGGTTTCACACCAATAGATGGGACATTAATGTCGATTCTTACGAATAACAGATACACCAGGGTAAGGAGCCCATGACCCCCACTCTGTTGACCACGAGATGCCCACAGATGACCGCTGTAAAGATAGGCTATAAGAACTGAGACTTTCTCTGTATCAGATCAGACTCCGGAGACTCCTGTTGTGTTTGACTTGATGAAATTGGTCTTGTTAAACTCAACTGTACTGTATTTGTGTTTCAACTTATCAAGTAGAGCTGTACCTTGTTACAACAAAAACTTCGTACTGGCGTACTTTTCCAAGTCCTTAACCATCACGCAGAGAGTACAAAACAATACTCTTACACGTGATGTGCATAGACATACTGATGGAAGCGTTTGCATCCGAACAGAATGGCATAAAGCTCTTTTTTAATCTGAGCATAATCTACTTCACAGTCTGTGTGTGTTTTTGGTCCAATTGGTCTGCCCCCTTGTAATAAAACGGCACCCAGAGCTTATTTACTGGCATCGACATGTAATGTGAACTTTTTGCTGGGGTCGAAATATGCTAGAGGCGCACTGATGCCGGCAAGACCTGGGGAAAAACTTTGACAAATAGTTCACCCTGCCTAAGATTGTTGCTAGCTCACCTTTGTCTTCTGGTGATTTCATCTCTTTGGTGGCTGCAATTTTGCCTGGATCCGGTTTGACCCCGTATTTGGGGCCTGATTTACTAACAGGATTGCGCCCATTTTCTGGCGTAAAATAGCGGTCGTAACGAAAAACGGTATTTACTAAGCTGGCGCAGCGCATATTAACGCTTTGAGGGTGTGTACCTGCAAACAGGTGGGATGGTTCGGAAACGTGGGTGGTAACGTAGGCGTGTAGCGCTATTTAATGGGAGGAGTGCGCCTAATGATGAACTGCGTGGTATTTACTAAACTGCCCGGCGAGCGCACATCTCTGATTTGCAGGCTAATTCTCCGCCTCATAAAAGCACGTCTTAACCAAGCGCATTTCCACTGAGTCTGAAAACGTTGATATGGCAGCAGCAAGGCAAAGACATAGACAGAGACAGCGAACAGAAATATTTGTTTCAACTCGTATAATTCATATATTCATATATATGAAATTAAACTTTCCGAACGTAATTGGAGAAATTGATCGCACCCACATGCAAACAGTCCCACCTTCAATCCGCGAACACGTTTACCGAAACAGAAAGCACACATATTCAATGAATGTCCAGGTCATATGTGATGCCAACATGACCATTACTTACGTGGAAGTGGTCTGTCCATGACAGTTTTATCTTTCGGAATAGTGCCATTTATCCATGATTGAGCAACGGTGATTTTGGAGAGGCCTGTCTGCTTGGTAAATGTATTTGTTTCAGTGGGGCAGTGACGTGCAGTCAGGGTAGGCAAGGTAGGCACTGCCTACCCTGCCAAAATTCAAACGTAAAAATGTTTATTAAATCATTTTATTTAATAAACTTGTATTTGTATTTGTACCGAGTATTCTTGTGATTTATATATGCAATACTTACGTTATTCCAATTGTTTAGACGTTACGATGACAATTGTATCAGTTACGCATAAACAAATACAAAAAACCGGTAGAATAAGCAGTGCCTTTACTGTCCATTCATTTTGAACGGCAACCAAAAAGTCATATCGCGCATGCGCACTTAGATTCTGTATTATTTAATATGTACGTCGAAAGGCACAACTCTACTGTGCCTTTGCACGTAAATATGTTATGCCAGTAATCATCTACGTTACGTATCAAACATGGACCAATTAAAATTGAGATATTACTGGACATTTGCGCAGCTGACGTCATTACACCAGCTAAGCGTAATCCCCGCGAAAATCAAAGTAAAAATGACAACAGCGGTATCTACCGATATTGTGGAACTTAGACATTTCTCTAAACTCGACTTTAATAGAAAAAAAGGAGTAACTAGCAAGAGGGAGGCATATTCCAACACTAAATGAACTTCTGCAGAAAAAGGGACCAAAAATTGTCGTTTTCAAACGGACTGGTATGACAAAAAAGATTGGCATTGTGGCTGTGCTAGTCAGGTGAGTTAGAAACTATTTTGAGCTTAATTTTGAAATGATAAGTGTGGGGTTGAATTAATGCCGACTGCAAGCCATTTGCTTTCATATTCAATTGAGCAGTGTGTGTTCTCATTGCTGCTGACTGACATACATAATTGGCCGCTGTGCGGATAAAGATGGTTGCATTCTGATGATGGACATTAACTGGTGTGTGCGTGCGTGTGCGAGACTGAGAGTACGATATGTTATCGTGATCGGATTTTTTTATATATATCGATCGACCGTGCCTGTGTGCCGCACTTGTACCTACTGTTGTCACGTAGCCTATTAGCCTAAACAATAAATAAGGTAATCTGGCTTTCATAACTCAGTGCCTACCCTCGTACTGACTTCACCGCACGTCACTGCAGTGGGGATATATTGTAGTGAACCCATGTCCCTTGTAGAACGTATTAATCTCGCCATGTACACATATATATTGTTATAATAGACAGTTTATGCATTAATGCCACCAATAGCATATTATTTATAATCGTGTTCTTTTAAACATCTCGCTGTAGATGATGGCGGGCAAAACAACAATATAACCCATTGAATCAGGTTCAGTGATTGAGCGAACGTGAACCAATATATCTATCTCGCTATCTATTCGCTATCTATTCGCTGAACCTTAGTTTTTTCTTCCTCGAATCTCCATGGTTGCAGTAACTTGCTGGCAAGTTCTCCAGTCTTTTAACGGTGCGCTAAATAATGATTGCCCAGCGCGTATCTGGCTTGATAAATATCACGGAAAATGCGGGGAATCACCGTGCGTTAATGTGCGCCTGGCAAAGATGCGTTCGCAAATCAATCTTAGTAAATCAGGCTCTTTAAAGGGCGGAGTAAGCACAGTTTGCCCAGCGCAGATCTGGCTTGATAAATACCAAGTAAAATGCGCAAAAACACCGTGCGTTAATTTGCGAGCGCAGATTAAGAAGCGCTCGCATATTAGTAAATCAGGCCCTTGGTGAGGAGGTGGTACAGGCGACTCTCTTTTCTGGGTTGAGTTTCACTCCTCTCTCTCTGGAGCGTTGCAGCATGGCATGGAGATTTTCATCATGCTCCCGTTTACTCTTGCCATGTATAAGGATGTCATCCACAATTGCCATGGCTCCCCAGTTTGCAGTGTAGACTGTAGTGTAGAATCATGACTATGAATGTGAATATTCTCGTATTTATTATTTTAATGATTTAAATCCGAGGATGATATATATTTCTTCTGAACTTTTTCTAAACTGCGTTCAGGGACTGTTCTCCGTAGCATTACCCTGATGTAATTTCTTCCCGCTCCCACCTGACTCTGATAGACAACACGTAGACAGGATGGTAGAAGTAGATGTCAATTTTTAATGTATTTTAAATAAAGCACAAACACACATATAGTCGTGGCTGAAAGTATTGGCACCCTTGCATCCTCCTCTTTTAATTGTGAAAAGAAAACATCTTAGACATCCAAAGGGTAACACATCTGAAGCCAAAATTCTTCTGGTAGAATGTCCTATGGGCAGATTACACCAAAGTAGAGTTTTTTGGAAAAAGTTTCATGAAAAGAAGAGATTCCTTATGTTTAAGGGTCACCTTGCTTGGTACTGGGTGCCTTGAGTCTTTGTGTATCATCATGAAATGAAGAGGCTACAAAGTTACCTTAGTGTTGAAGTTCCACTAAGTGTCATCAAGCTGTGCCTCCCTTCCCTATCCAAAACACACATTCAAAAGCCCCTAATTACCCTCAATTAAAACACTGGACTGTTATAAAAATGGCCAGCAATGCATCTAAATCCCAATTAGACTTGTGTAACACCTGAACACCTTAAGAGTAAAGAGACTGAAATCAGAGACAACTTAGATTTTTTTGCCTGTATCTAATGTTATAGTTCGTCTGGTTAAACCTAACAAAAGAACATTAAACATTTTGTCTTTAATTTTAAACCTGTCAAAAAGCAGATTTAAACAACATGAGCTCAAAGCCAAAAACAGAAGTTAATTGAAATGCTTTTTTTACGAAACAATGAATTTAGCAAAACATGCAGAAAGGATTATTTTTTACAAGGTTTAATATTCATGACGTAACATACTGTTACATTTGTTAACAAGGGAGTAGCTTACTGTGTAAGACTAGTGGTGTACTTGGAATTTTTAAAACACAGATATTATAGGTAGGGTAGTCAACGCTGGGGAAACCAGCAAGAGGAAGCTAGATTTTACAACTGAAAATTAAATACAAATAAACGCACACTGCCTGACTTCCAGAGGACGAGACAGTGTTGTGGAGTGGAGTGCAGTGTCTCATTCTGGTCAAAAACAAACTGCATCATCACATTTGTAAAACGACCCAGTCGAAGCCAATAAAGACTAACATAAGATTAATACCTGCAAATGACACTTGCTCACAACTACAATGTAGACACCAGCAAACACATACACTTATAGATTATATAAAAGGGTAAGTTCAAAGTTAGTTATTTCAAACAGTGCCATATTTCCACCCCTTCCCCAATTCTACCCCTTTACAATTACATCCTACTTAATATTCTTTATATTCTCTGCAAACCAGGAGAAGGGATTTTGAACACTGTAAACTCCAGCCCCATATGGATTTTTAAATTAAATGTGTGCAAACAAATACAGTTGTACAGCGTAATTAAGTGTACCAGACTGCAATTCGTTTCTGTGGGTACAAACCACTGTGGAACAAATAAAATCAATTTGATTTTGTGATGGGGATTTTTGTTTACCATGGTAACGACAGAGTTAGGAGAGGATCTTGAATGTTTACGGGTCCTGACAGAGATCATACTTGATCATATCGCTAATGTTTTTGCTTATTTTTGGCTAATCTCCTTTCACCACATGTATCAAAGGTAATTCACAGAGGGGAGGAAAAGGGGAAAACTTGATAGTTAACCCTGTATCAGCTAATTTTGCATGTGGGTAAACGTAAAAAAAAAATATTTCTCTTGTCTTTCTTTTCTTCAAGAAATTTAACAAAAAATGCCTACCCTTCCTGTAATGTTGAGTATTAACAGTTCTAATACACTTTTCAACATCCAACTCTGAGAAAAAGTAAATCTGGTCTTGAACAGGGCTGTTGAGGATAATGCTAAGAAAGTGGATAGATCTTCCTTGTAGAAGCATTGTTTCGTCAAACATAGTAGCATACCAGTTTAAAAAGGCTAGCCTCAGTCAATCCCAGATTAGCATTAGCATCTCGTCTGATCTGTCATCAGTCACCAACGTGTTTAGCCACATTTATTTACCAAGTGCTAAAGTCCTAAAATAAATACTTGATGATGTCATATCCCCACATCTGGCAGTGCACCATTAAACAATGTAGGCATACATAATCTTTTCATCTGAATATTGAAAAAACAAACAAACAAACAAAATAACCCTCAGTACACAAATTAACGATTTACAAAATAAAAAAATCGGTTGTCTGTTCGTATTATTGCTCTTTTTACTATTCCTAATAAGTACAAGACAAAAGATCTCATATCGTAAACATAATATGCATTGATAATAATACTACTAATACAGTAAAAAACAATTCAAAAAAAGTACTGAGGGTCCAGTGTTGCGGGATCATGTCCGCATGCATAATCATACCACTGCTGAAAAAAATCCTAGGGGAAACACACTGAATTAGAAAATGTGTTAAAAAATCGTGATCTAAATATAAACCAAAATAATGGCGATTATTAGTTTTGCCATAATCGTACAGCCTTAATTGACATCACACACGTTCAATCTGTGCCATTTGAATTGAATTGGTTCACATTGGTTCACAGCCAGGGAAGAGTCCTCACACTGGGGTTATTATAAAAATAACTATATTTCTTCAAGCTGACACATACTGAGAGTTAACACCGATTGTATGGTAGTTTCGTACACTGTAAGAATTTTGGCCAGAGCAATTAAACAAATCTACCATGCTATCCTCTGAAATAATCACAAACTCTTCCCTGGCATGCACTGAAAAATAAACGGGCACAGTAACAATCCAATGTGCTGACCCAACTTTTCCGAAAACTAAAAAGGACAAATCACTTTGACACGTCATCACGAATGAGACCTGCAAAGACCAAACCATTTTTCACAGTTTCTTCAGTACATTTGCCTAAATTAAAAAAATGCATTTTGCATATAAATTCTCAGGTCAAAAGGACAGTATCGCTATAATTGAGTTAATATCTTGTTCATAGCTAATTCTTACTTCACACCAGACCTGCGCCACACTCATGATGCGTCTTTGTCTGTGCGCCAAAGTTTTTCTTTGACTTCAGTGGGTAAGGTGTTAAAAAGGTCTTCTTCAACTGTTATTCCACTCCTTCTCAGTTGGTGGCACTCCCCCAGCTCGACAGGTAGACCCTCCAATCGATTGCCTCGGAGCTCCAGTTGCGTCAGGCTAGTGAGTTCACCAAAGCGAGACGGTAAAACTTGCAAGTAGTTATTGCCTAGGTTTAGTGCGCGCAACTTTTTACACTGGAACAGCTCTGGGGGGAGAGTTTCAATCTGAGGAAGGTGAAAAAACATTAGTACAGCAGTATGTATAGTGATGGAAGTGATCACAGCATTACCCTATTATAGATAATCTATATGAAAAAAAAATAACCTTACCCGGTTTGATGTCAAAGCGAAGTACTGTAGATTTTGCAAGAACCCAATGTCAGCTGGTATACAAGTAAGGTTGTTGTTGCTCAAATCAAGAAACCGCAATTTGCGGCAGAAGAAGAGTTGGCTTGGTATTTTCTCAATTTTATTTCGATTCAGGTAGAGTCTTTCCAGGTTTGTCAGGGTGCCTATCTGGATAGGAATGTAGGCAATCTGGTTGTACCACAGTTTAAGGCAAACAAGCCGATGGAGATGCTGGAAGCTAATGATTTCCTCGATGGTCTTTAAATTGTTGTCTTTCAAGTCAATCTCTTGAAGATTGTGGAGGCTGAAGATTGAGTGAGGAATGCGCTCTAAATCACAGCGTACAAGTTCCAGTTCTGAAAGGTTCACCATCTTCTTCAGGCTGTTCAGTACCATCAGTTTTGTGCCCTCATTATTCACTGACAGCTTCTGCAGGTGCAACCCAACATCTGTAACAACCTGTGGCAATTTTGTGAGGTTGCTTTTCAGTCGCAAGACCTTCAGCCTCTTCAGTTCCCGTAGTCCATCAATAACTATGTAACGATTGTTTTCAGCACTAAGATTACCTGTGAGGTGCAACTCACCGAGATTCTTTAAACTATAGATCCACAGTGGAATCTCCTTGATATCAGTGAATTTAATGTGTAGTGATTTTAGATTCTCACGCAGAAAAGCTAGGGCGGGTGCCTCTATTTTAGCTGGTGTGTGATAAAGCCACATCTCCCGTAGGTTGGTGAGTTGAGCAACGATTGGAGGTATTGTAACATCAGGTATTAACTCAAGTTTTAAGACCTCCACCTCCACCAAATCAAATACTGTATCTGGGATACCACCAAGCATAAAGAGATGGAGCTCAAGCTTTTCCTGAGAATTTTTTGTGATTCGCTGCCTGAGTTTGTCTAGCGTCCACTCATTGTTCAGATTAAGCTGCCTCAGTTTATTTTCGCTGACCTCAGACAGAAAAACAGCAAATCGTTTAGAGTAAAGGGGATCGTACTGATCTATCATGTGAAGCATGAAAGCAAAGTCATTTTTCACGTCAGGGATATCACTATAACTACTTTCTTCCCTGATGGACTCAAAAGAGTACTTTTTAAGAGAACGACTGAGCATCCAACCTAGGGTGTACATGCAGATAATGCCATAAAGAAATACAAGGCTTATATAAAAGCAAGCCAGGATTTTGAAGAGGGTTGCAAGGGGGTGGGTACAGTGGTACATTTGATAGCCTGTGAGATTCTCGATATCCACACTGCAATCAACATGGAATTGAATGTTGTGCACGTAAAAGCCTGTGTAGCAGATGATCACAATGAACTTAATTACTTTAATGGTGGTCTGCCGAATATACAGTCTGTACACTATGTCCCCTTCCTCAACATGTATACGGAATTTTTTCACTTTTTCAAAGAGAGCTTTAGCCTGTTCGCCCTCTTTCTTGTCCAGAACGCCATTCTCTGAGTGGTCCACAATGCCTTGCTCAAAACGAGACATGAGTGGCAGCATTGGAACACTTGCCTCCACATCATCACTGAGACACGACGCTTTCTTGTCGAAGGACCCATTCATTTTTCCTAGTGCCTTAGGGTCACTCTCCTCAACCACAGTCTCTGACAGTGCTCGCGTTGTCCAAGGGGAGTCAAAACATTTCAGCAGAATGGATACAAAGTGCTCAAGTTTGGAGCTTGTCCATGGGAACTTAAACCAAAAGTTGCTACATGCCAAGAAAATGAGGGTATGCAGTAACACGAGATATGGGAAATACTTTGCGAACCAGTGGAGTTTATTCTCATAACAGACTGCATCCACATAGTTGTACTGGTGACGGTCAAGGTTGTACTGAATACCTTTAGGTTCTGAGAGATAAGCTGAAGAAAGGGTGGAGTTGAAAGACTTCCTGCACGTCTTGTTTACCACCCATTTGCAAGGCAAGCAGATCATTTTGTCTTGAGTGACCTGCAGCGTTCCGCCAAACACAGCGATCATCAGCATAACCACAGAAATGTAGTCCGTGAAAACGTCCCACCATGGTTTCAGGATTCGATATGCCGGTTGGGTGTCTACAAAATAACGCAGCTCCGTAATGGGTATCATGATTTACCTAGAGGGAAGAATATACATAAATATTAGTACATTGTCTTAGAAAAACTAAATTCATCAATCAAATCCATGAGGAACTTTGGTTAATGGGGATAACATTCCACAATAAAAAACTAGAATGAATAAAAAGACAATCACTTATCTATAACTTTACACTACAACAGACAAGCTGTGCCCTATTAGAAATGATCCTTCTTATGCCTTATAAGTAACCTTTGCCTACATACATATATTTGTGGCCTGTGAAAATGTGTAAGACTTTTCCATAAAATCCAGTATGGCTGAAAATCCAATATGGCACAAATTGACATCATAGTTGAACTCTGCGTGATCAAAGGAATCCAAACAGTACCTCATTCTTGGTTCAAAGGTTACATGCATAAACACACATGCAACTTTGACCCGTTCATGGCACTAGAGCGCTCAAAACACAGACATGAAACTTGGTGTAATCAGATGACTGTCCCCTATCAGCACGCCAACTTTCAAACTTTTATAGAGACATCGATGGTGACAATGAGTGCCTACGCAGCTTGTCTGCTTCTCTGGGGTCCTTTTCATGAAGTCACATGACTATCAATTTTTTATATAATTTCAAACTGGTCTCTTGACCTTGTTACACCTCTAATGAACTGCGTATTTGGGACAGAAGTCCCCTGCTTTTTCCAATACTAAAAAAAAACTAAAGACATTATCCTTTTAATACAACACTGTCAACATTAATTTGAAAATGCCAAGAAAAGTAAAACATACACTTTCACTTGGTATTGTATAAGTTCATTAAAAGATGTATTACCGTTACACTAAATGGAGCAGTAGTGTCATACAATATATTTTTTAGGATATAAAATCTTTTTTGATGCGTCGATTATAGTGTCCGCGTCTCATCTTTGACGTATATATATATATATATATATATATATATATATATTACACCTTTTTGTTCTGATGGGAACTGTCCCTCTTTTGCCTTACTTTCTGGCAAATCCAAGTCCAAATGCACCACATAATTTGTAAAATCATACAAGAGACAGTTTTTGCTCAATTAACATTAGGCCCATTGAAATGTACAGTAGCCAAAAGACAACATCTTGAGTTCTGTTGTCCTTTTCATTGTTAAGTGCTTTCATCTTTGACCCATACAACAGCCAGTTCTTAAATTTTGACACAAATTAGGTCTGTTTCGCGTGTCACACAAGGGGATGCGATACAACGATCGTACTAACGTTCAACGATTAATATCGTTCAGGCATTTGTGAAATAACGGTGGGCAATAACGTGTAATGAACGGGAAATTATCGCAATAGCAGATAGCAAAAATGAGCACAGGCGGACCAGTAGCGGGTTCTGGATATTTAAACTTCGCTAGCTAACTATTGTAACAGCTAGGATTATAATAGAAGTCCACACTGTATAAACAGCCAGTGACATTACGTTATTTCCACATAACGAGGTCACTAGCTAGACGTCTAACCAGGTCGTTAGCTAATTATAGGTTAGCTATCAAGCTAACAATATCTAAAATGTCTCAACTTACCCAGTCTTTCACCTTTCCAACACCAGTTTATGTTTGAGGGTTATATGGTACGTGGTCCAACTCTGCTATTTGCCAGGAAAATAAAATGTGAAACCCATTGGCAAGGTTGAACCAGAAACCCCTGGTTGATCGTTGCAGTATCTTAGCATGTTATTATTGTTAGTAATTCCAACCATGTTGCATATAGGTTTTGTTTTTCTCAACCTTCTGGTATTCACTTGCGGCTGACACATGATTTAAATGGTGTTGTACCGCCACCATCGGTGCTGGAGTATAGGCAATACTTAAGGTAGGCTATGCATAATAAGACATAGTGGCGCTGAGCATCGCCTTCGTTGAATGTCTATCTATCGCATTTCCTCAAGTAGTGACTGGGACCTTCATTCATCTCAGCTGAAAAAGGCAGCGCATCTCTGTTTGTGGCAGACCATAACTAGAAAATGCATTTCCTGAAGGAAATACCAGTGCATGAAATGCAAAGGTTAAGAAAGGAAGAAGAAAAGAAAGAAGAGTGAAAGAAGGAAAGAAGAAAGGAAAGAAGAGTGTAAGAAGGAAAGAAGAGTGAAGAAAGGAAAGAAAAGTGGAAGAAGGAAAGAAGAGTGGATGAAGGAAAAAAGAAAGGCAAGAAGAGTGGAAGAAGGAAAGACAAAAGGAAAGAAGAGTGAAGAAAGGAGAGAAGAGTGGAAGAGGGAAAGAAGAAAGGAAAGAAGAGTGAAAGAAGGAAAGAAGAAAAGAAAGAAGAGTGAAGAAAGGAAAGAAGAGTGGAAGAAGGAAAGAAGAAAAGAAAGAAGAGTGAAATAATGAAAGAAGAAAGGAAAGAAGAGTGAAGGAAGGAAAGAAGAGTGGAAGAAGGAAATAAGGAAAGAAAGAAGAGTGAAAGCAGGAAAGAAGAGTGTAAGAAGGAAAGAAGAGTGAAGAAAGGAAAGAAAAGTGGAAGAAGGAAAGAAGAGTGGATGAAGGAAAAAAGAAAGGCAAGAAGAGTGGAAGAAGGAAAGAAAAATGGAAGAAGAAAATAAGAAAGGAAAGAAGAGTGGAAGAAGGAAAGAAGAGTGAACAAGAGTGGCTCTGGATGAAGAGATAAAGAGAGAGTGAAAATATTGAAAAAAGGAGATAAAAATGGAGTGAAGAAGAGAGATTGAGTGTGAGAGAAAGTTGACAGAGAGAAAGATGGAGAGATGGAGAGAAAAAAATAGAGAATGGATGGTGTCTTAATGTTCCTAGTTACAGTTAAATTGAGAGGGACAGAGAGAGAAGAGGTTCTTTGGATTTGGCACAGGTGTCAGTGAAGCATACTAAGGCAGAAGGCAGTAACTTCTATGTTAAAGCTCAGTGGTATGATAACAATGGAATAATGACCCTATTAATTAATCAGTAGTAATACTATTTAATTTATCACAATTACCAATACAATGATTATCTCACACACACACACACACACACACACACACACACACACACACACACACCATTGAATTATCACATTAAGCACATAAAACAATGAACTTGAATTGTCACATGAAACACATAAAACATCTATGTCAGTCCATTGGGGTGTGTGTGTGTGTGTGTGTGTGTGTGTGTGTGTGTGTGTGTGTGTGTGTGTGTGTGTGTGTGTGTGAGAGAGAGAGAGAGAGAGAGAGAGAGAACGATAGAGAATGAGGCCCATTTTCCCCCTCCACATCCCCCCGCTCGCCAAGCGAAGTTACCCGATTTAGATGCACCTTTTTCGGACTAGCCACAGGCACTGGGTGGGGGAATAGCCCGATAGCTTAGCATATCTGCCATGCAATTCTAATGGTAATGCTACCTAGCTTGGTATGCTAACTGTCGGTAGCCTATACATCGTGAAATCAACCAAAATACTGATGTCACTGGCTTTAATTTGATAATGGCATGTTAGTAGTACATTTAATATCAGTACATTTGTTTAATTACTGCTGATATTTTACAAATACGTCAAAAACTCATTTTTGACCAAACTTGAAGTTACGGTCTTTTGCCTTAGCACGGCAGAGTAAAGCACAGGTGCAAGCAGTTAAAGACCCTATTATGATGTCATAATGGCCCAATGTAAGTCAATGGGAGAAATTTATATTCGTTTTTCTTTAATATTTTAAAAAGTATAAAGTTTAGAAAAGTGAAAAATACATAGCATAAGTGTCGTTTACAAGACCTACGCGACAAAGTTTGAATGAAGTTTCTACGTTAAGTGGTTCGGGCTGAATTAATCGCAGAAAAAGGTAACAAGAATAAGAAGAAGAAGAAGCCTAGGAATAACAATACAGGGCATTTCATGCACTGTAATTAGGTTTCCTCCGGTAGGAGGTAACCTATTGTTATTGTAGGCTTTCCTATTATTATTACAGTGCATGAAATGCCCTGTATTGTTATTCCTAGGCTTCTTCTTATTACAGTGCATGAAATGCCCTGTATTGTTATTCCTAGGCTTCTTCTTCTTCTTCTTCTTCTTCTTCTTCTTCTTCTTCTTATTCTTGTTACCTTTTTCTGCGATTAATTCAGCCCGAACCACTTAACGTAGAAACTTCATTCAAACTTTGTCGCGTAGGTCTTGTAAACGACACTTATGCTATGTATTTTTCACTTTTCTAAACTTGATACTTTTTAAGATATTAAAGAAAAACGAATATAAATTTCTCCCATTGACTTACATTGGGCCATTATGACATCATAATAGGGTCTTTAAACTGGCTTGCACCTGTGCTTTACTCTGCCGTGCTAAGGCAAAAGACTGTAACTTCAAGTTTGGTCAAAAATGAGTTTTTGACGTATTTGTAAAATATCAGCAGTAATTAAACAAATGTACTGATATTAAATGTACTACTAACATGCCATTATCAAATTAAAGCCAGTGACATCAGTATTTTGGTTGATTTCACGATGTATAGGCTACCGACAGTTAGCATACCAAGCTAGGTAGCATTACCATTAGAATTGCATGGCAGATATGCTAAGCTATCGGGCTATTCCCCCACCCAGTGCCTGTGGCTAGTCCGAAAAAGGTGCATCTAAATCGGGTAACTTCGCTTGGCGAGCGGGGGCATGTGGAGGGGGAAAATGGGCCTCATTCTCTATCGTTCTCTCTCTCTCTCTCTCTCTCTCTCTCTCTCTCTCACACACACACACACACACACACACACCCCAATGGACTGACATAGATGTTTTATGTGTTTCATGTGACAATTCAAGTTCATTGTTTTATGTGCTTAATGTGATAATTCAATGGTGTGTGTGTGTGTGTGTGATAATCATTGTATTGGTAATTGTGATAAATGAAATAGTATTACTACTGATTAATTAATAGGGTCATTATTCCATTGTTATCATACCACTGAGCTTTAACATAGAAGTTACTGCCTTCTGCCTTAGTATGCTTCACTGACACCTGTGCCAAATCCAAAGAACCTCTTCTCTCTCTGTCCCTCTCAATTTAACTGTAACTAGGAACATTAAGACACCATCCATTCTCTATTTTTTTTTCTCTCCATCTCTCCATCTTTCTCTCTGTCAACTTTCTCTCACACTCAATCTCTCTTCTTCACTCCATTTTTATCTCCTTTTTTCAATATTTTCACTCTCTTTATCTCTTCATCCAGAGCCACTCTTGTTCACTCTTCTTTCCTTCTTCCACTCTTCTTTCCTTTCTTATTTTCTTCTTCCATTTTTCTTTCCTTCTTCCACTCTTCTTGCCTTTCTTTTTTCCTTCATCCACTCTTCTTTCCTTCTTCCACTTTTCTTTCCTTTCTTCACTATTCTTTCCTTCTTACACTCTTCTTTCCTTTCTTCTTTCCTTCTTTCACTCTTCTTTCTTTCCTTATTTCCTTCTTCCACTCTTCTTTCCTTCCTTCACTCTTCTTTCCTTTCTTCTTTCATTATTTCACTCTTCTTTCTTTTCTTCTTTCCTTCTTCCACTCTTCTTTCCTTTCTTCACTCTTCTTTCTTTTCTTCTTTCCTTCTTTCACTCTTCTTTCCTTTCTTCTTTCCCTCTTCCACTCTTCTCTCCTTTCTTCACTCTTCTTTCCTTTTGTCTTTCCTTCTTCCACTCTTCTTGCCTTTCTTTTTTCCTTCATCCACTCTTCTTTCCTTCTTCCACTTTTCTTTCCTTTCTTCACTCTTCTTTCCTTCTTACACTCTTCTTTCCTTTCTTCTTTCCTTCTTTCACTCTTCTTTCTTTTCTTCTTCCTTTCTTAACCTTTGCATTTCATGCACTGGTATTTCCTTCAGGAAATGCATTTTCTAGTTATTATTATTATTACAGTGCATGAAATGCCCTGTATTGTTATTCCTAGGCTTCTTCTTCTTCTTCTTCTTCTTCTTCTTATTCTTGTTACCTTTTTCTGCGATTAATTCAGCCCGAACCGCTTAACGTAGAAACTTCATTCAAACTTTGTCGCGTAGGTCTTGTAAAGGACACTTATGCTATGTATTTTTCACTTTTCTAAACTTTATACTTTTTAAGTTATTAAAGAAAAACGAATCTAAATTTTCCCATTGACTTACATTGGGCCATTATGACATCATAATAGGGTAATTAAACTGGCTTGCACCTGTGCTTCACTGACACCTGCGGCAAGCCTCCAAGGGTCCTCTTCTCTCTGTACCTCTCCATTCAACTGTATAACTATGAATATTAATAGACACCTTCCATACTGTACTTTGTTTCTCTCTCTCCTTCTTTCTCTCTATCACTCTCACTCTACTTTCTCTCACACTCCATCTCTCTGTTTCACTCTTTTTTTCTCCTTCTTTCAATATTTTCACTCTCTCTTTACTGTCTTTATCCAGAGCCACTCTTGTTCACTCTTCTTTCCTTACTTTGTTTCTTCCTCTCTTCTTTCCTTTCTTCTTTCCTTCTTTCTACTCTTCTTTACTTTCTTCTTTCCTTCTTCCACTCTTCTTTCCTTTCTTCTTCCCTTCTTCCACTCTTCTTACCTTTTTCTTTTCTTCTTTCCTTCTTCCACTCTTCTTTCCTTTCTTCTTCCCTTCTTCCACTCTTCTTACCTTTTTCTTTTCTTCTTTCCTTCTTTCACTCTTCTTTCTTTTCTTCTTATCTTCTTTGGCTCTTCTTCCCTTCTTCCACTCTTCTTCTCTTTCTTCACTCTTCTTTCCTTTCTTCTTTCCTTCTTCCACTCTAATTTCCTTTCTTCACTCTTCTTTCCTTTCTTCTTCCATTCTTCTTTCTTTCTTCCACTCTTCTTTCCTTTCTTCACTCTTCTTTCCTTTCTTCTTTCCTTCTTCCACTCTTCTTTCCTTCTTTTACTGTTCTTTCCTTTCTTCCTTCCTTCTTTCACTTTTCTTTTCTTTTATTCGTTCTTTCTTAACTTTTGCATTTCATGCACTGGTATTTCCTTCAGGAAATGCATTTTCTAGTTCTTGTTACCTTTTTCTGCGATTAATTCAGCCCGAACCGCTTAACGTAAAAAACTTCATTCAAACTTTGTTGCGTAGGTCTTGTAAACGACACTTATGCTATGTATTTTTCACTTTTCTAAACTTTATACTTTTTAAGATATTGAATAAAAACGAATCGAAATTTTCCCATTGACTTACATTGGGCCATTATGACGTCATAATAGGGTCTTTAAACTGGCTTGCACCTGTGCTTTACTGACAGCTGCGCCAAATAGCCAACTGTCCGTTGGCACTTTAAACTCTAGTCAGCTCTGATAACGTGTCCGAGTTAGCAACAGTCACAATGGGGGGCGGGGCTTAGCGATAGGTCAATTGAAGTATCATTCTGGCTGTGCTGCTGCCTCTTGCTGGAGTCCAAACAGGTACGTTTTAAATCAACCTTTAATTAAATTAAAATGATGCGCGAATTTTATTCTGAGTTGTGTTGTGCAGTAGGCCTATGTTGTACGTCGTTTAATGGAGAAAGCGACCTAGACATTTACACAAAGCTTTTCAGTCATTAGCGAAAGCTAGCATCAGTCAGGCAACCTATTCAAACAGGACAGGCATGTTATCTTCTGACTGTTGGTATTGTGTTAAAGTAACACAATGCAACAATTATACGTCATGATTAGTGTTAGGATAATCAGTTTAACCTAAAAATAACAGCTTGAAAAAAATTGGGGCGCTACAATGACTTTTAATATGGAGAATTGCATCCGCGCCATTGCTATGCAGGGTCTATAGGCACATAACTTCGTTTTGTAGTTTTGCCGCCCAACTTTCCACCGTCTGCTGAACTAGTAAGCTTATTTGCCATCTTGCTTTGTCTTGTGTTGCACTTGCTTGACTGTGTAAGGACAGTTGTTGAATAACTAGTTTGTAATAATGTCAAAGTCAGCACATTTCAAGAGATTTCGTCAGTTTTAGCTGATAGCATATAGCTAGCGTATAGCTATTGATCCGTTGTGCTGCTTTAATTCGTGTTTGCCAGCTTGTTACAGATACAAAAAAGACATTATGGTATTAATGCTAACTCAAAATTGTGGTTGCAACATTAGCTGACATTTTATGCCATCTTTCAGAAGTGTAGTGTTACTACACAGTGGTAGTCATGCTCCGTCTCTGCTCCAGGTAGCAGGTGAGCAGGCTGGTTTAGTAGGGACAGAGAGAGAGCGGGGCCAGCGACAGGTTGCTGCTCGGTTCTGCAGTCAGTGTGCTGCCTGCCCCACCAGTGGCAGCTGCTGATCTTTCAAAGAGGGGGAGCTCATTTTTTGCGTACATCATACAAATATTAGCATTGTCTGCCATCGTGTGTAGTTTGTTACCTGGCTAGTTCACACTTACGACCAGTGGCGATTTCTTTAAAGCTTGGCTTCCCCTAATAGGTGGTGGGCCGAGGTGCGATTTCGTGCATTTTAACGTTCCCTGGATATGGAGAAGCCATGTTTTTGTAAATATGTTCTACGTTTGTATTCACGTTTAGACAAAAATTGTTGCCACTTGCAGTTATTGCTTATTAAGTCGTTATCGATAACTTTATTCCCGAGGCAAATGGAGAGGGCAGCTACACTTTGGGTCCGATAATCGTGACGTTTTGTCGTTGTTATCCAATCGCGTTCTTGGAATTGCTCCAGTGAAGTTAATGATCAGTCCAACAACACTGTTTACATCTTTGTCCATGTAGTGTGAATTGTGGAATATATGGGTCATTTTTAGACGTTTTTGATTCAGTTTTCAAATCGAGGTGATATAGCGCCTTTTTCTTGTTAAACAAAGGGTATTGTAATCTTAAAAACAAAAAGACATTGCTCTGTGGGGAGCCTTTTCATAATGTTGTCAGACACTGATAATGATATGAGCCTGTCAGTGACACAAAAAGCACCTCCAGTGGATATACCTTCACAGTGAGCAATCGTAATCGTAGCAATCATTTTGGATATTGAAAAGGACAGCTGCCTGCATGTTTACTCTACTTCTTATATGTCAATTACATCTTGTAATGTTTCATGCAACTCTTGTTTCAGACATCTGACATCACTGCACATAGACAAACTGCAGCTTTAAAGGGCCTTCCCTTGTATCTCCGTGAGAGTCAGGAGAAGCTCTTCAGGAACTGTGAGTGGCTATGAATAGAAATTGTAAATATGTTATTATACTGTATTTATAGTGCTGTATTTAACGTTGTCTTCAACCATAACCTCTCTGTCCTCCTGGTTCCCTAAGCATGTCCAGAGTGTCTTCTGTAGTTTCACTGTCCTGCCCTTGACTTGATGTAGCCTAATTGATGTCATATGATGTGTGTATGAGGGTTACATTTTTGATTGTGGTGTATGGGATGGAAATAGTTAATATGTCAAACTCATAATTAATTCTATTTGGAAAAAAAATGTTTATACAATATTTTGAGTTATTTTAGATTAAGAGCTTATTCTGATTTACAGTATTTTAATTACTAATGTCTTGCAATTCATGTTTTGGTGTTTTCTGTCTGTCAACACAAGGACACTGACCCAGAAGAGGGACAGACGAAAGGCCTCATTGTGGGTATCCTCACTGTGTTGGAGGATGATAGCAGAGCAGTCTCTAAAAGTGTCAGGAATGTTGCTCTTGTGTTGGAAGAAGAGATTGTCCTCCAAGATCTCCCTTACCTGCCAACTGCATTTGCCTACCTTGTTGGACTGATCTATACATTAAACCTTAGTTACCCAAAGGATTTGAAATACACCTTTGAAACTGTCCAAAAGGTCATAATGGAACTGGGGTCGGACCTCTCTGCAACGGTCAGATCCCTAAAAAACAAACTTCTTCAGTGAAGTAAAGTGTTGGATCTGGAATTGTTCCCTTCTGTCCATTCAACACCATGTTAATTAATCAACTGTTGTGTATTCTCGATCTCCCACTTTACATTTACTTGGATCTGGAATTGTTCCCTTCTGTCCATCCAACTCCATGTTAATTAATCAACTGTTGTGTATCTCGATCTCCCACTTTACATTTATTTTGCATCTTATTTTGTTTATTTTTTTCTGAAACATTTTTTTTTTGGTTGGTTTTTCTGAAACATGTTACATGGTCTCGATAGTTTGCATTTACTTGCCCCTTTTGGAAGGGATTTGATACAGTATAAATAAAACAAATGTTTTGAATGTATATGTTGCGTCTGTAATTATCTATACATTTGATTAGAAGTTCCTGGTTATAAATTATAAAGTTGAGTTACATTATAAACTATTGCAGTGTGTGATTTTAAATTCCTCTTAAATTATTCTGCTATACTAATTAAACCCATTTAAAGTGAATTCTGTATAAGAACTCATTACAATGTAAACTTATAAATTACTACAATTTACAGGACAGTTAGCTGAAGTGAGGATTAAAAGTTATTACAACGTTAAATAATAAGTTAGTACAATTTAGGGGAGAGTTAGCAAAAGTAAGGATTAAAAGTTATTACAATGTTAAATAATAAGTAAGTACAACTTAGGGGAGAGTTAGCACAAGTAAGGATTAAATGTTATTACAATGTTAAATAATAAGTAAGTACAACTTAGGGGAGAGTTGGCACAAGTAAGGATTAAATGTTATTACAATGTACAATTATGAGTTAGTGGAACTTACTCTTGAGTTGACCAAAATCAGAATTCAGAGTTGAGCAAACTCAAAAGCAAAACTTTAAATTTTACAGAAGTTTGTTGCCTTAAAATTTTACTGAAGTTTGTTGCCTTAAAATTTTGAGTTCACCCAACTTTTTTTTTTTTTTTTTTACAGTGTAGGAACATTAAGACACCTTCCATTCTCTACTTTTTTTCTCTCCATCTCTCCATCTTTCTCTCTATCCCTCTCAGTCTACTTTCCCTCACACTCAATCTCTCTTCTTCACTCCATTTTTATCTCCTTTTTTCAATATTTTCACTCTTTTTCTCTTTCACTCTTCTTTCCTTCTTCCACTCTTCTTTCCTTCTTTCACTTTTCTTTCCTTCACTCTCCTTTCTTCTTTCCTTCTTTCACTCTTCTTTCCTTTTCTTCTTTCCTTCAACTATTATTTCCTTCTTTCACTCTTCTTTCCTTTCTTCACTCATCTTTCTTTTCTTCTTCCACTCCTCTTTCCTTTCTTCACTCTTCTTTCTTTTCTTCTTTCCTTCTTTCACTCTTCTTTCCTTCATCCTCTCTTCTCTCCTTTCTTCACTCTTCTATCCTTTCTTCTTTCCTTCTTCCACTCTTCTTTCCTTTCTTCTTTCCTTCTTTCACTCTTCTTTCTTTTCTTCTTCCTTTCCTAACTTTTGCATTTCATGCACTGGTATTTCCTTCAGGAAATGCATTTTCTAGTTATTACGTTGCTGCAATGGAAGTCAATGGCAGCCCCTAGAACCATATGGTAACTTTTTGTGAAATTTGGCACACTCATTAAGGACAGTCCCTTCTTCATTCTCACCAAGTTTCATGGCTCTAATTACACCACTCTAGCGCCACCAACAGGTCAAAGTTGGACTTTTGTAACACACACAACTTTTGAACCGTATGACCGATTTTCAAAAATGAGGTACCATTGGATTCCCTGGATCAAGACGAATTAAACCCACCCAATGGCGTCAATTTCCGGTTATATAGATTTTCCGCTATTTCCGGTTTTATCAAAAACCTTTGAAAGCCTTCTCCTCCTACAATTTTTGGCAAATCTTCTTCAAAATATCCTGAGATGATCTTCAGACCTAGCCTCACAAAAGTTATCAACAGAATTTGTATCCTCACAACCGTTTGTCCGGTACAGCAACTCAAATTCAGCAGAAAAGTCGCCAAACAGGAAGTGAAGTCATATCTTGGCAAATCTTTGACAAATCAACACCAAACTTGATATGTCACTGGCAGACACTACATCATGTTGCCATGTTCAAAGGCAACTTCATATCTTCAAAAATGATTGATATAAAGCAAATTGGATAAATTGTTAACGCTTAAACAATGCTTTACACATCAACAGGTCAAAAAGTGATACTCTGATTGAATCACAAGTTCATGTGAAGACACTTGAGAATGTTTAGAACACAAATCTGAAAAAAAATTGACTGTAAGATGAAAAGTAGATTTTTGGTGAATATTTGAAATAGGCATGCTTGGCTAATTTCTAGGGTGATTTTCAGTAGAAGGACTCTCTCTCTCTGCTCCTTTGCGCGTGTGTGCTCCAGATTCTCTCTCTCTCACACACACACACACACACACAAACACACACACACACACACACACACACACACACACACACACACTGACAGGCTCCTTTGAAGCACACACACACAACATTAAAGGAAATGTAGGGATGACCACACCCCTTCTCACTCTTAGCTTGAAGCCATGGCCCTTGAGGATCTTCAAAGTAATGCATTTGAAATGTAATATCCCATTGGCAAGTCTGCAGCATGGATCTTTCTATACAATGACAAATTGTCACAAAAATACATTTTTCCCTGGTTCGCAATGTCTGGAGGAGGAAACCGCCATCGCTGCTTGCAGCTATATTTTATAATTACCTTTGTTACTGCATTATATTGTTAATAGAAATTAAACACTTCCTACCGTACCGTAAGACCAAACTCTTTAGAGAGCACCTCCCTTCATGGCACCTCGGCTTAACTTGCACTTAAGCATTGACAGTCCCGCACAAAAAAAAAAGCAGTAGCCTATTTATGGTTACACCAGGTCTTATTGCTCTTAGCTTGATTGTTCTCTTCTTGTATGTCGCTTTTTAGCGTCTGCTAAATGACTAAATGTAAATGTATTCAAATTCAAAATGAGGAAAAGAAAATGCTTGTCTTTCCTTATTGGTTTTAACACAGGAAACAGAAGAAGATGTGTTTCTTGCATTTTATAGTTATTTTATTTAAGGTATACGAAAGACAACTTATTTTACTGTTGTTGTCAGATAACATTTTCTAATACTCATGGCATTGACCTAGAACAATTTCAGTTAACCTCCTAAAACCCCAAATTACTGGATAAATTACAAGCAGATGGGTACAGGGACCATCATGAAAAATAGAATTCCTGCAATGTGCAAAGCAAAGATGCCAGATGAGAAAAAAAATGCAAAAACAAGGAAGAGGTGCATCTGAAACGGTGGTCGGAAAACCATCACATGTTGCTGTGACAAAGTGGCAGGACATAAGGCCGTTCTGATGGCCTTTTCTTTTGCCATCTTACAGCTATGGTGCTCTATCGATAGAGCACCATAGCTGTAAGATGGCAAATGAAAAGTGTCATATAACTGAACCACTGTTGAGGCTAAGTAGGCTACAACAAACATGGGAGGGGTTGAGTTGTGTGACCTCTCATGATCAGTTTCTACCCCATGTCAAGTCTGCACTGTCCTGCATTTCTTTGACCTGGCTGCCACAAACAGATTCAGTACAGAGCAGAACACCAAGCCTCTGGGAAACCAGAGAAGGAGAGGCTGCAGTATTTAGATTTCAAGCTGCTGTTGGCTGAACAGTTGATTGCTCAGGCACAGGGTGGTCGAGGTCAACAGGTTACCAGAGATAATGATGAGCACTGATGATGAATGGTACACTCCAACAAGGAAGAGGAGGCCTGATGAACCACAGCCCAATTACAATGTAAAAAATATGGGGCACTCCACTTGCCAAAGATAGTATAGAGGCAGGAGACGGCACGCATCACGGTGCAGGAGAGAAGGATGCAAAGGCAAAACATTTGTCAATGTATTAAATGTAACATGTTTTTGTGTGTGTGTTAAAGGAAAAAACCTCTTTCCTGTCATACCATGCATGTTTGTTATTGCCTTGTGTGACATTCCCTTATAGCCCAGATTTAGAAGATTATCAAGAGTTCAGAATGTAGTTAAATTAAAAAGCTCCACAATGGTGTTATTTTTAAAAATTATGTTTCAGTGTTCAGATGTGTTTGGCTCAATTAACTAGTTTTTTAATGTTCATGAAAGGTACAATATAATTTCACAGCATTACATTTTTGTGATCAAACAAGACCCTATGTCCACTTCAAGAGACAGATGATAAAAAAAGAAAGAAATAACACTTTTGATACAGTTTTCCTATTTACCACCTCAAAATAGCTTAGAATGTAACTTGCCTGTCTCTTTTAATGTCAACTATCACCAATGAAATTGCCCACAGTCAAGTAGGGACTCAATCGCTATTGGAAGTTAAACTTGTTTTTCCATGTCGGATGCTTGGACATTAATGTGAGTAATAGTAACTTTGTGGTTAACAACAGGTACTTTAATGAACTTTATTTAATGAAGAGCCCATTTTCTTTATTCCTATTTATCCATCTATTAGTTACACTGTTGACTCAGAGTCGGACTCAGGTAATGGAGTGACTCTTCTTTGGTGACTAGACTTGGGACTCGACTTGGACTCAAGGTTTTGTGACTCCACTATAACACTGACACCCACACACACATTTTTGCCACGAGCTCCAGCAATTAAAAAGGGGACATAGGCTACATTGCAGGGGTTGCTTCGTGCCTTCAGCTTAATAAGCTAAAAGTAACATCTGTGCACCAACTGATGGGACTCAACGGTAAGCACGTGGCGTAACTGATTTACTGTGATGAATGACCTTTTTCGGCTGAAGAGCAATAATTGGTTTCTTCGTTCTGGAATAAAAAAAACTAATATTTTAAAAAGTGTCGACTTTTATTTTGAAAAACAAAAGACGAATGGCGGCCATATTGAAATTTTCGCGCAGCTTTCTTTCCGGGTCATTAGTTAGTTAGTCCATGGTCAGAGTCTTGTGCTGCTCTTTTTCCAAATGGCAAGTTTAATATCAATTCAGTTTGTTTTAAGCATGCTTGAGTTAATTTAAAAAATACGTGTAGCACTTATGTACGTCAAACAAACAATTAGGTGCAAACAATTTGGTGCATTTGTTTTGTTCACCAACCGGTAGTGAAAGCACATAGCTAACTAACTTTGACTGTTGCATCTTGATTTGTTATAACAGTATGCATGATTCTTATTTTCCAGGCAGTGACTCTAAATACAGACCTGGGGGATTTTAAGATTGAATTGTTTTGTGAACGTGCTCCAAAGGCATGCGAGGTAAGGCTACCATCACAAACTAAGGAAGGATTGTTTGGAAGGATGCTAGTCATATCACTGTTGTAGCCTATAGTCGATGAGTGTTGAGAAATCCAAATGGGTTGTACGAGTTTGAGTTGACCCGTCTCCTGCTTCCAACAGAAATGAATGGGATATAGAATTTCACTTTGCTGGCATGTATACCATATATATTTATATGATGTATAGGGGCCGTAACACTTTTAAGCGAATTCTCCAGCCAGCAATGCAATGTTTTAGGGATGGCGTCACACCCGAGGTGAGCCTATCCATGGGGCTAACCCACAGCGTTTGTTTTACAAGATTAGCAGTTGAAAATGCTGGACGCTTGTTCTACGTGGTTTCAGTAATTAGCGGTGGGACACAAATAATAATATAATTACATTTATCCAGACGTCCTTTATGGCAATGCAGTTTACCATCAATTATCAAACTTATGTTCTCAACTACTTTTAGCCTAGGCAAAATGGAAGAGGACATGAAGAAATCAACCATATCTTTGCTCAATATATGCTCATATATCAGGACTTTTATCACAACAAAACACAGTGGGTGTCTGTGCAGCTTTGCTGCTTGGCTCCCAAAACCTAGTCAACTGGTGCACATGATCTCAGTGTTAGTATTGTGACACAAATTACTATTGGCGCCTGGCACGGAAAGCCATAACACTGAAAACAATTGGTTACATTTAGTACACCACCTTGTAAAACTGATAAGCTTCAGTCTCGACCGCCGATGTCTGGTTACATGATCGCATTCTCTGTGAGCAAGGGAGTTCTTAATTATGACATAGGGTCTGCTCTATTAGTTATTTCATTTCTGGTTGTATTTCTATCAGTGCACAAATGCAACTTTCGGTATTATTCCCAAGCAATGGCTAACTAGCCATTCATATGTCTGGCTCATAGATAGGCCTAATGTGATCTCTCTTAGTAGGTGATGCATTTTGGTGACACTTTTTACTAACTGAACAATTGTTTCCCTCAGCAATGTTGATGAGGTGTGTTTGTGTTTGGAGTAGGCTAGATTTGTATGTAGTTTCATTGACATGTTGTCAGTGACCATAAAATAACCTAAATGGAATGTTCCGTCTGAATACTACCTTAAATAAGTGAAATGGTCAGTCTGAATACTAGACAAATACTAGACAAAATAAGTGTTCAAATAATCTATTTTTAAAACCGTAAAGGAATTATGTATAAACTCTGTGCATGTGTTGGTATCCTTAAGTATTGACAAATTTTGCATTCACCAACAGAATTTCTTGGCTCTGTGTGCTGGTGGTTTCTACACCGGATGCATTTTTCACCGGAACATCAAAGGCTTTATGGCTCAGACTGGGGACCCCACAGGTAACTGATGGCTGAGACAGTAATGCCATCATGAATTGTGATTTCACAGTAGTGCCAGACCCACTCAAATGAAGTGTAAGAGTCACTCAAGGAGAATATAGGGTAGTAACTATGGAAACAGATGCTTTTTTTGTCTCTAACTCCTTGGTCAGACTAGTTACAGAGTAGACACAAAGCAACCTGCTGCTGTTTATTTTCAATGAGAGTCGTCGATTTACAGAGACAAGTGGCCGTTGCATAACCAACACCAAAAAGGCGAGAGGTCTATTTTATAGCGACGTGACACGACGACTACCAATAGGAGTGCACAGGCAGCGTGCTGAACATTGCTGAAACTTTAACCTCTACTGGAATCAGACACTGTAGACAGCGGGGTTTGTGTTAAGGTTTTTTTCCCTTTCATTTTTTAAATGTTAGAAAAAGACACTACAATCTAAAAAAACCTTTATTTTAAATAAATATACATTCAAGATATTTTGGGGGTCATCTGCCAGCAAGAATAAAAGGCAACAAATATTCCTTTAAATTCTCCGTGGACTCCCAGTAGGTTCCCACTTTAAGCAGAAACTCAAGCAGCCTCAACCTTCATCTTCCTTATTAACAGCTTTTCCACGTCACATGTTTATTTGTCTCTGGAGATGTCAAAACAACTCTTTTGCAGACATGAAGGTCAATATAGCCTAATTTATTTACTCAGCCATGTGGTGAATATGAATGATTTCCTACTGTACTAAAATGCTGCTTGAAGATTGGTTTTCCACATTAGACTGCCCAGCTATACTGCGTTAGACAGTAACAAGGAGGTGATATCGTGAAGGAAAACTATTTAAACGCTCCTCCCAATGCACCTGTTATACATTCCATATACCTTGCTGGGTCTCCCTGGACCTTCAGTCTCATCTTCAGTAACAACTGATGTGGTCTCCTCATCTTTATCTTGTTATTTGGAATAATTATCGTGTTTGATGTGGGCAACTGAAAGACAACACTACTTGTGGAAAAGACAGAACTGAGACTTGAACTGTTAGGATGATGAAATGGTCAGTTTAAGCAAATGTTATGGGCACCAGAATGTACTTCACGAAACTAGGAGCAGTGAGAAATAAAGAATGCAGAGCAGTCCGCTAGTAAAATCAAGAAGGAATTCAGACACTAGCGGGCAAAAAATGGGCAAGGCCCTAAATGGCAAAACATTAATCTTTTAAAAGTCTCAACAAATCAGTGGTCAGGAAATTAGCAATAATTAAACAAATGCACTCATACTTTCTGTGCCAATCCTATCCATATTGGGTGAGGACTCCCAGTCAGTTTCCTGCCCCTCCTGCCTTCTTCATGTTGACTTTAAAAATGATAGGGTTCACGTCAGCATGGAACGGTATGTAAGAATTAGGTTAAATTAAGTGATAAGGTCAGCCTAATCATGATGTTCATGCAGTCCATTGGATTAATCTTATTAAAGAGATTTGTATGCATACAGTTAATGTTAGGATGTGGAGCTGATCAACATAGTATTACACCATAAGACTAGTTTGTCTTTTTAAGGCAGTTGTGTCTTTTACAATTTTGACCATTTTAAGGGATTTTGTAGATAGCTAGCTGGTCTGGCTGTTCAGGATCTGTACCACTAACAGGGTTGGCTTCTTATTAGATGAAATCCCATGTTTCCTTGGTATACATTCTGTATAGCCTAAATATAAAAGTCCTATTTTATTTAAACGAAAGAAAAACGGATGGTTCTCACGTACAAAATAAAAATAATGTTTTCAAATAATTACATTAAAGTACAAAATACAATATATTTTGAGAATGTCATTCTTGTATATCATGAATGTAAAATTGCTTTACACAAATGGTGAAACATTGCATCATACCTTTGCAATTGTGGTGTTTAAGATCAATAAGTAGTCTTCATTGTTGTCATAACTCCATTTGCAGAATATTATTTTTGAGTCACTTTTCTATTTGCAAGGTCTGCTGACTGACTCCAATTTGACTTCTTACAGGAACTGGAAAGGGTGGAACAAGTATATGGGGCCGGAAATTTGAAGACGAATTCAGTGAACACCTGAAGGTATGGAATGAAATATTTATGTCAAGAGATTGATTAGGCACAGTGCCAGAATAGTGGTTGACTTTGATTCTTCCTGCAGCCTAATGTCTGTGGTGTGGTTGACTCTGATTCTTCCTTCAGCATAATGTCCGTGGTGTGGTCGCCATGGCAAACAATGGTCCAAACACAAATGCATCCCAATTCTACTTCGCTTATGCCAAGCAGCCTCATTTGGACATGAAGTACACCGTCTTTGGAAAGTATGTTGTGTCTTCAGTCTGCAGCTTTTAGACACATTTGGATTTAATTACAGTGCATGAAATGCCCTGTATTGTTATTCCTAGGCTGCTTCTTCTTCTTCTTCTTCTTCTTCTTCTTCTTCTTCTTCTTCTTCTTCTTCTTCTTCTTCTTCTTCTTCTTCTTCTTCTTCTTCTTCTTCTTCTTCTTCTTCTTCTTCTTCTTCTTCTTCTTCTTCTTCTTCTTCTTCTTCTTCTTCTTCTTCTTCTTCTTCTTCTTCTTCTTCTTCTTCTTCTTCTTCTTCTTCTTCTTCTTCTTCTTCTTCTTCTTCTTCTTCTTCTTCTTCTTCTTCTTCTTCTTCTTCTTCTTCTTCTTCTTCTTCTTCTTCTTCTCCTCCTCCTCACCTTTTTCTCACCTTTTTCTGCGATTAATTCAGCTCGAACTGCTAAACTTAGAAACTTCGTTCAAACTTTGTCGCGTAGGTCTTGTAAAAGACACTTATGCTATGTATTTTTTTTTACTTTTTTAAACTTTATACTTTTTAAGATATTAAAGAAAAACTAATACAAATTTTCCCTTCCCATTGACTTACATTGGGCCATTATGACATCATAATAGGGTCATTAAACTGGCTTGCACCTGTGCTTCACTGACACCTGCGCCAAGGTTCCAAGGCTCTCTCTGTCCCTCTCCATTCAACTGTATAACTAGGAATATTAAGAGACACCTTCCATACTCTACTTTTTTTTCTCTCACACTCAATCTCTCTCTCTCAATATTTTCCCTCTTCACTCTCTCTTTACTGTCTTTATCAAGAGCCACACTTGTTCTCTCTTCTCTCCTCTCTTCTTTCTTTCTTCCTTCCTTTCTTTTTTCCTTTCTTCCACTCTTCTTTCCTTCTTCCACTCTTCTTTCCTTCTTCCACTCTTTCCTTCTTTTACTCTTCTTTCCTTTCTTCTTTCCTTCTTTCACTCTTCTTTCTTTTCTTCTTTCTTTCTTCCACTCTTCTTCCCTCTTCTTTCCTTCTTCCCTCTTCTTTCCTTCTTCCACTCTTCTTTCCTTCTTTCACCCTTCTTTCCTTCTTCCACTCTTCTTTCCTTCTTTCACTCTTCTTTCTTTTATTCTTTCCTTCTTTCACTCTTCTTTCTTTTATTCTTTCCTTCTTCCACTCTTCTTTCCTTTCTTATTTCTTTCACTCTTCTTTCTTTTATTCTTTCCTTCTTCCACTCTTCTTTCCTTTCCTTCTTTCACTCTTCTTTCTTTTATTCTTTCCTTCTTCCACTCTTCTTTCCTTTCTTCTTTCCTTCTTCCACTCTTCTTTCCTTCTTCCAGTCTTCTTTCCTTCTTTCACTCTTCTTTCTTTTCTTCTCCCATTCTTCTTTCCTTTCTTTTCTTCTTTCCTTCTTCCACTCTTCTTTCATTCTTCCACTCTTCTTTCCTTTCTTCTTTCTTTTCTTCTTTCCTTTCTTCAATCTCCCTTCTTTCCTTCTTCCACTCTTCTTTCCTTCTTCCAGTCTTCTTTCCTTCTTTCACTCTTCTTTCTTTTCTTCTTTTCTTCTCCCATTCTTCTTTCCTTTCTTTTCTTCTTTCCTTCTTCCACTCTTCTTTCCTTTCTTCTTTCTTTTCTTCTTTCCTTTCTTCAATCTCCTTTCTTTTCTTCTATCTTTTCTTCTTTCCATTCTTCAATCTCCTTTCTTTTCTTCTTTCCTTCTTCCACTCTTCTTTCTTTTCTTCTTTCCTTCTTCCACTCTTCTTTCTTTTCTTCTTTCCTTCTTTCACTCTTCTTTCTTTTCTTCTTACTTTCTTACCAATGCATGAAATGCAAAAGTTATTTCCTTCAGGAAATGCATTTTCTAGTTTGCCATTGATAATTACTTTACCTCATCTTTTGATTTTCAGGATTATAGATGGTTTGGAAACCCTTGATGAATTGGAGAAACTCCCAGTTAATGAGAAGAATTTTCGACCCTTAACTGATTGCCACATAAAGGATGTGACCATCCACGCAAACCCATTTGCTGCTTAATTAGCTCTTTTTTTTTTATAAGGTCTTTTCCAGACCTGCGGATTGATCATTGACAATTGATTATATTTTGTATAAATGCATTTTGTAGGGTGTGTGTGTCTATAAACATGATAAACATTTTTGACAGAACATCCAGTGATGTCATTTATTTACAAAACCTTTTTTACCACCTCTTACTGTCCATCACTGGCTACTACTATAACTGGAATCATTGTCTATCAACACGAGTGTAACTTTTCTTTTAATTTTATTATGGTCATCTGGTCATTATGGCCCACCCAATATTCAATAGCACAAGCCCAAAGCCTTGTGTTGTGTTTAGTTTTCGAGATGAATGATCCTCATTGAGGTTCAAGAGATGGAGGCTTGCTGTCTACTGTGTGGTCTTGGAGCAGAGACCAGGTGAAAGGTGTACAGAGGCAGGTTGCTATGGAAACACTACATGACGAACCAGGCAGGATTCAAGTCGGAAGCCTGAGTGGTTTTGTTGAATTTATTTCATTAAAAAAAAGTTTTTTTACGTGATTGTTAATAATAAACTACTGAATTCATCGTTTCAGAATGATCAGCTACCGAAAAATGTTTTACTCTTGGAAGTACGTTTATTTTCGCCTTGTACTTGTATTTGTCTCATATCCAATGATTCTGTCAGTTTTTTATATGATCGTGCCCAACTTTAGCTAAAGCTTTTAAAGATATATACTTTATGCTGCTTTTCTTGGCTGTAAAGCTCCCCCTTTAGGAGAGCGGGTTTTCAATTGGGATCAAATCAGGTGAGCAAGAGGTTCAGATCAACAATCACTCCAGTGTCACTCTTACTTCATGCGTTCACAAAACCTTTGAAAGACCTGTCTTCAAGTTGTGTTTTTTATTAAACAGAGTCTGGTTTTTCTATCTTTCTGACCTTGCCAGTCATGCAAAGTACTGTGCATCTTTTGTATTTTCTTCAAAGCATGTTTTGCATCCCGGTGGACTTTGTAGTGATCAGGACTCAACGTGTT
The DNA here is from genome assembly GCF_963457725.1 of Sprattus sprattus. NCBI lineage: Eukaryota > Metazoa > Chordata > Actinopteri > Clupeiformes > Clupeidae > Sprattus > Sprattus sprattus. The sequence goes on from NC_137924.1 coordinate 37,515,768, forward strand.
GACATTTCAGTTGTTTTGTGAAAGTCAGTATTTTTACCTTTTCATCATTTTGTTAGTAAGTTTTTTGCCCCATTTTTTTCTCAGCAGCTGCCTAATTATTATGCACAGCTGAATTTAAATATTTATATCCATATTATATTACTTTTGGGTATTGAAATAGTTTGTTTTGGGCTGCCTAGGTCAAAAATAATTTGATTCAGCAAGCCATTCAGATTTGGCTCTGGCTGGGACATCATAAGCGCTGAGGGTGTGAAATTGAAGCGCTGCAAGTTTGAATACATTTATAGTTGTTAGCTGACAAGAAAAACATGCTATGGAAAAGCAGTACAATACAGTGCATTGCATGCCAAAGAAAAGTTAAATTGCATGAACTGTGATAAAAGCAGTAGGCTCGTCATCGTTTATTTTTGTCTCACACTTTTTCTCGTTTGACATGTTTTTCTACTATATAAAGAACTTTTATTTTGAAGAACATTTATTTTGACCTACCGCTGCCATATTGGAAACCCTGGTACAGAGCTGTAACTTTTAAACTGAGAATAACCTCAAAGTAATGTTGTTTCTGGTATGCATCAGTCACTTCTTCGAAGCTGCGCGTAGTATGTCACTATTTGCTCTATATAGCTAAATATAATCTAGGGTGGTTTAATTTATATAATGGACAAGCAAACTTTTTTACTAGTTAGTTGTAGCTGTTGCTAATTTAGTGAAGCGTCCAATTAAGTTAGGCGACCAGCTAAATTGCTGGATTGTTGCAATGTCAAAAATCAAGAGACTGGCTGATGCAGATGGTAAGTCGCAGCCTATTACAAGCTACTTTGCTTTGTTGTTATGTCACACATAAGGTGTGTACATGCAATGTTACCAATAGAATAGAGTTGGCCTGTCGTGTGTGATTTGTTATCATTCAGTATCGTTAATGTTAATTCGTTTACACAAACTCACATGATTATATGGTATGCATGCATGTATGTAGGGACAGTTCTAAGTGTTATCTTTTGACTCGAACTCGTGGTAATGGGAACTTGTGGTAATGGCTCCAGCGTTAGTGATGTGGTTGGTTTAACAAATAAAGAAGCCAGCAATTCTAATCCTGTCCAGGATAGAAAAAACACGTTGAATCAACGTCGATTTTTGTTTTTGTTGGTCGGTTTCGCCAGCTAACCTAATTCAACGTTGAATCGACGACGTGACTGGTTGTTCCAGATTCCTTGCGTTACGTTTTTATACTTGGGGTTCTCTCAACGTTGTAAACCTTCAAAACCACGTCCTCGCATCAACGCTAATTTGTGGTTTCTTTCTCAAAGTCATCCAACTGACGCGGAAACTAGAGTACATCCAGATAATTTATACTAGGAGGAGAACTTCCGGGTTTCCACGGGGATGCTCGCGAGCTAGTCTAAAATGAATGGGGGTCTATGAAGCTTTGAGCCAAAATTCTAATTTGTATAGAGCATACATTTTCCCCTTGAGTTGACATTTTAATTCTGTTTTATACATATTGCACTATACCAATAAACCTTCAAATATACCATGAGTTGCAGTGAGAATCAGCATGGTCTTGATTCAAGGGTTAGGGTTAGTACCGCTAGGTTAATGTCACCATACGCTTTCCTGAAACTGAGCATGATGCCGTTGTGAAGATGTCAGACAACTCACTTGGCTTAGTGAGTTTAACACTTATTGTGTTTTCAAGCTCATAGCTTCTAAGGTGTTCAATATACCATGCATTTAAACATTTCACAATGAAGCCAAATTGACCATTTACACACACACACACACACACACACACACACACACTACCTTGTTCCTATGAAAACCATGCATTTATTATGTGTTATTGTGTTGTGTGGGAATGGATGCCAAATGTTGAAGTCGTAAATAGATCCCCTGACAACCACTGAATTAATGTGTTCATAGAATTTGAAAGAACTTAATCCCCTTCATTCAGTACATTGGTAATCAGAGTAAGCCTTTGTTAATTTGATGTCTTGTTATTTCTCTCAAGATTGTTTTAATGTCTAGGTGAAGCCATTAAACATCCATGTGGTTGGATCACTCTAAACCCAAGACTGCCTTTTATTGGTGAGCTGATTTTGATGAATTTAACTTGCATCAGGTTATGCAGCAAATGTTACTTGGGTTACTTGGCTAGCTAAAGGAAATGTTTAAATAACTTGATATGACATGATGGCTAGTTGACCTAGCATGTTAATATATTCCAACAGTCATTTTCAGTGAACAAATCAAATTAGTAAATGAACTAGGTTAAGTTAAAGTGCTCTGTGAAAAGGGGGAGAAAAAGTGAGTAGCAGCTCCTAAATCCATGATGAAGGAATGTAAAATCCTTTCACTTCTAGGCTGGCAAGATCTTTTAGCTCTGGTAGAGCCAAACTGCCCTGATGTAAGTGAGGATCTGAGCAAAAGTGGCACATTAGCCAAAACCTAAAACACAGCAGTAATTTTGTGCTTTTTCTTGTTGTGCCAAGTGGATTACACACTTTAAAGGCAATTTATAGATTTGTGCCATCACAAAATTACTTTAGTTTCAGATCGCCTGTCTAGTTTAAAATTGTGTACAAATCCTAGAACTCTCTCTCTCTCTTTTCTTTTTTAAAACCTCATGTAAGGTCTTCAAAATAGGTACAAATGTACTGTACACTTTACAAATACTCAGTATTTCAAGCATTGAGTATTCTTCCATGGTGGAATCCATTCTTCTTTTCTAGGATGTGAAAAGAGGGCCATTACTCCTTAGAGCTAATGTAATTGGGTTGCACTCACATAGCAGTGCTAAAATCTCGTTTAAAATAGGACCTTAAGCTGATGAAAAGTGCAGGTCTTCCACTAACTCACCAACACACCTTTGCAGTAGATTGAATATTGTTTCCCAAGTACAGCAGCAGGTGGATTCTTCTTAATTAAATTCAATTAAGTTTAAATTCTCTAATTTCTTCATCTTCACTCATCACAGGATCTTACTCAACAACCGGATCGTCCCCTGCATTTAAAGGATTGACATAGTCAGTTGTCGGTGTGTGTGCAGTGTGTCCTGCACTGTTGGCCGTAGTCGACCACTGCCGATGGATTTTCGACGGATTGAGCATGTTGATTCTGCGGCAGAGCCCGTCGGTGAGTGAAATCACACTGATTGGCTGTTCAAAATTGATTTCACTCTGAAATGTTAAGCAGGAAAACCACTTAAATGTAAGTCATTTTTGGTGTCACTGCTTTGTCAGAAGTAAAGTCTGCCCATCATTTTTTGAGAGCTCTGGAAGTGCTGGTTCATTTAGTAGTTTTCACCTACCTTATAAGTTAGTTCAGTAAAGCTTTCCAAAAAGGTCTACAGCTATTGGTGCGATGTCATTGTAGTAGTCTGATCCTACATTTATTAGGATTAGAGTATAAGTCGCCTGTTTGCTGAAAATATTGCACTGCAGAGCCTTGAATGTGTTATGTCAGAGATTGCAAGGTGGTCACTTGATGGATAAATGAAGAAGTCCATTGTTTTGCAGTCAGTTGTGCCCCGACCTAACTATTTTGGAATGAATTGGCTGATAATGGTCGATCAGAATAGCTGATCAGATGAGGCATAATACGTGACCCTTTTCTCTGTGCACGGCAAGTTTTATAAAATGGCCTCACCCATCTGGCAGTTCTACAAGGTGTCTGAAAAAGACAATACAATTTAAAGCAGAATATGTAAAGCATAATTTAAAGAATAATATAAAGCATAAATCCCTCGTGGTGAAAAGCAACAACGACAATTTAATACTACGATCCTTATTTGAAATTTGAGAATTTGTCAGGTCAAAGAATATGGTGAGTATAAAAGACAAACCAGCGCAAAATCAGTAGAGCAAGCTAACTCTTTTACACATCAGTCATCTGTTACTCCATTGACAGTTAGTGAGACATTTAAGCAGAAGGAACCATGTAGCAGGGACGGTAATAAGTCAGAAAAAATATCAGACAACATAATGGAATTCATTGGCCTTGATCGTCAGCCTCTTTCTGTGATGGAGGAGGAAGGTTCCGAAGACATATTACCTTCTTGAATTACTGGATGAAGGTGTGGAACATGGTGACAGAGAGACCAGCATCCAAACCGCAGTGCAAATTAACCTGGACAGCTCCTTGCTTTCTGGCAGGACAATAAAAGCTGTTTTCTTGCACTTGCAGGCGCAGCACGAGCCTCAGGAGCCTACGCCTGTGCGCCGTGCACAAGTGCAGATAGGAAGCCACTTTTCAGCAGATGAGATCGGCGATGATCAGCTTAAAAATCCTGATAAGAACATCCTGTTTCAATAGCCAGTGTTCCCTTTAAAACTGTCCTACAGACAAGATTTACATCATCATAAAGGCTGTTGTCTAAAGTTATGCACTGACAGTGTCCTGTTTAGCCTGCCTTTTTAATGTTTGAATGTTCTAAATTGTTTTAACAGGTTGTATTTCATCCTTTTTAATGTATATATATTTAATTTAGATGACCTTCAAGAAAAAGAAGATGAGTTAAATCCATTTTCCTACAAGCAATTCATCAGAAGCAAAGAGCAGCATGGAAGTAGTTCAGAGGCCTCAGATGAGAAATGTCATTTGACAAAAAAGGTACAGTTTTACCATTTCATTCAGCGTTTATTTTAGTATTTTTTTTTACACATACTAAAATGGAGAAAATGAGACCAAATTTGTCTTTTATCTCCATTCCAGTCTTCTCAGCACTATCATACATGTGTCATTGATATACATACATGATGACATTGACATTCATATAAACATTGGATCCTTTTCCTTCCAGTGTTTACTTTCACTAACATGTTTTGTGGTCATTTGTCTTAAGATAAAGTACCCAAAATAATTGAAGCATGAACATTTCTCTGCCATCAATAGGGCAGTGTATATGCTGTTCCTATCATTAATTGTTGTAGTCGCATGGTAGTGACTGGCTCATTAGATTTGGTCTTGGGGAAGAGTGAAATGATATGGGACCTGATTCAAGCATAACTCTTTCAATATTTCTATCAAACTTGGAGATTTTCATAATAGGTTACTTTTTAGCTTACCTTATGTTTTTGGCAGCATGTATTTATTAATAGCAAGATTGAAGGTCTTTGGAGTTTTGAATAAAAGAGGTTGGCACTATTCATTAACATTAACTAGAGCGTATGTAAATCAAAGCATTTATTTACACAATGGTAAGAAATAACATCCCCTAGAGCAGGGACATTGGTGGCATTTTGTTTACTGTGTACTTTCTCCTGCATGGTCTATCTGCTTTTGTAAATGTTGTAATGATGGAAGACTTAAGCATGAAAAAACCTAATTAATAAGGGGTGGGTGTTTATGCCCTACTACCGGTGCTGTGACCAAGATCTGCATACCTGGATGAGCTCTTCTGGATCACCTCCAGTGACCAAAACAGTTTGTCACTATGCTTCAGTATGACTTTTTTCATATATTCCAGCACTAAAGCTCCAAGAATTCCAAAATGATTTCTACCATATAATTGTTCACTAGCCGATTTAGAAAAGTATGCCTATTACACATAGACATTATTGTAGGTGAGCTTGTCACTAAATCACAAAAATGTGCAAGGCTATCGGAGCATGTCAGAATGACAATCTTGCCTAAATCAGGCCCCCAGTTCCAGTAGGTTTACAGCAAAGAGTGAAGAATGAGACAGAAAATCTTTTTGTAAAACCAGTGTTATATCATCTTTGCAGATGACTGGTGCGTGTCTACCGGAGCGGGACTACTCACTGACCGCTGAAAGCTTTGATCAAGATCTACAAGGACAATTCTTCATTGACAGCATCTCACAAGCACACACGGAGATCAATGAGCCAGAAGAGGAGTGGGTTGGGAGTTATCAACCACTTGCCATTGAAGAGGCACACAAGCTGGGTCTTTGTGGAACAATGGATTGGAATGCTTGCCCTGACCGTCATCCTTCTACAAACTCTAGGAATAATGAAGCTGATAAAGAGACTTTCATGACCGACGTACCGCACCAGACCTGTAAAAGCAATACTGAAATTGGAAATGGAAGCCAACTAAAGGTTTTTGCATTTTTGACATTTTATTAAGTTTTTGAATGTATTCTCTCTATGCATTGCATTTTGAAAGTTTTCAGACCCTTTTAAGTTTTCCACATTTTATGTTTCAAAATCATCTTTAAAAAAAATCAATGTCATTAGTCAATACTCAAAATACTCTAAAAAAAACAAAGCAAAAGCTGGTTTTGGGAGTGTTTTTGTTAATTTATTAAAAAAATAAAATAAATATTCCATTTGTATTATATTTAGGTATTCATAACCTTAGTTGTAACACCTGCAACTGAGCTCTGGTGCATCCTTCTTGTATCAATGGTTCTTGAGATGCTACTACAACTTGATTGGAGTCCATCTGTGCCTACTTTAATTTATTGGGCATATATATGAAAAGCCCACACCTTATATAACAGGTCTCACGGTTGATGGTGTATGTCAGAGTGAAACCCAAGCCACGAGGATGAGAATTGTCCGTAGACCCGTGAGGCAGGATTGTGTCGACACAGATCTGGGGAAGTATACAAGAACATTTCTGTTGCATTGACAGTGCCCAAGAGTCAGTAGCCTCAATCATTCTCAAACGGATGAGATCTGGGAACACCAGCAGCCTACCTAGGTCTGGCTGCCCAGCCAAACTGACCAAAGCCCTTCATCCACGATTTCTCAGACAGGGAATCAAGAACCCAATGGGCACTATGAATGTGAACTTCCTTGCTTTGTCATAGTAGAGTGTTCTGTATAGAATGATCAGAAATCAATGATAAATCAATTTCAAGGTGAATCTCAAACATAACAAAATGTGGAAAACATGAAAGGGTCTGAACTTTCTGGGTGCAGTGTACAAAATTATATCAATTACTTTCAACAGGATACTGATTTCTGCTTACTATTTTCCAGCTGAGAGAGGAGAATGCTCAGCTCAGGAAGCACGTTAAGGAGCTCTTGAAACAATCAGAGATTGATGACCAAAGGTAACTATCAAGGCCACATAGCAATGTGCTACTGTGATATAGATGATGAAATTGCATATTGTCATACTGTGGAAATAGAGGAAAGTAAAGCCTATTCAAAACCGATCATTTTCTGTGTATGCAGTTAATTTGAATCTTAAATTTGCCGCAAACTTGTATGGGTTGTTACACTGCTACCCAATTTGTAGGCCCCATTTTCCGTTAACCGGCATTACACAGAAAACAGAGGGCCATTGTGTCGCTACCTCTTTAGGGGTCCAAGCAAAAAAGCTGCTGCATCTCTATTGTATTTGTTATGATTCCTCTTATATTTACACATCATGACAAACCTGGAAAAGTAATGGGCCTGGAGAGGAATAAAGCCAAAATGTTTCCAAAGTGTCATGGAAATTTGTTTCATAATAATTCTGTTAAAATCAGAGAAAAATCTATATTGGTTAAACAATACTTGGTAACTGGGTACAACCTTAAAACTGCTCAGCTATAGTCTGCATTGCAATAATTTGTTTTCGAGTTTGAGAATTCCAGAAAAACATACAAACTTCTCAAACTTCTCAGTGGTTGTGATGAAGTACCATCAATACAGATGAGCAGTGGTGGACTTGGGCTGTTTGAAGGATCACTTTGTAAGTCCATGGGGATTTTAGCTACAGTGCATCAGGAAAGTATTCAAAGCCCTTCACTTTTTCAACATTTTGTTATGTTACAGCCTTATGCTAAATTAAATCCATTTTCCCCCCTCATCAATCTACTCAATACCCCATGATAAAGCAAAAACAGGATTAGTTTTTTTGGCAAATGTATTAAAAAATAAAGAACAAAAATATAACACGTACATAAGTATTCACAGCCTTTGCTCGATACTTTGTTGAAAAACCTTTGGCAGCAATTACAGCCTTCAGTCCGTTTGAGTATGATGGTACAAGCTTGGCACACCTATTTTTGGGCTGTTTCTCCCATTCTTCTTTGCAGGACCTCTCAAGCTCCATCAGGTTGTATGGGTAGCGTTGGTGCACAGCTATTTTGAGATTTATCCAGAGATGTTCAATCGGGTTCAAGTCTAGGCTCTGGCTGGGCCACTCACATAACATTCACAGAGTTGTCCCAAAGCCACTCCTTTGTTATCTTGGCTGTGTGCTTGGGGTCATTGTCCTGTTGGAAGATGAACCGTCGCCCCAGTCTGAGGTCCAGAGCGCATTGGAGCAGGTTATCATCAAGGATGTCTCCTAGTTCCTGCCGCTGAAAAACATCCCCACAGCATGATGCTGTGCAATTGTATTTTGCATGAAAATGTGAGTATGTAGGTGGTGGAGAGCGTCACTTACCAGCAGGTCAGTAGTGAGGAGAACTCTACTGGAACCAGAACGGAACTTTCATGATTATATCCCTCTCCTTCTGCTCCATGTCACCATGCTGAAAATGACAAACTTCAAGAATGAAACCCAATGAAGACAGACAAAACTTGTTAAGTTAGCGCAAGATATATCTTGTGTCCATAGCATGAACCAGACTACTGCTCATTAAACGGAGGTGCCTGGGATGAACATGGAGCTCATTTACTCTCCCCCTAACTGATACAGGACTCAATGCCACAAACAGACATGGCCTTGCCCAGTAGATAGGGGTTGGGGAGTTCAAATCACAATACATAATTCTAGTCGACATGCACTTCCAAAAAAGCTTTATCCAACTCACCAAGGCAGACGGTGAAGTCCCTTCCATGCAGCTTAGTAAGCCAGTCCACCTTTCGGTGTGTGTTCACAAAGATTAAGGTCTGAGTAATAGTCAGGGTCTCGTAGAAATCGCAGAGGGTGTCAAGCTTCCACTCCTGAAGTGAAAGATACATACTGATCTACACAAACGGCTGGCTGCTATATTTAAAAATGCCACTTTCAGCAAGCCAGTACCATTTTACAAATTTGACAGGTTATGTCTAAGCATGTTCCTATTGGCTGTAGCCAGAAGGGGTTGCCGTTTTCAGCCTTAGACAAATCTGATCATGCGCTCAGAGTCCTGCAGCGCCATATGCACCAGTAAGCAAAACGCCAACTGGAGACAGAACACTGCAGAGAACACTAAGTTCAGTTGACACGCATGCTATCATCATTAAACAGACCGCTCCTGCCTACTAGCCATGCAGTCTAAATACACCACAAATGCACCCAAACCTGGTGGTTCCAAACGTCTTCCATTTACAGATGATGGAGGCCACTGTGCTCATTGGGACCTTCAATGCTGCAGAAAATGTTCTGTACCCTTCCCCAGATCTGTGCCTCGATACAATCCTGTCTCAGAGGTCTACAGACAATTCCCCCGGACTTCATGGCTTGGTTTATGCTCTGGCTTGCACTGTCAACTGTGGGACCTTATATAGACAGGTGTGTGTCTTCCAAATCTTATCCAATCAACTGAATTTACCACAGGTGGACTCCAATCAAGTTGTAGAAAAATCTCAAGGACGATCAGTGGAAACTGGATGCACCTGAGCTTCATTTTGAGCGTCATGGCAAAGGCTGGTAATACTTATGTACATGTTACTTTCGTTTTTTATTTTTAATAGATTAGCAAAAATAAAAAATAAATACTTTTTTCACGTTATCATTATGGGGTATTGTGTGTAAATTTTGAGGGGAAAAAACGAATTGAATCCATTTTGGAATAAGGCTGTAACAACAAAATTTGGAAAAAGTGAAGTGCTGTGAATACTTTCCGGATGCACTGTATACAAGCATAGGAAGGATGGTAGGATTCAACAATAGTGCATAACTGGCTGGCGACAGCCACAGTACGCACCGCATGCTGTACCGGGGATCCGTAAAGGCCCACCTTTACAGTACAACATGCACTGTCTGTAGTTCACTCCTGCTAAATACAACAACATGGCTGACAAGAAATATGAAGAATGTTGAGACAGTTGACCGGTTTTGATGCATAATTCCTCACTATGGGATACACAAAAGAGGAATGTCTTTAGTCTCAATTTGCAGATGAAAAAGCATGTCTCGGATGGTAGCAGGAATGTTATTCCACAGGAGAGGGGGCTCGGTGTGGGGGGGCAATGCGATTGATCATACTAGAAAAACAGTGAGGAGTATGCTTAACTTATGGTTCCTTCGTCAGTGATGGTCAATTCTTGATGAATATCCCCCCCCCCCCAAATAATAAATAGCTTGTGTTTTGGTTCCAAAAATGGTATGGTAAATATGGTTTTCATTTTCATTCAAAAATTTCAAAGGCTTGTCTTTTGGGGTCTACTTCGTAGAATTCTGATTGCTCACACACACACTGCTTTTCTTATCCATTGGACTAGGGTCAACAGTGCTGTCAATACTGCTGTTTTACAGAATCAGACGCCTTACTGAGGAGTTGCAGAATAAGAAGGTCCAGGATGAACGGGAGGCGAAGGCTTTGGAGACCATGGTTCACTCTGTGGAGCAGAATCTTCAGTTAATGACTGTATGTATTGCATAGAAAGAATTGCACCCAAGTTCCTATATTCCCATATATTTATGGATTTTTCTTTGTCCTTGTGTTGATACAAAACATTGAACATATGTTCCTAACATGAGTTAAATTGTGCACAAGTGCACTTTTTCTGTCTGCCACTAGCACACTCCATTAAGTCCATGTGCTCTGTGGAGAACTCCATGGATTGGAATGTTTCTGTCTTTCTTTCTGTTATTCCTGATCTCCCCTTACAAGTGGATTTGGCCATTTGCATGAATCATATATCTAGATGCAAATGTCAAGTGTGTTGTTAGATATTGATTTGTAATATATTTAGTCTGTTTAGTATCAGTTATGCAGGGAACATCTAATGCAGGGTTTTCCAAAGTGTGGGGCAGGCCCTCTGGGGGTGGGGGGCAGAGTTACAGCGAGGTGGGCATGGTTTGAGGGTGGGGGGCAGAGTTACAGCGAGGTGGGCATGGTTTGAGGGTGGGGGGCAGAGTTTCAGCGAGGTGGACATGGGTTAAGGGTGTAAAAACATACGAGAAACCTAAATGACCAACCACAGCTTTGTATGGCAGTGCTCTTACAGCATAGCTAACCTATATGGTGATGGTTTATAGCCTACTTTGTACTTTCATAATATGGTCAGGGCCTATAGATTAGCCTATATAGAAAGGACAGCCAAATTACTAATACAGCACCTAAATGCACCTAAAATAAACATTGTATGGATTGATCACTTAGTGAGAGTTTTTTTAAATTTTGTATTACATGTTCAAATGTAGAAACCATGTCTAAGAAAAGCTATGCAACAGCTGATGGGTGTCTGTTTTATTTTTTTTAGAAGTTAAATTGCAGGTAATATGTGTCTTGGCACTTTCGGGGTGTGCACCGTTTCTTTTGTCATTGTCAAAGGGGGGTCTGCCATGAACACTTTGGGAATCTCTGATCTAATGTAAGGAAGTTATTTGTCGGTGTTGGAGCCTGAGTTTACAAAATCTTTCATTTTTTCAACTGAGATTAATAGAATAACATTTCTAGTAAATCTGTTTTCTGATTCTCAGAAACGAGCAACGAAGGCGGAAAGCACAGTGACAAAACTGAAACAGGAAATGCATCAACTACAGGTTTGAGAGTCTTATGCAATCCCATGTTTAAACATGTGTTAATCTCTCTTGTCTATTAGTACATCAATCCCAGGTTTAAACATGTGTTAATCTCTTGTATATTAGTGTACTCAATCCCAGGTTTAAATTTGTGTTAATCTCTTGTATATTAGTGTACTCAATCCAAGGTTTAAACATGTGTTTATCTCTTGTCTAGTAGTGTACTACACTTCTAATAGTAAAGTAACAGTTGTGACCAAAGGACCTGGTGCCAGATATTGATGGTCGGATTGGTTTTGCCAAATTTATCACCATGAATTTGGTAGAAAAGTCCATTTGGCATGTTACACCCTTCTACTGGAGTCAACACAAGTCTAAAAAAATCCAACCTTTAATTTAACTACATTTATTCTGAGAATTCATTGAAATGTATTTATATAGCGCCAATAACATTTGAAAAAGCAGAATATTAGCTTGTGAGGGGGTTGGGCATCTACTTCGGGGTGGCCAGATAGAGAAAGAAAGCGGGGGGGGGAGGCAAGAAGATGGATTCATACATATATCAGGTATACAGTGTCCTCATAAGGTTACTATTATACAAGCAGGACAAGCAGAGCAATGAAGCAGAAAAATATATCAATGATGGCATTTGCTTATACTACGGGTTAATAGGCTGGCACACAGTATGTATCATAAGCAGAGTCCCTTGCATATCAACTTGTCATTGTTGCACATTGCATATCGGGCAGACTAAAGGCAATCAAATACAAAAACAGTGACTGAATAAATGTCTCATGTGTGATGAACTGATTTACAGGATCAACTGGAAGGGTACAGGGGGAAAATGGCTGCCATGAATGCTATGAAACGCAATGCACAAGTAGCCTCAGAGTATCTCAGCAAAGCAACACGGGAGGCTGAAACTTCTATCAAGTATGTACTAAGCACTCACCATCTGGTATGAACAGATGAACTTTGTTTTGATCTATTGGGTATAATTGAGTCAAGCAAATCAGTCATTTCAGAACATCACTGTGCTTTAGCAGTAAGTGCTGGATTATTCAAGGGGTTTCCACAGTGTTGGTAACGAGTAACGGCTTATGTTCCTTTTACAATGTTGCTTAAAGCAGCAGTAAAGAGTTTAAGTTTAAAACTAGTGAGCTAACTACTTATACGGCATGCAGAAACCCGCTAAATGCCAACATCCCTGTTGTCATTGATCAAACCTTGATGTTATCCTAATAGGCATCTATTCACCCATCTTGGACATTTTCACCTTTTATTGTTTTATAACCTTCAATTCAATTTAATTTATATAGCGCCATAACAATATGATTGTCTCAAGGCACTTTACAGAGCCCAGAGCAAGCACAATGGCAGTAGGGGCAAACAAAAACTCTCTGTTAGTTTGGAAGGAACCTTAAGCATAACCACGGGCCATCTGCTTGAGGTCGGCCGGGTGGAGATAGGAAGGGGGGTGGATTCAATTGAATTTTAAAAACACTATAAAACGATAAAAGTCTAACTATATCGACCATGATGAATCAAGTAATCTAAATTTAATAAAAATATGAATCACAAATAATTGATTGTATAAATATTCTCTCTCTTCAAATCAGTATTTAGTAGATACACCTTAGGCACCAATTACCGCTCGGAGCCTGTGTGGATAGGTCTCTGTCAGCTTTGCAAATATTTTCCCCATTCTTCTTTGCAAAACTGCTCAAGCTTCGTCCAATTGCATGAGTATCATGAGTGAACAGCTCATGTTTAAGTCCAGCAACATCTGTAGATGTAAAAAATTATGTAATTTGCTTTGTGAGTGTTGCAGCATTCCTAAATTATAGATAGGTTAGCATGACTAAAAGCATTTCAAATGTTGGTATGTTTGAATACATTTCTGCATAATACATGCAATGTAATCATTTGAGCTGTCTGATGAGCAAAAAGTTGCCACCAATATGACCATTTCTCTCTCTCTCTTTCTTTTTCTCTTTAGGCAATTATTGACGGGAGCAGAAACATTATGTCTTGTAAATCAGATGCTCAACTCAATTGACAAGATAACTGAGAACATAGCTGAGACATGAATCTAGAAGAGTAATCATGGTCTCTGGGTAGCAGTGCTCTTCAATACAATTCAGAATGTGGTTGCTTTTATTTCACTGCATTTTAAAGCAATTTATGTATATATTTAATATTTTGGCATGCATGATTGAGGTATTACCTTTACAATCAGTGACACCCTCATTTCTGGACATATGTTCTCTTGACATGCACTTTGGTCCCTCCCACTATAACAAACCATAACAAGAGTATAATTCATCTTAATCAATACATCTAATTTATCGATAGTAAGATCCTGGTCTGCCTCCAGTCCTGTGTTGTTTTTGTTGTCTCTGCATTGTACACAATTGCGTTCCCTTCTGTTGATTTCATTTGATCCCAACCAGGCGCACCAGACATGATGTGGCAGTGGCACAAACACCACATCATTGGAATGCGCTGGTTTGAGCTGGTCACCAGCCAGTCTATCTCTTCAACCAGCTTGAAACCAACTAAGATAATAAAACCTCATAAATTGGTCTTAACAGTTTTTTGTTTTAATAGCAAGGGTCTGTCTTACCTTTGCTGTTCCCATTAGTATTAAATCTCTGAGCTTTCTGCATGTCTGTCCAACCAGATAGCAAAGAGACACTGGGACGGATCTGCCAAACGCACATCGGCCCAAAACTGGCCAGGATCCGCACAAGCGATCTGCATCAGATACAGGCCAGGACTGGTCCAGCTCCATTTCAGTATGGTCCTCCGTGTTCCAAATGCGGCACGGGTCCGCATACCAGATCTCTGTCTGTCCAGCTCTAAGGGGCTTCATCAACATTTAAAATAATGTACTATGCTAGCCAAGTAATAACGTTACATTTTCCAGATAGCTCAATTAGTAGGTTAATGTAGATAGCTACTACCAAACACATTGCAAAAAAATAAAACATCTCACAGAAATATTATTTTTTATTTTATAAAATAACCTGGCTGTGAAAGGAGACTCATTTCCATCATTAACCTGAAGAGGAATTCCACTGTTCTGATCGTTATTCAGTCATCGCCACTGCTGATCTGAAAGTTGAGGACAAAGTAAATTTCAGTGAAGTATTTATTCACGTTTGAAAATATCTAACAGTAAGAATTGATTCTTGTCAGATTAACCTGTTCAAGGTAATCCAAAAAAGAAAAGGTCCTGGTATTAAAGGCACCCAGTGCAACTTTATGTAAACATTCAATGAAAAATAAACATTCAATTTCTATTCTTTTTTACACGTAGTAAGTTTCAATAACTCCATACCATTACATATCGACATTCAAGGAGCAAAGATGAGACGTCGTTGTGTGGTTAGAACTGATAGAAAATCGTAAACAACAACAATCGCTGGTGGGGAGAAGCCATTTTTCCATTGACTGGAAGCCTGGTTTATTTATTGTAGGTTACAAAAAATAAAGAAAATGGCGGCGATTGTTGTTGTTATCGATTTTCTATTAGTTCTCACCACACAACGACGTCTCATCTTTGCTGCTTGAATGTCGGTATGTAATGGTATGGAGTTATTGAAACTTACTACGTGCAAAAAAGACTAGAAATTGAATGTTTATTTTTAAGCCTCGAAAGTTGCACTGGGTGCCTTTAACGAAACATTAATTACAGTGCATGAAATACCCTGTATTGTTATTCCTAGGCTTCTTCTTCTTCTTCTTCTTCTTCTTATTCTTGTTACCTTTTTCTGCGATTAATTCAGCCCGAGCCGCTTAACGTAGAAACTTCATTCAAAGTTTGTCGCGTAGGTCTTGTAAAGGACACTTATGCTATGTATTTTTCACTTTTCTAAACTTTATACTTTTTAAGATATTAAATAAAAACGAATATCAATTTTCCCATTGACTTACATTGGGCCATTATGACATCATAATAGGGTCTTTAAACTGGCTTGCACCTGTGCTTCACTGACACCTGCGCCAAATCCAAGGAACTTCTTCTCTCTGTCCCTCTCAATTTAACTATAACTAGGAACATTAAGACACCTTCCATTCTCTACATTTTTTTCTCTCCATCTTTCTCTCTATCCCTCTCAGTCTACTTTCTCTCACACTCAATCTCTCTTCTTCACTCCATTTTTATCTCCTTTTTTCAATATTTTCACTCTCTTTTTCTCTATCACTCTTGTTCACTCTTCTTCCACTCTTCTTTCCTTTCTTCTTTCCTTCTTCCACTCTTCTTTCCTTCTTTCACTTTTCTTTCCTTTCTTCACTCTCCTTTCTTCTTTCCTTCTTTCACTCTTCTTTCCTTTCTTCTTTCCTTCTTCAACTATTATTTCCTTCTTTCACTCTTCTTTCCTTTCTTCACTCTTCTTTCTTTTCTCCTTCCACTCTTCTTTCCTTTCTTCACTCTTCTTTCTTTTCTTCTTTCCTTCTTTCACTCTTCTTTCCTTTCTTCTTTCCTTCTTCAACTATTATTTCCTTCTTTCACTCTTCTTTCCTTTCTTCACTCTTCTTTCTTTTCTTCTTCCACTCTTCTTTCCTTTCTTCTTTCCTTCTTCCACTCTTCTTTCCTTCTTTCACTTTTCTTTCCTTTCTTCACTCTCCTTTCTTCTTTCCTTCTTTCACTCTTCTTTCCTTTCTTCTTTCCTTCTTCAACTATTATTTCCTTCTTTCACTCTTCTTTCCTTTCTTCACTCTTCTTTCTTTTCTTCTTTCACTCTTCTTTCCTTCTTCCTCTCTTCTCTCCTTTCTTCACTCTTCTTTCCTTTCTTCTTTCCTTCTTCCACTCTTCTTTCCTTTCTTCTTTCCTTCTTTCACTCTTCTTTCTTTTCTTCTTCCTTTCCTAACTTTTGCATTTCATGCACTGGTATTTCCTTCAGGAAATGCATTTTCTAGTTAATATTGCATTGTGGTTCATGAAATCAATAAAGGTGTATCTAAAAGTATGGAAGCCATTCCACTGACTTTTCGAAGTGTAGCGAGATATACAGTTAGTGGAAAAGCTTCCATACCTTGGACCTTTACTTTTTCGTTTAGTAAACGGTGTCGACTGCCTTATAAATACTATATAAAGGATCATCCCATTTATTTTGCTCAGCGTTAGGAACAAAACCACCAGGGGGCGACTCTATTCACGGCCCTCCCTATACTATTTGCCATCTCGCACACCACTGACAATGTTTGGACTTTTATTTTGACAAAATGACGAATGGTCATACTGAAATTTCCGGTTGGTTCCACTCATGGCTGTCAGCTACGTCCTGCTCACGTCGGCACAACTATACACTAGCTGTGGACAGATAAGTAGGTAGTCTATCGAATGAAGAAAAGATGTACATTTGATGAATTGGGTCTTGCCGGTCAAACAACTTAGGATAGCTAAGTGAACATTAGCTACTCATCTGTGTTTAGCTACGTGCTCAGGTAAGTTAATGTAATGCTAATGGTGAAACTTGCATTAACCAGATTTAACTTGCCAGTAACTTTAGTCAGTAGAAACAATAGCATATGTGCTTGAATTGAATTGTGCTTGAAAGTTATTGACCCTTGTTTAAACAGCTGAGGTTATGGTCTAACTGGTGTGCAACTTCACCTGCTTCTCAAAATTGGAAATATTTAAATTGGAGGCGAGGTGAAGCCAGATCTCACGTTAACGTTAATTAATGTAAACCTAAAGGTTCATTGTTGCTGTGTGAATTATTTGTTCCTTTTCGTCCCTCACAGCATTAGTGTTAAGGTAATATGGAGCCAAATGTTTTAACTGCTCAACGGGATGAAAAGAAGAATGTACTTGAGGTGGTTAACAGCAGCCTTGCGGAGTCCTATAACGTTAATCATAATGGTGAGTCGGGAGATCACCTGTGGTCTCATGGGATGCTGTGTGGTAGAAGGATTTTAACACCGTTGAAGTTTAAATTTGCTTTGAGCATAGATATTGTGGTATTTTTATTTGACAGTTTTTTCATTTTTACAAAGTATTTTCTGGAATATGTGCATTTGAACCCTCAACCCTAGATTTCGAAAGCATACAGGCGGGGGAAAAAACATTCTTTTAGACCCCTCCAAAGCCATTCCTCCAAAACACATGAACGTGCACTGTTTGACTACTGCTGGAGTGCGAGTCTATGAGAGAGCTTGCGGGATGAGTGCAAAGAATTGTTGTAATTGCTAATGTATTCAACTGGAACTGCTTCATATCTCATATCTCAACTACAAAAGCTCAAATAAGCTCACCTAATCACCTAATTTGCAAAACGTCGTGGTCAAAGCCAGTATAGACTAATATAAGATAAAATACCCACAGATGACACTTGCTCACAATGCAGAAACCGGCAAACATATACACAGTAGGGATGTGCATCTTCATCCAGGGCAGTAGCCAGGATTTTTTAAATACCGAGGTCAAGGGTTTCCCCTATATTTTTTTGTAACGACTCTTTGCCGTCACTGCTCCACATCTGTGGAACCAGCTCCCCCTGGACATTAGACCCACCCACTCCATGTCTGCCTTCAAATCTAGACTAAAAACTCACCTCTACTCCCTGGCCTTCCTTGCCCCTTGACCTTTTACCTCCTGTTCATGTCTATGTGGTGTGCCCTGATAATGAATGTTCCCCTTTTTGTATTGTTGTATTATATTCACTTTTTTTAAATTATTATTATTATTTTAATTTTACACCGCACAGCACTTTGGTCAGTGTATGCTGTGTGTAAATGTGCTCTATAAATGAAACCTACTTACTTACTAACTCCACTCTGAGTTAGTAACCTAGCAACAATAGGGGGTCTGGGTGCATGCACCCCCTGAAGAAAAATAACCCTTTAAATTGTGACTTCTGGTGAGAATAGAACAATATAGCAATGGAGTACATTGCACCAATAATTTTTCCTCATCAGAGTAGTGACTCTGGCCTTTATATGTAGCTGGGTCATGGGCTGATAATGAGCTTGCTGACTCTGTATGCATTTCACTGGTTCCTTCTCCTGCTCTTTCTCTCTCCTCTCCTCCTGTATCAACCTCTTCATCTCTCTCTCCTGTCTCATCCTCTGTTGGATTTTTAAAATGAAAGGTCTAAGTACTATACTACTGAGTCATAATTAGGCTACTATAATTTGACCTAATATGTTAATGCCATATTTAGATAGTGACATTACTACTTGTCCATCCAAACAATATTATTGATGGATAATTACAGATAAAGATAAAACGAATATAAATTTCTCCCATTGACTTACATTGGGCCATTATGACATCATAATAGGGTCTTTAAACTGGCTTGCACCTGTGCTTTACTGACACCTGTGCCAAATCCAAAGAACGTCTTCTCTCTCTGTCCCTCTCAAGTTAACTGTAACTAGGAACATTAAGACACCATCCATTCTCTATTTTTTTTCTCTACAACTCTCCATCTTTCTCTCTCAGTCAACTTTCTCTCACACTCAATCTCTCTTCTTCACTCCATTTTTATCTCCTTTTTTCAATATTTTCACTCTCTCTTTATCTCTTCAAACAGAGCCACTCTTGTTC
Organism: Sprattus sprattus; assembly: GCF_963457725.1. Taxonomy (NCBI): domain Eukaryota; kingdom Metazoa; phylum Chordata; class Actinopteri; order Clupeiformes; family Clupeidae; genus Sprattus; species Sprattus sprattus. The sequence continues at coordinate 37,534,903 of NC_137924.1, forward strand.
ACTCTTCTTTCCTTCTTCCACTCTTCTTTCCTTTCTTATTTTCTTCTTCCATTTTTCTTTCCTTCTTCCACTCTTCTTGCCTTTCTTTTTTCCTTCATCCACTTTTCTTTCCTTCTTCCACTTTTCTTTCCTTTCTTCACTCTTCTTTCCTTCTTACACTCTTCTTTCCTTTCTTCTTCCCTTCTTTCACTCTTCTTTCTTTTCTTATTTCCTTCTTACACTCTTCTTTCCTTCCTTCACTCTTCTTTCCTTTCTTCTTTCATTATTTCACTCTTCTTTCTTTTCTTCTTTCCTTCTTCCACTCTTCTTTCCTTTCTTCTTTCCTTCTTTCACTCTTCTTTCCTTTCTTCTTTCCTTCTTCCACTCTTCTCTCCTTTCTTCACTCTTCTTTCCTTTTGTCTTTCCTTCTTCCACTCTTCTTTCCTTTCTTCTTTCCTTCTTTCACTCTTCTTTCTTTTCTTCTTCCTTTCTTTCATTTCATGCACTGGTATTTCCTTCAGGAAATGCATTTTCTAGTTCATACTGCGACTGCCAATTTTTACCTTTCCTCTGCTTGCCTGGTCATCATCCTCTGTCTTTCTTGCAAACTATAACTTTGACTGATTCAGCCTCTTGCCACCACGTTGCATCTTTGCTGTTCTATTCTCGTTACGTGTTATATCTTCGGAAAATAAACGGAAAATACTTAGAACCTATACAAAACAGAACAAGTTATCATGACATCGAGAACCAGAGCAAGTAGTCTACAGATTACAGCAGTATTGCCGTACATTTGGCTAACAAGCGTTACTGTTAGGCCTACAATACGGAATTATGAAAGAATAATTTTCATATTATCTCGCGAACGTAACCTATATTACAACTAACACTAGTTCGTAGATATTCATCTTAGGTGACTTACATGTGGTGTATAACAGTATGATAAGTAATTATATTCGTGTCCATGACAACAGTTACCTACTGCTGGCCTAAGCAGAGGCAGAACATGATCAGTTGGGCTTTATGGTTTTCCTGCTTTATGTTAACATTTTTACTTGCTGAAGTATAAGGGGGAAAATTAAAATGAAACGAAACTTAAGGAAAAAATTACCGAGGACATGACCTCGGTGTCGTCAATGGTGGCTACGGCCCTGTCTTCATCACTGCCAACAATCCGATACATTAAAGATACATAAAAGCAGCTATAATGCGATACGATACGATTCACCCCTATTGCGATGCAGTGCGATTTGCCACACAGCGATTCAACAAGATGCGATGCAAAATAATATAATTCTATGCAATTTAATATGGTACATAACGATTCATTTATTTGTCATACAACAAATCATCAACAAGGTAACATGTATGTGTGTAAGTGTTCTCTGAATGGAACATGTTTTTAAACTATACCTGGCAGTCACAACACAGTTGCTTCATCCTAAACATGTGGATCAACTGCCTCACACACTAAATTTAACTAATTTGTCCTATTATAAGGTTTTTCTTTAGGAATATGAGTTGATCCACATGATCAGGATGACGCAAACTACGCTGTGCTGTAACCAGTGGCGGTGCGTCAATACAAGGCGCTGGGGCGCCGCCCACCCTACAATTTTTTGAGATGAAAAAAAAAAAAATTAAATGTCAAAAAACATTATACATCAAATAATTTAATAAGAAATGTACCGTTTTAAAGCGTTAAATGTGTGCCGGAGACCGTAAGCCCCTGTCAAAAAACACTTAAATGTGACCAAATATAATATATTGCCATTCGTTATCATTGAGAGAGAAGCCACTCCTCCCTGTGGGCGCCGGCCAAGTGGAAGTCTATGGGAGCCAAAAAAAGGGGCAGGAACATTTGAGCAAGGACAGCTTCTCATTGGCAGATGACAGTTCGAGCCCGGGGCGCACATCACTTGCGCCCACAGCCAATGACAGGGCTTCTTATATATCATCCTGACAGGACTGTCCAATCAGAGACCTTTTGTTATTCCCTCACATCTCTTTTCATTTAAATATCACATATCTACTGGAGCACCATAGCTAGGCTAGCAGAGAATTGGAATCTGAGAGTATGGCGACTGAAAACTCCTTAGTATCTATTCGTGGAACACCTTTTAAACGACGATCAGATGTCGATAAGAAGAGACTAAAAGACATGGGACCAGAATGTATGGATTTAAGCACTGACCGCGGGAGGACGTACCTCGACCGGAGCTGGGCTGTTCAGTGAGTAATGCTTGTAGCGAAGCTACTAGCTGAACTAGTAGCTTGGTTGGCAGTAACGTTGATATTTACAAAACCAAGTAACTTTTCAGTAGCTAAGCTCTTTTATTGATCAAGTAGCGCAGTAGTGTCCTCGAAAGAATGTATCCTGGACCTTTCTAATGTTCATACATTCCCTGTATCCATCAAACAGACAAATTAAGCAGTACGTCACTTTAGTGGAGACTAGTGAAAAGCTAGGTATCGTAATTTCAAGTACAACAGACGCTGCTCATACATTTAGAATTAATTAATTTTAAATGGGTAGTTTGCATGCACATTCTAGACAACCGGATAACTAGAATGCTGTGGATATTCAGATACAGCTAGAGATGATGAAAGTTAAAATAAAATAAAGTAGAAATAAAGGAAGTCCGTGCTGTCTGCTCAGGGAGTCGAATTGGGAAAATGCCAAAGAAAAGTTCCTGTCAACATAATCCAACACAAACATACGAACACACGTACAGGTGATTGAATTTAATTTACCGTTTTTATCTGACTGACAGTTGTGTTGATCACTACAATTGCATTGACTTGGCATGCAGTTTGTTTAACTGAAAGTAGCTACTAAGTTATCAAACTAGTTTTGACAGGTTTTTGTAACTTAGCTTGCTACTTCTTTATGAGGTGTAGCTTCTTTGTAGTGAAGCTGAATGTATTGTAGAGTAGCTGATAGCTTCGCTCACTACAAATATCAAGAAGCTTGTCCATCACTGCAAATATTCTACTCAAAACCTGTTTTCTTCTCACTGTGGAGAGCTATTTAAACCGCGCCGCCAAACTGCGCCCCCCCTCAAAAAAATGTCACCAGCCGCCACTGGCTGTAACTATGTCACCAGTTGTGCTGAACACTCTTTCAGAGGGTACACTTGTTGCTGGGATGGATAGGTGGCTCTTTGCCAAGGCTGAAAGCATTGTTTTATAACTTTTGGCACATTTCCTATCAGAACAAACCTCTATTTTCCTCTTTGAGTGGGCTTCTGTCAACTTCTGTTTCATCTGCCTGGCCATCATTCAGTGTGCCACTGTCACTTGCCTGACAAAAATCAGTATAATGGAGACTAGCTGCTAGATTTCCATTTCCTATTTAAGGAAGACAGGTAAATTCAAGTAACAAATAGAGAGCTTAGCTACGTTATATGGAGTATATTCTTACCTCTTCCTCCATCATCACCGCCTCTGCTATTATCTTAATCAATATCATGTCTTTGGTGCTTCCAAGAAAGCCAGGTCTTTGAAACGTGGATGAAGCGCCAGTGTTGTGTCTGAACGCGTTCATTAAAAGAAAGTGCATGAACTCGTTCATAATTTTGTTGAACGTGAACTGAACGTACTGTATTACTGCCTGATGGCCGATACTGTGAACATGTTCAATCTGGTGTCTGTGAATGGCAAGTTCACTCTTTTTAATTTCGTTCAATAAGGTGCCAGATTTCTAGAGACTTCCAGGTGAAAATAAACCATTATCAGTCCTTTATCCGCACGGTCTTTGCCTGTGAGAGCGCCAAAGTTGCGTAGAGGCCAAGAGCGGTATTGCAGACAGATAGAGATTTTAGAAAAAGTGTAGACTTCACGAGAATCGGCCATTGAGAGCAGTGGAGATGAGAGCGCGCTTACAGTAAGAAACAGTTAGAGAGGAGGAATCTATCTAAATATGATGATTGGACTTATATTAGGATTATACCGATGCAAACATTTTAGAAACGGTGCATCGGGATTCATCCCACATTGTATCCGGTGCACTCTTTTTTGATCCGGGCCATCGCATCGTGAGCTTTTATGCCGGTGCTTCGATGCGAACCGGTGAATCTTCCCATCCCTAATACACAGATAGATAAGTGGGTTGTCAATTTGAACAACTCCCTAACCGGTAACTTATTAATAATGAGTGTACCCTTTTTAGCTGGCTGTACCCAAAGTCCTGGCTGCTACGGGTATTTCCTACAGCCATTTCTTTCCAAATAACATGTTTTAAATGTGTAAATGGCAGATAGTGTATGTACTATTGAAAGATTGTGGAGCTGGGTGGAAAGGTCATCACATCACATGGGTGAACAGTGAAACACTTAGTTGTGGTTGCATGATGGCATGACTCTTACCCTGATATTCTACTTCACTGTATGTGGGTGGGGAAAACAATGTGTGTGTGACAGCACCTCGTACTCCTTCTCAAGCGACATTACAACCTTAAAACATACCGGTATTTCATTTAGCAATGGGTATAGAAACTGACAATTTGTTATTGCTGCATAAAAGGGGGTGGTGAGAAAGTTTAGGTGCACTTACACAATATGACTGAGAAGGCTTCCATAGGTGACAAACCTAAAACTATTTTGTAGCCTATATGAAGTTGATTTGATAATCTACTGTAGTCTACTGTAACACGTGTGCACTTTAGCACTCTGAAGAATCATTTTATGATTTAGTACAGTACATTTATTACATCTTGGTCCTTAAACATTTGTCTTTAACAAGCGCTAGCTATCTGACAGCTTAGCAGAATTCTGATAAAGCTTGGTGGTGGTGGTGCTAGCTAGCTAACACAGCTGAAGTGGTCTCTTGCAAACCATATTCAAAGTTGAAATAAGGTTAATAATGTCAGTGTTTTATCTGTGATTGGTGGATCTGGTGATTGATTTGGCATTTTTTTTATTTTTTTTTGCAGATGTTGTGAACAGTGTTACTGAATCACTCGACTTAATAACAAAGAGGGATAAGATTCAACAACAAATTTCAGCCCTTGAAAGTTATTTTGATGCAGAAGGGCATTCAGACATGTCACCGTGCAGTTCCACAGGTGAGTTTTAAAAGGTGCCAATGCTGTTGTCTGTGAATGGAATACCGTTGACCAGAAGGTTTCTTGCATCCATTGAATTCAAACAGTAAACCCAATTTTGTGTTTTCTGTTATCTGGCAGATGCTGACTCGGATGATGATGATGAAGATGAAGGTGGTGATGACGTGTTGGATGTAAGATCAGAATACATTTTTAGGCCTACCCTGAGTTTGATGCTGAAAGGCAGAGGTTACAATGTAGTCATTCCGTGCACACAGAAACTCCCTATTGGCCATGTCGAAATTGCCCAGACCTCTTCCGGTAATAACTGTTAATGTGTAAATAAGACATGTTACTGTTTCCCATTCTTCAGAATAGTAATTTTGTAAATTTGTTTCCGATTTTCTTTGAACATAAAAAATCAGCTGGCTTTTCTTCATACTGTAAATGTATTTTAAATGTTCATTCGGCTTTAGCTGCTTTGCAAAAAACGCTTAGGTCCTGCACCTAATCCTTTCTATGACAGAGAAAATTCTGTTATGAATAACTAGTGCTGTCAGTTTAACGCGTTATTAACGGCGTTAACGCGAACCCATTTTAACACCGTCAATTTTTTTACCGCTCGCAAACTGTGTAGTAAGCTAACGTTACGGTTTGAGTGAATGGTGAGCACGATACGGCGAAATGCATGATAAAAAGCTTCTGAATAGAACGTTTACCTTTTAAAAGTTGTGTTGTACAAAAGAGCGTGCTTCACTGTTGTCTGAAAATGTCAAGGCAGCTGGCTGAAAGCACAGAAGTAGTAGGCTTACCTTTTATTGGTAACCTAACTGTTACGGTTCATTGTTTTTGAAATAAGAGGCCTGACTTCTATATTCACAGCAAACTTGAAAAAAAGAAAATATTAAGCCATGGTTTAACTGCACTATAGGCTGAGTCCTTGTTTATCTGAAATGTGCACTTTTTATAATTTTATTTTGTACCACCCTGTTTGGCAATGTTGTTTTTCAATCAAATAAAACATTGCATAAAGCAAGCCAATCTACTTTTCCATGATAAGAGCATTTAAATAAAATAAAAATGATGGAAAAAAATAATTGAAGGGACATTTGGAATAGATACAAATTTGCGATTAATCGCGATTTAAATACTTTAATCTTTTGACAGCACTATGAATAACATAATGCAGGCTAGCGTCTGACAGAGCACGGAATAGCAGAAAAGTGTAGTATGGAACCACTTTCCAGACCAACGACGGAACTGGGAGTGGGCGATGGTTTCTGCATTTTTGTCTTTCTGTGCTTTGCTGAAATACAATATTTTTTTAAAGGACCCTATCTTGGTAAACTTGATTAATCTGTATCCTGTATCTTAATAACTCAGCTTTAGTCCCTGTTATTTTAATGCTATATTGTTATATTTTAGGGTAGGCTGATCTAGGGTAATTTCTTTTGGATGTATACAAACTGTTATGTTGAATTACTTTTTATTAACTAGTTCCTTATAGGAATGGTGTCGCTCAGGATATTGGCATGGTCGTTTTTTAGATTTGTTCATATTCCACAGACGCAATCTGTTACTAGTTCTGGAGAATAACTCTGAGGCTACAGTGCTGCCACGGGGCTTACCAGCATGTTGGACTACTGGCTACAGAATACTCTTAATTTGCTTGTTACTATCTTCCCCTTAAATACCCAGTTAATTTGGTCCTACATTTGGTATAATAATAAACACATGGAATTTGAAAATGTGAAGATTGAACGTAATGCGTAACCAAATGCTGTAACGTACCGGCTCAAGGCACGAACACAAAGGGGAGGCCACGCAGAATTTATATAATAATATTGGTATTAGTTATTTATTAAAGGTTTACAAATATATAAGTAAAAACAAAACGTGTGGTGAATGTCAGTGTTGTGAAATAGAAACAAAAGATGTAATGTAAAGTCAGTACAAGGTTAAAGCAAAACAAACGACGCCGACGTCAATCCACAATCCAATCCAATACAACAAACTCCACAATCCAATCTCTATCCAATACGCAAATGCAGGTAACCCAAAAGCTCTCGACTGCCGGCTGATCAGGTCTTTTGTAGCCCATTCAATCAGCTACACCTGTCTCCCATCACCTTCAACACCTGTCTCCAATCACCTGTAACAGAGAAGACAGAACAGGAATGCACATAATACAGGGCGTGGCCTAGACCCGCCAGGGTCGTAAAAATGCGTAATGCAGAACACAAGTACTGTGTGGCACTTGATGGAACAATCTGCATTTTCCATGGCAACACAATTTTAAAAAAAATATTAAGGCCTCCCTTGCACTACAAAGTAGGAGTTTTCCCTTAATCTTATTTGAAAAAAAGGAGATGGTATTTATTTTAATGGAAACTCCTCTATTTTTGAAAAAATTTGCTTCCGCATTAGGTTCATCAATCTTCACATAGGCTACAGCATATTCTCCTTTCGCCTGCATTCACTGAACTGTGAATTCTCTAAGGTGTCCGTTTGGGACCCATATACATACGCTACACCCCTATTACATAGGTTTGCAAATATCAAAAGTTAAGTGACATTTCTAAAGAAGATGAACAATGTATAGATTAAATTTAAACAAGCTATGGTTAAAGTGCTTATCTAATTAACACTCTGCTCTTGTCTTCAGAATGAAAGAGGCCTTGATGCCAAGCATGAGAAAATTCAGAGAGAGATAAAACAATTGGAGGAATCACTTGGCCTGGGTGCTGAGGATATTCAATCTGGTAAATTTCTCTTTTTCCCTATTTTTTATGTGAATACTGTCTGTTTAAATGTTTTACTTCGTTTCACTGCTTAGAGAACATCTGATCTTTCATTTATAAAATAGTTTGTACCCTTTACATAACAATTGCATGCAAATGATCTGTCTTTATGTATCAACAGATAATGTGGGCAGCACCGAAATGGCTCTTGGAAGTATTTGTACTGTAAGGCAGTTTTTTTCTCCATTGTTAACACGCATAAAACCAAATGTGTAAATCTTTGCATTAGGGCTGGGCAACGATTACAATTTTTAATCGCGATTAATCGCATGATTTCCATGATTAATCACGATTAATAGCATTTGTACGCGAAATCCGATAATGAATTAAAAAGTAGTGTACAGTGCACTTTTATTTTAAATGTTCTGCCATATGAACGAAAGTGCCATAACATGTGTTGTGCAAACACTTTTAACATCAGTAGGTAAATAAAATATTCAGTGTAAATCTCAACTTAAACAATGTTATCAAAGCAAATACTAAATTAAAATTAATGTTATCCTGTTCGTTATGAAAAAGAAAAAAAACTGGCCACAAAATCCTGAGCCACAATCATATCATTAAAACAGGCAATTTATTAGGTGACAGCAGAAACATTTTACTTTCATCAGGGAGCAGCATAACCAGTGTATATTCAGTACCAAATGTCCCTGTTAGAGTGAGAAACCAGAAGACACTTTCAGTGCAGTTTTTATATAGTAGCTGTTACTACTACAGAAATATTACTTGTTTAAACGATTCAAATTATTGTATTATATTAGTAATATTCCTATTATAAAAGTATACATATATCTCATGTTGCCATTCTGTATGCTAAACAGAATAGTAAATTGATTATATGTTGATTTAACACAAATTACATAAATACCTTGTGCATGTGTGTATTTATTGCACCTATCTGTTCTGTTTAATGTTATTTTCATATGAAAACCCATAGTTATAATTATAGTGCAGTGTTATAACTACATCTCTGACGTTTATAACAAACCAAACCGTTTAAAAAAACGGTTGAAAATTGAGCAAGCTATGGTTATTTAAAAAGTACATGTACGCTACCAACTCAATATTATGGGTGAGCGAGCTGACTGTGACAAGTTGGCGGACGTTCGACTCTGATGGCCGGCAACGCAACGAGACATATATCTATGGTTTATCCGTTTCCGGTTTCGCTACAGACTTTTATAAAATAAAAGCCTTTGAGCAAAATAGTAAAACCCGCGTTAACACGCAATAAAATAATTGTCGGCGTTAAATAATTGATGAATTAACGCGAGATTAACGTGTTAACTTGCCCAGCCCTACTTTGCATACAACTTAGTGTAGGACCGTGTGTTGAAATATGAGCATGATTCAAATTAGTGAATCATGAAAGTGTTTTACATTGACTATCGTTACATGAGTTGAGACTCACCAAAAATTTGCACGTAAACCTTCAAGGTAAGGCTATATATGCACTGGACTGGCTTATAAGGGAGCGATGCACACCCCTACTCTGTACAGTAGTTACCTACACAGTACTTCAGTGTAATGCTGTGTACAGGAACGTGTCATACACAGGGATGCAAATTAGCACCTGCCAAATGTTGGTATATATCAATTAGTGACCGGTATATTTGTTTGACCTACAAGGCCCTGTGGCAGGTGAAAGTGTATACAATGTGTAAAACTCATACTTTGACCAAGAGTTAGCAAATTACAAAGGCTACCAATCTAGGTAACAAGCAACCTTTTAGATACATTTTAATAATCTGATTAATCAAAAACAATGGGCCTCATTCTCGAACATTTTCATTTTTTTCTGAAATGTTTTCTTACGGACTTCGGAAGACCGACGTAAGAAAAGATCTCCGCCTGATTCATGAACGCCTGAAAATTTGTTCTGACGCAGCCAAAGTGTTCTTGGCCAATCTCCCCCGAATGAGGTTTCTTAAATTGAACGCACGTTATCGTTCACCTGGATTTGCATACATAGACGCCCCAACAGCTCCTTATAAGGGCATGCAACCGTAGTGACGTGTGCTGTCAGAAACAACCGAATCCACATGAAAGCAACTCGTAGGGTGAAGTTAGATCTGCGTTTTCTCGACCGGCTTGCTTTCAGCTTTGACATGACTCGCTTTTGAGTTGCTTTCGCGTGGATTTGGTAGATTCCGACAGCACACGTCACTACGGTCTACAAATCTACATGTAGAACAAAATATGGCAACTCTCATTTTGACGGGTTCTCACGTCGTTCCTTCATAATGTGCTGTGTATGCTTTTTATAGTCATTTGTCTAGTTTTTTGAGACAAAAAGGACAACAAAAAATGGCAAACAGAACTGCCCTGAAAAAAGTGACTGACACACACACACACACTTTTTTTTTCTTCCCTCAAACCAGGGTCCTATGCCTGATAGGTCCACAGTTAGTTGCTCCTTTGAATACTGTCAAACTGTTGTTCAGTGGAAATGTGGCTATTAGAAGTGAGAAGAAATACAAGACAAACACTAACTGCTTTTTTTCTCCTTTTTTAATTAAAGAGTGATGAATACAGTGATGAGGAAGATCTGGAAATACCTCTGGATACAGAAACTTGCTTGGAAATGAACCTGGTATATCAGGAAGTGGTGAAAGAGAAGTTGTCAGAACTTGAACAACTTTTGAAGGGTAACCGACAACAACAGGTGAAGAAATGATTGTGAGATTTATCACAGTAGAAAGAATTAAGATTATTTTGGGGTTTTTGCCTTTTTTGTTTAGATAGAACTATGAAGAGAGACAGGACATGAGTGGGGTCTTTTCTTAAAATTCTTTAACAAGGGTATGAGGTCTGCACATCATATTGTCATTTTGAGAATTGTATCCTCTCAAAGTTGCAGAAACCAGCCATTTCACCTCTGTAACCCCCTTTGGTGTGTTATAAATGTGAGAGTGTTATGGGGGCTGGTAACTCTCCAAAGTCTTCTAAGTATTTGTTTGTCTGAAAATAATGTACATTTCTTAACTGTAATATGTGTGCCTGGTAACTGTTATTTGTTTCTACAGAGAGAGATGGAGTCTCAGATACATGGCTCTGCTACTCCAGATCCAGCCCTACCATCTTCAAGGTTGTTTATTGGAAACTTTATGAAACCCTACTTTAAGGACAAGGACACTGCTCTGGTAAGTGTTCACGTCTGATGATCCAGTATCACTTGCTTTTTTATTGTCTTTACGGCAGAAGCAGTTGAAAAATATAAAATATTATCTTGTGAGAATTAAGGAATCGTGGGTAAGAAGATAAGGCTAAGGGGGGGTGAGTATCATCGGCGTAACAGTGAAACTGGGGGCCATGGTTGCCATCTGTCCAAGTAGGAACATGTGGAGGATGAAGAGAAGGGGACCAAGCACTGAACCCTGCCATGAGTGACAGGAACTATGGTCGATTTGCAGTTGTTGATTGAAATGAATTAATGTCTGTTGGTGAGGTTGGACTGGGACCAGGAGAGGGCAGTGTCAGTTATACCAAGGGTGGATTTGAGGAGTGTGATGAGGGTGGAATAGTTAATGGTATCAAAGGCAGCGCTGAGGTCAAGAAGGATGAGGATGCTTATGCAACCAGAGTCTAATGATAACTGTAGATTATTTGTGACTTTGATCAGAGCAGTCTCAGTGCTGTGTTTTGAGCGGAAACCAGCCTTAAAAGGCTCATAGAGGTCATTGGAATTGAGGTGGGATTTTATCTGAGTGGCAACAACTCTCTCCAGTACTTTTGACAGGAAGGGCAGGTTGGAGATTGGCCTGTAGTTATTGGGGGAGTAAGGGTTAAGTCCAGGTTTTTTGTAGTATGGGGGTACCTGCTGCAAGCTTTAAGGTGGAGGGGACATAGCCAGAAGACAGGGAGAAGTTTACAGTTTTGGTGATGAGTTGCGGGGAGACGGGCCTTGACGAGGGTGGAGGGGAACGGGTCCAAGGCACTGGTAGATGACTTCACACCAGCTATCAATCATTGCGGTTACATTTGTCCAGTTTTCGAGCGTAGTCGGGTTTCAATCGAAGATCCAATTTATGTAACTCCCCAAATCTAGATTTCCTGTGTCCGACTGAAATCAGATTTACACCCTCAGATAAGTGATCGGATTACACTGGAAATCGGACAACGCGCGCATGTAACTCTCGAAACTAGATTACAACTGGACAACAACAACTTTTGCGCATGCTTGAGATCCTGCCCATAGACATATATACATGCATCATATATGTCTTTAATATGATAATCGCTGCTAGACGCTCACTGTTCTTGTGCTCCCTCTCATTCACTTTGAAATACTGAAACGAAACTGAAACGTTGAAACTGAAACGTTGACTGCGACTGTTTTGGACAGAACGCACTTATTCACTGAACAAATATTTTCATATTACTTTTCCACCACTTGTTAGTCATGTAATCCATTCATATCGATGTGAATCAATCAATACTAATACAACTGAGATGTGTTTTTGTTTCATTTCACAACTTATTTACTGTATGATCAACGGTAGCAGATGCCCGCTTGTAAACATTCCACATTTGATTTGAACTGACGCGGCCAAGATCTGGATTTGTTACTGCCATGTACCGTGAGATAACGCAGTTAACCCCCCATGGATAGAGAAGTCTGGCTTTGACCGAAATCGGGTTTTGCCATCATGTAACCGCACTGACTGAGGAAAGGTCAGATGCCTGTTGAATGATGAGAAGCCGTGATGTGTCCACAGTGGGGTGTCATGTTTGGTTCCACGAGGGGTGGGGGAAGCCAGCTGTTTGTGGATAGTGTCAATTTTATTTTTGAAGAAAATGAGAATTCATTGCATTTGTCAACGGTGAAGGAGTAAGGAGGTTGTCCATGGGTTTAAGTAAGTTTGTTGATGGTGGAGAAAAGTGTCCTTGGGTTATCACAGCCAGACAGGATTATTCCTGAGTAATATGAGTTGAGCGTGTTCTTGTTATGATGTTGGTATTCTTTTTATGCCTTTGCATGAACAGTAAGACCTGTTCTCCTGGCGAGCCGCACAAGCTGACGTCCCTTAGATTTTAAGTGGTGCAGCTCGTCAGTAAACCAGGGGACAGAGTGTGGGAAGGAGACAGATTTTGTTTTGACGGGTGCAAGCTGGTCAAGGCACAAATGCTCTTGCAGTTGTGTTTATGTGGGCAGTGCAGTTTGGTGCTAGCATAATCTGTGGACAAAATTATGACAAAATGAAAGAAATCTGGTGCTTTGTCTACTGCAATCTGGTGCTTTGTCTACAGCAAATTTTGCTAATACTTAAGTGAATTGGTAAAGGTTTTTGATGGCAGATTATATTTACACTGGGTTATGATTATGGTAAATAATTCCAGACACCTCAGGTGTGAGACTATCCCTTTATTCACAGCTCTTGGGGAAGAGTAACAAGCAACACAAGGCTCACGTAAAGTCCAAAGCTATGTGTGGTGAAATACTCGTGGATGCAGACCTATATCAGAAAAACTAGTTTTGGCAGGTTTCTATTAAGACTTCAGAAAAAAGGTGACTCAAGTGGTGCTTCACAAAACAATTAACTGTATGGCTCCTTCAGCCTTTCTGTTATTGTCCTTCTCTGTCGCATGCTACATCCCGTGGTCTCCATTATTTGTGTGGTTAACCATTCTTGCAGATGTAAAGGCCGTGTATGTCACAAGGTTGGAAATCACCATCGTCCTGATATGTTCCTTGTGTTACTTATAAGAAAGAGGAACACACCAAAATGTATGATGCAAAATAGGAAGAGTATCTTTTTAAACTTACACATGGTAATAAAAAAACTCATCTCGACTGAATACATTTGTAAAACAGAAATGATCCCACAAAACACTGGCGACACATCCGTTAAGGGTATAATAAAACAGACTGTCCAACCAAATTTTGCGTTGTTGTACATGTTGTTTTGAAGTGAGGAATAACATAATCTTATGGGTTCATCATAAGGTTTACACTCGGCGTCTATGACAACTGAATCGTCTAAGTGAAGTCATGAGCCAGCATGTTTAGATGGGTTTTGTCTCTCAATACAGCATGTCTAGCTACTCCAAAGATTTAGAAAGATCCTTGTGTGTCTAACGACCTAGTTAATGCATGCAACAATGTGCTCAGTGATGCTACTAACTAAATACGTTAGTTGCCAATTATTTTATAATCGATTAAATTGATTAGCTGCTGCAGCCTCACTTTGGAACCTTTGCGTAACCTGTAACCTTCTGGAGATGGCGGGCAGAAGGATGTATTTTTGTGTTTCGGTCACATTGACATTCTTGAAAATGAAAGCAACCTGCAACAGTGAAATAAATGCACCCATAACACATCATTTTTTCTACAGGGACCTCCTGCCAATCCAGAAACTAGAGAGAAAATGCTTTCAGGGACACAGCCTTGTGATGAGAAGAAAATCAAAAGATGTAAGTTTTCATTATTCAGTCAACCTTCCTCATTTCTATGGATTCAGTGCTCTGTAATCTGATATGTTTATATGCCTGCTCAGGGGAGGGATGGCAGAAATCTTTATTAATCAGTGCCATTGTCCAGGACACAATGAAGCGTCTTCTTCAGCCCAAAATGTCAAAGTGAGTTACAGACCACCATGAACTACCTTTCTGATTCTTATTTTATGCTGTACAGTACATTTATTTGTTTTATTATTTCTTGTTCATTTCCATAACATTTTTTCAAAGAATGGAGTACTTCCGAGACAAAATCACGAAAGTTGGAGAAACGGAAAAAGAAATACTACAAAAGCAAATCCAACAGCTAGATGTGGAAATTGCAAAGATAAGGTATTTGTCTCGCTGATTACAGTGATATTTGTGAAATCATTTTTAACTGTAGTTTTTCAGGATATGACTTGTTCATATGGTATGTTTGACTGTGCCTGGCTGTGTCTTCATCTGACTTTATTTTGCATGTTTGTTTTGTTTGTCCAATATACAGTGCCCTCCGCAATTATTGGCATCCTTAGTGAATGTGACCAAAACAGGCTATGAAAAAATATTTGTCTGCTTTTTATCCTCTTGGTCTTTCACTCAAAATATTCTCAAAAATCTTACCTTTTCATTGAAATAAAATTATTGAAAGTAACATTTTAATTTTACATTAAATAAGTATTATTCTCCTAAACAGGTGTGCCATAATTATTGGCACCCCTTAATTTAATGTTTTGAGAAGCCTCCCTTTGCCAAGATAACAGCTCCAAGTCTTCTCCTATAATGCGTGATGAGGTTGGTGAACACATGGCACGGATCCATTGCTACATACAGTATCTCTTTAGATCCTTCAGATTCCTAGGTCAACGCTGGTACAATAGGTTTCAGCTCTTTCCACAGATTTTCTATGGGGGTTTAGGTCTGGGGACTTTGATGACCATGGTAAAGCCTTTATTCTGCTGTCGGTGAACCATTTTTGTGTTGATTTTGAGGTGTGCTTCTGATTATTGTCCTGCTGGGAGGTCCAACCACGGCCCATTTTAAGCTTCCTAGAGGGGGCTGTTAGGTTTTCATTTAATATCTGCTGGTATGTGATGGATGTCCATGATACCAGGTATCCTAGCAAGATGTCGAGGTCCTTCGGAAGAAAAACAGCCCCCCAACATCAGAGATCCGCCACCATACTTCAAAGTGGGTATGGGGTGCGCTTCTGTATGGCTATCTTTCTGTCTATGCCAAACCCACCTTTGATGTTTGTTGCCAAGAAGCCTTATTTTGGTCTCATCTGACCATATAACTCTAATATAAAAGTCTGACTTACATTTGGCAAACTGTAGGCACTTTAGTTTGTTGTTGATTGACAGCAGAGGCTTTTTTCTGACAACCCTCAAAAACAACTTGTGGTGATGTAGGTGCAGTCTGATGGTAGTTCTGGAGACTTTCCGACCCTAGGACTAAACTAACCTCTGCAATTATCCAGCTGTGATCCTTGGAGATTCTTTTGCCAGTCGAACCATCCTCCTCACGGTGCGTGGGGTCAATTTACAGAGAGGTCCTCTTCCAGGCTGATTCCTTACATCTCCTGTCGCTTTTAACTTCTTATCTATTGCCCTGATTGTGGAAATGGGTATTTCCAACTGTTTAGATATTTTTCTCATATCCCTAAATCCGGGTTCCAGCAGCTCAACAACTTTTTGGCGCACTTTGATACTGAGTTCTTTTGTCTTTCCCATCTTGATGAATGACTAAGGCTAGCTTTACACGACAACGATCTGAACGCAAACCGCAAAAGTGGCGTTGCGTTCCCACTTTTTATTTCGCGTTTAGACGAGAGTCTTTGGGTGGAAATCTGCATGCAGACCGTGACGCAAAAGTGTGTGAAATTGAACTTAACGGTGCAGACGTGGAGGTACCTACTGCAGGATGTATATGTGTCCATTCTATTCCACTATGGCTATTTTAACGCGATTGGGTGCTTATTTATTTATTCATTCACTTATATTTGCAGTGTTCGTGTACATTTACATTTAGTCATTTAGCAAACGCCTTTGGCCAAAGCGACGTAGGCTACAAGGGATAGAACAGACAAGCTTCGAGACCTAGTGTAATTAATGCGCCTTCTCTGTTCTGTTTTATCTGTGATTACTCGGCTTATTTGCTGAAATGACTCCTGGATAGATATCAAAGTAGCTTGAATCTCCGACTGATGGAAATAATCCGACATGTTTGTTGTTGTTTGGCTGTATGCACATGGATATGATGTCAACGCGTATGCGAGGATAGCCAGCGTGAGCAGCTCAGAGCACACTTTTGCGTTTTCAACCCTTTAGACGGGAACGCGACGGTGGAGCGTTTTTAAGATTTCCACTCTGGAGGGTGGGTTCATTTTTTTGCGTTTTTAAGCCCCAAAAACGCTGTCGCCGTCTAAACAAAAGACACATCTGATAAAATATTTTGTCGGTTTCACCCGGGAGCGTTGACGTGTAAAGCCACCCTAAGGGTATTTGGCCTGTTTCACCTCATATTTATACCTCTGTGAAGCAGGAAACCATGTTTGACCACTTAAGAGTTCCTAATCAAACAGGTGAACTCAAAAATGTAAAAAAAATTACTGCTAATATACTTCAGTTAGATTTTAATTATAGGATTTTCTAGGGGTGCCAATAATTGTTGCACCCATGTTTTGGAGAAAAATATTTTATGTAATGTCAAAAAAATTTATTCTTTCAAGAATTTTACGTCAATGAAAAGGTAAGATTTTTGTGAATATTTTGAGGGAAAGACCATGAAGATAGATATATTTTTTCATAGCCTGTTTTGGTCAGATTCACTAAGGGTGCCAATAATTGCGGAGGGCACTGTATGCTCTACCTACAATGTCCTCTGTGTAAGTTATGCACAAAGCATCTGTATGCATTTGGACAGAAAATCACAATATATTTGTAGAGGTCTCATTTAAGTTATCAAAAATATTAGTGCTACTACTAGTAAGCTACCACTGTAACCAAAGAATACTTTGAATATTTAGACATGACTTGCAACATTTGCGGAACAGATGCACAATTGTTTTTTACCATAGTAACCAGCTTCCAAAAAGCCACATAATTGTACATTATACACCATGACACACTTTATAAAATCTTTATAGATTCAAAGACAGGCAATGTTATTGTTACCAGTTTTGAGTTTCTATTATTTGACTTCAGGGAGTATGACATTGGCATTCAAAAACGTGTCTGTCCGCCAAATATCTTAACATCTGAATCTGTGGCACCACAAGCCACTGAGTTTCACTTCTAGTCAAGCAGAGCTGATGCTTAGGCTTAGGCGCTATGTATTGTTTTCATGCTGTCTTACCTTCCTTACATTTCACTAGGGTATACGGTAGTGAAGGTATTTGTGTAAAAACAACAAAGAATTAGTAGCATATCTGACATTGTCTAGCTTCCATATCCAATTTGCCTCCTTCGAGAAGTCTTGCTGGGGCTAAATACTTATGGGCTCATAGAATAAGCCCCCTTCTACCATAGATGCAGCGTACCTTGCTGGCGGTAGCCTGTGTTTTCACTGCGGAAGTGGATACAGACACACAGTGGGCAGTTGAATAAAATCATCTGGCTAATACGTGCTTCTTATCTATCTAGTCATATTGCTGGCCTGATTTGAGTGAAGCTGCGTTAGCCATCATGTACCCTCAACTCCATATTCGCCCCAGAACAAACAGGGCCACCAGTGTGGAAATTGAGGGCTAGGGAAAGATAGACATCTCCTTGTTGAAGAGTAAAATATATTACCCATTGTTATTTCAACTCCACTCGACTGTTGCAAAAAATGTTGTAATCACCGCCTAGGTTGTATGGGAAACGTAGTAAGCCAATCTACTAACAGACACGTGAATGCAAAACCACATCAGAACATGGGTGAGATCAGAGTGAATCATAGAAGATCTTAGTCCTGCATCCAAGTAGTCAACACAAGCCAACTATTTATTTTCTGCATCTAAATAATTCTTCAGTTGGAAAAGTTGGAAGTTGTTCAGTTACATTTTTTTTTTACTGTATTGAAAATCATACCTTCTGAATTTCTAAATACCCAGTTATGATGCCACCTAAGCCTAGTATGTTTGGAGGAATAAGTAGTGTTTCTTTGTTTAGTTGTGTGATTTCTTTTTCTTGGCTTTTTAGTGCATTGAAAGAAGAGGACCTGATGGGAGAACTTAATGATGACCATGACTGGGATAAAATTTCAAATATTGATGTAAGTAATCTGATCCTGGCTGTAGTGTTACGAACACATTACCTTTAGAGGATTTATTGATTAATCGAGTTATAAGTGGGAGCATCCCAATGAACATGGTATGCTACACAAAACTTACTGGAACTTCTTTTTCACTCACAAGAATAACGTCACACAGTATATCCATTACAACACACTCACCCGTTAACCACTAAGAAATGGAAGATTACATTTTTAAATTCAGTGTAATAAGTGTATTTGAATAGTTTGACTCCAAATGAATATGAACATAAGTATATTATTAGGATATTTAAGGATGTTGTGTTAACTTTTTATCAATCATGCTGTCCATCCTTAACATATAGTTTGAAGGCAAGCGATTTGCAGAGGACTTGCAAACGTTCTGGCAGAATTATTTGCATCCCTCTATTAACAAGTCCCCGTGGAAGCCAGAAGAGATTGAGAAACTCAAGTGCATTGCGGAGGAGTACCAAGGTTACAACTGGGAGAAGATTGCAGAGAAGATGGAGGTATGTCATGGGGCAGACTGAACAAACATCTTTAATTCACTATAACAAAAATCCTTGTAATGTCAGAAGTATCTACTGTTGGTAAGGGATCGTTCTAACTAACTTGGCCGATCCCTTTTTTTTAGACCAACAGAACAGCGTTCATGTGCTTCCAGACATATCAAAACTATATCTACAAAGAGTTCAGGAGGAGAGCCTGGACTAAAGAGGAGGACGCTCAACTCAGAGATTTGGTGCAGAAGAAACGAATTGGAAACTTCATTCCATACACACAGAGTAAGTTTTCTGACAAAAACTTTGGAAAATACTGGCCGAACCAAATGGTCTTTTGGGTCTAATTTTGATGGATTTTTAAAAGACACTGTATCACAGATACTGATATTTTCTGAAATGTACAGTATGTAAGTCTTTGAATTGTGAAGGTGGTAAAATGCCTTCAAAAGCTTATGTCGGTCTTTATCTTTTGGAGATGATTTGCATTTCCAACAACTTCATTGAAACATATTTTTTTTCTATGGAAACTCTGTTACTGATGTCATGTGGTAGCATGGTCATAGAATCTCATTGAAAAGATAGAAGGGAGAGCTAAAGAGCAGTGTTTACCAGCGGTGTTGTTGTTGTTGCTGTTGTTATATTCAACATATTGTAAGAAGTTGTACACAACATAAAATTGCTTGTTTAAATTGTGAGCTGTTCTTAATTATTGTTCAAAATTCTAGATCATATTTTTACTTGATGTGTTTTGTTTCACAGCCTTTTTTCTTTGCCTTGATGTGTGTTGTGCCCTTTTTTGCAGTGTCCTATTTCATTGATGGGAGGGACGCTGGCCAAGTAATGTATCGTTGGACTCAAGTTCTTGATCCATCCATCAAGAAAGGTACCTGGTGTAAAGAAGAGGATGAGGTATTCATTCATATTTTCTTTCTTATGTGCGCTACCCTTCAAAACTGAAGTTACTTAAATTGTGCTTGTGCTTGAATCTTTGTTTTAATTTAGCAATCTTTTATTTGTACAGGACTTATTAATATAGCTATGACCTTTACTTGCTGTCTCTATCTAAGGGAACCATCTTAACCATTAGTAGATGCTAGCACGTGGAATATGTACTCATAGTTACCAAGTTTAATTTCTCAAAAGCAGCTCACCAATAAAAGGCAGTCTTAGGTCCAGGGATATTGCAACCACTTCCAGATGATGTAAAATAGCTTAATCTAGACATTAAGCAATCCTGAGAGAAATAATGGGACATCAGTAGATCAATGGCTTACTCTGACACAAATGAAGGGGGTGAAGTCGTCAAAATATAGAGCAATCCTGAGTGAAACCCTTTTCCAGAGTGATCAGGATCTTAGGCTGGAGCTTAGGTTTACATTTCAACAAGACAACAACCTATAGCGCCAAGAAAACACTGGAGTGGCTTTAGAAAATCTCCCCTTGAACCAGGGTTAGGGTAAGGGTATGGGTTGAGGTTAGAGAGCCCTTGGGATAACAACCCCAGATTAGGGTACGGGAAGAAATTTAGAGTGCACAAGTTGACCAGGCTTTGTATCCAAGAGAACGACAAGTAATATGGCCACTTCATCTGTATCAACAGCCTTGCATAAGTATTCGCCCTCTTGGATGTGTTACCCTTTTATTGCTTTTATAAATCAATCATGGTCAATATAAAAGCCCTCTTTAATGTCAAAGTGAAAAAAGATTTCTACACAGTAATGTTGATATAAATAAAAATATGTAATGTAAAATAAGTGATTGCAAAAGTATTCACCCCCTTCAAAGTGACTGACCTAATTCAACAGAGGTCCAGCCAATTGGTGCTAGCAGTCTCACAATTAGTGAAATGGGGATCAGTGTGCAGGTGTCTCAAGTGATTGTAGTATAATGACACCTGTGTCTGAGAGTTCCATTCACTGGTCAGTATTCAGTAATCAGTATTCCTGGCTACCGGTACACCATGAAGACAAAAGATCACTCCGAGCAACTCATAGAAAAGGTTATTGAAAAGTAAGTCAGGGGAAGGATACAAAAAAATGTCCAAGGCACTAAACATCCCCTGGAATTCCGTTAAATCCATCATCAAGAAATGGAAGGAATATGGCGCATGTGTAAATCTGCCCAGAGCAGGCTGCCCTCACAAACTCTGTGTCCGTACAAGAAGGAGACTAGTAAGAGAGGCCACCAAGACACCTATGACTACTCTGAAGAAGTTTAAAGCTCTGCATACAACAACTGTTGCCCGGGTTCTTCACAAATCAAAGCTTTATGGAAGAGAGCCACTGTTGAAAAAAAGATCCACTTTGGTCTAATCTGACCACAGAACCTTCTGCCACTTGACCATGGAGTCTCCCACATGCCTTTTGGCGAACTCTAGTCGATATTTGATATGGTTTTTTTGCTCAACAGTGGCTCTATATTCATTACATATTTTTATTTAATTGACATACCGGTAACTGTGTAGAAATCAATATGGTAGAGAGATGAAGAGCTTGAAAGAGAGGAAGAAGTTGGTCTCTTTTTAGTTGACAATGTCTTGATCAATTAAATTGTTTCTGAAAGAAAGTACTAACTTTTCAGCAAATCAAAGAAGTTTCTCAGTGATTTTCAACATCTTCAACATTTTCAACATTACTAGTGATGAGTTGTGTGTTTACTGGTGTGTTTGTTTCTGTTGCAGTTATTATTGAAAGCAATAGAGAAGCACGGTGTCCCAAATTGGTGGAGGATCCGATATGACGTACCAGGGCGGACAGATGCACAGTGCCGGGACAGGTAACACAGGGACAATTCATGTATTCAATGTTGCACATATTGGAATATGGTGAACTACATACCATTGCAGTCTGTTGTGTTTTTAACATTGATTGATTGGGACCTGTCCAATGACCAGGGCAAAGACTTTATAGAAAACCAGTGTGGTGGTAAAGAATCTTTTTTTCCTTTCTTTCCCTGAAATGAAAGATTCTTCATTGTGTAAGTATTTCTTACACTTGCTAGTGGTTCTTCAACTGCGATTTTTATCAAAGAGCAGACATGCTTTGACATAAACAATGCAGCTTACACAATTATAGGAAAAGAATACAGTGGAAATAAATGTAACTCTCAAGGCCATGCCTGGGTGGTTAGTTGCAGTGGTTCAAGGCTTTTAACAAAGCAATTGGAGGGAGCTTATGTGATACCTGGTGTTGACTCAAGATGCTGTCTCTGAACTTAAACAGTGTGTGTAGAAAATAGTTATCTGTTCTTTAGACATCTTGTCATTCAGCTATTGATATTCAGCAAAGAGGACAATGCAAAAGGATTGCAGCTGTTCATTTAATTAAAATAATTTGAAAATCCCCAATATTGTTTTAGAGTAAATTCATTTCCATGAGGGGAAATTCTGCTGCACACATTCTGCATGTGCTTCAATTATGAACCCCCTGGAGGTAGATCCAGGCATTTGGAGATTGTGACATGCTCTGTTTTTTTCCGTTGATTTCACAAAGTTGAGACAAAGTTTAGCCTTGGAATATCTACCGCACAGCACAGTAATCTCAGGTTGTACAGGTTACTGAGAATACTCTTAGTTCGTCATCGAATGGAAACGGAATTGCGAATCCGGCCCGTTGTCGTTTCTCCTGTCTACTTCCCACCTCTTCTCCTTTTCATTTCCTGTCCCACTCTTCACTGCACTATCGATTAAAAAGGCAAAAAAGCCCAAATACTCCAGTAGCAGCCCATAAGTTGCTGATGAAATATGAGCGGCATGACATTTCTCAACAGTTTCTGGCTAATTTGAGCACGAGGAACAAAACTAGGAACATAGCGATTATGTCACGCCCTTTTAGCGTCCAGCTCATCTGTATCTCAGCTTCTGAAGGTCGTAGACGCTTGAATCCTTCCTAGCATTTGTTATTGCTTCATTAAAGACTGAAATGTGTTCCTTAAAAATATCAAGATGAACCTGTAGCTTGGTCTTTCTCTAAGAAAACATACTTATTTTTATTATCGCCTATTACAATATCCTAAAATGGGATTTTGGACTGAAAATGTGAAATTCACAGACAGCTTCTGGTTATGGTTTTGCAGATATGTGGACTGCATCTCTGAAGATGTGAAGAAAGGTCCCTGGAGTCCAGAGGAGGAGAACAAACTGACAATAGCTGTGCAGAAATATGGAGCTGGTGAGTAGCATGCCATTAAGATAGTGTAGGTCCTGGGGAAGATTTGTATGCGTTTATCCTTTAAAGATATCTTCATCAATTTCTACCAGACAGCTTCTTCCCCTCTGCTGTCAGACTCCTGAACTCTCAATGCTGACCTGGAGTTTTATTTTTATTTTTGTTTTCCCTAACCCCTTCTCTCCCCTCCTACTGGCCTGTGCTACCTATGACAAAGAATACCACCAACATTGTTGTGTGGCAATAAAGTTTTTATCATCATCATACCAAGGTATAGAGGTTTGGTGCCTTTGTAATAGTTAGTCAGTTTTGCTAATGGAAGATGACCAAAAGTTCTCTAATAACACTGGAACATTTTGGTTTGGTGATATAACATCAAGGACAACCATGTTTTTTGATTTTCCTCTTCTTTCCCTCTCTCTATGTTGGATGCTGTCTGCTCTCTAAGTGTCAAAAACGATATTGATCTCATCACAGTTGCCTCCAGCTTTGTGGGACCATAAATGTCAAAGCAATTGCAAAGTTGTGGAATGTCTTGATGGGTGGATCAAGTTTCTTTAAGGAGACCTTTCTCACCAATGCCAAGAAGTCGATAAAGATGGCGTACGGGGGGGGGGGGGGGGGCATCTGGATCTTTTATATCTATTTGTGGACACAACTTCAACAGCTCAGTCCCAAGTTCTGTTTTGGCACTCTTCCTCAACTAACCGTCTTCGTCAACCAAGAAAAATGCAGATTTGGTAATCTCATGCTGGAGTAGCTCCTCAACTGTGAACCCCCGGTGACACCCATACTCAATAAACATCAGAGCTTAGATTGACTCATCTTTGATGTCTGCTTTGGAAGCCAAATTCAAGGTGGTCTTTGGCAAAGTAAACTTGACTTTACTAATAGTTGAGTGTATTGATATCGACTTATTTTGATCATCGATAAATTTAGCACAAGCAGCACTGTCCTTTGTGATACAGCTCAACAACTTGTCTACATTTACCTTGATCACAATTTCTCCAGTGAGAACATTCTTAAGCATTACCTGGTCTCTTAAAGAACTGCAAACCTTGAGGAGATATTCCTCTATTTCTTGCAGCATTTTTACTATTTTAGTTGTAGTGCTCGGGTGGAAGTCATGATGAAGTGAGAGTTCTCTTCCAACATCATCCCTCATCTCAAGGAGATCAAAATACTTTCTTTTTTATGCTTGATGATTCCCCAAAGAGCTACTGCTTCCTTCTTCCTGTTGACCCCAATTATGCCTCCACTCACTTTGGCAGGTCGGTTGTAACACTGCTCTAGTGCCTGGTCAAATGGCACTCCACTACCTTTCTTGGTGGTTTTCACAACAAATCCACCATTTATGTATGAGTCGTAGAGGAGTGGGAACTTCTCCTTCAGTTGATAGCAGTCCTGCAGGAATAATCTCCAGAGTGCAGAGAATTGGTCAGATCCCTCAATATTGGTAACAGGACAGAAACATATGTGCTCCAGTAAATAAAGGACTGGGTCTGCAATGCCTGTTCCTTAAGGCAGACTTGAAAGGCTGCATTGATGGTTTCATAAAGCTCCTTTTTGGTGTTCCATTCTTCATCTGTAGGCTCTTGGGACTTCCAGTTGACCTGCAGTGCCTCTATCTCTGTTTTTCTGTCAGGGTATTTGGAGAGGAATGCTTCCAAGATCATGGATGTGAGGACCTCGTGTATCATTGAATGGACAGTGCGGGCCCTAGCATAGTGAGAACCGGAGATCACGGTCTTAATGACATCAGTACTGTAAAACTCTGTTTCAACTAGAACATCAAAAATGTGAAAAAAAAGTTGGCGGTGATGACGTGTTGACAGCAATACTTAGAAAAGCTAGCACACATCCCACGTTGTTCAATGGGGTCATATTAGTAAAGAACAGTTGAGATATTCTCCGCTAAATGAAGCACATACAAATCTTCCCCAGGACCTATACTAAGAGTAATGTTCATTTTTTTTTAATGAAAATCCTAACAAACACATTTGACCTCTTGAAGTTGTAGGTAGCGAAAAGCATATTTGGTGTGTTCGATTGGTAAAATCGTATTTTTTTGTGTCTATTTTGCTGTCTAGGCAAATGGGCTAAGATTGCAACTGAGATTCCACATCGTACTGACAGTCAGTGCCTGCACAAATGGCGATCAATAAGTAAATATAAAGTAAGTTTGGAAGTGTGCCCTCACTCTCAACACACACACACACACACACACACACACACACACACACACACACACACACACAAACTTGCAATAGTAATATTTAAGTATATGACTCACATTATTTATCTTTTCAAACAACTAGTAGGGTACCAATGACAGATATTCCCTATGTCTGCATTTTTGGTTTGATTGGCTCAGAAGACACCAATACATTATGTCACCCTCAAAGTAATATGCCTTTTGATATTGCTCTGCTATTGTGTGCCTGTTGTGTGTTCATCTGGGGCATATGCCTGGCATTTTCAGCCATTTTGGGGAGATCAAGTGTTTTAAGACAACTTTTGTCTTGATAAAAGAGAAAAAGTTGAAAACTTTTATCCAAAGCTACCCAAGTGTTTAGTGATTAGGTATCAGCTTTACTTTGTCTCACTTTGTGTGGTCTGTTTTGATTTTGCAGAGACCAAGACACTTTCTAATGAATAAGCAGGCAAAGAGAAGGACTGTGAGGAAGAAAGCCCAGAGTATTGTAAAAAAGGATGACGAAGAGCAAAACCCAGAAGAAGAGATTGAGTACATGGAAAGCGATGAATCTGAAGAAAAAGAAGAAGAGCCAGAGCCTTCAAAGCCAAAATATGTCCAGCCTATCTTGTCTGGGTGGATACCTAGACAAACTGACACAGCCTTGGCGACTACAGACATTCTCAGGATTATTTTCTTCAAACCCCCCATCAGTGAGGATCCGGTCCAGAGTAGAAGCCAGACTATGAAACCAATATACACGCCATCTGCTCATTACACTGTTTTGGACCGTACTGGTCGTCCTGTTGACCACTACAAAGCAAAGCAATATCAGACTCCAAAGAGACGGGTACAGTAAACATATCATTGACCATTGCAGATTACCTTCACAAATTAATTTCTTTAGAAAGCCAACATTTCCTCAATTTTTGGTTAATTTGGTGTTCTCTCACATTTCCCTTTCATGTCCTTTTAAAGACTTTCGACGAAGAAATGATCCTAGTTCCACAAGCAGATATTAAAAACCTCTTTCCCTTGGTGGGAGCCAGAGTTCTCAAACTGGTAAGTACCTGGTGTGGAGGGTCATCTTTCAATTACAAAAGAGCAATAATGACATTTGTCTTGTGATGACGCTGGGAACATGGGAAATGGGGATATTCAGGTACCCCAATATGTACACTGCAGCTTGAAGCTTTAGTATGTATGTTTGAGTTTTGGCAGACTGACTCAAAAAACAAAGTCCTAATGTAGGAGCCATTTGGGTTCATGTTTTAATCTTGTTTGGTACACTAGATGGCGCTTCACCTTAATTGGGCTCACACAATATAGGTGTGAAACTTCATGCGGGTATCAGGTGTTGCTTGACGGAGGGAGAGCACACATAGCTTTTTTTACCGCTTCATTTGTATTACCAAAGGTCTGTTACATGTTAATTAGATGCAAGTTTGGATGTATGGACATGCTTATGGATTGGATCTTACTGTGAGAAATAAAGTTGGCATAACCAAGAACGAGAACGCAAAATTGGAACGTTATTTTACATCTAACAAGCTGTCAATTAAGTGCTCAGTCAGCAATCCCTCTTGGCTTTTAGTGTAGACTTAGCCCATACACTTAACATTCACCACATGGAGCAATGGATTGCTGATTGATATTGACTTTCCATGGCAGGGGAAGGATAGCTGCCAGTTGTGTATATTTATCAATCGTTCATAGAATAGATATTCTGGGTGTTGAAGGTTTGCAGTGGATTTATTGACGATTTGGTTCCTAAGAAATTCACTCATTTTGACAAGCCAGTTTGTCTTAGATGGCAGGCTTACAACAAGGCAACCACAGGTCAGACCGTTCCCATCTGTGGTTCCCTTAGTGATGGAATAAGCTACCAAATGCAGGGGCGTCCTTGTCTGCAGTCAAGACTCTTGAAAGCGCATATCCTCTGAAGTCACCTTCTTTCCTAACACCTCCAAAATTACATAAAACTTAAATACTAAGTACTGTGCGCACATTAGTTCTCTTGGCAATGCTTTTAAAATAGCATAAGCCTACACAACATGCAAATCTCCTGTGTAATGGTGTATGACTTATAACTGAAATATTTACAGTTGCTCATCCAAGGATTGGCTGTCATTATTTAATCTAGACATAGTTAAAGCAGCAATACCGAGTTCTGTTCCAAAACTAACAAGCTAGCTACCTTAAAGGCATGCAAAAACCTTGCAAACACCACCAACAGCCCAGCAGACACTGATAGAAGCTTGCCAACACACTAACTGGTGTCTTTTGGCAGTATAGCTGGCAATGTCATGCTTGTGAAAGCTTTCCTTCCATTTTTGCCGGGGGTTCCAGCCCGTTACACAGAACTACATAGGGCATATCTTGGATGGCTAGTGGGGAAGAAGAAGGTGTTTATCTGTCCTTCACATGACCATATGCTATCAAAATAAATTTGAGGATGGTACCATAGTTGCCTATAAAAACGTACTTCAAAAAGTGTCAAATTGCTGCATAGTGTTACTTTATGTAAAATATAAATAAGGTTTACTTGCTTAATGTCACTTGTAGCTTTCCCTGTTTTGTCATTCTAGCAAGAACCATCAGACCGTGGTGCTGGTGAGGGTGCCATAAAGTGTTCTAATGCCGGTACTTTGCAAGAGAAGAGAAGAGTTGAGGCCAAGTTCCTCATCTCCTTTCAGGATGAACTCAAGGAAGCCCTTTCTTTATGGATGGGCAATGTACTCCTACCTCTGCCAATTTCTGAGACACAAACATTGGAAGGTGTGTGGACATTACATTTTTTTTTTTCAAATACATTTTGTTATCGACATTTCACATGATTTGAAGGTCAGGGCATATGCTTAATTTGCAGTTGATGGTTTTGTATTTCCACTTTTTGTATTTATAGTGGATGTTGTGAGGGAGCGGGCAGCTAAAGTTGAGCTCTCAAGTACTGCAGTTTTCTTGCTGCTTCTGAAGGTGAGTTTATCTGCCTCCCTAAAGTACTTTTTGGAGATCTTTGTGTGGTTACATGTTTCTGTAATAGTGTGACTTCTTATTGTTCTGCATTAGACTCTTCATATTGATACAGGGGGTTGCAAGAAAGTGATTTCAGCTCGAAAGACTCCGGTAAGTACAAAAATATATAACACACATTGCAATAATATTATTGTGGTGGCGGTTTTATAATCTCCTTGTTTTGTCTTTCTCCTGTAGGCTCTTACTGGAACCCATCGTAACCCAGGTATTGGCATTGACAAAATATCCCAACCAAGACCTTTCATGAACAATCAAATAGTCTATTTGTATTTGAGCGTAGGTTTTAGCTACATAACACATCCTCTTATCCATGGTGACTATATATTTAAATCATATAAAAAAATGTACATGAAGTGTTGCAAAAATTTCATTCAGTTATTGCACCAATGTGGTCATTATCGGTCACAGTTATAGCACCAATGTGGCAATTATTATGGGTACCACTTTACAATAAGACTCCCCTTATAAAGATTTATAAATGGTTTATAATTAGGTTATTAAGTAGGTTGTAAACACTCTATAGATCATTATTAAATAAATAGAGTGTGCTGCTTGATGGTACAGGAGGTAGCTACGTGTTAACATCCTTAGAGCTATCGACCTGATGTCCTCTGTCTTTCTTTTAAAAAAGCACTTTTTATCTGCAATCCTTATGCGTGTTGTAAATATCTTGATTTATGCTCACATTTACGTCAGGGCAGTGGAAGGAGGTGTTTTGTGTTTGTATTGGCAGTTAATATTATATATGTAATATTTTCAAATGTAGAAATACTGCTAGTCACGTTAGCTATTCTCCTACACGGAGGAAAGCGTGGTCCATCGCTATTGTTGCTTTTGTAAGATAGAAGTAAGGTACAGTTTTGGAACTCAATAATCCATCTTTGCACATAAACTTACAAGAAGAACATTAACAACAGTCAAACCACAACGACTTTCTACAAATTTCTTACAAAATGATCTATAGAATGTTCACAACCTGATTAATAACCTAATTATAAACCATTTATAAACCTTTATAAGGGGAGCCTTATTGTAAAGTGGTACCTTATTTTGTAATTGCAAACTTTTCCCCCAATATTGCGATCGCGATTTAATGTGCGATTTTTGTATTTTATCCTCTTTACGTAATGAATTATTTAAATATGACCAACACAACATAAGATACATTTCGTGCCAAATATTTTTCCCACATTTAAAATTTGTATTTAACTGCTCATTACAGAAACAAGAACAACAAATTGGTGGCTTTGCGACTGTGCATTTAAGTAATTTAAAGGCACCCAGTGCAACATTAGGGCATTGAAATGTTTATTTTTCGAGTCTCAAGCCTCTAATGTTGCACTGGGTGCCTTTAAACAAAGTCATTCCAAGTATAAACACAAGGCATGCACTTTTTAAACACTGTGTGCAAAATGTACCATCTTAAGAACATATATATATATATGTATATGTCTGTGCAGATTGAATGACATACATCTGATTATCCACCAAACTTTTTCTCATAGGAGTATTTCCATCGACAGCTCGGCAGATGATTCTCAACAAGAACATGAAACTGAAGAAGCCAACAAAGAATGCGTCAGTGTCCTCACAGCTCAGTCACATAAAGCAGCTGCAGCCTCAGCTGACATGGTTTCAGCTTCAGCACCCTCAGCAGGTCCAGCTCCATCAGCCGAAGCCCACACAGTCGCCTCCACATTTAGACGGTAAAGAGGCACAGCCTCAGACTGCTCTGCATGTACAGCCCTGTGGAGACCAGCTCACAAAGCCTCAGCCAAGGTTTACTCAGATGCCGCAGCTCTTGCTTCCACACAGTAACCAACTAGGACAGCCTGTGCTAATGTCCTGGAGACCCCCTCAGTCCACATGTAGCATGCCTTTGTCTAATGCCAATGCCACCAAACCATCTAAGCGTGCCAGGAAACCTACTGTTAAAGCCAAGGAGCTGATAAAAGAGGCCGATGCCAGTGCCATCAAACCTTCTAAGCGCGCCAGGAAACCAACTGTGAAAGCCAAGGAGCTCATAGAAGAGGAAGATACCAAAGCTAAAAATCGATCCAGACATAAGAGGCCGCGTCTGGAAGAGACCTTCCCTGCAGTCTCACCAGTCGCCTGGATCATCACTCCCTCTGCACCAACATCTCTGAACACCCAAGACAAGAGTATGCTGGCTGGCAACAGTATGCTAACTCTTCCAGCAGCTGGCAGTGTCACTTTCTCCAGCCCTGGTACATTTACACATCATACTACCCAAGCCAACATTCCTCTAAACCCGCCCAGTGTCTTCCCAAGCGCCGTTTTCTGCGGTTCGTCTGATGTCCCAGTGCTTACCCCGCTCATGACGATGCCAGCGGTTACTATCCCAAGCTTAGTCAATACTAATGTGCCCAGCACCACAGTGACCACCTCTTGGCCCAGTGTCCAAAGTGGATGCTCTTCTGGATCCCAATCCACGTTGTTCTTCACTGTTCCCTTTCTTTCCTCATCGCCAGCGTTGCCTTCAACATCTGAAACAGTACAGAGGGCGCCCCTACCCAAAGGAAGACTCCTTGCCCCCTCACCAGCTGCACCTGTCCAGCCTACAGCTGCCACTTTCCCTCAGCATGCTGTTAAACCTCTACCTGCGGTAAATCAAAATCCACCCCAAAACTCCCATTTTGACCCAAATCTAATGTTCCTGGAGGATGAAGTCACTATCCAAGACTGGATGAAGGGGAGAAATGGCATTGTTATACCTCAGTCTGACAAACCTCAACCCTACCTTCCACCTTTTGTGAGCAACATCAACACCCTGCAGTGTCTTCTTAAGGCCACGACGACACTGTCAAAACATTCCTTAAGGGTCCTGCCCAACAGTCGAGGAGAGGCAGAGGGTGATGGCATGTCAGAGGAGCAGTTGGTGGCTGTTAGAAAGATAGTTGTTGAGCGCTTTAGCTGCAATCCAGCCTACTTGTCCCTTAAGGCTCGTTTCCTGTCCTGCTTTACTGTACCTGCCCTCCTTGCAACCATTGATCCTGCCAAGGATCTAGACCCCGACCCTCCTTTCACAGACACCAGTGAACATGATGAACTCAAAGTATAATATTTAGTTTTTTTTAAACCCCTCAATAAAATGTCATGACATTTTGCTCAGGAACAACTGTATAAATGCTCTTGTATATAGAATTGAATACTCCTGAAAATCTTTCAAGCCTTAAAACTATGTTTATTAATTCCTGAGCCATGCCCTGTGTTTTCTCTGAGATGTGAATGTCGGTTCCCTCTCTGGCCCAGTTCATGGGAATGTCAACTGATTCTTTTCCATTATTGGTGCTCAACAGTGTACAGCTATGGAATACCACTATGGAATCAGACCTGTGCAGTGTGTACGTTTGTTTGTTTGTTTGTTTGTCTTTTAAAATAAAAAAGATTGGGACTCAGTCAGTTTTAACCAGTACACAATGACCAATTCAGCATTGTTCAGGTGTTGTTCCTCTATGTTTTACTTAATTGGATGTATGGTTAAGGTAAGGTTAATAGAGAGACAGACACATTGATCTTGTATTGAATATGTTGTATTAATTATAATTGTCTGTATCTTGCTGTTTGCATGTTGTAGTTCGCAATGTTTTTTTCACTCACTGCCCTGTTTAAAGAGTTTGTGTGTGTGTGTGTTGCACTGGCCTATTACCTCGTGTCTATCTGTCAAGAAATATTTTGAACATTTGCACAGTTTTTGCTTCAGGTGTTGTGTTTCAGCATTCTATTTGTAAAAAATGTAAATAAAACCGTTTAAATTCAATGATCAATTCCTGTCAATGGATGTTGATAGGTGAAAATGCACCCTAGTTAGTTCAGGACTCATGAGCTGCATATAAGTATATTTACTAGACAAACAACAACAACAATTGCAATCGGGCTCCCATCCCAGCACAAGGCTGTAAGTGAAGCAATGATAAACCTATCGCACAAGGTTAATATAGTCAGAAGTTTAGCTTTCAGCAGGGATAACCACGTGGTGTATTCCTCACGTCCGAGGCTCCCTGTCTTGAAAGGATGGCAGTTTTGCACAAGGTCGGAAGAAGCACAGTTCGACCCTTCTTATCACTTCTGGTATAAACATGCTCTTGTACATATGCAGACTAAGTGGCACCTAAGTTACACACATACAAAAAAGCCATGATCCTGTTTCATAAGCACATGACTCATACAAGGAATATATTAATACAAGACACTTGATTCATATATTCTTAAGTCATTAACAGTGCTTGGAAATTATCTCCATCAGATGTGGTAAGGCGATTTTCTTACGGCTGTTGCTGGGAACCTCCAATAAACCAGCATTAGATGATCCCAGTGTTCTTAAAGGCAAGTATTTCACAAGGGAGTTTTCAATGTAACTTGGTCCTAGCCCATTAAGGGCTTTGTACATAAGGAGAAGGACCTTAAAATCAATTATAAATGGTACTGGAAGCCAGTGCAGAGCAGCTAAAACTGGACTCATGTGCTCTCTTCTCTTGGTCCTGGTTAATAGCTGAGCTGCAGAGTTTCGAATGAGCTGAAGTCTCAGATGTTTTTTTTTGGAGGCAAGTTAGAATTGCTTTACAATAATCGAGCTGGCTTTAAATAAAGGCATTAATCAGTTTTTCAGCATCTTTTTTATTTATAAATGGTAGTA
Source organism: Sprattus sprattus (assembly GCF_963457725.1). Taxonomy (NCBI): domain Eukaryota; kingdom Metazoa; phylum Chordata; class Actinopteri; order Clupeiformes; family Clupeidae; genus Sprattus; species Sprattus sprattus. The sequence goes on from NC_137924.1 coordinate 37,567,975, forward strand.
CTTTATTATGTTTAAATTATGTTTTTGTCACCTTGTTAATGTGGGACTTACAGTGCCTTGCATAAGTATTCACCCCCTTGGATGTTTTACCCTTTTATTGCTTTTATAACTCAGTCATGGTCAATATAAGTTGGCTTTTTGGACAATAAAAATCACAAAAAAGCCCTCTTTATTGTCAAAGTGAAAACATATTTTTCACAGCTATGTCAATTAAATAAAAATATGTAACGGAAATAAGTGATTGCAAAAGTATTCACCCCCTTTAAATAGACTGACCTTATTCAACAGAGGTCCAGCCAATTGGTGCTAGAAGTCTCACAATTAGTGAAATGGGGATCAGTGTGCAGTGAATGTGTCTCAAGTGAATGTAGTATAACGACACCTGTGTCTGGAAGGTCCATTCACTGGTCAGTAATCAGTATTTCTGGCTACTGTTACACCATGAAGACCAAAGATCACTCTAAGCAACTCAGAGATAAGGTTATTGAAAAGTATAGGTCAGGGGAAGGATACAAAAAAAATTCTGCATACAGCAACTGTTGCCTGGGTTCTTCACCAATCAAAGCTTCATTGAAGAGAGCCACTGTTGAAAAAATTGTCTACTTTGGTCTCAGTAGACCACAGAACCTTCTTCCACTTGACCATGGAGACTCCCACATGCCTTTTGGCGAACTGTAGTCGATACTTTATTTCAACAGTGGCTCCCATCCATAAAGCTTTGATTGTTGAAGAACCCAGGCAACAGTTGCTGTATGCAGAGTCTCTCCCATCTCAGCTGCTGAAATCCTGTAACTCCTTCAGAGTAGTCATAGGTCTATTGGTGGCCTCTCTTACTAGTCTCCTTCTTGCACGGTCACTCAGTTTTTTTGAGGACTGCCTGATCTAGGCAGATTTACACATGTGCCATAATCCATCCATTTCTTGATAATGGATTTAACAGAATTCCAGGGGATGTTTAGTGCCTTGGACATTTTTTTGTATCCTTCCCCTGACCTATACTTTTCAATAACCTTTTCTCTGAGTTGCTTAGAGTGATCTTTGGTCTTCATGGTGTAACAGTAGCCAGAAATACTGATTACTGACCAGTGAATGGACCTTCCAGACACAGGTGTCGTTATACTACATTCACTTGAGACACATTCACTGCACACTGATCCCCATTTCACTAATTGTGAGACTTCTAGCACCAATTGGCTGGACCTCTGTTGAATAAGGTCAGTCTTAAAAGGGGTGAATACTTATGCAATCACTTGTTTTCATTACATATTTTTATTTAATTGACATAGCTGTGTAGAAATCTGTTTTCACTTTGATATTAAAGAGGGCTTTTTTGTGATTTATTTTTTTGTCCAAAAAGACAACTTATATTGACCATGACATGATTTATAAAAACAATAAAAGGGTAAAACATCCAAGGGGGTGAATACTTATGCAAGGCACTGTAAATCTTCTTAGATCTGAATCTAAGATAACAAAGACGTAACCTCAGATTGATTTCCCCCAGTTAATTTCCCCAGATTATTAAACAGGATGTGTTTTAGGGCAGACTAGTAGGAGCTCAGTTTTGTCCTCGGTTAACTTTAAGAAATGATTGCTCATATACTTATTTATCGCCAAAAGACAGGTAGTAATGGAGTTTGTAGCTGCAGCATTTTTTGGTTCAGCAGAGATGTACAGTGTTACGTTATCTGCATATGGAAACATTGTGTTCTCTAATAATGTCCCCAAGTGTCAGAATGTATAGTGAGAATAATATTTGACCATTGCAGCTCCCTTGTGCAATCCCAAAGCAGTCTGTTGGCTATCTTACAGCTGGCCATAAAAAAGTCCTGATGGCTTTTTCTTAATGGATAAAATGTACTCACATATAACATATTTTATAGCATTGTTAGAACATGTCAAGCAAGGTATCACTCAAAAGACTACATTGTTAAAGCTTTCAGTCCATCTGTTGAATAAAGGGAAATGTGAAAACGGAAATAACCATTTAAAGGGAAGTCCACGCTTGCTCAATAAAACATAGTTTCCTCTTTTGGGGCCTCAACTCTTATGAACTGATGGTAAAACAGCACAAAGCCCTCTTACAAGAGAGCACTGTTCTTGTGGTACCGTGGGCATGACTGACGATATGAATGTTTTGGACCTGGAGGATGACTGCTGGTCTCAGCTTGAAGACTACAGGCTTCTGCTCATCAAGACCATTGAGCCAACGCGAATAACGCCATACCTGCGCCAGTGCCGGGTACTGAGTTGCGAGGACGAGGAGCAGATCTATAATGATCCCAATCTTGTAATCCGAAGACGAAAAGTTGGTAAGATATGGTTGGTGTTTTGTAACCTTATTTCTTGAGTTCTGTCAAACATGCTTAGTTATTTTGTTTAATTCCAGGTGTGTTGCTAGATATTCTCCAAAGAACTGGCATAAAGGGATATACAGCATTTCTTGAGAGCCTGGAGTTAGACTATCCTCAACTGTATCAAAAGATCACTGGGAAGGAGCCTGCACGCGTCTTTTCCATACTAGTGGGTGAGTACCTACCTTGACTTGAGTGTTTGTAGTAGTAAACATAGAATTTGCAGGCAGATCATGACCTTATTTGTTGGTCCTTATGTAGTCATCCCATTTGTTTTTTTGTTATGACCATCACTGCACCATCGATGTTTCATTGACAATATCATATTGTAAGACTTAACCAATTCACATGAAACTTGGTATAATTGTAGCCCGACATGGTTGATAAGGAATATAAGGTTTGTTTCCCTAGTTGATGTGAGTTGGGCAATAGCTTGACAGCCGTTTCACCAAATGTTATGAGGATGTTCTGAGTTGGCCTCTAGGAGGCACATATCCTAGCTCATTACATCTCATGTGTGAAATAGCGCCACCTAGTGATATGTTCAATGCAAATATTAAGCGCTTCACTAACCAATATCTTGTGTTACAAAGGTTAAAGGTTTATCAAATTTGACACGCTGCATCACTAGCACATTCTTTGGACACATGCTCTTATGAGAGGCTTATTAATAATGACATATAGAAGGCATATCTAATGGCATATCCAATGTTAAACAAATCATGTTGCTACAACAAGTTACACCATGTTTTCCTCTGTTCCTATGACAGTCTGGTCTGTCCTTATGCAACATTTACAAAATCATTCAGTCTTCGCCTGGGGCTGTTTGCCCATTGTGCTTGGAGCCCGATAGGGATTTTCATTGATAGGGATTTGCAGATGTATTCACAATGCAATTTCCCAGATTTAAAAGTATGCAACAAATACAATTTGGGATGAACTCGAGATTCATCATTTCTAACAATTTTGCATCATTAAAAAACATTTATTATGTCTAAGCCACCCATCACATGTTTATTGATCGTTCGTTAAAGCTTATTCTGGTAGCTTATCCACTGCGTGTATGACACAGAAACGTACAGAAGCCACTGAGATTGCATGGTGCAGTGGAGAAGAAAAGGCAGCTTTCTTTCTAGTGTAGGCTAGACAATGACTCCTAAACTTTTAATATTTCAATTCATGAATAGACATTTAATATCCATACGAAATACAACTTTTATTGAGTCCCTGAATTGGTTACGTAGGGCTTGTGGTGGAAATCTGATAATAACCAGTCTAATGCGAGACCAGTCTTTTAATAAGTTTGTAGTTATGCGTTTATTTGTTTTCTGCAAAAGGAGCATAAACACACAGAGTGACAATCAGTCTGTGAGAGTCAGATTAATTATCTCACAGGCAATGTCTATTTAACAGAGTTACAGAGATAAGAACAACAGGGCACAGAATATCAGCACACGATGTTCTCAAGGACCAAAACAACGACCCCAGGCCTTAATATTTCAGATGGCAATATGCATCATTTCTAATGCCTTTCCCCCTTTATATCACTTGTACTCCAGTCCAGTAATCCCCTGGGTGTAAACTATACCTCCATTGAGTCTTACACACACACACACACACAGATTTTCAGTCGGGTCTAGTCTTTCCCTCTTCTTTTTTCCTTTTCAATGAGTCTTTGATTTAGCTGATTAATTTGTCTCATACTATAAACTGCCTCTGTTAGGAAAGGCCATTTACTTCAATCATATGCCGTATTGTTTTATTGATAGTTCCCCATCATTTTGTCTCCTAAACATTACATTCAGACTGGGGCAGTCTACACCTCCATGGTCCTTGGTTTCAATGCTATAACAATTTCCCATATTAAGTCATTTTATTTGTTAAAATTGTATCCGTTATGTTTTTAATTACCTTTGTCTGATCTTGACACTAGGGTTTCCCTCTTTTTAATTACCTTTATCTATTCCATTTGTCTTATCTAGGACCCTGTCTGACTAGGTTTCCCCTCTTTTATCTCCTTTATACTTCTCTCTCTCTGTCCACTTCACTTTCGTTTCTTTTCTTCCTGCACAGGCCTTGTCATCTGTGTTACGCCCCAGGCGTTTTACAACACGTTTGGAGACACTTGTCAGTGTCAACCCAGGTTTCTTCTAAACCTTGGAACCTTTTTTAAAAACCTTAGGAAGACCTATTCTGCCTTTGAGGAGGTAAGAGTGGGGACCTAGACTAGCAGAGAAATCAGACTCACCAGTTCGTTCTTGAGATGGCAGCGCTGAGACAACCCGAATCCGCGCCTGGCGACAGGGGCAAGGAAAAACTCATAAGGGGGTCTCATCTGCTTGGAGTCGGCCAGATAGACAATTAGAAACTAATGCTGTCAAACGATTAAAATATTTAATTGCGATTCATCGCATTTTGGTCATAGTCAACTCAAAATGAATCGCGATTAATCGCACACTTTTATCTATTCTAAATGTCCCCTCAATAATTTTTTTCCATCATTTTTATTTACTTTTAATACTCTTATCATGGAAAAGTGGATTGGCTTTCTTTATGCAATGTTTTATTTGATTGAAAAACAACATTGCCAAACAGGGCGGTACAAAATTAAATTATAAAGTGCACATTTCAGATAAACAAGGACTCAGCCTATAGTGCAGTTAAACCATGGCTTAATATTTTCTTTTTTTCAAGTTTGCTGTGAACATAGAAGTCAGGCCTCTTATTTCAAAAACAATTAACTGTAACAGTTAGGTTACCAATAAAAGGCAAGCCTACTACTTCTGTGCTTTCAGCCAGCTGCCTGTCGACATTTTCAGACAACACTAAGCACACAACTTTTAAAGGTAAACTTTCTATTCAGAAGCTTTTAATCATCCATTTCGCCGTATCGCATTCACCATTCACTCAAACCGTAACGTTAGCCTACTACACAGTTTGCGAGGCCAAAAAGAATGTTAATCTTAAAAAAAAACTAAAAAAAACATTCTATCCTGGCCACAATGTGTTTAACGTTACTTATGTAAACAATTGAGATTTGAGCTTTGCATTATTAAGTATGCCGATCTTATTTTCTGGATTATATTAAGCCTAGTTCACACGGAGTCGAGTTTGTCTACGTCCGAGCTGAAACTAATATAGATAGCCCTATCATTTAGACGAACAATCTCTATCCGCACACGGTATCTGCAACGATTCGAATCGGGGGTAGAAAGTGAGTAGATTTGAATCGGTACGGGGGCTGGTGTTCGTGTGCACGGATTCATGCAACCTGATGAAGTCATTGTCCCACGTGATTGCATCGTGATCTCCAACCAATATACCGTACTTTCCGGACTATTAGCCGCACCTGAATAAAAGCCGCAGAAGCTAAATTGCACAATTTGTACATATACAAGCCGCACCGGACTATAAGCCGCAGGTATTTTATGTTTAATTACCATATGGTTCGTGCACAGAGGGGATTGTCGGGAAAGAGGCAACTGTTTGGGGAAGCTCCCATTTATTAACATTTGAACAAACAAGTTGCATAACGTTTTCAACCATTTAGTGCAATAGTAGCTACAGAAGCTACAGAACATATAAAACTACAACAACAAATAAAGTGCCTGTAACACGACGGTAAGTCTAAATTGCAGTAACACGGCTGCTTAAAATATACGGTTATCAGCCTACCAGAAAAGTTATTACCGTAATCCTCCTCTTCATCTTCATAAACATCATCAACAAATAAAGTGCCTGTAACACGACAGTAAACCTAAAATTGCAGTAACACGGTTGCTTAAAATATGTTATTAGCCTACCGTAACCCTCCTCTTCATCTTTGGTGAAGTACACGGCTGTAACCAGAAAAGTCAAGTCATTAATCCTCATCTTCATCTTCTTCCTCCGTACTAAAACCACAAAAGTCCTCATCTTCAGTGTCGGAAACAAACAGGTTCAGGGCTTCGTCAGCCACTCTCCCCTCTCTTTCGATGTCGCCCTCAAAACCAACGAACTCCTCTTCGTCACTGTCGGAATCGAACAGCCTCTGAAAGGCCTCAGGTGTGATGGCGTCCTCCTCTCCATCACGCAGCAGTCCAGCCTTTCTGAACCCGTTGGTGATTGTGGATTTTTTCACACTCCTCCACGCCATCAGGATCCACTCGCAAACTTGTGCGAAAGTGGCTTTTCTCATGCGACCCGAACGATTTCTCGCCGCTTGTCATCCACGCCTCCCACTGAACGCGTAGTGCCACTTTGAACGCACGATTGACACTGATGTCCAGTGGCTGCAGATGCTTCGTTGTGCCCCCAGGAATCACAGCTGGAACGGAGTTTGTGCTCTTGATGGCTGCTTTAACCGAATCTGTGATATGCGCCCTCATACTGTCCAAAACGAGCAAAGCTTTTTTTTGCCGAAAGTATCCTCCAGGGCGTTTGACATAGCACTCATTCAGCCACTCCTTCATTACGCTTTCCATCATCCACCCTTTCTTGTTGACTTTAAAGGAGATGCCGTTTGGGATCTTTTCTTTTGGCATTGTAGTCCTCTTAAAAATCACCATTGGCGGAAGCTTCACTCCTGATGCTGTGCAGCCAAGAACACAAGTGAAATTTGTTCGCTCGTGTCCAGTGGTTCTCAACGTGACGGACGATTCACCTTTCTTGTTAACAGTCCTAGTGAGAGGCAGGTCAAATGTTAATGGCACTTCATCCATATTTATGATCTGGTCCGGTCCGATGGAATATTCCTCTATCTTTCTTTGTGTGAATTCGCCAAAGTTTGTTATTTTTTCTTGGTAGTCGGGAGGGAGTTGCTGGCACACAGTCGTCCGTGCCCTGATGGACAGTCCTTTTCGCTTCATAAATCTGAAACACCAGGATGGTCCACCTCTAAAATGTTCAATTTTCATTTCGGTGGCGACTGTTTTGGCCTTCAGTCGGATCTGCACGGTGGAAACTCCTCGGCCGTCTGTTCTTTGAGTGTTCACCCAATCTTCGAGAACGTCTTCAAGTTCGGGCCATTTGCTTTTGTGACCTCGGAAAGCTTTTTTTGACTTTTTGCATTGAGACAATTCTTCCTGCTGGCGTCTCCAACGTCTCACCATTGACTCGTTGATTCCAAGGTTACGTGCAGCTGTTCTATTTCCTTGGTTTACTGCCAAATTGACTGCCTTTAACTTAAACGCTGTATCATATGCATTTCTACGTTTGTTTTCCATAATGAGGGTGTCTCACAAACTGTCTTGCGCTCGCAATGTCCGTCTTTCTCGCTTTCGTTCTGTCTCGTACCACTCGCGGTAGAAGTCTGCGTGTTGAAGCAAATGTGTAAACATTGTGGATGGTACATTTTTTTTTTCTAAAAAGATTTAGGTTTCTCCCTAGTGGCCATTAGCTGTAAAAATCCATAGACAAGACGCACTGTTATATAAGCCACAGGGTCGAAAAATGGGGAAAAAGTCGCAGCTTATAGTCCGAAAATTACGGTATATAACAGTTGTTGTCTCTAAACATCTCACTCATGGTGTGTCTCGAACTCACTCTCATTAATCCAGCCTACTGGTTTTTGTTTAGCCTCCTATCTTGATCAGACGATAGAAAATAGAATTCATTTTTGCATAGCCTATAGTCTGCTGACCAGTGATTTTATTAACCACCATAATGTATTACTGTGCAGATTAAATGTATGCTATGCGGTTAGGCTAAACGTTGCTAATTGTAGTTTGTCTACTGGCTGTTTACCCGTGTCCTCCTGTCTTCTTCTACGTTTTTTCACGTTTTTTCAGTTGTCTGGAGCAGTGCTAAAGCGCCACCAACAGGCGTGGGGTATGTACTACAGCCGGTTCATCCCAATCGGCTGGGGTTCGTCCTTACGCAAATCTCGTTACCAGGCTCCATCCTTTCACAATTAAAAGATTTGATTCGTGTGAAAAGTGAACCCGATTCAGTGAATCTAGGCTCCGTGTAAACTTGGCCTTAGAGCTGCATCTTTAGTCTACCTGTGATAAGGATGGCCTAAATTTACTTATTTTCTATTTCATGACAGTTTTGAGCAATGGAGGAGTTTGACAAGTCTGTTTACGTCATGAAGAATACACTTTCTTGTGTGGTACCTGGCGTTGGTAAAGATCAATTGAGGTCAACTCAGATTCCACAAGCTAACGTATAAAAACGCTGTCCTTGGACAAACATCACTTATAATTTCGGAATGTGAATTTATTCACCAACTAGGGTTTCCCAAATATGTATTAATATTTATTCTTACCTAATGATTGTATGCATGTCTTTGTTTATTACATATTAAAATGTACTACAAATTGTTGTAGGGACTCAGGTTGGAAAAGCAGTCAGACAGACAAACAGATTTTTGCAGACTGTAGCTTTGACATTGCCATAAAAAAATGAACTTGATCCACTCAGCTCTTCTGTCCTCTGGGGCTGTCGATGTAACGATGTGTGCTGGTCTGCTCAGTCAACAGCAGAGCAGTTCCCATTTCAGTTTACTCATTTAGATAATGCTATCTGGTTACGGTACTTGTGAGGAAAACATGGCGGATTTTTGCAAAGGTAAATTCTCAAGCTGTAATTGTAATGAGCTTGGATGGTGAGATTCAAGGCCGAACCAAGTCTGAATGTCTTGCTGAATCACATGTTTTCTAACCTAGGCAGCCCAAAATGTTACTGGGTTGGTTTGGGTTGATGTGTCAAACATGATACAAAAACGGGTAAAAAATGTCATGGTTATTTTGTCAAAATGTCCAGTAAACAGTTCAACATAAAAAATTTGATTTTTTTTTGGCTAACATTGGATCTGTCAGTCTTTACAGGGTTAACTTACATGTGTATTATTCTGCCTCTATATATATATTCCAACACTGTTTTTATTTTTTAGTTTCATTTAATTCTTGCTCGTTATCTCACTTCATGAGGCAGTCATATTACACACTGCTATGCGGTATGTCTAGTTCCTCATCATGACAACTAGGGAAGTCAGAGACATTAGATTCCTCTCAGAGTATAAACTATCTTAAGCCATTTAAACATGAGAAAAAAACAAATGGGATAACAAAAAGCTTTCACAGACAGCATTATTTTCTCTACATTCATTCTATATAAGTTCTTTCTCCTTGTTGTAACCATGTGTATCCATAAATAAGGTCAATACATTGATTATCTTCGACTTTCCAAGAATTTTTATTCAAAGTGAAAAGGGGGATGTGAAAGGGAACGGCGAGGGCAGACCTGTGGTCCCACTATATCAGCAATGCTTAGAGAGCTCTCTAACAACAAAGTGCATATTTTTTCATTCTCCAAGACACAGTAGGTGAGTCGGGCCTGACCCAGTACTTGATGAGCGAGGTGACCCGACTGCAGAAGCTGGTGGAAGAGGAGCACAGGCGGCTGCAGGAGTCATCCAAGCGTGTTGCCACACTTGATGACACTGTAAAGCAGCAGGAGGTACGAGAGAGGGAGCTCCAGAAGCAACAGGAGCGTGTGCGCCGCTTACGGGAGGACCGTGACCGTCTGTGGGACGAGGCCCGCCAACTCAAGGATGAGAACTACAGTCTAATGCACGACCTCACCAGATTAAGCGAGGAGAAAAACAGTGCGCTCATGAGCAACCGAGACCTGCAGCTGAGTGTGAGAGAGCCGGAATGTTCTTGAGATATTGGCCACCGAATAATTATGTTAACTGCAAATTATTTTAGCTTAATGTGCATCAACAGTCCTACTTTCATAAATGTTATGTGTACTCACATAAAGAAAAAAGCGAGAATGAGAATTTTTGATTTTGAAACTACATCATACTCACAGAATGTTATTTTCTTTTTCAGATTGAAAAGCTTAAGCACAGCTTGATGAATGCTGAAAGCGACTCAAAGATCCAGCGCAAGCGTACAATCACACTTAAAAACGCCATGGAACAGAGACCCAGCCAGGACACAATCTGGGAACTGCAGACACAGAATGAGCTTCTCACAGCATGCATTCAAGAGCTGGAAAATTCTAGACAAGTTGAACATGTTTTTGATTGTATACACATAACACGGGAGTAATTTGAGTGATTGAAAATAGAATGATACGCTCATATTATGCTCATAATTACTATATGCTACCACAGGAACCACCAGAACCCGATGAACAAGAGATAAGTCGTCAAGTAATGGAAGACTACAAGCAGCACGCTTGCACTCAGTACCAAGAACTTGTGAACAGCCTCAACACATTACGCAGAGAACTTCAGGAGGCAGAACTGCTGCGCAGCAAGGTTAACCAGCATCTTCCACATGCACCTCTTTTCTGTGCTTTTTGTGTCTGTCATATTAGTATCATATAAATATAATAATAAATTATTATTGAGAATATACACTAGACTTCCTTTATACTGAAAAAACTCATTTGGAATGATTGTGGGGGAATGTGTCATTGTCATATTAGTATCATATGAATATAATAATAAATTATTATTGAGAATATACACTAGACTTTCTTTATACTGAAAAAACTCATTTGGAATGATTGTGGGGGAATGTGTCATTTTCTGTTTGATCTCTAGTACTTAGAGGAGAAGGAGGTTCTTGAGCTCAAGTGTACCATGTTGAGGAAAGACTCCAAGATGTACCACGATCGCATGGAAGACATTTTAAAGCAGATGGAACAAGTCATTAATGAGAGGAATAAGGTAAAAATTGATTCTTGAACACTCATTTGAGAAATGCTACACACAGCGGAATCTGAACAGGATGTAAATAGTAACTGTTAGCGGATACCACTCAAAAATTGTCATAAAAATGAACAAAAACTAGTTTCTGAGGCAGGGTTTCACACATATCTTTTTTTGTAGGAAACTCGGGAAAAAAATATTTTACCAGCCAAATTTGAACGTTTATTGTCACATAATTGTATTATTGTTGTAAACGCAAATATAACTTACGTTGGATAGATGAGTACTGTTTTAGGTACAGTGACAACAAAACAATGAATGAAAATTAACAATGAAAATTGTGGCCAACCTATGCTAAAATGTAGGTATAATCACATATGGGAAACAGATTAGGCTGTTTCCTGCCCCTATGAAAAAATATCGTCTCCATCTTGAAACGCCAACTTGAAATCAAAAGTGTGCAGTGTTTTTTAGTTCAGTTTGGCAAGGAGGATCCCAGCGACTGGTTGGGCATAGGATCATATTAACACTTTTACGCAAGCTGTAGTTTGTTTCCAAGGATCCTCTGTATTGATTGTGACTTGTTCCATGATTTTATCCCATGTCTGAAAAATGTAAATAGGCTATGTCGACTAGAGAGGAATACCACAAGGAGATTTCCCAGAACCTTCAGGAAAAGGACCAGTATCGCAAGCAGATCCGTGAGCTGGGGGAGAGATGTGATGAACTGCAGGTCCAGCTCCTGCGTGCCCAAGGAAAGGTTCTGTCACTACAGACCCAGCTGCGACGACAGAACTGCACTTACCAGGTTTTCAGAGAAGCCCTCTGTTGTCTGTTCTTGAACACGCTAATTAAAGTAGTTAATTAATGTATCCAGGGTTGGGATTAATCAAGAACACAATTAGACAAATATAAGTTTAACATTTATAAAAAAAATCTTGAATAATATAAACAGATTTCCATAGGCATCAGACCTTGAGGATAGTTCCTTGGCAAGTTCTTATGAGGTAAAAATATATATATATATATAATTTCCTTTGAGAAATTCTGGAATGTTCATGAAGCCAAGGAATCAACTTACAGTAACAGTGGAATTGTTGTTTTTCTACAGCTGAGAAGCCAGACCAGTGAGGAAGAGTGCTTAACTAAAGGTAATTGTTCTCTCCCTTTGTTTCATCACACAATGTGATGACATACAGACATAACACAGGGTTTGTCACTGGGTGTGTAGAATTCAGTGTGTACTTTAATGTTTGTGTTTTTGCAGCCAAAAAGGAGTCGCAGAGTCAAGCATCAGGGGAACGTAATGTTTGCACAGCTATTCCAGATGGTGTTGGTCTTCCTTCAGACAAGAAAGCAAATGAAGACGCGGTGAGATGTGATGGAATCGTGTCCGTTAAACCTCTTTGTTTGTTTTACGTGTTTATAACTGTATTTAGATCATTACACTGTTTTTATAGAAATTCAGTTATGCAGTTAGGCAAGAGCAGGGTTTGTTTATCTTGCATGATAAAGAGTCCTTGGTTTAAACTGTTTTAAAGGCCAGAGCAGGTTTTTTTTTTTAACTCGCATAAATAAGAATCCTTGGTTTAAACTGTTTTATAAACATCACTGAGCAGTGCCCAATCCATTTTTCAATTGATGTATTTTGCAGGAGAAGATGAGACCAAGGGCAAATTTTTACTACAGAAGGTAATCACTACAATATAATATTATCATCTCATACCTCAAAATAGTTAAATGTAATGAATATGGCTTCATTAGTTGGTGTGTGTAATAGTAGGCTAACATGTCTGATTTAACTTGCTCTAACTTGTTCCATAAATCTTTTCCTAAACAGAAAGCGCGCTCTTAGGACAAAAGCTGCAGCCAATGTAAATGCGCCCTGTGAGCTGGACAACACCAGTGGAAGTGACAACACAGACACAGATGGCTTGTGATATTAAAGAGTGGGAAAAAGGATTCCTGCTTAAAGCTCACAGTGAATGTCAGTTGATGATCATCTATGAACATTCCAGTTATGTTTACTGCACCGATATTAAGTGCTGGTAACAACACAAAGTATGTGTCATTATTTTACATTGCAGTAATTGATGTCAATACCTGTCAAATAGTTAAGATCAATACAATTATCTAAATGATGTTGCTGAACAATACCAGTGCAGCTTACTTGTCATACATGTGTACTAATGTGTACTTAGTGTCATACGTGAGTACTAATACTCTTAGTTTTGAAGTCATACATCCTGGGCTACCGTTGTACACCCTGGTCACCTGCTGTGCATAGGGCACCAAGTACTCAAAAAAAAACACATACATGAAATGTAATTTAAATAGATAATAATAATCTATCTACTTTTCAGATGAAAAATAGTTACTCAACCATTTAACCAATATAGGCTATACGATACCATATATTTCCTTGCTATAAAACTGTTCCGTATATAAACTGTATTAATGCATTTTTGTCTGAAACAGACCCTGTGTATTGACCGCACATGTGTATTAAAGTAACATTATGCAACAATTTGACCTTAAAATAACAGCTTCAAAATCATTTTGGTGGTACACTGACTTGTAATACGGAAAATGGCGTCTGACCGAACAAGGAACCAAGCAAGTCAGATGCTGTTTTATGTTGTTATTTATGAAATAATTTGACGTAGGCTGTAACCTTATTGGTGTCATCCCTGTCTCATGGAGATTTGTAGTTTTTTCAGATACCAGCAACAAGTCAAAAAGCCAGGGTCTGTCATGGTTATAGGGTAGTGTCAGTGCCCTTGGCAAAGATAACTTACACTTCTGTGATGGCACCATTAATGCCGAAAGTAAAGATTTTGGAGCAATATATGCTGCCTTCAAGATGACATCCTTTCCAAGGACGCCCATGCATATTTCAACAAGACAATACAAAACCACATTCTTCACACATTTCAAAGGCATGGCTGAGGAAGAAGAGTGTGTGGTTCTGTCCTGACGTCCCCAAAAGAGAATGTGTGCATTTTAACGAAGACCCTGTACCTTTGCACACCTTAAGGCTTGTTTGCAGGAAGAAAGGGACAAATTTACACCTGAAACGATTATCACTTGGTGTATTCAGTCTCTAAACATCCTTAGTGTTGTGTACCGTCCAAACTTTTCTGATTTAGGGTTGTAAAATACCAGTGTTGGTACACTTGTTTCCTAGGCTATTAAAACTCTGTATATCCTCTCACTCTCTCTGCCTGTTTTTCTGTCTTAACCTATCTTTATCTGTCTTTGTTTCTATCTATTTCTATCGTATTTATCTTTCTATATTTATTTTTATCTATGTATCGTTATGTCTCTCACTTTCCCAACCTCTGTCTATATTTCTTTCTCTTTACACTCCATAACTTCATCTCTCTCTATATTCCTTTCTCTCTATCTATGTAATCTACCTATTTTTTTGTCTGCATGTCTTTATTGACAATAAAGCTACTTTGACTTTGGCTTGACACACCCACACATCTTGCGCTCCTCTTCCTTTTTTACCTTCCTCCCCTTTGTCTCTCTTTCTCTCTCTCCCTGCATGCATTAAATAGCACCAAACTTTGTATAACTGTTTTATAATGTCTGTTTTTAATATTTTGTAAGTCGCTTTGTACAAAAGTGTCTGCCAACTACTAGCTATGGCTGTATCATTTTTTTTTTATATTGACATCAAATATTAAAACATTAGGAATTTAATAAGCAAACATTTTCGTTTTCTTTCTTAAAATCCGCTACATTGATTAAGCAGCTGTGTTTTCTTTTTACGTGCAGCCATCATACCACAGCGAATCATTATACCCTTGGGCTTTTACTTTGAAATGTCACCGTCTCCCATCCAGAAATCGTAACCGGAAAAGAGGTTTTCTAATCAGGCTGGTGTAACTAGACTACTGTCTTGGCGTAGTAGCAACATGCGTTAAGTTTGGAAATACATTACTCTACTCAATATTGGTCGACTGTTTCAGGTTGACAGTTACAGCCATAGCTAATACAGATAGGGAGGCCACTTTAGCCAACGACAATAATTTACTTCTCATAGTATCGGTAGCTCTACATTATGTTCAGTTTTCACAAGCTACCGATAACATTTAAAATCGAGATCAATGTGTTACTGCTGGTTGTTACATTTCTCGGACTTCTGACCAGGCTGCGCGGGATTCAGTTTCCAAGAGCTGTTGTGTGAGTAGGAAACGTGTCGGGGAATCAGTGATGTTCGTTTATACCGGTGGCCAAGCATTCGAGGCATATTATTCACCCGACCGTGGCATGGAACTACCTTGTTTTTCCTTACAGATCGAGAACATTGCTATGAACACGGTAACAATATTGGCAAGCTTAGAAGTTGCACATTATCTTTAAAAATAAACGTGCATTAAGGTTGTAGTTCAGTCATTGATCGGAGTCAGCTATGTGGCTTAATCCAATCAAAACTCATACGTTTAGTCGTTTGCCAATCTGAAATTTGTGACCAATCTTAAACCAATCGGTTAGTTTGCGAGTGACATCTGCCTGCAAAATAATCGTCCTGGCGCAGGCTATACAAAACCGAGGCAGGTTAATTGAATAACCTTTTCATTGACCCAAGGTTAATGACAATGGATGTGAGGTGACATTCATAGTAGCCTACACATATCCAATACTCGTCCTTTTCTTGCTCTGCACAGATATCTGACATAACTTGGCTTGAACAAGTGGGATCCTGATGCAAAAAGACTCACAATTTGTCATCTAAACCTTCTGAAACTACGAACACATTAAAAAAATCCACATTTCTCATCAATTCCCCATTCAATAGTCTTATGGTTGGCGATAAGCTCTAACTAAAACCAAACATTCATTCTGGGCAGCACGTGCAGACAACACCATACTATACCACAGACACCAAGATGGAGTGCTGCATATGTAGCCTCTAAAACCTCTGGTACAGTAATCCAGATAAAAGTTTCACATTTGTTGCCATCAGAACTATACACAAAGGAATTCTGTTAACACTTTATTTGGATGGTCCACCTAAAGATAGTATAGCACACTACAATCTACTATTGATGGTTTGTTGAAATTCAAGTTCAGTCTTTCAAATAGTTCACTGAACATCACCTTAACCTAACCCTAACCTTAATCACACATTGTAGTTAACAGAGTTTCAACATAATCTGTTAATCTGAAAAAGTTAACAGAGCTAATTTATAATCTGAGTGTTTTTAGATGATGTACATGGGACCATCCACATAAAGTGTGACTGAAATTCAGTCAGTCGAAATTCAGTCTAATCTGAAGCACCACAAATATTGACCAGGGGCCGTATTCACAAAGCATTTTATCTTACCACTAAGAGTGCTCCTAACTCGCGCTAAAACATTTTATGTAGGAGTAATTTCTTAAAAGTGATTCACAACGCCTCTGAGACCTACTCATACTAGGGATAATACAAACTCCTAAGCTTAAGATAAAAGCACCGTTGCTATGGATGACGTCGATTCTCATGCACGAGTTTAGAAGGGGTGAGGACGGTGATTGGTTGTTGACAGGCTCTCTCATTAAAAACTCATTTGTGACGTCCCTCTAACAATCCCACTATATCAACTGAAAATAAGAGAATAAGCTAGGCTTCAAATTAAGTCATATTAAATAGTTATGGACAGTGCAGTTAACAGAATGCACACGCATGATGACAAGTTTGTGCATCCAACGGGAATGACACTTTGCACGTTAAGAGAAAAAGAAAGCGATCAATATAAAATATGGCAATTGCATGTAATCAAGGCAGTAATAATTAAAGCACCCAGCAAACTGTTAGGCTATTATATTTCCAGCCCTTGACCACTTCAAATATCGGCACATACGGCCCTTCAAGCGAAACGAACGTGAAACGTAGCCTAAGCGAAAGCCTACTGGTCCCAGGACCAATAGCCACTGTCACCCCAGCGGCATCCAGCTGGTAAGTTCTCAAAAACCTGCTGCAGACCGCTCTCCGTTGAAATGCACGAGTCATCGGTACATCCAGGCCACGGTGGGCGAAAACGTCCTCATCTTTTGATGGGGCAATTATTGTAATGTGTGTCCCGTCACTGGACATTCATTCGCCATGGAATTTACTTTGATCTTGTGTAATTGGCGATTGTCCAAAGGCAACTGGATATACTGTTGGATGTTGTAGGGTCTACAGTGCGTTGATAGTTTGATGAATTAAACGGCTGACTGATGATTCCCAGTGTCGTCATTTGCGTTTTCCGCGAAGCCAAATAGGCTATCTTTAAACATTTCACTTTGTTGTTTAAAGGCGTCATTGCATCCCGCGCTAATTCTGCGACAATATTAATACCTTCACGGTTTAAGCAATGTCTTATCAATTCCAAGTCGGCTGCAGCCATCTTACGATTTTTTGTGAATAAGTCTTAGTGACTTAGGAGTCCTCATGAGGAGTTTTAAGCTGTCTTAGACTTAGGTGCTACTTTTAGGGATAAAATACTTTGTGAATTGCTCTTAGTAAAAAAAAATAGGAGTCCTAAACTTAAGACTGACACGCCCATTATTTTTAGGAGTTTCTCCTAAATTCGCCACTTATGAGCTACTTTTAGCCCTAAGATTCTTTGTGAATACGGCCCCAGACAGGCAAGCGGAGGTAAAACACTTCCACAAAGCCAGATTGGTTTAAAGTTATGTAGCAAGAGTTGCCATGCATCGTTAGCTACACTAGAAAGGGCATTTCATAGCTGAATTGTATACAACTCTAATGTGTATGGCACATCCATTGATGTTACAAAAGTTGTAAAGCCCCAGGAGATGAATATCTGCTTGTAGTTCAACTGAGAAGCGATCAGGGGCCGTATTCACAAAGAATCTTAGGGCTAAAAGTAGCTCATAAGTGGCGAATTTAGGAGAAACTCCTAAAAATAATGGGCGTGTCAGTCTTAAATGTAGGACTCCTATTTTTTTTTACTAAGAGCAATTCACAAAATATTTTATCCCTAAAAGTAGCACCTAAGTCTAGGACAGCTTAAAACTCCTCATGAGGACTCCTAAATCACTAAGACCTATTCACAAAAAGTCTTAAAATGGCTGAAGCCAGACGTAACGTGTTGGAGACAATGAACGACTCTGAATTGTTGAGAAGATATCGTTTAAACCGTGAAGGCATCAACATTTTACTAGAATTAGTGCGGCATGCAATCACGTCTCCAACTATCCGAAACAACCCAATCAGTCCGGAAGTTAAATGTTTGATAACATTAAGATTTTTGGCTACGGGGAAAATGCAACTTTGCAACGCAGACGACTTCAGAATATCGCAATCATCAGTAAGCGTATTCATTCATCAAACAATCACCGCACTCTGTAGACCACACATTGTACAACAGTTTATTCGGTTCCCTATGGACAATCGCCTACTTCAAAGGATCAAGGTCAATTTCATGGCGTTTGCAGGAATGCCCGGTGTCGTGGGTGCCATCGATGGAACACACATTAAAATAATTGCTCCATCCAGAGATGAGGACGTCTTTGTAAACCGCAAAAAGGTACATTGAATTAATACACAGATAGTGTTTGATCCAAATTTCACAATCATGGATATTGTTGCGAAGTGGCCTGGATCTACTCACGATTCGCGCATTTTAATGGAGAGCGCGGTCTGCGCCAGCTTTTTGAGCGGCACCGTGTACCTGCTGGATGCCACTTGTTGACAGTGGCAACCATGCAAGACATGGCTTTTGACACCCTTCCTCAATCCACAACCGGGAGCACAGTTGAACTACAACATGCAAGTATACGCATGAGGCCTATTTTGGTGACACAATACCTGTAGCCGCGACGGCTCTTTTAAAGTCCACTCCGCAATCTCCATCCTACATTGTGACTGGAGCGCATACCACCGCTTCTCGCAGTCATCGACAGAGCGACACACGGCAGGGAATGAAGCATTTATGTTAACACATATGTCCTCCCATGCCTCACGCTTCTTTTTTGTGGTCACCCCACAGCCAAATTTAGCTTTTATAACTCCTTTCCTCTCCAGCACACTCTGGGCCAACATGGACAGTTGGTCCTGGGACCAGTTCGACTTTCTCTGTCTCGCCCTCGTTTCGTCCATTATGTCAGGAGGACTTAAAGAGCCGTATGGACTGATATTTGAAGTGTTTAAGGGCTGGAAATATGCCGATTACCTAATAGTTTGCAGGGAGCTTTAATTATTACTTCCTTGATTTCATGCAATTTCCGTGTTTTTTTCGGCAATTTCTCTTTCTCTAACGTGCAAAGCGTCATTCACGTTGGATGCACAAACTTGTCATCATGCGTGTGCATTCTGCTAAGTGCACTATCCATAACTATTTAATATGGCTTCATTTGAAGCCTAGGTTATTCTCTTATTTTCTGTTGATTTAGTGGGATCGTTAGGGGGATGTTAGGACTGAGTTTTGAATGAGAGCGCCTGTCAGCAACCAATCACCGTACGCACCGCTTCTAAACTCGTGCATGAGAATGGACGTCATCCATAGCAACGGAGTTTTTATCTTAAGCTTAGGAGTTGGTATTATCCTTAGTATGAGTAGGTCTCAGAGCCGTTGTGAATCACTTTTAAGAAATTACTCCTACGTAAAAGGTTTTAGCGCGAGTTAGGAGCACTCCTAGTGGTAAGATAAAAGGCTTTGTGAATACGGCCCCAGATCTCAGTCATAAAAATTGATAAAGAGAAGCTCATATCAAATACCCCAGTCCACCTCTATGCAGACTACAGTGTAATTCTGAATTCCCTTTTGATACTTTTTTAAAAAAATTTTTTTTTAATTTTGTAGAATATGTGCAATTTTCGTTAAGGCAAACAACTGAAATCTTTGTCGGCGTAAACCAATTCAAATGTTGTCTTCATTTCTCCTAGCTCCATGCCAGTGGTTGTAATCAGGTAGCTTAGCAACCTTTTGGGGTAACGCTGGACAAAAGCACCACATTCTTTGTCTCATTGGGTCAGTTACAAGTCATTTGACAGTATTCCCTCTTTTACTTTTTTAAAGGAAGATTATTGCTAGCTTGTAATATTGCTTGCTATAATCGCTATTTCACAGTAGAAATCATTGGGCCTCATTCTCGACAGCAGTTGAGAAGACTTTAAGAAGACCTTTCTTCTGAACTCCACTTTGGTGGATTTAGGAAAACATTTGCCATTCTCCATAGTTTTCTAATCTGGGATTTCTTCTGAACTTCAGAAGACTTTCAGAACGCGAAATAGCAGTTGTAACTGCCGGAATCTTCTCAAATGCGATCCCTCAAATAACCACAAGATAGCCCCGTCGGCCATCTTGTGGTTATTTGAGGAATCGCATTGAGGAATGACATTTGAAAAAACTGTTTGTGTTAACGGTTAGCGGTTGAATTTGTGAGAACCCGTTGGTGATTGCGTTCACGTCAACTCTACAGACATCCACGGATTCAAATAATTATAATTATAATATACGAGAATAATTGTATTATTAACAATTACGTTTCACATTTATAGTCATGATTCTACGAGGTAGTATTTATTGTTACACTAGGTCTCTGTTGCTCGTAGCTTGACTGTTCTCTCCCTTGTACGTTGCTTTGGACAAATGCATCTGCTAAATGACTGAATGTGAATGTAAATGTACACGAACTCTGCAAATGTAAGTGAATGAATAAATGAACACTAAACCCAATCGCGTTTAAATAGCCATAGTGGAATAGAATGGACACATATATATCCTGCAGTACCTCCATGTCTGCACCGGTTAAGTTAAATCTGCGTTTTTTGCTCACTTTCCGCTTAGACATGACTTGCCTTACGAGGTGCTTTCGTGTGGATTCGGGAGATTCCGACAGCACACGTTTCTACGATTGCATGCCCTAATAAGGAGCTGGCGTGTATGTATGCAAATCCACTTTCACGAGAACGCGCATCAATTAAAGAAACTAATCCGGAGGAACACAGCTGAGAAGACTTCGGCTGCTTATGAACGCATTTTCAAGAGTGCGGGAATGCGGTGGAAGCGTTTCCCTTACGTTGTTTTTACGAAGTTGCGTAAGTAACATTTTAGAAGAATTTCAGAAAATGAACGAGAATGAGGCCCATTATTATTATTATTACTAATGTTATTGCCGCAACCTCTCTGAGCTCTAATGTATAGTTGTCCTGAGTAATGCATATAAGCAAGCAGTGGCAAGCTCATATAGCCATGCTAAAAATATCACCATACAGGAAAATGGGAGTGCTTAATCCAGTGTGTGGCTCTGATTAAACATGATCTGTGGAAAGTATCACTAAGGCAGTATTATCCCTGGTACATTTCCTGTTAAGTTTTCATACTTTACATTTCTTTTATGAAAAAACAAGTGACAGAAAAGGAAACAAACATTGAGGGATTGTTTAAAGAGAAAACATATTTGTGGATTTTAACATTTTGTCTATTTTGTTAGTATAAGATGCAGTATTTTCAGTGTTTGATTAAGAAGCAATCCAAAAATATTCAGCTAAAATATGATTACATATTCCTTTGTAATCCAATGGATCACTTGACTAATTACAAAAATGTCAATGTAATTTAAATTAGCTGACTACATTTCACAGTACTCTGACCCCACCCTGTCTGCCCGTTAGTGCGTATGCCAGAAGGGAAGGTTTACTTGGACACATACTATCAATACTTTGTATTATTAAATAGTAATTTTCCTCATGGTTGTCCCCTGTTATACATTAAACCTCGCTACTTACCAATTTGAAAATGAGCAGTGCTGCTCGTAGTGTGGTATTTACAAATGAACATATAGAAAATATAGATGTGAAATTGTAATATCTTTTAAATAGTAGATATACACATGGCAAACAAAGTTATATATGAAACAATGTCATTGATCTGATCATATATATAATTATTTTTCTCAGCAGAAAAATTTAGTTCTTCAGGACACAAAGAAACTTGCTTTTGTCCAGGCTATTCCCATCCCATGAAAAAAAATTGATAAGCTACCTGACAAGAACTCCTCATCTCAGAGAGTAAATGTGATGAGCTACCTGACTAGAACTCCTCATCTCAGAGAGTAAAGTAGACAGCTAGCCCCAACCCACACCCTAATTTGGAAATTCATTATTTACTAAAAAACTATTTGAACACACTTATTCTGCATTTTTTGTTTGTCTTTTTGTAGGTTTGATGAAGTGTATTATGGACAGTTTGTATCTCTGTACATGAAACAAGTGTTTTTCGTTGACGAGAGTGGACCACCTTTTGGCCACATGATTCTGGCACTTGGAGGTAGGCATGCACCACTGAGCCTGATGCACATCACTGAATCCTCCTAATACACTATAGGCATGCACCACTGAGCCTGATGCACAACACTGAATCCTCCCAATACACTATGCTGTTGATCTCCCCCAGTTATCGTACAAAACCCCTGCATTTGTTAAAAGGGACCCTTTGCAGTCTGATTTCCATATGTTTTATCTGTTTTAAATATAGGGTAATTATTCTCTAAAAGTCTGGAAATAGTTGATTTTGGAAGTGAAAAGGAGTATCCTTAATACAACCCTTAGCAACTTTAAACTAGATAAAAACTAAAAAGTGGCCTAAATGTGGCATGTGCAAAGGTTAAGGCACTAATATTTCTAAATGTGAGTTTAAAAAAAAAAACGTGAGGTGAATCTTTTTACATAGCATAGCATAGAAGCTAAGCGACAAAAACAATTTTTTTTCTGTTTTTAACTTAATTTACAGAACTTGGGCTTATGGGGAAGACATACATTCAGGGGGGACACCCAAAGGCACATAGTGTGAAGCAAACATGTAATGGTTGTTCGAAGAACACTCACAGCCGTAGGTTGGAGGAGAGGTTTTGGGTAATGAGGCCAGTTCATATGACATAATATATACCAGATTAATGGTGGATAAAAAGGGCAGAGAGAGCATTCAAGTATTGTTCAACAGCTGAGTGGGTAAACAGTGTGCTCGTAAGGTTACTGTTACAGCTTATTTCATCAACAGATAAAGAGAGAAATTTAGATAAACCATAACAGCAGGTAATATTACCATTTTATCAGTATTAATGCCTTAACATATTGCCATAACAAGAGAATTTTGTCAGGTTTCATGATTAGGTAAAGTTGGGTGTCATCAGCATAGCAATGGAAGTTAATGCCATAATTAGGTTGAGAGATCACTGCTATTTTGAATGATTGTGGAATTTTTTTTTTTTTTCACTTTCAAAATCAACAATTATGAAGTTTGATCAGGGTTGCCCACACTTTTGCATTCAACAATATAAACATACAGTGCCACTTGAAAGTATGTGAACCCCTTGAGCACTTAAGAGTTTTCTGTTGTTTTACCATGATTTTTCATTTTTTTCATCACCAATTTTCCATAGATGAAATGTCAGGTTAATGTTTATCATTTGCATTTACTTGTTTGGAGGGAATTGTTTGAGTGGCCAAAAAACTACATGAAACATGGAATTAGTCCATTTCAAAAGTAAGTGAACCCCCAGCTGAATTGGTAAAGTCAAGCAGGTAACAGATTCGGTGAAACTTATTTGGGTGCTAAATTAGTCAATTAACCAAACCGATCAACTGAGACAACCTTAGGGAAAGGTTTGGGCAACACAGATTAAAAGAGAGAGGACACCAACCAAACTACTGTAGTGCCAAGGTGTACCCACACAGATCCACCATGCTGAGAGGAAACGAGATATCCGAGAACATCAGGAAGAAGGTACTGACAGCCCATCAGTCTTGGGAAAGCTATAAGACCATCTCCAAAAGATTCCAGCTCAATCCATCCATCCAAGACAAATTATTTACAAATGGAGGGCATTCAACATGACCGCATCTCTGCCTAAAAGTGGACGCCCATCAAAACCATCACCAGGAAGCACCAGAAGAAGAATAAATCAGGTAAAAGTCAACCCACACATCACCTCTAAAGAGTTTCAGACCTCTCTGGCAGCATCTGGGGTAAATGTACATGGGTCTGCAATCAGACGGAAATTGAATAGACATGACATTCATGATAGGGTTGCTAGAAGGAAGCCTCTGCTCTCAAGAAAGAACAAAACTGCCCGTTTCAACTTTGCCAGAGAGCACTTGGATATACCAAAGGCCTTCCGGAAGTCCCTTCTTTGGACAGATGAGTCAGAGATAGATTTATTTGGTCACGATCAAAACCAATAATTTTCGTCTGATTGTAGACCCATGTACATTTACCCCAGATGCTGCCAGAGAGGTCCGAAACTCTTTAGAGGTGATGTGTGGGTTGACTTTTACCTGATTTATTCTCTTTTTCTGGTGCTTCTTGGTGATGGTCTTGATGGGCGTCCACTTTTAGGCAGAGCTACTCAAACAAATCCCTCCAAACAAGTAAATGCAATTGATAAACATAAACCTGACATTTCATCTATGGAAAATTGGTGATGAAAAAAATGAAAAATCATGGTAAAACAACAGAAAACTCTTAAGTGCTCAAGGGGTTCACATACTTTCAAGTGGCACTGTATATACTTTGTGAGGTATGATTTGTAAGGCATTTATGTTAATGTTAAAACCTGACAGTGGGGCCAAAAGACCCATGTGATGGTAATGCCAAGTAATCTAAATCTGCCATTTGCTTTCATACAGCCTATCTGGGAGGATTTGACGGCAACTTTGTCTGGAACAGAATTGGAGCAGGTCAGTGTTTACAATGTTGAAAATATTTCATATTTTTCAGTGTAATGTGATGTCATTCATGCCTTTTTAATAAACTGTCAACACACTAGGACAAAATGTATGCTCTTTGCACAATTTGACACAAAATGTATGGCACTGACAATTTGTGATATAGTCTTTGAAGTCCCTGGTCATTCTATTGTTTTAAGTCAAATGGAGAACTGCCAGTCAGCAGTCATTACGTTGGACTTTATTCCCACTTTGGCCTCGATTACAATTTCGATCCAGGTCATTTGTAGCTTTGTTTCTTATATGGAGTACTTTGAAATCACTGCACTGGAGCCACTTTCATCCTATAAAAGGACAATAACCCAGCAGTGATCCCAGTTATGCAAGAGCTATTCAAACCGGAAGCCGTCAAACTGTAATGCTGCAGAGTTTGTAATTGCTGTATGTAAATTCGTTGATAAACATTTTATTTCAAAAATGTGATTTCAACTTTGAAAAACTCATTATGAATATATTTTCTATTCATTTTGCACCTTATTCCATGGATAAAATATGAGTGTTCCTAACTCCATTGTATGGATGATTCCAAACTTTTAAATGGTAGTTGTTTCATAAATACTATTTCTATATATTTGCTGACAAGACAAGAAGTAGCAATGAATGTTTAAGACCGGTTCCCATTTTGTATGCACAGTACCTATTTTACTAAGATTTTGCTTGGTTATGTTCTTTTGTAGAATACTCCAGTAATGTACCTGTTTGGAGCCTGAGAATACTCCCTGCCGTGGCAGGTGCTCTATGTGTGCCACTGGGGTATCTGTTGATGCAGGAGTTGGGTTATTCCCATCTTATTGCTTTAATGGCATCTGTGCTTCTCTTACTTGGTAAGCTGAAAATAAGGTCTCTCTCGTACAATAGAACTTTCCATTCTCTTTGATATTTGTTTGAATGTCATGAGGTTAATATTTCTCACAAGAAGTGTTTATTTCTTTGTACATCTCTTAACAGAGAATTCACTGATTGTCCAGTCTCGCTTCATGTTACTGGAGTCAATTCTCATCTTTTTTTTGCTGCTTGCTGTGGTCTCCTACCTCCGTTTTTGTAAAGCTCCAAATGGGTGGGTACCATGGTCTTCTGTGAAGGAGGCAGTTTGAAATGCTATTATGGAATGACATGATAGCCTCTAGCATGCTGGAGCTAACCAGTACTGTGTTATCTGTTTAGTTCATCAATGAGGTGGGTGTGGCTGACACTGTCAGGTGTTGCAAGTGCTTGTGCAGTTGGGTGAGTTGATCTTGTAAAATGGGATTTGTGTGGAAATAATGGGTTATTTGTGTAGAGGCACATTATTTAGAAAAGACACGTTCATTTAGAATCCAACATTATGGAAAAAAAACATTCTCCTGGTTTCATAATCCTCTATTGTCTTACAGAGTAAAATACATGGGTCTGTTCACCTACCTGCTGCTTCTGGGCTTAGCAACTGTTCATGTCTGGCGGCTCATTGGAGACAAGTCATTACACTTGGTAAGATCTGAACAAATGAATTCATTAGCTTAATTAAGTGAGATTCAGATAGTAAATTGCTTTTATTTTTTGACATGTCTGACCTCCTTCCTGTGGTTCAGTAGGCAGCTGTTGTGAGGCAGGGTGTGACTCAGTTTCTGGCCCTGATTGTGCTTCCGCTGGTCCTGTACTTGGCCTTCTTCTATGGCCATCTCAGCCTCCTCTACCACAGTGGGCCCCATGACCAGATGATGAGCAGTGCCTTTCAGGCCAGCCTGGAGGTCAGCATCAAACACTCAATTCCACACAGTACAAGACCCCTGAGACTGTATCACTTTTTACGATACGAAACATCCTTAGTTTTGCTTGTCAACACATTGTATAGTGCAGTTGTGCATTTCTTCTGTAAAGGGTGGGCTGGCCAGAATCACCAAGGGTCAGCCTCTGGAGGTGGCATATGGTTCACAGGTGACCC
Organism: Sprattus sprattus; assembly: GCF_963457725.1. Classification (NCBI taxonomy): domain Eukaryota; kingdom Metazoa; phylum Chordata; class Actinopteri; order Clupeiformes; family Clupeidae; genus Sprattus; species Sprattus sprattus. The sequence goes on from NC_137924.1 coordinate 37,594,626, forward strand.
TCCGCGGTGTCTCCAGCAAACCCGTGCCATGCTGGCTACATTCTCACAAGGCCAACTACCCTATCAGGTTCACTGTGCAACACTTGTGTATATTATTGACATAATTATTGACATATTATTATTATATTGAAATATTATTGGCTTGTAATTGATCATTGATAAAGTAAAATAACATCATGGATAAAGTGAAGTAACCATTTAATTTAGTCTGATGTGCTTTGTCTGACCCTTTACATGTTCTGCTTGTGAAGGTATGAAAATGGCCGTGGCAGTTCACATCAGCAGCAGGTAACCTGTTACCCTTTTAAAGATGTCAACAACTGGTGGATCATCAAAGATCCAAGAAGGTACTTCCTTTAGTTTTAAGATTGTTATATGAGGTTTGTTTTCTGTTTTTATATTCTTCTCATTTCTTTAATTCTATTACAACTCCATACTTTTCACACTCCCAAGACAAGATCTGGTGGTGAGCAGTCCTCCCAGAGTGGTCCATCATGGGGACATCATTCAACTTCTCCATGGGATGACCTCACGGTACCTCAATACGTATGTCCACATCTTCTATGGTTTAGAGTATTCATGCATAGGACATCATGTTCTTGACTTACCTGTGCTCCTTCTCCTCCTCCTGCTGACTGTCCTGTGCTCCTTCTCCTCCTCCTGCTGACTGTCCTGTACTCCTTCTTCTCCTCCTGCTGACTGTCCTGTGCTCCTTCTCCTCCTCCTGTTGACTTACCTGTGCTCCTTCTCCTCCTCCTGTTGACTTACCTGTGCTCCTTCTTCTCCTCCTGTTGACTTACCTGTGCTCCTTCTTCTCCTCCTGTTGACTTACCTGTGCTCCTTCTTCTCCTCCTGTTGACTTACCTGTGCTCCTTCTTCTCCTCCTGTTGACTTACCTGTACTCCTTCTCCTCCTCCTGTTGACTTACCTGTGCTCCTTCTTCTCCTCCTGTTGACTTACCTGTACTCCTTCTCCTCCTCCTGCTGACTTACCTGTGCTCCTTCTCCTCCCCCTGTTGACTTACCTGTGCTCCTTCTTCTCCTCCTGTTGACTTACCTGTGCTCCTTCTCCTCCTCCTGCTGACTTACCTGTACTCCTTCTTCTCCTCCTGCTGCTTCCACAGGCACGATGTTGCTGCTCCCATGAGTCCTCACTCCCAGGAGGTGTCTTGCTACGTAGACTTCAATGTGTCCATGCAGGTCCAGAATCTTTGGAGAGTGGTAAGACACTAATGTGTTTTTGTGCACCGATTTGTTTGCATTATTCGTTAAAATTATGTGCACTATTCATTATTGAAAAATATCAGAGTTGCAGGTCATTTGCAAACAACAGTGATAACAGTCAGTTAAAATGGTGAAAAGGTTACCAGAAAATGTAAATGGTCTGCTGAGTGATCAGAGCCTAAGATGTGTTGGAGGTAAGGAATGAAGGCCTTTATCACAAAACATACAAAAGATAAGCGAGCAGTGGGGGAATGCATTCAAATTGTCTTATTTGGTAGCTGATTTAAAATGTAAGGACTGAATGGCTGTTTTCTAGGATATACTGAACAGAGAGTCAGAGAGAGAGACCTGGAAGACTATTTTATCAGAGGTGCGGTTGGTCCATGTCAACACATCAGCTGTGCTGAAGGTGGGCCACATTCTGTGTTTGGTTTCTTGTTTCATGTTTGGTCAGTCCCAATCTCTCTCTTGTACCTTGTCAGGAAAAAAAATACTCTCTAGTCTTTAGTTATTACTGATGCATACTGTTATTGTTTTTGTACAGCTTAGTGGAACTTCTTTGCCAGATTGGGGTTTCAGGCAGCTGGAGGTGATTGGAGATAAAGTCTATAAGGGCTACCAACAGAATGGCATGTGGAATGTTGAGGAGCACCGCTACGGAAGGAGTATGCAATTACTGTTATAAGCTTATGGGTTACACCCGTGTTGGCTATTTGTTTATTTCTACCACAGTGTTAGCTATTTGTGTATTTCTACCACAGTGTTAGCTATTTGTGTATTTCTTCCACAGTGTTGGCTATTTGTGTATGTTTACCAGTGTTACTTATTTGTGTATGTTTACCACAAAGCTTACTATTAGATTTACAGAGATGCTTTGCTTTAAGACTGTGTCCATTTGCCACTTCATTGCGCACAGGTCATGAACAGAAAGAGAGGGAACTGGAACTAAATTCTCCCACTCATATTGACACCAGCTACAACCTCAGCTTCATCGCCAGATTTGTAGAACTGCAGGTAAAGGATAGTGAACTCATTTAGAATTGGGTTGTTTGGTGGTTGGCTTGAGACTTGTGTAGTCTATGATATCAATGTTGATAACTGTATTTCAATAGTGGCGAATGCTGTCTGTAAAAGCTGAGGAGTCAGAGCACAAGTACAGCTCTTCACCTGTCGAATGGATCACCATGGATACCAACATTGCATACTGGCTTCATCCTTCAAACAATGTAAGGTTTGGTGACTAATATTTAATGTCTGAAAGACCTTGTTTTTAATCATGACATTAATCATATCCTATCCTTTTTCTGTATTCCTGGTTGCAGGCTCAGATCCACCTCATTGGAAACTTTGTGACTTGGACAATGGCAAACATTGCATTGGTTGTGTATGGTCTGATGTTCTTGGTATATCTCTTGAGAAGACGCAGAAAAATACAAGATATTCCTGAAGGTATTACAAGCAGATAACAAATGTTGCATAATAAGTACTTTCGTTAAATGGCACTGCAGCTCAGACCTTCGAGTGTCCTGAAGCGATTATGCATAACGTTGAGTTATTAAATGAAAAATCGAATTTTCTCTAAAAATTAGCCCAATTTACACAGGGTCTTCAGCCCAAGACCAGAGTTAGATAGATAATAACTAAGATTCTTTGCTATAATGCTGTAATGCTTTGGAAGAGTGTGACCAAATTAATCATGTGATATCTCCTAACCCAAACTCTAGCTAGCTGGACTCAGATGGTGCAGGCTGGAACTGTGTGTGCTGGAGGCTGGGCTGTGAACTACCTCCCCTTCTTCACTATGGAGAAAACACTCTTTCTCTACCACTACTTGCCGGCACTCACCTTCCAGATATTACTCATCCCAGTTGTGCTGGAACACATCCACTCTCATATCCTCAGGTTAGGTGAATTGTGTTAATACAGTGCCACTTTAAAGTATGTGAACCCCTTGAGCAGTTTAGCGTTTTCTGTTGTTTTACCATGATTTTTCATTTTTTTATCACCAATTTTCCATAGATGAAATGTCAGGTTTATGTTTTTCATTTGCATGTACTTGTTTGGAGGAAATAGTTTGAGTAGCCAAAAAACTACATGAAACATGGAATTAGTGTATTTTCAAAAGTAAGTGAACCCCCAGCTATATTGGTAAAGTCAAGCAGGTAACAGATTCGGTGAAACATATTTGGGTGCTTAATTAGTCAATTAAGCAAAACAATCAACTGAGACATCCTTAGGAAAAGGGTTGGGCATCACAGATTAAAAGAGAGAGGAAACCAACCAAACTACTGTAGTGCCAAGGTGTATAACTGTCAATCTAAGAATCATTTGTCATCGTTCAGGTCCCCATCACAGCGCTGGGCATTTGGTGGGGTGGTTTCAGCAGCTTTGTCTGCAATGTTCCTGGCCTACCACACCATCTCCCCCTTCACCTATGGTCACGTGGAGATGACCTCGGATCAGTTGGCCACGCTGCGCTGGAGAGACAGCTGGGATATCCTGCTCCGGAAACACTAATGCTCACCTAAGGTTGTCCTTTAAAGGAGAAGGACATGGACACCAAACTAATGCTCAGCTAAGGTTGTCCTTTAATGGAGTCGGACATGGACACCAAACTAATGCTCACCTAAGGTTGTCCTTTAAAGGAGAAGGACATGGACACCAAACTAATGCTCACCTAAGGTTGTCTTTTAATGGAGTAGGACATGGACACCAAACTTGAATCCAGAGTGCATTTGCAAAGAAATGAGGCAGTGACTTTGAGGACTGATCAATTTGGGGACAGTGGCTGGTCGCCACTAGCGCTTATCTGGCTCAAATGCCATAGCTATAAAATGGTCTCCTGTCTTGTCTTGCAGTATGATCCAAAAACCTCCTGACTGATGTTTATATTTTTTTCTTGTTTGTACAGTTTTAGTAGTTCTTAATAAAAAAAAGAGAAGGATAACTGATACAGGGTCATGTTTATTGTAAACTATTTGTTAATATGGATGGAATCTGTGTAAAATCAAGATCATAAAGAAAACAATGACATTAGTAATCCATGCTAGTTTTTCTAGCACCAGTACATGCTTCAGCATATTTTATTGGGAGATTTAAATATGGAAGCTTATTAACCATCATAGACATATTCCAGTCAGATATGGGTGTTCTGGTTACTCAGAGTTGAATCTGGCAAGGATCTTCAACTGCTCCATCCAATGTTCCTGCCATCTTAGCAGTTTAGCCATCTGAGCATTCATGTCTGCATTCACCTGGGCCAGCTCCTCTTGGTATCTCTGCAGGTAAGACTGAATCCCCAAGAACAGATGACACATGACATATAAAACACAAGGGAAAGAGGAGTAGCATAAAGGTGTGTATGTGTTTGTCAGTCAGGCTTAAGTTTGCTTCCCAGAATGTCTCCATTTGTGCTGTATATTATGTATTGTCCCTTGCAACTATACGTGGTGTATGTAGTATGTGAAGACGGGTATGGCGTGTTGTTTTTGCATAAGCTGATCTACCTGGTATCCCATGCCAAGTATGATAATGATAAATTGCTATACCTGCTTTCTCTCTCCAGCTTTACTCTCCCTTCTCTCACATACACCCACATGCAGTCTTCAACACAATCCCCATCAATGTAGGCACATCTCATCTCCCTTAATTCACACAGATTCCCCCCATCAATTTCTTCTCTTTCCCTGTCGACTCTTATCTTTCCTATTGTCATGTGTTAGTAAACTATAGAATGTCTTGTGTATTTGTTTGTTGGTCTATCCACTTGCCTGTCTGTTAGTCTCTCTATATGTCTGCTTGTCTGTCTGCCTGCTTGCTATACAATTATATAATATATGAATATATATATATATACAATTGCTATACCTGGTATGCAGCATCTCTTGCTTGAATAGCTTGCAGGTGGACCAATGTTGTCTTTGCTGTGGTGACTGAGGTGGTTTGTCTGTTGGACTGCTCCATGGATACACCATCAGGTGACTCAAAGTAGACCAGCCCCTGCCACACCCTTTGGAAAGCAACCATATGTTGACAATCAAAACATGACATAACTATCATACATTATAATTGTATTCATTAGAATTGCTCACTGTCTGCCTCTGTTCATGGCACAGTTCCCCTCCTCTGCAGTCGCCCCAGCAGGTGTTAAATTGTCCTTCTTCAGTCCAGTCTCTGAATCACAGGAAACAGAACTTTACTTTGAGCTATAGGGAAGGGTGGGACATGTTTCCCACTTTTTCAGGGGTAAATTGTCCCACATAATGGGTAAGTTGTTACATTGGATTATTGAACCATTTGAGAACACACAATTAACTGAGAACTCAGCTTAGCTCAACTCACCTCACTGTAGGTGAACATAAAAGTTACCAACCATAACTTAAAAATATGGCAAATCATTCCCATCAGTAAAAATAATGCTGACAGACCATAAGTCCTTGTCTTTATTCTGGCAAAACATAACCTGCCTCTCCTGAGCTGATCTACATGCAGCAAGTTCAAGCTTATTTATATAGCACATCATCTTACCCAGAGGTACTGCAATGTGCTTTACACTTTCACCCTGTTTCGTTTTAATTTGGGCACCACTGGCTGACCAGCTCCAGCAAATCTAAGAGTCCTACCAGGTTTTATATTCAGCAAACATTTCAGAGAACAGTGAAGAAAACTAAACTGAACTGTCAGAACTAAATATGACAAGAGAGTGTGTACTTTGTATTACTAATGTGTATACATTGTGATATATAAATTAACTTGCCTTGCCTTTTAGTTATTGTATTACATCACTTTATTATACGGCTCTTCAGAATGTTCCAAAAAGTACCGTTGATTTGAATGGGCCATCCCTACGTCATACCATACATTAATTCCTGCTAACAGACCGCTACGAAAAGATAATGACCGCTGTCATCGGCAACGGGTTTTGTGCTTCTAATTCACCTCTTTCATATCATTCCGCAAGAAGTCCAGTCATTTTAACGTAACAGACTCATGGTAATTTGAAGTCAGCAAGTAATGGGTTGCTATGCAACACCTGAAACTTCAAAGTTCTATTTGCTTGAAGAACTATTTATTTCTAAACGGGACTCATGAAACGGCAACTAAATCATTAAAAATAGGTATGTTGGAGGAACGTCTTCTATCGTTTTTGGCAAGTAACCGTATAATAAGCGGGATAATGTATTGTCCGTCGGTCATTCTCCAAAAATAATTCCCTTCAGGACGAAACAACACCCTCCGCTGCGCGTCGGGGTGTTGTTCGCCCCGTCGGGAAATCTTTTTGGAGAATGACCTCCGGACAATACATTATCCCTTACGTAACAAGGGAATATTATTTTAGTGAGTGTTTGCTATCTTTACAACACCATTTGAGGCAGACTTCATTGGGGAAATATGAAAAAGAAATATCCAAGAAAAGTATGCATGTTGTGTTGAACCTACCTGTGATGCTACAAAAGCCTGTGAAATTCTACTATCTGTTATGTACACTTAGCCCTTGCAGACAACTTACGCCCTCCGTGAACATCATCAGCGGTCAGCAGATTATCCATCTGGAATAGCAGGCTCTCCACCAGTGCAGCAAGAGAGGTCACAAACTTCTCCCCGTGGTTCCTGAGACAGTGCTGAGATACAAGAGATGGCAGTAAGCTTACTCTCAGCACGTCATACATATACAAACCATTGGGTGATCTCAAAGTGTGGGGTTATATTACAGCAATAGTATCTGAACAGCTAGAGCAGGGGTCTTCAACAGGGGGTCCGCGGAGGTACTGCAGGGGGGTCGCGAAATCTTTGGTTGATAAGACAATTTTTTTTTATATTTCTATGAGTACATTCTTAAATCTCTTCCGAATCAGAATTGTATTTACTCCCTTTAAATTTTAATTAACATAAATCCAACATATTGTAGCGAACGTATAAATTGATCGAGAGGACGTTATCTTTCAGTCCAATCGATACATTCAGCTACACACAGGAGCCTTCTCAAGCTGGGCACCGGTTCACTCACAACACCTTTCATGCAAATACGACAGCACAGGCACTAGCCAATCAGATCGCGTTTCTGCTCAAGTCTAAAGAGCGCGAAGATCAAAAATAAAAGCGGACCAAACTCCATAGCTGGTCTTGTTTGTACCTATAAATTGTTAGTTTGACAATTTTTTGCTTAGATTTAAAAAAAATAATAATTAAGAGAAAAAGACACTGTACAAGGTCAAAAAACGTTAATTGTAACTGAAAAATAAGTCTGAGAGGATTTGCGAGGTGTATGAGCCCCCTAGCTAATGTTAGCATGCTACTACCTACAAACTTAACAACTTGCTAGCGGTGTGATTGGTTTGTTGACCTGTCAATCTCACTATAACATCTATGTTGTCAACACAACTCCATGCACCAGACTCCTCCTCCGTCATCCGTTGGATCGTGTCAGTCAGGAGTTATTGAAAAGAAGATACATCTCACTGATGTGGGAGGATGTGTACCATCGACAGATGCTTGAGGATTCACTGTCCCTTTTTTATGTATGATGAAAAAAAAAACATACATATCTGTGAATTATTTGAATAAGTTGTTATTAATTGTTAGCTCAGAGTTGTTTGCAAGATGTATGTTTATAAATGGCAGTGGCACGGCCACCCTGTACCTTTCATGTTGTTTAATGTTAAATTAAATTCAATGTTAAAAAATGTTAAGTTAAATTCGTTGTTCAAAAATGTTAGGTTAAATTCAAATGTTAAAAAATAAAAATGTTAATGAATATATTAACCTTTGTATTATTTGAATAGCTTAGTATTGAATACACAATAACAGGGTAGCTATGTTAATTTGGCACTAGGCCCAGTATATTATAAACAAAATGTTATGCAATTTATATAGTAGGGGGTCCCTGCTCATCTCGCCATCAGTTTGGGGGTCCCTGGCCTGAAAAACGTTGAAGACCCCTGAGCTAGAGTATGGTTATGCAGTATAATATGAATATACTGTATGTATGTACTAGTGCTGTCAAACGATTAAAATATTTAATCGTGATTAATTGCATTTTTGTCATAGTTAACTCAAAATGAATCGCGATTAAATTAATCTAAATTAATCGCAATCGCAAAATGTTATCTATTCTAAATGTCCCTTCAATTATTTTTTCCATCATTTTTATTTTATTTTAATGCTCTTATCAAAGTGGATTGGCTTGCTTTAAGCAATATTTTATTTTATTGAAAAACAACATTGCCAAACAGGGCGGTACAAAATAAAATTATAAAAAGTGCACATTTAAGATAAACAAGGACTCAGCCTATAGTGCAGTTAAAGCATGGCTTAATATTTTTTTTCAAGTTTGCTGTGAACATAGGAGTCAGGCCTCTTATTTCAAAAACAATGAACCGTAACAGTTAGGTTACCAATAAAAGGTAAGCCAACTACTTCTGTGCTTTCAACCAGCTGCATGTTGACATTTTCAGACAACAGTGAAGCTCGCTTCTTTTGCACAACACAACTTTTAAAGGTAAACTTTCTATTCAGAAGCTTTATATCATCCATTTCGCCGTATCGCGCTCATCATTCACTGAAATGTGACGTTAGCCTACTACACAGTTTGGGAGGGCAAAAAGAACGTTAATCTAAAAAAAAAAAAAAACATTTTTTTTTTTTTTTTTTTACAATGGTTAATCGCGCGATAAAAAAATTAACGGTGTTAAAATGGGTTTGCGTTAACGATAGAGATGTTCCGATCAGGTTTTTTGGTGCCGATCACCGATCACTGAAATCAGTATCTGCCGATCAGATAAAACCGATCACCGATCACGGTGTCGATTGAAGCAATCTATTTATTGTGTAGCATTATTTATTAAATGAATTATTTTTAACAACATTGGTATTGTATTTTAAGTATTTAAATAACAAGACGAGAGAGTATCATGAATTGACAACCATCAACTTTATTGCAGGGAACGTGCAACATTCCAGTGTAGAAGATCTCACTTACTATAAAATGTGAAAATAATAATAAATAATAAATATTATTAGTAATAAAAATATAAATCTTTAAATGAATATCACAACAATAGAAGCACATATGCAACACTCCACTGTCTAGACGCTCTTGGAACTTAAAAGTAGCTTTCCCGGGAAAAGAGTAGAGTATTCAAACCTTACTTCTGATTAAGCAGCATCACTGGCAGATTTGCCTTGATAAATATAAGCATCTCAGCATTTTTAGTCAACCTGCCATTAAAAAATGTTCGAATCCGAACCGAGCCCGACGTAATCAATTTCTCAACTGTTCATAGTACTAATGCCACATTGACGTACGTTTTTTTAAAGAATATCCTGGCATTATTAAACTGGGGCATCAACAGTTAAATGCTCTCTCTCACAAACAAGCGCTGTTAAACGCACAAGCGTACACAATAAGGCCAATAAGCATATTTCAATTAAATGATCCACATTGCGAGAACGTTTAGTAAAATGGTGCGGCTCCTTTAAAAGGAAGGACAACGGTGACGCATAATTTGGATGTAGCGACAAACATTAATGTGCTGTAAAAAGTTTTTAGTTGTTGAATACTTTTATATTTTTGAGGCTTGAAAACCTAGTTTTGTCTTTGTGTCACGCTCGGTGACAGATTCTATGACTTTGGCGCCATCTAGTGGAGATTGTTTACTTTGTGTACCTGTTGCCCACCTGATTCTCATTTTCTGTTCTCACCTGTTCTGTGTTGGTGCTTGTTAAGCAGGGTATAAGTAGTGGGCTTTTTTCACTTGTTCTTTTCTGCGATGTTAGGAGTCTCAAGTCAAGTGAGCAGTGGCGTCGTAGGGGGGGGATAAAGGGGACTGAGTTACCAGGGCCCTCTTTGGGGGAGGGTCCTTGAGGAGTGTGGAATTTTATTTTTCCTTTAAATATTAATATCATTTAAAGGGCCAAATTTTCTTGCTAACTAATATAATTTTAATGTTTTGGGTAAATAAATTGGTTGAATGATGGATTGAATTGTGTGTCCTAGTCTACATATAATGTCTGGAGACCCTCACCCCCCCGGCTCACGCACAAAATGGTTTAGTCCGCCTTCAGTGTGCTTTTTACCTATAGGCGCATTTGACGAATGTTAACGTTCATTCGACTGAGGCAACGGTGCGCATTGAAGATGTCCAAGAACGTTAAATCCGGGTTTCAGAAAAGAAAAGAAAGGCAGGCAAGAGAGAGAAAAAGAGACGAGGGAAAGCAACTACTAACAGACTTCTTTCCTAAGAAAGGTGAGCCCGAATGTGAAAGCAAACACCCTACATTAAATGAACTCATGATGTGGTAATAAAACGAATCAATACCACCGCGATTGTCATTGCTAAAAACGGCATAACACAAAATTAGAAATAACATGCCCTATCTGTAATCTGAGGTAAACTCTAAATACATGTTTGTTTGCATAGCCTTCCACAGTTGCAGAGTGTGTTGCACGCACATCCATCCAGGTGCAGGGTAAAAAGAGATCCGTAAAAATGAAAGAATACCCACACTGTTGCTGCTGACACCTGACGAAGACCAACAATGGTCGAAACGTTGTGCCAATAAAATACACGGGAGCTGCAGCAACAGTGTGCGGGTATTCTTTCATTTTTATGCATAGCCTACCACACCATTGCAATAGTAGGTCTATACTAATTAGAACATTTGGCTAAATTAATATTTGTTAGGCCATAACATAATTAGGCTAATAGCCTTATTAAGTAGGGCTAGTCTAGGCTCAATAAGTTCATAAGGTTAGGCTGTCAAATTAGTTGGCTAGCAAAGTTAACTTGTGAAACATGGCACTCAGTTTCAGAAGCAGCTAGTGATGCAGACCCCTCATCCTCTGACACTGTGGTCTTGAGGCAAGGTGAGCAGTTTAAAATGAAAGTACATCATTTTAGCTATTTATACTGTAGGCTTAATGTGTTGAGCAAATAGCAACACAGGCTGTTCCATCCAAAGGTGACTTTTTTTTGTTGCAATCAGGGTGTGAAGGGGATTTGAAGCAATATAGTAAAAAGTGTTCCAGGAAAACATCCCATACTCTACCTTTAAACATGTTCAGTCACACAAATTAGGCTACATTGGAATTGCCTGTTACAGTAATATCTATCAGATGCTTCATGCTTGTAGAGGGTTCTGTCCAGGAAGATGGAGAAAATGTGGTAGAGGATGACACAAGTGAAGGAAGTGATAGCAGAGAAGATTCTGAGAAAAGTGAAAGGGATGAAGAGAGGTCAGAAAGTAGTCAGAGCAGCGCCAGGGAGTGTATGCCAGAAGATCCAGCACTATGGACAGAGAAATGAACTAATGAAGAGAGAGACACAATTGTTCACAGACTGGCAAGCAACATAAAAACAAATAAAATTACAGCAAAAGACAAGGAAGGGAAGCCATTTCCTAACTACCTTCAATTTGCAAAGTTTCACCGTCAGGGGGGAGGGGGCGTGGCACTCTTTTTTTGGGGGGGGGGGCCTATGAACCTACTGTGCATAGGGCCCAGAATCTGGTGCTACGCCCCTGCAAGTGAGTAATTGGTTTCTCTGTTCTCGGTTTGCGGTTCTCTGCCGTACTTTTTGCCTCGTGAACCAATTGTATTTTTGCCTGTGGATTTTCTCTGCCGCTCTGAACTCTGTATCTTTTGGATTTATTGACTGCCGTTTTTGACCACCTGTATCTCTTGGGATTTATGGACTGCCGTTTTTGAACTTTGTATCTTTTGGGATTTATTGACTGCCGTTTTTGACCACCTGTATCTTTTGGGATTTATGGACTGCCGTTTTTGAACTTTGTATCTTTTGGGATTTATGGACTGCCGTTTTTGAACTTTGTACCTTTTGGGATTTTTGAACTGCCGTTTTTGCGCTGCTTCTTTTTGCATTCTGGAGTTATCTTCTGTGCTTTTGGAACTGTTTGAACTTTCTCGTTTGTCTTCTGTGCGTTGGATTTCTGTTGTTTAATAAAACAAGTACATTAACTGTTGACCACGATTGGATCCGTGTATTAGCTCACTCCGTAGCTCGCTGGTGCACGACGCCAGCGACCCGGGTTCGATTCCCGCCTGACACTTTGACCCTGTAACAGTGTTAACCAGTATGCGAGTACCGTGAGTTTTACTAAAGCATAGCGTGTGTAGCTATTTCATCCCGTTTGTTAACCTTTCCTGCTGTCTGTATCTAACCAGCAGCAGACGTAAAGGAAAGGGATTTAACCCCAAAGTTAAAAACATATAATCTACTTCGGCCGTGGAGCATTTTACTCCCCTGCAATCTCCAACTACGTTCAGATACAGGCAGCAGGAACGGTTAACAAACGGAATGAAATAGCTACACATTACACACGGTATGCTTTAATAAAACTCACGTTTTATGCTACATCAGCGGAGGCACAACAGACAAGTCTTACCATTGAAGATCTTTTAGCACGCCGACGTTCGTTCTAAAACTATCTATATCCAATCATCGGGGTTTAATCCATGTTGTTGTGGAGAACGAGAGTTGCATCAATCATATTTCATTAAAACTTCACACTTCCTACATTGGACATATCCAACAGCCTAATAAGAATCTGCATCGTCTACTTAGCAGAAATATCTCCATACAGTAGATTTCCCTTCGTTTAGTATCATTTTAAACTCTCCAAATGACAGTTTCTCTTTAACTTTCTCCGTGATGCCATTTAATCTGCCTCCACGGAGAACTGCTTTGGAGCAGGCGTTGCAAATTGCAAACGTATTATCTTTCTCCGACACCACGGCGAAGCCATTTTGTCTCGACTTTCGATTTTGACTTTGACCTACCCGCCACCGACAACGGGGGCCAATGAAATTTCATAACATGGAGACACAGCCAATCACAAGCTTCTTTTTTTTTTAAAGAATCATTTTCTACCAGTAGCGGCCTGAAATGCCTGTCTCTAACGTTTTATTGAAACGTCTCTGATAGTAGTTCTCTCGCAGATTTTAAGTAATCTGATCGGATCGGTTTGATCGGCCGTTTTGAGAACTCCGATCGATAACAATAAGGGGGATATCTGCCGATTACGATCGGCGCCGATCAGATCGGAGCATCCCTAGTTAACGACGTTAATAACGTGTTAAACTGACAGCACTAGTATGTACTCATGGAGCTCCACAAGAGTCAGCTGGATGTTCATTTACATTAATTGAACAGGGTATAACTTTATTTATTGAACAGGGTAGAACCTAATTTAATTAACAGGGTAGAACTTCATTTAATTAACAGGGTATAACTTCATTAATTAAACAGGGTAGAACCTAATTTAATGAATAGGGTAGAACCTAATTTAAGTAACAGGGTAGATCTTAATTGAATTAACAGGGTAGAACTTCATTTTGGGGGCAGAGATGGGGTGAAGACATAGCCTACAATATTTTTTAAATGTAATAATTGGGTAATGTGGATAACTCAGACATTTCACTGTGACATTTCAAGTTTCAAGACTTTTAAGTTTGCATTTCAGTGTTTGGTATACTTGTAGGCACTTGCCATTTGTTATCATCATGTTTCTTGTCATTGCACAACAATTTGTACAAATCTATTAAGTTGTCACATGGCACACAGGTCAAGCTCTGAAAAATGTATGATCTCTAGAAAGAAATATAGGACATGAAACATATAAAAACAGATCTCAATTCAGTTCTGTGTGCATCTCATCTTTCAAAGTTCTTTAAATTGGTCTTAAATCTAATAGGCCCTCTTCTTCTTTACTCGGGCATTCAACCATCTCTGACTCCTGTTCCAAGAGATAATGTTTGTCTTAACCAACCTCAGTCCTAATTGGCAAACCGGCTTGCAGATAAAATCAAAGAATTGTTATCCCAGGCTGGGTTCCCCTAGCACTATGATACCCCCCCCCCCCCTCCTTAAATGGCCAGTCGGACAATACACATCCCAGCTCCTGCTCTCAGCTTCTGCTTTATCTGCTCTCTTAACCCAACAAAAGCCCAAAAACACTTCCATCTAAGGCAGATTATTATTATTTTTTAAACCTGTGGAACTCCATGTCCTGTGATGTTTTCTTTTCACACAACTTCTACTATATTTGAACAACTCTGTGAAAAGGTCTATCAGATAAGCATACCATGTGATTCCATGTGTTTATGTCAGGGGTAAGCTGAAGTGTAGAGTCATTAGCTGTGCTTGTGTGTTAACTAACTTACAGTGCAGTGTTATTAACGATGCTAATGTTTAGGGAATTTACAGTGCAGTGTAATTTACTATGCTAATGTTAAGGGAACATCTTGTAGTTGATTGTGCTTCTGGCTGTGGGGACCTTAAATTCAATTTAATTCAGTTGTATTTATATAGCACCAAAACAATGACATTGTCTCAAGGTGCTTTACAGGGTCAGGGCCATATATTTAAATATAATTAGTATAACAAATATAACCTAATTTTACATAATAAAACAATCACTAGAACCAAAGCCAACCTTTAGTTGGAGGGTGGTGCTGTTGATGGCACTGCTCTGCTCCACCTGCCTGAGTTCCTCCACCTTCTGCAGTCCCTCTAGGTCCCCTGCACAGGCCGGGTGGCTCAGACGCACAGTCAGCTGTGTTCTCAACTCTCTCTGAAACACCAGTCACAAACACCCATTATAACATCAAGACAAGTCATTGTGTACACAATATAATCACCAACAGACAAAGAGGAAACATTACCACATACAATTTCATCACATGTACCATTCACTATCACAGGTCACATCATCACTGCAATCACAGATACCTCAGTCAAATTCACCACATGCAAATAGGCCCCGGACCCTCTAGCTTTCAAGGGTTCAGATTTCTGTGCTTTATACTCTGTTTCAACCATCAGCCACCACTGCATTACACAGACTTTGTACTAGGGAGCTGGCAGTGTAGAGTCACTTAAAATGTCCCGTCCACCTGATTCGGACATCGGCATTATCACATACAGAATATTAGTCATTAAATATGTCTGCTGTTATCAACTTCAACTTTGGCCAAATTCTACATAGATGTAAACTTCAAAGGAAAACATAAAAATGATGAAGTAACATGCAGGTCTCATCATGGGGAAAATCTGTTTGTCATATGGCATCTCCTTCCTACCCATGTAATGAAATACAAAATGGAAATAGTGACTTATGTTTTTAATCTTACCTTAATATCCTCGCTTTCCTTTAAGGCGACTGCAAGTTTCTGTCGTTCAAGTTCCATGTCCTGACTTAAGCTGTGGAAGCACTGTGTGGTGAGGTTGGAGATGAGTTTCTCTGGGAGTGTAGACAAATTGTCTTCACAGTCCTTCAGCTGCTCCCTTAACTCTTAGAACACAACAGAAAAGGTTTGTTGTTAAAGATACATTCATGAAATATTGTGTTTTTCTATAGTCACCCATACATGTCAGTTACCACCCTGCTTAATTTGAGAAGATCGGATCAATTTCACTGAATTTGCTCATGAATTTCACCATTTTCAAATTACTAATGTACTGAGGTACTGATGAACAAATTTATAGTCATTCTAGTACTTGGTCATGGGGGTGGGGGAAATCCTCCAGCTAAGAGTGCAGTGCAAATGTGGTTTTTCCACTCTCAAATTGCTGCTAAAACATGTTGACAGAACACCCCATGAAAACGTAAGACTGCACAAAACTGCCAATTTTTGCCAAAAGACACCAATTAGCACGTTAGCACATTTTTATCAGTGGCAAATCAGCTATTTGTAAGGTCACTTAATGCCTTTTACTGAAATTTAGAACAAAACATCTTATTGCTAGTTTAAATGCATAATAAAAAAAAAACTATATAAATATACCTATTTGACTGAATAAGCACAGAAATCTCACTGAACACTTACCTTGTAGGCAACAGTTATGATAGTCTTGTGCTTGGCTTTTGTACTGCAAAAGTCTCTTGTTCATCTCCTCTGCACACTGTTCAAATGTCTCCTGTAGGTATTGTGGCCGTGTAATCGGTCGTCGTTCCTTCTTCTTGTAGAACTCCTGTTTGTGATATATACAGTGAAAGCTCTGCAGACTAACCAAGTGAGAAGAATCCTTTGAGAAGAAGCTTTCTTACCTCTGCCACCAGAAGAAGGCTGTCATTAGCTTTCCACAGGATATTTGTTACTATCCCTTTAAAGCTGGTTCTGAGATAAATACACATATACATACACATACAAGATATTACTTACATGGTAATTCTGTAAATAACAATTCCAAAGGATATGTCAGATAAGTACTTACATGTTCTGTTCCACAGGCCTGGAGCCCAACACCTGAAATCTCTTGTCAAAGCGATTCGGCTTGATGAATCTCTTCACACTAAGGAGGGAAATGGAACTGTATAAACTATAAATGAATAGTATTTTAGAGTAACCGCAAAAGTTATTGGTGTAAATGATACATACTGGGAGGAACATTTTACACATTTTGTATACTTAAGCAGTATGACACGAGTGAGAGTGGAGTTATATTCGGGTGTCATATTCCTTTCATACAATTCCACTACCAAGTAATTGAGTTTAAAGACATCTAATTGTGATTTCCATTTAGTTTTTTTCATTTTCCACCCTTAAAAGTACTTTTTCGGCATTAAACGTTGCCAAGCAACGGATACTTTCACTCTGTAGCCGAGTTGAGTCAGAGAGGTTATTTGTACACGTTAATCTGTACTCGACTGTCTGTACGTTACATGTTCTTTTGTATTCGACTGTCTGTACGTTACATGTTCATTTGTACTCGACTGTCTGTACGTTACATGTTCAATTGTACTTGCCTGTCTGGGGGAAGATATGCAACACTAAAGGTGAGCACAGCTTATAACCAAAGTGTCATCTAACCTCTGTGCGCTTATGGAGTCCTGAGACCTCCTGCGAAGATTATCCAGCCCAATATTACTCCATCTCTGGGCAGCAGGAGAGAGCCCACCCACTGCTGCATAGAGAGTAAACATCTCAAAATGAAGACTTCCCACTTACAGTTAGATTACTTTTTTATTTAGATTTGGTTTTTCATATGCTCATAAGTATATAAGATTTTTCATATGCTCATAAGTCAAGACATAATGTTGTAGCATATAACCTTAAATACATTACAAGTTCGTTGACAAACCCCAGAAGGTTAACCCTCAGGAGTTTTTAAACCCGTCAGGCATTCTTGAAATTCTTAGATATCTCACTTATCGAAAACCATTGATCCCATTGTGCTACACACGCTTATATTCAGCAGAAACTCAGTGGAAATGATTTGAGAGCAGTATAAATGGAACGGAGTAACATGCTGGAAAATATCACAATTCATCCCTGCAAAGCAACACACCCGTGATTGCAGTAGAGGCCCGATCTGGAGACTCAGTGTGATTATCCGGAAGAACCTTTGGTTTGCTTAATCTGCAACTCAGAAAAGAAGTGATATGAGAGAAATGGATTCTTCTCAGTGTGTAATTTTTTTGTGCATTATTATAACAATGAGAAGTTGACAGTAGGAGGCGAAATGCAAGAAGGATGCAAGGAGAATATATCGTGCACCACAATTCTCTTATCTGTTTCATTTTACTGTGAGTTACTTTAACTTGATAAATTACATGGTCATGGGTTTCTACTCACCTCAAGAGCCCCTTGACCACCCCCACAGCCACATCATCCATAAAGGATATTCCTATGCTGCTGGGATTTAAAAGACCATCCAGCATAGTGCTTTTCTCCTCCTTGTGGGAATGGGGACGAGCCGCTACTGCAAATGGTCCCTGCAGTGGGGAATCTAGCAGTTGAGCAGCCATGGATGGGTCCTACACACAAATTCAAGCCAGCATCGTATTCACTGCACTTACATTCTATTAAGGACAACTGTGTGTCAGAAAAGTTAATACAAATAATAAAAGAATAATATATAACATCAGCATATACGGTATATGGGCCATTCTACCGAATTCGTGTAATATGCAGTCCCTTGAAGAAAATGTTATGGTCTATATAAACCTAATGCATTAAATGAGATAGTGATAAGCTAAATATATACAAAATCATCATTTATAGGGTACTTTCTATTGGGAAGTAGATATCCCCAATTTTTTTCAATGATCTAATTTCAAAGATCTTTATGATTGGGTTTAAACAGAACTTGGAATATTTAAATTTATTGTGGGTTTAATTTTTAAATAAATAAACTATACTCAAAAAATCATGTCCCCAGTTTTCATGTCACTACCGAAACACAAGAGTTTTAGTCCATTGGCTGAGCCTGTGTTTTAGCCACAACCCTGCATTTTTTACCATGCAGTGACACTGCATCCCCGTCCCTCATGGTTGAATGGTAAGTAGCTAAATCCCATAGTTTTTATATAAATGTGTTCCAAAGTCTGAAAATCGACGTGTAACCTTAAGAATTGTCACTACCAAAACCCACGTTTTCTACAATTAAGTAAACCTTTTGGGGTTTCATGCTAAATCTTATGTTTGTATGTGTGTACAACTCTTCAAAGATTTGTCTGAAAATCGACGTGTAACCTGAAGAATTGTCACTACCGAAACCCACGTTTTCTTCAATTAAGTAAACCTTTTGGGGTTTCATGCAAAATCTTAAGTTTGTATGTGTGTACAACTCTTCAAAGCCGTGTGCTTGCTAGAAATCTTTATTTATGCTTAAAGTTGTCTAGAATTGTCACTACCGAAACAGTCACTACCGAAACATATGGTAGTGACCTGATGATTTTGGTAGTGACAAAATGAAATGGTAAGTAGTTCAATCCCATCATTTTTAAATAAATGTGTTGTGTGGACTAAAGGGCGGCCCAGAGCACCTTTTGGAAAATTTTGGGAGAGAAATGAACATCCATCCAACAGTGCAGTCACTACCGAAACAGTGCATCTACCGAAACACTGGATGTTTTGTAAAAAAATGTAGTATATTGAGTAATCAACTAAAATGTTATGATACTGATTGGATTAATGTATGTTCAATTTCATCAATCAACAACTCTGGAATCAATATGATCAGTATTTTGCATTTTACAAAGAAATATTGCACTTAGATTTGGATGAATTGTATAAATTGAACTTGAAAATTTGGTAAAAATTTCATTTTTATGGATTTCATTGTGAAAACCTTCAAGAAATATTTGTAAAAATACTCTTCAGATAAGGGAAGGAAACACAATCTGAACAGGTCAACAATAATACTTTTTTTACTATAGTAAATGTAATGTTTCGGTAGTGACAATTTTTGGAAGAGGAAAAACATTCCAACACATTCTGAAAATACAATATAAAAATGGACTGTTCTTTTACTAGATATGTGTACTTTAGATATGGTACAATATACATACGGACAAAGTTTTGGGAATAAAACATAAAAAAAATCAAACTATTTCCGACCTGACTTTGCACCAATTCGGTAGAATGGCCCATATTAATATATATTAAACCTACAATTACAATCTAAAATTGTAATTACAATAAGTTATACTGGTCATGTTTTACTTTATATCATGGTATCTTACTAAAATGCAATCAAGGTAGAAACATCTCTTTCTCAGGTCTCCCATCAAGACTGTAGTAAAAGTGAGAACTTCTTCTAGCGTCACTGTCTGTTGAATGAAAGAATACACACATTCATTTGATGTCGTTGTCTTATACAATATATACTTTTGTTGTCAAACACAGAGAATGTTTTTAGACTTTAAAATGTAATTATAAAAGCACAATTGAAATATATTGTTTGGCATCTTGATTGTCTGTTTCGGGCTTTTAAACACATTTATTTTTGTATATACAGTACTGTGCAAAAGTTTTAGGCAGGTGTGAAAAAATGCAGTAAACTAAGAATGCTTTCAAAAATGGAAGTGTTAACAGTTTATTTTCCTCAATTCTTCATAAATTACCAAAATGCAGTGAAGGAACAGAAGAAAATTCTAAATGAAATCAATATTTGGTGTGACCACCCTTTGCCTTCAAAATAGCATAAATTCTTCCAGATACACTTGCGCACAGTTTTTGAAGGAACTCGGCTGGTAAATTGTTCCAAACATCTTGGAGAACTAACCACAGATCTTCTGTGGATGTAGGCTTCCTAAAATTCTTCTGTCTCTTCATGTAAACCTAGACAGACTCGATGATGTAGAGATCAGGGCTCTGTGGGGGTCATACCATCACTTGCAGGACTTTCTGTTCTTCTTTAAGCTGAAGATAGTTGTTAATGACATTGGCTGTATGTTTGGGGTTATGTTCCTGCTGCAGAATACATTTGGTGCCAATCATACGCCTCCCTGATGGTATTGCATGATGGATTAGTATCTGCCTGTATTTCTCAGCATTGAGGACACCATTCATCCTGACCAAATCTCCAACTCCACTTGCAGAAATGCAGCCCCAAACTGGAAAGGAACCTCTACCATGCTTCACTGTTGCATGCAGACTCTCATTATTGTACCTCTCTCAAGCCCTTCGGCGAACAAACTGCCTTCTTCTACAGCCAAATATTCCTAATTTTGACTCATCAGTCCAGAGCACCTTCTGCCATGTTTCTGCACCCCAGTTTCTATGTTTTCGTGCTTAGTTCAGTCACTTGGCCTTGTTTCCTTGTCGGGGTAGAGCTTTTTGGCTGCAACTCTTCCATGAAGACCACTTCTGGCCAGACTTCCCCGGACAGTAAATGACTGTACCTGGGTACCACTGGTTTCTGCCAGTTCTGAGCTGATGCCACTGCTTGAAATCTTCCGATTTCGAAGGTAAATAAGCTTGATGTGTTTTTCATCAGCTGCATCAAGTTTCCTTGGCTGACCACTGCGTCTACGATCCTCAACGTCTTCTTCAAAAGAGCTTGAACTGCACATTTTGAAACCCCTGTCTGCTTTGAAATATTTGTCTGGGAGAGACCCTGCTGATGCAGTATAACTACGTTGTGTCTTGTTGCTGTGCTCAGTCTTACCATGTAAATGGATACAAAATAAACATTTATTGTTTACATTTTTCAAAGCATTCTTAGTTCATAGCATTTTTTCACACCTGCCTAAAACTTTTGCACATTACTGTATATATGTAAGTTTTCTGTATCTAAAATATGAAAATAAATGTAGAAAGACTTGACACAAAGAATCAAGACATTGGTGCCATTTCAGAGTGCCATCATTTGGTAAATCTGAAAACATTTTATTTAGGACAACAAATATCACACTTAGGATGAATTACTGCTGCATACCTTATCAGGGCTTGGATTTGAACAGGTCTGGACCATCACCTCCAGTTCATCAAGAAGGTTGCTTATCTTTTTCTTTTGCATGTTGCTGTTTGTTACCTGTGATTGAAACATTTGTCTTTATAGAAATTAATGATTATATTTAGTCCCTATAATATTGGTGCAGAGAATAGAGTATATTGTGAATACCTCTGTTTTAATCTGAACCTGTGAGTTGGTTAGTATCCCCTGGATTTTCTCCAGAAACTTGAGATCCACAGTCAAAAAGTGGAATTTCTCCTCAAATCTCGAAATAACATCTTTGGCCTGCAAACATACATTACGGTTGACAACTGGATCAATGAAATGCTTCATCAATGCTTTAATAACTGTGCAGGACCAGGCCACTGCCCATCAAAATGAAACATGCACATGACCAAACATAATTCAATATACAAAACTCTCACCACAATTATCTGATCAAACTTTGAGTTTAAACACAATACAATACATGGGGCATTGCTATACCCTTTCATAAAATGGTCAATGGTAATAATAAAGTAAATAATAATAATAGCAGAACATGTGATTCTGACTAAAGCATGTGTGCTGATTCAGAATTTGTCCAACAGGTCAGGATTTTTTGTTGTACACATGAATAAGGCAACTAGGAAATTGCTTGGGGTACAGTGGCGTGGCATAGTATAGGAAAATGTTTTGGAATGACCATGTCTAGAGACCGTCACAGTCTAATGACACTACTCCAATGGTCAGGGAAGAAGTTGAATCCAAGGGAAGCAGTTTTACCTGCGCAACACAAATTGCACTCTGTGCAATTGGTACCAATTTACTTGCATGTTTCAAACCTCTTGTGCTTTTCATTTCTGATATTTAACTCAAGGTATGTCCAGTGCTGTCACCAGCGATTTTTTTTCTGTAGGTGCTATGGGGGAGCTCTGCGTTTTACTGAGGGTGTTATGAAATGAGGGTGACGTGTCACATGCTTGCTCTCAAAAGCGTCTTTGGGGTCCATGAAAAGCTCTATACAAATCAAATGTATTATTAGTGTGCTTGCCCGAAGGGAAGCACAGTATTGTTATCGTCAAGTTTTCTTTATTAGTGTGCTTGCCCGAAGGGAAGCACAGTATTGTTATCGTCAAGTTTTCTTTATTCCGTACGTTTTTCTTGCAGCTAACTCCTCCTCGCCCGATTGAGCTAGAGACGCCATTCAAACACCAAAACGTCCGGCCCGATCCGGTGCAAGCTGCTATGACTTTTCGTGGCGGTACCCCATGCCACTCCTTTTTTATCCCTCTTTTTCATCCCCTTTTTTCTCCATAGACTTGCATGGCAGAGGTCTCTGCCATTATGACGTCATAATAGGGTCATTAAACTGGCTTGCAGCTGTGCTTCTCACTGACACCTCCGCCAAATCGGAAGAACCGCATTTTCTCTGTCCCTCTCAATTCAACTTTGAAAAAGAATAAGAGGAACCGTATTTCTCTGTCCCTCTCAATTCAACTTTGAGAAAGAATAAGAGTAACTACAGTTTCTAACCTAGCTACCGTATTTCCACTTCGTTAAGGTGAGTTGAATGGCAGCATTTTCAGTGTACTGACTGAAATTTTAATGGTAGCAGCTAACATATAAATTAACGTTACGTTAACGTTGGAGACGCCATTTTCCTTAATTCAAGTTGTGAAGTAAACCTTTGAAGTAATTCATGAATTTAGTTGTGTGGATATAGTGAGCTAAAGCTTGTATTCCCACTACGGTAACGTTAGCTATCCTAGCTGTGTTAAGCAGCTGTAACATCTGAGTACGGGTCTAATGGCTAACTAACACTACGTAACGGGAGTATCCACTGGCAGTTTCAGCTAGCCGTAACGGGGGATCATTTTCCTTAATTCAAGTTGTTAAGTAAACCTGTGAAGTAATTCATGAATTTAGTTGTGTGGATATAGTGCGCTAATGCTTGTATTCCTACTACGGTAACGTGAGCTATCCTAGCTGTGCGGGGCTATGCAAAAGTTGCTTATACTGAAAGAATGGTTAACTTGTGGCCGATAGCGTGAGTTAACATTAACCCGTGTCCTGGGAGTAATGATTCATGAGAGACCTTGAATCATTAGGTTAACTGAAAAACGTTTGAAGATGTACCTGGACACATCGTAGCTGTTGTAGTGTGCTCAGTTTTCGAAAACTAGACTGAAACTAAGAAGGATAACTATGACTAAATGTGACTAAAACTAATATGCACTGAATCTAAAATAGCTGCTGAATCTAAAATAGCTGCCAAAATGAACACTGAAATGTATTAATTTTGGCAGCTATTTTAGATTCAGTCTTAAGACAAAAATGCATATTAGTTTTAGTCACATTTAGTCATAGTTATCCTTCTTAGTTTCAGAAGAGGTTTTTCATGGTTGCTAGCTCTAATCAGATGTACTATAGGCTTATAAGAGAAGACTAACTTTTTATGCCAACGAACACCAATAACTACAACTAATTTGACAGACTATAAACCAATGTGATACACGTGCTCTCTATCTATACAGTAAAAGTGTTGCTTACGTTAGATACTAGACCTACAGTCTAACTCTTAGTGCATTAAGTCTAACAAGCTATATCTTACAATACACTTTAAGTAAAGCTGACTATGTAACCGCATTCATTCCAATATTGTTGCAGAGATGTTTCCTTTTACCAAGATAACAATTTCAATAATTCACTTAGCTCAGTAAGTCAGTATAACGAAACTCTGGAACTATTATGACTATGACCACAGAAAACACAGTACTATACAGATTTTGTTCTCAGATATCAGTCTGTGAGGCCCCTCAACAACATATGCGCACTCGGCCACTGCACTGCAGAGCAAGCACACTCTCGCAGTTCGTTCACGAACGCATTCTAGTTTATTAGTGTGCTTGCCCGAAGGGAAGCACAGTATTGTTATCGTCAAGTTTTCTTTATTCCGTACGTTTTTCTTGCAGCTAACTCCTCCTCGCCCGATTGAGCTAGAGACGCCATTCAAACACCAAAACGTCCGGCCCGATCCGGTGCAAGCTGCTATGACTTTTCGTGGCGGTACCCCATGCCACTCCTTTTTTATCCCTCTTTTTCATCCCCTTTTTTCTCCATAGACTTGCATGGCAGAGCTCCCTGCCATTATGACATCATAATAGGGTCATTAAACTGGCTTGCAGCTGTGCTTCTCACTGACACCTCCGCTCGCCAAATCCAAGGAACCGCATTTTCTCTGTCCCTCTCAATTCAACTTTGAAAAAGAATAAGAGGAACCGTATTTCTCTGTCCCTCTCAATTCAACTTTGAGAAAGAATAAGAGTAACTACAGTTTCTAACCTAGCTACCGTATTTCCACTTCGTTAAGGTGAGTTGAATGGCAGCATTTTCAGTGTACTGACTGAAATTTTAATGGAAACTGATAGTTAGCCGTAGCAGCTAACATATAAATTAACGTTACGTTAACGTTGGAGACGACATTTTCCGTAATTCAAGTTGTGAAGTAAACCTTTGAAGTAATTCATGAATTTAGTTGTGTGGATATAGTGACCTAAGGCTTGTATTCCCACTACGGTAACGTTAGCTGTGTTAAGCAGAGCTATCCTAGCTGTGTTAAGCAGCTGTAACATCTGAGTACGGGGCTAAAGGCTAACTAACACTACGTAACGGGAGTATCCACTGGCAGTTTCAGCTAGCCGTAACGGGGGATCATTTTTCTTAATTCAAGTTGTTAAGTAAACCTGTGAAGTAATTCATGAATTTAGTTGTGTGGTCAAGTGAGCTAAGGCTTGTATTCCTACTACGGTAACGTGAGCTATCCTAGCTGTGCGGGGCTATGCAAAGGTTGCTTATACTGAAAGAATGGTTAACTTGTTGTGGCCGATAGTGTGAGTTAACATTAACCCGTGTCCTGGGAGTAATGATTCATGAGAGACCTTGAATCATTAGGTTAACTGAAAAACGTTTGAGGATGTAGCTGTTGTAGTGTGCTCAGTTTTCGAAAACTAGACTGAAACTAAGAAGGATAACTATGACTAAATGTGACTAAAACTAATATGCACTGAATCTAAAATAGCTGCTGAATCTAAAATAGCTGCCAAAATGTTCACTGAGATGTATTAATTTTGGCAGCTATTTTCGATTCAGTCTTAAGACAAAAATGCATATTAGTTTTAGTCACATTTAGTCATAGTTATCCTTCTTAGTTTCAGAAGAGGTTTTTCATGGTTGCTAGCTCTAATCAGATGTACTATAGGCTTATAAGAGAAGACTAACTTTTTATGCCAACGAACACCAATAACTAGAACTAATTTGACAGACTATAAACCAATGTGATACACGTGCTCTCTAGCTATACAGTAAAAGTGTTGCTTACGTTTGATACTAGACCTACAGTCTAACTCTAACTGCATTAAGTCTAACATATAGGCCTATCTTACAATAAACTTTAAGTAAAGCTGGCTATGTAACCGCATTCATTCCAATATTGTTGCAGAGATGTTTCCTTTTACCAAGATAGCAATTTCAACAATTCACTTAGCTCAGTAAGTCAGTATAACGAAACTCTGAGATACCCTCATATGTCTAAACGTCAGTGGAGCCAAAATATAATGGTTGAGCTTGGTTGCTTGCTAAAATATATTGGGAGAAGGCCCCACTACACTGATTGAGTAGATGTAAATACATGTTAATTCATAGGCACTTGTTCTCTCTGTCACAGAGCAAGCACACTCTCGCAGTTCGTTCACGAAACGCATTCTAGTTTATTCCGTACGTTTTTCTTGCAGCTAACTACTCCTCGCCCGATTGAGCTAGAGACGCCATTCAAACACCAAAACGTCCGGCCCGATCCGGTGCAAGCTGCTATGACTTTTCGTGGCGGTACCCCATGCCACTCCTTTTTTATCCCTCTTTTTCATCCCCTTTTTTCTCCATAGACTTGCATGGCAGAGGTCTCTGCCATTATGACATCATAATAGGGTCATTAAACTGGCTTGCAGCTGTGCTTCTCACTGACACCTCCGCCAAATCTAAGGAACCGCATTTTCTCTGTCCCTCTCAATTCAACTTTGAAAAAGAATAAGAGGAACCGTATTTCTCTGTCCCTCTCAATTCAACTTTGAGAAAGAATAAGAGTAACTACAGTTTCTAACCTAGCTACCGTATTTCCACTTCGTTAAGGTGAGTTGAATGGCAGCATTTTCAGTGTACTGACTGAAATTTTAATGGAAACTGATAGTTAGCCGTAGCAGCTAACATATAAATTAACGTTACGTTAACGTTGGAGACGCCATTTTCCTTAATTCAAGTTGTGAAGTAAACCTTTGAAGTAATTCATGAATTTAGTTGTGTGGATATAGTCAGCTAAGGCTTGTATTCCCACTACGGTAACGTTAGCTGTGTTAAGCAGAGCTATCCTAGCTGTGTTAAGCAGCTGTAACATCTGAGTACGGGGCTAAAGGCTAACTAACACTACGTAACGGGAGTATCCACTGGCAGTTTCAGCTAGCCGTAACGGGGGATCATTTTCCTTAATTCAAGTTGTTAAGTAAACCTGTGAAGTAATTCATGAATTTAGTTGTGTGTATATAGTGAGCTAAGGCTTGTATTCCTACTACGGTAACGTGAGCTATCCTAGCTGTGCGGGGCTATGCAAAAGTTGCTTATACTGAAAGAATGGTTAACTTGTTGCGGCCGATAGCGTGAGTTAACATTAACCCGTGTCCTGGGAGTAATGATTCATGAGAGACCTTGAATCATTAGGTTAACTGAAAAACGTTTGAGGATGTAGCTGTTGTAGTGTGCTCAGTTTTCGAAAACTAGACTGAAACTAAGAAGGATAACTATGACTAAATGTGACTAAAACTAATATGCACTGAATCTAAAATAGCTGCTGAATCTAAAATAGCTGCCAAAATGAACACTGAGATGTATTAATTTTGGCAGCTATTTTAGATTCAGTCTTAAGACAAAAATGCATATTAGTTTTAGTCACATTTAGTCATAGTTATCCTTCTTAGTTTCAGAAGAGGTTTTTCATGGTTGCTAGCTCTAATCAGATGTACTATAGGCTTATAAGAGAAGACTAACTTTTTATGCCAACGAACACCAATAACTAGAACTAATTTGACAGACTATAAACCAATGTGATACACGTGCTCTCTAGCTGTACAGTAAAAGTGTTGCTTACGTTTGATACTAGACCTACAGTCTAACTCTAACTGCATTAAGTCTAACATATAGGCCTATCTTACAATAAACTTTAAGTAAAGCTGGCTATGTAACCGCATTCATTCCAATATTGTTGCAGAGATGTTTCCTTTTACCAAGATAGCAATTTCAACAATTCACTTAGCTCAGTAAGTCAGTATAACGAAACTCTGAGATACCCTCATATGTCTAAACGTCAGTGGAGCCAAAATATAATGGTTGAGCTTGGTTGCTTGCTAAAATATATTGGAAGAAGGCCCCACTACACTGATTGAGTAGATGTAAATACATGTTAATTCATAGGCACTTGTTCTCTCTGTCACAGAGCAAGCACACTCTCGCAGTTCGTTCACGAAACGCATTCTAGTTATCATTAGGCTCCTTCCGACGGACGCGCACATAGCAGAGTTAATTTGCGACGGTCACTAACTAGATTCCGCAATCCCAAATATTCCACTTACTTCAATGGAATTTAAAATTGGGCACCAGGTAACCATCAGGTCACCACTACCGTGTCAGACAGAGTGAAATTAAACTAAACACAAATTGTTCATTTAATTTGAAACTAAAGAGGGCAAATTAGAAAAGCAAATATAATTAACTAAATGCGTTCAAAAAGTATGTATTATTTCAGTTCACAATCATCAATAATCACATAGAACCTTAGTTGGACTCAAAACATGCAAGGTGGATATTTCTGGAGTATTGGTCTTCTCGGACCAACCTGGGTGTTCATGCTTATGCCATCAATGCTGCTAGCACCATCTTTAGCACCCTAAGTAGCGGTGGAGGGTTGACCTCCTTGACCACAATGTTCCTCTTCTTCAGAATTCACATCAAATACCCCTGGCATTTCTTCTTCTTCTACGTTACTCTTGTTTCTCAATGATTCTTCCAAACTTGGACATTTAGGTAGCAAAAACCGATGCATTGTTCATGTTAACTTGAAACTACCACGCACTAGCTCGCTTTCTCCCTCTACCGTCCGGGAATGTCAACGAACAGAGATGCTTTGTCCCCTGATAAAGTAAACACTGGTCTGACTGGTCTGTCTTAGTAAGTGGCTGAATGTAAACAGGACTAAGTTAAATGTTTTCTATGGCGTGAAAAACATTTCTAGCAGAGCAAAATCTTTCCTCATTCTTTTTTCATATTTGCATTGACTACTGTGGACCTTTTTAACCACATTTTTGGTTGTTAAAATCGGTCAAATAGCTTTTAAGTTCTTTGCTTCCCATAAATGGAACACTGTTCAAGAGGACTTGAAACTAACCAAGTATGTGTCTGTCAACCTATTTAAGAGCCTTTTAGATGCTAAGGATGTGCCTCAGTGCTGTTGTTTTAAATGATTATTTGAGTTTATTTTTTTTTAAATAAAATTGAATAAAATTGAATGATTTATATTACTGCATATAAGAAATTGCCTTCTAAACCTATATATAATTGTAATGGCCTTGATTGTTTTTTAATTCAATTGGCACGACTGTTAGGTCTAGTGTAATCTTGGGACATGCCAAGGACAGGACATGATTACCTGTGTTTGTCAACCATCTGTGGCCGCCCTATTGTAATATTATCACATTCGGGACAGATGAACTCAAGACAAAGCCTCACAAAACGAGGTCATATCCTGTTCCATCTTTGGTCAACTGATATGAAACTTGCTGCGAGTGATTGCAGCCCTGCCCTTAACATAATGACAATTGCCATGGCGACAGTGCCTTACTGAACTGCTTGGCCCCCTCATCGCTGTTTGCAGCTATATTTCGTACAGTGATTCAAGTTATCAAGTACACTCAGTTCCAATATCCTTAAACAAAGCAAAACATTCCATTACCTGTTCTAGACATTTGTATTCGGTATTTTCCATGTCCAAGAACACGGCCTCTTCAGTAGAGTCAATGCGCTTAGCGATCTTCTCTAAACGTTTTTGATAGGGCTCAATTTCTTTGGGTGCGAAGTTTCCTCCCTCAGAAAACAATCTGGAACCGTATGGAAAAAGATTTAGCACACCACAGTATGCCAGTTTGGGGGCTAAAAAGGACAAAAATTACTGACCTGATAGATTTCAAAAACTTTGCATTTGCTCCTCTGAGGTCCTCTGATTTCTGTTCAATTTTTTCTCTGAATTGTCTCTGTGATTCCTGGATGGCACTGGTGTGCTTCTCTAGGTCGAACTGTAGTGTACCAGAGAGTTTAACCAAGCTGTAGGAATTAAGAAAGAAAAGGTCAACTGTTTTGAACCCTGACATCAAAATTGTATCTAAAATTAGAAAACCAGTCAGCAAGGGTTTGGCTGCACCAAAGGAGGCAGAAATAGTAATTCCATCTTTGGCCAGCGCTGTATTTTGTATGGTTGACATCCTTACACATCAGATTTAGTCGCTAAGTTGAACATATCCTCCATGCCATAGATAAGCACCCGAAAGTCTGAAGTGAGCATGTTATGTTGGGCCTGAAGATCTTGGAATTCACTGCGGTAATTGGCCAGGGACTGGAGCACAGCTTTACAGTGTTTGTCTACATGATTTCTATGAAACACCAGCTCAGCTATGTAGAAATAAAAAAGAAGAAGAAGACTGTAAACCTGAAACAAGCATCAACTCTCTAAATATTTTAGTACTACTAAATGCTCCACCTGCACGGACGTAGTAGATATCCATTTCTATCCTCCTTGCCCGTGGTTGGTGCAGATGCAAGCGCAAAGCATGTTCAGCTTCCCGCTCCACCTTCTTAGCTGAGGTAATGTCAACAGAGTTCATCAAAACTGAATTGTACCATTCTTCAAGGTGATTAAAAAAGGCCAGGCGTACACTATATAAAAGTGAGAACAAAAGAAGTTGTTAAACTTTTTTAGTTTTGTGAAAGTGTTCAAAAGGATTTCTATTTCTCTGTTTTCTCTTATGCCTATGTCCTTACTCTCCAAGGAGCTCAATGAAAAGGCCAGTGGGATACTTCACCAGCTCAACTTCTGGAATATCAGGTTCCTGATCATCCTCCGCAGAAAGATCCACAAACTTCACAGCATTATAACAATTTCCCTTGGCACTGGTGAAGGAGTCCCGACTATGAGAGTCACAAAACACCTCATGGCAGTCAACATCCTCCTACCACACAAAGAAAACAAAACCACACTGGTTACTAGAACTTATAGGAGATATGTGCTTTTACTCTGAATATACTGTATAGTACGCTGTGTTGAGTAAGACGAAAATAAACATGAAAAAAGAGAAGTTGTTTCCTATGGTATACACACATACCTCAGGAGAAGGCACGTGATTTGGACTGCCAGACCCCCCAAGGCTATTATAGTGTTTCCTGCCCTGGACCTGAATTGGCTTCCTTCTCTTTATGATGACTTTGCCACTGACATCTAGGACAAGCAAACTCAATTTCAAACAATAATTGTAGAAATTCTTGACACTTTCATTAAAAAACAAATTTTCAATTCAGGACACTTACCCATTTGCAGAGAAGGATAAAGGGTTTTAAATTCTTCAGACACCTGCAATATGCAGATAATAATTTTCAATGCACAAGGTGAGTGTGGTTCTGTTTCTTGACACTTGAAGGTCATGCAGGTCCACTCCTCCCAGGTTATGGTAGTAAAGGAAGATACTCATGGGCTGATTAATTATTTCGTAGCCACTCCTCTTTGTGTCACTTTATTACAGATATAAAATGTATTCAGTACCTGACAATGAACCTGTTTGACACCGAAGAATCTGCTGATAGCCATGCTATAGATTTGCAATTCCTCTAGGACCAAGGAAGGATAAATCTCCACTGTATCAATTTCTTCTTTATGAAGAGTCATATACCTACAGTAGAGACGTAGAAGTAAGCACAGAAGAAGTACATAGGCCTCTCTGAACTTGACAATTAGGATGCTTTGACTTACCCTTGTTTAAGATCTCCCAAAATGCCATAAATTCTATCCAGGGTGCTTTTCAAGACATCCTCCGAACTTTCCTGTCTGAGTTTGTCCATCAACATGTCTAGCTGAGTGTCTTTTTTCTAGAAATGGAAATTATTTAATAATATATCATTATTATTTTCATACAATATCCTTATAGTCCTTTGAACAACTGTGAGGATTTACTCATGGTTTTGTCAAATAAGATAAACCTAAGTTTAGAGTAAGAGCCTTAATCCCGTGTCCTCCTTCACCAGAGGAAGTTTCTGGCTCCTGTTGTATATGATGTAGAGAACTAAACCCTATTAACCCTGTCTTTCCAAATCTGTGGGAGTACACTAGGTCCCTCTTCCATTTTGATAAAGAATTACAACTACTATTGCAGAAGTATTTTTATATTATGCTATTACAGCGGTAAGACAGTTGACAGTACAGTACAGCAATTACTTTTTAGTTGGATGCCAGCAAAAGAGAGAGAAAGCAGGTGAAAATAGACAGAGCAACTGTTGGCCACTTATACCCCTATCAGACCTGCATATTCTTTCTAGTAGGACCTAGTTTCTTATACGACCAGTTGCAGGCTAGCTAAAGTTTCAATCTATCAGAAACAAGAAATTCACTTGAGGCAACATTCACCCAAAACAGATCAGTAAACAAGAAATTCACTTGAGGCAACATTCACCCAAAACAGATCAGTAAACAATGATCAAGTCACAAGTCATGGCCATAATCAAATGAACAGTGATAGGAACATGCCCTTGTGTGTCCACACTTAGAGGGATAGGGTCACAGTGTTCACAGAGGGTCTCACTGTAGACTTAGACGTACCGTTTCATTTTGTAATACAAAGTACATCCAAGAGTGAAGATAATTTTAAACCTGTACAAACAGTATTTCTTCAAGTGCCAATGTATTCTTAAACACTAACAACGCTTTCTTGCTATTATAAGGCTATTATTTTTGACGTCAGTCAATGCCAGTATATGTAAGCACTTGATTGATCTTAACCACTACGGGTAGGAAGTCCGAGAACTGACTCTTGGTCAGCAAACCAACCATGATCTGTTAAAAATATTAAATATTAATATGTTTATATATTCATCATGTCAACATGGGAACAATACTGTATAATAATACATATAATAATAATAATGTATTAATTGGCTAAATGTTAATGATGATGCTCTTTAAGTCTACACTTCACACTACCTTAGTAAAATCTCATCTTTTCCTTTAATTGACCACTCCCTGATATGTCTGTGATGGATCATAGAGGCTTTCTTACCAAGTGTTCCTGCTTGTAAATCTGAAGCAGCTCTTCCACCTGGCCCTGCAGCTGCTGTTCTGTTCGTTTGAGCCCCACAGTATGCACCTCCCAAAGATGAGATGCTGAGCGCATGAACTTGAAAAGCAGCTTACTCAGGCTAGCAGCCCGCTTGGCCAAATATTCAAAAGCTCTCTATAGAAATACAGATGGATGGAGATGCAGACAATAAGAATTTAAACTGAGTTAAACTTCTACTTAATAACAATATAACTAGACTTATCAACATTAAGAATGAAATGTACACTACTTTAAAACTCATTTAACAAATGGCCACCTCAAGGTATTGTTACATCCTATGCTACATCCCTTGACATCTGTTTTTCCTCTCTCACTCTATGTTTGCCTTGTGTTCATTGTTTGCCCCTCCCATTCTCTCGCTGTCCTTGTCTGTTCTCTCCCTTGTTTCCTGCTAGTTTCCCTGTCCCATTTGATGACAATTGACAGGGTGGCAGCACCCACCTGCAGCAGACTACCCCTCCCTTAACTCAGCAGACCGGGTTATCTTCTACAGATGATTCTCAAGCTGTGTTCCAAGCCACAGTCAGTGCCGTGTTTTGCCCTTGATGTGAAGTGACGTTCGGAAGGCTGTCTTTACTACAACCTTCAAGAATTCCATTTCACCCTCCTCTGAAATATCTATCGCTCAACTACTAGAAAAAAATAATTTGTAATATTGATAATAATAGCTCTGTGTCTGCCCAAGACGATTACTACATTAACAGTGGAATAAGTGGACATGTATCAAATTAACAATGTTAGGGTTAGGGTTAGGGTTACGGCTCTGTGTCTGCCCAGGACATTTACTTCAACAACATTAACCAGTGGAATAAGTGAAAATAACCAACACAGCAAACTATGAAGAAGTTATGAAGAAATACTAGCTAGCCGACCAGAACCTGTTTCAATCCTTTAATAATTCAATTTTTATAGCGCTCTTATTTTATGTTTTTGGTTATTTTGCAGATGTCTTTTTATGCAAAGTCCATCCAAGAGTGAAAATAATTTTAAACATACACAAACAGCATTTCTTCAAGTGCCAATGTATTCTTAAACACTAAAACCCATGGGCTTTCTTGCAGACAAGACAGTTTTTTCGCAACTCTGTCTATAGATGTTGGCTAAACTAATTGTCTTCGAAATCCTTTCATTAACTGATCACCACTACTCTGACTATAACCATTAGCGGACAGTTGGTTGAACTTACATCCAAGACTTCCAGATGCTCCTCTACTTGTTTCTGGCATTTTCCAACCAAAGACAGTAGTTTAGTATCAACAACATCCTGAATTTCTTCCACAGGCAACCCAAAGGTGTGCACTTCATCCTGTTCATGTTCAGCAACAAAAGCTTTTATTAATTAAACAAATTAACCACAGTTTTTTTTTATAATTGTGCACTGACCTCAAGTGCTTTACAGTAAATGAACAGCCAGGTCTGCAATTAAGTAAGTAGTTATTGGTTCTGAAAATCAAATACCAAAAAATGACAGCCACTCTCTCAAGTACCTCCACCAACCACCTCCACAACCTTGGTCAGGACACACCTGACAGGAAGATTTTTGTCTTGATTGGTGAGAATAGGGCTTGTAAAGGGCTTAAAGAGTAACATTTAAGCACTTGCAAGGTACTTAAACCTTTCATTTACTATAAATGCTATTGCAAAAATAACAGAATTAATTTATGCCCACAGCTATCAAACATATAGTGCCACTTGCTTGCTGTATGTCAGGAATGTTCTACCTGGCTAATATGGTAACCTTATCTATGTGTTCACTATGAATAAACACAAGAAGAGAATGTGTGGCACAATTCTAATGCTTTTCTAAATTGAGCAAGCGTATGTAGGGCATGTTGGGCATGCTCAGAGAAGAGGCATCAAGTTAGGGAGAAAGACGTTGTCCGAGATAGTCTACATTGGCAATTGAGTACACACAAATAGATATTTGTGCACAAATCAAACTTTTCTTTGCAGGAGAATAAATCCCATTCACATTTCCATGATCTTTGGCATAGATCTTGCCAAGAGAAAGCAACCAAAACCAGGATGGTTGGTTTTAGGTTACAGGTTAGGGTGTTGGTATGGTAGTTGAGGTTGCTGCTATGGTAGTTGCAAGCACTATAATTCAACTGCATTCCTATATTTAAAAACTTTCAAAAATGTTTCCAATCGTACACCAAATGATAAAGGTAATTAATGTTCTGAGATACTTTTGTCTTGCATGTCGTAACTGCATGAATGTCTTGACTGCATAAATGGTGTCAATAAAAAATCGATCACAAAAAAATGTTTTTTTTTCCAATCTTTACAAATCCTGTAATAATGTGAAGAAATAAGAATTGTGCCAAATATTAAAAAGAAGGTTTGCAATTGAATTTGCTGACCCACATCTTCAACCAGACCAAAAATGGAAAAAACACTTTTACCTTGAAGCGCTCCACCTTATCTAGGCAGTTCTGCCAGATGTGCTCATAGTAGCATTGCAATTTTTTCATCGTGTCAATATGCACGCAATCTGTGGAAGAACACAGTTATCAGGCAAGACGTTTTTAAAACTATTTCACAATATTTAGAAGATATGGTAATGGGGGTAAGGTTCAAACCAATTTTGTCATTGACTGCAGATAAATTGGAATACCACGCTGTAATCAAGGACTGGGAACAATTTGGTGGTGTCATCGTTCTGCAAAACCCAACAATGCAAGATTTTTTAGTATGACAATGTATAGTTGAGCACATCCCATTTTTAGAAGGTCAGGTACTGAATAATATACTCTTACTTGATTGCCTGTAGGACAGTGATCCTCTCCTTATTGTACTGTGCTTGTGACATCTGCAAAGTTTCCAATGTGTCCCGGATGTCCTTAGAGTCGTTTAAGTCTGGACCGTTGATGAAATCTCTGAATAGAACACATATGTATTGACAACATTGTAAACATCCATACTATTATCGTAAAACATCAATATTCAAATTGTAAGCGCAATTGTTTTCGCGAAAACATGGGACCTGAACACACACAACTCCTGCTGCACACAGAAGTGCGTTGGCGCTCTCGAGGGAGAATACTCAAACGGCTGTGGGAATTACGATCTGAAGTACACACCTTTATGATTGAGCACAGATCACCGCATGCCACACAGTTGCAAATATGTGCTATCTGGCAGATATATTCAGCAAACTGAACGAACTGAATATATCTGCAGGGAAAGGACACCAGCATTTTAAAACTGTATGACAAGGTGGGAGGCTTCCTGAAGAAAGCAGAGCTGTGGAGAAGAGCCTCTGCACAGGGGAATATTACCTGCTTTCCTCAGATGGATGATTTTCTCTCTAGTGAGGATGTGGACAGAGCTCCAGTCAAGTTGGACATCGTGGGACATTTGACGAATTTGGTTAAAACATTTAATTTTCAATTTCCTACTTTCCTGATATGGAGGATAAGTCTACACAGCTGGATTGGGTGAAAACCCCATTTCTCTTGTCCGAAGCATGTGGAAGTAAGCTACCTGTCACTAATCTGGAAACACTCCTGGAAGTGTCATCTGACCGTGGCCTCCAGATGAAGTTTGCCACATCCACACTCACACAGGAGCAACCTGACCTGGGAGAGAGTGCTTTGGAGCAGCTACCCTTTGCCTCCACATATTTATGTGAGGCCTCTTTCTCTGCAATGACTGTGATCAAAACAAAGCAGAGAAACAGACTGTGCAGAAGAGCTTGATCACAGCAGTTGTCTCCCTGTCACCAAGACTGACAAAGATTTTCAGTGAAGCACAAGCACAAGTTTCTTACTAAAATGTAATTGCAAACGCCCTCAGTTCAATGCAACAATGTTCAATCTTCAGTGTTGACAGTTTAATAAATCAGACAATGATGGCATAGCGCTGTGTATTACATATTTTTTTTCAATCAAAAATGCTTTGCGCTGGTTAGGGGGTACTTGGCTCAAAAAATATTTCACAGGGGGTACATCACTGAAAAAAGGTTGAGAACCACTGGCCTAGATGTAGTATTGCAGTACATACTAAAGTGACTGACAAATGAGCAAAAGAGAATCTCAATGAAAATGAAATGAATTCAATGGAATTAATTCTCAGATGATTTTATTAATTATATTAAGTTCAAGTCAAGTTACAGAAGCAAAATAGCAGCAGCCAGAAGTTCCATCAGGTTGCCAAGTGAATCATTTCTGCTGGTCAAGTCTCGTCAAAATTTCATTATTAGTTACCGGTATATAAAATTGCATGACTCTACTGACAATTAGGGAATGATTAAGCAGCAGCAGCATAGTAGTAGCGGGAAAGCACAATGGCAAAACTTCAGTCATTTTGGGTTATTTTACGGTCTTATTGTCCTATTGTATTAAGAATAGAACATCTATATAGTCATGATTCTACCAGGCATAGTGATAAATAAAAGCACTACACGAATACTGCAAATGGCAATAACCTCTTTTCTACTTTCTTCTAGTAGACCAATAATGTCCTGAATCTGATCTGAAAACCCAACTTCAGAGGGTTGAACAGCATGTACCTTAATACTGTTCATTTTACACAGAAAAAAGCAATTAAACTCAGAACCCACCCAAAAAGTGAAGAACTGTGAGACAAACTTACTTGAATCGGTTAACTGCAGCAAGGACCTTGATTCTTTTCCAGTCTTTCAGCTTGTCCTCCCATCTCAGACGATGGAGGGCCTCTTTCTGCAGGTCCTCCTCCATCAGGTTCAAGATGAGTTTGGCCACAGCCCTTCTGTTAGACAGCACAGCCTGGTTTATCATCTGACGGGTAAAGAGAAGGGTTAATTTGGCAGATAATCGTCTCTCTTCTCCCTTCTCCTCCAATCTTTCAACTTATCTACCAGGCCGGCCTCTGACAGATCAGTCCCTCCTTTTTGAGCTGGGTTCTGTTCAAGGTTTATTCCTGTTAAAGGGACATTTTCTTTCTCTTGCCACTGACGCATATGGGCTTGCTCCAGGGGGTTCAGGCTTTAGGCTCTGTAAAGTGCCTTGAAACAACGTCAACTGTTAAATGGCAATATACAGCTTAATAAAAACGAACTGAATTGCAAAGTCTACATACCATGGCTTCACTGTCCATTAGTCGATGAACATCAGAAGGCAAGACATAGCTGAATTTCTTCAGAATCTGTGTGTATTTTCTGAGCAATGTGGAAACCTGGACACAATAAACAAAGACTTTTACAATAGTAATATGGTAATAATTAAAACAGAGCTAATAGAAATTAGTTTGTTTAGGTTTCACCATACCACAGCTGTTCTTTCATAAATGTATTTTTCAAGGTTCTCATCTAGTTTCTGGATCCACTCCCTTCTGTTTGCTGACTCCTTGCTGACCAAGTCCCAGACCTTATGATGGTCCTGCAGAAATAGGATTAGGCCTAAGTTTATAACAAAGTGTATTTTCATGTTTTGTTTACTGTGAACAATCTCCCACATGACCTTGTCCCTATGAAATCCAATTCTTGGATTCTTGGAATTCATGTGAATAGAACTGCCACTAAGGGTGGGTTTTCACACTATCCTTCCTGCACAGTGATTGGCAAAGGTGCATACCACTACATTTTACTTATTTTAGATAAAAAATAAAAATAAAAAATGTATTCAGATTTCTTCAATTATTCAATGTCTCGGAGAATAATATGTATGCACCTCAGCCAACTTAAAAGGAATGCAGGCTACCGTCAGAACCTGTGCACATTTCATATGCTCTCCTGTTTGCAATCAATATTGCATTGGAATACAAGAATCCTAAGGCTTTGAATTGTAGTGTTTAAATAACAAAATATTAAAACACAAATGAAATAATTGAAAGAAAATGTATACCTGGATGCTGAAGCTTTCCAAATCGGACACACTTTCGATCTTTCTCATGAGACTCTCAATAGTGGCATCATATTTTGCAAGTTGACACATGGTGTTCTCTGCTTGTTGCCTGAGGCAGGATTCATATTTCTGAAACCATAGAATGAAATAGAAATCATAGAAATAACTCTCTTGCATTTAAACTGACTAATTATAAAGTATGAATATAGTAACATCATGAATGTGTCCCAATTTTACAAAGGGGTGGCAACACAGCAATCCATACCATGCTTATCACAGCAAGATCTTGATGCATCTGAACAACAGCCTCTGCGTGATCCTTTAGTTTTTTCTCCTTGAGGCGTTCAATAATGTCAGATCCTTTTACCTCTGCCTCTGTGAACATATTGTGGCAAAATTATGAACAAACTAACCATAGCTATTTCAAAAGCCAAACCATCTAAGATGGCGATAGATAGACAAGAAATGTAAAAGTTGTGTGTCGGTTTCTCATACAAACATGAACAAATATCAGAAACTCTGACATGTCTAAAATATATACAAAGATGGTATGAAGTGAATATGTTTTAATGCCGCTCTTTATATCACACCCATTAAAAAAGATAATGATAATGCTACTTATGTACATACTGCATACAAGGTTTTTTCTTTTTTTTTCATTCACAAAGAGCCCGCCTATGTACAATACCATGGCGCCATGATGTACGTCTAGCATTTCTTGTGCACATTTCTATTTCTTGTGTACATTTCTATTTCTTGTGTACATTGTCTAAGGAATTGCTGTCCAGGGAGATGCACAGGAAGGGAGGATAGTTGCCTTACTTATGTCTCAATAGACCCAAGCTCCCTGAAATTGGCAGCTGTCTGGCACCATATTCTCTTTGAACAACATAAAGGTACTGAAAAGTAAGCTCTCTCTGATATGCCAATGGCACCATTTCATCACCCGGTGTTTGTCATCACCTGGGGATCCTGTATTCATCAACTTGCTGTTAACTTGTTTATTGATGACAATGCCAGCATAAGTGCAATATGCTAGCCATCCATCTAAAATGCATACTTTTCTATCATATTCAGAAGTGTCATGTCTTTCTGGTGTTATGCGGTTTTAAACGTTTAAATGGTTTTGAAGAGTGTGTAAGTGTTGCTGCTACCATCACAATTTTGGCTCGGTTTGCCAGTCGTTGCTGAGCTTAAAAAAATATATATATATCGGATTTGGTGTAATGGTGCTAGCAGGCTATCTACTCGTTCGCCATCATCATTACTAGCATACATTATGCTACGGATAAGTGTCGATACGTCTTGAGTTACGCTGGTACTTCAAAACAGTGCTCGGCTTGAAACAAGGCTGTAACGTGACCTATGGAAATGAAGCTTTGCAGGCACGTGCACAGATAGACCCCAAGTGGTGCTCAAGCGCCAGCCCTTGTGCCCTGGTTGAGAAAAAGTGCCCTTTTTGGCTGGAGCCCAAAACATTTTTCATTCATCAATATTTTTAGAATACAAATTAGTCCCTCTGTCATCAATTTCCCCAAATGTGTTTTGATATCTGAGGGGGGCATTTATTTGAGTTCTTGTGAGAATTTTCGCCCCGACATGCTCCGCGGCATAGACATAGAATACGTATTCTATGCCTACGTCCACGGTGCTCACAAGCCCCCGCTGCGCCTCTCCCTCCTCATTCCCCACATCCCCTAAACCGGTGCAGCCTACTTCTTCACTGACCTGCAGCAGACAAACAGGTAATGACAGTGTTTGTGCAATCCCCCGACGTTGTTTGTTATAAATTAACAACAACATTAGTGCCGCTGAAAACATTACGTTTGAAAACATAACTGGTCTGACGTTTCCTAAAAAAAATAACTTGATTTCTAAGCATTGTCCAGCTGTTTACTGACGTTTGTCATGTTTAATGGCATTATTTGTCTGAAAGTGCATATTTTGTGATTTCGAAAGTATGTTGAATTTATGTTTATAAATGTCACGAGAATTCACAGCTAGAAAATAGCAGGTAAACTATGCTACTCTCGGTGTCATGCTATCCTTGTCCCACATTGTTTAACGTGATATTTAAGTATCTCCTCGTTTTGTCTGTTTAACAATGATCAAACTTGTATGAGTAATTGTTGAGGGTGAAAAAGAGTAAAATAAGGGAAATGAAGCTGTCTAATCCTGCCAAAAGGAAACACAGGTTGAGAACAGCATAATTAGTGTAATGCTTCTTATGCTTTAACCTTCAGACAACAGTACAATTATTATCCACAAAATTAATTTATCTCATTTACTAAATTTGCAGCATAATGCCAAAAAAAGACAGTCTTAAGAAGCAGAAGGACAGGGAACTGCAGCAAGCAACTCCCTTAAACTTGGATCAGGCCATCAACGAGCCAATCAAGTGAGGGAGAATCAGTTACCCTACCTGGTCCAGAGGAGACCATCACAGTTGAGGAAGGATAGACAAAGTGTACGACTAAGTTATGTTCAGGGGCAGCAACAGAAACAGTGTTGCCTGAGGAGATGAGTGAATAAGAGGGTGAAGTGACAGCAGCCCTCTCTACATCACAGCAAGGAGGAAAGAGCTGAAAGTGAGGATGCGATTTCCAAAATAGCCACCATGCCATATCTTACAGATCCGTCCCATGTTGACGCATTTAACATCAGGTGCAATGAGAGCTATATAGCTATGTGCTGCAGTGTAGGGCCCTCTCAACCAGATCCCCCCCCCCCCCCCCCCCCCCCCCCAAAAAAAAAATGATGAAGGGCTGGGGTTCCAAAAGCATTGGTTTTCTGGAAATGGGTGGCTGGAGTATTCCCTCCACAATGGCAAGGATTTCTTGCAGGTTCTTTGAGGGAAAGCTGGAGTGGAACACCTTTAACTCGGTCTTCAGCTGGTCCTCATTTTAATTTCAAAAATCATTTTTGCGATGGGTGCCCTTTTTTTTGGTTTGAGCACCTGCCCCCCAAAATGTCTGTGCACGTGCCTGAAGCTTTGTTACCTCACTGAACAGTGTAGGTCTCAAAAACAAGGTGTGTCAATTGGGCTGTCCCATAGCATCCAGTTAATGCAATACACATGCATGTCTTTAAACATATAGGATATATTTTCTACAGTGTTGTCCATTGTTGTTCATGAAATACTACTTATAAATACAATAATGAACCTGCTGTCTGAATGTAAGTTACAACACCTTGCAGACTCAACCACTATTCCTATAAAGAAAGTCCTTCCAAAAGCGCAAAACTGGTTGCTCCTTGTAATAGGAATAGGTCACATTATCCATTGAGAAGTGAAAATGGAAATGAACCCTCACAAATGTTATCAGATGGATAGCGCTGCCAAACAGGAGAGGAGGTCATCTCTCAGCAATGCTTTGTTGTTACCTAACGTGGTACATGACCCCAGGACCCTCTCCTGGGGATGTGCAAACAAATTGCTACAATGTAAACCCAAAGTACACAGACATCTTGCCTAATACCAATTTATATGATTTTTGTGTATGATGATACCTTGGGAGATGGCAAGGCAAAGACATTACTCCTTGCCACGTCAACCTAAAATATAACCTAAACCTAAAAAAGAAATCTACCTGCTACATGTAGTGGAAAGGTTGGGGATGCCTGATTGCCACGCCCTGTTGTAACTGTGTTGGAATTTCTCATTAACACAAATTAACTTTTACCTCTGCAGCTGGGCTGGCCAAGCTAACAAAACGAGAAAGCTAGGTAGACAGAGCCACTGGGCAGGAAGTCACGCCCGACTCACATTGTTGCGTTGGAAGGCGTTGATGCGTCAGGGTAAACGCATCCCCGTTCACTTTGCATGGGGTGACGTCATCCTTTGCCGAACTGAATTGTGGCTCCGTTTGGTTCGCGTGCGTTGCGTTTCATGCTTTGCTTGCGGCAAGAGTTGAAGAAGGTTGAACTTCTCGAGAGGCACTGCATGCGTCAGCCAATCATATTGCCTTTCATGCATAATTGACAGCACAGGCGCGAGCCAATCATATCCCGTATATGCTCACGTCTACAGAGCGGCAAACTCAAAAAAAAAAAAGATGGCTGCCAAACTCCGTAGATGGTCGCATTTGTACCTACAAGTTGGTTGTTTGACCTTTTTTGGTTAGATTTTTTAAAAGTTACCGAGAAATAGACACTGTACAATGTGAAAACCCCTTTATTGTAACTTAAAAATACGTATCATAGGATTTGCGAGGTCTCTGAGCACCCTGTCTAATGATAGCATGCTACTACTGAAAGGGGAAAAGCTTGCTAGTGACTTGATTGGTTTGATGACCTGTCAATCTCACTATAACGTCTCCGGTATCAACAGAACCCCATGCGCCAGACTCCTCCTCTGCCTTCCGTTGGATCAACGCATTCCAACGCAACAATGTGAGTCGGGCGTCAGGGACCAATCTCTTCTATTCATTTAAAAAATAATTTAACTCATCAAATGTATTCATTCATTACAGGTGTATGTCGCTGTTGGATGGTTGTGGGACAATCTTATATTCCCCAGTTTACACACACAGATTCAAAAGAGATTTGCGACGAGACGCTTCTTTGACATTGGCTGATTTGACCATCTTGTGTGAACAGAATTTAATTTGAATTGTCAATGCAGAAACACATTCAGGGTTCTGTGTAAAAGTTCAGTGTTAGCATGATGTGCTTTGACTGAGCAAAGAATAGTGGAAAAACTAGGGGCCTGATTTACTAATATGCGAGCGCTGCTTAATCTGCGTTCGCAAATTAACGCACAGTGTTTTTGCGCATTTTCCGTAGTATTTATCAAACCACATCTGCGCTGGGCACTGGGGTGCTTACTCCGCCCTTTAAAGGGCCTGATTTACTAACATTGATTTGCGAACGCAGCTTAATCTGCGCCTTTGCGAGGCACACATTAACGTGATATTTATCAAGCCAGATCCGTGCTGCATGGGCAATCATTATTTAGCGCACCGTTAAAAGACTGGAGAAATTGCTTGCAAGTTATTGCCACCATGGAGATTCGAGGAAGAAAAAACTAAGGTTCAGCGAAGAGGAGAAAGATATATTGGTTCACGTTCGCTCAATCACTGAACCTGATTCAATGGGTTATATTGTTGTTTTGCCCGCCATCACCTACAGCGAGATGTTGAAAAGAACACGATTTTATAAATAATATGCTATTGGTGGCATTAATGCATAAACTGTCTATTATAACAATATAGATGTGTACATGGCGAGATTAATACGTTCTACAAGGGACATGGGTTTACTACAATATATCCCCACTGAAACAAATACATTTACCAAGTAGCCAGGCCTCTCCAAAATCACTGTTGCTCAATCATGGATAGATGGCACTATTCCGGAAGATAAAACTGTCATGGACAGACCACTACCACGTAAGTAATGGTCATGTTGGCATCACATATGACCTGGACATTCATTGAATATGTGTGCTTTCTGTTTCGTTAAACGTGTTCGTGGATTGAAGATGGGGCTGTTTGCATGTGGGTGCGATGAATGGCTCCAATTACGTTCGGAAAGTTTAATTTCAGCTATCGTAGTGGGGAAATGTATATTGACCAGTGCCCCGTAGCAATGCGTTGAGTACCTGGGTGAATATTTGGCTGAGTGAAGGCTGAGATATACCAACTGATGCTATAACTGTTTGAAATGATCCAATGCCAATATTTGCAATGTTGCCCAGAGTTTACCAACTGATTGAATGGAATGTGTTGGAGGGTTCGATGTCGTCTCTGATCTGGTTCAGTAATTGAAGTATTGCGTGGCTGGTTAACCTGTACCGTCTAATGATTTGTGGTTCGCTTAACTGAAAATGTGTTATACGAGTTGAAAAAATTATTTCTGTGTGCTGTCTCTGTCTTCTTTCTTCGCCTTGCTATTATCACTGCTGCCATATCAACGTTTTCAGAGTCAATGGAAATGCGCTTCCTGGTTAAGACGTGCTTTTATGAGGCGGAGAATTAGCGCGCAAATCATAGACGTGCGCTCGCCAGGCAGTTTAGTAAATTCCACGCAATACATCATTATGCGCACTCCTCCCATTAAAGTGCGCTTCACGCCTAC
Organism: Sprattus sprattus; assembly: GCF_963457725.1. Classification (NCBI taxonomy): domain Eukaryota; kingdom Metazoa; phylum Chordata; class Actinopteri; order Clupeiformes; family Clupeidae; genus Sprattus; species Sprattus sprattus. Next base: position 37,639,409 of record NC_137924.1, read on the forward strand.
GTTACCACCCACGTCTCCGTGCCATCCCACCTGTTGGCAGGTACACACCCTCAAAGCGTTAATATGCGACTCTACTCAAATGCGCCCCCTTAGTAAATACCGTTTTATGTTTACGACCGCTATTTAACGCCAGAAATGGGCGCAATCCTGTTAGTAAATCAGGCCGTGGGTGTCTAAAAGGACTTGCAAGAAAACAGACTGGAACTTCACCTGCTTCCTACTACAGAAACTGTCAGACAACAGACAATTTTTTTCTTACTTCAGGGTTCTACCATGCATAGAAAACCAGGTAAGGCCAAAGCCGCAATCAGGCACAATTTGCGTCGGCGAGAGTCGCCACCTCGCTTCACGCAAATCAGGCACAATTCGAGTGGGCGAGAGTCGCCACTTCGCTTCACGCGATTTGGCACTCCACGAGTGGGCGAGACTCGCCACTTTTTGAATGAAGCACGCTTCACTTGACGCGATCTGATTTGCACAGAGACGGGCGCATATGAGACATATACATTGTTGAGACTCTTATTAAAGATCTTACTCATTCTCACAAAGACAAAACAAATAGCTACACGTAGCCTATAAACGTTATTGAGACTCTTATTAAAAATCTTACTCATTCTCGTGGTTGAAAGCCGGTAACAAAACAGAGACAAATAGCTACACAGTCAAGCAATGTCATTTAATGTAATGTACTTCAAAAACCAACAATCAGAGTCTAATGGCTCTGGTTCCAAGACACAAAAACCAGGTCTGATGGCCCATCAACCTAGACAAAAGGCCAGGAGCCGCCTTGATGGTTCTAACCTGGTGCTGTGTAAACTACCTTGTGGGGGTTGAATTGGTATTTTGTTATTTTTTTTTGTTCAGCCACTTAACATTTTATAGTGTATTCATATCTATATCTACTTATTTAAAATTGTTGTCCCTATTCATTGTATTTATATCATATCATGCCTCCTACCTCATATTCATTGTATATATATATATCATGCCTCTTACCTCATATTCATTGTACTTATATATTATCATGTCTCTTACCTCATTCATAACTTCTATTGCTACCTTCACCTGTACCTGTATCATATCTGCACTAATGACCTACTATTGCTGCCAATGTTACTACTGCTCATACCCCATATATCTTGCGCTGTCATATCATACTGAATAAAAATGCTAGTACAATACATTATCTGTAAGGTTGTGAGTGTGCAGTGGTAATGTAAGTTGATATTGATATATTGATATATGTTTGTATTCAGTCACACACAGTAACAACAAACAAGTTCAACACAAATAATAATACATTCAAAGTGACTGAAAAGGCACAAGCTGAAGCATAATGCTTGAATTTAAGCCTGTCCTGTTTGACCAATTTAAGCTACCCATTAACATATGCATTTTTTTTTTTTACAAGTAATACATGTAATGGAAATAAAAAAACAAACAAAAGAATTGCCTCCAAAAAGTTAGTCACAAGAAGAGCAATGAAGCAAGATCCCAAATAAACAGCGCACAATCCTGCATACATTATGGACACTTGTAGCCCTCAAAAATGGCTTTAGCTACCATCCCTTTGAAAACAAAAAATGTCTTACACTTTCTTAAGATTATGTTAGCATCATTCCATAATGAAATTCCAACAACAGATATACATCTCCTTTTAATTTCTTTTTTGGCATTTGGTAAAGTAAATTTACAGACATCTCTGAGATTATATTTTGTCTCTTGAAATGAGAAAAACCTTTGTATGCTGACTGGGAGTTGGTTTGATTTAGCTCGATACATTATTTGCATTATTTTATAATATACCAGATCATTACTAATTTCATAACAAATGATTTCATAAACAATGGGTTAGTGTGTGCATAATAATCAACCGTATTTATTATCCTTATGGCTCGTTTTTGTAAAATAATTATTTCATTGACAGTTTATATGTCAATCCCCAGACTTCCACACAATATGATATGTAGGGAAGTATAAATGAACAGTAATAATATGTAATATTAGTTTAACATGCTTCTTGATTTGTACAAAATTGCTATCGTCTTAGAAATCTTTCCTTTGATATAATAAAGAAGTGGTTTCCGTGTTAATTTATAGTCAATGACCACTCCTAGAAATGTTATCTCGGTCACTCGTTCAATTTCAGCATCACTTATTTTTAATTTAATGTCCTTACCTATTTCTTTTCGATTTCCAAAGACCATGAATTATTTTTTTTTTTATATATATTGAGTGACAATCTATTAACATCAAACCTGGTTTTGAGGATTTCTAAATCTCTTTCAATAGAAGACAAGAGTTGCTGTAAATTACTACCCGAACAGTACATGTTTGTATTAGTTGGATTCGTAGAACGTAATAAATGACATTGCTTGACCGTGTGGCTATTTGTCTCTGTTTTGTTATTGTTGTTGTTACCAACCACGAGAATGAGTAAGATCTTTAATAAGAGTCTCAACAACGTGTATAGGTTATGTGTAGCTATTTGTTTTGTCTTTGTGAGAATGAGTAAGATCTCTAATAACAGTCTCAACAACGTATATAGTAGGCTAAGATCTTTAATATGAGTCTCAACAACGTATATGTCTCATATGCGCCCGTCTCTATAGATCGCGTCCTAAGTGAAGCGTGCTAAGTGAATTGTGCCTGATTCGCGTGAAGCGAAGTGGCGACTCTCGCCCACGCGAATTGTGCCTGATTGCGTCCCGGACCTTAGCTCTAGAAAACTGTTTATTTCAAAGTTTCAAAGATGAAAACATGAAACAGACAAAATCTGAAAACAACTTACCAACTGTATCTGGAAGCCCACTGATCTCCTGCATCAGCTGATGATCGTTCTGTACGGTCAGGCCACTTGAGAACAGCTGGGCCCTGATAGAGACCACAACATGACATTTCAATAGGGTAAGGGTGAAGTATTTAGCAGACGCTTCTGTCCAAAAGTGACTAACATGGACATCCTGCCTCGGTTGGGAATTGAACCCGGCTCAACTGCTCAGAAGGCAGCAATGCTAACCACTGTACCAAACTGGGTATATTAAAATGAATAAATCCAAAATAAATTGGGTAAATAATATAAACCCAAAGGCGGCATAAAATAGACAAAAGGTCACATATAGCAGCAAGCAGCAGTACTTGTTGCTCTGCTGAAGGTCTAAGAGGCGACTTGAAAGGAACACAGATTTTCGACTGTGTCAGGATGTTGCAGTATGCCTGTGCAGTTTCCATTTTATCCATGGTGCAGTTTCCAAATCAAGTTTTCAAACAGTTTCTTCAAAAGTTTCATACTAAATTGTTGCAACTCTATTTTGCTATACATTGTTATACATCAACTGGACAACTGGTTAACATGAGTTGAAGGACCATTTTGACAAAACACATTGGTATTGACTTGTGACCAAATCAACAATCGGACTTGGAGAGAAAAAAATATAATCGCATATTGGCCGCAATTTTATATATATATTGGACTATAATAAATATATACTAAACTCCTCAAAAAAAGTTCGGAAACATTTCTTCAGTCGATTATCCCTTCCCTTTAATAATACCAATTGGTATTGTATTGTATATTGTTGGAAAGCCTGATTAGTCACCTTTACAATGAGGTACAACTTGTAAGGATCGTGCATTCGTGGAATGAGCAGCACAGCTAAACGTGTGGGTAGCGGCCCAAAAATAATGTGCCAAAACCCCCTGCAATATTCTTCTGTTGGTATTCACTCTTGTTTTGAGTTGCTTGGTGGATGTAATGATTCTCCCACAGTATTAAGGAAAAAACAAGACATATTGACCATTTTTACACTTTATTCATTTTACACTGTCAGGGACCTCAGTGGATGGATCATGCATTCGTGGAATGAGCAACACAGCTAACCGTGTGGGTAGCATCCCAAAAATGTTTGCCAAAATCCCCTGCAATATTCTTCTGTTGGAATTTAGTGAGATATCGGAATGAGATTCTGGAGCCAATGGCGACCCCATACCTCCAGAATCTGGGACCTAACTCCATCCTCCAGGATGACAACACCACAGAGGCAGGATCATCACAGAGTACCTCCAGAACTTAGGAGTGGAGAGGATGGAAAGGCCTGCCGTGAGTCCAGACCTCAACCCAATTGAATACTTGTGGGATGAGCTTGGGCTTTCTGTACGTGCCAGAGTGACCAACGCAACCATGTTGGCTGACTTGCTACAAATTCTGGTTCAGGAATGGGATGCCATCCAACAGGAGTTGCCAGGCTGTTTTGGCTGCGTATGGATCTTCCACATGCTACTGAGATCCCTGACAGTATAAAATGAACAAAGTGTAAAAATGGTCAATATGTGTTGTTTTTTCCTTAATACTGTGGGAGAATCATCCAATCCACCAAGCAACTCAAAACAAGAGTGAATACCAACAGAAGAATATTGCAGGGGATTTCGGCAAAAAAATGTGGGCCGCTACCCACACGGTTAGCTGTGTTGCTAATTCCACGAATGCACGATCCTTACAAGTTGTACCTCGTTGTAAAGGTGACTAATCAGGCTTTCCAACAATATACAATACAATACCAATTGGTATTATTAAAGGGGAGGGCTAATCGACTGAAGAAATGTTTCCAAACTTTTTTTGAGGAGTTTATATGGCCAGATATAGTACAGCACCAGTTTGAACCTCTGATACTGCTTTCAAGCATTTAAAAAAAAAGACTGGGAACCATTTAGAAATGTCTTCCATCCTTTCTGGTGACCTTAGGATAAAAGAATTAGCAATCGTATAGACTAAGGCTAGGTTAGATAGTACATGGTGTATCTACGAACTGCAGAAGTGAACTTGGTTATCGTAGCTATTTCACCTTGCAGTGGTGTCTTCGGACCACACCGAACATTCCGTCTGAACCCTAGTCCGCAGCCCTCCAGGGTGTGCCTCTTGACCCCCATGGTAGTCACAGCTAAGCTGAAAACCACCACTGGCAGCACGTTTACTTCGTCCATCATGAAGCGCCAAAGACAGCTGGACCTATACAATGAGGAGATTGGTATTATGTCAGGGGTTCTCAAACTTTTGTAAGTCAGGTCACCAAAACAGTCTTTTGTTCTTAAAAATCACAAATCTATCCAGTGTCAAGGCAATCAGCCAATCCACCAAACAACTCAAAACCAACAGGAGAAAACTGTTAAGCATTGGCAGAGAATTTTTGAAAAAGTCACTTGGGCCACTACCCACATAATCAGCTATGCTGCTCATCCCACAAATGCATGGTCCTTACAAGTTGGAAATCGTTGTAAAGGTAAATAGACAGGCTTTCCAATAAGCATTGCAACAGATAAATAATCGACCAAACTTTTTTCCCAAGTTTATAATGGCTAGATCAATAGTACTACACCATTGAGTCATCATTTGTATTAGCTTTATTAACAACTAACTTGCTACAAGCAGGGCAGGGCAACGTTAGTAAGTTTTGTTTACTAGTGGAAACGGTTAAAAGTCATGCTCTTAATCCACAGTGCCATAGAATTTGGCCCAAATTGTGTGAATACGGTAAGAAAAAATACGTGATTTTCACCGATCCAAGTCAGTTATATGGAGATGACGTTCAGCCGTGTTCTAAACTTCGGTGTCGGCGCCGACAGTGGGCGGTGCCCCGTTAAAAATAGGCTAAATAAATTATAAACAGTGAGCAATGGCCTTGACCATATTTTTTTTGTTTCCGAACCATGGTCAGTTTGTAATCCACATGCTTTTTTTTATTTAACAATGTCGCTTGGAAATGGCTCAAACTAAGGGAGGAAAATAATGGCCACCAAATGCTTTTTTTTAATTTAGTTGTTTTCGCTCTGCCTTACATGATGGAAGCTTGCTTGGATAAGAAGGTTTTTGCAAAGACAGGCTGCAATACGCAGTTCACGCCACGCTCCCAACCTTGTTGATAGAACGAACTAACAATAACACAAGTCATATGAACTACAATGTCGTCGCATTAACGTTACATGGCCAAAATAAACAAGCACACAAATAAAACTTAAATCTTCTCAACAGTTATTTTTAGGCGACTAATTTGACTGAGAAAGCAGGAGCCTAAGTTACGTTATTATCTGGATAGCGCAGTGGGGATAACGTTTGCTTGCTCGCGTTTCAAATGGTAGAGACTAACGTAGAGTTTGGATATTATCGGTTAACGTTCAAACAACCAACTTAGCTACAAGTTAACGTTACCTGCGCATCAAACATCTGCCGGTACACTTCTCCACTCGGAAGGACCCGGGTTTCGGCCATCATCTAGATTTTTCCAGGGCAGTACGAGCAAAAAATTACGATTAAGCGACTTGACATATTAAACTGTCAATTCTTTAGAAAGGTTAATCGGCTAGGCATCGTTTGCGGTGTATTATTACAGTGGATTTGCAGGGGCGAATGTCTTTGCTTAGCCGAGTTTGCTAGTTAGCTATACATAGGATACCCAATCATACACGCAAACATCGAAGAGCTACTGGTTGCCATGTCGACAGAGTTGTAGCAGACACAGAGCGCTCTACAATCTTTAGTTTGTGGTTCACGGTCTTTGGTTAGATCAAAAGTGTCTGGAATTTTCCGAGTATTTTCATACTGTAAGCTACCCTACTTACTCTTACCTGTTTTCCCCCCAAAAAAACAAGTTATGAATTGATAGTGTTAGAAATAGTTCAATAGGTCCACAAACATTTCTAAACCTTTTCCACAATAAACCCGTTTAATCGCACATTTCACCCGACCTGAAAATCCAAACCACGTGTTATTAGCTACCCTGTGAAATCATAAATCATTATTCTTTTTTTCGTGGAAAAGTAGGTGGGACATGTTTTATCGGTGATCACAATTGTGACCGCTAGGATCATGTATTAATGATATAATTAACACATTTCCCCTTTACAATGCTTACAGGCACAGACGGTACGTACTAGATCAGTGGTCCCCAACCACCGGGCCGCGGCCCGGTCCGTGAGGCATTTGTTACCGGGCCGCACAGAAAGAATAAATAATTTATATAATTTCTGCTGTATTCATTATTAGCGTCTGAGAGGTGTTTTATTTTGAAAAATTACCGGATTTTCTAGGACGTATCATTCGCCTGTGCCTCTTGTCACGTCAAGACGCTTGTCTCGTTCAAGTGATACGTCACTCAAAAAGAATCCTGCAAACTAGCGAAAATGAGTACAAAACTAAAATCTTTGGAGAGTTTATTTGAAAAGGCCCACTAAGGAGCCTACGGCCTCCAAAACATAAAGCTTCTTTTAACAGACAATACCAGGAGTCATACTTAAAATACGGGTTTATCGCAACAGGTGATTCTCACGCAACAAGTCTGCTCTGTATAATATGTGGCGACAAGCTAGCAAATAAGCCAATGAAGCCTTCAAAACTGCTTCGGCACAGGGAGACCAAGCACTGATTCAGCGTTATGGTGACTTGTATTTTTCATGCACTTAACATTCGTAATACAATGGTGTTGGTCGCAAGTTAACGCCACTTCACGTTAATGTAAGCTTTTATAGACTCCATTCTATCAAACTCGCGCTTTCCTCACACTCTAAAAAATACTGGGTTGTTTTATCAACCCAACCACTGGGTTGAGGCTGTGTAACCCTGTATTATGTTGATTCAACCCATATTGGGTTACTTTCAGTAACCCAGTTGTTGGGTTAATGGTTTGGGACTGTACCCTTAAGCTTCCTTGATTTAAACAACCCAACCACTGGTTATTTTAACCCAGTGGTTTGGTTATGCTCACATCTAAAGAGTGGGAACTAAAAAAAAAACATGGCGGACCAAACTCCGTAGATGGACGTATTTGTTCTTAAAATGAGTTTGTTTTACTTTTTTTTGCTTATATTTTCATAAAGTTACCGAGAAATACACACCGTACAATGTAAAAACCTCGTTATTGTAACTGAAAAATACGTCTGATAGGATTTACAAGTTGTCTGAGACACCTAGCTAATGTTAGCATGCTACTAATCTACCCCTCTACTACCTGTCAGTCTCACTTTAACGTCTCCGTTACCAACACAACCCCACGCGCCAGAGTCCTCCTATCGCATCCATTGGATCAACGCGTTCAGAATGCTCGCGACGTTGTTTCAACAATCACTCTTCAGGGAATTGACAGTTGGCAAAACGCCAGAGGATTGACAGTCAACATTACGCTGAAGGTAAGATGCCATGGTGTCAGTCTGAGTGGTGTAAATTAAGATGACTATTATATCTGCTGGCTTCTTCTTTCTAAATTCATGTTGAGACAGTAAAACTAAAGCAAGCGTGGTTTAATGTGCAGTTGATCAAATAGTTAGAAATGTTGGTAGTGCTTACATACGTCAGTTTAATATTCGGAACAACCGTCATGTACTTTGTGTGGTCTATATTATAATATCATACATAAAATAATGATTGTATAGAATATAATATTTTGTGTTGAAATGTCACAAGCTGTTTCCAAAAGCTTGTTCTCTTGACCGATCTTCCCATTTAATGTAGTATTGGTAGATACATAATAGCCTGTTAGAGGGGGAGGGACTGTATTTTGCTAGCTTGCTAAGGGCGCTGAGACATTCTACAGACATCCTCGGATTTTTATAATTATAGTAATACAAATAATGAATACGATAATATTTGTATCATAGCTTTCATTAAATTGATTGAATATGTACGATAACTGTTACTGTTGTTCCGAATATTAAACCGACGAATATGTTAGCGCACGAACATTTCCCCTTTTTTTTCTTGCCTGAGGAAAAACCTGGGAAATGTTACAGTTACCGTTAGAGTGAGCCGCGTCTGAATAAGACAAAAATGATATGGGGTATTTTAAAAGACCACTAGATGGCACTAGATTACAGCAACTTCGTTATATTTTCAAATGACGATATATAGACAAAAAACAGATATTTTTCTTCTCCTCTATAGCAATTGAATATGGATGAATTTGTAAAGGAGAAATTAACCGATTGACAGCTTTCAGAACTAAATATGTAGTGTTGGTAGACAAATAATAGCCTGTTAGAGGGGGAGGGAATGTATTTTGCTAGCTTGCTAAGGGCGCTGAGTCATTCTACAGACATCCTCGGATTTTTATAATTATAGTAATACAAATAATGAATACGATAATATTTGTATCATAGCTTTCATTAAATTGATTGAATATGTACGATAACTGTTACTGTTGTTCCGAATATTAAACCGACGAATATGTTAGCGCACGAACATTTCCCCTTTTTTTTCTTGCCTGAGGAAAAACCTGGGAAATGTTACAGTTACCGTTAGAGTGAGCCGCGTCTGAATAAGACAAAAATGATATGGGGTATTTTAAAAGACCACTAGATTACAGCAACTTCGTTATATTTTCAAATGACTAGATAGATAGATAGACAAAAAACAGATATTTTTCTTCTCCTCTATAGCAATTGAATATGGATGAATTTGTAAAGGAGAAATTAAACGATTGGCAGCTTTCAGAGTTAATCGACACATTTTCAGGTAATTATGTTATATTGTTGTACTATAGGCCTATTATCATGTTTATGTTTTAATAGATGTGTCTTAAAGGTCACTAATCAGTCCTTTTTCAGTCTCTGTGTCTGCGTGATGATGTTTGTTATCTTTGTAAAAAAACATTTAATGTAAATGTTCTGTTTTCTTTTCAGGTGAGGCTATCGATCAGGAAAGTTTTCTCCTGTTGGATGAGGCAACCATTGTAGCACTTGTGCCCAGGATCGGGTTGAGGCTCAAGTTTCTAAAGAGATTCAGAGAATTTGTGGTGAGTATTTACAAATCTGGAAATGCATTGTATTGAGTTGAGTTGAGGTGTATTGAGTATTTACTGAAAATGGGGTATGTTTGTTTTAAATGTAAAGTGAGAGTGGAGGGCATCTTCAGGCACCTTAGAGCAGTCCATAATGTAAATGCAGCATCAAAATACTTTCAATGCTGTGAAAATGGCTGTGGCCGGACATTTTCATATATAAGGTCCTACAGGAGACATCTCCTTAGCCACAGTGGCAATGAGCAGACTTACGAATGTGAACATGTAGGAAGTGAGGATGATGTCCAAATGATGGATGTCAGCCATCATGAGGTTGAAACAGTAAGACATGATGCAGCAGAGGGGGGTGGAGAAGACACCATTGATAGTAAGGGGTTACAAGACAGAGTAGCCATGTTTCTAGCAAACCTCAAGTCATCCACGAACACACTGTCGTCAGTGAACAACGTCGTACACCACACCTCAGAGTTGATTGACGACATTGTTAAAGCATTGCAAGCCAAAACCATGGCCCTTTTCTCCAAGTTTGGCCATGGGCAGGACCCTGAAATTGAGGCTCTAAATCAGGACTTTTTAATGTCCCGTCAGCCCTTTAAAGGGCTTGAAAGTGATTTTAAACAAATGCAATATTTCACAGAGTCAGGTAATTTTATTGAGCCGATTGAGGAGGAATTCCCGGGACAGTCATATGTTCAGAGGACAGACGGTGAAACAGGTACTGTAAGACAGGTGGCTGTGAAGGACACGTTCCAATATGTCCCTCTCCAGCCCCTTCTAACAAAGTTGCTTGGAATACCCGGAATTCTGAAAACTATAATTGATTGGCAGCGTCAAAAAAGGGATGTCCTCCAGGATCTTTACGATGGAGAGTACTGTAAAAGTCATCCTCTCTTCTCAAGAGAGTTTTCCATCCCTCTGATATTATATGCCGACGACTGTGAAACTGTCAATCCATTAGGTTCCAAAACAGGCACACATAAATTAGGATTTATATACTTTGCCATCAAAAGTCTGCCAAGCGACCTTCTGTCTAATTTGCGGTCAATATTTCTATTGGCAGTTTATAAATCAAATGACGCCAAACAGTACGGTATTGATGCTGTATTGCAGCCCATTGTCAAGGAGATCAAACACTTAGAGCAGGAAGGAATTGTGCTTAACACAGATGAATATAGGGGTGTGGTTAAGTTCACGGTTGCTCAGATGTTGGGGGATAATCTAGGACTCAATGCTATGCTGGGGTACAACGAGAGCTTTTCTGGCAACCATTGCTGCAGGTGGTGCAAAGTGCACAGAGAGACACTGCGAGTCCAGACTGTTTTGGAACCTGAGCTCACTCGCACTGTCATTACCCATCAGAGAGACTTAGATCTGGCAAATTCATCCATGACAGGACTCAAGAGGGACAGTGTACTGAACCAATTGTCATTTTATCATGTCACTGCCAATTTTACACCTGATATAATGCATGACATTTTGGAGGGTGTTGGACCGTATGAAATCAAGCTGGTCTTGAATGCACTGATCGATCAAAAAGTTATGAGTCTAGATCAGCTCAATTATAGACTAACCAGCTTTGATTACGGTTTTTCAGACAGGATGAACAAGCCTTCCTTGCTGAGTAGCCATGATTTAAAAAATGTTGATAAAGCCATGCGGCAGTCAGCTGCACAAACCTGGTGTCTACTCCGATTGTTACCATTACTAATTGGAGATTTGATACCAGAGGACAATGAACAGTGGGAGCTTCTGCTGATACTCCTCAATTGCATGGAGTTCATTTTCTCACCGTCAATTACATCACCGGGGATACTGTTTCTTGAGAAAATCATACAGGAACACCACAGCCTCTTCCTTGAGCTTTTCCCTGAGTTGCACTTGAGGCCAAAGCATCACTTCATGCTTCACTACCCCATGGCCATTAAACAGTTGGGGCCATTAAGGCAGTATTGGGCAATGCGTTTTGAGGCCAAACATGGGTTCTTTAAACGTATCAGCCATGTGACATGCAATTTTAAAAACATTGCCAAAACCATGGCGTTCCGGCATCAAATTATGCAATGTTACAATTTCATGTCAGACTCTGTGTTGACACATATCCCAGAGATTGGGCCAGGGCATAGCACATTCCTTTCAACCATTGAGGGCTTAAAAGACATCCAGGGTACCTTAGATGTCCCTCTTTTCAGTGAGGCTTATGTGCCAGCATGGTTCAAATATAAGGGCACTGAGTACAGATCAGGGATGACGGTACTCCTCTCCTGTGATTCTGAAGGTGACCCACAGTTTGGTTTAATTAAAACTGTGCTGGTGCTCAATGCAAGCACAAAATCACCAATAATTAAGCTGGTCATTAAAAAATGGCAGACAACCGGTTTTGAGAGGCACTTTTTTGCGTACACCGTTGTCCCCACCTCAAGCTTAATAGCAACAAACATTGAAGAATTGCTTGATCACCATCCACTGCATGCGGTCAAGTCGTACAGAGAGAATGATGACAGGCTGTTCATTTCTCTCCGCTACAGAGTTTTTTAATGTTGCCAAAATTGCCATTGTAATTAGTTCTATTGTTTCTATTTTTTGTTCTGTTTTGAGTTACAAATTACCCCCCCCCCCCCCCCCCCTTCTACACATCCCCAAATTCAAAACATGTACAGGTAAGTAGTGGTCATGAATGAGTTTTCGTCTGTTCTCCTTTAAGTAAGTAAATATCAATAACAACATTTATATACTTGTGGTAAATCCTGGTGATATGGGATATGGTAGACTTCTACTTGTGTACCACTATTTACCTCTACTTACCTGTACATGACGCAATAAAGCACTCGTGCGAATGGGGTTGGTAATGGATATTTCCATGGGTGGTGTTCGGCCGTAGCAATGAGACCGGAGGACAAGTGGTGCAGGCAACAACACCCGTGGGAATATCCATTACCAACCCCCATTCGCACAAGTGCTATATTGCTTTCTAATTCTTTATATTCTTTCCAGACTAATAGTGCTGTGCTAACTGCAGTCCTCGCAGAAGAGCCACCACCACAACATACTTCTCCTGGAGATACTGGCCTACCGGAGAATTTCCCCCCCCTTGTTTTACAGATCATTCCTGTTTTTGTAAGTTCCATTTTACCATCTTGGTTGCTGGTTATAATGTATAACAAGTTCCAAATGTGAGCCATATAAAACCTTTGGACTGACTGTTGTTTAAAAAAAGACAAAATATGATTATTTGCACTAATAAATGTATAAATGTAATGTATTATTTGTAAATTCTCTATTTTCAAGGACATTAGACTGATAATATCAGCCACCTCAGAGGGCAGGGCAATTCTCGCCACCTTAGACCATTCTGGTCTATTGTTCTCTAAGGAGAGAAGATGCCTGGTGAGAATTTTAGTTTCTCACATAATGGAGAAACTTGGAGAAACGTAAGTACATTTATGTCAATAACGTTCTTCAATACCTCATTTTCAACTTGACATTTAGTATGCAATTCAAATTGTTAGTAGATGAACTTTTGCTTTCCCCTTTTCAAATGTGTTGTACCTGTATTGTAAGTTGTATGGTAGCAACTCGTGAAAATGATTGTTTGGCTACATCCCTGGCATTTTTTTTTATTGTTATTTAACAGACCCTCAACTGATGCAAAAATTGCCCTTGCATTGTCCTTGATCCAGACATTCCCATGTCTCAGGGATTCCTCTGACACTGGCAGGGTGAGTACCTTACTTTTATGTTGTTATATTTTGATTTCCCCAATTTCAACACAAAATACCACTAAAATGCCGCAGGAAGTGAATACTGCATGGTCAAAAGTATTGGCACCCTTCACAGCAAGTGCCTTTTGTACTAATAAAAGCACACTTTTCATTGCTCAAATCCAGTAATAAGGTTATGTGTAGTCAGGCGTTAGATCTTGTAGCTTTCCTGACAAATAGCAGTCCCTTCAAAGAAAACCTTCAAAAGTGTGTGAGTTTTGCTAAAAATCCACAAATCCGGAGGGGTACCAACACTTTTGACCATGACTGTATGTTTAAAATAGCTGTAAATAATGATCTGTTCCAGCCCTGTTCATGTATGTGATAGCTGAGCTCATTAACAATTAAGGGGGTAATTGTGTTTTATTTTGTCCTTGTGAAGAACTCATGGTTTGCCAAGGGCAGGAAGGCCATGCCATCAACTGGTTTCCTGGAGGAAAGGCTGCGCAACATCCGCAAAAGGATAAGGGCAACGAATCGCCCTCAAAGAGTAGGAGAGGACTCACACTCCCGATTTCAATCATGTCCTACTTCTATTCCAGGTGAACCAACCATTACATCTTTTTTGACTATCTTTATTTTGGTGAGTGGAGAGATTGGAATAATGAGATCAACCTTACCATGGCCACAGAATGTATAGTTTAGCTACCTCTTATTTTACCACTACACTTCTGTCTACCATTGTGCACAGCAATACTTTAAATATAATTTTCTTATTAACAAATGTCCAGCTTACCACTCCGGCAACACGGGTCCTAACGCACAATCTGATACCACCAAGTAATTAAGAGTCCAGGATCAATATCGAAGATACCCTTACCCTTACCTTAATCCTAACCTTAACCCCGACATTGATCCTGAACTGTTACAGTACTTACATGGTGATATTCCTATCTGCTAAAGGCAAAAAAGATGTGCTGGGCTCTTTAATTTTTATTTAAATTCTTTGATTTGGACATTGCAGCCTCGCCCATTCCCCAGGAGAGAGCGGAGGAGATGGTTGAATGGCTGAGGCATAACTCTGCGCCGAGGAACCAGGTTGAAAATTACATGGAAGCAACCGCGGTGTACCGTGCCGAGTGGCTGCGCACTAACACTGGCAAATCTATTGCAGAGGCTCTACAAGAGTTCCCCCAACTCCTGTGTCCAGGCATGGTATGGACCTCAGTGCCCCTCAAATCTTTCTGTCAGTCTTGCAATTTTGTATGGGTCAGACACAAAACACTTACATTCACACTTTCAATATTAATCTTTTTCTCACTCTCACACTCTCTCTCTCTCTGAGACACACACACACACACACACACACACACACACATACACACACACACTCTGGCACTCTTTCTCACTCTCTTTCAATTTCTCTCTCATTTTGTCTCACGTTCTCACACACACATTCTCTCTCGCACGCACACTCTCTCTCACTCTCTCACAGATCTTATTCTTTTTGTTTAAATTATATATGATGTAATAAATTAGTCTACATCTCTCCTCTCAGATTGCACAGGACTTCAATGTGCTTCATTCAGAGGAATCTGAAAAAATGTTTGTGACCTGGAGGAGGTTAAGCGACAAGCTTCTCCATGTGGCTGAGCAGGAGGGGAAGCTCCATGTGCGGACAGAGTCTTTGTCACAAGGTATAAACTATAACATCAACATAACCCTTAGATTTGTATATTTTGGATTTGTGCATTTTTCGAGCCATAAGCTACTCATCCGATAAACTATGATACTTATGTCAAACAATGTCAAACAATTTTCTTTCTGTACAGCCTCCAAAGACTACATTGCCCTCAGGGTTCTGCCCAGCCTGATGCCACCAACTGTATTCAAGATGGGTCGAAAGACTCAGAGGACTACCGTGTCTGACGCGATGATGGCCTTCATAGATCTTAAGCCTGTGAGTATTTCTAGACTCACACAGCCCCTTAGATCTAGTACGATGCAGGACTTGTAATTGTGAAATATGTTAGAAAACATCAGCTATCTGCTGGTCAGAGTCTTTGTCATTCAAGTACCTTATTTGTGGAATATTGTTATTTGCAGGTCGGAACAAACCTGGTTGAATACATTCAGGCAGCAGAGCAGACCAGGGCATACCCATATACCCTTGTGTTGGGAACAATGGATTGCTGCTCACAGGCATTCAGCATCATCAATGGGCAGGCCCTGGAGCAGGACAGTGTTGTCCAAGCCGTCGATGTGTGCTTTAAGTCCTTTTATGTGTTTGACATAAATTTTCCAAAACAGTGTTCAACTGCTTGGCAGTTCCTCCAGGAGGCGGTCTATGGAATGGGGGGGGGTAATGTGGGCCCATGCGTCTCTTTTTTGCAGACACTATTGCGTTAAGTGAATTCTCTCTCTCTCTCTCGCTCTTTCTCTCTCTCTCTCTCTCTCTCTCTCTCTCTCTCATTTGTAAATCATTTATTTTTGAATACTTTTGCTTGTTGTTATTGTAATTATTATTCCAGTGTGTATTCCAGTGATAAAAGTGTTTTTTTAAATATATCTCTTTAAATAGTAAATTAAATATTGATCATTGTAATTATTATTCCAGTGTGTATTCCAGTGATAAGTGTTTTTTTAAATATATCTCTTTAAATAGTAAATTAAATATTGATCATTGTAATTATTATTCCAGTGTGTATTCCAGTGATAAAAGTGTTTTTTTTTTAAATATATCTCTTTAAATAGTAAATTAAATATTGATCATTGTAATTATTATTCCAGTGTGTATATTCCAGTGATAAAAGTGTTTTTTTTTTTTAGATATATCTCTTTAAATAGTAAATTAAATATTGATCATTGTAATTGCTTGTTGTTATATGCTATTCAATAAAATCGGTGACATTAATGGTATGCATTGTATATTATTATTATTACAAATATAGTAATTTAATAGATTAAAGAATAACTAAAATAATGGGTTAAATATCAACCCAACAATTGGGTCAATTTAAATCCTTATTGGGATAATGGGTCTGACCCAGTAATGGGTTGCATTTTAACCCAACACTTGTGTCAGAATGACCCATATTTGGTTTGGTGAAGCAACCCTTAAACTGGGTTAAAATTTTAACCCAATTGGTTTGGTTGAATCAACCCAGCATGTGTTCTGTCCTATATTGACTCAGGTACTGGGTTGGGAATAACCCAATTTGGGTTATTTTCAACTCAGTATTTTTTAGAGTGCACGGGTGCAATTGATTGATTCACATCAATATGGATGACATGATTTACAAGTGGTGAAAAATTACACCTTGAAGCCGGTCCGTGAAAAAAATTGCCTCGTTAAACCGGTCCGTGGTGCAAAAAAGGTTGGGGACCCCTGTACTAGATAATTAGCTTTATCCCATTGCACCTGCAGCAAAACAGGCTGCGGCGTGGGGTAACTGGTGTGGAAAAACAAAATAAGCTAAACATACGCTATAAACACAATCACATATTACAAGAGTACAAATACATTATATTTCCAAACAGGGAGATACCTGTAGCGTGACAGCCCAAAAAGAGAGCTAAGGTCCGGGACGCGATCAGGCACAATTCGCGTGGGCGAGAGTCGCCACTTCGCTTCAAATCGAGTGGGCGAGACTCGCCACTTTGTGAATGAAGCGCGCTTCACCTAGGACGCAATCTGAATTGCACAGAGACGGTCGCTTATGAGACATACACGTTGTTGAGACTCTTAAAAATCTTGGCCTACTATATACCACTTTGTGAATGAAGCGCGCTTCACTTAGGACACGATCTGAATTGCGAGACGGTCGCATATGAGACATATAGCCTACGTTGTTGAGACTCTTATTAAAGATCTTACTCATTCTCACAAAGACAAAACAAATAGCTGCACGTAGCCTATAAACGTTATTGAGAACCTTATTAAAGATCTTACTCATTCTCGTGGTTGAAAGCCGGTAACAAAACAGAGACAAATAGCTACACGGTTAAGCCATGTCATTTAATGTAATTTACTTCAAAAACCAACAATCTGAGTCTAATGGCTCTGGTTCCAAGACACAAAAACTGATGGCCCATCAACCTACACAAAAGGCCAGGAGCCGCCTTGATGGTTCTAACCTGGTGCTTTGTAAACTACCTTGTGGGGGTTGAATTGGTATTTTGTTATTTTTTTTGTTCAGCCACTTAACATTTTATAGTGTATTCATATCTATATCTAGGCTACTTATTTTAAATAGTTGTCCCTATTCATTGTATTTATATCATATCATGCCTCCTACCTCATATTCATTGTATATATATCATGCCTCTTACCTCATATTCATTATATATTATCATGTCTCTTACCTCATTCATAATTTATATTGCTACCTTCACCTGTACCGGTATCGTATCTGCGTAGATTAGTAGATTAAAGTGTAAACTTTGAATACAAATGCTAGTACAATACATTATCTGTAAGGTTGTGAGTGTGCAGTGGTAATGTAAGTTGGATTCGTAGAACGTAATAAATTACATTGCTTGACCGTGTGCCTGATTCGCGTGAAGCGAAGTGGCGACTCTCGCCAACTCGAATTGTGCCTGATCCGCGTGAAGCGAATTGTGCCTGATTCGCGTGAAGCGAAGTGGCGACTTTCGCCCACGCGAATTGTGCCTGATCGCGGCTTTTGGCCTTACCTGCTCCAAAGTCATTCCTCCAAAACACATGAACGTGCACTGTTTGACTATTCAGCTTGATTCACATCATATATTTTCCAATAAGAGACTTGCGAGGCTCCGCCATCTTGTTTGAAAATGTTTGAATTCACCGGGCTTCTGCACTACGTCGAGCTCCAATTCTGACACACGCCGCGCTGATTGGTTACCGCCTGGTACACATTTGCATAAAGTTAAAGGTTCGTCAACTTTGATAGTCAGGTGGCTGTGTTTTCGTGCTCAACAGACGGAATTTCGTCTCCATTCATTCCCAATAGGAGCGGGACGAATTTCGTCTGTGTGGAAACGTACCGTGACGTGATATTTCGCCTAGGGGTCGTGGTCAGAAAAAACATGTTTTGCTGTCATGTAGCGAGTGTCAAGTAGCAAATTCGGCTGCAGTGCAGCGCTAATAGCATTTTAGCAGCTACCTTTTACATTGATCTTCAATTGAGTGTGAAGCGAAGTGGCGACTCTCACCCATGCGAATTGTGCCTGATCGCGGCTTTGGCCTTACCTGAAAAAGAGGCAGAAGAGGGGGTTAAAGCATAGACATGTCTATGGGTTAAAGAGGGAGAAAAGTGAAAGCTGATGCCGCACCCCTTGCCCCTTTCCTAGAGACATGGGGAGATGTTTATGCAGAGCGAAGTTGCATGGACTTTATAGGGGGAATGTGACTTGGCTATGAGGAAATTCAGGGAAACACGTTTAACCCTGTTATACAGTCATTATGACCGCCGCGAGCAGCAGTAGTGGGCCGGGCTGGACCGGGCTCTGTTCAGGAGTTTTGGGGGCAACCTTATGGGCGCTGATATTTATAAGCTTGTGCGGAAGGAATGGTACTTCATGGACACCAAGTGCCTGGAGTAGCCTACTCCAGTTCCTGTCACAAGAAGGTCACAGGGCATCTTGGCATTGGCCAACATTTGTCCATTATTAAAATGCTCCAGGTCACCCATGGACATCTTTTCCCTGAACTTTGGCATCCCTTTCCTTTTTGATCTAACCAGTCACTGAGGCACCAGTTATGTTTGTCAGTAAATTATGAAAAAGGGTGGGACTGCTGTACCAGTGGTCCACATACAAAACATGACCCTTGCCAAGGAAAGGCTACATTAAAGTGGTCACGACTGACCCTGACATCCCCAGGTCTGTGACCATTGTGTCTGTTGACTTGCAAGTATGCACAATTATGTCGTGGACATATCCTGTTATTTTGTTTGCATAGTTGAAGGGTAACATAAGTATATGGCCCACTTTTTACTGTATTAACTGTACTTACAATCCATCTTTGCTGTATTACTGTACTAACTGTACTTACACCTTACAACACTACAACATATATTACTGCTACCTCATTCACTTCTCTTTACTTAGTTAATACCACCACTTAGACTTACACCTGCACTTTATATAGTTCATATCTATTTACACTTCCTACCTCAATTGCTGCTAGTCCCAATTCTGTTCATATTGCATACCTAACTCTTACTGTATATATCTTATTTATTCACTTATTCCACTTTACATATGCACATTCTTTGCACTTTTATTGCTATTTTGCACTTCTGGTTAGATGCTAAACTGCATTTCGTTGTCTCAGTACTTGAACGCTGTGCAATGACAATAAAGTTGAATCTAATCTAATATATTAGCATTTTTGTATGCAAAGTTTCACTTAAAACTAAGCAGTCAATGTGATGTCAATGGGGTAAAAAAATCTGATAAAAAGAGTTAATTATTGGGGTGGAAAAGGAGGGGATCAGTTGAGGGGAGTGGAGTCTGTCCTCCAGCTCCATTTCCTCATCCAAGGCTGCCAAATTATCTGACAGCTCCTCATAAGACGAGTTGTCAGATTCAGGCTCGTCATTTTAGTCAG
The DNA here is from genome assembly GCF_963457725.1 of Sprattus sprattus. NCBI lineage: Eukaryota > Metazoa > Chordata > Actinopteri > Clupeiformes > Clupeidae > Sprattus > Sprattus sprattus. The sequence continues at coordinate 37,659,481 of NC_137924.1, forward strand.
CATCAACATAAGCATATTCAAGATCGACGGTGAAGATGTCCCGAATTTTATCATCAGTGAGCTGACGCCTCCTTTCAGAATGTCTTGTCATGTTTATTAGTTTTGTGAGTTTACGTTTACGCTACTTGTTTTTCTTTAATAATGAATGAATGGGATGCCGGAATCGGTGTGTCGTTATTTTTTTTCTAACTGTTACATGTTGTGGATGCGCTGATAGTTCGCAAATATGATTTGTGAGTGACAGGTGATTGTAATATGAAAAACTGTCTGCGCAGTTTGTTTGCATCAATGATGAGACTACAATTATGTGTATCCTGAGGAGTGTATGCCTCTAAACTAGTCAGCTCTCGTGAAGCATTTCATGTACGGTATATTCCCGCTGCGATGCTTGTTTTCATATCGAGCTGTCGTTGGCCATGATATTTGACTGAACGTTGTAACTTTGTCATGTACAATTGGACGTGGACCACACATATCATAAGACTACATATAGTTAACAAAATGATAGAGACAAGACGATTTTAAGAGGCATCATGGATGAAGGTGACTGAATGTACAATGTTAGCGCACGTTAGCAAAGTTAGTAGTAACCCACACACAGGCTAATTGTTACGCTGCTATTGGAACGCTCGTGTCGCCAGATTCTAAGTCACACCCGTGTGACAATACGCTTTTACGGAAAGTTAGCTGCTGTCACACCGGTGTGACAATACGTTCTGAAAGGAAAGAGGATGGGGCGATTGAGATTTCTGTGAATAAGTCGAAAACCGTAGGGCTTAGGAGGACAATTTTTTTTTTGTATGTTGGTCTTAAGAGGCCACGTCAACCATTCCACTACCACTTATTTCATGTATAGCGCCACCTAGTTACAAATGAAAAAGCAAAAATGGAGTGTTGTTAACATTTTAATTGTAAGTTGACAAGGTCAGAACTGCACGAAATCGGAGGTGTGGGATCATTATGACACCTTCTGATTGCAAGTTAAGTTTCGTGGAATTCCGTTCACGGGGGGGCATGCAATAAATTAATTTATACGATTATACACCAACTGGCCTATAGGTGGCGCGACACAGTTTTCTTCGAATATCCCGAGAACCGTAGGGCCTTGGAGGGCCAAATTGTTCTTGTATGTTTGTGTTAAGAGGCCATGTCAACCCATACCATAACCAGTCATTACATGTATAGCCCACCTAGTAAAAAGTTAAAAAGCAAAAATGAGGTGTTTTAATCGAATGGATGGAGCAAAATGGCTCTGTAGTGCCCCCTAGAACATTGCAAAAAAACCTGCACATTGGGGTTATTATGGTGGCAGGTCCACAGGAAGTTGGCCATTTTGAGTGGAAGATACGTTTTGACGGCGTTTGCACACCTCGCATCTGATCAAACTCCTCCGACAGCTTTAATGGTTACGCCTTAAAATGTGGTCCGGCTACTCTTCAGCCATGGGCGACTAAAAGTTATATTGGATTTTCTCATTAGTCGGAAGGTGTGGGCGTGGCAGACCCTCAAACTTTGCCAACTTGTTAGTGCTTGCCACAAAACAAAGTCTCTTATAACTGTTGCGTACATTGTTTGATCCAGAGACAATGTCTTAGGGTGGACGCTGGATCCGGCCCGAACGCGTACATATGCCTGACTGATATCACCTATAGCGCCACCTGTTGGTGGTTGTAAACTTCACTTTGTTTCCACACCTCGCATGTGATTGAACTCCTCCTACAGATTTAATGGTAATGCCTTCAAACGTGGTCAGGTTACTCTTCAGCAATGGGGAATTAAAAGTTATGAGAGTCTTTTACAGAGTTTGAAGGATGTGTGCGTGGCAGACCCTCAAATTATGAACTCTTCACAACTCCAGTCACTTATAACTTATGCATATATTGTCGAAAGTGCACTAAATTGAAAGTGGTGGATCATTATGAGACCCTCTGAATGCATGCCAAGTTTCTTGCAATTTTGTGGATGGGGGGGCCATACAATAATTTTTATGTGACTGTACACCAACTGGCCTGTAGGTGGGTTGACACAGTTTTCTACGAATATCCCAGAACTGTAGGGCTTAGGAGGGCCACATGTTTTTTGTATGTTTGTCTAAAGGGGCCATGTCAACCCATCCCATAACCACTCATTTTATGTATAGCGCCACCTACTTTAAAATGAAAAAGCAAACCTGAGGTGATGTAATTGCAGGTATCTCTGGCTTACATGGTCAAAACTGCACCCTAATGCATGGTCAAAACTGCAACAGTTACACATACATACACAGTAGACATTCGTATGCACACATACACACACAGTAGACATATGTACGCATGCACAAATAATTCCTTTAATACATACAAATGAAACACATTTAAAACTGACTGGCAGTCCCCAGCACTATCACATTCTAGTGAGGATAAATACATCTTACATATTACATATTGAGGTATTTCACCATCACCTAATTTGCCTGTCATGATCTGTTTCAGCATAGGCATATGCAAGTGTGACACTATGATTTCTTCTTATCATCCAATAGTATGATTTAAGCAATTTCTAAGGGATTCACTACAGTTAATGAGAAATGTGCAGTAATATAATTATTTCATAACTATAGCACCTTCTTAAATTAACATAATTCAATGAATGCTATTTAAATGTTATATTTAGCATGCAAATATTACTAGTTATGTAGCGATAATGATTTAGTCATGAGCTGTAGGCAGTGACAACGTTAAGAAGCCAAGACAGACAAGAACAGAAAACCCAATTGGACTGAGGAGGTGGAATGCATATTATTGGAGGTCAAAAGAAATGTAATTGTCAAGAGCAAATTCAATCCAGTAATAAAATCAACCAAAAAACACTTATTGTGGGAGAAATGTTGAGATAAAAACAACAGTGAAAACAATAATCATAAAATCAGGGCTATCAAGTGATTAAAAACATCAATGTAACTAAGTACATGCTTTGTGATTTAATTAATCTTAATTAATCACATATATCAATTCAAAGAGTAACGAGTAGACTGGCTGCGTTAAGGAGGGGAGAAGCCAAACAAGGAGGAAGATCGAAAAAGTTAGGGGTGCATTCTACAAGAATCCGATTATTTTTGAAAGGAGAGTTTAAAGAAAGGACCTAATGCTTCAGCAGATTCACATTAAGTATCAGAGGCTACATATGAACAATCAGAGGATACATATGAACAATCAGAGGATGCATATGAACAATCAGAGGCTACAAATGAACCATCAGAGGTTACATGAACTATCAGAGGCATGTGGATCTTGTGTTTCTGGTAAACATGCCTCCAATTGGAGAGATCATAGCTGAGCTGCCAAGCATAGACTTAAAACCCTCAGTGATAAATCGAAAAGACTCATGATCAACATCTATTCCCTTTTCAACAGGACATTAATCTGACACTACACTTACCTCAGAATATTGCTTATCCACTGGAGTTGCCAATGCAGGTGGCCTAGCTTACTTAGGCCTACCTGGGGCAGACTTCTCCACCTGACCAGACCAGCAGCCACTGGCCAATGCTACAGGCCTCCAAGAGTCATGCCTACCTTTATCTCTTGATCGCAATACAGGAGATTCATTTTTTTCCAATTTCCCTTCTCAAGACAATAATGACAGGTGGAGCCAGAATCAACTTTAGACCTAGGATTCTGATCAGACCTAGGCATACCAGGCCCAGCACCCCCAGGAAATCTTCTGAAGTGGTTCCTTACGGTCTGATAACAGCCTTTGGGTTAGGACAAACTCATCCACTAAAACTGGCCTCAGCTGAAGACTTCACTTCATGTTCATTGATGTATGTGGCTATATGCTCCAGAACAATGCTTTTAAACTGCTCCAACATCATCAAGTCATGGCTACCTCTGCATGAGCCAGTTTTCTCAGTTCTATGCCAGTTCCTAAATCACTGACGGTAGGTCTCTGGAACCAACTCATGTGCTTTCAAAACAGGTCCTTGACTCACATTTTTCACCTTTTGGTCCCCGTCAATAATATATAAGCCTCTTGTGCTTTACCCAAAAGTACACTCTGTATAAGTAAAGTGTGATCATAATCTTTTCAGGCCCTATCTTCTGCTATATCCTCAAACAGAGAGAAACAATGAGACAGCGCATGTTGTATGGATTGGATTGCGGATTGGTTGTATGGATTGGTTGTATGGTTGGATTGCGGATACAGCATGCGTATTGCGGCTATCGCCAACCAGTTGTGCACTCTTGTATCCAGCCAACCATACTGTGCTTGTATAAATACAAAAGATATAAAAAAATAACTAATATAAACACTTATTATATGGCAACGACAGTACAAGCATTCTGATTGGCTAATGGGTAGTCATGCCAGCCGCGTATTAACGTTGTAGCCGGTCTGTGGTCTGATAAGTATTCTTATTGCACACCCCATCAATCTTAAAAATGAGTGATACCATGTACCAAGTACTAAACATTACACCAAATTAGCGATATATCAACAGCCATGAGCATGTATTGATAGAATCAGGACTCCTATTATGAAATTATCTGAGAACAGGAAACCAGTTGAATGTCGTGGTAACATGACAGTTGTTACAGTTGAAGAATAAAGACTCAAGAATTCGCAAACATTTTGATATCGGGTAATACTTTATAGGACTTCAGAAGCAGCGAAAATGTGTTATTGAAAGTGATGATGAAGACTTGACTACTATAGTTTGAAAACCTTGTGTTCAACTGTAAATTAAAGCCATTTAAGCTGAGCCCTGTTGTCTGTTTTCTATTGATCATTGTAACTTGAAGTTAGCAAGTCATTGTTTGCTAGGCAACACCTGAAACACTGTGTCATGAGAAGACTTGAGAGCTGAACAAAACAACATGTTTTCTATTTACAATTACCATTTATTTTCAAAATGAAAAGAGCTTAAATGCCATATAATAAACAACTTACTAACCTCGACCGTTCGGTCATGCAGGTATATCAGACTTCGGCCCCGCCGCATCAACCTCGCTATCGCTCGGTCGATACGTTACGGCCTCTGTCTGATATTTACCTGCATGACCTCACTCTCGGCCAGTAAGTAGTTAATATCAAATTCCCAATATTAATAAAACTGAAATATACCTTGCCGGACATCAATATCATATTATGCTAATACTGATACTGATAAAGTGATCATATTACCTAATTGTTTACCCATTTTTTGGAGCATTTTGTTACCTTTCTCTCTCTGTCCCCATTTCTTCATCTCTCTGTATCACTCAATATTCTCTCCTTCTTTCCATCTTTACTCTCTTCACCATGTCTATATGTATATCCATTCTTTTCACTTTTCTTACCAATTTTTTCCCATTAATCTGCTCATCAATTTCAACTCTTTTTCTCCTTCATGTCAGTTTTATCTGACTTTCAAGAACATAGTAGCAGTGAATAGTAATATAGCAACAAATCTAGTTAATATTCCCTTTACCTCTTTTAGTTTGCCATACAACTTTTAAATGCAAATTTAAAATAAGATATCCTAAGTGGAAACACTTGAAATGTAGCATAACATTTGTTAGAGGTGTGATTAGATTAACATAGGGTATAATGTTAAAAAGGTTGATGGAAATAGGCTTATCTTCATGAAATTGCATTTGTTGAGATTGTATTATAGTGCCCTCCACAAATATTGGCACGCCTAGTGAATATGAGCTAAACAGGCTATAAAAAATATGTCTTTGCTTTTTATCCTCTCAGTCTTTCACTCGAAATATACACAAAAATCTTACCTTTTCATTGAAGTAAAATTATTAAAAGAAAAAAAAACATTGACATTAAATAAATATTTTTCCCCAAAACACATGTGCCACAATTATTGGCACCCCTTAATGTAATTTTTTGTGCAGCCTCCATTTGCCAAGATAATAGCTCTGAGTCTTTTCCTATAATGCCTGATGAGGTTAGTGAACACATGGCACGGGATCTGAGACCATTACTACATGCAGTATCTCTTCAGATCCTTCAGAATCTGAGGTCAACGTTTGTATACTTGGCTACAGCTCATCCCACAGATTTTCTATGGGGTTTAGGTCAGGGGACTGTGATGGCCATGGCAAAACCTTTATTCTGTGGTCTGAGAACCATTTTTGTGTTGATTTTGAGGTGTGCCTTGGATCATTGTCCTGCTGGAAGGTCCAACCACGGCCCATTTTAAGGCTTACAGGAGGGGGCTGTTAGGTTTTCATTTAATATCTGTTGGTATTTGATGGAGTCCATGATACCATGTATCCTAACAAGATGTCCAGGGCCTTTGGAAGAAAAACAGCCCCACAACATCAAAGCTCCGCCACCATACTTCACATTGGGTATGGGGTGCTTTTCTATATTGCTATCTTTCTGTCTACGCCAAACCCACCTTTGATGTTTGTTGCCAAAAAGCTTTATTTTGGTCTCATCTGACCATATAACTCGGTCCCATTGAAAGTCTGACTTACATTTGGCAAACTGTAGGCGCTTTAATTGTTGTTGATTGACAGCAGAGGCTTTTTTCTGGCAACCCTCCAAAACAGCTTGTGGTGATGTAGGTGGCGTCTGATGGTAGTTTTGGAGACGTTCTGACCCCAAGACTCAACTAACCTCTACAATTCTCCAGCTGTGATCCTTGGAGATTATTTTGCCAGTAAAACCATCCCCCTCACGATGCGTGGGGTCAATGTACAGACACGTCCTCTTCCAGGCTGATTCTTAACATCTCCTGTCGCTATAAACTTCTTAATTATTTCCATGATAGTGGAAATGGGTATTTGTTGTTTACAGATTTTCTTTTGTCCCTTTCTTGATTTGTGCAGCTCAACAACTTTTCGTCGCACATCATCACTGTTATTTGGGTCTTTCCCATAGTGATGAATGACTTATGGAATTTGGCCTGTGTCACCTCATATTTGTACGCCAGTGGAACCGGAAGTCATGGTTCACCTCATAAGAGTTCCTTATCAAACAAGTGAACTTAAAAATGTAAAATATGACTGGAAATATACTATTATAGTATATACGTTGTTATATATGGTCTTATGGTAAAGTGACAGAGACAATGCCATTTCTATTGAATAACATGCAGACATGACATGATTAGACATTTTGGAATCAGAGCCACACAGAACCCGACTGATTCTTTACATTGCTGTCATCTAGCTTTGTCTACACATAGTGTCCCATCAGGTAGGCTACAGGACACAGAGCAGACTAACTCAGTAGAGTCTGTGCTACATTTAAAGTTGCTAGGGCAACACCCATGACATTTTAGAAACAGCATGTGGAGGACAGAGGGCAGAATTCGTTGTAATATGAGTTTGTTTGTAATATGAGGATATGCCCCGATAGCAGCTGACTCTGATCTAGTTGGGATCAGGTTCCAGTGTCAGCAGGTAGATGTAGCTATTTCATTCTGGTGATCAGTGACTTTGAATTAGGGAGCCTATAACTTTATATAGCCTATAACACCGTTTTATAGGCAACTCGAAATAGTTTGACGTTTGTTTAATCATCGCGTGGAGGTGTTTATTAAAACGCTTGAATTAAATCTGATTAACACGCCGTAAGCAGATACCCACTTCTGGCTCAATAGTTACAACCAGCTACAGCGTGTTATGCCAGCAAGTACTCTTCAACAAATACCTTTCGGTGCTCATCTTAATTATACCTGATAGCAACGGCTACCTCTAAGTCAGCGTCATTTCAGTTCTCCTGCGTGGTTGGTTATTTTTTAAGAGGAAAATGCCACATTGCACAGGAATGCGTTGGTCTCCAGACGGACTCTCCAACACTGCATAAGAATCTGCTGCCTAGATATTACTCTCCTTCCTTGAATTCTCCGTCACTCCCTGTGGATTATCCTGGACAACGGGTAAGGTTTAATGTTACTTTACTTAGTGGTTATCGGACTGCTTTCAGTAATTGTTCAGTTGACATTGTTTTATTGATGTTGATTTGGGGATTGTTTTGAAAGCAGTATTTGGTTTTGCCTTAATGCATGTGCACGTCTATGCAAGCTTAAAGTGTATGTAAGTGACATCAGCACATTTTGCTATGTTCCACGAAACTCCACATGATTCCTCCCCTACAGTTTCTGCTAAATGATGACTCTTGGAAGTCTCTTAATTGTTTAGTGTTGCCTAACTGTGTTCGAACAGAGCCCATAAGAATCGCTTAGTCATCTCCTTAGTATCTGCCAATTTAGCTATTTCCTAACTATTGAAAAATTATCTTTTATGTCATAGGCTACCTTTGAAATTAACAACGATACCAAGCTTTATAGTTTTCTTCACTTTTTGGTGAGATATCTAGGATCTTTATTCACTTGATAAAAGGCTAAGATACGATGAGTCTCTCTCTCCCTTTAGCTTTGTAGATGTGTAGAGCTGCATGGGCTCCATCTGTGCAATTGCACTGCAAACCCTTAAATCCCATTTTAACAAAAGAGGTAAATATACCCTAATCCCCAAAATTGGAGTCACTTATTCCCATGAATTAAGTCCAACTCAAAAATTAATTTAAAGTCGTAACTCAGATGTTTTTATGGTACCTAATTATTTGAGCACTGGTAAACATTACAGTTGCAATAGTATAGTTTTCTATCATCCTTTTGCTGAGTATTTTTCAACAATGATGGGTGAACTATAAATTATCCCTTACACAGATCAAGAGTGCCCTTCAACAAACAAACACTAATGATATATATTTTTTAACACCCAAACACTTTGATGTTCAAACGAAATGTCATTTCTGTACTTAACATGTAAGTACTGTATTTGGTAGTCTTTTCATAAATTTTCCTAGGCCTCTCTAATGTTAAGAGATGCAGTTCTTTAAAGTTTGTTTTGTTTAGTTAAAAGAAATCATGCCTAATGAAGCCATCTTTACAACATATGCTAAGGATCCATTAAAGCCTGTATGTTGTAGCCCTGTGGAGTTAGATTCATTACTTAAATGGCAGTGTTCTGTTCAGTATGGCATCCCAAGATATGTCCATCGTAGAACAGCTTAAGGCATGATGGCTCTGTAGGTGATTTTGAAAGTATGTTTGGAGAAGCCCACTGGCAAAAGTTAAGGGAGCTGACTGTGAAATGGATAGGAGGAAAAGGATAATGTTTGGCCCCCATTGCTTACCTGAGTCTTAATTTGGCCTTCTATTGGCAGTCACTTAGAAGGGGACTGCTACTTCCCATCCTTCTGTGTAAATGAAACTGAAAAAGATTGTGTGTGAAGTAGGTACATATAAGTTAGTCTTATTTAATATGTGGTACTTACACATAGTTGTTGTGAGAGTTGCTACTTGAGTTATAACTTGAGTTATAACTTATAAGTTAGGTATGTTTACAAAATACTTTGATAACTGAATTGAATGGCTGCTGTTGGCTTCATGTTGGAGTTGCTTGTACTACAGTCAAATAATTTTCCATGTATGGTTTGAGTTAATGAACTTCAAGATTTGGTGGGCAGAGGCAGACCAATCATCTCTGTGTTCTGGAAAAGTCAGTTCCAGACAGCACTCAGACTAACCCATTCTCCACTCAACTGACTCGTGTAGATAAGACCTTAAGGTGCTAACACAGCTGTGATGCTCAGTGGCGGACCTACCAGTAAGGCGAACTAGGCAACTGCCTTAGGCCCCCACCCAGCAGAAAGCCCCCCGACGAGTTGCCCACCGAGGCACCGATGGGATGGCCCAAGTCTATAATCAACCGGCCCTCCCGCAGATGTCTTCGGTCGCGACAGTTTTCCTTGCTTCACAGAATACATTATATACCTCTAATGATAACCAATAGTAATCACTGTCTGGTATTTATACTACTCCTAGTGACCTGTATTCACACTCATGGTTACTATTTTCTTTACTAATCTAATCTCCGTCAGTCTTACTATGTTTATTTGTTATTAAATGTCAATCACTCTAGCCTAATACTTGCGTGTCTCGCTCGTAGACACCTTTAACAACCCTACACACACACACACACACATAATCACACACCCAGCATGCAACACTACCATTACCACTGATGTTTACACCCCATCGTATGTTCTGTTCTGTTCATTTCTACAATAAAGTTCAAACCAGTGGCGGCGGACCTTAAGGGCGATTGTGGCGACGAACTGCCTTCAGGAAAAGGAGATTTTTTTTTCTCTGTCGGAAATTACCAAATGTCGAATCAGGCAACAGTCACGCAACAGTTGTGCTTCAGAAGGCGGCGTCCCTATTTGGGGCTAAATGGAAATCGCCCCAGATCTCTCTCACTCTAATGTTAAATCCATTCTCTTTCATAAAAGAGGGCTCTCAATGCATTTTCCATGGCTTCCGGGAGGGCTCGGCATGCTCCATTCTTTCGTCATAGGTATAAGGACGTATGTGTTTAAAAAAAACGGTCAAGGCATATTCTGTCAAGATGTCTAACATTCAGTGCAACAACTGGAGTCACTCCTTGAAATAAACTAATTTTTAGTCGGCGTACTAATTAAGATAAATTGACTACAAAACAATTAGGACTTCCTACACCAAATGTATCGATTCAACAGGTTTCTACAAAGGGTGGAATCCTACATCAGAATTGGAATGAAAGAAAATCATGGCTAGCACGCTGTGAAGTGGCCTGTATTCCTTTATTTGTATGCTACCACTGTCACTTTTCATAGGTTGTACAGTGTGAATGTTCGCTTTTTGCCCTAACACTGAGTTATTTTCTTTGTGAAGACTTATTTAGCTTTTGTAAGCCAATACTTTCGAGATCAGTCAATAAATATAGTTGGTTTTGACTTATATGTTGCCCCCTTCTTTACGTAGTTACTGGACATATTTTATGTGTCCTGTAAAGCTATGTTGCATCATACAACATTTGAGACATGTGGATAATGAAAAAGTGGGATAATTTAATGTGGAGCCAAATCATGTTTGCTTATGAAGGCTCCTGAATGCAACTTTCTTCCATATAACTAGATACTGTAGCTATGTAGGTAGAGGGGAAATATTTTGATTGTGTGCTGCCATATACAAAAAGGTATTGCTGTATGAGTTAATCAGCCTACAAAAAAAATTATATTGCTTAATGTAGGTCGCCCTAATCATTATCAAAAAAATTGTGTACTCTTTCTCTGCTGACATTTATTCCTAAAGGCTCTGTAGTTATACATATAACCATCTGATACTAGCCCAGAGTTAAGCATATTCATCTAGCAAACTATACCTACCTTGAAGTGTTACAATAGCCAGTATCATTTTATTCCATGTGTCCATCTAGGCAAATTTGTGGATCCAAATGTTATTAAAAAACATATATAATGTTATTTCTTTGTAATCATCCAAAATTATGTTAAGTGTATGGGTATTTTGCATACATTGAGTGGGCAACGCGCCGTATATTAAGTGGGCCGCTCTGACAGACAACTCCCTGGCCACTTTTTCCCCAAGTCCGCCCCTGCTTTGAGGTGGCCCTTTTTTTTTTTTTTTGCATTAAAAGGACGGATGAAGAGGGCCCCTGGCTATGTTCGCCTTAGGCCCCCAAATGACTAGGTCCGCCACTGGTGATGCTACCAACAGCAGATAATGCAGGAAACACTTGGCTGTTTTATGGCTGAGTCAGAGAGAAGCCTGAGTCATGAGAGATGAGACTTTAGAACACCTGAGCCGCAAGGGTGACAAGAGGTTGAAAAACACCGCTGTGGTCAAGGAACAAGAGAATGTGATAGAACTGAATTAAAAAAAACTTTAAAAAAAATTATAAACTCCAGTCTAAACTCTGCTCTAGCTCTGGACCATAGCATGTGTGTGGAGATCTGCTGCAAGGAAGATCCTTCACACCACACCAACTTTTCACCAATTCTTTGTTCTATGGAGAGATAAATGTCTCAATATTATTTGTAAATGCTCGTACCATGATCCACAAATATTTAACTATTGTATTTCTATGGCCACAAATCTAGTTGAAAACAGATGATCTTCAGACAAAGCCTTACAAAAGTTACAGCCCTGAATACCAGATACCAACTAGGGACTTAACATTGCAATCATTTTTGGGGCGAGATTAGGTTGGCTAATATTTTCATGTTCAAACCCAGTGTGTCAGATTGGAAATCATTAATATGTGATTCAAAAATGCAGAGGGCATGAAAGCATGAATGATTCACTGATTATCACCATGACAACCATGTACCAATGGTACACAGACTTGCTGTTAATTCAGTAGGTTTTTTTTGTGAGGTTGGTTGACTTAGTTGTGTTTGCCTTGAGTGTTAGATCCTCCTGTGTGAGACATTCAGATTGAACTGATGCAGACATACCTGAGGCCATACAACCATGGAGAAACTGTCAGATTAGGACTTTTTTTATTTCTGCAAAAAAAAAGTTTAATTGAGAATCGGAAGGACATATGAGCCTTGTAAAGGAGTAATGCGGATTCCCATTAACAATGAACAGTTCTAAACTGCCTGTTTGGACCAGTGCATATGCAATGATGACGAGTAAAAACTAAAGGAAAGGGACGAGAAGAAGACGAGAAGGAGAGGGGAATTAAGCATTGTAAAGCATGTAAACATTATATATTTTCAGCTGAAGGAAATAAAATAGACAAAAAATATGACGAGTCCATGTTTTCCATGTGTGAGAGGAAACAACAAGGACGAACAAAACATGAGGATAATACCCATGCGACTAGATCAGGCATTTCTCAAACAGTCTGGCATTTCAGAAAAATGCGCATACACTTTTCCTCCAATTTTCTTTTATCCTCACACTGAATTATTGTGCCCACCATTGCCAGCCATCCTAAATGTAACTATCATCAGAAAAGAAAAAGTGATTATATAAGTATGTGAGTATATTTCACTCTAATTTGAAAATTATTTGAAATCAATCCCCCTGGCTAACCTTGTTTATTTGTGTTCCATTTGGACAGGAATGGCAGCAGCCCTCACTGTAACTGGGATTGCACTTGTACTTTTCCTCCCGACTGCACAGTTTTTGTCAGCTGAGCTGAGGTTTGTGGACCAGACACACTTCAGAGTGAATGAAACCAGTCAAACTGTTGTACGACTTGTAGTGGAGAGGGTGGGAGACCCTGTGAATGTCACGGCACTTGTTCTGGTAAGATCTTCTCTGGTCTCCTGATGGAGTGATTTTCTCAACTGCTTTTTTCATTTGATTTGCTTGCATGATAATTGTGAAATATTTTGTAGTTAGCTTTGTCCTTCAACATTTATAAGTTTGATACGTTGGGTAAACATTATGTAATTTACCCTACATTATTTGACTTCACTAACCTTTTAAAACGTTTTTTTTCTAAAAGTGTCTCTGAGGTGATAAACTGGAGTCAGTTTAACCACACACTCTTTTCAGCAAGGTGTGGTAAACCATATGATATTATTTGGACCAGATAATACAGGGGGACAAATGTAGAGGTGATTTACAAGTAATCATGAAAACAAACATCACCTGAAAACCCTCTTGTGCAAAATGGCCCTTTTTGTTGAGTCCTGCTATTCTGGCTTTACAGTCCAAATTGTATTCCAGTTCAGTTATTTTTTTTCAATAAAGTGGTGGCCATTCAGGACAAGTTGTTCATGATAGATGGTCTTGTATGTTCAGCTCTTTGCAAATGTGATTCAGGCCTCACATATCTCACATCTGTCATCTCACACAAAACATCCCTCCTGTGATCCAGATGTTGTGTGTTCCCACATTATAAATGATGAAACTTTTAGACACTCTTCTTCCTTCAAAACAACAACAAAACAATTGTAAACAGATGGCCTTGGATCAATAATGAAATCCATGCCCTTAAACATTTGTGCAGGTGAACTGAATGGAAGTGGAAAAAATACTAAACATACTATTTTTCACAACTAGTTCAACGAGCCTAGGTTCACTTTAAGTGAAAAAGTCACAAATGCAGTGCAGACAGCATGATCTAACTCATGGTATATTTGCAGCTGGAGGGAGAGGACACAGAGGACTTTGAGGCCACTACTGCTGCAGCTTTCCTTCTTACAACTGAGACCAGAAAGACAATCTTCATTGCCATACGAGACGATGACATACCCGAAGCTGATGAAACATTTGTCTTCAGCCTTAAACTGCAGGTAGTTGTGAGTCTTCTGCTGAAGTAATGTACTGTAATGTTGCCTGTTTATTTGCTAAATACACCCAGATGCAAGTATCCTGATTCAGATGGGGATACAGATGAAGCAAACACCACTTTAACTACTGTGTTTGTCAAGGTCATATTTTGAAGGTCTGTGATATAATTGAAAGTAAGTCAATTGTTTTTGTGGTTAACATGTTTGATGTGGAAGAAGCGGGAATATGAAAATACCTGACTGACTTTGACATACATATATATATATATACAGCTGCTTCTGGCATTGTGGGTTTTGCTGCGTAACTAGCTGCTGCTGCTGCATGAACGCAGCAATATGAAACATGAATAGTGTGTGCAAACAAGACAGCCATCCCTAGCCTGCTAGAAAGGGGATGAGGTGGGAAAACGACAAAGGTCATAGCGCTGTCCTGCGCTGCTTGGGGTCTAGCTGCAGGTGCGTTTAAAAAAAGTAAGCACTAGAGGTATAAAGAACATGATAGGCTCTTAATAGCGCCAGAGAAAGTTTCTTGATTGAACTTATATGCATGTACCTCTCATGACTCAGATCTCTCATGACTTGGGGCTGATGTCTGAAAAGGAAAACTGAAAACATGTATGGTCTGCTATAAATGTTACCTAAAGGGGGACATTTTCAAAATTTAAGACAACCATTTTATGTTGATGTGCACACTTAATGCAGTTTGTGGATTTCTTTGAGAGTTATGTGTATATTTCTGACTCTAGAGCTCATCTAATGGTGTTATTCTGGGAACCCCCAACCAAGCCACAATCACCATTCTATCGAATGACAACGCCTTTGGAATCATCTCCTTTAACTCCGTAAGTATTGCCATGGACACTTATTCCATTGCCATGTCGATGCTATGGTTATAGTATTTAGCAGATGCTTTTGTCGCAACTTATTCCATGTTAGCACATTAACAAACAGATATATAATGAAAAATCAATACCAATTGATACAATTATTATGAATATTAACAATAACTATAATAAATACCAAAACTATAACTATAGAGTAGGCCTCAACAAATGAAATAATTGGATAGATGATTGTTAAAACTGTGACTTGTGTCATATTGCTCAATTGATTAAGTCGGCTTTTGCATGTTTTGACTGTCTCCCACCCTATTTTCTTGTGAGCAGTACAATTCTGCAACGTGATGCCCAGGTTGTTAAAATGTGCACATCTTTAACGTTGGTGTTGTTAAACAAATGGAGTAAGGGTATTCATACAGTATGTGACTGAATCAGGGGGAAAACCTTTTGTGAGAAAAGGTCACCAATGGTCTAGGGTGTTCAGTAAAATGTTGTGGCTACTGCAAAAGCAGTTCCTGCTCTTATAGTTTGATATGATCACTGCTCACAATATCTGTTGTCCTCCTACAGTCCTCTCTGATGGCTGTGAATGAGCCTCAGGGTAGCAACCAGAATGTCTTTCTAAATCTGATACGTGAGAAGGGAACTTACGGAACTGTTACTGTGAACTTTGAGGTGAGACATTTTTGACATAATAATGTATTGTTTCCAGAGGTAGGTAGAGTAAGCAAAAGCTGTAAGCAAAAGTTAAAATAATGACTCAAGTGGAAGTTACAGTACGCATCAAAATAATGACTTGAGTAAGAGTACAAATTTATCTTATAAAATGCAAACTCAAGAAGTCAGTAACTTCACATGACGATATTTTTATGTGTTATGTTTAAAATATCAAATTTGAAAATGTCTAATATAATAACAATCTGCACATTCAGGTAAATCATTCTGAATAAACCAAGTAAAATAAATAATAAGAATACAAAAGAAATTTTAAGCTGGGGAGCTGCTGCCATTTGAATGCCTTAAGCGGAATTGCTTTGAAATGTGTCATAATTAATATGTAAACAGTAACTCACACACACACACAAAAAGGATTGTTAACGCTTACAGTCTATACAAACATTCTCTTCTTTATTCAGGTGAAATTGCAAATCAATTGATGTTGTATTGATGTATATAAGTCAAATATATTGGGAAAAAATATTTAAGTGCATTCAACGGAGTAAAAGTAGCACGTTACTTCCCACCTTTTCTATAGTTCACTTGTAGTTTGAAATGTGGAAATGCTGGCTTTTATTTCATTTCCATTATGATAGACAGTACAAGGTTCTCATATGGTTTGTGCTTGGTCAGATATCTGGCGGTTCGAACCCTGTAATTGAGGACCTGGGTCCAGAAAGAGGCGAAATCACATTCCTTCCTGGACAGGCTGAAGTGGTATTCAGTATAATAATACAAGATGACAAGGTAATGTAGATTTGTTTAAATTGGATTGCATATCACCAGTTTCATGAGAAGCATGTTATTTCTCGACCCATTAGATTTTTATATGCACTGAAAGTTAAATCCAATAGGTAAAAAAAACATATAAAAAAAAACGTATTAATTAATGATAATGATTAATTAACGTAATTAATGATCAATAAACAGAGTGTTCACAGAAAGTCCCAAAGGGTAAGAACTGTGTTTTGTAAGGTGTCATTTAGTGAGTGGCAGGAACACAATGACCTGATTGATCCTCTATGCAACTCTGGCAGATCCCAGAAGATGATGAGATGTTCGCGGTGCAGCTGATAGGAGTGAAAGGTGGTGCACTCCTAAACCCCAACCGCAGCAGTGTAAACATCCTTATATTCCGTAATGATGCACCAATCCGTATATCTCAGCCTTACCTGGCTGTACCAGAATCTGCCGGTATCATCAACCTCACCATCACCCGTGGACGCACTGAAGATGACCAACTCATTGGTTCTGATGAACATGAGGTCTCCATTGCCTATATGGTTGTCAGTGGAAACAGTTCTGCCAGTGTGGCCACTGCTGGGGTGGATTTTGAGGACCTCCAGTCTGAACAAGTAGTGCTTTTCCCTGGGAAAGTCCACAAAGCCCAATTGCATTTCAGGATCATTGATGACAACGTGCCGGAGATTGCAGAGTCTTTCCGGGTGATTCTCTTGGAGAACACGCTGCAGGGGGACGCCGTGCTGATGGCACTAAGCTCTGCCCATATCACCATTGAGCCCAATGATAAGCCCCATGGGGTGCTGTCAGTTAGCAGCATAGCTACATCTGATCCCATTATTGTTAATGAGGACCTCACCATGAAGTAAGTGATCCAACAAAAACTACTTATGCTGATGCAATGTTGATATCAACATTTGGCATCTGCGTAATGTTTTGACTTTTTTTTACATGGCTTTGTCCCCCACAGATTTGAACAGATTACGGTTGTGAGAAATGGTGGCACACATGGAGATGTTTCCGTGAACTTTACTGTAACCCGAAATGTGAGCGACGACTCACCTGTAACAGATGACCTGAGTCCTGCCTTTGGAGTTCTGAGATTTGCAGCTGGCCAGATGACGGCAGTCCTTTCCTTCAATATCACTCAGGATGACCTCCCAGAGGAAGCTGAGGTCTTTTTCCTTCGGCTGCTGCCTGATTCAGTACAGGGTGGCGCAGAAGTGGATGAACCTATGGAGGTTTGTCTTTTGTCATCTCAGTATAGTTTTCAACATCAGTGTCTGACCTCAAGCAGATGGGTCCCCCCTTATGTGCCGTGGTTCTGCTTAAGGTTTCTTCCTGCCTAACAGGGAGTTTTTCCTTGCCCCTGTTGCCGTTGTGCATGCACTAAGGGGGTTCAGGTTCAGGCTCTGGGCTCTGTTAAGCGCCGAGAGGCAATTGTATTGTTATGGCGCTATACAAATAAAATTGAATTGAATTGAATTGAATTGAATTGAATTGAATTGAATTGAATTGAATTGAATTGAATTGAATTGAATTGAATTGAATTGAATTGAATTGAATTGAATTGAATTGAATTGAATTGAATTGAATTGTTTCTTGGACAGTGAATAGCCATGCTATAAATATAGGTCTTTTGTGTGAGCATAGAAATGTGTTTTCTAGCATTAAATGAATCAGAGCCACTAAAGGGATGTGTACAAAATATTGAATTTCTTGACCTTGAAAAAGCATAAAGATGTGTGGTGCAATGAATGCAAATCTATTTTATCCCACTCATTTGTTAACCAAGGGACACAAGTTCTTGGGGCTACATCAGATAGCTAGGCAGCTGCTTTCTCAAGGTGATACACCAACCACAGTCTAAGGAGCACTGCAGTCCAGCTATCATTAATGGCAGGGCTTAAATCAAGAGAAATGACTGTCACATAAAATACAACAGAAGCTGAAAAGTAACTTTAACTGATACTGACATTGCTTATGATAGTGATTAGCAATATCCTTTACATAAGATATTGGTATAGACCACTAACATATATGTCCACTAACAACATCATATGTCCACTAACACCATCATACTATGTCAAAGCGACATGAAAGATTACATTTAAAAAAACATGAAGACAGGCACCACATACAAATCATATTACAGGACAAACATTAAGAAAAGACAGCTGCAGGTGGGTGAAGGATGGTGGGTTCAAATATTAAATCAAACCCACCATCCTTCACCCACCTGCAGCTGGGTCAGATTGCAATAGTGACATTTATCACAGGGAACAGAAAGCACATCCTCATATTTCCTTTACTTCTTGCCCTCCATTTACAATTGGTGAAGTACACATTAGATTTGAAGGGGTTATTTGTTTTGTTTTTAAAGTCTTAAATGAAATGATATTTCAGACTTCCTTTTCTCTCACCCCATCCCCAGGCTGCTCAGGTCCTCCTCAATGTTGAGGAGTAAGAATCTCTTCAGTTACTGCTCCTGGGCATTCTTTCAAATCTTGTTCCTGTCTTTTCTTGTGTGTTTGTGTGTTTGTAATGTTTGTCCTGTAATATGATTTTTATGTGGTGCCTGTCTTCATGTTTTTTTTAAATTTATTCTTTCATGACGCTTTGACATAGTGACGCTTGTTTCTTTGATGGATTATATTATATATATATATACAGTGCTTAGTGCAGTTAGGATGGTGTTAGTGGACATATATGTTAGTGGTCTATACCAATATCTTATGTAAAGGATATTGCTAATCACTATCATAAGCAATGTCAGTGTCAGTTAAAGTTACTTTTCAGCTTCTGTTGTATTTTACGTGACAGTCATTTCTCTTGATTTAAGGTCAGCTATTCGAGCCATGGTGTGCTTTAAAAACAGGCTAGTGTTAACTCCACTAAAGTTAAACTATTCCAGTAAATGGCAGTTGTAAGGAATAGAGGATTCTGATGAGTCTGTTTAGCTTATGAGGGATATGCTTTATTTGAGGGTTTACTGCACATTCTACGGAGAAAAGATAAGAAACAGCGAACCGCCATTTGCCATTATATTCCTTTTCTGAACTTATTCCGCTTTAAGTCCTAGATGCGTGGCATCCATACTTTATTGCATGATATACCACTCGATATTGAAATGAGTGGATGGATGACGTATACACCAAGCCTCGGTTGGCCCAAAGATAGCCCTAGCTTGCACCAGCCAGAATGTGGTGGAATCGCAGCTATTGTAAATGTATTTGATACATTTGATTGACATTTTATTTGTGTTCAAGAGTTGTGTTATTCGGCCAATCATATTTGAATCCATAGTGCTAGAGACACAGCAGGACATAGCTAAACATTTACTTTGTTTGTTCTTTGTTTGTCTGTTTCCTCTTTCTCCTCATCTTACTGTCCTCATTCTCTAACGTTTCTTCCATATTCCTCCCTTGCACTTGCCACTTGTCTATTCTTCTCTCTCAGACTATCTTCTATCTGCAGGACAGTGATGACGTATATGGTCGCTTTATCTTCCATCCAGATAAAGACCAGCAGATTCAGAGTGATCCTAGTGGACGCTTCTTGTCCCTCAGTTTCCTGCGTGAGGGAGGTACAGTGGGGAGAGTACAGCTGGCCCTTAGCGTCCTTTACCAGCCTGTTCGGCCCATCGACTTTCCCGGGGATGGAGTGCTAAATGGCAGTAGTGTCACCAATGTGATTTTTGAGCCGGGCCAGCATTTGGCACAAGTAGCTTTACCTATACGGAACGATGCCTTCTTGCAAAATGGTGCCCACTTTCTCATTCAGGTAGGATGGACTGAGTGTTTCATTACCACAGACTAACCAATTTGCATGAACAAGGAAAGAATGAGTGCTTTTAACCCTCATGTTGTGTTCACAACATGGTTACACTTGTGGTCAGAATTGACCAGTCTGACAGAAATGCTAATGATCAGTGGTGGAAGAAGTACTGAAGTTTAGTACTTAAGTAAAAGTACAAGTACCCAGGAAAATAAAAGTAAGGTAAAAGTTAGAGTACTACATCAACTATCCTACTTAAGTAAAAAGTAAAAAGAACTTACTTTTAAATTTACAAAAAATACTTCGTTACATTCCACCACTGCTAATGATGCTTTTTGTAAACATTTAGATAGATTTTATCTATTTTGATTTAAACCTTTCTAAAGATGAAAATAACTGTCTTTATGACATGTAAATTCTAGTTTGTTAGCCTCCTTTTAATGATGTTGTACCATTCAGAGTATTTTAACACTTTGCTAATTTACAAAATGTATCCTAATGATGTATTAATCCAAATATAGGCAGTATCACAAGTATTTGGCATCACATACTGAGTGTGTACAGAATGATGTAATTTGACTTCTTGGTGCCATAACAGTTATAGACGAAGTAAAGCCATATTTCAGCAGATTTAATACTCAATAGTGAGCATTTGCATTTTTGCATTTTTCTACATCCAAGCAATTGTTAGACAGACTTTAGATCTTCCTAATTTCTTTTTTCTTGATGAGAAATGAATTACAGATGTAAGACCCTAATCTATATTGTTATGTCTTCCCTTCAGGTTGAGTTAAGCAAAATAATCCAACTAGATCCAATAGTGTGGCACTGACATGTCATTGCTTAGTAATCTGTTTATTTGTTTTTTTGGATTAATACATCATTAGGATGTTTATCGTATGATTTTAAGGAATTTAATTGGAAACTAAAACTTTGACCTGTCATTTTTTTTTTTTTTTTTACTTTATTCTCAGATGATCAGTGTAAAACTGGACAACATTACCCCCCCTGTGACATCAATTAGCCCTCGTTTCTCAGGGGCTGTCAACATGAGCCTCACTGTCACTCCAGAAATCGCTAATGGAGAGATTGGCTTTACCGGTAACCTGACAGTGGTGGTACTGGAACCAGAAGATACCAATTCCAGTTTGGTAAAACATACTTTACAAGTTTATTGTCTGAATTTGCAAGCTTAATCAAACAATCAAAGAATGCTTGACAAGGTCTCTGGCTAGGGGCCTGTGCATTGAGCCCTCACAAACACACCAAAGGATCCAATGCACACCCCAGCCAGATCTGACTGAACAGTGTCTATCCAGTTAGCTCAAAGAAGGAGTCTGCAATCCTGGGGAAAAATTGTTGATATTTGAGCTCAACAGCCAATCAAATTACATCCCTCCCTTCGGTTCTCCTGAAGAAACGTGTCGATTGGCTGGAATTGTTTATGGCTTGGTCCAAACCACCATGTTTGTTTTCTATTTACAGCGCCAGGACTGTGTATGAACACTTAAGGTTTTTGAACGGACAGTGGACCAAATCGAAAAGTGTATTTGATTAGAATTGCAGAAATAGACTCAACTTGGATATAACTGCGTGCATTAAAGGGAGAGTGAGAGTACTAGTGGCTGAGAGTATAAATGAATGGTTAATCAGATTGCTGTAATGGGGAAGATCAGGTAGCCAGCGGGGACAGTTCTGTGCAGTGAGTAAACCTCACTCCCCAACACCTTAAGAGACATGCTAGCGACAGACAATGGCGCCCACAGGGTTTTAGCCTCCTCTCTTGCATGCCTGCCTCCTATGCCTGCAAAAGCGGCAAGTTCTAATCCAGGGTGTGAATGTGCTTGTTTACAGATTATCTAATATTTAGGATAATACTATTGCTGTTATCAACATCAGCACTGCTACAAATAGTCAAAATAGTGCCACAAAATAATTTAAGACTGCATTTAATGGCCATAGCATTTGTAGTGTTCATTCTGTTAGCCTGTTTTATGTCAGATGTCCAGGTAAGTTTAAGACACACTTTGTCAACCTCATCCTGTTTTTGTAGAATAAAATTAGTCGGCTACATTAGTCTTTTTTACTTTCTAAGTACTAGTTACTTTTGAATAGAGTTTAGTCTATGAAAAATTCCAGTATTTCTCAGTCCTTCAACTCTTAAACATGTTAATCTACCTTCAGTCAAAACCAAAACTGTCAAATGGGTTTCAAATACAGTTTCAGCTATCGATTTCAGAAAGAGTGTCAACTGGTTTGCCAGACAAGGTTTGAAATAGACATAATAGGACTAACATAAAAAATACTGTTAAACTAAATTGTATAAAATTCAACTACACGGATGTACCTAATTTGTTTGTTGCCAGATCTTTATATTGTCAATTGGTTTATGAGGCCCAACATCAGTCAGCATGTCAGCTAGCTTTTATTGGTGTGACTGAGCTGTTGTTTATCAATGCAAGGGATTAGACTTTTAGCTAGCTGGCTCACCAGTTTTAAGTGAAAACTTTACATAATTGTACAATCTAGCTAGCTGAAACCCATACACTTTCCTTGCAAAACCAACCATACTGTTGGCACTGTTGATGGGTTAAAAGCTAGCTAGCTTGCAATTGGATGTATTTTTGTGATATTTGGGGATAACTTTGTGATAAATGAGCAGTAAAAATGGAAGTTTAATTGTATCAGCTACAGGGAGCCAGTGAAGAACAACCAGCAGATTGGTTACATATCTCATCCCATTTATTTCTTTATAGAGCATCAGTATGTGAATTCTGTGTTACCCTCCAGGTTACTCTTTCACTCCGTCGGGATGGAACAGATGGACAGGCTGAGGTGTTCTGGAGTCTGCACCCCACTGGGGAAAATGCCATAGATGTGACCCCTGATGACCTTTCACCCTTCAGTGGCTCAGTCATGTTCCAGGCAGGAGAGAGTGATGCAGAGATTAATATCACCATCCTGGCTGACAACATCCCTGAGATCAATGAAACTGCTCTGCTCACTCTAGACAGGTATGCATAATTACTGAATAAGATGGAGATGTCTGATCGTCTAGCTTATGGCTTCCATAATTATTTTATAATTATTATTTTTTTATTTAGTAAGCTTACTAGTTACTGAAGACTATATATTCATGTGGTGTATATTCATGTTATTGTTAACCTATAGGCTAAACCAAAATCAATGGCATTAATATTAATCTATTGCACAAACACAATTGTTTAAAAACAACTACTGGCCTACTAGCAAATAGCTTTCAAAGTGTCCAGCCACTAAAACAAGAGTTTGCAGCCGGACCTGAGGCATCAGATAAGACTTAGAATGTCTCCTGCTAGGGAAGTTACACAGCGGTCAGAAATTCAGCATGAGTAGTTTGGGAAAGTAGGTAAATAACTTAAGTTAATTGACCTTAAGTTAAATTGATTTGAATATATATGAGATTTCCATATTAAATTGTTGATACAGACTTTGAAGTCTCTGGTCCTTCCAGTGTTTGGGGTCAAATGGGATAAGGGGCAACAGTTTAGGTAATTGCTGATATTTAAGAAAAGCTGGCTATGGTGATGTCACTGATGGTTGGGTCACATTTTAGCCGTTGTTTTAGAATGAAATTAAGGCATTTACTGAAAGATCACATCTCTTAAGTTTTTGCAGTGTTGCTCGTGCAGACTTTGATAAAAAAAAAAACATGTACATTTATTTACAATCTAATAATACCTTAATCTGCTATAATATAATTTTTTTTTTTAAGCAGATTGAGGTATTATTAGTGGATTGTAAATAAATGTACATGTTTTTGTGGATTTTATTTCTTCTTTTAAGATTTTTTGATCTGTTTATGTTTATTTTGATCATGTTACTCGTTATCATCCCCCCTCTCTTCTATTTCCAGGGTAGTGACTGCACGTTTTGTAGTGTACTTTGGGTAAGTGTTGAGTGGAGAAACTCCAGTATTTGTTGTTCCTGAATAAGACCATGTAGAAATGTTGGCATCTTTGGGGTAGGTTTGACGGGGAAGTTATTGTCAGTTAACGATTAATGTATAAATTCTTTCTAATGAATTTCATCATTTTTTGATTGTTAGTCAAAAACATTTCGACACCCATTACATAAAAATATGTTGACATCCATCACACCCATTCACTATTCTTGATTATTGCAAACCTAAATCCATTAACCGTATGGGCACCCTTTACTGTCATAACACAATTAATTTACATGAGGCTTTGGACCTGAATATAAGCCTAGAGAATGTCCTACTATTCAACCACAAGCAGAAGCAATGTCAGTCAGTAATATTGGCCGACGAGGCAATTGCTTCTTGCACTCCAAGATTGTCCAATTGTCCATCATAGGACAATGCTGTCGACTAAATTATGAAGACCTCTTCTTTTATGCTGAGTATGTAGTACCATACCAGTTTATGGTAGAGCATATTTACAAATAGTTATGAATATGTTTGTCTTTGCTTTTATTGCACAGTGCAAATACACAGAACCAGATTCTAAAGCCTGGCTTCACCACCCTTGAGATTGTCATAGTGGAGAACGATGATCCTGGAGGAGTCTTTGAGTTTTCGGCATTTTCCAGAGGACCCTGGACTATCAATGTAAGTGTAAGCTTGCTGGTGCTTTGCCAAAAATGTAAACTTGAACAGATACATTTGAAACATGATATATTTAGCTTCACAGAATGTACACAGCACTGAGTGTTTGGACTGTTAATAGTCAGCCAGATTATCAGGATCAAGGTTAGATTTTTTTAGAGATGGTTTGATCACTGCTATTTTGAATGATTGTGGAACATCCTGAAATGAGTGAATTGTTCATTACTGTAAGATGAGTCTGAAACAACAAAATGTGAAAAAACTTCTGAAAGGTCTGAACACTTTCCAAATGCACTGTACATTTCATACTAAAATGGCATAATGCAGGGGTGTCACACTCAAATACACAGAGGGCCAAATTTAAAAACTCTGTCCAAGTCGAGGTCCGAACATATTCAATTTTTAATATGTAAACATGAATTTAAGTTTAACATAGGCCTATTGAATCTGGGACAAGCAGGCTTAATCTTAGGCCTATAAGTTATTGCCTATAGACACAGAGATCAAATTTCTAAATAAAATAAATATCAGTGGACTCTCTTTTCTGCATATCGCAGGCGCTCCATTTGTTGTCAGTCCAACAAGTTTGTCCCAAGGCAGATCAGGTCAAGTCTGCAGGAACTACGGAACATTTTAGAATTGAAGGAAGAACGATTGGATATATATTTTCTCCACAATATCGCAAGAAACCTGTTGCAGTCCGTTGTAAAACAAAGGCTTGGGAGAGGGATTACCTACTAGTCGCACAATTACCCAAGACACACTAGAGGGGCTCAAAAACAGTTTTATTTATATTTTAGAATGATTTGCTCAAAGCCCTGATCAAAATCCTACTGAGAATCTGTGGCCAACCTATCAGACGACCCTGCAAAAAGCCTTGGATATTTGTGTGGTCAGTGATCAGACATTGCTGTAAAACATTCCAGCGGAAGCCATCGGAGTGTTCTTTTCAGACTTAAATTCAGAACTATTTCAGTTGCATGTGCATCCCTCAGTAGCTGCTTCCTAACATTCTATAACTATATTATTTGGATATCATTCATATAACTATAATATTTTCTCACTGCTAGGAGGGGGAGGCGGTAGAGCTACGTGTGGTACGCTCACTTGGTCAACTGCTAAGACAATTGATCCGATATACATTGGAACCCAGAGGGACTGAGGAATTCTACGGTGCCACGGGAATCCTAGAGTTTCAACCAGGGGAGAGAGAAGTTGTGGTGGCATTGGTGGCCAAGCCAGATGGCCTGCCTGAGGTACGTCCCTATAAGACACATCAGAGAGAATGGGAATATTTTTACCTCTGCTTTTGGCTGCTTCTATTTTGAGAATCAGTAGTGTAACTTTGAAGTACAGGCAAGTGTGTGAAAATCGGCATGTTACATGTTACATTTAATGTGTGAAAATAATTTTTTTAAGTCATAACTCTTCTACCTCTCTACTCAGGCAGCTTTCTCTAAATCTAACTCTAGCTAACTTCTGTTCTCCCTGTCTACTGAGGTAGCTTACTCTAAATCTAACTCTACCTAACTTATCTTCTACCTCTCTACTGAGGTAGCTTACAAACACCATGGGCCATTTGCTGCATCTCACACATTGCATCCAAGTCTCATATGACTGGAATTTGAAATTAGTCCCATTTAATGTAATGTTTTATTGCCCTCATTTTCTTCCCCATACTCAACTTGGATACTTTCTTCAATTTCTGCACTGTCCAATGACCTAGTAATATACCCTGGCTGCTGGCTGATGTTTTGCCCGTGCAGTGCCATGGTGACATTTTCACAGTATTTTGGACCAAGGTTTCAAAACTGAATGGTAATAAGCCTTAGCCATTTTTATTTTGTCTCTACTGTTTCATGTTTTTTTTTTTTTACTCAAAGCTCCAGTTCTCCATATTTCGTGATTTAGTCTGATAAACGCTTTGTTTATGCAAGTTGACATTCAGGGCCTGATTTACTAATATGCGAGCGCTGCTTAATCTGCGTTCGCAAATTAACGCACTGTGTTTTTGCGCATTTTACTTGGTATTTATCAAACCAGATCGCGCTGGGCAATCTGTGTTTACTCCGCCCTATATAGGGCCTGATTTACTAACACTGCGACCGCTGCTTAAACTGCTGTCGCACATTAACGCACGGTGTTTTTGCG
The DNA here is from genome assembly GCF_963457725.1 of Sprattus sprattus. Taxonomy (NCBI): domain Eukaryota; kingdom Metazoa; phylum Chordata; class Actinopteri; order Clupeiformes; family Clupeidae; genus Sprattus; species Sprattus sprattus. The sequence goes on from NC_137924.1 coordinate 37,686,397, forward strand.
CATTTTCCGTGGTATTTATTTAGGAAGAGAAAATGAAGGTTCAGCGAGGTGGAGATATATATATACAGTATATTGGTTCACGTTCGCTCAATCACTGAACCTGATTCAATGTGTGCGCTGCTATATTGTTGTTCTGCCCGCCATCACCTACAGCAAGATGTTTAAAAGAACACGATTATAAAGAATATGCCATTGGTGGCATTAATGCATAAACTGTCTATTATAACAATAGAGATGTGTACATGGCGAGATTAATAATTTCTACAAGGGACATGGGTTCACTACATTATATATGGACGTGGGTGCAATCAATGGTTCCGATTACGTTCGGAGAGTTTGCGATTTCAAAGTCTACAATTGCGTTCAGAGCCGAACTCGCGGCATTGTATGGGTAGCTAGTAAAAGTATATGAATACTTCCTAATCAACGGAGACTCAGTCAAGTGAATATGGAATGTCAAGATTCAGGTTTTAATCTTACAATGATGATCATCAAAGGAGAGAGAGCAAGACAAGGCTGCACTAAAGATTTAGTTTCACCAAGGCTGATTTCACTAACTAACACAAGAGAAGTCTCCTGTATTTAACCTACACAACATGTTGGAGTGGGTGGTTACTAGAATGCTAATATTTGCCTAAGAGACAGACGGGCCAGGAACTCTATATTTAAATGAGGAGTTCCTGGCCGGAAGTGTTATCTCTTCTCACAGTGATCAGGGCATCTAGCAGCTGTGACCATTTGGGTTTTAACAGAATACACAGGAAGCTATATAATTAACATTGTTATAGCTTTGACTGTGGATTACATTTGAATAAATGATGTTCTATTTCTCCGATACTATCAGTAGCGATAGTCATGGCTCTGTGTGTGTGTGGGTGTGTGCGTGCGCGAGTTCAATGCCTCTCTCTCTCTCTCTTTCTCTCTTGCTCCTGCGGGCAACGAGAGTGAAGTGTCTTTCTCCCGTGTCTGCGGGGCAACGTGAGTTATAAGTCAATGTTAATGTTGACGGTGGAAAGGGGAATTCACTTTTCCACAAACTGGTTGAAATTATCCGGAGGCCAATATTTGCAAATTAGTTTTAACAACTGATGGAATGGAATGTGATCGCTGGGTGGAGGGTTGGATGTCTAATGATTTCTGGTTCGCTTAATTGAAAAGTGTTATACGAGTTGAAAAATTCTTTCGGTGCGCTGCCTCTGTCTATGTCTTCGCCTTGCTCTTATTACTACTGCCATATCAACGTATTCAGACTCAATGAAAATGCTCTTCCTGGTTAAGACGTGCTTTTATGAGGCGGAGAATTATCCTGCAAATTGGAGACGTGCGCTCGACAGTCAGTTTAGTAAATACCACGCATTACATCATTAGGCGCACTTACCTTCTCTCCTCCCATGTAAAGTGCGCTTCACGCCTACGTTACCACCCACGTCCACGTAACCTCCCCTGTTCACACCCACAGGCGTTAATATGCGCTGCGCCCCCTTAGTAAATACCGTTTTATGTTTACAACCGCTATTTTACGCCAGAAATGGGCGCAATCCTGTTAGTAAATCAGGCCTTCAGTGTACTGTATTGTGATAGTAATTGTCTACACTTAAAGCAAATGTGGGTGTCTGCATCATGGTTTCCAAAGGTCTCAGTTTTAGGGGCTCGGAAACTCTCGAGTAGCCAGGCGTAAACGTAGCAGAAGTGATGCATAAAACTATAACTTATTAGTGTGGACTTCTGATCAACCCTGGCTGCTTATAGCTCGTAAGCCACTCATAATTGCCTCATGTATCTAACGAAAAAAGCCGCTTATATTTACGCCGATGTCTGAGCTGATCGAGAGAGGTAGTCTACGCCGATCGGTAAGCCTCTTGAACAAGGCCGATGTAACATGGGGCTAGTGGTGACAGGTAAGCCACTCATAGGGAGTGTTATGCGCATGCGTGCCTACGTGGCAGTAGACCACCAGGCTACAGACCGTAAATGTAAATATCAGCAGTAATTAAACAACTGTACTGATATTAAATGCATTACTAACATGCCATTCTCAAATTAAAGCCAGTGGCCAATCTGGCTTTTAAAAGTTGCCATTGTTCAGTGACAACAAAACCACTGAAAAGAGTTAATCATATTTTTTGTACAGGGATTTGTTCATTCTCTACTCCCAATTGTATTCTGTGATGTTAGTGGCCTAGACCTCCTGCTTCATAGACATTCTTTAATAGGCCACCTTATGTGTTTGTAGTATGTGTGTAATGGCAGGGGATGAGTCCCACAAAAAGCTAAGCTAATCACAGAATTGAAGTACTTCTGTATAGAGTTATGTATGTATAGGGACTGATCACCAGCTACTGGAAAAGTTTACTTGAAGTCATTGTTGTTGAAGAGGTTCACACCAGTCATTAGATGGTGCTTGATCTATAGGTATGGTTATTTCGTGTTGAATTACATAATATACCATCTTCTTTTGATACATTTCTATTTTCTAGATTAAGATCCTATTGTATGTCATATTTATGCAGATTTTCAGACTTTTATATTCATAACATGTCACACTCCATTGGGTTTGATTGCCATATATTCTTCCATCTGTGTCTACAGTTGGATGAGATGTTCTGTGTGGTGCTCAGCAGTCACAGCACCCCTGCCAGTCATCTTGGAAACAACAGAATGGTCAACATTACTGTCCGTCAAAATGAAGATCCTTTTGGGGTCATAGAGTTTGGCAAACCTGGGTTGGCATTCATCATCAGTGAAAGCAAGGGCATGCATCTTTATTCAGGTCAGTGACACAATGAGTATTAACTCTTTTTTTTGCTTCATAAAACATCATTCAAATTATTCTTTTGTTTGCTAGACAGCTCAATTTTTCCTTGGATGAACAGACATTTTTTACAATTTGCTTCTATTTGAAATTGACATTTGTTTTAGGTAGGGCTGGGCAAGTAAACGTGTTATTATCGCGTTAATTCATCAATCATTTAACAACGACAATTATTTTATCGCGTGTTAACGCAGGTTTTATTATTTGGCCAAAGGCTTTTATTTTGTAAAAGTCTGCCGCAAAACCGGAAACGGATCAACCATATATATATATATATATATATATATATATATATATATATATATATATTATGACATGCCGTTCAGGAAATTAACATTTGAATATATATATATATATATATATAAGTCTGAATATATATACAAAAGTCTGAATATATATACAAAAGTCTGAATATATATATACAAAAGGAAGTCTGAATATATATACAAAACGAAGTCTGAATATATATACAAAACTCTGAACTCTGAAGCGCTCAATCCGTCTTTGTCCGCCATATTGGAATGAGCGCTTCCTATTAAATCAATGCTACCAAAATGTTTGTAATTACGTATTTTCTGCTTCATGAAATACTGTTTTTCTGTTATATTGTTAAATTTTGACATTGATTTCTCACTAGAAATGCAATAATAACACGTTTATTTTACACCGTTTGACTTCACAAAGGATATTTTTAGAGGCAAGTTCCCAATTTACTTGACTGGGGTCTCGTCAAAATCTTTGTAATTCCTTGTTTTCTGCTTCATGAAATACTGTTTTTCTGTTATATGGTAGGGTGACCAGACGTGCTCTTTTAAGGACATGTCCTCTTTTTGAGACCTAAAAAATGCATCCGGCAGGGATTCCCAAATCGTCCGGGATTTTGCCTCGTCGGGTGTTTCACAAAATGTTATTCTGCGAGTAACTAAGTATAGATAACTTTGAGGAAACACACCCGTGAACAATGACTAGTTGTATCGGATTGTAGTACCTTATACTACAGTATATATACCCTTGGAATGGCCAACCTATCTAGGTCATGGTGTGTATTAATTTGTAGAAGGGAAATAGTCAGTAGCAATCTATAACACAATTATATGCTTATCCTACATTAACTATGGAAACTATTAAAAAACTATTCAATTCAATGAAAAATGTCTTATTTTCATTGGTATATGCAATGAGGATTGCTGGGTAACAATTTTTTGTCCAATGTCAAGTCTCTATTTGATCATGTTGACGAAACGATACGATGCATGTCATTTAAAAGTAAAAATGTCCTTCGTTAAGTCAAACGATGCAACATGAACGTGTTATTATTGCATTTTTAGCGAGAAATCAATGTTTATTTTTAGCCATATAACAGAAAAACAGTATTTCATGAAGCAGAAAACAAGGAATTACGAAGGTTTTGACGAGACCCCAGGCAAGTCAATGGGGAACTTGCCTCTAAAAATATCCTTCGTGAAGTCAAACGGTGTAAAATAAACGTGTTATTATTGCATTTCCAGTGAGAAATCAATGTCTTAATTTTACAATATAACAGAAAAACAGTATTTCATGAAGCAGAAAATACGTATTTACAAACATTTTGGTACCATTGATTTAATAGGAAGCGCTCAATCCAATATGGCGGACACAGACGGATTGAGAGCTTCAGAGTTTTGTATATATATTCAGACTTCGTTTTGTATATATATTCAGACTTCGTTTTGTATTTATATTCAGACTTCGTTTTGTATATATACAGCCGCGGAAAAAATTAAGAGACCACTTCAAAATTATCAGTTTCTCTGGTTTTACTATTTATTTGTATGTGTTAAAGTAAAATGTACATTTTCATACACTTTACTGGCCTGACTGTGTGGCATGGAGCATTGCCCTGCTGGAAAAAACACTTCTCAGAGTTGGGGAACATTGTCAGAGCAAAAGGAAGCAAGTTTTTCTTCCCGGACAACGTTGTACTTTGCCTGGCTGAGGTTTGTAAAAGACCATAAGGATTGACCCAAAGCGGACTGGAGGGTCTTCTAGTTTGTCTTCTCTGATGAGTCCAATTTTCAGCTTTGCCCAACACATGGTCGTCTGATGGTTAGACGGAGACCTGGAGAGGCCTACAAGCCACAGAGTCTTGCACCTACTGTGAAATTGGACTCATCAGAGAAGACGAACTTAGAAGAACCTCCAGTCCGCTTTTTTCAATCCTTATGGTCTTTTACAAACCTCAGCCAGGCAAAGTACAACGTTGTCCCGGAAGAAAAACTTGCTTCCTTTTGCTCTGACAATGTTCCCCAACTCTGAGAAGTGTTTTTTCCAGCAGGGCAATGCTCCATGCCACACAGCCAGGCCAGTAAAGTTGTGGATGGAGTACCACCAGATCAGGACCCTGTCATGGCCAGCCCAATTTCGAGACCTGAATCCCATAAAAAAAACCTCTGAAATGTGATCAAGAGGAAGATGGATGGTCACAAGCCATGAAAAGAAGCCGAGCTGCTTGAATTCTTGCGCCAGGAGTAGCATAAAGTCACCCAAAGGCAATGTGAAAGACTGGTGGAGAGCATGCGAAGACACATGAAAGTTGTGATTTTAAATCAAGGTTATTCCACCAAATATTGATTTCTGAACTCTTCCTAAGTTAAAGCATTAGTATTGTGTAGTTTAAAAATGAATACGAGCTTGTCTTCTTTGCATTATTCGAGATCTGAAGATACTGCATCTTATTTGCTATTTTGACCAATTGTCATTTTTCTGCAAATAAATGATCTAAATGACAATATTTTTTATTTGAAATTTGGTAGGAATGTTGCCAGTAGGTTATAGAATAAAACAAAAATGTACATTTTACTTTAACACATACAAATAAATAGTAAAACCAGAGAAACTGATAATTTTGAAGTGGTCTCTTAATTTTTCTGCGGCTGTATTTCTTTTGTATATATATTCAGAGTTTTGTATATATATTCAGACTTTTATATATATATTCAGACTTTTGTATATATATATTCAGACTTTTGTATATTTATTCAGACTTTTGTATATATATTCAGACTTTTGTATATATATATATTCAGCCTTTTGTATATATATTCAGACTTTTGTATATATATTCAGAGTTTTGTATATATATTCAGAGTTTTGTATACAGTACTGTGCAAAAGTTTTAGGCAGGTGTGAAAAAATGCTGTAAACTAAGAATGCTTTCAAAAATGGAAGTGTTAACAGTTTATTTTCATCAATTCTTCATAAATTAACAAAATGCAGTGAAGGAACAGAAGAAAATTCTAAATTAAATCAATATTTGGTGTGACCACCCTTTGCCTTCAAAATAGCATCAATTCTTCCAGATACACTTGCGCACAGTTTTTGAAGGAACTAGGCTGGTAAATTGTTCCAAACATCTTGGAGAACTAACCACAGATCTTCTGTGGATGTAGGCTTCCTAAAATTCTTCTGTCTCTTCATGTAAACCCAGACAGACTCGATGATGTAGAGATCAGGGCTCTGTGGGGGTCATACCATCACTTGCAGGACTTTCTGTTCTTCTTTAAGCTGAAGATAGTTGTTAATGACATTGGCTGTATGTTTGGGGTTATGGTCCTGCTGCAGAATACATTTGGTGCCAATCATACGCCTCCCTGATGGTATTGCATGATGGATTAGTATCTGCCTGTATTTCTCAGCATTGAAGACACCATTCATCCTGACCAAATCTCCAACTCCACTTGCAGAAATGCAGCCCCAAACTGGAAAGGAACCTCTACCATGCTTCACTGTTGCCTGCAGACTCTCATTATTGTACCTCTCTCCAGCCCTTCGGCGAACAAACTGCCTTCTTCTACAGCCAAATATTTCTAATTTTGACTCATCAGTCCAGAGCACCTTCTGCCATGTTTCTGCACCCCAGTTTCTATGTTTTCGTGCTTAGTTCAGTCACTTGGCCTTGTTTCCTTGTCGGGGTAAAGCTTTTTGGCTGCAACTCTTCCATGAAGACCACTTCTGGCCAGACTTCCCCGGACAGTAAATGTCTGTACCTGGGTGCCACTGGTTTCTGCCAGTTCTGAGCTGATGCCACTGTGTCAAAGGGTATCCGTGTCGGCAGTCTTTTAGTGAAGGCACAAAAGGCAGCAGGCAGACAAGGCACTCGTTTTGTGAGTTTATTACTCCACCAACAATTGAATAATCCAGTGAGAAAAATTATAAACAAAAAAAAGACTGATATAAAATGAAACAATTAGATACAGACAAACTGTATATGTACAGTCAAAAGTACAATGTAGTACCGTTGGGCACTAAACTGAGGCAGTTCACGGAAAAGAAACTCCCGTTCTGAGATCTCTAGAGCAGAGCATAAACTAGCTCAACATCAACTCTATACAAGACGTTCTCACCTCCCAAGCTCCCCACAACTAACCCCCACACCCTTTTAACAGGTAGCTGACATACCCACAATTGGCTCATACCACCATCAGCTAAGAACACAGGGGATAATTCAGGCGTGATACGAAATACACATTAAACAGAGTTAAAACGTAACCGACAATAATTAGTATGCAATCAAACATTCACAATACTGTTCACAATAGTCATAAGGTACAGGCAACACTGGAAACCTTATCATACCGTTAATTGATTTCGCGAAGGCGAAACTACAGTCCACGCACACCTGCCTTAACCATAAATATGTCCCAGGACGGGAACGCACTTCCTAATACCGGAAAAGAAATACATGGAGGCCAGAACTCATACCCGTGCATTTGGAGCACAAGCCTAGTAAGTAAGCTGTCTAATATCATTATTATTATTCATGCATAGACAACGGGATAACAATGACGCGAGTGAATAATAATTATGCAATAAACCGTAAATGCTGAACAACGGAAAACTGCGTGTGTAGTGAAATGTTTGACATAGGAAGACAATGAAAGATATACATCTCTTTGCTTGCACACACGCCCGCCAAGATAAATCAGTTTACATGTACATGAGTGAGGGTCCATAAGCAAAGTCTTGGTACTGGTCAACTTCTCCGTTGACGTTTAAAAGTACATGGAAAGTCTGGTGCATCCGCCATTAGGACGCGGTGAGGACGCGCTTTAGAATCGCGGCATCACACACTGCTTGAAATCTTCCGATTTCGAAGGTAAATAAGCTTGATGTGTTTTTCATCAGCTGCATTAAGTTTCCTTGGCTGACCACTGCGTCTACGATCCTCTACGTCTTCTTCAAAAGAGCTTGAACTGCACATTTTGAAACCCTTGTCTGCTTTGAAATCTTTGTCTGGGAGAGACCCTGCTGATGCAGTATAACTACGTTGTGTCTTGTTGCTGTGCTCAGTCTTACCATTTAAATGGATTCAAAAAAAACATTTATTGTTTACATTTTTCAAAGCATTCTTAGTTCATAGCATTTTTTCACACCTGCCTAAAACTTTTGCACAGTACTGTATATATATATTCAAATGTTAATTTCCTGAACGGCATGCCATAATATATATATATATATATATATATATATATAAAGGCTAGATGTTTCGTCGCGTTGCCGGCCAACGGAGTCGAACATCCGCATCTTGCCACATTCAGCTCGCTCACCCATAACATTGTGTTGGTATTGGTACATGTACTTTTTACGTAAGGGATAATGTATTGTCCGGAGGTCATTAAAAAATGCGCAGCGGAGTGTTGTTCGCCCCGTCGACATTTATTTTTGGCTAATGACCTCCGGACAATACATTATCCCTTACTTCCTATACGGCTCTTCAGAATGTTCCAAAAAGTACCGTTGATTTGAATGGGCCATCCCAACGTTCTTCCATACATTCATTCCTGCTAACAGACCGCTGCGAAAAGATAATGACCGCTGTCCTTGGCAACGGGTTTTGTGCTGAAGAACTATTTATTTCTAAACGGGATATTTATGTTATTATGACCGCCGCGCGAGACTATAGGTTTAGTCGGAGTTTTTTTTCTGTTTGCAGATTTTCTGTCAACGATTCCCGGGACACTGAAACACCGAGGTGCACGAAATTTGGTGGGCATGTAGCCCACTAGATGAGCGTGGAACCATTGATTTTCGTTTTGATCCGTTGCACCCCCTTCGGACTGGACCCGTTTTAAAGAGTGTGGGGCGATTCAGTTTTCTGTGAATAAGTCGAAAACCGTAGGGCTAAGGAGGACCACATTTTTTTTGTATGTTGGTCTTAAGAGGCCACATCAACCATTCCACTACCACTTATTTCATGTATAGCGCCACCTAGTTACAAATGAAAAAGCAAAAATGGAGTGTTTTAGAACATTTTAATTGTAAGTTGACAAGGTCAGAAGGTCAGAACTGCACGAAATTGGAGGTGTGGGATCATTATGAGACCTTCTGACTGCACGTTAAGTTTCGTGGAATTCCGTTCATGGGGGGGCATGCAATAAATTGATTTATATGATTATACACCAACTGGCCTGTAGGTGGCACGACACAGTTTTCTTCGAATATCCCGAGAACTGTAGGGCCTTGGAGGGCCAAATTGTTCTTGTATGTTTGTGTCAAGGAGCCATGTCAACCCATACCATAACCAGTCATTACATGTATAGCGCCACCTAGTTAAAAATGTAAAAGCAAAAATGAGGTGTTTTAATCGAATATATGTCAAAGTGCTCGAAAAATTACCAAATTTGCCAGGGACATCAAGCCTGTAACCGTCCATCTTCGGTAGAGTTTTTGTATATGGATGGAGCAAAATGTCTCTGTAGCGCCCCCTAGAACATTGCAAAAAACCCTGCGCATTGGGTTTATTTTGGCGTAGCTTGACGGAATTCGGTACACGTCTTCATCATGCTTGGACGCACCAAAAAGTCTCTCGACACTATGGTGGCAGGTACACAGGAAATCGGCCATTTTGAGTGGAAGATGCGTTTTGACGGCGTTTGCACACATTGCATCTGATCGAACTCCTCCGACAGCTTTAATGGTAACGCCTTGAAATGTGGTCCGGCTACTCTTCAGCCATGGGCGACTAAAAGTTATATTGGATTTTCTCATTAGTCGGAAGGTGTGGGCGTGGCAGACCCTCAAACTTTGCCAACTTGTTAGTGCTTGCCACAAAACACAAAGTCTCTTATAACTCAATCGCATATATGTCAAAGTGCTCGAAAAATTACCAAATTTGCCAGGGACATCAAGCCTGTAACCGTCCATCTTCGGTAGAGTATTTGTCCATGGATGGAGCAAAATGGCTCTGTAGCGCCCCCTAGAACATCGCAAAAAAACCTGCGCATTGGGGTTATTTTGGCGTAGTTTGACGGAATTCGGTACACGTCTTCATAATGCTTGGACGCACCAAAAAGTCTCTTGACGCCATGGTGGCAGGTCCACAGGAAGTCGGCCATTTTGAGTGGAAGATGCGTTTTGACGGCGTTTGCGCACCTCGCATCTGATCGAACTCCTCCGACAAATTTAATGGTAACGCCTTGAAATGTGGTCAGGTTACTCTTCAGCCATGGGCGACTAAAATTTATAGAAGATTTTCTCATTAGTCGGAAGGTGTGGGCGTGGCAGACCCTCAAACTTTGCCAACTTGCCAGTGCTTGCCACAAAACACAAAGTCTCTTATAACTCCTGCGTTCATTGTTTGATCCAGAGAAAATGTTTTAGGATGGACGCTGGATCCGGCCCGAACGCGTACATATGCCTGACTGATATCACCTATAGCGCCACTTGTTGTTGGTTGGAAACTTCACTTTGTTTCCACACCTCTTTATGTGACCTGTTTTAACAAACTACATTGCAAAAGAAAAATATACCAAAACAATCCACAAAATATTTACAAACCAATTTACACACACAAAACACATAAAAACACACAAACACACTGACAACCATGACTCATTCTGTGCCAAAACCTACTGAACAGTTCGGCGGTCATATTTTGTAACGCTTTGCGTTACGTCTAGTTTATGTTAAATCAATATATATTCAATATACTCAGCATACAGAATGGCAACATGAGATATATGTATACTTTTATAATATGAATATTGCTAATATAATACAATACTTTGAATTATTACATGTTTAGTTCAAACAAGTAATAATTCTAGTAACTACTATATAAAAATGTTGATGTTAAGTGTTTGCACAACAAATGTTATGGCACTTCAGTTCATATGGCAGTACATTTAAAATAACAGTTTCAAGCTCTAGGAATTGACAAACTGCACTGAAAGTTTTTTTCTGGTTTCTCACTTTAACAGGGACATTTGGTACTGAATATATACTGGTTATGCTGAAAGTAAAATGCTTTTGCTCTTACCTCAGAAATTGCCTGTTCTAATGATATGATGTTGATGATGTTGTGGCTCTGGATTTTGTGGCAAGATTTTTATCTTTTTCATGACGAACAAGATAACATTAACATCCTGGCAGTGGCAATTTTGTATTTAATTTTGTATTTATTTGAGATTCACACTGAATATTGTATTTACCTGCTGATGTTAGAAGTGTTTGCACAACAAATCTTATGCACTTTCGTTCATATGGCAGAACTTATAAAATAAAAGTGCGCTGTACACTTCTTTTGAATTCATTCTCGGATTTTGCTTATACAAATGCGATTAATCGTGATTAATCAGGGAAATCATGCGATTAATCGCGATAAAAAATTGTAATCGTTGCCCAGCCCTAGTGTTAAGCTTCAATTGTACTTTTACTTTCGCAGCGTCTTACCCTATCGTGAGAAACAGGGGCAGGTTTGGAAATGTATCCGTTGCGTGGGTCCTTGAACCAGGGACATCAGAAGATGTCAGACCAGTGGAAGGATATATTGAATTTTCCGAGGGGGAATATCTGAAAAACCTCACTCTCTTTTCTGAACCTGATGAGGTAATGCTCTCTCTCCCACCCCCACACATAAACATGCAGAAAGATAGCATATGGGATAAAAGCATGTGGGATAGATTCTGGTAAGTTGTTTAAAAAAATTCTAAATGGACTTTACTGCTTCCCCAAGGTTCCAGAAGACATGGAAAACTTTACTGTTACTCTCCTGTATGCATCTGGTGGTGCTCGAGTTGGAAGCAATCGGAATGCAACCTTACAGATCTATGAAAATGATTACCCAATTCACTTTGCTGGTACCTTTATATTATTGTCTTCTTTGTGTTTTTTCCTGTACAGCCATCACTTCCTGGAAAGTGTTTCTGTTAAAGTCAGTTTGCAAAATAACGTTCAATAGCAAAAATGTGCTCCCCTAAAGGAGAAAAATGGGTTTCACCAACAATGCCATGTGTGCCATGCGTTATACTGCTTTCATACAGGGGTCATTCCATGCCAAATCACTTAGTTGAGGTCCCCACATGACCTCCTCAGGTTTTCTCACATTTTTTAATAATGTATTATTGACTAATGATCATTCATTTGTTAACAAAAACTATTATTGATCAAATAATTGCTTTACAGTGTGCATTCCTGATTTATATACAATGTCATGAGAATAAACAGATATCTTGCTATTTTTTCTTTTAAGATACATTTCTTTTCTGTTGGTGGAACCCAGCACAAAGGATGTCTTCTGACTCCTAGTTTCTGTGATTCTGTACACTTGTCCCATCGTTATGAGGTGTGACTGACCTCTCTCTCTCTCCTTGTCTTTACCCGAACAGAACCAGTTGTTGTTATAATCCCAGAAGGAGGAATGGCTCATTTCTCCCTTCTGAGGACGGGACCAGCTGATAATACTGCAACTGTAATGTATCAATTTGCCTATGGTGGCGCCTCACCTGGTGATTTTATTCCTTTAAGCAACGACTCAATTCTTATATTTAATGCTGAGGAACGGATGAAAAACATCTCATTTATGGTGGAGGATGACGATATTTCTGAAACTGATGAACTTTTTTACATCATTTTGTTTAATGCAACTGGTAAGTTACTGGATGCATTTCTTTTGGAAATAGCCTTCAAAACTTTCCTTGGCCTCTAAAGTAGTTTGCAGTTGAACCTTTTCAAAAGTATAAATTAACCATTGTTGTTTATGTGGACAGGGGATGCAGTGGTCTATGGAAAGGATACTGGAACCGTTGTAATTGAGGCAAATGACGATGCCAATGGGATCTTCTTTCTTGATTCCACTGAGAAGACTGTAGAGGAGGGCAAAACAAACAACTTCTAGTGAGGAGCTCCAGCATTTTCTTTATCATTTTGCATTTACATGTTAAACCATTTCTGTTAAGTACTGTACATAAACATATCAACTAAAATGAACAATGGACACATTCGAAAGCATCATATCAATATTATTTTATCAAGTTGTTATGTCATTTTACTTCTCTTTCAAGTGTTCTAAGAGACAGGGGATACTTTGGCAATGTAACCGTATTCTGGCAGCTTTTTGCAAATAATACCACTCTCGAACCTGGAATGGAGTTCTTCAACACTTCAGGCTCTGTAATATTCACCACTGGAGTCATCATCAAGCCCATCATCTTAGAGGCCATATCGGATAAACTCCCAGAGTTCAATGAGTTTTATGTTCTGATACTTGTAAATATTTCAGGTAAAGTCACAGCCTTTCTTTCATCCATTATCTTCTATCCATTTTTCTCCAAACTAACATGTTTTTTCCTCATATTACAATATAGGTGGGTATCCTGGCGAAGGTGGTCAGTTGGCTGCAGCAAACCTCAGTGCCTCAGTCATCATACCCTATAATGATGACCCTTTTGGGGTGTTATACGTTGCTGAGGAGGACATGGATCAAGTGGTAGCAGAGGACCTCATGCCTGACGATGACATGTCAAACATTATCTCCTTAACCATTCTTAGACTGCAGGGCACGTTTGGAAAGTTGCGTGTTGTATGGGAAATCTTGTCAGGAGGTTTCCCTAATGGCTTGCCACCTATGAAGGACCTCATTTTATTGGCCTCTTTTCCACCGTCCGTGGAGGTTCAACCTCATGGCAGAGGTCGTCATGCTGGCACTGATGCCTTTTTCTTCTCTGGTCTCCAAGGAGCCTTTGGTGCCATTGATGCAGAAGTCCAGTTATTAGAAGGGCTCCAAAGCCTTGTCAATTTCACCATATCAGCCTGGTTAATGCCCCAGCACAACACCAATGGATTTATCGTTTCCAAGGGCGACAGCAATGGAACTCTTTATTATGGAGTTAAAATCCATATCAATGAGTCACTTGTGAATGTGATGTTCTTCTTCATGATGGTCGGGTCCAACAGAACTCAAGTAGAGGGGGCCACTACAAACAGATCTGTGGGGGACAACACATGGATCCAACTTGTCATCACAGTAGATGATGGGATCATTCAGTTCTTTTTGGATGGAAAGCCCATGCCTGATGGAATGAAAAGCCTTAAGGGGGACGCAATTATTGATGGTATGCTGAAACATATTACAGTTTATATACCCTTTATATATGAATCGTACAGTCTCTCATTAACAGTGACACTGACGTACAGCATTTGGCTCTAAACCTCAAAAACGAAGACCATTATTTGTGCCATGATGAGTCATCCTCATGTTTGACCTGCTGCTTACTAACTGCTTATGTGTGGTTTACTGTTATGCTTGACATCTTTTAGCTTTTATCAAGTCATAGCTGTACACAACTTGTCTAAAACAATTAGCAGCCCCAACAGCACAGTTTTTCTTGGTAAAAAGTAGAAAGCAGTAAGCCAGACAGGCTTTGCCTCTTATTGCTGAATTGACACTAGACTTATATAAAATAATGTACATGTATATGTGAACATTTTATATTTGACATTTCAGTGACTGCACCCGTTCATATTGGATCAGACCCAGTTGGGGAGGAGAGGTACCAGGGGCTGATGCAGGACCTACGTCTATACTCTTCCCCATTGAGTTTTACTATGATCACAGAGCTCTACGATCAGCCAGCCAGGCATGACCTGGAAATTGTTTCTGGCTACCTTGAGTATCAACAGGATGAGAGCAAGAAAACGATTGTGGTGGAGGTGCGTGACGACCAGGAGGTGGAGGGGGAAGAGTTGTTCTACCTGCAGCTGGCTACCGTCTCTGGAGGTGCTCGGCTTCCTGTGCCATTCCCAACAGCCATCCTGCGGGTGCAGAAAAGTGACAATGCCAATGGGCGATTTGGGTTCTCTGGGAACTGCATGCCAGAAGTAAGCAAAGCTCATCTTATATTGCATTAGTAGTTGCCATATATCTATATTTAATGTATTGGACCGTTGGCTGCTTCGAGATGTGTATTGCAATGGGCTCATTGATGAAGATGCTCATCCCTAGTTGACAGAAAAAACCTGGCGGGTTACACTGAACATACTGATTCCAGAACAGACATTTTTTTTATGATATGAGAGATAGTCTTCTTTGAAAATGAAACCAATGCTCATACAATGTGCCAATTACTGCATAACCATACGTATGTTTCTCCCAATTCTTTGACTTGCATCTTTATTATCAGATATCTGAAGAGGGGTCTGTCATATCCTGTGTCATTGAACGCTTTTTTGGAACCCTGGATTATGTGTACATAAACTACACTGTCATTCAGATTGATTCAACTGATGTTGCCTCAGATTTTGCCAACACAACTGGTATAGTCATGTTTCAACCTGAACAGCGTTCTAAGGTAACTGCTTGAAATCTATCGGACATTTCACCCTTACGTGTGTGATTTCTTAGAGGTAATGTTTGTTGTTTGTTTTTCCAATGTGTATGGTCAGGAACATAGGCCCAATTGAGAGGTGGCCCATGAATTAGTCTTCCTCCAAATACGCAGACTTATAAAAAAGTTGGAAACATGTTGCATTTGGTCTTTAAGACAACACAGCCTTTTTTAAAGAGAGAAGTGACACATTCCACTCATGATATATCCGACCATGAGCGTGAAAGATGGTTGGCATGGTGTAGGATGTTAACTCATACAAAATTAACAACCAGATCACCACCTGGTTTCCCAGCTGTAGATATACCTACACTGGTTTATAGCAACAGTTTGCAATGTAACAGTAATGTAAAATAAATGGTTATGTAATGCAAACATTGTTTTTCTTTCCTTAAGGTTTTGAACTTGTTGGTGTTGGATGATGACATTCCAGAGTTTGATGAGCAGTTCCAGGTGGTCCTGGTTTCTGTCATGTCTGGGGATGGAGTTCCTGGCACAACCCCTACAAGTGGAGCAAGCATTGACCCTGAAAGTGCTGTCGCCGTGGTTACAATCAAGGCTAGCGATCATCCCTATGGTATGACTGGAATCCAGCTGCCTAATAATATCAATATTGTATGTTTGTATATACAGTGTGTATATATCTGTGAACCTATCTGTGAACATTTATAAGTGTTTTTATTGGGGATTACTAAAAATACTACATTATATCAATATTATTGAAATATCCTAATGTCCTAACTCCCCTGCCCTCCTTGATATATCTGCCTGCATGAATTGCAGATCCACAGTTGAGGAGAGCACCGTTGCCCTTACATATGAACAACTTCCACTTCCCTTCTGTCTGAAAATTCAGGCCAGCCTCCTTTAATTGTATTTCCTGACTATTTACCATGGTTTATACAAATTTCTGCAGCCCTGCGGTTTATTCTCAGGTGCGATCTATACATGGTAATGCATTTTCTTCCGCCTGGTAGCTCTTACGGCACAGAAATAGATGTATAATGCATCAGCCCCGGCCCAACAGTGAGGAAGCTCCTGACTTTTACCAGCAAGTTGTAATATGAACTCATGTTAATATGAAGTTAATATTTCTACATATCTGTGTTTTGTAGTTGAGAACAGCCATCTGCATTTGCGGGCAAAGGCCACGTTATGAGATTTGATAAACAGATGAAGAGATCAATTAAGGTAGATTAAGAAGATAAGGGTTTAAAAAATACTCAATAAATGATAAAATGACAACATGCATATGAGACTGACCATAGAATTTTTTCAAACATCCATCCAAAACAATGGCGAATATGTATTTCCAGTCAATTAAATATGACACCCCATGTTTTGCAGTTAATGGGTCAAGAAGTTTGGACTATATCTATATTTACTGTACTAGCCGTAGCAACTACCCTGGTAGAATTACTAACGGCTTGCTCAACATCTGGGATCAGGAGTGTATCTAACAGCTTGCTATGAGAAAGCTCATGCAGAAATCCTGGTCATCAAAATTGCTAAAGTTTCTCTTAAATACAACCTGGGATTTGGATTTGGAAGATTGTATCCTTGACTGAAATCATGGAACAGTGATTGCATGTGGCCTGCATAAATGTATTCATACTTGTCAATTTATTAACATGGAAATTCCAAGGCCAAGCTTATAGATCTTTATCTATTCCCACATGTGTACCTACAAAAATGCAAACCCTCTACATTGGTGAAACTAAGAGATCAGACCTATGTAGCATCAGTATATAAAAGCCACTGTGCTGTTACACATTCATGAAAACATTTAACATACTATTACTTTACTGTACCAATCTTAAAGACTTCATGTACTTGGTGTTATAATACAGCAATACCAACATGTTCTCTTACTGTCTGATCTGTCCTTCTGACTGCCAGGGCTGATGCAGTTCCAGACGGGCTCATTACCAACTGGAATGATCCTAGCAGCGCTCCAGGATGCTCATATAGCTGTGGCAGAAGAGGATGGTGTAGTCTGCTTAATGGTGGCCCGAGCACAAGGCTTAATAGGAGAAGTTATGGTTGGATACCGCTCCATTCCTTTCACTGCCAGCAGCCCAGAGGATTACCAGGTTTAAAAAAAATGACTAATTTCAAGAATAGACATACAAAATAGCAGGTTACATGGGTTACAATTGTTGCATAAAAAGTCCCCATACCCCTGAGTTTCTGTCTTCTTTAGGCTATAAGTGAGGTGTTCCGCTGGTAATATATTCATTAATGGTAGTTTAAAGGATACAAGGATAATTGGCCCTTATCTGCAAGAACATGAACTAACAAATATTTACAAATCTCTTATTAATAATAATAATAATAATAATAATAATAATAATAATAATAATAATAGTAATAATAATAATACATCTTTATTTAACTTTAGTAATCTTAATTCTTCGTGTAAGTCAGAAAAATATTTCAGATGTTTCAATGCCGATGTCCTATTTTTCAGTTTAGGTTTTTGTTTTTGTTTTAGTTCCATAGTGTAATGTCTAGTCATAGCCTCAGTTTTATCTGTGTTAAGGACCATTACATTCTTAGTCATCCACTCAGTTAATACCATGTTTACTTATTCCAGCACCTAGGGTTAGCATGTACAAAGCAAAGAGCAGGGGTCCAGGCACTGAGCCCAAGGGAACGCCATCACATAACTTTTGTATGACTGGATAATTCATTGTGGACATGTACAAACACAGACACAGGTGTTCAGGTCTCTAGTACAATATGATTATCTTGGTTCAAAAGCAGTGCTAAGGTCTAGAAGAACCAGTATTGTAATGCACTAATGATCAGATGCAAGTATTGAAACATTTAGAATTAAGGCAATCTTAGTGATTGACTGGAAAGGGAGGTTGTATAGGTCTGTAAATAGCCAGGTTTCTCAAGAGAAACCTTGGGTGGTTTTTATGTTTTCAGTTAACAAAGAATAATAGGCTGATTTGGCATCGATACGTTATTTTTTACATGAGGCTATGTCTTAAGAGTTACGTATTTAAGTAACTGCCTTAAATACAATGTTATGCTTGCGTCCTTTGTGATGCACAAGGAAGCATCAAGCATTAACAGTGTTTAAAATGTGTTTGTTTGTTTTCATAAATCTATGCTTCTTAACTTGCTTTTGAGTTACACTGTAAGACATGATTGGAAAAATACCTTTGGGAATTTGATAATTTAGTGAATTGCAGACTTTTTTTCTTCTTTATTTCCTGAACAGGATGTTAATGGAACACTAGACTTTATACAAGGAGAGAGACATAAGTGCATAAACATCACCATCATTGACAATGAAATGCCTGAACTTGGGAAGGTATTCAGAGTGGAGCTCTACAGTCCAGTTGGAGGAGGTAAGAGACTGAAGTGCTTTGGCCAGTGGTTAAGATGTTTAAACGATGGACATATTCACATCAAGTGATACTAGAGCACCAGTTCCCTTTCCACCATGGCCTGGTGTCCCAATTGCCCCACCACACTTTGCCCCAAAACCATTGATGTCACCCATCGTCTCCAAATTCACTTCCATAGTGTATGGTCTTATGAAGGACAGATACACACCTATCATTACCACTAGTAGCCCAGGCTGCACACACTATGAAAATGTAAAAAAAAAAAAAAATACTTTTACTGCACAATATTGGCAACTGTAATGCCATATTCCACCAGTTAGTATGCTAGCACACTTTCATACCTTTTATACCTACACTTGTATACCTTTGTCCCTCATCTGAGTGTTTAAAATGCTTATGTATACCTTTTAGGTAGTCAGCTAAAACTCCTTGTAGTTCCTTTAATATGCTCTCATTAGTCACTTAAAAAAAAGCATCTCTCTACCTGTGTTACTGTGCAAGTGCATTTTTCTGTACACATCTTGGAACCTGTCACATCAGCAGTGATAGATAAAATATACGTCAAATCAAGCATTTACTTTATGTGTGCGTATTTAACTTTGGATACAAAGGAAATCTTAAGATCTCAATGTTTACCTTTTAGCTAGTCTTGGAGTTGCCTCAATCGTCACTGTGACAATTGCTGCTTCGGATGATGCACATGGAGTATTTCAATTCAGTGCTAATTCACTGTCACTTAATGGAACTGAGCCAGAACAGAACCACAACACTGTAATTCTTCAGGTGAGAAGGTTTTTTTCATACCCCTTTGTATCGGTCTGATTAAAGTGGCCCTGGTATCTGCTGATAGATGATCTGTCTTTCTTTCTGGTCCACAGGTGATGCGCTCCTTTGGTGCACTATCCAATTTGACATTGTTCTGGGAGGTGGAGCCAGCTGCAGAGCAAGAGCTGTTGCACATAATGGGGAACTTGACCTTCAGTGTTGGGCAAATTGTGTCCGACATTGTTTTACAGGTCTTAGAAGATGAAATCCCAGAACTAGATAAGACCTTCAAGGTGATACTGTCTAATGTGTCCCATGGCCGCTTGGGTGAGAGGTCTGTTGCATTTCTGACAATATTGGCAAGCGATGATCCCTATGGGCTCTTTGTTTTTCTGGAGAGCAACCGTCCAGTATGGATATCTGAGGCCAACATTAATATCACCCTGACCATAGAGCGACAAAAAGGCCTCATTGGGAGGGTGAGGGTAGCATACCAAACTCTGAAAGAAACAGATGTTGCTCCATTTCACACACCAGGAATCGGTCGAGCCACTGAAGGCAGAGACTTCATTCCAATTAGGTCCTCAGTGACATTTGCAGCTAACCAGAGTGAGGCAAATGTGACCTTGCAGGTTCTTGATGATGAAGACTCAGAAAGGGGAGAATCTATCTTCATGGAGCTCGTCAGTGTCATCCTCATAGAGGGAGGACAAGATCGACCAAGTGAGAATATTGTCTAGTAGTACGTTGTATTCTCAGTAAATGCGTACAGTATGTGACACTCAAATAACTTTCTCTCACTTCTCAGTTGCACCTAGTCTTGGATCAAGAGTTGCCACTGTTGCCCAGGTTATAATACAGCCCAGTGATGGTGCATTTGGAATGCTGCAGCTGTCTGCTTCTGCAGTGACAGTGGCGGAATATTATGTTGGACCCATTATCAATGTGACTCGTGTTGGAGGGATCTTTGGTGATGTGTCTGTCAAGTTCATAGCAGTACCCTTGACTGCCACATTTGGTGGGTGATTGCATTGTTTCCTTTTTTTATTATCTCTGTGTACAGTTGGTGAATTAGTACAAGTAGTTATTTAGCTAATTTTGGTGTTTGACTCACTGCAAAATGGAACATTTCCCAAAAATGATTTTGAAGTGATTTTTGACAGTTATATGAAACAATATATATGCCCTCATTAACAATATTGAAATATGTAGTTTTAAGTGCACTAACTTAATAACACTTCTAGCAACCTTCAAATACACTTTTTGGTTTACCAAAATGTTGACATTTTACCAGCTACTTTTATGATTTACATCTTAAGTTAATTGTGGACATTACAAATTGTAATATCAAAGTTATATCAAAAGGTTTGTGTAAATAATTCTCATTTGATAAATCTCATTTTATAGTCTTTCTAATTCACTATTAATAATCAGGGTAAGGTGATGTGACTTTACCCTGAACACGTGTCACTTCTACACATGTTGTAGCTGTGGTTTTCACCAGCCACAGTGGCGAGTAGGTCAAGCAAATCTACCCACTCACAGACAATTACCCACATTCGGTGGGTGGCAGGCGCTTATTTGTAGCCCTGCATGCCAAATTAAAGTGATATCCCTGATTACAGTAGAGAGCAGTGGGTTATTTAGGTATCTTTGTATTTAGGTAAATACATGTATAACTAAAACATAGAAGTGTACATTCATTTTTCATCTGTGAGCATTCAACAGTCTCTGGTTGTATTCAGGTGAGGACTTCACCATTGCCTCCTCTGATGTTGTTCTCCTGGAGGGGGAGACGAGTAAGGCTGTACCCATTCTGGTCATCGATGACATGGAGCCTGAGTTGGCAGAAACGTTCCGTATTGAGCTGCTCAACCAGACAACAGGGGGTGCACAACTGGGCCAACTGACACAAGCAGTTATCACAATTCTGCCATCTGATGACCCCTTCGGTTCATTTGGTAAGGACTGAATGGAAACACAGTATATCTACATCATTATGAATTATGAAACTGGATAGTTCAAATATACTTTCAGCTGTAATATCATACTGCTATATATAGCAGCTGCTATATCATTTTTTTCATATCCTAATTTTACTTATCTCTGTATACGCTAAATGCTTTATAAGTGTTTCAGACAGATACCATTACCATTGAAGAGCCTGAATTTACTCCAGTTGAGATATCATTACGCATTGTGCGGAAAGCTGGGACAATGGGTCAAGTGACTGTACAGTGGCAGGCTATGGTCAGTGAACGGGAAGCTATGGGAGACCTCTTACCTTCGTCTGGACAATTAAACTTTGCAGCAGGTGAAACCATAAAAATCTTAAAGGTTGAAGTGCTTCCAGATGATATTCCAGAAATCACAGAGGTGAGAGTGCATAATGTGCATGAGTATGACAACAACTTTGAGCATTATTATGTTCAGTGTGCTCATTCAGCATTGTTTGCAGATTATCAAGTTGAAACTCATTGGTGCTACTAACGGAGGGAGCATTGGAGCACAGAGCGTTGCAAACATTGTTGTTCCGGCCAATGACAATCCCTATGGAACAGTCCATTTTGATCAGTCAGTGTATCGTGTGCTGGAACCCTTACAAGGAGCCTACATTGCTAACATCACTGTGCGAAGGAAGTAAGAATCCAAAAGTAGTTTCTGATCGTAGTTTAATTCTGAATTTGTATACATAAATTAAATGTTTTTGACCTGATATGATATTATAAATGTACAGTACACATATAGCTCACAATCAAATATATGCAGAACTGTTAGTCAGCTCACATGTCAACTCTATTCAACTGCCACACTATTTCCTTGTAATAATATTGCTGTCATTTTCATCAACCTTCAGAATAATTACATTACATGCATAGTTTTTGTTTTAACACACTCCACAAGAATACACCAAGCCCTAATAATTAAATTTTGTGTTTGTATATATTTTTTAACTCATACTAACTATGCTTGAGACACGAAGGATGAAAATTATATTTAGCAGACGCTTTCGTCCAAAGTGACAAATATTTTTTTGGGACCCCAACCCTATAATGACCAAGATAGAGGTGAAGAAATAAATGTGGTGAAATTGTTCTGAAAAATAGGCTAGGGCCCAGTTACGGCAGCAAAAGGGTAGTCTATCATATTTCAGTTTTAGACACAGACACATAACCTATTTGGACTTTGGAACTACACAAAAGCATGTTAAACATTCAAATATTGGCTGGAAAATATGTGTAATTACATTTTAATTCCAGAAAATGGTTATGACTTTCATGGGGGTTGAGACATTTAGCATTACATTGTATTTATTCATTTGTTTGTTTGTTTGTTTGTTTTCCAGAGGTGGTCATTTTGGTCTCCTGGAGATCCTCTATAGCACATCAGAGCTTGATGTGGTGAGCATTGCCCGGATGGAGGGACATACTCCTTTGAGCTATTATGATACTATCAGAGGTGTTTCCTTCAGTGCCACCCCCAGGTCAGTCAGTGTCAATTCCTCTCAGAACCCTCTCAGCACCTGTGCTGAATTTTGCCTCCTGGAACAGGCTTGCATGGCCTTCTCTCTCACCAACACCTCCACTGGTTCTCCCTCGTGTGTCTGGGTGGATGACAGCACTGGGGAACTTAATCCTGACCACCAAACCATCACCTACATAAAAAACACAACATCTGTCATGTTGCTCTTGAGTTCCCAGGCCATCCCTGGAGCTGACTACACCCATGTGACTGCCCAAACAGCTATCATGGCAGATGGCTCAGGAGAAGCCAACCTTACAGTGGCTATCCTCACTGACTCATTGGCAGAGATGGATGAAAGTTTTAATGTACATATCCTCAACGTTAGCCTGGTCAATATGTCGGTGGAAGACGAGAACCTGCCGACTGTGGGACAACCAGATTCAGCCCTGGTGACCATTAGTATGAATGGTGATGCATTTGGGGTGTTTGTGGTGTACATCCTTAACCCTGAAGCAACAGAGGATGGCCTGTACCTAGAGATAAGCGAGGAGCCACAGACATCTGCCCTTCTTGTCATTGAGAGGACTGGTGGGAGTTTGGGGAAGGTGACGGTGGAGTGGAAATATGTTGGAGGTAGTGCGAGGCCCAATCTGGATTTCAGTGGAAGTGGTGAAACACTTGCTTTTGGAGATGGTAGGGCTTGAGAAAGACGTTTGACACTTAGGATTTACTGAATGGAATGCATACTGATGTAATTCCTATAAAGTACCTGTTAACAACCTGTGAACTGACTGTGATCCGTTTATTCTGTTCAAAGGTGATGTGAAAAAGACCATAAGAGTCTTCATCACTGATGACGAGGAGCCAGAAGGAAATGAAACCCTGATAATTGGCCTGGTTGGGACAGAAGGAGGCAGCCGTATCCTGCCTGGCTCTGATTCAATCACCATCCTTATTCTTGCCAATGATTTTGCAGCTGGAGTTGTGGGCTTCAGCAACTCTTCCAGATCAGTCATCACACATAAAGGTAGTCTCAGTCGCAAATTTACGATATTGTACAAAGATTGTGGATGTCCTTCATTAGATCTATTTAAGCCTCTTTTGCGATTTAAGTGCGTCTTGCATCTTGGGCAGTGTGCCTGGTCTTTGATCAACTATAGAGGGCACTGATAACTTTGCTGATTACCTCTGATTCTGATTCTTTGGCTCTCTGTACCTGCTAGAGATCATTGTCAGCAAATATGCTACAATGCTTAGTCATACAACATACAGAATTAAACTTAAAGTACTTGAGCCCCACTACAATGTGCATTTAAATCAGTCTGTTGTGCCTGCCCTGTATAAATTAGCACAGGCTGCAGTGCAGGAATTTTTAACACGTCAGAGTCTAACGATGGAGCATTACTGATATTTGTGTTATTAGGGGTCCAAGCCTGTAGGAGATATGATTGAAAATGTTAATTTGCTTATTATAGCACCTCCTACAAGCTTGGACCTTAGGATAGGTTATGATTTGGATAATAACCCAGAAGGGGAAAAACTGGTATAGGAACTCCGGTGAGCTTAGGCGCCCAAAGAGGACAAGTAATATGGCCACTTCAACAGTATCACCGACATAGCACAATATGTAAGGGATAACGGCCGACGAGCTGTACAGTTCTACAAAGATAATGGACGATGCGGGGCAGAGAACTCCACTCCATGAAGTCCATTATCTTTGTAGAACTGTACAGCTCGAAGGCCGTTATCCCGCTTATCTCCCGTTTACAACATCCAAAAATGTTTTTATTATTATTATTATTTAGAATTTCCTTTATCTTTAGGAAACTTAATATGCATAATAACCTGATGAATTCTTGATTTGAAGCCTAGTGCTCCCGTTAGAGAAGTCCTTAAAAAAAAAAAACAACGTTAGGTTGGTTGTCAATGGTAACCATTCAGAGCATTGATATGGAACGGCGATTTAACTTTTCTACTGGGACAACGTCCAAGGTGTCCGGTTATACGAACTTAATGTACACCCCATTAGCCAATCAGAAAACAGTATTTCGTTTCAGAGGGAGATAAGATATATGGAGAGGGGAAGAGGTGGAAGGAGAGGGAGAAGTTGCCTCGCATGGTAATTTTCATTTTAGTTATACATAGGAAAATATTTTTAATTCTTTCTGCTATTTATTGGCAACATACCGGCTTTGGGTTAGATCAATTCCCAGGTTTTGGTTGAGATAGACTGCGATACATGAAAGCCATACTTTCCTGGTGTTCAAATTTTGCACATGACTTGCAGCATCTGAGACCTGTTAAGCAGAGCCCCAGGCCACTACCCAATGTCTGTCTATAGTGCCTGGGCAAAGGTATGATTTAAAATGTATTGATGACATAACGTCAAATTGATTGTGTGTCCTAGGTGAAACTCTGACTCTACATGTGGACAGAACAGCTCCTGGTATCGGCAATGTTACTGTTGACTGGAGAGTCCTTGGTGCCAATGTCCTTCTAGCCTTCACTGAAGCTTCAGGACAACTCTTCTTCCCTGAAGTAAACTAATTTGACTGTACATTCCTAGTCGAAGTCTACTGTAATGCTGTCAATGTTCACATAAAACAGACTGACATTTAGCAATTTTGGTGACTTTGGTGACTGCATACTGTATTCAAGCCAATTCTGCATTCTTCTGATTCAAGCCAAAATATGGTATGATATAAGATGATAAAACCTTATGTATTAAGTCTAATGGATTTCACTTGATAGGTCTATATACGTACGTACATGCATTACATGCATGCAAGCACATTTGAAAAAATGTTTGATTTAAATGGAAAAAGGACTTACATACAGCATACAAATTCAAATTTCAGCTAAAACAAAATCTAAATTCAGTAGTGTGTTTGTCTTTAGTTGTCCTTGATGGTACTATCAATTGTGTTAGTGAGAATTGTCTAGTTTTTCTATGTGATTCTGTACTTTGTTTTCTGTCTGTGGTCCTGTTAGTTTTGTCCTCTGTCCTTGTATTTTCTGTTAATGTTTTCACTTTCGCTGCCTGCCACTCTTGGCCAGGACTCCCTGGAAGAAGAGCCATTGTGGCTCAATGGGACTTTCCTGGTAAAACAAGGGTTAAATAAAAAATGTGAAGTGTTTCTTTTTCAGGGCATGCTGAGTGACACAATTGTTCTACAACTGTTGGAGAATAATGTCCAAGAAGAGAGGGAGGTTTATAGAGTGACTCTCTACAACATTTTTACTGAAGGTACCTATCATTGTTACAGGTGTGAACCATAGTAGAAGGGGGTGGTTGGCAGTTAGTGCTCTGCTGCATGTTGATAAGTTCACTGTGGTATAAACCATGATCCCTTGGACAAAAGCATTGGCAAAATACGTATACTGTATATATAAATATGTGTAGTCAGTGATGATGAGTAGTAACTACATAGTTGTGTATGAACGATATGAAAACATATCAATGTCAATGGCACAGAAATGTCCCATGGCTCACTCGCTGGGAACAAGTGAACCTGCAAATAAGACGTTAACATGATTTTACTTGACTGATATGTTTGCATATCAGTCATACACAACTATGTAGTTATTGCTCAACATCACTGACTACAAGTGTTGCGGTGTTATGTGTGTTATTTTGGTCCATCGTAGCATAACTTCCAGACAGGGAGCATACTGAGCACTGGTGAGTTTACTTGCAAGTAAACTTGTGACCAGAATGAGAGATATGCCATCTGTGTCGACAATCATCTTTTTAAGCCTTCTTTTGGTATTCTGCTGTTATACCCTAATTTTGTTTTATGGACCCTAGGGGTGGTATCCAGTGGAAGAGCTATCCTGGCCCCACAAGGCAGTGAAGCAATAGTGAGTGTGGAGGCTGATGATGCGCCCTCCAGTGTGTTGACCATCGTGCCCTCTTCTCTGAGGGTGACCACACCTGAGGAGGATATTACTCTTCACATTTTCATCAGACGAGAGTTTGGAGCCTCAGGTGAACAGATAGAGAGACGTCAAATTCTGACCAAAAAATGTTGACAGACAAGCAATTTCAGTTTTGCAGAAGGTTGCTGATATTTATGACAGTCAAATTACACCCTTCCCTTCATTGCTACTAAAGCACCATGTTGATTGGCTGGGATTGTTAATGGCAAACATGTTTTCCCATTTACAGAGCTAGGACTGTGTTTGAACAGCAGAGGTTTTTTTTAAGCACAAACACTCAACAGAAAGCTAAGGACTGTATGGAGCAATTAGCAATTATCTGAATTCGATAAAAAGATTATATGGGATTAGAGTCGCTGACTTTACCTTTAAGAATAATCTGCCCATATTCTCTTAGGGAGTACTTACTTTTCGACTGAAAATTAAGTCATTCTTTAAGAATATCAATGTTAATACTGTCTTTAAAATATTTTGGTTTAAAATTGTGTTGAATGTATATAAAATGTATATTGTGAGAAACCAGTATTTGAAGTTATAAACTCAAGGGTGTAAATTCCCTCTGAAGACACTGTGTTTGATTTGTTTACCCACAGGAGCGGTGAACATCAGTTATGCCACAGTGCGTGGCTCCCTGACAAATTTTACTGAAATGGATGGGAGCTTGGCTGAACCTGGAGAGGACTTCCAGCCTGTCTTTGGTTCCATCATACTTCAAGATGGACAGACCTCAACATTCATTCCCCTTGAAATTATAGATGTAAGATGTTTAAATATCATGTGCTTCATGTATTTTAATTTACGTAAACAGAAACTTTGTGTGAGAGGAGATGGGAGATTCCCACAGAATTTCTATTGATGTCAATGGCACTCAATATTTACTTACAGTGATGAGCTCTCATGTGCTGCATCGATCTATAAAATCGGTTGACAGTCAAAATAACAAACAGTCAAAACATAATGTAAACAATATAAAGGACATTGCAGTACCAGCTTACTCTTTAAAGAAATGTTATCTTACAGCACGCAAGTAAAACCAACACCGGCAGTCCCTGTCTATTTCCCACAGTATAGAGAGGAAAATGGAGTAAGATTGTCCCCAGTAAGCTGAATCTGCCTGGTTTTTTAAACTCTAGAACATGAAATTTTGGAAGGAAAGACACTTTTTTCAGCTTTTCATTGTTGCTCGTCTTTTTTTTAATCACTTTGCAGGTATATTCTTTGGTCTGAGAAAACGGTGTCAGCTTTGATGTGAGCCCTAGCTTGTAGTTGTTTTTTTCTTACCTGACCTACACATGCCCTCAAAGATGCTGATGTATGATGTCATAGAGTCTTGAAGTTTAACCAGGTTTGCTTTTGCAGGTATAAAGGAACTCCAGTCAGTAATTTAAAACAAGCCTGTCTCTCCAGGATTTCTTCACATGTCAATTTTCTTGACCTGAGCCCAGGCTTTGCAGATAGTTTCTGCCAATAGATGAGGAGATGATCATGCATACAGAGTGCATATGGGAAGAGTAAAGAGTGATACGAGTCCTTGAGAACTGTGTAGCAGTAGTTTGGAGTGTTGTCATCCCTGCTGGGACAATTTATGTGTAGTTTTTATTTTGGCAGCTCTAGGCTCTGACTTAATCTGTTAAAATCCCCCACAATGAAAGTCTGGCTGCCTATACTCTATGCCAGTATAATGGGAAAA
This sequence comes from Sprattus sprattus, assembly GCF_963457725.1. Lineage (NCBI taxonomy): Eukaryota > Metazoa > Chordata > Actinopteri > Clupeiformes > Clupeidae > Sprattus > Sprattus sprattus. The sequence goes on from NC_137924.1 coordinate 37,715,071, forward strand.
TGGTTATACCTTCACCAGCACACTAGCATGCTTCTCCCTCCTGTGTGTCTTCCATGTCCCACAGATTTATGAACAAATGTTTGAAAAGAGTGTGGAGGAATCTTTTTGATGTGAGCAGTTATTTTCTAATGGATATAAGTAGGTTTGAGTTACCAAACACAAGACCAGCTAAAATACCTAATAATATTTTAAAGGATGGATACAGAGGACTTTTTCGTAGATCCATTAATCCTTCACTGAAGTTTCTGGGACACCGCTCTACCTAAAGCGACATGGAATATCTCTCTCCTATGTAACTTCAAAATGATAGTGCATAGTAGAATAATGTCCCTTTTGAACTCTAGCAGGCTATTGTAGAAACATCAGCAGAGGCTTACTTATGTTGTAATCTAAAAAAACATTTTTCTCATTGTTGTTCAACCCATACATTTGTTCTGGTTGTAGCCACCTTATTACACCTGTTTATTTCTATCTTTCCAGGATGACATTCCCGAATTACAGGAAGTATTCCTACTGAAGATAATGTCTGCTGTACTCCTAACCTCACTTGCGAATTTAGGTTTGTATGCTTCTGAATGATTGCTTAGGGTTTTTTTTTTTAGATTAGAGGTCCAAGATGCAGAGTACAGAGAGGAAGAGCCAGAGGAACAACAACAGAGAGAGGACAGAATGTCAAACTCTGGTGCAATTCAACCATATCCATCAATTGTCACAACATTGAATAAACTTCTAAACTTTCTAAAGCTTTTACTCGATAAGATAGATACATAGGTAGTAACTAAGGATTGGCATGAGTAATGTTACTATTTGGATGTCAGTTTTTATTCAACATATAGAATGATTGCGTTTGTAAATTGAGTCCATTTAGTGTCAACCTTGCCGACCCAAGTATGCAGAACAGAAATTAGTATATGTTTTACCTGGAAATGCACCATTGGTTGTCTTCAGAGATTCAGCTGAAGTATGCTAATATTTTTAGCCAAATTAGTCAAGCTCAGTGGACAACAGTTAGTGTCAAACTGTATGCCAACATTGTTCAGCTGAAGTTGGAAGTGTCAACGTTCAGATGGGCTCTCACTGCAGATTTGGACTGTGCAAAATACATTACTAATGCTGTAGAGCAGGGGTTCTCAAAAACCTTTCCAAGCTGGGTCAAGTTCTACATGACTTGGACTCCCCCATATATTGATAAATTACAGTAAGAGCAATTTTGAAATGCTGTGCCCCATGGCAGTGAATCAAAGTAAATAATATAGTGATGTATCTACCGTCCTAGTGATGTATCTACCGTCCTAGTGATGTATCTACCGTCCTGTATCTACCTTCCTAGTGATGTATCTACTGACCTAGTGATGTATACCGACGTAATTGCATCTTTAGGGAAGAAAACCTGCTTGTGGCTAGAACAATCAACACAACACTTGACAACTTTCAGCCTGGGATCTCATGTGCAAACCCTTGTGTAGACTTTATACTAAAACATAGCGTATGTGCAAAGCCAGAAAGTGAGGTGAGCACCCACGAATTCCAATACATGAAACATTGAGCACACACAATTCTATACACATTTCTTTGCACATCCCAATCAACAACAAATTCTGTGCACATGCACAGTCATTACACTCTACCCTCTCTCCTCCCTCAGTTACACTTATTTTATTATGTTCCAAAATGGCAAAAGCAAGCAGCAAATCAACTAAAAAGGAAATTTCAGCGAATGTCAGTTGAAAGTGATCTTACTTCATGTAAATGCAGGAAAACTTATTTTATTTGACATGTCATCATTAATAACAAAAGAAACCCATTGCGTGGCTATAAATGCGGTGGATTTAGAGAATGCACAAACCCCAACATAATCCTCAGTCAGTCTGTGGGTTATCAAGGCGGATTAGCAGCCATGTCTTGATTACTATGAATACACTGGTAGTAAACTTGATTATTTGTGTACATTAAATACTTTATTATTCAAGAATGGAACATATTCCATTTTTGAGATTATAGTTTGAAATGTATCTTACATTTCTCCTCAGACATTGAGGATCGTGTGGCTGAAATCATCATTGAAGCTAATGATGGCATCAACGGTATTATGAGCTGGCAAAGTATAAGGTAAGACTCATATGGAACAAGAGCAATCCGAGATTTCTGACCTCCAGCAAGGCTTGACGTTGATAGTAAAGCAAGATCTAAAACGTTCATCTGAACAATAGCCCAAAGTCTACATTCATTGTAAATTTCATTAAAATCTGGTCATTGGTTTTCGAGAAATGTCACTTTAGATCCGGATCATCCTGAAATTGTAATGGGGATGTCCCAGGACCAAGATCCACCTCTTGTGAAAATTCAGAAAGATCCGCCCAGTAGTTTCTGAGAAATCTTGCCCACAGACAGACAAACAGACGGACAAATAAATAAATAAACGGACCCGATCGCATAACCTCCTTGCTGGAGGTAATAAAGAGAGACCAAATTCGGAACACTTAGTTAGTTACTGTACTATATTCTATGGGTATGAGAGTGGGCCTGATCCGCCAGCTGTCAGATTTGTTTTGCATATGTGCATGAATAACGAAAAATCTAAATAGAACTAGCAGTAAAATGTTTTGAGACACTGGCTCAGGGGAGTACTAAATGTATTTATCTGCAATAAATGAAGTTAAAGCTCAAATTTGGAACTGAATTTGGAGACATACCTCAGGAAGTGGCAAATTGTTGTGAACGGTTGCTTCAAAGGATCATGATGATGTATGCCTGATACTGTAGATAAAACTGAAATGTCAACTGATAAGATGTGATTGTTTTATACAAATGTGAGCTTAAGGGATAGAATAGTATTGTTTTCCCCCAAAGCCATCAAAACACACCCCTCGTGGAAAGTTGGGTGATTCATTTTGCCAGCTCATCTTGTTCCTTATCTAGGGACCTTAGTAATGATTTCATAATTTGCTCCTTTATATGTCAAATGTCACTTTCAGCCCTCTGGTTCCAAGCCTGTCATGGTCTCAGTAAAAGCTGTGTCCCACTTGTTGATTGAACAGTAACTGCATTAAACTTTCTTATTTCTGTAGTTTTGAAGTGAATGAAACGGTGGGACTGCTGACACTAGTGGCCTTCAGAGATGCAGGAGCCCATGGGAACGTTTCTGTATTCTTCTACACCCAGAACCTAGAAGCACAGTTGGGACAGGATTTCAACACCACTCCCACGGTAAGACACAATATATGCTAAGATTGTGAGTGTACTATAAAAACTATAAAAGGCAAACATTCTAATTTTAATTTTAATTTATTGTATTAATTATTTACATTCATACACAGTATAATTACAAATAATGCATCCTGAAAGTCACTCTCCATTTCCTTACTTCTTGTAGGTCTTACACTTTGCCCATGGAGAGAGATTTAAGTTAATTGAGATACAAATTTTGGATGACTCTCTCCCAGAGGGGGATGAGCAGTTCCTGGTGATTCTGGCCGACCCATCCTCTGGTTTGGAGCTGGGTGCAAATGAAACAGGTACCGCACATAAATGGTCCATGCACAAGTGTCTTCACAATTATCCCAGGAAAATGTTTATCTGTGAGTTTGAAAAATAAATAAATAATCATCTACACATTACTGAATCTCACATTCATTCATAAATGTGTTTTCTGTCATTCATGTGCCGTTTTAAATGCACACAGACAATACTCAGCTGCACAATGGTTCTCAACCTGTGTTGCGTCATGACTCACATTTATTCTTGTAAGGCAATGTGACTAATATTTTGATGTTAGACTTATTGCACATTCAGTTGGCGCTTTAATTGACACTACAAATGTTCTTAAATTTACTCCAAACATTCAGCAGTTGTTGTCAAACAGAAAAAAAAACATTTGCTGCAATTCCAGCTTTGCAGAATTTGGTTTTATTCAGGTCAAAAAAAAACACCCACACCTTTTTGGGCTTTTACCTTATGGTTAAAACCTCAGTAGGGTTCAGATCTGGAGATCATGTTGGCCTTGTTTAGAAGCTTGTTTCAGATAATCTGCATTACCTTTATTTGCTTAGGCTTTAAAAAATGTAAGATCTCAGTAATAGAGTTGTCACCATAATTCCCTTTGGTTAACAACAATGCTATTACTAGGATCTTAAACTTTAAATATAAACACACCTTACTTAGTGATTAAATAGGCAGAGGGCAAAGAGGGGACAAGGAACAGGTGTGTAGGATAAAGGGTGACAGGGGCGGAGTCAAGAACGCTTGGCAAAACAGCACATGGTAAGGAAAACAAAAACAAACCAACATGTGTCAACATACTATAAACTGACAGGCAGGAAAAGAAAACAAAATTACATACAGGAGAACCACTTTGACCACTATGGGTCATAGTTAACCAGTTGACAGCCACTGTTTTAGCTGGTATGTTTATATATGATCAGTTATTTTTTCTGTGTGATACGGTAGGCTACAATGTTTTGAATGAGCTGATAACAAAAGAGAGGATACACTGCCTGCTTCAATAGTGCTTTTTCAATCTGTCTCCATAGCGACGGTGACCATCTTGGCTAGTGATGATGGCCACGGGGTAATATCCTTCAACAACAGTGAACACTTTCTGTTGAGGGAGCCATCCTCTAAGTTTGGGATCAGGGAGAGTGTGGCTGAACTCTATGTGTTCAGAAACCCTTCACAAGGGACCTTTGGCACAGTCAGTGTCCAGTTTTCAGTGGCTGACACCAATGGCTCACTTAACACCAGTGATCTAATGCCCTCAGAGGGTTTTGTGGTGCTGGAGGATGGAGTCAGATTTAAGGTGAGTTTTACTATAACCATATAAAAAAAAATAAAAAAATTTACATTTAAAAAATGAGAGCACACCATTCTTTTGTGCTTGTCGACATTACTTTTCTGTCTGCTTTTCTTATCAGTCACATCCTCAAATGCAATTGTTAGCTACAAAACGCAAATTACTCACTCACCCTTACAGTACAACACAATGTACAATCCAACAAGTGCAACACAAAGCATAGCAAGAAGCTTATAAGTTATTACAGACTAGTCCAACAGAAAGAAGGCCACTTGCAAGCAAGAAGGACTTGCATCCTTTTGTTTCTTTAAGCTATCACCAACGAGTAAAAGCCAGTCAGACCAACTATTTTTGGTCTCTTGCTTAGCTACTCTCTTTTTTTTCTATCCGTTGCTTACTCTGATAACCTCTTCCTTAGTTTCTTTGTCACCATGATGTCCATATAGAGAATGCTGCGCTAGTTGTTGTGTGAAGTGGTGCCATAAAAGCATTACGTAGTTCTCGCAAGAGATGTCGCGCCCTGTCTACCAAAATGACATGCAATACCAGCCGTACCAGGCGTGCTGTGGCAGTGGCACAGATGCCATTCTCTGTATTACAAATCAGTGTGCTTAGGAAATGATTTTGAATATGTTATTTTAAGGTAAAATTGTTACATAATTTTCAGTGCCGAATCTCAAAATCATTTGTTTGTTTTTACTTTAAAAGTTTTTGCTTTAATGTGTTGTGAGTCGTTTAGGACAAAAGTGTCTGCTAAATACTGTAACTTTTGCTTTAACTATAATCAGACTCTAATTCATACATTTATGTGTTGACTGGATAATGAAGACAATTCCTTAATCGAGGTTCTTAAAAACCCTGGTTTGAGCAGCTCTCACTTTTCATCCAAACTCTGGAAACACTTAAAAAGTCGTTTTATGAATGTGTTGAAAAGTCTTTATATGAATGAGTTTTAATCTGTTGTGTTTAATTTCTTTGTATGTTTGAATGGATAGATTTCTCTTATGTGTCTATGAGTCCGAAGCTTGAGTCTGAAATATTTATACTGTGTGTGTATATACAGTATATATATATACTGTATATATATCAATGAATGACATGCTGTTGGTGGAAAGTACCTTGTTTGATGTGTTGAAAGTGTTATACTGTTTTTGATTATGGAAACTGAATTGTGTTCAAGATTCTAGAGATTTGGGCAGTTCTAGACGAAGAACCAGAAATGAATGAGACATTCATTGTGACGCTGTTTAATCCAGTGGGTGGAGCCAGGCTTGGGGAGGCGCTGCAGATCTCCATCACAATTTTGGAGAACCTAGCCCCTCTCAGTCTTTTCAGAATCTCAGCATCTGACAGTGGGCAAGTGGTTCTCAAGTATTCATCATGATCATGCTTTTTTATACTGTGCTTTCATGTTTTCCCCTATTTAAGGAATGCATCAAATTGGTACATACACTCCAATCACATTAGGACATAAAAGTCAGTCCTTTGAGTGATATAAATGCCAAAACATGCTTAAATATTCTGGTGGTGCTGGTCAGACTTTTGAGCCTGTTTAAAAGTAATGGTAATGGCTATCTCTACCATACCACAACAGAAGCAGACATCCCACAATTCTTTGATACTAACTTGGAGGGGAAACGTACACTGCCTTCAAGTGATGCACAGGTCAAGGATGTTTAATACCTGCAGCCAGCTGACCCGTTATGAGAGCCAATCTGCCTAACCCGCATCAAATGCATTCACCTGAACCTTACCGGCAAACCGCTAATTTTAATTCTAACTATAATTGAATAACTATATATCTATTATTTAATTACTTAAACAACAAACATGCTCTCTCTTTCTCTCACTCACATACAAACAATGCATTTCCTTCACATCTCTGACATCTCTTAATTCTGAACTTATACAAAATATTACCCTACACTATGTCTGCTTCGTCTCGTCAGTGGTAGCCTCCTCTTGCTGACCAACAACCAAATGTTGTGAGTATATTGTCTTTCACTAATATCTTTACGTTGTGTAGGCTGACTTCAGTGGAAGTGGAAGAGGGAGATACCGCCCTGTATCTGACTGTTTCCATCAGCCAAAGTTTGGACGTGACCTTGAGTGTGGAGTGGGAGACAACATCAGACTCTGCTGTCGGCATGTGTAAGCAAATTACCACTGTCTGAAATCTTATTATATCATTATATTTAAAGCGTCATTTACCTTTTCAAGAATATTTTTACAAAATGGAGCTGGAGGTCTAAATAGTTTTTAGATGCTTGATTATGTAGCTTCAATGCTAATATCCCCTTGTTCTGCTTGAACTGCTTGTGTATCACTTGTAGTTTACTAATTATTTGGGAATTTCCACTGCCAAACCTTCCCTTACATTTTAAGATGACCTCTATAAATATGTGATTCAAATTACTTTATCAGTCTACTAATACAGTCCTGATGAAAAACCTTGCTTGCTAGTACATCCAGAATGTAGGCATTAGCTTTGTCAGCATTATGTGTCTTGCCTAATTTTGTCATGGTCGTTTTAACTCTAATTTTTTGTATCAAATGTAAGTCACTAAATACCTTAACTACAACTATATACAACTGTAAATGATGGTTTAATGGTAGTTGCCATTGTCTTTAAAAATATATTTTACAGGGGGTGAACATGTTTATTTGGCAGAATATCAGTGGATTAGACATGAGGCCACCTCAAGCTGGTGCGTTTTTTCTCACGGAAGTGATGTTCTGGCTCTACATACAAGCCAGAGCCAGGCAACTCTGTATCGCTGGGCAGGGGTCCTTGTGCCTATAGAGGTAAGGTACATAAGACAGCTTTTCACGTTGGTAATGTTGTTGTCTTTATTTTGAACACAGCCAGAGAAAGGGGAATGGTAAAACAAACAGATAAAACTAACAGACAAACGGGTTGAACACTCAGATGTATGTTGTGAACTCATTTAACTGTTCGTCAAAGTCAAACTGTGGAATAACACGAATTCAGGAGATTTCAATATAAACGAAGGAGATTACAGAAAGGAACTCAGGAGGTATTCAAACTTTGGAAAACATGGCGTAGGGGAACATAAACGCAGATGTACAATACAGACCTGGAATCCAAGTGTCGGGAACTTGTTGTCATTGGGTTTTTAGTCCTTTGTTCAACAAGGCCAAACACTGAGTGATGTAAGTGAGGAGTTTATTTTTGGATCTTGACAGGTGGCAATTCGAATTTAGGTGATCATGGACGTGGTGCAGCTGGGAGAGTTGAAGTTGTAGGGGGAGTGCCAGAAGCAGGGTTTCGCACTGGCGTGACAAATAGACTATTTTCAAAAATCTTATTGTATCCATTGACAAAATCCAAGATGGTATCCACCATATTGTGAAAAAAATATCAAGACATCATTACATAACCAGAGCCAGTTATACAACATGGCGTCTATAAAATAGAAGTTTATTGATGATCTGTATACAGTGGATGTTGTATAAAAAAAGCTTGATTGTGTTAAACGCAAACACTTTTGCTATGCATTGAGTTCATGCTGAGGAAGCCCTCACACCTTCACAACTACAAATCAGTAGAACATAGAAATACCATCCCACTATGACTTTCATGGGGTTTAATTAAGCAATAAGCCCCAAGAGGCCGTGCTTTGCGCTGATTTTAGAACAGGTAAGGGGAGTTAGGCACGACGCGAAGCCCACTTACCTGTTCTAAAATCAGCGCAAAGCACGGACTCGCGGGGCTTATTGCTTTTCTAAAACTGTCACTACAAATATTTGATATGGTTTCATTAAATAAAAACAATTAGATTTAAGACACAATAGTTTAATGATAAACCGTCATTCTTCCGCCATAACAAAGTATGGTTCCTAAATACATCGTTGCCACGCAACCCTTGAAGCAACGCAACAGCCAGATGGAACACTTGCGCTACCGACAAAAAAGGGGTGCTTATATATTCACATTAATTTGTATATAGCCATTAATAGTGCAATTGTTGAAATAGTTTTCAAACGGGCTCCTCTTTGCTGATGCAGCGACAGGGGTATCCTGATTTTGACGCTTCAGTGTCCCAGATGATGTTGCTCCTCATGAAATGCGCTATATGAATTAAATTGCCTTGCCTTGCCATTCGCTGCGCAGTTATATGGAATGTTATCATAGAATGTTATGAGGACAAATTGTAAGGTAATGCTGGATTTTACAACGACTTTTAGCCAATCACAATCAAGGATTTGAACAATCCGTTTTAGAAAGCAGAGTTTATAGCAGGATGTCAATGAAGATAGTGCCAAAATGCATAAGTTAGCAAGCTCCAAGTTAGTGCCAAAGTTCCAACTTTGCTGTTGTTTGAAAGGTAAGCCTGTTAGCTGTCACAAACAAGAAATAAACTCCTTGTGGAAGGTCAATTCTTGTTTCAATCTTTACAGAATATCAGAATATACTTTACATTGTCTAGCATGTCCTTTATGACATTTTTTGGACTTGTGAAGCAATGAAAAGAGGGCTCTTAACTTCTTTAAATCATTGGTGATAGAAGTGGCCAGTTTTTTGTCACTCTGGTCAAGTCGACCTCTCAAGCGGGAATAAATATGTATGAATGTATTTTCATCCTGAACTTTTTAAACCCCACAGTACAGCATTTTAGTGAGATTTATCATTACAATACAAATTCCCTCAGGATTAGGAGATCAATATTGATGTATTAACTGCAGAAAGTGTATCTATTACCATCATTTTCAAGAAAAGATTTGAAGGTAAGAAATCATCTGTAGCCTAATCTTTTTTCCATCCTTTCTCTCTACAGTCTATCAGAATACAGAGTCCAAGTAAATGTGTGGGATATGCTCTTAATGGTACATCATACGTGGCCATTTCCCATGGAAGTGACACTAATTCTCCCAGTATAAGCATCTTCAGACTACAATCTAATTTCAACTTAAGTCTGGTAAGTATTGAAATAACTTTTGATCTATTCCTTATGACAGTAGTTAAATCATTTCTATGGTAAACAATGTCCACTTCTTTCCAGGAGCAAACATTTGCTGCTGGGTCTCTTGAAATGGAGTACTTTTCATGGGACTCGCAGGCATATTTGATCATATCAAAGGAGGTTGGTTTGAAATGGGTGAATGGCTAATTAATGGTGAAATGTTTAAAAAGAATGTAAAACATTGTAAGTTATTTGTCAGTCACTAAGACAGAAGTAAACTGGACAAGCATTCTGGAATAAACTGGATTATTTTAGTGTTCTCAGATTATGTGTACAAATCCTTGCAGTAAGAAGCCCTTGCCCTGTAAGCATTGCTAACTTGTGTGGTTGTTTTTTGCATAATATGTAAACTAAGAGGAGGCTTGTACTGTGCTGAGACCTGAGAGACAATTAACTGTATATTGTTTCTTTTACGTAAATGATTCTAAACCTCCATCATGTTTTCTATAATTTCTCAAAATTCTGCTGTAAAAATCACTTAATTTATCACTGAGGATATTTGTATAGCAAATAAACTTGGTCTCCACTCTCCGGGCTTCCAAAGAATTGTTCAGGGCCTCGTTTCCCGATAACGACGTATCTTAACGGCCTACGTGGATTTTCGCGACATCGTACACTAAGTAGCACTTTGTATTTACGTGCGTTTCCCAACCATCAACTTAAAGTCAGGTGCACGAGCGCAACGTGCACGAGTTCTTAAGTAGCTCTTAGGAGCTGTTTACGTCAGGTTAACCTGTTTACGTTAATTGCTGTGAAATTAGCTAGCCTATGCGTGCATCGAACGTGCAATGTGCACTAAATTCGGGGCGGGGATAGTAACGCCATCTCCAGCAGAGAAGCCTATTTAAACTGTGTTCCCATTGTAAGGACATTTATTACGATCTGTCTGAGAGTGGGCTGTCAAAGCTAGCATCATCAAAGTCATACAGTACAGTAGGCTACATACATTCAATAAAATTAACCTACATTTGAGTCCAACTGCATGACCATTCTTGCCCTACACTTACCCTTACAATAAAGAAGTGATCCTATTTCAACCATAACTTCATTTTAAATAATGTCTTTCTTTATGACATTTAGTTTATAGTTTAGACAGCAACGTTGACATCTACAGTATATTCAACTGCATCCACTACATAATCTCAAACTTTATTTGTTGGTAACTCTCCAAAAAGGCTACCATTAACACATTTCTTAATGAAAAGGAAACATGCATCACAATAATACTTCAGTGTAACCTGTACCTATGTGGAGTGCAAATATGTCTTGCCATTACACTACCCAACAGCCCTACGTCTGCTAACACTACAGAATGCATAATTCCTACGGGCAATGCACTAGTTTTGTATAGCCTTATCTTTATTTTCAAATACTCAATATTCTTTATTTCTATTTTGATGGGAATAGGCAGGTGAAACAATGACATTCTCATGATGTGCTATACACAGAAACATCGTTTGGATTTCTTCTACATAATATACAACCATCTAGCTAGAAGCTACCATATAAGCCAATGGAGTGGTGGCATAAGCGCTAAATGTGCCATCAAACTACTGTTTGAAAGCTTCAGTCAAGACCTAAATACTCTGCATTGGTCGCGTAGCACATTTTCGATCAAACCGAGTCATTATAAACATATAAAAAGTTGTGTAGATAGCTTTATTCATGTAAAATATTCCTCGCTTCAAGTAGCCATGTTTTTTTTTTTTAATTCCCGTTTCTTCCGAACGACGGTCGAACGACGCCCCTGGTGGATTACATCGCTAAGTGTGAAGTTACTACTGGTCCTGACCACACATAGAATTCCTCTCAATGAAAGATACACTTAAGCTAAGTGTGGCGTTGGGAAACCCGTCTGCAACGTAGGAATCCTCTTACGAGCGATTTCAAGTGCTTTTTAGGCTAAGTGCGCGTTCGGGAAACGAGGCTCTGGGCCTCGTTTCCCGATAACGATGTATCTTAACGGCCTACGTGGATTTTCGCGACATCGTACACTAAGTAGCACTTTGTATTTACGTGCGTTTCCCAACCATCAACTTAAAGTCAGGTGCACGAGCGCAACGTGCACGAGTTCTTAAGTAGCTCTTAGGAGCTGTTTACGTCAGGTTAACCTGTTTACGTTAATTGCTGTGAAATTAGCTAGCCTATGCGTGCATCGAACGTGCAATGTGCACTAAATTCGGGGCGGGGATAGTAACGCCATCTCCAGCAGAGAAGCCTATTTAAACTGTGTTCCCATTGTAAGGACATTTATTACGATCTGTCTGAGAGTGGGCTGTCAAAGCTAGCATCATCAAAGTCATACAGTACAGTAGGCTACATACATTCAATAAAATTAACCTACATTTGAGTCCAACTGCATGACCATTCTTGCCCTACACTTACCCTTACAATAAAGAAGTGATCCTATTTCAACCATAACTTCATTTTAAATAATGTCTTTCTTTATGACATTTAGTTTATAGTTTAGACAGCAACGTTGACATCTACAGTATATTCAACTGCATCCACTACATAATCTCAAACTTTATTTGTTGGTAACTCTCCAAAAAGGCTACCATTAACACATTTCTTAATGAAAAGGAAACATGCATCACAATAATACTTCAGTGTAACCTGTACCTATGTGGAGTGCAAATATGTCTTGCCATTACACTACCCAACAGCCCTAGTCTGCTAACACTACAGAATGCATAATTCCTACGGGCAATGCACTAGTTTTGTATAGCCTAATCTTTATTTTCAAATACTCAATATTCTTTATTTCTATTTTGATGGGAATAGGCAGGTGAAACAATGACATTCTCATGATGTGCTATACACAGAAACATCGTTTGGATTTCTTCTACATAATATACAACCATCTAGCTAGAAGCTACCATATAAGCCAATGGAGTGGTGGCATAAGCGCTAAATGTGCCATCAAACTACTGTTTGAAAGCTTCAGTCAAGACCTAAATACTCTGCATTGGTCGCGTAGCACATTTCCGATCAAACCGAGTCATTATAAACATATAAAAAGTTGTGTAGATAGCTTTATTCATGTAAAATATTCCTCGCTTCAAGTAGCCATGTTTTTTTTTTTTAATTCCCGTTTCTTCCGAACGACGGTCGAACGACGCCCCTGGTGGATTAAATCGCTAAGTGTGAAGTTACTACTGGTCCTGACCACACGTGGAATTCTTCTCAGCGAAAGAGACACTTAAGCTAAGTGTGGCGTTGGGAAACCCGTTTGCAACGTAGGAATCCTCTTACGAGCGATTTCAAGTGCTTCTTAGGCTAAGTGCGCGTTCGGGAAACGAGGCCCAGGTCTTTTATATTGAATGGTTAACATGATTCATATTTACTATAACAATCTTCCCTCCTCAGGTATTCATGCTGTCAGCAGGTTCTTTTTCGCTCGACCACCTGCTGGATCTACCTGATGCATCTGGCCTGTCTGTGTTCCTCCACGGCACCACTCTGTACCTTATGGCGTGCTCTAGCACAGCATCTGATAGCTGCTTCCTTTTCGTCTTTGCTGATGGACACTTCCAAGACCCAAGACCCATAGGCTTTGAAATTACAGCAAAGCAAGTCGAGGTTTTGACTGTAGGGGCAGAGAATGTCCTCCTGCTAAGCACTGATGGTAAACTCATAAGTCTACCAAGTTGCATTCTGATGGTCTCTCCCTGATTTTCTGTAAATAATTGTCAGGGCTCTCTTGTGGGTAGGATGTTGGATACCAGGCAAAGTAACTTGTATTTGTGCTTAATTTCTTAGCACCAGCTCCTAAGTGTGAGATATTTGTGTGGGGGCCCAAGCACGACTTCTTCCAGCACACTCAGACAATAGCTCTGCCTGACCTAATCTCAATGCAAGCATTCACAACACCTTCTGGAAGTGGTAAGTAATATAATTCCTTATTGAAGGGATAGTTCGGTTTTTAAGACATGAAGTTGTATGGCATCTACATCACCAGTGTAATGCAATCCACACTGACTTACCTCCGACAGCGTCCTGTGAGCAAAGTTCTCGTCCAGTTTTGGTCAAACCGAAAGTAGTCCGGCAGGTTTCTAGACCCAGGAAAATAAAACGTTTCTCTTCCCAAAACATTATGTGTTCAAAAGAGTGATATATTTGCATCCCAAAACCGTTGTAGTGGAAAAAGTCACACCTCGTTATCACTTGGCCCTATTTTCAATACGCTCGATACGCTAGAGTCTACCTCTTTGATTCGCGAAAGTTTGATTCACCAAAGTTGCCTGAGAGAAACGTCCATCACAGGAAAACGATGAAAACTGAGACAACATTTGATAAAATTGACATAAAGCATCGTTTTCCTGTGATGGACGTTTCTCTCAGGCAACTTTGGTGAATCAAACTTTCGCGAATCAACTTTCGAGAATATGAATATGATTAGTTCTCCAATTTATTGTTCCATCTTATTGCAGTAACAGGCACAAGAGCATTGTAATTATGTTTTTACCACAATGTTGTTGTTCAACACAGAGCAACCCTGGTGAGTTCCCACTGATAACCATGATGATTGCAAACGGTTGTCTGCGTTTTCCCTGATTGTTGTTCCTCACTTGTAAGTCGCTTTGGATGAATAAAACGTCAGCCTTCATTGTCGACCATGAACCATCTCTGCAGCTTTAGTGACTTTTCGTTTCTCTTTTCACCTGGAAAGTGTCAATTATCCCCTCTGCATTGGATGTTGCAATAGGATTTTCTAACCCTGAATGGAATCTATTTTTTGTGTTGTTATTGTTTTTTCCTCATGGTTTTCCAGATCCTTTTGAGACAAGGACTGAGAATGGACTGAATAATGAACTGAACTGAGATTACTAATTCTTTTTCACTGACTCACTTAGGTGTGATGAATAAAATACAAAACAAAAGATAATAGCAATATGTTTCTAGTGAACCTTTTGAGCAAGTGTAATAAGTTTAATTTTTATATTGCATCTTTGTTTAAAAGAGTATAAGCTTATGTTATAAAGAATTTCAAAACACTTGAGCTTCGCCATAAGGTATGTACAGTGGGGAAAATAAGTATTTGAACCCCTTGCGATTTCACAAGTTTGGCCACTTGCAAATAAATGTGTGATCTATAATTGTAATGGTAGGTGTATATTAACAGTGAGAAACAGAATATCAACAAAAAAATCCAGAAAAATGCATTTTATAACATTTATGACTTTATTTGCATTTGATGCAAAAAATAAGTATTTGAACCCCCAAAACTGACTGACAAAAATGACTTAGTACTTGGTGGAATAACCCTTATTGGCAAGCACAGACGTCAGACGTTTCTTGTAGTTGGTCACCAGGTTTACAAACATCTCAGGAGGGATTTTGGTCCACTCCTTTTTCCAGATCCTCTCCAAATCTTTAAGGTTGTGTTTTCAATGGGAGGGAATGAGGGAATGAGGTTCAAGCCCAATATTCCACGTTACATGGCCCTATCCATAGTCCCCTTGATGCGGTGGAGTCGTCCAGTACCCTTGGCAGAGAAACAGCCCCAAAGCATAATGTTTCCACCGCCATGCTTGATGGTGGGTATGATGTACTCTTGGGGTCATATTCAGCATTCCCCCCCCTGTCAAACATGGCAAGTCGAGTTGATGCCAAAGAGCTTGATTTTGGTATCATCTGACCACATTTGTCTCCCAATCCTTCTGAAGTTTACCAAGTGTGCAATGGTAAACTTCAGATGGCCCTGTACATGCGCTTCCTTGAGCAGGGGGACCTTGCGAGTGCTGCAGTACTTCAAAAAATGACGGCGTGGTGTGTTGCCAATGGTTTTCTTGGTGACTCTGGTCCCAGCTGCCTTGAGATCATTCACAAGCTCCCCCTGTGTAGTTCTGGGGTTATTCTGCACCTTCCGAATGATCACTGATTCCGCACGAGGGGATATCTTGCATGGAGCCCCAGATCTAGAGCGGGTGACAGTTGTTTGGTGTTGCTTCCATTTATGAATAATCGCACCAATAGTTATCTGCTTCTCACCAAGCTGCTTGCCGGTGGTTTTTTAGCCCATTCCAGCCTTGTGCAGGTCTACAATCTTATCTCTGACGTCCTTGGACAGCTCTTTAGTCTTGCCCATGGTGGTGAGGTTGAAGGTGTGAAGTATGATTCTTTGGACAGGTTTCTTTTATACAGGTCATCAGTTGAGATCAGGTATACCTTGTTAGACCTAATGAGGACTAATCTGTGTGCTTTTTGGGCACATAACTGGCCATTGGGAGCCAGAATTATTGCTGTTTGCTTGGGGGTTCAAATACTTATTTTTTGCATCAAATGCAAATAAAGTCATAAATCTTATAAAATGCAGTTTTCTGGATTTTTTTGTTGATATTCTGTTTCTCACTGTTAAAATACACCTACCATTAAAATTCTAGATCACACATTTCTTTGCAAGTGGCCAAACTTGCGAAGTCGGCAGGGGTTCAAATACTTATTTTCCCCACTGTACATACCTTATGGCGAAGCTCAAGTGTCAGACAGCACTGTACTCTCTGCACCATGCCGAAATGTCTTTGATCTTTCACACCCTTGTCTTGTTGTCTACAGCTCACTTGGCTCTGGCTGCTTCCAGTGGCTCTCAGCTATACTCCTGGAGACCTGATCTCACACAGTTCGTCCAAATGCTCAGTACATTCCCAGCAGAGCAGTTCTTTTTCCTCTCCGTTTCCTCTTTTAATGCTACCAAGAACTTCATCATCACCACCAGCCAATCATACTCCATTATCTATGAAATGATTTCTTTGTCCAACCAATCAGACTTTATACCCAGGTAATCTTATTCTGGATATGAATATGAATAAACTGGATTATCTTAGTGTTCTCAGATTATGTGTACAAATCCTTGCAGTAAGAAGCCCTTGCCCTGTAAGCATTGCTAACTTGTGTGGTTGTTTTTTGCATAATATGTAAACTAAGAGGAGGCTTGTACTGTGCTGAGACCTGAGAGACAATTAACTGTATATTGTTTCTTTTACGTAAATGATTCTAAACCTCCATCATGTTTTCTATAAAACGTATTTGTAGACGTATAATATCTTTTCAATAGTCATCAGGTTTTATACGGAAAAGGTGATCACATCCCAATATTATACTAGTTTCTTTGTCAGGGGAATATTTGGCAACACACAGGCACTAAATATGAATAGCAACTTGTCTGTAAACTGCACGTTATTTATCTAGTGGCTTTAGTGCCAAGGAGAAAGGGAGGTGAAGCAAGGTGATTGCCATAGCTCGACACCAGTACATAAATTGAGTGGAATTATTTTTTACAGATGACTTTGGTACAGATCCCTTTCGGGAGGGGAAGTACATGCACATTTCCAAAGCTGCTCCCTGAGGGGATATCAAACGTTTCTGATGTGATATATATATGAATCGATGATTGCACCAAAAAATACAGGGTCCAAGGTTTTTACCATTGTAGTGTTACATTGTACACTTGCAAAACACTGGCCACTCACCTGACAAGTACTGTTTACTATAACTAGGTTATAAAAAGTTAATTCATAGACCTGCATAAAAAACAGTTTTATATGAATTTATACACCAATAACATCAAAATGGCCTCACTGAGCCCACAGCATGAACCCCCTAGAGCAAGCACTTAGGAGACGTGGCAAGGAAAAACTCCCAATAAACAGGAAGAAACATTAAGGGGGACCCATCAGCTTAAGGCTGGCTGGGTAGAGAGATAGAAAGGGGGTGGGCAGGAGGGAAGCTAGTAGGAGAAGAGTATCAAAAGCAAGGAGATTAATTTATACATATTAGTGTAAATGCAGCAGATAAATAGTCAATAGAAATGGAAGTTGTAACCAGCATTCAAAGTATAGGTTGTAGAACTGCTTAGTTACTATTATAAGGATGAGCAGAGATATGAAGCAGAAAAACAATATAACAGTTTTGTGGGAATGGGAATTCCCATTCCGTTCCTGCCAAATTTTCCCGCCATTTTGAGAAAAATCGAAAGTGACAGGAAAGCTAACTAGTCAGAGGTTGTTTTTACGACTCCCACGACCATGTACAAACTTAATAAATTGCACAGTTTAAATGTCCTGGTCCTTGATTTGTTTTTACGCATTTTTACACACATTTTCTGTGTGTTATCTGTATAAGTTTTGGAGAGCTGATATTCCACCCTGGTGTCCAGCAGCTGGAAATCTCTGTAAATGTCATTGATGATGACTTCCCAGAAGATAAGGAATGCTTCAACATCAAACTTAAGAACCCAAAAGGTGGAGCAGAGATCGGATTTAGTGGACAAGTGATTGTTAGCATCCCTTCCAATGACGATGCCCATGGTGTAATTGGCTTCACACAGGTAGTAGATTGTACTCTGGATGTAAAAGGCATATTTTGTCACTGATTTAACCAGGATTCTATGTTGGCCACCTGTGCTGCTCTTTATACCACCAACTAGAATTAAAGCCTTGATTTTTTTAATTATTACTGCATTATGCTCAAATTCAGGTTGACTGTAAAGAGCTTGAATGGTTTTGTTCAATATCATCGTTTTTTGTGGTAGGACTCTGTGTTCAAAGAGGTGGAAGAGGACACTCAACTGGTTCTGAATGTAGAGAGAACTAGAGGAACATTTGGAAGCCTGATTGTGTACTGGAAGGCTAATGGAAGCCAGGGGGACATCTTCCCAACCTCTGGCAAGGTAAGCAGGTCCTCCTAGGTACTCAAAATGTGTGTAATATGGACCGAAGATCTGAGATACAATATCTCCCTTACTTCTATTTTGTGTATCTCTCTGTCTTTTCTCAGTTGACATTTGCAGAGAACCAAGCTATGGCTGACATTGCTCTTACTGTGCTTGCTGACAACATCCCTGAACCTGCAGAAAAAGTTGTTATCATTCTCACCGATATCACCACAGAGGGCATAACTGATGTGTCCAGAGGCGCGTCTTTGGATCTCCACAGCTCTCTAGCAGAGATCCACATTCTACCCAATGGCTTCTCTTATGGAGTGATTGGCTGGCACTTGGATTCTAAACACATTCTTACACAAGAACCTCGCGGTAAACAGGCTTTCAAAGTACACTTGGAAATGAGTACCTAAATAGGAAATTGGAAAATAAAAGATTAGCTGATTATCATTTTTTAGCAATGTTAGCAATGAAAACACAATCCAAGTTAGTGAGGACTACATGTATCTCTCCTGGGACAGGAAAACATAATTAAGAAACAAATGACATTACCCCCTGACAAGCACCCTGAAATCTCACATTTTCCAAAAATGATTCATTCAGAAAGAGGTCATAAACATAGTATCATGTAAGTAAGGACATACTAGGAACCAACTCATCCTAAGTTATGGTTGTTGTAACTCACAATGATATGGACCAAAACTGAAACAAGAAAGTAGTAACAAAGTGGTGGGCAATTCTCCTATTATGCTTTTGCTTTTGCTTTTGCATTTGGCTTCAGCATTTTTGCTTTGGACAGGAAATGACACTCCTGTACTAAAGATGTAAACTTATTGAATCTATGTTATGGGAGAGACATAACATCACTCTCACATTCACTTTCAGTACAGTTCTTCATTGATGTTTGAAAATAACTATTTGTTATTATCATTATTATTATTATTAGTTTATCCTTGGAATGTATTATCTGTATCATTAATGTATGTGTAATAGGAAAATCAGTGTAAACCAAAAATACTTATTTGTCAAAGTGGAACACTTGGATACACTTTTAGATACATTATTGTTCCCTTTTATCTCTGTTAGGGTAAGTAAATATGAAGGGTTGTTGACCTTTATGGATTGCCATTACAACTACATTTTAATGCTTTGATCATAGTAAATATATAACTAAGACTATAACTAAGTCTCCCTCCGGGTTCCTGCTAACTATCTAGCCACAGATACAAACACTCCTTTAAACCCTTTATCAGCCTCACCTAAACTTTTTGTATACTGTATAATACTGTATTTCATTGTGCACAGTATTTTACTTGGTCTTGAGTTATTACTGCTGCACAACTGATTGGTAATGCATGCTGTAATGCCTGTAATGATGAACATTGCCAATAGCAGGATAAGCACTGTAAGCCCTCTCTGCTTAATTTCATTGATCCAGCAGATCCCATAAATGTGACCCTGAGCATTGTGCGCGATCAAGGCACAGCGGGTGATGTGTTTGTCCACTACAACACCCGTCCTGCCTTCGCTCAGCCTCCAGCCAATCAGGCCAGTGCAAATGAAGATTATATGCCTAAAACAAACAGCGTCTTTATGAGAGAAGGTGCCACCAATGCCTTGGTGACCATCACCATCCTACCGGTACGTTTTTGTGTGATCACACACACGCACACAGAGAGAGAGAGAGAGAGAGAGAGAGAGAGAGAGAGAGAGAGAGAGAGATATGAGAGAGATATATGATATAATATACATGTATATACATATATAGTGCACATAATTGCATATCTTCACATATGTGTTATTTATATGTATGAATGATTGCCCATGCAATAGTTCAGGTTTTTCTATTTGGTAGGAGGGATGGAGTCAAAATGAATGGGGGACGATCTGTAAAAGCGTTTCACAAAATTTTACGAAATGTACAACCTTCAGAATATGGTTTAATGGGCAATGATGATTAAAAGGAAGATAATGATTATTTTTTAACAGAAGCCGGGGTGCAGATCCATTGCAGATCCATTTCAGTTTCATAGGGACCCCGCTATGTTAATTATGTAGTGACAAACATAAGGAGTTTTTTTTTCTACAAAGTCAGAAGAGGGCTGCAGTGTTGTATGTATTCTTTAATGAATGGAGGCAAGACCAGTCAGAGAGGGTTACAGGATAAAAACATGGAAATATGAGTCTTATTGGCTGACGAGGCTGTCATTTTGACCATTGATTTGGTTATATCAAACACCAGCACACAGCTAAAGTGGACAGTCATTCAGTGTGAGTCAGGCCAAATGGATGTATGCCTATGTCGGTTTTTTTACTAGTAAAGGGGAAAACAGCTATAAACAGATGTTTTCATGTTAATAAGGAGAAGTAGTCCTCTGATGTTGTTTTAATATCCCAACAAGCATAGAGAATATACTTGTCCTTTACATGGCTGAGTTACATTGACCAATATTAAAGGTATTGTAAGTATGTAAATAGTTGCAGTGTGGCTCCACTGCAGTAACAGTTCTAGTTTTGAAGTAGCTGCCATTATTATGGGATATGCACATGCCTGTCTGCCACAAATGCTAGCAAACAACTGTTTTTGAATATCCTTTTGTGCATGTATCACTTGTTTGTTCACTTTCTTCTGCAAATAATTCTATACAGGATGAAATTCCAGAGCTGAATGAAACTTTTATTGTGAACATCACAAGAATTGAACTTGTGGGTGGGACTGTGGATGGTGGGCAGCCAACCATTAATAGGCCTGGCGAAGAAGTGGCAGAGATAATTATCCAGGAGAATGATGACCCACGGGGAGTCTTGGAGTTTAATGTCACAAAGGTAATTTATGGCCAATTGATGCTATTTGAGAGTGCAAATGGCAGGTCATGCATGAGCAATGTCGTGTCAAATAGAAATCTTTTAGGAAAATAGTTAAAAATACTCTGAAGGTCACTTAATTAACTGCTAGAAATTTCAATAGAATATATCTTAGTTTCTAACAGGAATGAGCAATGAGCCATCCGCTTTGCATTAACTAAAAGCTATCGTGTGGTGTGTGGGAGCATGGCACTGAACCACTCATATTTGCTGTTAAGACCTTTCTCATGGTTTTAAATCAGCAAAACGAAGATCTTAAATAAGCTGTAGTTCATGCACTGCAGGCTTTGCTCTTTGCTTTGCTCGTTGCCAGTTGCCCGTCAATGAAATTAGGCCCTTTAAATAAAAAAGTTAAATCAATTAAATATAAGAAATTAAGTATTATGCAACATTTGTATGTATGTTAATACATGTATAATATGTATAGCATGTATAACAATATTAAATATCAATCAAACATTAAGTTCATAGGTTATGGGCCTGCCAGGATATGTTTGCTCTAAGCGCTAAGCTCTAATTCTAACTCTAACTCATCATCCATGGTGGCAGGAACATGCAGGCCCCTTCTCCCCTATTTTAGCGGTGCGCTAATAACACTAGAAGGAGGAGTAAGGCGCTGATTACGCGGCAAGGTTCTTGTTTGATAAATACTACGCAAAATTCAGAAACATATTGTGCGCTGTATGCGGTTTGGTAAAGGTGCTGATTACGCTGTACTCCCAAATGTACGTAAATGAGGCCCTAAATGTTTTCCCAGAATATAATATAATGGTATGGTTTAATCTTCATCCAGGATGAAACTGGGAGCATGATGGCCTATGAAGTCCCTCCACCTGATAATGTCGTATACCTACCAGTTGTGCGATGGGGTGGGAGGTTTGGCACAGTGGTTGCATACTGGGAAGTTGAACCTGTCTCTGCTGACTCTGAGGATTACAGTCCTTCTTCAGGGAACATTACGTTTTATGATAATCAGGTAGGAATTAGGCTCTGATGATTCGTCCTATTAGCATTTTTATTTCTCATTAAGTTATTTTATATAATTCATTCTCATTTTAAACATTTTCATATGATTTGTGTGTCTTTCTATTTGGGTATATAGGGTGATGGTATCATCATCATTACTATCACTGATGATGATACAGTTGAGTCGATGGAGACTTTTCGTGTCATTTTGAATCATGTGTCTGGAGGAGCCAGGCTTGGGAAGGAGTCGTCAGTATTAATAAGCATTGGCCCTAATGATTCACCCCTGGGAAGCTTTGGTTTTGAGGCACTCATGGTAAATGGTCAATTTTTAAAAGATTCATCTTGACCCTGCATCAGTTTAAATGTAACCATTTGACTATTTCTTCTCAGGTTATGGTCTCTGAGCCACAGTTTAGAGATGACCCTGCATCTGTGGCTACTCTGACAGTGGTGCGGAGTCCTTTGGGTGAAGGAACTGTTCATCTTGCATGGCTACTGGAAGAGAAAGGATGGGGAGACCTCACTCCTCCAAATGGCACAATCACATTCAATCAGGTCTAAAAGAATGCTGGATACTATTCTCAGAGGGCTGTATGTATGATGATATCGAAATTGATATTTCTATTGAAATCCCATTTTGTCTGAAGAGGCCATACAATTCACCTTTTTTCAGCACCTTAGGTCACCACCAATCCAGCTGATCTACCTACGGGGGGAAAAAAACACAATTTTAGGATGGCAGGATGGCAAAAGCCTGTATAGGAAAATGCAACATGTTTAACATAATTCCTGTCTATTAGTTGATTATAACTGAACAATTCTGACTTCTGTATAGATGGAGTCGAAGAAGATTGTGGCACTTCATGCTGTGGCCGATAATGTTCTTGAGGGGGAGGAGAGATTCTCTGTTCAACTTCTGGCCATCACTGATGGGGTCATGATTGATCCAACAAGTGGTCAGTGCCTCAATCTTCTTTTTCATTTGCAGAAGGCATCTCTCTCTATTCATAAATTGACTCTTCCTGTGCATGTTGTCCCAGGTGTAGCCTCAGTTATAATCCAGGCTGATCGTGGAGCCTCAGGAAGTGTTGGGATTTTAGAATCCTCACAGAATATACTTATTGGAGAGCCAAAGGGAGAGTACAACGGCACGGCCGTGATCAGGTACAGCTGGAATTAAACTAATTGAAATAACCACTAAGATCCAGTCTTGACCTCAATTACATTGCATTATTACATACATTACAAGTGTTTCATATTACAGCAAGTTGGTGAGAGGTGCTTTTGAGTGCTTATTCCTGCAATGTATACCCTTAACAAGCTCAGTATGTCTTGTGCTGCCCATTGATGGTTACCATTATAGTTTTTATTTAGCCAACACGTGCATCCAAAGTAAATGTAATTACTGACAAGTGGATTTGTGTTTCTTCATCCCAGTCTGGTGAGAGGCCCAGGAGTGTCTGGGAGTATCAATCTCCTCTGGAACATCACTCCAGTTGTGGCCTTTGAGTTTGAGCAGACTTCTGGAATAGTCACAATGAAAGATCAGCAGTCAACTGCAACCATCCTGCTGAAAGTGAGATTGAAGAAATATATATGTTATAGTGTGTGATCATTACTCATCCTCATTCCCACAGACAGTATGAAGTATTCATTAATGAATTCATGATCTCTATCTCTCCAGGTACTCGATGATGACATTCCTGAGATACGAAGTTCCTACCAGCTCATAATCAGTTCTAGCCCAGGGTCAGAGGTTACGCTTGATAAGCGTGTGGCCAACATCACCATGGCAGCCAGTGACCTGCCCCATGGGATCTTCTCCTTCTCCCAGGGCTCTCTACGAGTTATTGAAGGGAACAGTAAGGTGGGATTGGGACCTATTCATACCTAGATGCTTTGTTTCATCATTGGGTGAATGGTAGCATAGGACAGATGTAAGCTATGTTGTGTAGACAAGCAGTCTTGCACTTGTTTATTTAGCTCTGTAATGTGTAGGTGCAATCAGAATTCCACAACCAATTCCATCATTCTGTGCAATCTAAATGGCACTCTCACTATGAAACAACAGTGACAGAACTGCCTTCACATCCTGATAATTGCACCTATGCTGTGACTCACCTGATTTTTCAGTCAATCAAATCTTCCTCTCTTCCCCACCTACTCTCTCACACTGACATTGTCTTGTACTTATCAAGTTAGTGGCAGCTCTCTTACATGGGGTCTTCCCAGAGAAAATATGAAGAAGACATGACAAGTTTTTATCTTGGTACCAGAGATGATTTCACTAACTCATCAGTTATCTGCCTGGACATAGCAGCTGCTGGGACTGTCCAGCCTGCATATGTGGAGAAGAGAATCCTTTGTTTCTAATGTAACCCATGTGTTCATGCTTGTGCACATACATGAATGCAACATTTGTAGGCAGAGCAAAGAAACTTTGGATAGAACCTGCATTTTTTTAACTTCAATGATCTCCTGCTTCTGATGATGTTGCTTAAAAAGGTGCCCGCGTAAAGCCATTGCTAAACGTACAGTACATATGACAAGTACTACTTGGTGCTGGTTATGTGGTTTTGGTCATATTTGTCCAATTGGGTAATAACACAAACAAAATATTGACAATTAGCTTTTGTCACTTTCTTTTTCAGGTGAATGTTACAGTGGTCCGCTCTATGGGCACTTATGGCAGTGTGATGTTAAATGTCCTTACCTTCAGTGGCACTGCTGACAGTGGTCAGGACTTTGTTCCACTGTCAGGGCAACTGCTGTTTGGACCAGGTGAGACATCACATGATCTAATTATGGAGATTTTAGATGATGAAATTCCAGAAGGTCCTGAGGATTTCTACATCAACATCACTGAGGTCACACTGATTAACAGCAGGTAATTTGAGGCATTCATGTTTCAGACATGTGCATTTTACCTTGGTGTTTTCCCATACTACACAGAATGTAGCTCAGGGGTCTCAAACTCAAATTACCCGGGGGCCGATGAGCGGCTATTCTGGTCATTGGGGGGCCAGATTTTACGGTTAACGTTGGGGTGATTTTTAAATCATTGGAACTTTGCCGGACAGATAAAATCGCTTGGGGGCCTGAGTTTGAGACCCCTGATGTAGCTCATACTGTCAAATCATTATGGAGTATGCATTGTTCTGTATTGTCATGAGGTTTACTCTAAAATTACTTTCACAATGTAGGCGTGTGTCAGAGAAGGTGAAGTGTAAATAATTGTTTTTAAGTGGGTAAAATGTGGCCTCATCAGTAAAGTGGACTATTGTGTGTCTCTTCTGGCTGCAGTAACATGGACTTCAAAGTGAGAGAATATGGCCTCCAGTTTGATCAACCCCCAACCATAGGGAACATCTCCTCTGTAATGGTTGTCATTCAGAAAAATGACAATGCAGAGGGTGTTATTGAATTTCACCCTGATTATGTCAACCTTACAGGTTAGTTCTTTGGTAACCATACAAGCTGTCATAATCAAATAATAATAACAGCTTGATTACGGAGAAATACATGTTTTGAAGAGGTTTGAGTAAAGAGGAATGTTTAAAGGGTTAGTGATAGGGTACTCAATTCTTAAAAAGTTGTGTTCTTTGTCTTGCAAATTTTTTTATGTTGAAGTACTTTTAACAATTTAATGAAACTACATGTATAATGTATTATGTTGTGTTTTTTAATGTGCTTTATAACTAAAGTTCACCTAATTGCTTATATTCCTTATTATTAAACAATTGGGTTCTATCGCGTTATTTAGCTGTTTCTGATTGGACGAGAGACGTTCCATGCTATAGATTATCCGTCAACATACCAACGGTTATTATTATAGCTAATAATAAATCACTCCGCGATGAAATATTCTATAGCGCATTGATAATAACCGTTAATTCAAAATTCGTATTATTCCAAACCAAGACGTTGACAATGGAACAATTTTTTGTTGCGGAGAAACAATGGCGAAATAAACCATTTTTAATCAATAACTTCGTGTTTAAATGTTAATTTGTTGACTGTAGAATTGTTTTATAAAAGCAATATAGCACTCGTGGGAGTGGGGTAGGTAAGGGATAATCCCACGTGTGTTGTTGCCTACGCCACTAGGCCTCCGGCCTCGGTGGCTACGGCCGAGCACCGCCCGTGGGATTATCCCTTACCTACCCCACTCCCACTCGTGCTATATTGCTTAATCATTTTATATTATGCTCACACATTACACTCATTCCAGTAACAAAGCTAATGACCTTGCTCTTTCACCTCAAATGTTTATTTTATTCCCAATCTACACATTGTGTGCTAACTGTACCATAAACAGTTGAAGAGGATGTAGGTGCTGTCTCCATTCCTGTCTTAAGGGGAGTGGGCTCATATGGGCTGGTCCAAGTCAACTTCAACACCTATGGCGTGACTGCACTGCCTGACCTAGATTACATTATCTCCCATGACTCACTCACCTTCATCCACGGCCAAACCCTGAGTCATGTCAACGTTTCCATTGTGGATGACCTGGATAGGTATGCTCTTTGTCCTTTCAATTTAACCCTTTAGAAAAAAGATACCCAAGCCATGAAAATGCAAA
Source organism: Sprattus sprattus (assembly GCF_963457725.1). Lineage (NCBI taxonomy): Eukaryota > Metazoa > Chordata > Actinopteri > Clupeiformes > Clupeidae > Sprattus > Sprattus sprattus. Next base: position 37,741,923 of record NC_137924.1, read on the forward strand.
TATTTTTAATCAAGATAGTCATCAAAAATTTGATACCACTGCATGGTTGAAATCCCTATTTTTCTTCCAAATCTAATCAAAATGTGTATATGAAATGCACAAGGTATGAAGTAGTTCCAGGATTTTAATCATATTACACGTGCATTTGCCAAGTTCATTCTCAAGTTAAAATGTACTGTTGCTTTGTGACATGCAAATGCTCTACAACTACATCTGGTCAACAGTGATTTGACAAAGCTAAGGCACAGCAGAACGATGGGGCCATTAAGTTTGGGCTGTAACTGAAGAGAAAGTTCAATGAGTGGCAGAAAGAAGTAGTTTCACAGACAAGTTCCTTTAGAGGTGAAAAAGTAGAAACTATATCTGCAAAATTAACATAATTTAAGTGTAGGAGCTATGTTATAAGTGGGATAATGCACTTCATAACATTCAGGTGATAGAATATAATGCACTTCAAGGTGTAACAGCCTCTCCTTCCAAGTATTTTCTACTACCCCAACAATGTTGTCCATTATGCCTTACATACTTGATTGCACAAATGAATGATATCCTGTAATGTTTGACATGTTCTGCATCAACAGTGAGGACAGTGAAGTTTTTGAAATCCAGCTCTCTGCTGCCACAGGAGGCGCTGTCCTGGGCAGTTACCTTGTTGCTCAGGTAATCATTAGGAAAAGTGATTCCCTCAGTGGTAAGGTGCACTTCCTGAACGACAGTAAAGTTTTCATTACCAACCCAGATGTCACGCAAAGGATTACCTTGTCTCTCGAAAGAGTTGGGGGTTTGGTTGGAGATGCTACGGTGAGTGCCCCTGCCTACTCTGTTTAGTTCATGTATCTGATTCATCTAAATCTAAAATCTAACGACTGCATCCTGTGGAACATTCAGTGGTGAGATTAGATGTTCTTTGGTGTTAAAGGGTAAACACACTCTAATGCTTATGAATGTACACTTTCCTTTCAGATTGCTTGGGACATTCTTGGCCCCAATTCCAAAGATGTTTTACCATCGAATAATTCAGACTTTGGTGACCCAGTAAATGGAACATTTCATTTTGGAGATGGAGAAGGAGGGCTGCGTTTGATCTCATTGCAAGTCTTGTCTCATGGGGAGGTGGAGGTGGAGGAAACCTTTGTGGTTGTGCTTCACCTCCTGGAAGGGGACATGGACATTGACCCGCGGGGTAACAGCATCACAATTGTGGTATGTTCAAATCAATTCAATTCAGCTTTATTGATTTTTATAGTGTTGTTTACCATTCACTAATAAAGGACAAATATGAAATGTATTTACCTTACTAACAGTGGCTCCTGAAAAAATTCTCAGGGGGGGCAATTTTTTTGAAAATGATTAAGGCGACCCATTCAGTAGGTACATTAAGTTAGCCAATTTACTCATACAGCAATACCTTTTTGTCCACTAATGGCAGCAACCAACAGTAATATTTCCCCCCTTTCTACATAGCTAGAGTAGCAAGTTACAGGTGGAACGCTATAGAAGAAAGTTGCATCCAGGAGCCTTCATAAGCAAACATGATGTGGCTCCACATTAAATGATCCCACTTTTTCATTATCTACATGTCTCAAATGTTCTGTGATGTAACATAGCTGAACAGGACACATGATATGTACATGTCCGATATATATGTCTGAATGAGGCAGATCAGGAAGTTTGGTGATCCCAACGGCATAGTGCAATTCTCTGAGCTGGATCTCCTTGAGCGGCTGTACAGTGAGCCGACAGACAGCGAGGGGCCACTCAACATCTCCCTGGGCCTCACCCGCAGAGAGGGAGTCGTGGGCGATCTCACGGTAAGGAAGCAATATCCAGGAAACATTTTAATATACAGTGAGATACTAATCGTTGAGACCACATCAAAATTCTGTGTTTTTTTATGTAAACCAGGAAAAAATCTGAAACATTTACGAACATTTAAAAGCACAAAAAGTTCTGACATGTAAACATTTTAAATATTGTGGTTATCCCTTCTATTGAAGCATTGAAGTCATATGGACTTCATTGTCATCTACCCATCAGAGGCTTGTTCAAGTAAATAAATATGCAGACATGTATAATGAGTACCAGCCCAACATTGCTCACGGTGGCATTGTGATAGTAGGAAACATGGCATCAGAACTATCTGAAAGTGTCAGCAGTTATTATTCAGTACTTCCAGCAATTTGCGATCTTGCAAGAATTTACCACAGCAATTGCCAGAACATTTCCACAGAAAAACAGCCTTCCAAAAGACACCGTACACCTTGGTTATCTTCATGTTTTCATGTTTTGTATTTCATTACAATTGTCTTAAAGTAACACTATGCAACAATTTGACACTTTTTGAGGTATGGTTTTATAGGCAACTTGTTTTGGTACCATCCTGAAATTCATTTTGATGGCATATGGTTATGTGAAGGACAGATAAACACCTGTGTCTTCCCCACTAGCCATCCAAGATATGCCCTATGTAGTTCTGTGTAACAGGCTGAAACACCCTGCAAAAATGGAAGAAAAGCATGACATTGCCAGTTATACTGCCAAAAGACACCGGTGATTTTGTTGGCAAGCTTCTGTCAGTGTCAGCTGGGTTGTTGGTGGTGTTGGCAAGGATTTTGCATGCCTTTTAGGTAGCTAGCTTACTCGTTTTGGAACAGAACTCTGTATTGCTGCTTTAATGATGATCATTTTTATCTTGGTCAATGACACACTCTAGTACAACTTGAAAAGGGTGAAAAGTGTTCACACGTAACATCTTTTTTGCATTCTGTTTACATCTTAATTAAATGGAGTAGGCCATGTTTTCAAAAACTGTTTCCTTTGTAGCTTTACTAGTTTTTTTTCTACAGCTTCTCAGGGAAAATACGCTGACCAATCACAAGAAACACAAGACCTGTTGTGTCCAATACATTTTTAACAGTTTGTAAGCAGCCTACTCATCCTCCAAGCTACACTGACACCAGATATAGACTTACAGACATACAGACTTAGAGCTGGAACCTTCATTTTGAAAATGTTGAGCCCTAGAGAGAGCTCAAATTAGCAGGGCCTGATGGTCCACTTCTGTTATTGACCTTGTTATACTACCAATGTATACAGGCTACTTTCCATACAGAATACATTCAATTCAATTCAATTCAATTTTATTTGGATAGCGCCATAACAATACAATTGCCTCTCGGCGCTTAACAGAGCCCAGAGCCTGAACCCCCTTAGTGCATGCACAACGGCAACAGGGGCAAGAAAAAACTCCCTGTTAGGCAGGAAGAAACCTTGAGCAGAACCACGGCACATAAGGGGGGACCCATCTGCTTGAGGTCGGCTGGGTGGAGACAGGAAGGTGGGACGGGGGGAAGGGGGGAAGGGGAAGGGTAGTGTGGCAGAAGGGGAAAGGAAGCAACAGGGGCAATACACAGCCAGCATTTGGTCACTGGACATATGTGTACGTACATCTGGTGGTAAATACATGATACAGACAAGACCAGATTACTGTGGCAATAGGGTTATTGTTACAGGGGTAGGGGATGTAGGGACAGAGAAACATTTCGGTGGAGGCAATAATGTATATTGTACATAAATGCTAGCATAGGGTATTGGGTAGAGTAGGTGTACGGCAATGCAGTGGGTGCGGTTGGCCGAGGGTTTCTCTAGGTAGACCAGGTAGAGAGACTACGTGCAGAGTGGTGGGGGTGGGGAGGGAAAGTTCCACATCCATCAGCGATTGGAACACGCCTGGCTCCGGGGAGGCAGTGGACCTTGCAGGGGCCGCTTGTTAAAGGGGGGGGTGTGGACATCTCGGACCATGGAGCTGCCGATGACCAGGGTGGGGGTCGTCACATCCAGCGGGAGAAGTCGTCAAGGGGATGATGACTGAGTTGAGGGCCCAGGATGGGGAGCAGGGCGGCGTGGGCGATGCTGGTGATGCTCTGGAGCCGGTCTGCAGGGGCGATTCGGGGCGGGCTGAGGAGGGGAGTGATCAGGCCCAGGAGGCTCCTCCTGATCCATCTAACAAACAGGAAATGACGAATCAGTCTGCAGGTCTGTCAGTCGGGAATCAGCACGAACAAACACACAGATGAATCATTTCACCAACCAGGGACATGTCACCTGTGTGTCGGTTTGCCTGTTGCATATTGCAATATTTAGATATGTTTAGTTTTTCTGGCATTGAACATTTTGTTTTTTGTTGTGATCTGTTTGCCGGGGCCGTACATGCATCCACTCGGCAAACAGGAAACACATTTGATGTTGCGGTACTAACATTGAACATTTTGTTTTTTGCTGTGATCTGTTTGCCGGGGCCGTACATGCATCCACTCGGCAAACAGGAAACACATTTGATGTTGCGGTACTAAATTACAAGTAGTAATTTAATTTGTTTTTTGTTGTGATCTGTTTGCCGGGGCCGTACATGCATCCACTCGGCAAACAGGAAACACATTTGATGTTGCGGTACTAAATTACAGGTAGTAATTTAATTTGTTTTTTGTTGTGATCTGTTTGCCGGGGCCGTACATGCATCCACTCGGCAAACAGGAAACACATATGATGTTGCGGTACTAAATTACAAGTAGTAGTTTAATTTGTTTTTTGTTGTGATCTGTTTGCCGGGGCCGTACATGCATCCACTCGGCAAACAGGAAACACATTTGATGTTGCGGTACTAAATGCAAGTAATATTTGAATTTGTGTTCGGATATGTCTGGGTGGCTGGTATAGCAGGTGATTGGTTTGTTGGCGCGGTTACTTTTGGCTATATGATGCACTAAAGAGGAATGTCTTAAGTCTTGATTTGAATATAGGCACGGTGTCTGCAGCTCTGATGGAGGCAGGGAGATTGTTCCAGAGGAGAGGGGCTTGGTAGCTAAATGCTCTCCCTCCTATTGTGGTCTTTGATATTCTTGGAATTACCAGGAGGCCTGCACTCTGGGAACGGAGCAGCCTTGGAGGGCAATAGGGGACGACTAATTCCTTGAGGTAGTTTGGAGCCAGATCGTTTAGGGCTTTATATGTTAGCAGGAGTACTTTGAAGTCGATTCTACTTTTAACGGGGAGCCAGTGCAAAGAAGCGAGTACCGGTGAGATGTGTTCATATTTTTTAGTTCTGGTGAGTGTACGAGCAGCAGCGTTCTGTATAAGTTGGAGGCTCTTTATTGTGTTGATGCTGCATCCGGACAGGAGAGCATTACAATAATCGAGGCGGGAAGTAATAAATGCGTGGATTAGTTTTTCTGCATCTTGGAGGGATAGGACCTTTCTAATTTTGGCAATATTGCGTAAATGAAAAAATTATGTCTTTGAGATCTGTTTTATGTGTGAGTCAAGTAGGAGGTCTTGGTTGATAGTTACACCAAGGTTTTTGATGTTAGTGTTGGGTGTTGGGAAGCCATTGAGTGAGGGTAAATGAGTAGATAGTGTAGTTCTCAGTTGATCGGGGCCTACAAGCATAACCTCAGTTTTATCAGAGTTGAGGAGCAGGAAGTTGCTAGTCATCCAAGATTTTACATCATGGAGGCAAGCTTCTATCTTGGGTAGATGTACAATTTCATCAGGTTTCATTGATAGGTAGAGTTGGGTGTCGTCAGCATAGCAATGGAAGTTAATGCCATGTTTCCTTATGACAGCACCTAAGGGTAGCATATAGAGGGAAAAAAGCAGTGGTCCAAGGACAGAGCCTTGTGGGACACCGTAGCTTACTCTGGTGTGATTTGACGACTTCTCATGGACATGAACAAATTGATGGCGATCAGAGAGGTAAGATCTAAACCAAGATAGGGCACAACCTTTGATGCCAACGTGATGTTCAAGTCTCTGTAACAGGATCAGATGATCTATAGTGTCGAAAGCAGCACTAAGGTCTAGGAGAACTAATACATACAGACACCTTTCAAGACATGAAAGGTGAAAGGTGACAATCTTTCATTCAATGTCCCTGGAGCAAACTGAAGCGTGACCGTGTTTTAGTGTATTTCTTTTCTCTATCATAGGTATTCTGGAAAATTGTCAGCAACTTTGATGCCAGCACTGACTTCTCTACTTTGAGCGGAACTGTTTCTCTGCTGGCGGGCCAGCGTGTGGCAGAGGTGCTGCTGACACTGCTGCCCGATGCTGTCCCAGAGCTGGAGGAACGGTACACGGTCCAGCTCACTGCTGTGGAGGGTGGAGCTGAACTTGACACCAACCGTAGTAGCGTCCACCTTAGAGTATATGCTAATGATGAGCCCTATGGAGTTTTTGCCATCTTCTCTGAACATCAGCATATTGTAGTGGGGAAGGAGGGGGGTGGACATACAAGGCACATTGTCCTGAATGTGACACGGCATGCAGGTACTTTTGGAAATGTTAGTGTGCAATATGAGGTAAGATATGCTGCTGTAGGGCAAACCATTGTAGAGGATGGTGGAGAGGTGCAGGGAAGCATGTTGGTGATGGATGGAGAAGATGCTGCAAGCACTGCTGTGTCCATTAACATCCAGGTTTGTGTCTCTTTTTATATATGTAGTGTCAGACTCACTTGATTTGTTTATTTTTTTTATAACATGGCTAAATGTCATTACTACTTCTTTGACTCTACTACAGGTGTTTTTTGCTTTTGGCTCAAACATTACCATTGAGCTGATGGACGTTTATCTAATTGGACCACTGCTCACTTCTCCACCCCGTATCTTGCTGGAATCAAAAATGGCTGTTGTAACTGTTCCAGAGCAAGCAGCTAATGCTCAGGTTAGTGTTTCCAACAGTTCTTTCCCCAGTCTGCAAAACGTCAACCTATGACAAAAACAGAGGAATCATCTGTTATCATCCTGAAGAAAGAAGTATGAGTTTTAGTCAACACACCCTTATTATAAGAGTATGTAACGCAGGTCAAATAACGAAAACAGCTATTAGACAAATCCTTCCATGTGGCGTGGTGTCTGGGACGTCTTTGGTAGTCTTAGGCTATAGCAAAATTAACTTAGGGATAGGCCATTTGGGTAGAACAGCTGAGGCTCCTCAAAGAGGAACATTTCTTGTCTAGACTTAAAGATGGAGAGGGTTTCCACTTCTCAAAGGGAGATAGGAAAATGATTCCTCAGGAGTAGCGAAGGTTTCTGTGTTTTTTAAAACTCTTGGAATTACAAGAATATTCACAAGCAAGAAGTCAAAGCAACAATTTTTGAGGTAACTAGTTTTGGCTGGAAATTATTTTAAAACCACTGTACCAGTGAGATCCTACCATGATCTAATCACCTTGTCACAGACTAATGCATCAAGTAACCATCAACCTCAACGTCCAGTTAAAGGTCTTCAAAAACATGATTATGATTAGCTGCCTTGGTATTCAATTGTTAGCTGCAACAAAAAAAAATCAAATAATCTAGTTTAAAAAAACTATTACACAAACACATTATACAACCTATTACACAAACAACTAAAATTACCAAAAGTGTTTTCTACCCTCTCCTGTGTCTCCTAATCTCTGTTCAAGAAAACATACTCTCTATACCATCTCTAGACTTGACTTGTAGACTAGACTTTTCTCTTGAGCACATGACATACGTAGCTAGGAATGGCTAAAAGATATTGTAATATATTCGGACTGCTCTTAACAGTTAATATATTCCTAACAGCTAAAAATGACGGAGACCAATTTACACACGTCTGCTTCTCTTTATTTCCACTCTCAGACTAACTCACACAGGCAACATACGGGGATTACCACATACCTAGATCACCACTAGATGGCACTGTTTAACTACCAATAAGCAGGTCTAGCTACACAGTTATAGTATCAATATACTACACTCCTCCCCCTTAAACTATGAAGTTCCCATTAATAATAACTCCCTTATTTATTTAATTTTAAACAAAACATTTGCCCTGGCAACTACTTTTCAGAAATTTCAACTAAATCATTACTGCCAACACAATCCATTAAACCCATTTACATGTTAGTCTCAGGAACTCTTTTTCACATTTTCTTTTTTTATAAACAGGAACAATGTTTCTCAGGAACTGACTGATCACAAGGTCAGTCGTTTAGGAGGCGCCCTCTCTCTCAGAGGGTACCTGCGCCCAGACACCTCAGCGGAAGTGGCTGCTCGGTTGGCCGGTGTCACTGCCTTGTCAAAGACCACTGAGCCTGGTAAAAGTGTAGCAAGTGTCTCCTTCGCCTGCATCCGTGGCAATGGTGTAGCTTCAGGTGAGTACGGGCTACTACCTACTGCTCCAGGTGTGCCTTTCCCCCCCAAATCCGCATGAACCACTGCAGGGTAGTCGTCGTTGACGTCCAACTGCTTATCCTGGAACTCACCGGTCTCTGGACTGGACGGCCGGTTGTACAGCAGATGGTCGATGTGGACAGTGCGTCGGCTCACTCCTTTCCACACCAGGTAAGTGACTGGACCGAGTCTCTTTTCCACCGTTCCTTTCGTCCACCTCTCCTTTCCTCCACGGAAGTTTCGGATCAGAACTGAGTCACCCTCAGACAGATGTCTCAGCTTGGAGGCGGTTTGATCATGCTAGTCTTTCTGTTTTTGTTGTTTGGCTTCCACCACTCGAGCGAGATCTGGTTTCAGTAGGCTGAACCTGGTTCTGATCCGACGTTTGAGGAAGAGTTCAGCTGGTGGGCAACCAGTAATGCTGTGTGGTGTAATCCTGTAGGACATCAGGAAGTTTGCTAGCCTGTGCTGAATTGTTATGGTGAAATTTTGTTTCTTCTCATCGAGCACTTGTTTCAGCAGTGATGCTTTAACTGTCTGGACTGCTCGCTCTGCAGCTCCATTAGAAGCGGGGTGGTAGGCTGGTACCAAGGTCTGCTTTATGCCATTGCTTTGCAGGAATGTCTTGTACTCCTGTGAGGTGAATTGAGGACCGTTGTCAGAAACAATCTCCTCGGGAAGACCGTAGGAAGAAAAGATGTTCCGCAGCACCTCAATCGTTTTGGCAGCTGTGGTTGTTGCCATGGGAATTACCTCAAGCCATTTTGAATGACTGTCCACCAACACAAGGAAGTGGTGTTGATCCTTCTCTGCAAAGTGAGTCAATATGTAGCCTCTGCCACACCCTAGTAGGCCACTGCCAGCAGTGTAGTGGTGCTACTGCTGGTAGTTTCCTCACACTCTGACAAGCATCACATTGCTGTACTGCACGTTCTATATCACTGTCTAACTGGGGCCACCACAAGTAGCTCCTGGCCAAGTTCTTCATCTTGCACCCTCCGGGGTGCCCTTGGTGTAGGTCGTGCAGTAGTCGGTCTCGGTGTGCTGGTGGGATGATTACTCGAATTCCCCACAGAATGCATCCTTGTTCCACAGATAGTTCATTCTTTCGGGTGAAGTATGGTTTCAGTGTGTCATCCTTGACATAACTCGGCCATCCGGAACGAGTCAGCTCCAGTACCTTGCATAGGACTGGGTCCTTTAGTGTGCTCTGTGCAATCTCGGTAGCCTGCACGGGAAGCTCATCAACTAATGAGAAATAAAAGATACTGTTCTCCTCCGCTGTATTATCCTTTCCCTTCTCTGGCAGTCTAGATAATGCATCTGCATTTGCATTTTCTGCTGACGTTCTGTACTCTATACTGTAGTCATAAGCCATCAGTCTCAGCGCCCATCGCTGCATACGCAAAGCGGACTTGGGTCCTAAGATGGCAAGGAGGGGTTTGTGGTCAGTTATTAAGCTGAACTTGCGGCCATACAGATATTTATGAAATTTGGTCACGCCAAATATTATGGCCAAAGCCTCCTTCTCTATCTGACTATATTTACTCTCTGCCTCTGTCAGTGTGCGTGACGCAAAAGCGATTGGTTTCTCATCCCCATTTTCCATTATGTGTGACATGACAGCACCTATCCCATAAGGGGATGCATCGCAAGCTAATCTCAGGGGTTTCTTTGTGTCATAATGAACTACCACTGAGGTCTTCACTAGCTGTTCTTTTGCATTCTTGAATGCTGCTGCGCACTCTGGTGTCCATTTCCAGTCGACTTCTTTCTTTAGAAGTTGGTGTAGCGGCTGCAGTACGGTCGACAGGTCTTTCATGAAACGCCCATAATAGTTTAACAGTCCAAGAAATGACCGTAGCTCTGTGACGTTTGTGGGCTGGGGTGCATTTCCTATGGCGGCAACCTTTGTCTCAGTGGGGTGAAGTCCCTCTCGGTCAATCAGATGCCCTAGGTACTCCACCTTCTCCTGCATGAAAGTACATTTTGCCCTTTTTACTCTCACCCCGTAGCTCTCCAGCCGGCTCAGTACCTCCTCTAGGTTCCTCAGGTGCTCCACTCTTGTTCTGCCCGTGACCAGTATGTCATCTAGGAAGCAGGTCACATGCTCCAAGCCTTTTAGGATCTGGTCCATCACATTATGGAACATAGAAGGCGCACTGGACACCCCATATGAAAGTCTATGATAGACATACAGTCCTTTGTGAGTATTGACTGTCAAGTACTTCTCTGAGTCCTTCTCTAACTCAAGCTGTTGATAGGCATGTGACAGGTCTAATTTGCTAAAGAGAGTGCCCCCGGCCAGTGTGGCAAAGAGATCTTCAGCGTTCGGTAGTGGATAGTCTGATTTACCGTGACTTTATAGTCGCCACAGATACGAATTGACTTGTCTGATTTGGGTACAACTACTATTGGGGCGGCCCACTGACTACGTTCTATCTTTGAGATAATGCCTGCTTTCTCTAATCTGTCTAACTCTTTCTCCACTGCGTCTTTTAGTGCATATGGCACTGGTCTTATCAACCTGAAAACTGGCTTGGTATCTGGCTTCACTGTAATGCTGGCCTTAAACTCACGAATAGTGCCAGGCTCCTCAGAAAACACTGCTTTGTGTCTCTGCAACATTTCCTCTACGTCTGCGTTATTTCTGCCCCCTGCTGCTATAACTGAGAATATGCTTGCCCAGTCTAGTTCGAAGTTTGTGAGTTACGGCCAAGGAGGGCTGGTCTGTCACCTTTCACTATCACAAGGGGTAAATCACCACTATGGTTCCCATATTTCGCATTGACAGTCACTTGTCCCATCAAGGGAATGTTCTCACCGGAAAAGGTTGACAGCCGCACTTTGCTTTCTTTCAGTGGCAGATGAGAGAGATGTTTCTTATACACTATCTCAGACACAAGTGTGACAGCAGCTCCTGTGTCAAGCTGCATATCCACTGGAGTTCCTTCTAACTTCACATTTACTCTAATGTCCTTTTTTCCATTACCAACTGTATTGGTTGGGTACACTGTATTCATGGGTTATGACCCAAACAGATCATCATCATCATCATCATCATTTCCTGATGTGTCATTTGGACTGCTGTTTTCAGCTACATACCGTGTATGTCCCTGCCTACTCTTAGCTTTACACATCCTTGCTATGTGTCCAACTTTTGAACACTTGTGACATGTCTCTGTTCTGTACCTGCATACCTGCGCTGCATGACTGCTACCCCCACATCAGTAACAAGGCTGGTGCGTTTCTGTTCTCTGTGGTCTGGAACCGTCACTTGTGACCTTACTTTTCCACTCGCTGGTGGCTGGTCCACTTTTCCACGCACTCTTGCTTGCTCTCTTCTGGTCTATGTTGTTCACCGCGGCAGCTCCTTTCATTTTGCTGGCAAACTCCATCGTATTCTTCGATGCCATTTCCATTGATAATGACAATTCACATGCTTTTGCAAATGTTAGCTGTTGTTCGGTTAGCAACTTTCTCTGAATAGCCTCCACCCTCAAACCACTAACAAATCTGTCCCTCAGTGCATCGTCTAAATGAGGACCAAATTCACAATGTATGGACAGGTGCTTTAACGCTACCACATAATCCGACACAGATTCATTTTCTTGTTGGTTCCTTTTTTGAAATTTAAACCTTTCAGCGATAACTAGTGGCTTGGGCTTATAATGGGACGTTAGTTTCCCGCTAAGCACGTCATAATCGAGGCTACTTGGTTTATCTGGTATGCAGACCATTTTTACAGTCCATAGGCTTCTGCGCCTATTATAGACAGGAAAGCGTTGGCCTTTTTACCTTGCTCCACTTCATTTACAATCATCCATTGCTCGAACCTCTCGAGGTATGACTCGAAGTCCTCTTTACCTTCCTTGTACTCGCCAATGTTTCCGATGAAATATGCCATGCCGCCGTTAACTTCGACACACTCCACGTTAGCTTGGCTTGTCTTGCTAGCAGCTAGTTCTATGGTAGTCACGTTGCTTTCGTGTAAAACAATTTAATTCACTAGCTCTGCAACTGGGAATCCCTTTCCACTAAAAAGATATCCCATCCTCGTCGCCACTGTAATATATTCGGACTGCTCTTAACAGTTAATATATTCCTAACAGCTAAAGATGACAGAGACCAATTTAAACACGTCTGCTTCTCTTTATTTCCACTCTCAGACTAACTCACACAGGCAACATACGGGGATTACCACATACCTAGATCACCACTAGATGGCACTGTTTAACTACCAATAAGATAGCAGGTCTAGCTACACAGTTATAGTATCAATATACTACAGATATCTGGTACTCATTGTAGAGCCTCTGGTGGAAAGAAAACTTTGCTGGCCTGCACCAGACAGTATCATCTTCAAATTCATTTTGATGCCATATGCTGTGGGGAATCATTTCTTGGCCGACTTTGGGCCCCTTTTGAGCATCAATTGAGCAAAATGTATCTGCCACAGCCTAGCTGAGTATTGCTGCTGACCATGGCTACTTTCAGCAGCATAACACACCATGTCAAAAAAGCTCATTATCAGTTCACTATAATCAAATGGCCTCCACTGTCACCAGATCTTAATCCAATAGAGCATAGTTGGGACGTTGTGGAACAGTGGATATGCATCATGAAGATGCCCGCAAATCAGCAGCAACTCCAATCCAAATATACGTAGACTAAAATCAAGCACAGGGCAACAGTAGCAAAGTCACTGAGGAATGTTTCCAGCACCTTGTTGAATACGCCAAAAAAAGCTAAGGCATTTCTAAGGACAAAGGGGGTCCAAAAAAACAGAGGTGGGATGTTTTTGTTTTTGTTTTTTGAATCATGAAAAAACAAGCAATCAAGCGGCCTAATTCCTTCAAGTTAACGGTAGCCATATAAGGTTACATTTTGAAACGTTGAACATTTAATGCAAACTAAAATATATAAAATACATGACATATTGAATTTTCTGCAAAACTTAATAAGGTTTGGTTTTACAGTCTGATTGAGTTGCCCGTTGGCCTTATTCCACCCTATCCGTGGTCCTGAAACTTAATTAGGCATCTACCACGGATAGGGGGCAATAAGGCCAACGGGCAACTCAATCAGACTTAAAATTAATAATTCACCTACTAAGACTAAGTAAATCGTTTTCTCTGATGTCGGACTTCATGTGGCCTTTTCGGCTTTCCTGTTGGTGCGTCATCTGTAGCGTGTTGCCCTTCTTTTATCCACATCGTAGGGTGTACCTAATGAATGGCCAGTGATTGTATGTGTTTAGCCAAACCACCTTTTATGGAATAATGTACGGTTCCTGTTTAGAATAATTGACCGTCTACTTTCCTTAAAAAAGGTTTAGGTGTTATCATCTATTAATTATTAAAATCTCTGTCATCTGACAGGGTTCCCATCTTCATGAAAATGGCCAGTGTTCAGGCAATCTTGGAGGAATCAAATCTTGATTCTTAGGTTCTAAAAAAAGCTGCACAGAAAGGTAATTAAGGGATAACGGCCGACGAGCTGTACAGTTCTAAAAAGATAATGGACGCTGCAGGGCAAAGAACTCCACGACGCGTAGCGGAGTGGTGTTGCTCCGCGAAGTCCATTATCTTTGTAGAACTGTACAGCTCGGAGGCCGTTATCCCGCTTATCTCCCGTTTACAACATCCAAAAAGGTTTTTATTATTACTAGTGCAGTGCCCGTAGGAAGTATGCATTATGTAATGTTAGCAGACGTAGAGCTGTTGGGTAGTGTAATGGCAAGACATATTTGCACTCCACATAGGTACAGGTTTCACTGAAGTATTATTGTGATGCATGTTTCCTTTTCATTAAGAAATGTGTTAAGGGTAGCCTTTTTGGAGAGTTACCAACAAATAAAGTTTGAGATTATGTAGTGGATGCAGTTGAATATAGATGTCAACGTTGCTGTCTAAACTATGAACTAAATGTCATAAAGAAAGAAATTATTTAAAATGAAGTTATGGTTGAAATAGGATCACTTCTTTATTGTAAGGGTAAGTGTAGGGTAAGAATGGTCATGCAGTTGGACTCAAATGTAGGTGTACTGTATGACTTCGATGATGCTAGCTTTGACAGCCCACTCTCAGACAGATCGTAAGCTAATAAATGTCCTTACAATGGGAACACAGTTTAAATACTCTGACTGGAGATGGCGTTACTATCCCCCACCCGAATTCAGTGCAGGACTGGGAGGATAACATGACAACGTGGCCCAACATAATTTACAGCGAGATTTGCGCTGACTGGAGATGGCGTTACTATCCCCCACCCGAATTCAGTGCAGGTCTGTGAGGATAACATGACAACGTGGCCCAACATAGCTTACAGCGAGATTTGCGCGTATTTCGTGGACTCCATAGCAACAGATGGGAAAGCAATGGACAATCTGAAAGCCTCCGAGGCTTATCAATAAGCTACCATTTGTAGCGGTGTATACTCAAACAATAACCCATAGTGCCTAATGCAAACGATAAAATAGAAATATCTCGCAAACTATGAATTCAGAGAGAGAGTTGTATAGAGTAAAATTCATGCGTTTTGCATATGCCATGAATAAGTGCTGTAATCACAGTTACATTTCAACCATGCTTATGAGATGAGTTTGCCAAGTTGTAAGTCAAATAAGTGCAGAAATGTACTGTAAAAATACACTATACTAATAAACAATATGAATATTTTGATGGATTACTATTCCCTGTCTGTTAAATGACTGTACAACTCTAGACATTACTTTGAAACTTAATATAAAGAAGCTTAAAAATAAACAAATAGATAAAATCAATCACTGTCTTAAGATTACCTGAGCAAAAGTCTGTATCTGTTCACCAAGAAGAATTTGAATGCGGACCTCCTTATCGTATCCAACGCTATTCTGAAATTTGAGTGAAGGCAGGATAGTTTAATACCGCTATGCGTATATTGTTTGATTGTGACGTATTTTCGGTGCACAATCGGTCAGTGGGACTTGCTACGGGAAACGATAACCCATAGTGCCTATGGGAAACGGTAAAATACAAATATCTCGCGAACTATGAATTCAAAAATCTTCAAAATCAAGGATGCACAGGTTCATGACATGCGTAAGCTACTTGCGAAATCTCATAACTAACGTAACTACCGTCAGGGAGATACGCCCTAGACTGACACACTGACTGACACACAGAGATTTCTGGATTTATAGATAGATTTAGAATTTCCTTTATCTTTAGGAAACTTAATATGCATAATAACCTGATGAATTCTTGATTTGAAGCCTAGTGCTCCCGTTAGAGAAAGTAGTGAGTGGAACTGGTCTTATCATATGACCTTTAGTTTCCACGGGCATTGCTGCAAAGTGACACTCATGAGCTCTCCTCTGTAAACAGACACACGGACAAAGGTGCTGTTCATAAGGTTTTACTATTTAAAGTTGAACTCCACGTTTCCGTTGATGGTGAAGTTGGACAGAGCAACAGGGAGGTCAAGTTGGGTGATTTTGGTCGAAGGCTCACAATCGAGCCGGCGAGTTAGCCGTGTGAGCTACTATCTGTTTGAATTAGTTTTTCGTCTACACGTTAGCAGCCGCCTACAAATAATATTCGAGACTTTCAGTTAAGACTTACAATACTCTGCAACATTTGTGGAGCACATAAACAACTAACCGAGTCAATTTAGTCTCCCAACACGCCGCCAACTTTGTTCGAATTATCCTAGCTGTCAAAAAATAAACGTTACGTTGGTTGTCAATGGTAACCATTCAAGAGCATTGATATGGAACGGCGATTTAACTTTTCTACTGGGACTACGTCCAAGGTGTCCATCTATACGAACTTATTGTACACCCCATTAGCCAATCAGAAAACAGTATTTCGTTCCAGAGGGAGATAACAGGTAATAGCAGAAATGGAATATTCCTGTATCACTTAACTAATGTGAATATTTACAGGTCGGATTTCAATCACTGGCTCTGGAGGTATCCAACACTGAGACAGGCCTTTGTGAAGCGCATGTTGCAAGACAAGGGCTCTATGGGGATGTTATGCTGGAGTGGACTGCTGGGTATCCGCCTGGACAAAGCCCGTCTGGATTCCAGCAAGGTCTCATTAGCCCAAGCTCAGGTTTGTAGTCAAGTCATGTGTAGAGATGCATCTTAATTTATGTATTTATTTCTGCCTTTATTGAAATAGAAACGTGATATTTGGTGAAAAATGT
The DNA here is from genome assembly GCF_963457725.1 of Sprattus sprattus. Lineage (NCBI taxonomy): Eukaryota > Metazoa > Chordata > Actinopteri > Clupeiformes > Clupeidae > Sprattus > Sprattus sprattus. The sequence continues at coordinate 37,758,314 of NC_137924.1, forward strand.
AGATATATAGTATTGCCAGGCTAAATGGGTGGAAGTCAGAGGTGGTTAGAGTTATGGCTGGGTATATTGATAATATCTATATTCAATGCTAGTTTATACAAAATATTACCATATACCACATTACCATATTTGTAATATATGCATAATATAGGCTACGCAGGTTAATATTGAACACATACACACACAAACCCCTTATTCTTTATCCAATCAAAGTTTGTAATTGCTGTAAATAATCGTTATTTGTATCGGTGAGGTTTCAGCTATTGTTGTGTTCATTATGCATTCATTTTTGTTTTTGTTAATGTTCAAAATGTTTAAATATGTAAGCCACATACATTTGAAAGCCTCTACCAATTAAAATTAAGGATTTGTGTCCGATGTATAGGAAGTATTTTGCTGGCACATGGAGAGAAGATTAAGGTGATCTCTGTGATTGTTCTGGACAATTCAACAGACTCTGCTGCGTATACTTTGCATCTAACTCGTGCTTACTCTGATGCAGCAGGGGGAGCCAAACTCAGGTATGGTTTAACTGACCTTGAGTGCCTTAATGATTTGGTTTGATAAAAGCGTTTTGTAAAAACAAATGCAAATATACACATTGTTAGCATTTTTACGTATGTCATTAATGTAGTACTCGACTACCCTCACAGGGATGGTTTTACTTTGGCTGAAATTGAACCCATGGGTATATTCCAGTTTGCCCCAGGCTCTCGGCAGCTTGTAATCAACGAGGACATGCAGACCGTCACTCTACACATACGGCGTCTCTTTGGCTTTCGGAGTAAGCGGTCTCATCTCTTTTTTGAAACAATGGAGGGCACTGCTCAAGCAGAAAGAGATTTTGTCCCCATTTCCACTGGCCGCCTGCTGTTCCATGCACAACAGTCATCTGCCACGATCAACGTCTCCATAGTGGATGATATACTAATAGAGCTCAATGAGACGTTTTATGTCCACCTGACAAAAGCCATAGAACTGGATAGCGGAACCCCACTGGTTTTCATGGATACAGGTCCTCGTGTGGACCAACAGAATGCTATAGTAAGCATTACTATTTTGGACAATGATGTGGTAGGTGAAACAGGTGGGCTGCTCAGTATTGAGCCAGCATTGGTGCATGTCACAGAGGACTGGAAGGACAGTCACGGTGAAGAGCAGCAAGTCATCCTTTGGGTGCGGAGAACAGAAGGACTTCAAGGAGTAATAAGTGTAAGGGTTAGGGTGTATGCTGTAGGTAGTGCCGTCGCCCAAAACTTTTCCACCTCTGAGCAGAATCACACCTTGGCTGAGGAGGGACAGGACTTTGAGCTGGAAACAGTGTTGGTATCCCTGGCAGAGGGGCAGAGTGAGGCTGAAGTAAGCATTCGGATTCTGGATGACACGGAACCTGAGGGTCAGGAGGTGTTTTTCATCTTCCTCAGTGAGCCACATGGAGGTGCCGAACTTGTAAGTGGGGTCTACCAGAATGGCCTCACCTCATTCTCCAAAATCATTATTCTGGGTAAGCTGTGAATTTGACCTTTGATTTTTTTTTAATTTGAACATCATTGATGTTGATATTTTTTTCAATCTGCAGTGAAATACATAGCCAAAGAGTTTAGAAATGCTAAATGGGTTCTGATGTTTTTTTTTCTTTTTTGCAGGGAGTGATTTTCACAATGGCATTCTTGGATTTGGTCTAAGTTCTCAGTTGGGACAAGCACTAGATGAGGACTCAGAAAATAGAACTGCTGGACTTCTAATCCACAGACAGGAAAACCGGTACTGCAGACACAGACAAGTCACAGACAAAACATCCAAATAATAGTGTTAACATTCATTATAACTTTGCCTCTCCAAATACTATATTTTGTTCAGGAATAACAAAAACTCAAATTAGAAATTAAATTCAGGTCATTTAAAAAAAAGAAAGTATTGTTATCTTCATTGCAATGCAACCTAGGCCATGGTCTTTTTTCTGAACACATTTTCTGATCTTGCAAAGGAGCAAAAGTTACACCTACTGTCGTTTAAAACTGCAACCTTAGATGGCGAGTGAATATGGCTGAAAGGTTTCTGCTAAGATTAGTAAACACTGAAAATGTTTAGAAATATTGTCATCTCATCAATTCCCTTACCAATCAGAGGATTTGTTTGTGTTTGCAGGGCTTATGAGGATGTGGTGGTGTCCTGGCGGGTGACGTTAAGCATGAGCAGCGTATCTCTTGTCAGCCGTGGGCTTAACCTGACCAAGGAATTAATACAGACGTCTGGCAAAACTCTCTGCAAACGAGGAGAGGTCCTTTGTTCTATATCTCTGGAAGTTAGAGCAGACCAGGTTTGTGAGTGAATCTGTTCATGCGTGTCTATTTTTAGGCTACTTTAAAAAAAAAAAAAAACCTGTGGTGAGGTGTGTTTTTTCCTTAAGTTCATTTAGTAAAATTGATAACACTTTATAATACACGTGTTTGCATAGCACATTCATAAAGCCTTACATAAATGCTTAATATTGTATTTATTAATGCTTCATTAAGCGTGATTCAACATCCACACACTAAGTAACAGTTACATACATTACTGCTTCAGCTCATACAAAACACAATAGTTCTTACCAAAACCAAAAGAATTGACCGTATTATCCCATTACTTAAATCTTTACACTGCCAGTAAGTCACAGAATTGACTTTAAAGCACTGCTGCTTGTTTATCTTGAGTCACTGCTGCTTGAGTCACTAAATGGGACAGGACCAAATTACCTCTCAGATATTTTCAGCAGTAGAGACTTGCTAGACCTGACAGTTTACTGGAGAAAAATCTGTTGGTAATACCTACTGTCAGAACTAAACATGGTGAAACGAGATGCTGCTCTCTTTCTTAACCAACTATCTGATGACATCAAATGCACTCCCACCCTAACTAATTTGAAATCTAGACTTAAGACCCAACTGTTCTCAGATGCTTTTTGCTAACTTTTCGTATGCACTCTACTTTGTATATACTTACTTACTTTTTACTTTTCTATGTTCTTTTAGTGTCATTTTTCATCTTTATTTTATGTACTTTTATCTGCTTATTTGTAAAGCTCTTTGAATTACCAATGTGGATAAATTGTGTTATATTAATGTACTGGCATTGCCTTCATTGGAATGCAAACTTCTGTCCAAGTATTCAGCTATTGGTAATACCAAAACACTAAGGGAGTCCTTTGCAGCCTCTAGAGGCCAAAACACCAGGCTAAAGGAGTCCTTGCAGCCTCTAGATTTCGTATTATAACCCGGATCACTTTCCATCAGCCAGAACCACTGTATAGTTTGTCTATATACGTATATCAGATCCAATCTTGGCCTTTGTGGTACTAAATCCACTAAATGTTAACGTACAATAATTAACGTAATTTGCGCAACAGTGGTACAGGTATTAAAAAATGCTTGTATTAAAAACTGCTTGTGCCAATTACAAGTCATCCCCATGCTGTTCATTATCAAGGCTTTAAAACACCTAGAACTCTTATTGGATCTACGCATCAATTCAAAGTGAGGTTGCAGTTGCTTTGCTTAGTGTTTTTGATAAAACCAAATTACATAATGTGATGTAATGCAACACCCCATCACAGGACCCAGAGCACCAGTCCTGGTTCCTCGTGGAGATATATGAGGTGACGGAGGGGGCTGCCATCAACCAGAGTGCCAAGTTTGCCAACATCACCCTGTTGGAGAGTGATGTCACACAGGGGCATCTGGTATATTTTGCTGTGGGCTCTCGGCTGCCCGTTGTTCACCTCAAGTCTACTCAACTGAGTCTTCAGGTCCAAAGAGACACGACCACAGAGTCCCTCACAGTTCAGTACCTCATGGAGGTGAGAGAGAGAGATGACCAACCACACACAGAAGAATAATAATAACACAATAATAATAATAATATAATGTGAACATATCAAATATGTACTTCTAGGCTGTTGGAACAAATTGCATTCAACACACTCTACATTCACAGATATCCAAGGCCACATTTTTGTTACTGTACTTTGCTCTAATTTATTTCTAAGTAATCTCTAATATAAGCCATCAACAAGTGTCTCCCTCTGTGTATTTACAATAAAATGTATGTATACCACAAAAAGAAAAAACTTCTTTTTGTTTTACCTTCCTGAACCATAAAGATGCTGCAGAAGGCTGAAGTAGTGGGACCCACACTCATCTGGCCGGCAGTGGCAGGAGAGGATTTTGTGTGGAGCGAGGGAACACTGTCCTTCAAGGTGGGCCAGCAAACTGCCAGCCTTCAAGTGAGACTGACACCTGGCCAGGCCTCTTCCCAGCCCACACCAAAGCGCTATAGAGTGATACTGTTAGCAGGGCCAGGGGCTGAAGTGCACCCACACTATGGGGTGGCCCATGTGACGATTGTGTCCGACACAGAGACTCAAGCAATATGGGCATTGCTGGACCAGCTGATTCAACCACTCAGTCAGAATGTCATTGACCGTGCCCTGCAGAGCCTCACCAGCAGTGTCGCCACTGGTGAATTCAGCCTGGAGCAGCTCACTGCTGTCATGGATGCCCTGGACAAGGTAAAACTTGTTTTGTTCTCTTCAATAAAGAACTGTATTTTAATATAATCTTTTTATTTTCATGACGGGAATCACATGTTCTTTGTTAGATCTACATCTTGTTCCCCTAGCCCCAACAGTAGTAGCTATTATATTATATTAGTAACACTACTGACACCTAGTGGTCTGAGGAATACTACAAATCACCACAAAACTGATGGAGAAACAGATGAACATCATGATTAGTTGACAAGCTGATAAAAGGGGGAAAATGTCATATTTATTCAGTATTCTATAATTCTGATTAAAAAAAAAATCATGTTTCTGAACAGCGCTTCTCTAATTGTGTTTTTGATTGATCTCAACCTCTTTCCTTACCCCCCACCCACAGATTCTGACTGAAGCTGAACGGATTCCTCTTGAAGACAGTACTCGAAGCTTGACCTATGACCTCCTGTGCTCTCTGGCCAACCCCAGCCGTAGGGACACCCGTGGCCTGAACCATTTGGCAGAGGTGGCTGAGCGCTTCGCCTTCTCTTTGGTGACAAATGTTGCCTGTGGCTCTGAGGGCCAAAGGTCAGTTCTCTTTGGGGTTTTTTCAGTCACTGCAAATTAAAAATGTCTGTTGTTCAAGAGCATTCCCTTTCCAGCATTCATTCATCCATGTGTAACCTACACAGTTCCTCTTTTGGGGAAAACAGACCACTCATCTCTAGTGACAAAACCTTGGCCCCAGGATAGTATTGGATCAAACCTGACATCATCAGAGGATATGACTAATCTGTAATTTAAGTTTATGAATGAAGGATGTATGAACATATAGCTTTTATGTTTGTCATTTGCATGTTTATTTTTGTTGTTTATTTTATGCAATGTTTACATTTTCATTTTATTTTCTCAGTGGAAGGACTCTTCTGGACAGCTGTCCATACTTTACTCTGGCAGCTCATCACTGGTACCCCACACAGATCAATGGCCACACTTTTACTGGCAGAAACCTGGACACCTTCACTATGCCAGAGACCCTCTTAATGGTGCCAGCCCTTCCACTGAGCAGCCTGCCTCTGTCCGCCTGCCGTAGAGTTCAGTTCACAGAATACAGCACTGAGCACTGGTTCATCAAAAACACCAAAGTCAGCGCATTGAATGACAAGGTGCTCATACTTTTCTATAACTTTATAACGTTATTTATAACTATGCCTCCTGTATTTATGCATGGATAGACCTTTGCATTATGTTATTTTCCCTCACCGGGGGTATCAAAACAAAGCCAGTACAGTGGGACCATCCACACATGGATGGCACCAAAATAATCTTAGGACAATAGCTCTGTGGATGGGAGAAAAATAATTGTGCATTGATGTTAATACTTTCCTCACGAAGGCCACCCAGATAATGTTGGTACTATCTTGACAACAGCACTAATAAAATGTGGATAATCTCACCAGATTGTATAGCCATCAACTATTAAACACAACAGCAGATCAGTTAAGGTGAACACATGGAGGCGCAACACAAAGTGAGGTGTTTACCATAGTGGTCAAAATAAAATATCTGTCCCAAATCAGTCCCATAAAATATACTAAACTATCAATGTGAAACTCCAAATTAATAACTAGAATGCGTTTCGTGAACGAACTGCGAGAGTGTGCTTGCTCTTTTGCGGCCATGACAGAGAGAACAAGTGCCTTGGAATTGGGGCAGGTGTCAGTGAAGCACAGCTGCAAGCCAGTTCAAAGACACCATTATGATGTCACAAAGCCACAGAGTTCTGCCATGCAAGTCTATGGGGAAAAAAGGTGATGAAAAAGAGGAATAAAATAAGAGTGGCAAGGACTACCGCCACGAAAAGATATAGCAGGTTGCACCGGTTCGGGCCGGACGTTTCGGTCGCTATGGGCAAGCACACTAATAACAAGCCTAGGAATAACAATACAGGGCATTTCATGCACTGTAATAAGATGAAGAACTAGAAAATGCATTTCCTGAAGGAAATACCAGTGCATGAAATGCAAAAGTTAACAAAGGAAGAATAAAAGAAAGAAGAGTGAAAGAAGGAAAGAAGAAAGGAAAGAAGAGTAAAGGAAGGAAAGAAGTGTGGAGGAAAGGAAAGAAGAATAAAGAAAGTAAAGAAGAGTGGAAGAAGGAAAGAAGAAAAGAAAGAAGAGTGAAGAAAGTAAAGAAGAGTGGAAGAAGGAAAGAAGAAAAGAAAGAAGAGTGAAGAAAGTAAAGAAGAGTGGAAAAAGAGTGGAAGAAGGAAAGAAGAAAAGAAAGAAGAGTGAAGAAAGAAAAGAAGGAAAGAAGAAAAGAAAGAAGAGTGGAAGAAGGAAAGAAGAGTGGAAGAAGGAAGCAAGAGTGGAAGAAGGAAAGAAGAGTGGAAGAAGGAAATGAGAGTGGAAGAAGGAAAGAAGAGAGGAAAGAAGAGTGGAAGAAGGAAAGAAGAAAGGAAAGAAGAGTGGAAGAAAGAAAGAAGAAAGAAAAGAGTGAAGAAGAGTGGCTCTGGATAAAGACAGTAAAGAGAGAGGGAAGAGGGAAAATATTGAAAGAAGGAGAAAAAAAAAGAGTGTGAGAGAAAGTAGAGTGAGAGGGATAGAGAGAAAGAAGGAGAGAGAAAAAAAGTAGAGTATGGAAGGTGTCTCTTAATATTCCTAGTTATACAGTTGAATGGAGAGGGACAGAGAGAAGAGGAGCCTTGGAACCTTGGCGCAGGTGTCAGTGGAGCACAGGTGCAAGCCAGTTTAATGACCCTATTATGATGTCAAAAAGCCACAGAGTTCTGCCAGGCAAGTCTACAGTTGAATGGAGAGGGACAGAGAGAAGAGGAGCCTTGGAACCTTGGCGCAGGTGTCAGTGAAGCACAGGTGCAAGCCAGTTTAATGACCCTATTATGATGTCACAAAGCCCCAGAGTTCTGCCATGCAAGTCTATGGGGAAACAAGGTGATGAAAAAGAGGAATAAAAAAAGAGTGGCAAGGGCTACCGCCACAAAAAGATATAGCAGGTTGCACCGGTTCGGGCCGGACGTTTCGGTGTTTGAACGGCGTCTCTACCTCGAACGGCCGAGGCCTGATGCGATGCAAGAAAAACGGGGAGAAAGGAGAATAAATAAAGAAAACTTAAGAAGAACAATAGTTGTGCTTGTCCTATGGGCAAGCACACTAAAAAGTAGAGTATGGAAGGTGTCTCTTAATATTCCTAGTTATACAGTTGAATGGAGAGGGACAGAGAGAAGAGGAGCCTTGGAACCTTGGCGCAGGTGTCAGTGAAGCACAGGTGCAAGCCAGTTTAATGACCCTATTATGATGTCACAAAGCCACAGAGTTCTGCCATGCAAGTCCATGGGGAAAAAAGGTGATGAAAAAGAGGAATAAAAAAAGAGTGGCAAGGAGTACCGCCACAAAAAGATATAACAGGTTGCACCGGTTCGGGCCGGACGTTTCGGTGTTTGAAAGGCGTCTCTACCTCAAACGGGCGAGGCCTGATACGATGCAAGAAAAACGGGGAGAAAGGAGAATAAAGAAAACTTAAGAAGAACAATAGTTGTGCTTGTCCTACGGGCAAGCACACTAATTAAATTAAATGTTGAGTTCTGAATAGAGGTTGGCAGCATTCACACTTGTGTAACATTAAATAGAGCAGCATCACTAACATCAACTTGTCTTTGACGACACCAACTACCTAATAACTATGAAAATAGATCACAACAATAAAGCTCATTTAATAGACCAAATCAATACATGTGCATTGATTAAAGGTAAACAGCCCTTTCTTTAAAACTCAAATGTATTTGAGAACCAGTTCCATTTAAGCAGTATTTCATTTAGAGCATGAAGGGGAAGGAAATAGACAAAGTGCCCTTAACCCCCTAACAGAGTTTGACAAAAATCCTTGTCCAATTGTCTGTGAAAAGTACAGTGAAGTGAATAACTGCTTGCCCAAAGGGTAAGTGCACACATGAACTTCAACTTCCTATATTGATACTGTAATGATATGATAGCAATTATATATTTATAATTGTATAGGGGCCATACTATGTGAAAGAGATGTGGGAGAAATGGGTATATTTTAAATGATTCTTAAACATAAAGCTTTTGACAGTACTGTTTCAGTACTGAATTAGGGAGGTCATTACCGAGGTACAGTAAACATCTGGATTGCAATCTCTTGCTGCAGAGAGAAGGCAAAGACAACCGGCTAGAGACCAAAGAAAGGGTGTCACCCCATTCTGGCTCCTATTCTCTGAGGGCTCACCAGTCATTCGGGCAGATTTATTAGATTAGATGTATTAGAGCAGACTTATAAGAGTAGTATTATAACGAAGAGATGAGCATAGTTGGTGTAGGGATCATGAAGTGTGACTTCAAAGGATTTAAACCTAAATTCAGGCATTACAGAAACACATACAAGTTAAGGTGGTACATTGTTCCTGCCTTATTCACAGCCTGTATGGTCTGGCATATTGCAGGTTACTAGGGGATTAATCATTCAACGCTAAATATTATTGTGGCCATGTTTCAGTCAGCAAATTTTTTCGATGTTACCGTGTGCATTTTTTGATGTTAACACACACACACACACCACCACTACTCTATCTTTTGCTCTCTTAGGTATTTTCAGTAAGTCTGGCTGGACACAGCTCTCAGCCTCTTGCTGATGGAACTGAAGTTTTATACCGCATCCACACCCCAGATGTTGGGGTCAGACCCCAACCCTCAGTCTGCCTCCTCTGGAGCCCCATAGCTGAGAGGTGACACCTGACAGACATAATCATGCAAATCTACACTTACACATATATCACTTGAACATATGCACTGCATACAGTCTTGAGTCAGGTTCAGAGGTTGTCTGGGAATTCCCCGCCCCTTCACTGCATTTCATTTGCTCAGTTATTCTGGCGAAGTACTAAATGGAGGTCCACTTCACTCACGTAATTGGCCACGCCTTTAACCAATCAGACCAACGATACTATACAACGATACAACGATCGGTAATAAAGCAAACACATCTTTTTTCTGTATGAATTGTTCCAGAGCAGGTTTCTGTTCTATTTTCAAAGAAAACTTGCCTTTGAAATCATCCAAGACAGCCGCGAGAGCAGTATATAGTTTTGCTGTGCTTTCTCTTTGCTTTCGGTTTTGTTACGTTGACGTGGCTATTTTAAATCCGCCAATGGCGCGCCAGGTAGCCAAAAGCCAGTTTGTGATTGGTTCCAGAGATTCTGGAAATGTTGAAATGAACGGCTATCCAAAGTTTGCCAGACCCACTTCAGAGGCAAAATCAAATTGGCCGAAAGAAGAGGGGCGGGACTTCCCAGACTAGTTCAGAGGTACACCATATATGAAATAAAAAGTGTTTAACTGTGATTTGTACAGTAACTGTAGAGGTGTTTTGCGGTGCGTCGCTGTTAAACATTTGTCCTCAATAACATGGTAAATTAAAGAATTATACCACAATTGCATGAAAATAAAACCTTTTCAAAGACAAACAAGAACAGGGCCAAAATATTTCTTAACATTCAACATTCAAATATGCATCTGTGCTTTTCACACATTACAAGGCAAATGTCTGCATCTGTAAGAAATGTAAGAAATGTGGGCCTCTACGTCTGAAGAGGCTACAGTGCAGAGAATTGAAAGAGGTTTAGGAAAATCGTCAAAATAATGTCCATGGAATGTAAACTTCTTGAGAACCCTGCATTCGATTCTGTTAAATAAAATGTTAAATTAAAATGCTAACACTTAACACTTCCACCCTATTGAGGTAGTAGAAATGTTAAATGTTGATTGTTTTTTATAATTTCTATAATTCCGTCTTCTTTTACCTTGCATGTAACAAGTTTTGTCTCTCTACCAGCTGGCTTTCAGATGGGAAGTTCTGCCGTGTTGTGGATGACCGTGAGAATTTTGTAGAGTGTGCCTGTTCCCACCTGTCTGTCTATGCTATACATGCTGATGAAACTGCCCGCACCTCCTACAACGCAGCATTCTATGCTAGTGGGTTCATATGCATCTCTGGTGAGTCCCTCTGCTGTTTATATTTAATTTCATCACATCTATATGTGGCAAAATCAGATTTTATAACTTGACATTCCATGACTCCAGGCCTGTTAAATAAGATTTAGGATTTTACATTTTAAGACATTTCCCTGATCAAGACAACCCTGTGTATAACCGTCAAAAATTTTTTTATAACCGTCGTTATTTTAATGCATTTTCTGTGGATTCCTATGGCAGATGGGGAAACCTCAACTCAGCTTCTGGAGTATTATCTGTAGTGCACACTGAAACCATTGCTGTATGTAATACAAATTTGTGTCTCCTTGATAGGGTTTTCTTTGGCCATCCTATCACATGCACTGTGCTCCGGGTTCCCCATGTTTGCTGTTAAGCTTCTCACTCACATGATGGTTGCCTGCCTTGGTACACAGGTAGGATACACTTGGTCCCAGCAGTTATTTTAGTTCTTGGTCTCCATCTTTGTGATCTGATCTAATCTACCTCAATACAAGAAATTTGGTAGGTAATATAAGTAGAGCAGTAAAGGTAAAGATTTGCTTATTTTAACAAAGAGTTAAAGAGAGCTGGGCAACCTATCCAACCACAGTGTCATCTTTCAGCTGATTGTGCCAATATTATTACAACTTTACAAATGTGCCATGTAGTTACAACACTCTCTGGCTCTTTGTGTTTGTTTAACCAAATCTGATTACATTCACGAAAGAGTAATTGCTTAAGCTCTTTGAGTGTGGGGCTTTTCTTGAGTTGCAAGAGAGAACCTTTTGCAGTGTACTGTCTGCTGCAGTCTGCTGAACCTAAGCCCTATTCTACTGAAACCTATGGCACTGTTTGAAAACCACGTCCCAAAATTGGCACCTCACCAATCTAGATGATTTATATAAATTCTGATAGGAGTATTAGGGAAGAATCTTGGCAGAACAATGCGCAAAGCTGGTAGTTACCTCAAACATTTTAAGGCTGTGATGCAGCAAGAGTACTCTACCAACTGTACTGTTCAAAATGACTTAAATCTGTGTTCTGAAAAGACATCACTAGCAATGAGTTTCGAATCAGTTGCATTAAAACCGTTAGGGGGCCTTTTCGAGTTAACAGGTGAAGAGTGTAAGTGGGGATTGTTGTGGGGGCTCCTGTGAGGTGTAAGGCATGATTCATTCTCTATTAACGGTTGCCTGATAAGCAGTCAATGCCTGGGCTGTAAGAGTCAGCCTTCCACGGTGAGCACAGTGAATATATTTCATTCGTCTGTACTTGATGAATTAATTACCAACGTCTCACTACTGACTTTTTCATGCCCTTCCAAGCCACAACAGTACAAGGGTAGTCTGAAAATTATGTAAAACTGTATGTTGGAGCTTCTGTAGGTAATAGGATGGAGATATTTAATTTTATCTCAAAAAAATTCACATCAGAATGAATGCGATTTAAAGAAAATTGTAAAGTTGGAGAAATGTAGTATGCCATGATTTGTTCCTGTTTACCTTGGTATATGGCTTTGTAGTTAATCAACACGTTCTGTTTTGCTCACTTCATTTTTCTCTATTCTCCAAACTATACAGATCTGTTTCCTTGTGTCAGTGTTCCGAGGGAAGATGTTCTCTGAGGATAGCTGTGCTGCCCTTGGCCTCTTTTCTCACTACTTTCATCTCAGCCAGTTCAGCTGGATGCTTATACAGGTGATCATTCTTCTCCCCCTTAATACATACATCATACTGATAGAGTGGAAAAGCAACTTAAGGATCTGTGATAAAGGTGCTTCAGAAGAACATTGCCGTACGCGTTCCAATATCAAAATGTATTTGTCATTTTAAAGAAGGCATCAAAATAGGGAATTCAATCAAGCTGTAGGACAGGGTCCTTTCCACCCTAAGCCAGGTACATTTGAAAACACAGATTCTATGTAAAAATGTTCTCCCACACATCCACACTATAATTTTTCCAACTTTTCTATGTTCACACCAAAACAAAACAATGCTGTAGAAGTAAAGGCAAACTCGGATTTTTGCACCTGAGAGAGCGTTTTCTTAAACTGGTATTTTTGGTGTCAGAAAATGCTGTTTTTACAATAAATGGTAAAATTATAGTTAATTCAACTTAAGTGAATGTTAACAAACAATGAAATACCAGTTCCCAAATTATTTACACATATTTAGGAAATCATTTGTAAAACATCTATAAATGTTATATAGAACACGAATATCCTCGCAACTTCGTGGGAGGGGTGCATTTCCGACAGGGGGGTGCATTTAGTTTTGCTGAAACACTGTTAACGTTTTCAGTCTTTATACATGGTTCTCTGAACTTTTGAATGTGAAGTAAAGTATGTGTAATCTAATAAAATACTGTTGGCTACATGATAAAGGCACATATTGTGCATAACATACATTGGACAGTGTGATTTATCACAAGCTAGTTGAGTTAGGTTTTCAAGGTTACAAATTTACAAGGCTTATTTGGCGTGAGATTGAGCAAACTTTTTGACGTGAGGTAAATGTATTTGATGCTAACCTGAGACGGGACTGAGGTCGATGACTTTGGGCATCTTGAAAATCTACAAATCTCTGTGAGACAGGGATGACACAGATAAGATTACAGCATACGTTGCATTGTTCCATAAATAACATTGGCATAGGTGTTTATGATGGAAAAACTAGCGAGTTGACAACTTTCCTTACACAGCCAAACATCAAGCAAACACAACACAAGACATAGCAAGACAGCTAATGTGTTTTCATTGACTAGTCCAACACAAAAAATAGCAAGACTGCTAATGTGTTGTTATTGACTAGTCCAACAGGAGGAAGGCCAGTCTCTTGCTCAGTTACTCTCTTTTTCTCTTCCTAGCTTTATGTGCTGGTTTAGATTATAGCTAAACATAATCTAATAGCTGAAACCCTTTTTAACCATACAAATACAATATTGTGATAATGTTTCATGGGTTTCTGTTTATATGTTTAAAGGTGCAGTCTGTGATTATAATCCAGACAAAACTCTAAACTCATAAATTACAGCCAATCAATACATTGCTTCAGGAGCACAGGAGGGAGGGATGTGATTTGGTTAGCTGCTCAAATACCAACAGCCTTTCACCAGAATCACACACTGCTTCTTTAAATATTTCTTTTATAAATTGTGCAAGTCATATCAGTAAAAAAAACTGTGGCTAGTCGCTGGACAGGTAAGTCAGATCCCTGTCAATCCCTTAAAACCAAATGTTCATTATTCTTTAATGATCTCACTGATTGTATGACATTTTCATCTATAGCTGTTTGTCACCAATATGCAGTAAATCAGTAGTACCATATGCAATCCTCTGCAGGCAATTAATTTCTGGCAGACTCTGGTGATGAATGATGAGCACACAGAGAGACGTTATCTTCTGTTCTTCCTCTTGAGCTGGGGACTTCCTGCATTGGTCATCATCGTGCTGGTCATTGTGCTTCTGGCAGGATATGGTTGGAGTATCCATGATGTCTATGGCCTTGTTCATGGAGATCTGTGAGTCATTTGCTACTCCTCACTGACATATTTTGACAAACAAACACAGCCCACTATATGAACACATTTAGTTGGCATTGTCATGAGGCCATAAGGCATAGTTAAGCACATGCAGCATGCTCAGTATTTAGATTTTGGGGGTTACAGAGAGTAGTGGCTAACTGAAATGCGAGTGAAATGTGAGACTCTCAATCAAAACAAGTGTGCCTGTCCTATAAAGGACCAAGCAGCAGACCAAGCAGTTATCATGTTTTAACTTATCATGCTGCTAGAGGAAGGATAATTTCAGTGGTTACTTGTAGTTGATCTATTGGTTACCTTTTAATGCAGGTCATAAGGGATCTAATCTGAACGTATTTCTTAATCAGAACTAATAATCATTGTGACATGTATGGCTGAATAGGGTTTGGTTGCCTGGTAAGGGACAATTCCTCAACTTCTAAGTGAATTAGTGAGAGTAGATGTTGGCCACTCATACTGTTGGGTACTATATAACGCAATGCATATATGGTAATAGGTAACCATTTTGAATTGGGCTCTGAAAGTTATCACATCATTCTGGAGTTCTGAACATCTGAACATTTGTCATTCTCAGGTGTTTCATCCCTAATGTATATGCTGCACTGTGTTCTTAACTCTGTCACCTGAACATCTTTCATTCTCAGGTGTTTTATCCCTAATGTATATGCTGCGCTGTGTTCGGCTGCTTTGGTTCCACTCATCTGTTTGGTGGGAGTGCTGGTGGTCTTTGCCCATGCCTATCAGGTTACACAGCAGTGGAAGGCATATGATGACATCTACAGAGGCCGTACCAACAGCTCAGGTTGGTCTCTGCATGGAGTGTGTGTGAGAGAGAGTCGGTATGGGTTAATATACATTTGGGACATAAACTGATAGACAGAATGATAGACACTAACCATACTTCAATTTGTCACAATCATGCAATTTGCCCAGCCGTACAACACCTGATGGCCATTTGTTCATATGAATGGAGTGACTAAGAGCCCTTATCCTTACAGCATACCCAAAACCTTAGAGAATCACCTCAAGTGACCAAAAAAGTGTGCCAGTATATGGTTTTTCAAATATAACAATTTATTCCTGGGGATTCATTGGTATTTATTTGGTTTGTGAAGAAAATACATCATCACAAAGGAATATACATGCATTTGTTAGGTCTGTGCGTTATATTATTTTCTCTGTGCTGGGTTCTCTGTGTGACATATAATTTTCTCTGGGTTTGGTTCTCTCTTGTGTTATTTTATTTTCTCTGTGTTGGGTTCTCTGTGTGTTATATTATTTTCTCTGGGTTTGGTTCTCTCTGTGTTATTTCATTTTCTCTGTGTTGGGTTCTCTGTGTGTTGTATTATTTTCTCTGTGTGTCATATTATTTTCTCTGTGTGTTCCAGAGATTCCCATGGTGCTCTATCTGTTTGCTCTGGTTTCTGTCGTGTGGCTATGGGCAGGACTACATATGGCTTACAGACATCTCTGGATGCTGATTCTTTACATTATCTTCAACATCTTGCTGGTAAGAACACTTCAGTCTTCATAAGTCATAAGTACTTTATCTTAACATCCATAAAGTAATTAAGTTTTTAAGATGTAACATTTTCTAAGTAGGAAGTAAAAAATTACTTGTGCCAAAAAAAATAAAAAAAAATGTAGATCACTATAGAGGGAAAGATGCTGTATTTTCACAGACAACTGAAAGTATACACTTGAAATATATTGATTATATATACATTTATTTTATAAAAAAAAAAAAAAATCTGATTTTTGCTGAAACTTTATTGAGTTTTCTGCTTTGTTTTTATTGTTTGTTTGCAGCCTTGTTACCAACTACACAAAAGTGGTGCAGTACAGCATTTGCTTTGAAATGTGCATGTATAAAGGAAAAATATAGATAGTAGTTGTCGATGAAGACGTTATCTCACTATTACTGCTTTGTATGTCATGGGCAATCAATGACACAAAATGATCCAAAAACGCAACTATAACAAACACCTTTATCCAAAGAGCATCTTGCATTGCTCAGGAATTGAAACCCAGGTCAGCTATTGTTATTCAACAACACTAACCATCGTACCACTAATCACACATGGTAGATTAGAACAGTATTGTGATAGGCAAGCCAACAGATACAAAAAATCTGGCCCCCCACTGACCAGATTGGACGCTCATCGGCCCCTGGGTAATTTGAGTTTGAGACCCCTGCAAATTCTAAGGTGACTGGGACAAGAAAAAAACTCCTTTTAACAGGAAGAAACTTTATGCAGAACCCACCTCAAAGGGGCATCCATTTGCTTAGGGTTAGTCCGGTATTGAAACAGAATGAGGTGCTGTGGAGTCATAGGCAGGCAGATCATGATGATGAATGATTTACATTCTGCTTGTAAATCAATAAGATTAATCTAGTTTATCTCTCAGTGTTTTATTTTGTGTTTTTTCTTTGGCAGGGTCTATATGTGTTTGCTGTTTATTTCATCCTGCATAACCAGTTGTGTTGGCCTACGAAAGCCAGCTATACTGTGGAAATGAATGGTCACAACAGGACCCACTCCACCTACCCAGGCACAGGTGCAGTTACAGTGGCCAGTGAGATCAGTAAATCCACCCAGAACCTCATTAGTGCCATGGAAGAGGTAGGACCAGTGTTGCAATACACGTCAGTTCTTCCACACTGTCTTCTTCTTGTATCTTCTAGTTTAGCCTGTTATATTGCATCATTGTATAGAATCATAGTATTGTATCATATTGCATAGCAATGGAAATTAATGCCATTATTCCTTACAGTGCTTCAGGGTAGCACGTACAAAGGGAAGAGCTGAGGTCCAAATACTGAACCTTGTAGAATTATTGTATGACTTTTGGATTCATTTATTACACTTTCCATTGTTCCTATTTCATTATTTACATTTTATTAAAGACAATCCTATGTACGGCGGAAGCCTGCCAAGAGCATTACCTTTTATACCACTGAAGAAAAGGGTGATATTGGCATGTAAACTAAATGCTAAAAAGGTTTTAAGATTTCAAGAACATGTGATACAACATGGAGTTTCATGACACATGTGCAAAAGTAGCAGAAGTGTTTTTAAGGTAATTTACTCAGTAATGTAATGTGGTTCCATTTTAGCACCTGATTCCGAACCGTAGCGCCAATGAGTGTGTAGTGGTGGAATTTGGATAAACCTGTTCTGGAAGTGGAAAAATGCAAAGAACCCAATACAATCGGTACATTCAGTGTCTGTGGACATCAAAGTTGACAGTAACTCTAAAAAATGAACAGCTTGTCTGACACAATCCACTTTTATAAGTCCAAGATTCTTACGCAGACGAAGGTCCAGGATTTTCTGTCTGCCAGTGGTCTTGTGCATATTGCCTACAGACTCATTTGTACAAGTCACATTTGATGGTACAGATGTAATTGAAAGTTAAATGACTAACGGACTTTGACATTATGATAAACTAGTTACTCAACGACTGTCCTTACACAGTCAAACATCAAGCAAGTGCAACACAAGACAGAGCAAGACGGCAAATAAGCTACTTACTAGTTCGGCAGACAGTAAACAAGTCGGGCTGCCACAGGCAAAACTACAGAACGAAGTTATATGCCTATGGACCCTGGTATGGCAATGGCACGGAGGCGATCCTCCATATTAAAAGTCATTGTAGCGCCCACATTTTTTTTCAAACAGTTTTTCAAACAGGTAAAACTGCGTATCCTAACCCTAATCCTGAAGTATAATTGTTGCATAGTGTTACTTTAAAGAGACCGCCCAGAGGGACGGGATGCTTTGGGACATTGTATGTGGTAAAATTGAAACACTGCTCTGCAGTCCAGGGGCAGGTATCCACACTGGTGGTGCATGCAGTTGAGTTTGGTTGACATAGTCCAACACTGTATGTTCCCTCCCTCCGGGTTGTCCACACACGACTCTGGCTAAGACTGATCTCCTGTCAGGGAAGTGATGATGAATAGTATGTGTCTGAGCTGTATGTGTGTATCTGTATGAAGCTGGACTCATTGACTCAGACAGATTTCCGGAATCTGGATGGTGCTGGTAGACTTGAATACACAGAACAAAGATAGAGACAAAATTATTTACTAGGCGGCCCTTTCAACAATTTGCATTGTGTCATGTGATAAAATTTCAATTTCCCTCATGGTTATGCCCACAGTGCTTGTTACACATCTGGCGACCTTTGAACTATTGGGGGACACTTCCTTAGCAATGTGGCAGGTGGTGGGATCCGGGAGTGTGACCCCAGGTGGGTGTGTCTGTGGAGAAAAGACCAGCGGTTTCCCAGATTTTTGGAAACCTTATAAAGATCTACCCTATTGTTCTACAACTGAGACCCTTGTACTCCTTGTACACTGAAACCATTTAATAGTACTAAACACCAATGTGCTGGCACCTTCCCTTATCAAATAGATTTCACTCTTAAGATGTGGATTAGGTGTGACCCACAAGCCCAGGAGAAAGGAAGAAGGGAGGGGGCCCGAGAGAGTGAAGGGGAAGTAGGAGACAGATTGCAAAGACAGAGATAGAAAGAAAACAATTCTGTCAATCCCTTCAAACAAACATCAAGAGACAGAGGTACATCTCTGACTCTTAAGGTAAACACCAGATGTGTTTCTCATTGTTTGCCGAAGTGCAAGGTTCCCGGGAACAGAGAGCCTCACAAGCTGAAGAGGTTATATATATATATTTATGATCCGTGTAGTCCAACAGAAAAGGTGCTGACATGGACAACATATTCATTTGTAGCAAAAATGTAGGTTGTTGCAAAAACCTCAGCAAACATTAAACAGTGAAAAAGAATTGGGAGAGACTGCACAGCAGGTAGCATAAATGCAGTGCGGGTTTTACATCGAATTACGCCCTGGGCGAGACCCCCTCCGAGCGAACCCTTTTAATGTTCTGGAAAGTTCCTTATGCAGCTTTATCCTTGACTTTAACTCATGAAGTTCCTATATGACATCTACTGTACACCATGTTAGTCATGTGACAATTTGTTAATCTGTGTTCCCATGACAACATTTACAAAATGGTGGTGTGCATGGTCATCACACATGACAAAACTGCTTCATTTTAAAAAGCTTGTTTTTGTTATTAAAGGTAAGTTTCAACCCATTTAAGAATTATGTTGCATTAATAACATGTCCTATATTACAATTAACCTGTTCTGACCACATTTCTTGAACAAATTGATATAAAACAAGTCAGGGAAATATTGTTGTGACATATAGGTTACATCGGGCTTTTAATCATAAAATAGTCTCGGAAAATGCCATGTGACATATTTGTCACAATAAGCAAAATGGTAATGAACTGCTCGCGCTCAATATATTAAAGGTACCGTATGTAACAATTGTACCTTAAAATAACAGCTTGAAAAAAATTGTGTCGCTACAATGACTTTTAATAGGGCGATTTCCGCCTCCTTCACTGCCATCGGGGGTCTGTACTCAAATTACTACGCTATGTAACTTTCTTGGCGATGCCCGCCGCTCGGGCGGAAGTAGTTCGACCTGCTTTCTGGCTAGCTAATAATAAATTACATGTCCAATGTCATTACACTTTCTAATGTAAATTCTGAATTTGTAGCTTTTTGGTGTTACAATATTGTATTAGATCGCACGTAGGCGACTCCACATTCAAACACTTAGAAAACATTGTAGGCTCAAAACACGATCGGTATTTCTTCTAAACTAAATGTTGTCATTCTTTTGGTTGAATTAGCATTCATCTCCGATATCACAATGAATAAAACTCTGCAGTCATATTTCTGTAAAATCTTTGAATATTCTTACCTCGGTTGACATATTCGCTGTTTTCTGATCACGTCTTCACTGACTCCACTCACCGGTATACAAGTGAATGTGTTTTTACGACACTGGAGTAAACGTTAATACTAGTAAAAACCTTTAGGGGGAGCTCCAAGGGAATCCTGCATATTATGCCTTTAAGCTGATTCAAATATTTTAAATTAATACTTTTTCTGTTGTTCTACTCAAACATATTTTTAAGAAATGTAAACATAAAAAATAATGTGAAATTAACTAAAATATCATAAAATGTATTATGAAACAACTTTTGCATATCAGTACTGAAATGGCACCTTTGCTTTAGCTGAGACACTTTTCTTGGTAAATACAACATACAAACAGAATTTTGTTGGTCCTATTCGAATGTAATTTTATTTTTTTGTAGTATGAATAGCAAGAAACGATAAAGTGTTCAGGATGCACTGGAGATCATCACTGGAGATGACAGTGAGTTTGAGGGATGTGAAGGTAGCTCAGATGAAGACCCTGATTACACTCCCAGCCACAAAGACAGCAACAAAGACATGGAGAGTGATGAGTCAAGTGGGTCTGACTCAGAAAGTAGTAAGTCAAGTGAAGTAGTACCACAACCAAACATAAACCCCGAGCAGCAAAATACCACCATCCAAGGAAAGAAACAATTTTCTTGGAGAAAGAAACCTTTTGAACCCACTGAGTGCGCATTCAAAGGACAGAGTGTCACACTTCCAGACAATATTCACACTCCCCTGGAGTATTTCAGTAGAAATGCTTGCGTTAAGGAACAAACAAATTTGTACAGTGTACACAAATCTGATAGTCTCAGCAATGTTAACACCAATGTTTAAGAACTGGAAGTATTGACTGGCCTCTACCTGCGCATGGGTCTTTGCCAAATGTCGGGACATCGGGCCTACTGGGTAAATGACACAAGGTGTACCATGGTGGCTTCGTTTTCAGACCCTACTGACATCTCTACATTTCACTGACAACACTGATTTGTCAAACAGGCAAGTCGACGATAAGTGCTAGAAGATCCGCCCATGGCTTGACAGGTTTCGCAAACAATGCCTGGCTATCACCCCAGAGGAGCACAACTCTGTGGATGAGCAAATGTTGTCTTTCAGAGGGACACACAGCCCAATAAGGCAGTATGTGAAGGGCAAGCCCCACCCTTGGGGATTGAAGATTTGGGGCCGCTGCTCTTCGTCAGAAATCCTCAATGATTTTGAGGTCTATGACGGTGGCACTGGGAGAAGAACCGTACTTGGCATGGGAGGTGACGTTGTGGTCAAGCTGTTTGAAGCACTCCATCAGACCAGAACTACAAGGTTTTTGCAGACAACTTATTTTCTTCAGCAGCACTGATGTTAAAGCTTCTGCAGCGACAGATCTATTTTTTAGTTACTATCCGTAGCAATCGCTTGGCTGGTTGTCAGCTTGAAGATGAAAAAAGTCTTGCCAAGAGAGGCAGAGGATCAGTTGATGCCAGGGTGGAAAGAGAGGAAACCATGGCCATTGTGAAGTGGTATGACAACAAGTCTGTCACCATGATATCCTCCTACTGTGCAGTCGAGCCCCAAGACAAAGCTCGACGCTGGAGCAAAGCACAGAGAGCTTTTGAGGAGATCAGTAGGCCACACATTGTGAAGGAGTACAACACCTTCATGGGGGGGATAGACCTCCTTGATGCATGCGTTGCAAGGTAGGGGAGAGCAGGATAAATTGAGACACCGGGTAATGTGAGATACCCCCTGTATCTTGGCAACGGAACACAATTGTGGTCATGTGACAACTCTGTTTCCAAGCCCCTCCCAGTCCCCCCTTGCCATGAAGGAGAAGTTGGTGCTGGTGCTGTGGTAAGTATGTTTTTTTCACAAAAATGTGTTTTTAGCATGTAAAAGTACATTTTCTTGCTTTTAACTTAATTAACTGTTGTGTCAAAGCAAATGATTCAGGTAGAAAAACTTATATCATACATGTTGATGAACTTCCAACATATAGAACTGTGTGATTTATGCTAGCTGAAGATTAGCCTAAAAAAATGTGTTTTTTCTAAAATAGTGGCTGTTGGGTAAAGTGAGACAAATGCTGCGGGGTAAAGTGAGACACTGTCTCACTTTACCCCACCATTCAGCACAAGTTAAGTTAAGTCTTAAACATATTTTAGTGTAATATTACATTACATATGTTTTATTTTAAATGTCAGAATCATTGTAGAAAAGCCATCATGCCAATAAACTAACTACACCAGAAAGAAAACCTGGGGTCAAACACCCCTCGCAGAGATGGAGAGTGCAGCCGCTGAGGTCATGGCAGGAACGAAGTCCTTAAGAAAAGCTGGACGGGATAGAAATATTGACAAGACAACCCTCCAAAGATTCATAAAGAAAAAGGAGAAAGGGGAAGTGAAATCAGTAGCCTGGGGTGCAGTAGCTGGGGCAAAGAGAATATTCACAGATGAGATGGAGGAGAAGCTTGCCAAACACTTGAAAGAAATAGCTGACCAGTTCCATGGCCTTGCTCCAGTTAAGTGCCGTGAACTGGCATTTGAATACACAGGGGAAAACAATATCCTGTCCCTGCCAATTGGACAGAGAAACAATGTGCAGGTAGGCTAGGGTGTGCAAGAGATCACATAATTCTGTAGGTAAATTGAGGCCAACTAATCTTGCCACAAAACTAAATTTTATAATAATCTTATAATAATATTCTTTAGGAGAAGAGTGGTTTGGCAGCTTCCTAGCATGTCACCATCTCTCTGTCCGAACTCCGGAGGCAACATCCCTGGGAAGGGCTACAGCCTTCAATAAAACTACAGTGGGGGGATTCTTTGATAATCTGGCTGTAGTGATGGACAGGTGACAGAAGTAATTCTTCAGTTGCAAATGTTTTATGGAGGCTTTACCTGTAAGATTTGGTTTCGATTCTGATAAGGTTTTTACCTTGCCTCTCTTCTTCCCACACATTCCCTCCACACATGATTTACAATGTGGATGAAACAGGTGTGTTTACAGTACAAAAGCCACGGCAGGTAAGCTACATATGATACACTAGAGAGCACTAGACTGATACTGGGTTGCCAACTAGCTATTGGCAGTATGCTGAAAATAATGCTATTAGTGATGTTGTGAACCTCTGAACTGGAAACAAATTAATGGACTGAAGCTCAATACAATCTACCTTTTAACCAATAGTAGCGTACTGATTGCACACGCCATTGATTCTAAATTTTCTTTTCGATTCAGGTTGTGACAGAGAAAGGAAAAAAGCAAGTTGGTTCTATCACATCAGCTGAGAGAGGAGAACTGGTGACTGTGGTGTGTGCAGTGAATGCTGCTGGAAATGCCATACCTCCCATGTTTTTCTTCCCTAGAGTAAGCACAACTTCATGACAGGAGCACCTCCAGGAGTCAAAGGTGCCTCCACCAGAACAGGATGGATGAATGAAGACACCTGGCCTGAGTTCCTTGATCACCTGATACAGCAAACTCAGTGCACTCCTGACCACTCCATGCTCCTAATACTTGATAACCTTAAAGCTCACATCTCACTCAAGGCAGTAGAAAAAGCAAAGAGCAACGGTATTGTTCTGCTCACCCTTCCACCCCACACATCTCATCGCATACAGCCTCTCGACATGAACGTGTATGGCCCGTTCAAGACCCTATACAGCCCAGCTCTTGATGGGTGGATGAGGTCTAACCCTGGCAAAACAGTCTCCATCTACCAAATTGCAGAATTGTAAATGAGGCCTTCTTGTCAGCAGTGACACCCCGAAATATCACTTCTGGATTTAAGTCCACTGGGATTTTCCCATATAACCGTGATATTTTCCCTGAGGAAGCGTTTGCTCCATCCATGGTGTCAGACCGCCCAGATCCTGAGCTGTATGGAGTTAGATTAGTTTCATAATTCACAAACCAACGAAACGCGAGTCACAAACAAACGAAATGCGATTCACAAATGTATTTCATGTTTCACAAATGTATTTTGTGATTCACAAATCAATGACAGCATGACATTTGTTTGCAACCTGACGAACACGAGTAACAAATCCCTGCATTCGTTCGTATGGATTTTTGGAACTTTCCTAGCGCACGTAGATTCACAAATGCATTTTTTTGTAAAAGATATTCTCTGCAGCCCATCAGATCTCTTCTAATATCAGCCAATCACGTTATTGTCTCTATATGGACTACAGCCAAGGTTATAAGACGGACATTGGCTCGGTCCTGGCTGAGATCACGAGCAATGGCATCTGCCCACCAAATGTTAGTGAAATATAGCTTGTTCATTTTATTAAAACGATTATCATACATGGTTGAATATTCTTGAGAATGGCAGGATCCATGTTTAGTCATTTTAAGTGTTTCCTAGGCTAACGTTTAGCAAGCTAGCTAGTCAATGTCTAACATAACCTTGTTCATGCTAAAATGGTTAGAGCCTTACTTGCTGCATTAGTTTTCTCTCTAGCCAGGTAACATCTTACATGGGACTTTAGTGAACAGATCTTTAAAACGATGTTTTCCGAAGCAAGGGCTGTCAAGTCAAGTGGAGTCAGCAGCAAGTACTTGTGCAAGCCCTAGCTAGGAATATTTCCCAAATGCCAGGGAGCCGAGCAGCAGAGAGCATAGTTGGGGCTGTAGCTATGACACCTGTGGGTAAACGACTACCATACCTAATGCCACCAATGCCAACCATACTAGGGTGAGACAGGCTATGAGAAGATAATAAATGCACAGAAACACATAAGGTGCTTTAGAATTCTACGGAATATTAGCCTTAATTCAACTGAATGGACCATCCAAGCATTCAGATGTCTGCTATTATTTACATTGGGCTTGGAAAGACCAATTTCTAGCTACCAATGCTGAACTACCAAGCTACTGGCATGCAATTTAATTATTTTGACATGCCACACAATTTAACCATGTAAGATATTACCTTGCTAGAGAGAAAACGCATGCATCAAGTGTAGCTTTCACCATTTTAGCATGGCCATGGTTATGTTAGACATTGACTAGCTAGCTTGCCAAACATTAGCCTAGGAAACACTTAAAATGACTAAACATGGATCCTGCCATTCTCAAGAATGATTCAACCACATATGATAATCCTTTTAATAAAATGAACAAGCTATATTTCACTAACATTTGGTGGGCAGATGCCATTGCTCGTGATCTCAGGCAGGACCGAGCCAACGTCCATCTTATAACCTTGGCTGTAGTCCATATAGAGACAAACACGTGATTGGCTGAAATTAGAAGAGATCTGATAGGCTGCAGAGAATATCTTTTAGAAAAAATGCATTTGTGAAACTACGAGCGTTAGGAAAGTACCAAAAATCCATACGAACGAATGCAGGGATTTGTAACTCGTGTTCGTCAGGTTGCAAACAAATGTCATGCTGTCATTGATTTGTGAATCACAAAATACATTTGTGAAACATGAAATACATTTGTGAATCGCGTTTTGTTTGTTTGAATCGCGTTTCGTTTGTTTGTGACTCGCGTTTCGTTGGTTTGAATCGCGTTTCGTTGGTTTGTGAATTATGAAACTAATCTAACTCCATAGAGCTGCAGCCTGCATCCACTGGTCCATCCCCTGCAGATGATCTGGATGGTCTACGCCCTGCAGATGATCTAGAATAGATGGTCCACTCCCGTCCTATGAACCACCTGCAGATGATCCACTCAGTAATCCTTCCACTACTCGTGGTCCACATGGATGTGCCTCGCCAGCTGATTCAGTGGTGCCACGTGTTCCCAGCCGACAAGGATATGTGTCTCCTCGGGACATCCTACCACCACCCAAATGTCCCCCCAGAGTACAAACCAAAAACAAACGAGTGAAGACAGCCATCCTTACTTATACTCCTGAGAAGCAAGCACTAGAAAAGGCATATGAAGAGAGACAAAAGAAACGGCCAGGGAAAAAGCTAAATAATAAAGAAAAGGGAAAACCGAAAAAGAAAGCACCCAAAAAGAAAATCATAGATAGCAGCTCTGAGGAGTGATGTCCCTGTCCCACTTAATGATGACAAAGAGAGCTCTGAGGATGAGAGAAGTGATCCTGAAAACACGGATCTGTCCGTGGGTGACTTTGTCCTAGTCAATTTTGCGACCAAAACCAGGAGTCTCCGTTACGTTGGCATGGTTGAGAAAATTGAGGGGGACGAAATTCTTACGCAATTCCTCAGAAGGATCCATGGAACCAACAAGGAGTGGGAGAGACCCACATTTGCTATAAAAGCAAATGATGTGGCACATGATCCTAAAGGTGATGTGGTGAAGAAGCTGCCTCAACCCAATAGGCCTGGAGGAACCACACAGAGAGAGCAACTCTTCACCTTTCCCTGAAACCTTCATGGCTGAAATGGAGAGTAGGCCTGGCTATAGAGTATAGAGGATAGAGGCTGATGTTCTAATCAGGCTGGGTCTAGTCCTGTGTTCCGAGTCCCAGGCTGTTCTAGTTGGTTCTGATTATCTCCCCCCAGAGCAAAAACCCATGACTGTGTTCTAATCTTACTGGTTATATCTGTCATTTAAATGTAAATAAAAACATTTTGAATTATATTATGTTGTATATGATTTTGTTCGGAGTTATTTGCAAGTGTTTTAAAAATGTGCTTAATTGACCAATCCCCATGGTTCTGTTTCTAGTCAGATAATAGTTATGGGATGTGGGGTTGTCAATCTAGCTGTCAGAATTCCAACTGTTACAACATATGTTGTTTGTGTTAGTTTTAAAGTGGAAAAGGTAAGTGGATCACTTTACCCCTAAGCTGGGGTAAAGTGAGACACAAGTCACTGCTCTTTGTCCTGAAGACATTCTGATCATTTGTATTGCAAGGCAACATCCTGAATTAAAGGGAAATGTGTACATCTTATTGATATATCATTTGAGCTCGCCTAGAGGGGAGCAAATGTCTCACATTACCCCGCTCTCCCCTACTCAACAACATGCATTATGATGGTTAGTTGAGTTAGCTAATCGTGGCTAACGGGTTTTCGCTAACGCTTGCTAGTCAAGTGGTGTCAAAAGACGCTGTTGCTAAACATTTAGACCATGGGTCGGGAACCTATGGCTCGCGAGCCACCACTGGCTCTTTTGCTGAAGGCCGGGGCTCTCGGACGAAATGGGTTGGAGAAAAATACGGAGAAAAAACGTGTAATCAAGGGATCAGCCTAGGCCTAGTAGAAGGCTTAAATAACAGTCAATACTAGTTTTTATTAAAATGACAAGGCTTTGTGGCAAATACGTAGGTCTATCTGAGTTATTTAATTTAACTTTCCACCTCACTTGACTCCGTAACCATAGCCTGCAAAATATTGTTACATTCGCGGCTGGTTGCCATGCCAATATCAAACAAAATCGCAGATTCCCCTCCATTTCCGTCAACGACAAAACTTCCATTGTTAAAGTTGATAGGCTAGAGAAAAATATCGAAAAGGAAAAAACACGTATTGTGCATCTCTGGTGTTTCTATCGGCGATTTCGAAATATAGGTTGCCGACCTGACCTCGTCTGGCATCTGGGTGGGCAAGTTCAAATCACTGAACGATCAGCTGGAAGGAATCGCACGTCAGCGAGCACAGCTTGCGAGCGAACACAAGTGGACTGCCATGGGAAAGCTTCCATCTCAAGAAGACGAACTGCTTCTAAAAACTTGGAATGAACTGCCCATATATTGCACATTGCAATATGTTAGTATTGCTGTGTTACCCATGTTTGGTTCTACTTATGCATGCGAGAAATCTTTCTCACATATGAAAAATATAAAGACGAACCTGCGCTCGCGTTAAAACGACGAAAGCCTCAATGCTTGCATCTTCACCTCACTGAATATGAGCCAGACTACAAGGCCATCAGCAATATGCAGCACCAGAAGTCGCATTAATCTCTGGTAGGCCTAATGTTCAATTTCGAGTGTTGTGTTGTCAACGTTGTTAACTTCATGGCGTTGTTACGCTGTAACGTTGTTAACTTCGTCATTTCCCATTGTCATTTACATTTCAAGTTACTAGTACAATAACTTTTAAAACTAGAAGAAAATGTATTTAAAAACTCATGAAGAATAAAAGTAACTGTTAGTTAAATATCCCAATTTTTTTCTTGTAACTGTCTTTTTGTGGCTCTTCTGAGATAAAAAAAGAAAAAAAATGGTAAAAGTGGCTCTCCAGGCAAAAAAGGTTCCCGACCCCTGATTTAGACAATCCCAACATCTATGCAAGAGCTTTTTTTGTAGACTTTTCGTCAGCTTTCAATACAATACAAGCAATTCCTCAAGCTGTCAGGCTGCTTTTGGCCAGTCCAGTCTAGTCTGGCTAGAAAACAAATCTCCCAAGTCACAGTTCTCTTGCAGTCTGCAGGTTTTCCTCCAGGATTTCCCTTTATTTTGCTGCATTCATTTTACGTTCTACCTCAAGAAGCCCTCCAGGATGCAGAGAAGCATTCCACTGCATGAATCTGCCATTACTGTGCTTCACTGGGCTGATGATGCGTTTCTGTTCAATCCAGTGACACACTCTCAAATCTGCTGTGTTACATGTCGCATAAAAACAAAATAGGCATCTATGAGAGCATAAAAACAAACAGCAGATTTTCTCTTCCCCTCCCTTGGCTGTTGAGTTAGTGACTAGTGTGTGTGTGTGTGTGTGTGTGTGCGTGTGTGTGTGTGTGTGTGTGTGTGTGTGTACACGCATCATGCACTTTGGAATTAAGGGGCCTATGTTCACAGTGATGAAATTGATGTTCCCATAATATTGTGTGTATATATAAACACTGCTCTGTCTCTGTATTCCCAGGTATCTGCTGACTGGGAACAGGCATCCTTGAGGCGCAGCAGTCAGCTCAGCGGCATGTACACCTTAGGACCCCCAAGCCAGCCTTACCATGGAGATCAAGAATTACTGAACACCCTCACAGCTGATGAGGAGTCACAGGATTTTGATGACCTTATATTTGCCTTAAAGACTGGTGAGACTGTCAACCACACACTTCTATTAGTGTAAATGTTTTTATCAATTTGCAGCATGCAGCAATTTGCCCTTTCTGAGGATGTTTTATATCTTTATAGATATCATGGTGAATGACTCATGTGAAGGACAGACAGACAAACATACCTTTATAGGTACTAGTGCAGTGCCCGTAGGAATTATGCATCATTCACGTCGTGCGGGTCCGCCCCTCTTTCTCTGAATTACTACACTACCCATAGTGCCTCACTACTACCCATAGTGCCTACGGCAAACGATAAAATACAAATATCTCGCGAACTATGAATTCAGAAATCTTCAAAATCAAGGAAGCACAGGTTCATGACATGCGTAAGCTACATGGGAAATCTCATAACTAACGTCAGGGAGATACGCCCTAGACAGACTGACTGACAGTCACACACACAGAGATTTCTGGATTTATAGATAGATCATGGTGTATGATCATGTGCAGAACAGACAAACATGCATGTTCCCAATAGCTGCCCTGGCTATGCAATGTGTAGTGTTGTGGATCGGGATGAAATTACCTACAAAAAGGTTTGACACCAAAACTCCCAGTTTAGAGTTGTTTGTTTGAGTGTGTATGAGAGGTATATGCATCCTGTTATCCCGGACCGATTTGTACAATTCCATTAGCTCAAACAGATAAAAGCAGGCATACATATTTTTGTACAGTTTGATCAGGTACAGTAACTGCACTGTAGCTCTCAAATTGTATTATAAAAAAGATTCATTCAAACTATCTTCACCTTTCTGCACTCCCTTCTGTCTTCAGAAATGAAGTAGTAAGATTATATTATAGAACCAACTGAAATATTACAGGTAACCTCTAGAAGTTTGGGTCTAGATTAGGCACTTTCGAACCTCTATACTAATATTTCAAAGGAGACATATTATGAAAATGTAACTTTTTTAGTGCTTCTACACATATGTACTCCAGTAGCAGCCCATTGGTTGAGTATGAAGTATGAGCGGCATGACTTTTCTCAACGGTTTCTGGCTAATTTGACCATGAGGAAGAAAACTAGGCTGCTGTCATTTACCGTAACCTGAGCAAACAGCAAGATTTTTTCACGCCCTTTTAGGGCGCGCCCAGCGCATCTGTATCTCAGCTTCTGAAGGTCATAGACACTTGAATTTAGTCTCAAAATTACCGGAATACACATGTTTCTATACTAGGCATGGGAAGATTCACCGATGCGCATCGGAAAATCGATACGACATGTAAGATGCAGTTGCATCGATTTGCAAACGTCTGCATCGCTAAAAACCGCACATAAACCCGAGATGCATCGTATCAAAATTATCTGCATCGATGCAAACCGATTATTATCTATTATTATAACTTTTTAGAAACGTGTCTGAGTTTCAGTTGTGTTTCTCTCCCTTCCCCTCTAGTCTCTGCTCAAATCTCGGCTCAAGGCTCGCGCGAATAGGCGGGTCCAAACAAACGTGCTTTTGAAAAGATGCGGCCAGCTAGTCAGATAGCGCGTTAGCATGGAGGGAAACGAAACGTAGGTAATACATTCGGTTGTGGGCTTTAAGTCTATGGTATGGAAAGATTTTGGCTTCTACAAACGAGATCTTTCTTAAAAAGAACTTGAAAAAGACCCATCTGGGTTAAGTGTTTGGATTCACTTGTCTTAATTTCCAGATGGGGAACTGTTACTCCCTTGTTATGGCCATTTGTTCATAATGATGAATCATATTACAGTGCATGGAGATAATGAGTATACCCCTTTTGAAAAGTAACATTATGAACTATATTTCAATAAGTACACGTGTTATTTCCAAAATGTGCACTGAGTAAATGGAAAAAATGTCACCTAAGTTACATTATTAACCTTACTTTGCTCATCAGGTATTGTATGCACATTTTGGGCATAACATTTACCTATGCACATTTTGGAAATAACTTATGCTTATTAAAATGTTGTTCAGAATGTTACTTTTCAAATGGGGTGTACTCATCAATGGTGTGCATTGTATATTTTGGGGAAAATGCAATATGTTCCTGTTAATGCTTTCCTATTAGTTTTTATAGTGGATGGAATCTCCTGGCCTGCACCTTTTTGTATTAGCCCATTTTATTTGGTTTACCACATGTATAAACGTAAAGCACTTTTAAAGGCTTAACTGGAAAACATGCCTTTGTGTAGGGCTTAAATTGTTCTACAACATGCACTAAAGAGAAATCTGAATTTTTGTTAAAGGTTACACTTGTATCCTAAAGTTCCAGAGACCTACAATGAATTACTCTCTAAGTTGTACTTCCTTTGTTTTAAAATAAAAGGCACAGCCATTTTTAATGCTTCAAGTGCCATAACTTGAACTATGTATTTCATGGTGTACTTTTCTTCTGCATTGCATCGCATCGTATTGTATCGTATCGCACTGGATCGCATTGTTTTAAAATTAGATCGTACTGTATCGCACCGGATCGCAGGAGGTAGGAGAATCGTATCGTATCTTATCACTGGTAATTCCATGAATCGTGAATGTATCGAATCGTTGGTAGTGTATCGAGATGTGTATCGTATCGCCTTGATGGTGAAGATTCCCATCCCTATTCTATACTGTATGCACTATGAAGGTTTCTAAGCTCTAAAACCTTTACTTTCCGTTATAGTGTGAGAGACAAAGTCCTCCAATTTCTCCTATGCTGAGCAATTCTTTTAAATTTTAGCTCACTCTGTCCATCTAATCATCTCTCACCTTTGGATGGGGTTGTTTCTTTACAGGTTCTGGCCTTAACATCAGTGATAATGAGTCCATCCAGGGGAGCCAGGACGGCACCATGGCTGAGTCCCAGATTGTGGAGCTGCGACGTATCCCAATAGCCGACACACACCTTTAACCTCTCTGCTTTTCTTTAGGAGGAGAACATTACACGTTTTTCTAATGAGGCGAACATTTGCAATACTTTGTATATTTTATTAAATGTTTTTATCACTTAATTTGCATACTTTACAGAATGTTTTCAGTGCATTATTTACACACACCGTATTGTGTATCTGCACAGAGTTCCTCAATATTACAATTTACTTGGTTTGTACAGCAACTTCAAATAAATGATTGAATTACTTCAGACTGATATGTATCTATTTCCTATGACTAGATTCAATAAACCATTTTGCAACAGGATGTGCATTTCCTGAATTAAATACTAGTGTTTTCAAAGTAATACATGTCCCTCCTTCTGTGTGGTTGTGTAACAGCAGGTCAACAAAGCTATATTTATTCCTGCCAATGCTAACCAGCTATCCCTTCAGATACTATCTCTAAAAACACATAACATTGTAGTAAATGTGTAAAAGTAAGGCATATACTGTATCTAGCTAGCATTTTAACTAACTACCAAAACTAAGCCCACAGTGTTCACACATCTAAACACTCTTTGCAGCTAAGTTGTTGGCGATGATAAGTAATACTAGAAAATGCATTTCCTGAAGGAAATACCAGTGCATGAAATGCAAAGGTTAAGAAAGGAAGAAGAAAAGAAAGAAGAGTGGAAGAAGGAAAGACAAAAGGAGAGAAGAGTGGAAGAAGGAAAGAAGAAAGGAAAGAAGAGTGAAAGAAGGAAAGAAGAAAAGAAAGAAGAGTGAAGAAAGGAAAGAAGAGTGGAAGAAGAAAAGAAAGAAGATTGAAATAATGAAAGAAGAAAGGAAAGAAGAGTGAAGGAAGGAAAGAAGAGTGGAAGAAGGAAAGAAGAAAGGAAAGAAGGGTGTAAAAAGGAAAGAAGAGTGAAGAAAGGAAAGAAAAGTGGAAGAAGGAAAGAAGAGTGGATGAAGGAAAAAAGAAAGGCAAGAAGAGTGGAAGAAGGAAAGAAAACTGGAAGAAGAAAATAAGAAAGGAAAGAAGAGTGGAAGAAGGAAAGAAGAGTGAACAAGAGTGGCTCTGGATGAAGAGATAAAGAGAGTGAGAATATTGAAAAAATGGAGTGAAGAAGAGAGATTGAGTGTTAGAGAAAGTTGACTGAGAGAGAAAGTTGACTGAGAAAGATGGAGAGATGGAGAGAAAAAAAATAGAGAATGGATGGTGTCTTAATGTTCCTGGTTACAGTTAACTTGAGAGGGACAGAGAAAGAAGAGGTTCTTTGAATTTGGCACAGGTGTCAGTAAAGCACAGGTGCAAGCCAGTTTAAAGACCCTATTATGATGTCATAATGGCCCAATGTAAGTCAATGGGAGAAATTTATATTCGTTTTTCTTTAATATCTTAAAAAGTATAAAGTTTAGAAAAGTGAAAAATACATAGCATAAGTGTCGTTTACAAGACCTACGCCACAAAATTTGAATGAAGTTTCTACGTTAAGCGGTTCGGGCTGAATTAATCGCAGAAAAAGGTAACAAGAATAAGAAGAAGAAGAAGAATCCTAGGAATAACAATACAGGGCATTTCATGCACTGTAATAAACCACAGAGAAGCTAAATTAGGGAGTTCCACTTGGGTGACGCGCTACAAACGCAAGAGATTACGATTTCTTCCTATTATGTCTCAGGTTAAAACTTTGCATTCCACTTCCCTTGGGTTTGGTTACAAGCGGTCAACCGTTCTGTGACCGTTCCGACTCGTACCTTAAAATGTCTCTCTCCACCTTAGAAAAAGAATAGTCGACTCAGAAAATAGGCAGTTCTAAAATGAATGGACAGGGAAATACGAGTTTATTACTGTGGGCCTCGTTCCCGATAACGACGTATCTTAACGGCCTACGTGGATTTTGGCGACATTGTAGACTCATCATAGCAGTAAGTGCGGTGTCGGGAAACCGCTCTGCAATATCCCTCTTACGACCGATTTCAAGTCCTTTTTAAAGTTCGGGAAACTAGGCCGTGGCTAGTACGAACCCGGTTTGTTTAATCTGCAATGGGTGCCTCACCGTCTGTAAAGATAAGAATTTGAGAAGGCATTTGAAGACGGCGCATGCCAACTTTAATTTCACTTTCCCACTGGGCTCTGCTGCTGGGAAGCAGAAGATATAGAGCCTTAAATTTTGTTATGAGCGAAGATGTCAAACTTTATTTCGGGCCTCTACGGATCAAGAGAGAGCGACGGTGGTATAGTCACGAGTGGCATGGATATTGGCTAAAAAGAAAAAAACTTTCACAGACTCCGAGATGGCCAAGGAGTGTATGCTAGCATTAGCGAGACCATATCCATAACGCCAAAAAGGAGACGCTATGCGGAATTTCGGAACACGGAATTTCGTGGTGCTGTAAATAATTACATAGGACATAGGACTCTCTACAATACAACTTTGTGTAATTACAGTGCATGAAATGCCCTGTATTGTTATTCCTAGGCATTTTCTTCTTCTTCTTCTTCTTCTTCTTCTTCTTACCTTTTTCTGCGATTAATTCAGCTCGAACCGCTTAACGTAGAAACTTCATTCAAACTTTGTCGCGTATAGGTCTTGTAAAGGACACTTATGCTATGTATTTTTCACTTTTCTAAACTTTATACTTTTTAAGTTATTAAAGAAAAACGAATCTTAATTTTCCCATTGACTTACATTGGGCCATTATGACATCATAATAGGGTAATTAAACTGGCTTGCACCTGTGCTTCACTGACACCTGCGGCAAGCCTCCAAAGGTCCTCTTCTCTCTGTACCTCTCCATTCAACTGTATAACTAGGAATATTAATAGACACCTTCCATACTGTACTTTTTTTCTCTCTCTCCTTCTTTCTCTCTATCACTCTCACTCTACTTTCTCTCACACTCCATCTCTCTGCTTCACTCTTTTTTTTCTCCTTCTTTCAACATTTTCACTCTCTCTTTACTGTCTTTATCCAGAGCCACTCTTGTTCACTCTTCTTTCCTTACTTTGTTTCTTCCTCTCTTCTTTCCTTCTTTCTACTCTTCTTTACTTTCTTCTTTCCTTCTTCCACTCTTCTTTCCTTTCTTCTTCCCTTCTTCCACTCTTCTTTCCTTTTTCCTTTCTTCTTTCATTCTTTCACTCTTCTTTCTTTTCTTCTTATCTTCTTCGGCTCTTCTTCCCTTCTTCCACTCTTCTTCTCTTTATTCACTCTTCTTTCCTTCTTCCACTCTAATTTCCTTTCTTCACTCTTCTTTCCTTTCTTCTTCCCTTCTTCCACTCTTCTTTCTTTCTTCCACTCTTCTTTCCTTCTTCCACTCTTCTTTCCTTCTTTTACTGTTCTTTCCTTTTCTTTTCTTTTATTCGTTCTTTCTTAACTTTTGCATTTCATGCACTGGTATTTCCTTCAGGAAATGCATTTTCTAGTTTATTTTATCATTATGTTGTCCTGTTCCCTATAGTGGTGACGAGTGTGGAGCCGGAGACGAGTTACATTGTTGTAGTGTGTATATTGACAACCAACTTGCGCTGTTTCATTGCGAGCTCAGGTCAATCATTTTTGTTGATTCGAGGGTTAGGGAAAGTGTAGGGTAAGTCATACCTCTCCAAAACAATGCTCAGCTGGCTGTCCTACAATGTCATTAGTACGGACGAACAGAACGGATAAGACATAACACTGGCTTGAGAAAGGGTACGTAGGTACTTTCACACGCTTGTAAGTGGAAACTAATTTCACACAGGAAGTCACACAGCATTTCATCGCTTACAAAGAGTTGTGGTTAAAAACCACAGCTGGCCCAATTACATTACAACTGATTACACACCTCTTCTGAAACTAACACATTTTTTCAAAGATCATCTCATCTAAAAATCTATTGACTCTGCCAAATGACAGACACAACTTTTATTAGTTAGACTTTTTTCAATCACTAACTACACACTTGGTGATTAATCTAAAACACTTCTGTCATAGGCTAATACCCTTTGCAGTTACATTGTTACACTGTGCTTCGTAAGGTATTCTGACAAAACTGGTAACAAAAGACTTAATTCATAACCATCCTTAACAGTACTGTAACAAAGTTTAGCAATTTTTCAACAGTACGGACCATAGACTGTGTGCCATTTACATTGTCAGTGCTAGATTGAAGGGTAGTGCCTTGAAATAGCACACATGTGTTCACCATCTGATTGGTGTGTCTTAGAAAGTGAACTATGATATTGTGCAGAAAGTGTGTTTTGGCTGAGGCTGAGCTTATCTTTATAGTTTTGCAGTTTTGATGTGGGGATTTTCTGTTTGAGTGACTGGTGTGTTTTAGCTCCAGAAGAAGACATTGGTTTTGTGGTTGTGATGATAATGAGTTGCCGTGACAAGAACCAAAGAGAAAGCAGGGTATTGCATGAACCAATACATGTCTTGAATCTGTATAACACACAGAGGAAATGGTCAGACACACGCCAGCACCAGACACAGAAGGGAGGCAGTCCCACAGTACCCACAGTCTCACTTTCCCCAGCGTACCACACTATGCTCTAGTTCCAGAGAAGGACATTGGTTTTGTGGCTCTGATAGATAACACTATGAAGCTGCTACCTTACCTGCACTGTACTGACACCTTGGCACTTAAATTGCATATTATATTCTACATTGCAGCTATAATTTTAAAAAATGAGTCTACTGACCACACTACCACTTTTAAAATCACAACTCATGCACATACGAGGTCCTTTGCTCAGTTTACATCCAGACACATCACAAGACCTACGCACAATGCCTTATTTATTTTATCATTATGTTGTCCTGTTCCCTATGGTGGTGACGAGTGTGGAGCCGGAGACGAGTTACATTGTTGTAGTGTGTATATTGACAACATACTTGCGCTGTTTCATTGCGAGCTCAGGTCAATCATTTTTGTTGATTCCAGGGTTAGGGAAAGTGTAGGGTAAGTCATACCTCTCCTTAACAATGCTAAGTTGGCTGTCCTATAGAATGCCATTAGTACGGACGGACGGAACGGACAAGACATAACACTGGCTTGAGATAGGGTACGTAGGTACTTTCCAAGGGCGTAGGTGTGCATAGGGTTGGTTGTGATATGTTGAATAGGCTATAACTGCTTTTACTATAGGCTTACATTGAGAAGGTGAGGTTTATCTAATTTTTGTTATATTCAAATTAAACACTCTCTTTAATTCAACTAATTTAATAGAACTTTTGAATAAATAGTGAACAAAATATGAACAGACAACGTCTGTCCCTCTCACAACTATATCACAGCCAAAACACTGTAGTGAGATGAATTCACCTACACTCTCACGTCACTGCATTCATTTAGCCCACCTGTTTAATTAGTGGCCATTGCTTGGGTGTGGCTATAAAAGCCTAGAAGTTTGCACTATTCATAGATGGTGAATCGCTTCATCCTGTGCAGAGTGGTGTCCTATTTCTCCCGTGGTAGGTTTTCATTGCCCCTAAGCATTGAATTTTAATCACACTGTGGAGCTAAGTTCCGGTATTCAATAAGAGGAGTAGCGCACGATGCGAGTCGCCTCACCTGGTGAATGAGACGCGCATTGCATGCGATCTGAGGCGTAGCGCACGAAGCGAGTCACTCGAGGCGCATAGCCTATACTATAAACGTGGTTGAGACGGCGCACATAGCCTACTATAAACGTGGTTGAGACTCTTATTAGAGCTCTTACTCATTCTCGTGGTTGAAAGTCGGTAACAAGTCACGATAAACGATGTTGAGACACTTATTAAAGATCTTACTCATTCTCGTGGTTGAAAGTCGGTAACAAAACAGATTCGGTAACAAAACAGACAAATAGCTACACGGTCAAGCCATGTCATT
This sequence comes from Sprattus sprattus, assembly GCF_963457725.1. NCBI lineage: Eukaryota > Metazoa > Chordata > Actinopteri > Clupeiformes > Clupeidae > Sprattus > Sprattus sprattus. The sequence continues at coordinate 37,795,852 of NC_137924.1, forward strand.
TATTTCTTAAAAGTTATTGATATAGAAAATACACACTCACAAAAACACATAAAGACGTGTAAATCACCCTGTCCATTGTCTTTGAGGTTCGTCCCTGGCCATTGTCTGACCATTGGGCCTCATTCTCGACCTTTTTCTGTAATTCTTCAGAAATGTTTCTTACACGACTTCGCAAAAACAACGTAAGAGAAACGCTTCCGCTGCATTCCCGCACGCTTGAAAATGTGTTCATAAGCAGCCAAAGTCTTCTCAGCTGGGTTCCTTCCGATTAGTTTCTTAGCTTGATGCGCGTTCTCGTGAAAGTGGATTTGCATACATACACGCCCTGCCAGCTCCTTATTAGGAGACGCAATTTTAGAAACGTGTGCTGTCGCAATCTCCCGAATCCACCTCGTAACAGGTGTTCATTAATTCAGTCAAGCTACGAGCCATATAGACCTAGTGTAACAATAAATACTACCTCGTAGAATTATGACTATAAATGTGAAACGTAATTGTTAATGATACAAATATTCTCGTATTTATTATTTTAATCCGATGATGTCTGTAGAGTTGACGTGAACGCAATCACCAACGGTTTCTCACAAATTCAACCGTTAACCCTTTTACTGTAATACGGAGTTTTTTCAAATATCATTCCTCAACGCGATTCCTCAAATAACCACAAGATGGCCCGTGGAATCGCATTTGAGAAGATTCTGACAGAGTTACGACTGCTATTTCGAGTTCTGAAAGTTGTCTGAAGTTCAGAAGAAAGCACAGAAGAAAAAACTATGGAGAATGCAAATGTTTTCATAAATGTTTCCGAAGTGGAGTTCCTTCTGAATTCCTTCGGAAAGTCTTCCCAACTGCTGTAATTTTTTCTGTAATTCTTCGGAAATGTTTCTTACACGACTTCGCAAAAACAACGTAAGAGAAACGCTTCCGCTGCATTCCTGCACGCTTGAAAATGTGTTCATAAGCAGCCGAAGTCTTCTCAGCTGGGTTCCTTCCGATTAGCTTCTTAGATTGATGCGCGTTCTCGTGAAAGTGGATTTGCATACATACACGCCCTGCCAGCTCCTTATTAGGAGACGCAATTTTAGAAACGTGTGCTGTCGCAATCTCCCGAATCCACCTCGTAACAGGTGTTCATTAATAAGGTGGAGATATTGTATAACGTTGAACGTCCGAAGTCCGTAAAACACATTTAAGTAGTCACTTTTTTTTTTTAAATCGAAAAATAAGCACCATAGGTGTGAAGACCGGTCCCAAGTACGAGTATAAATTGTAGTCCGTCCTGTCGTTCGAAATGGCCACCATAGGGGTGAAGACTGGCCACCAGTAGTAGTATAAATTGCAATTAATTAATTCCTTAGTTCTTAGAGATTGAGCTTAGTGTTTATTTATTCACTTACATTTGCAGTGTTCATGTCATTCACAATCAGTCTCTTAGCAGACGCGGTCTTTATCCAAAGTGACGTACAAGGGAGAGAACAGTCAAGCTACGAGCCATATAGACCTAGTGTAACAATAAACACTACCTCGTAAAATTATGACTATAAATGTGAAACGTAATTGTTAATGATACAAATATTCTCGTATTTATTATTATCATAATTATTTTAATCCGAGGATGTCTGTAGAGTTGACGTGAATGCAATCAGCAACGGGTTCTCACAAATTCGCCCGTTAACCCTTTTACTGTAATACGGAGTTTTTTCAAATGTCATTCCTCAACGCGATTCCTCAAATAACCACAAGATGGCCCGTGGAATCCCATTTGAGAAGATTCCGGTAGAGTTACGACTGCTATTTCGAGTTCTGAAAGTTGTCTGAAGTTCAGAAGAAAGCACAGAAGAAAAAAATAACGAGAATGCAAATGTTTTCATAAATGTTTCCGAAGTGGAGTTCCTTCTGAAATCCTTCGGAAAGTCTTCCCAACTGCTGTCGAGAATGAGGCCCATTGTCTTTACACCTTTGACTGAGGTGCCCCAATGTGTTTACACCTCTCTCATCAATATGCATAGTGTTTTAGGCAGTGGTGGACGAAGTAGGGCCTACACTAACTATGTACTTAAGTGAAAGTATAGATACCTGGTGTAAAATATTGCTCCAGTAAAAGTAGAAGTATGCACTTTGAATTTCCACTTAAGAAGAAGTATAAAAGTATTTGCCTTCAAATATACTTAAGTATTAAAAGTAAAAGTACCTTAATGAATTATGGTTCTAATGGCCTTTTATCATTTTCACATCAAAGCTCTGGGTCAATCAACTGATATAAGATGAAAATACTGTCTATTTAAAAGTGTATAAGCACAAAACATTGAAAGCTATCTTTTGCCATTAGGTAAGACAAAGTGGTTATGAAATACAAGAGAACAATTATTTAATTTTACATTTATTTGTAACTTAGTTGCACATTTAATTATACAAAAATGTGAAGTTAAACATAAGCTCCTTTACTATATCACATCTGTCTGTGTTACCCTAAAACTCATCATTCCTGATGTAGCCTATGTTTCAAAGTATGATAAATACCATTACAGGAACTAGTTCCAAAAAATCAGAGAATGTGGTGTTGAAATAGTTTGTGACGGAGACTAGTGTTAGCAGTGATATTCCCTACACCACCCTAGGTACAAAAACAACAACACTTGACCTAGTTATGCTAGTTTGTGCTGAAGACAAGTGTTAGCAGTGATACTCCCTACACAACCCTAGGTACAAAAACAAAACACTTGACCTCAGATCAAACGTGAAGAAAAGAAATGTCATTACAGGAACTATTTTTTTGCAGAAGTTGCACAAAATTACAGAGCATACCTAGCCTGGCCGTTACCAGACTGTGACTCCATTTCATTCCGTCAGTCAGTCTGGGCCAACCCAATGCATTTTGGTTTCCGAGATGGGCGGGTGCTTATCTTGAGGTTTAAAATCATTGGAGTTCCCTTAACCAATCAGCAACGTTTGGTAATGACGTTTGCTGTGCGACGTAGTTCTTGAACTTCTAGCACCCACTTCCTCTTTGAGTAGTAAACACACCGCTGTAGTAGTTTGTACCGATTTTCTGTAATAATAGTAGTGACTGTGAGACTTGAAAAAGATGGATGTGAATGACACGTGCCGATTTTGCAAAGTTAACATGAGAGTAAGGGGGATAATCAACAACTCCAAACTTTTATTTGAAAACTCGAAAAGCACGAATGTTTGTAGTGAAGTTGCACGGTTTGGTATAACTATCGACTACACTCCTCTGAGATCGATTCGCATCTGCCGCAAATGCTTCGCTTGGATAAGGAGATTCCACGAAGACATGCAGAGGTTTTGCGATCTGAAAAAACAAGAGGCTTAGTGAAAGAATGTGTTTATTCAGTCCCAAGCCACGGTTAGCTCCATACAGCACAAGGCACGTCTGCTGCTGAGGAGTCGGTCTCCTTGCTTGTTCTTCTTAAACATTATAAACATTGTACATACATTTATACTAAAGAATTAATGTATGAGTGTCTTGAGGTCAAAAGTGGAGGTCTAGCTTAGAACACACCTATGAACAGGTAGGGCCATATGGATGCTAATGTCTTTGCTTCAGTCATCATGTCATGGCTGTAGACAAAGGTCAACAATCAGAGTCTAATAGCTCTGGCTCGAAGACATACAAAAGCCAGGAACCAGGTCTGATGGCCCATCAACATAGACAAAAGGCCAGGTGCCACCTTGATGGCTGTGGCCTAGTGCTGTGCAAACTATCTTGCAGGTGTTTGTTGGGATGTAATCATATTGTGAAGTTATGAAAATGCCTATATCTAACAGTACTGTCATGTAATTGTCATACGAGTACAGGTTGCAAATCCTTTTTTTTCAATGGCAGTAATGTTTTAGGTAAAATAAACATGATTCATGATATCCTTTGTACCTTTTATGCAATTGAAGAATTTCACAGGGAAAACATATTTTGCAGAATTGCAAGTTTATTTACAATCAAGTAGTTGTATTGTACTTTCACAGAAAAAACTATGTATGAAATGGAGTACTGCATGATATGCATGTGCAGAGCAAGAGGAGAAACAAACAGGCACAAAGTTGAGAACAATCATTACCAATAACTAATACTCCGACTCTGAGCTGACCTGGCTCCTTGATGCATCACTCAAGTCTTCATCATCAAAATAATTACTGAAGTAAAGGTCTGGCTCACATAAACTCTCAACCACACCAGATTGCACATTAAGATCAAAATCACCAAAAACATCAGCAATGACAGTTAAAATTTCCTTAGCATGTTCCAATCTGAATACAGGTAGGTTGTGCATTATGTATGGTAGGTCAAAGATGTATTCACAATGGGTCAATACTGCATCCACTAACTCTTGGCTGAAACCGGTGCAAGCAGCAAATGAGGTGACAAGCTGTGGAGAGGTGTTAATTAGCTTAGCCCTGTACTCATCTAGTAAATCGGCAATCAGAGATTTGTCTGTGTCATTGACCTTTCTGGACCTCAGGCTAACCGGTGGGGTTTCTATGGAGACAGATTTGTCTCAAAATTATTCGTGCGCGCACACACCTTATTCGTACACGCACACACCGTAATCCACACGTATGCTATGTTTTGCAAGTTCAAAGTCAAAATTTGTGACTTGTAAATCGGGATTTGCAAGGGCAAAGACTACATTTGTGACTTGTAAATTGGGATTTTCACACAGGTGCAATGTTTTTGCTCGTGTGAAGTGTTGAATCTGCATGTGTGGATCATCCAACACGCGCATGAACCCCTGGTTCCGCTTGGGTAATTTTGAGACATTCTTCTCGCGTTTCCCCCAAGTTTCACAAGTTCACAGGACAAAATCCACACAAGCAAAGGACTCAATCTACGCGCAATATGTGTGACTTGTAAATTGGGGTTTACACAAAGGTGTAATGTGTTATTCAAATGTTTGTAAACTTGCAAATTAAATCATGCAATTTGTAAAAATATATCACGTTTCGAATGTGCCTCTGTCTTGAAATTTCACTTGCGAATCTTTCGTTGCTCGTGTGAAGTGTTGAATCTGCATTTGTGGATCATCCAACACGCGCATGAATCCCTGCTTCCGCTTGCGTCATTTTGAGACATTCTTCTCGCTTTTTCCTCAAGTTTCACAGGTTCACAGGACGAAATCCACACGAGAAAATGACTATCTACGCGCAATAGTCCTAAACCTCCCCAGTAGGTGGCGGTGTTCATAGACATATAGAAATACTAATAGTAATAATCACAATATCATGTTGTAATGCAGAATTTACTGTGAAATCAATATAGACACAGTAAGTTACTGTGAAAAAAAATGATACAGCATTTTGTTATTCCACAGTAAAATACTCTATTCAAATCCTCCTTTGAGATAACCCAATAAATTACTGTACGTTGAACAACTGCGCTGCATTGTGGGCTCAAGAAGAGACAGTTGGATGCACCGAGGATACAGCACATGTTGGAAGAGCTCGAAGGTAAGTTTGACAGACAGCTTGTCACAACTTTATAATAATGTTTGTTGTCTGGGTTAGTAAATGAACGATGTTTTGGATCAAGTGTGCGAGTTATTCGATGAAGAATACGCGAATTAGTGTGAAAGTTAAAGTTAGCTAACGTTAGCCACCAGCTGCAGTAACCAGCTAAGTAATTTTAAAGGCGTTTTCCTCCGCGAAGCTTTGCCTCATATCTTTGGAAAGCTCAAATTACGTGTTTTCGTAATGGTCCCCTGATGTCTTTAAGAAGCATAACGTGCCAGTTATTTGGTCGAGAATACGCAGTTATTTGTGCAAATATGAGCAAATGTCAAGGTGAGCTAATGTTAGCCTCCAGCTGCAGCAACTAAGTCATTTCAAAGCTGTGTGTCTCCAAAAAGCTTGCATCACAGACAATAACGTATTTTATATCTTAGGAAAGTGCAAACTATGTGTTTTCATTTGGTGGTCTTTACATGTCAATAGGAAGGATATGCATGAGTATTTGCTAGACTACTATCTCTCAGTATCTGTCAGTAATTGCTCTCCATTCTTTTTCAGAGGCAGTTAACAAGAGTGGAGCAGGCTGTTGAGGTAAAAAGAACACCTTGCCAAAGGGTCAAAAAACGATTTCATCTGGGGGGGGGGAAATAAGTGTTTCTCTTTTTACTATTATACTCTGATCCGTCATTGAATGTTTCATCAAACTAGCAAATTACATTTTGATCAAATTAAGCTTATATTCATGAATCACTACAAAGTTGATATTTATATTTAAGGATGATATTTTCTTAAAATATATTTATGAACTGTATTTTAAGGTCTTTGCCCTACGATGGAAGGCAATTTTTACACACCTGATTTGCTTGCTTATATCAATCTGGCTTGGCTTTCAATACTAATTTATTTGGTGTACGATTTGGTTAAAGGGAAAGGGGCACCACTGCATGTGCCTTTGATAAACAATGCAATATAAAATCTGTAAAACTGAAAGTTGTCTTTGCTTATTGTTTACAGGTGCATCTTGGACATTTACTCAGAACAAGGCTCGACGGAGAGGCGTGGACTTCGAGTGGTCTTTGTAAATGTGAATTTGTCGTGTGCATTTTTATTTTTGTTCATATTGTATATGTTCTGTTTTTAACATAGACATATATATTACATATATGTGTGTGTGTGTGTGTGTGTGTGTATATATATATATATATGTCTATGTCTAGCATTATTCTCGCATGTCTGAGGATAGTTAGTTAGTCATAGTTAGTTAAAGTAGAAGCATAAATCCAGGGTTATTTATTACTTTGCTAAACTCAATCTCACGGTACCATCAGGGCATCGGTGTCTGTGATACAGTTCAATACCGTCAAAGCGACACGAAACAAACAGCTTCCAATATATGTTAATTGAAATTAAAATCAAAATCGATATCGCTAATGGTTTCATATTTATGGTATCCCGTCAGAAAGTGTACCTTTGTCTCCACGGCCCCCACAACTTCTTCTCTCTGGTCAGCCAGGTCTGCCTGTGTCTGCCTCTTTCGATGGCGAGGCGGTGCTTGTACATTGTCATGGATTTCCTGAGTTTTGTGTCTTTAACTGTCTTTTACTGTATTCAGGTAATAAAAACACCTTGTGCATGTGTGTATTTATTACACCTATCTGTTCTGTTCAATGTTATTTTCACATGAAAACCCATGGTTATAAGTATGCAGTGTCATAAATACATCTCTGTACAGAGTGGGGATTTCAACATGCATCATTTCTTGATGTATATTTGTATAGGGAAATATTGTACCTACTTTAGATCATTATTGTCAGTGAAGCACAGTTGCAAGCCAGTTTAAAGACATATTATGACGTCATGATAGCCCAATGTAAGTTAATGGGAGGAATTGTATTAATTTTTCTTTAATATTTTAAAAAGTATAACGTTTAAAAATATGAGAAATACATAATCCTAGTTTCCTTTACAAGACCTACACAACACATTTTGAATGAAGTTTCTACGTTAAGGGGTTCGAGCTGAATTAAGCACAGAAGTCGGTACAAAGAATAAAGAAACGAAGGAATAACAATGAAATGCCCCGTAAGTATTTATATGTATACAGTGTCATAGCTACATCTCTGACGTTTAAAACAAACCAACCCGTTTTAAAAATCGGTTGAAAATTGAGCAAGCTATGGTTATTTAAAAAGTACATTTTTCACTACCAACACAATGTTACGGTGAGCGATCTGCTCGGGGTAAGATGGCCGACCTCTGCGGACGTTCGACTCCGTTGGCCAGCAACGCGGATAATGTATCTAGTAATTCTATGTCTATGAACACCGCCACCTACTGGGAGGATTAGGACTATTGCGCGTAGATAGTAATTTTCTCGTGTGGATTTCGTCCTGTGAACCTGTGAAACTTGAGGAAAAAGCGAGAAGAATGTCTCAAAATGACGCAAGCGGAAGCAGGGATTCATGCGCGTGTTGGATGATCCACAAATGCAGATTCAACACTTCACACGAGCAACGGAAGATTCGCAAGTGAAATTTCAAGACAGAGGCACCTTCGAAACGTGATATATTTTTACAAATTGCATGATTTAATTTGCAAGTTTACAAACATTTGAATAAAACATTACACCTTTGTGAAAACCCCAATTTACAAGTCACACATATTGCGTGTAGATTGAGTCCTTTGCTTGTGTGGATTTTGTCCTGTGAACTTGTGAAACTTGGGGGAAACGCGAGAAGAATGTCTCAAAATTACCCAAGCGGAACCAGGGGTTCATGCGCGTGTTGGATGATCCACACATGCAGATTCAACACTTCACACGAGCAAAAACATTGCACCTGTGTGAAAATCCCAATTTACAAGTCACAAATGTAGTCTTTGCCCTTGCAAATCCCGATTTACAAGTCACAAATTTTGACTTTGAACTTGCAAAACATAGCATACGTGTGGATTACGGTGTGTGCGTGTACGAATAAGGTGTGTGCGCGCACAAATAATTTTGAGACAAATCTGTCTCCATAGGTTTCTAACTGTTGTTCGTAATTTGGAGTGGGCTCTGTACAGGTGCCAGAGGAACAAGCACAAACAGTGTGACAAAATGTGCAACAGAGATGACCTGGGCTGACGTTGGTGGGTTCCTCTTCAAAATGTCCATAGAGGTATTTCCTGACACAGGCATTTTTAACAGCAAGCAGTTGTTTCACCTCTTTAGCGACATTGTTGTACCGGCGGTTGTCGTATAGGATGGCATGCGCTTGCTGACCTTGTCTTCCAGCCCTTCCCACCTGTTGCACTACAGTCTCTAGGTCTCCTGGAGCCCCATACATTACAATGTGTGATACATTTGGGAAGTTCAACCCCATCCCCAAAGCTGTAGTAGCCACAACCACACGACAATTCCCTTCCCCTCTCAACGAGGAGAGCACCCTGTCCTTGTATTTTTGCAGAGTCTTGCTGTGGAACATTCCGATGAGGAGGTTGTCCGATTTACGCTCTGGATCACAGTCAACCCATGCTTGGCTTTGCAGTTCAGCCTTCAGGTAGCCAAAAACCTTGCCAACATACAGCATGGTTGGGCAGTAAATCAGCACTGGTTGCATGGTCGTTCCCTTATCTGCCACACACCTAATAATCCAGTCTAGGCAGTTAATTTTGTCTTTGGGAACCTGGGATATTCCGAGACGGATGTTTGTTTTGTTGGGGCTTGCAATAATATGAACTGCCTTGTCCATGTGGAGAATTGAAGTGACCCGGCTTCTTGATTGGAGGTCTGCAGAAGCGGTCAGCGCCAAAAAGGGGATACCTACAATTTATGAAAGATATAAACATAGTAAACACACTGTCAACATCATAATTGACATACTGAATGAGAACTTTAACATTCTGACTCAGCAATGAATGCAAGTGTGGGGGAGGTGCTCATTATTACACAATAGGAACCACTGGGAACATGTGTTTGGGAACCACTGGCCCACAAACATTGCAACAACAAAAACAAATATACATATGTTTCAACGTACCAGCTTTAGCGATGGATCTCAGCTCACCCAGCTTGGAAAAACTCACTCTAAATGGATTGTCGCCTTTGGAAGCTTGACCCCTGTGAGGGAGGGAGGGAGCGAGAGAAACTTTATTTATCCTCAGTGGGAAGTTCAGGCCCAAATTAACTTAGTCACACAAACTGAATACACATATACATATAAAACAACAAACAAACTACACGGGATACGGAAAGTGGGAGTCTATACATCTTTAGCCTACCTCCTTTGTCCTTATCGTAAGATAAGGCAATGCGGAGCAACGTAATAGAAAGTTAAACTTACAGCAAAACTTCGAGGAACAAATGTAACTTTGACAAATAAGATCTACGTAATAATAGCAGTTAAATACAACACTATGCAGACTCACCATTTGTACGTGACATGAGCCTCATCCACGACAACACCAACAAGGTTTTGTTGGTAAATGGTCGTGTTCAGCATCCTTCGCCACTTCGAATTTAGGAGCCAAGCTTCGGGACTTCCAAAAACAAGCGAGAAATGACCGTCGCGGATCTTTCGCTCGTCGTCAACATCGAGTTGACCGGCACGTATTCCAAGTTTACCGGCCTCTCTAACCTGGTCTTCCATAAGTGCGACGAGGGGGGACACAACCACAGTAACAGCATTCGGTCTTCCCAGTCTCTCCATTACTAGGGGGACCATCTGGTAGATTAAACTCTTCCCAAAGCCAGTTGGGAGAAGAGCTACGACGTCCTTTCTCATCATAAAACTTACAAGACAATCCTCTTGTTCTCCTTTTAATTGTCTGATGTTCTCGAGAGTTGAGACAACTTCTCCGATAGCTTTTCGTGTCTCTTCCTCCGTAGCCATTTTTGCTATACTGTTAAACTACAAACTCGGCTGGACTACATGCAACTCGGCAAGGCGAGTTTTGCGTCACAGCTCTGAACTGTTCGCTGATTGGTCCGGCAAAATTTTGAGTTCTGGAAACGATTGTCAATGGGGCTGGGCAAGACTGAGTATGAGCTTGAAATCAATTCAGGCGGAAATACGTAGGCTGGTGTCACCAGGCTAGAGCATACCGGTCTGCACCGAAGACTGTAAAGAAGTATGTAGTGAAACCTTACCGAGGGAGTTTGTCAAGAACTGCATGATAAAAGTTTGCGACATCTTGTGCCCTTATAAAAGGCAAGCATTTTCAAATGTGAGCCTGAGCAGAAACTCCGTTGATTGTGTATGTTTCTTCCATCATTAAGCGATACGTAGGCTAAGCTTGAGCATAAAACAGCCTCAAAATGCAGCAGAATTCAACATAGCTCACGCTCAACGAACGAACCAAACTGACAAAACCGAAAGGACTTCAGAGCAAATAGCGCTAATCCCTGATTGGTGTGATTGTGAACTCACTCTGACCTTTCATTATTTGATTCGCTTTGGGAAAAAGGAACGAGAGGCTTTACTAAATGTAATGGAGTAAAAAGTACAAATTTTCACTTTGAAATGCAGTGGAGTGAAAGTACAAAGTCTCACCAAATAGAAATACTTGAGTAAAGTACAGATACATAGATTTGTTACTTAGGGCCAAAGTACAGGAACGAATTACATTTACTTCGTTACTGTCCACCACTGGCTCTAGGTGAATAGAGTCATTTTCTAAGTGACTTAATTAGTAGAAACCACAAATGGTTTCTGAGTGCTAAACTCACCTATGTGGACCAACACCAAGGACGCAGATAGCGCTGGGGACGGGGGGGACGCGTCCCCCCCAGATTCATGCGACCCCGATCCGTCCCCCCCACTTTCCCTACGTAAGGCGACAAGCATCCGTTAATTACTGCACAGCTGCTTAGATGATGCTAGCGTGTGTAACGTTCGCCACACAAAGTACTACAACACTGTTGTAAATACATTTAGTATTATGCTCATTTTAAGTATTTTTAGAGCTGATGTTTGTGCTTTTAGGCTTGGGGTTATCCTGGCTGTCATCATGGAGGGTAGCATGCCATTATTCCGACGCCCCTTTGGTCCGACCCGTCAATATTCCGAAAATTTCCCATTAATCCTACAGCCCACTAATTCGAAATGATTAACATAAACCCATTGCTCCGACAGCTCAATGTTCCGACCAATGGCTGTTTGGGGTCGGTCAACATAATTCCCCAGGTCATATGTTCCTCGCCCCTCTTTTACCCGGTGCCAAGTAGACTGCCGCTGTAAGGACAGACGCACGTTGTTGCTGCTCTACTTTGCGCCCAGACACCAGAGACGCAATTGAGACAGATACGGACAAGTTATTTCGATTTTTGGTCGAGCTAGAGAAGTCTAGGCCAGCAGCGTCTTTGCAAATGTAAAATAAACAAAACAAACCAACTACGGATGGGCTAACAGCAGCATAGGTCTACTGCAGCCACGCACAGTTCGAGGACGGGAGGATAGCTTAATGGAAAGAACCCTGTTTGCGCTGCTTTTCGAGAGCTGTCATGGAAAGATGATTCCGCTTTGGTTTTGAGATTCACAGTTTTCTATCGATTTAGCCTATATAATTATAGTAACAATAATAATAATAATACTATAGGCCTGTAGGCATGCATTATTTTATCATGAGGCGACGGTGATCTAAAGCAGCTTTTGGTCGGAACATTGAACTGTCGGGACAAAGGGTTTCAATTTATTGGTGAAAATCTATCTAAGACTAAGGGCTGTAGGATCAATGGGACATTTTCGGAATATTGACGCATCGGACCAATGGGGCGTCGGAAAAATGAGCTGACCCCATCATGGAGATGACTTAAGTAGCCCCGTTCGTTTGGCTGCTTAAAATTTAAATGTTCGGCTCGCTCCCTTTCATTAATGGTCTGCCTGTGACTGGAGTGGTAACCATAGTGATCATATACAACTGTCTACCAGCTGAGCTGAAGGTTTTTCTGCCTAGGCTTAATGTAAAATAACAGCATTGTAGGATGACTAGATGTCCCCGTTTTTGGTGGCCTGTCCCCGGCAATGTCCCTGGTTTTCACTGTGACCAACAACAGACACGGGACAAATAGTTTAGAAAGGGAATATGAACAAAAGTTTAGTTGCGTAGCCTACACGCCACGCAAGCAAGCCAGCAGCCAGGGCGGCAAGCTCGAGCTCATGGTCTAGTCTTTTTGTAGAATTTTGGCTGGCTTTGATATTGAATATGCACGAGAGATCACGTCCATTCAGCCATCTGTAGCCTACCAGCATCAGTCCGTCGGCATAAAGTAGGCATCACAATTGAATTGAATGCATTTCACAAATACATGTTCTCCTCATGTTTAATATTTATTGTTATTCCTAGGCTTCTTCTTATTATTATTATTACAGTGCATGAAATGCCCTGTATTGTTATTCCTAGGCTTCTTCTTCTTATTATTACAGTGCATGGAATGCCCTGTATTGTTATTCCTAGGCTTCTTCTTCTTATTCTTATTCTTGTTACCTTTTTCTGCGATTAATTCAGCCCGAACCGCTTAACGTAGAAACTTCATTCAAACTTTGTCGCGTAGGTATTGTAAAGGACACTTATGCTATGTATTTTTCACTTTTCTAAACTTTATACTTTTTAAGATATTAAATAAAAACGAATATAAATTTCTCCCATTGACTTACATTGGGCCATTATGACATCATAATAGGGTCTTTAAACTGGCTTGCACCTGTGCTCCACTGACACCTGCGCCAAATCCAAGGAACCTTTTCTCTGTCCCTCTCAATTTAACTGTAACTAGGAACATTAAGACACCTTGCATTCTCTACTTTTTTCTCTCTCCATCTTTCTCTCTATCCCTCTCAGTCTACTTTCTCTCACACTCAATCTCTCTTCTTCACTCCATTTTTATCTCCTTTTTTCAATATTTTCACTCTCTTTTTCTCTTTCACTCTTGTTCACTCCTCTTTCCTTCTTCCACTCTTCTTTCCTTCTTTCACTCTTCTTTCCTTCTTCAACTATGATTTCCTTCTTTCACTCTTCTTTCTTTTCTTCTTCCACTCTTCTTTCCTTTCCTCACTCTTCTTTCTTTTCTTCTTTCCTTCTTCCTCTCTTCTCTCCTTTCTTCACTCTTCTTTCCTTCTTTCAGTCTTCTTTCTTTTCTTCTTCCTTTCCTAACTTTTGCATTTCATGCACTGGTATTTCCTTCAGGAAATGCATTTTCTAGTTATTCTTGTTACCTTTTTCTGCGATTAATTCAGCCCGAACCGCTTAACGTAGAAACTTCATTCAAACTTTGTCGCGTAGGTCTTGTAAAGGACACTTATGCTATGTATTTTTCACTTTTCTAAACTTTATACTTTTTAAGATATTAAATAAAAACGAAACTAACTAAATTTTCCCATTGACTTACATTGGGCCATTATGACATCATAATAGGGTCTTTAAACTGGCTTGCACCTGTGCTTTATGACAGCTGCACCAAATCAAAGGAACCTCTTCTCTGTCCCTCTCAATTTAACTGTAACTAGGAACACCAAGACACCTTCCATTCTCTACTTTTTTTTTTCTCCATCTCTCTATCTTTCTCTCTATCCCTCTCAGTCTACTTTCTCTCACACTCAATCTCTCTTCTTCACTCCATTTTTATCTCCTTTTTTCAATATTTTCACTCTCTTTGCTCTTCTTTCCTTTCTTCTTTCCTTCTTCCACTCTTCTTTCCTTCTTTCACTTTTCTTTCCTTTCTTCTTTCCTTCTTCAACTATTATTTCCTTCTTTCACTCTTCTTTCCTTTCTTCACTCTTCTTTCTTTTCTTCTTTCACTCTTCTTTCCTTCATCCTCTCTTCTCTCCTTTCTTCACTCTTCTTTCCTTCTTCCACTCTTCTTTCCTTTCTTATTTCCTTCTTTCACTCTTCTTTCTTTTCTTCTTCCTTTCCTAACTTTTGCATTTCATGCACTGGTATTTCCTTCAGGAAATGCATTATCTAGTTATAGTGGATGAAATGCCCTGTATTGTTCTTCCTAGGCATTTTCTTCTTCTTCTTCTTCTTACCTTTTTCTGCGATTAATTCAGCCCGAACCGCTTAACGTAGAAACTTCTTCAAACGTTGTCGCGTAGGCCTTGTAAAGGACACTTATGCTATGTATTTTTCACTTGTCTAAACTTTATACTTTTTAAGATATTAAATAAAAACGAATCTAAATTTTCCCATTGACTTACATTGGGCCATTATGACATCATAATAGGGCCTTTAAACTGGCTTGCACCTGTGCTTTATGACAGCTGCACCAAATCAAAGGAACCTCTTCTCTGTCCCTCTCAATTTAACTGTAACTAGGAACATTAAGACACCTTCCATTCTCTACTTTTTTTTCTCTCCATCTCTCCATATTTCTCTCTATCCCTCTCAGTCTACTTTCTCTCACACTCAATCTCTCTTCTTCACTCCATTTTTATCTCCTTTTTTCAATATTTTCACTCTCTTTTTCTCTTCCACTCTTCTTTCCTTCTTCCCTTCTTCCACTCTTCTTTCCTTCTTTCACTTTTCTTTCCTTTCTTCACTCTCCTTTCTTATTTCCTTCTTTCACTCTTCTTTCCTTTCTTCTTTCCTTCTTCAACTATTATTTCCTTCTTTCACTCTTCTTTCTTTTCTTCTTCCACTCTTCTTTCCTTTCTTCACTCTTCTTTCCTTCTTTAACTCTTCTTTCCTTCATCCTCTCTTCTCTCCTTTCTTCACTCTTCTTTCCTTTCTTCTTTCCTTCTTCCACTCTTCTTTCCTTCTTTCACTCTTCTTTCTTTTCTTCTTCCTTTCCTAACTTTTGCATTTCATGCACTGGTATTTCCTTCAGGAAATGCATTTTCTAGTTGATATATGATGTATGTGAAGCAAGGTTATTATCGTTAACGAAAACTAACGAAAAAACGAAAACGAGGTGTGATTTTTTTTGTCGTTAACTGAAATAAAAATAAAAACAAGGCTTTATAAAAAAACGATAACTAACTGAAACCGTATCGTGTCTTTACAAAACTAACTAAAATAAAATAGAATTATAGAGAAAATGTCCTTAGTTTTCGTTTTTGTCAATGTATTTCATAGATGTCAATATATTTCATTCAAAGCCTAGATGGGGATTTTCCGCTGTAACACTTTTAAACACGCCCCTCGCCTGCTATCATGCGGCAAAAGCTAGAATTCTATTTGGTAGTGACGTGCGGTGTGGTTCGTGTCTAAGGCACTGACTCCTTCAGAGTCAGATTTACAAACACATAAACCCAATAGAGTATCTAAGATCACCATTCAATTGGCAGCTTGCACACTGACTACTGGCTGTTTTTCATATCAGCATTCTTTACACAAACATAGGTAAGGTACAAACAGTTGGCAGCTGCTAGCTTGTGATGAACTCATGTGAATATGCACGTAGAATATGAAATCTTTCATACAGTTTCACAGGCACCATGAGGGTTTCTACATTTTTCCATAATCATTTGAAGGAGACTATAACATCAGCTAGATAACCAACTCATTTCATGCCAATTAAACTCCTCCATTTAAATCATTATGGTTATTATCGCCAAGTGTCTTAAGCTAGCTTACTAGCTAGCGTAGCACCTTCATAATCATAACAACCAGGAAACAAGACTTGAATAGCTGCACATTAAGTTTATTTTCTCAAAATCAGCTCACCAATACAAAGCAGTCTTGGATTCAAAGTGATCACAACCACTTGTGTGATGTAAAATGGCTTCACATAGACATTAAACAATCCTAAGAGAAATAATGGGAAATCAACGGTAGGGCTAACTCTGATATCAATGTAATGTTAGCGAATAAGGGGTGAGAAGCCTCCCCTTCCCCTTGCTAATATTTAGTCTCCGCTGTAGGCCTACGTCCGAAACCAAATCTATTCTAGAGGTTCCAAAAATGGTCAAAGCAATTTGGCTTTGAATGTTACTAGTCGATCGAATTTCCTTCTGTCCCGTCGTTTCTTTTGAAATGTACCTTTAAGCTCCGGCATTGGTCTCCCATTATTGATCACTTCACATTTTGATTGTAAGTCCACATTTGAGAAATGTTTTAGCTTAGCTGTAGAATCTTCTAGAAGAAAAGCAACGGGAGAAAAAGCATATACCCGACCGCTGGGCTTTTGCACGCCCATTTCATTGAGGCAGATGTACCGTTTCCACTCTGTGTTTTTTCCCTGCGCTTCAATGTCAGCTCAGCAAGACTAAATAGGTTCTACGCATGCGCTCAACCCAGTTTGTGAGTGAGTGCGCAATCTGAGTTGAGGCACGGCTCGTCGGCGGCTCAACGTCTCGCTGTTTCCTTACTGTTTGAACAGGACATGAGCAAATTAAGCGATTTTGATTATAAAAATGCTCGAAATGATTTGAATCATGGAGGAATTAAATTTATACCACAGATCAGAAGAAAAATATCTATATATGCCTGCCCCGCCCCCACTGACCGCACGTCCGTGTCATAGATGTCAATGTATTTCATACATACTAATAAATCTATTTTAATACACGCCCCTCGTCTTGAATAATAAAGATAAAGTCATGGCGGCAAAAGTCGGGAGAAAGCGACAAAGTCCAATTTGGGATTACTTTAATTATGAATGTGTCGAGAATAAAAGCAAGTGTCTTGCAATGGAGAATGGAAAGATTTGTGGAGTATTCATCAAGGGGAAAAATCCCACAAATCTTAAAATGCATCTTAAAAGCTTTCACAAGGAAGCTAACTTAGCTTACCTAGAAAAGCTAACAGAGGACGCCCAGCCCCCCTTCCCCGGAACAGCTAACCCCAGGCCAGGTAGCAGCACGATGGCGCACGAGACAACCCTAGGCCAGAAAACGCTTCAGCAGTGCTTCAAACCAGCGACCTGATAGCTTTTGGTCAGTTAATACACCAGAACACCACAAGCGGGAGGAAGCATTGGTGAATATGTTTATTGAAACTGGGATGTCTGTACAACTGTGTCAGTCCATTGCCTTTAAAAGGTTCACCACTACACTGGAACCCAAATTTAAAACCCCAGGAGCTGCAAGGGTCAATAGCCTTATTGGGGCTAAGATGGACAAGGCAAAGCAAAAATTAAAGGATATTGTAAGGGAGGCGAGGAAGCTGACCCTCTGTGTAGATGGTTGGAGCAAGAGAGGGTTAACGGCATCTTTCATGGGTGTCTCCGCTTGCTTTTATCATCCGCCTGGAGGCCAGGTTCACCACGCTCTGCTTAACCTGCACCGAATAGAGCACCCACACACCGGCGAGACCATTGCCCACTGCATTGAACAGACATTGGAGGCATGGGGTATAGCCGAAGACAAGGTGCTGCTCATTGTCACCGATAACGGCTCCAACATTGTCAAGGCTGTGCGGCTGCTAGGGGAGGGAAAGCGGGAGCAAAGTAGCGAAGATGGTGGTGGTTTTCAGGCTCAGCCAAGACCTGCTGGAGACGGGCAGGATGTTTTGTCTCATATGGAGTCGGAGGCAGAGTCGGAAGAGTCAGACGCGGAGGATGAGGAGAGTGGAGGCCTCGGTGAGTACCAACAGTGATTTGCTCTGAAGCCACTGAAAAGAATGCAGGCTGCCTTCAAACAATGCTTTTCTGCTCAATTAGCCTCCATCAGTAGCCAACAGTATGATACACCTGTAAGGTATAGCCTATTTTACACTTTGACATTATAGTTATTGTCATTTCATATAATTTCATATATCCAAGATTAAAAAAATATTTGGAGACACAATTTCAAACAATGTGTCAAACTGTGGAAAAAAAAAGTATGGAGCTCACAGTGTAAGAAATGAAATATAATAAAACAAGTAAGCTTACATAAATATGATCCCTGCTCAAAAAAATATTTAAGCCCAAAAGTTAAAATGTATGCATTTCAATTACATGACAATTTTCCATCTATTTTGAGCACATAACTCCAATGTAAAAAATTACATTTGAATCCATGTTTATTAATCATGTTCATTCAACATGAATAAATTAGATAAACTCAACATTAATCAATTACATTGGACTTACTCAGGTATTATGCATAAACCCAATGTATTTGGTTAGATTACATGAACATGATTAATAAACATGGATTGAAATGTCATTTTTTTTACATTGGAGTTATGTGATCAAAATAGTTTGAAATGCATACATTTTAACTTTTGGGCTTAAATAGTCTTCACTGTACCTCAGTTTTCGTATTCTGCTGAAATTCAGCTACAACAAGCAAATACAGTGTTCAGCACAAGTGGTACTCTTCTTATCCCTTCGCCAAAGCTAATATCGGATATTCTACAAGGAATTCACAATTCACACCAACCTGCAGAAAAAAAAGAAAGGGTGGAAGGGACAGATTAGCTGATCAATATTTTAGTAGAGAAAACCCAACAAAAAAATGCCACTCATACTTACTATGTATAGGTTGCCCTGGTTTTCACAAAGTGCCGCAAATCCAAAGAGACCACCTGACTTAAACCATGCCAAAATGCTAAGGGCACAAGCCGTTGCACAACATTAAGTCAAGGGATTTGCGATACCATTGTGAAAGCAATACATAGCATATGGTGTTTCATTACTATTTTCCGAGCCAGGTTACCCAGCTAGTTAGCGAAATCGTTAGCTAGTGCTAGTTACAGTGCTAACTCGCCTAAATGAATAAAGAAACGCTTATATTCAGTAACAGAAAATCTATTATAATGTTACCCATTAAACATGTGGACATCTAATAAATGATCGGTTTCTAGTTAACTTAAACGGATAAAAAGCTTACCAAACTCGGTCCATCCATCAGCACGAGGTCTGTTGCATTGCTGGTTATGGAATGAAAGAGTGGTGTGCCCCCTGCGTGCTTCAGGTGGATCCAGTGAAACTATTAAATAGACTTAATGTGAATAAATCAATTTCATTTCCTATTGAACTGGTTTGTGTTGTATTTAATGTATATGGATGAATGTAATATATGATGTATTTACTTTAAATAGGTTTAATTTAAAACGATTAAATAGACTTAATGTGAATAAATCAATTTCATTTCCTATTGAACTGGTTTGTGTTGTATTTAATGTATATGGATGAATATAATATATGATGTATTTACTTTAAACAGGTTTAATTTAAATGTTAAGCTTAAAGTTAATTATGGCACAAAATCATAAAAAAAAAAGCTTACACTGAAAGATGCCATGAAGCACCCAAGTGCTGATTCCGTCATAGCAAAAGCAAAAGGCTGGTACACGCTGTGAGGAAATCGTCAGTGGCAAATGAAGGGATGGTCAAAAGGTGTGGCAAAACTCTGGTCCGGGATTGTAGCACATGCTGGAACAGTACTTTGGATATGCTGAGAAGACTGTTGGAGACCAGAGCTGAACTTAACCAACTGCTTGAGGATTTGGGCATGGACAATCTTCTCACAAGCGATTGGGCTAAGATGGAGAACCTTGTCAAGCTGCTTGAGCCCTTTGCAATTCACACAGACCAGCTTCAAATTGACAGCCAGTCACTCTCACAAGTAGTGCCATGCCTGCTCAACCTTGAGGCACACCTGCTGACGACTATTGTTGGGAAGCAATTGGCTCAAGTGCTGATGAAGTCCTTGAGAGAACGTTTCGCTGGCATTCTTAGCCCTGATTCCACACAGTTTGGTGCTACACCAGCAGGAGCCTGCCTAATGGATCCGAGTGTTTCGCTGGTTCTCCAATCGCCTGACACAGAGCCACTGAGGAAGGCAGCACAGTCCTTTGTGCAGAACCTGGCAGCTCAGTATAACCCAGCTACTGCTTCTCAGTTAGATGATGCCACTGCCACTGCCACTGCAAGGGCCGCTCAAAATCCAACAGGAGCCTCTCCTGCTGTCTTTCAGAAATACCGCTTCCTTGCATCCCGTATAGGGCTCAATGTGTCATCCACAAATCAGCCTAATATGACCGATGCACTGTGGACCGAAATGAAGAAATATCTCAACAACGTCAAACAGGGTGTTTTTAATGAGACACCATTGCAGTTCTGGAGATCAAGAGAGGCAGTCTATCCGAACCTTGCCCCTGTGGCATTGGATCTTGTAAGTGCCCCTGCCTCACAAGCCTTTGTGGAGCGCATCTTCTCTGTGTGTGGACAGCTGTCATCTGGCCTGAGAAACAGAACAACCACATCTCTAGAGCAACGTGTTTTCCTCAAGAGCAACAAGAAATTGTTGCTTGATTGAAGTACACCCATCTCTCTCTTTCTCACCCATCACACACACACACACACACTTGAAAAGTTGTATTCGAAACAGCTGATTCATTCATTATGTAAGGGACTTTTTTTGTTTACAATGTTGGACACGGCTATTTATCTTAACATAGAAAAGCAAAGCACATTAGCTTCCAGCTGAGATGGAGACGTATCTCCAAGCTGTCTGGCTCTCAGTGTAATACCAGGTACATGTGCACTTTAAGTATCATAGTGCTGCAGCACCAGCATCTAGTGCCAGTCCAATTCATTGATTAGTTCATTTTGAGTTGGTTCATTTAAATTAATCAAACCTCTAGAGTTTTTATTGGGTTTTAGATTAATATTTTTCAGATTGAGCACCCTGAGACTCCAGGTTCCCATGCAATATCATGTGTGGCTCATGAATGCTTATAATAAATCTTGTGTAGATTGTTTCATATTTGTATCCATTTCTACATTTTATTTTCTGTTGTTTATAGTGTTGTGTCCAGTGGTTGGCTGGATGGCATCTGTTCTAAATACATTTTTTTAAATGGTATGTTTTGTTGAGTTTGTATTACTTAATTTATCATAGCTTGTATCTACAATACATTTTAAGCAGATTGTTTTGGAAGCAAAAATTAAGCTTTCCTGACTTGCCAACCCCCCCCCCCCCCCCCCCACCAGTCTGTTGCATTCCGCGGGAAAGACTAAAACTAAAACTGAAACTAATAAAAACTAAACTCAAACTAACCATTTTCAAAAAATAAAAACTAAACTAAACTAGCAAACCCGGTTTACAAAACTAATTCAAACTAAACTGAAATTGAAAAAAAAGTAAAAACTAAATAAAAATAAAAACTAATGAAAAATTCAAAACTATTATAACCTTGATGTGAAGTCCGTATGCATTACACACTGGTTTGCCCTTATCTGACTACGTACTCCGGTCAGAGAGTAGCCACAACCTTCAGGTGTAGTAGAAACAGGTTTATTTGTGTTTAACCTCCAGCGGGTTGATCAAGTGTTTGTGTGGTTTCTGTAGAATAAAGAAATACAGAATTTAACATTAATATACATAACTCGCAATCTGTACTATACGTGCATATATACATATCTCAACAATATACACAATTTCCTATCAGTTATGAATCATGTATAATATAATTCATTATTATGCATATCAGTGTATCAGCATCACTGTAATTGCAATGCTGTTACATTACTATACCACAAGGTGGCACTCTAAGACCACGAATGGCCTGGCAGTCTGAACTCTAAGCTATCAGCAATATCAAAACAAATGGATCTCCGTATTAGCGTTGTATACAGGCTAGATCAAGTCTGCGAGAACTTACTAGTTATAGCAGCTAGTGCTTGTAAACAAGAAAGTAAAGTTAGCAGGAACATGAATTACACTTACATTGTCGGTAACGCACACAGCAACACAACGTTAATTTTATGCTAGCATGATACATTGAAAGCACGTCCACTCGCATTAGCAGATGGCACGAGAAAGAAGAGGAAATGGCAGCTTTACCTTCACTGCTTATGTCAATTGGCCTCATTTATAAAACGTACTTACGCACAGAACTGATCTTAAACTGTGCGTGCGATCAAATCCACGTATAAGTACAGATTTATAAAAACCGTCTTAGACGTAGAAAAGGACATATCTCTACGTCTGGTTTCAGTTTGTGTAAGTACATTTCCTTGCGGCATTACTGGAGTACTGCAGTAATTCAGGACTCTCCGAGCGCCGACAGCCGACACGCAGTTTCATCATCATCATCGTCGGCACCACCGTCACCATTTGGGCTAATGGTGAAAGGCCAAAATAAAGTTTCGCTCAATAAAATCAAATAAACTATTAGAATAATTTACACATGAATGAGATTCACATCTTATAGGTATTCCGTTTTAATTTCACAAGTGTAAAACATTTCGCTAAAACTTATAGCCTATAAAAAGACTAATAGTGGCTTAGTTTTCAGTAGGAGATATGGCTGCATTGGCGTTAGAGGATAATGCCAACTGGGCAATAAGGAGAGAGAGGGTTTTTTTGTGATCGCGCAGACTTTTTGAAACAGGATGATGTACGTCTGATAAGCAGGTACCGCTTCCCGAGAGTGTTGTGCCCAAATGGCCTCTCGTCTAGAGAGGCGCACCAGAGGCAACCAGGCCATACACGTTCAGGTATTGTCCGTCCTTGGATTCCTGGCTACAGGAACGTTCCGATGAGAAATTGGAGACCAGTCGAGCAATCCCCGTCATCATTAAGCAGAATTTTGCCCGATGTTCTTCGCAGTTTACTATCCCATATGCCCGCAATTTATTAGATTTCCATACAGTGCCCAGCAAAACCCTGCGTAAAACAGGGTTCCCAATGTATTCTCATCCAGATTTTGCACACTCAGATAGCCTAGGAAGCCCACTTCAATACAGCACAGGTTGGTAGTGGAGCGCACCAAAGCCTTGGTGCTGCTGCCGCAGGTGCTGGTGCTTCGGATACGTGTCTACTACATGTCAAATACTTTGCTTTTGCCATTACGCCACCAGACAGGCTTTCTAACGATGTTTTGGCCCGCATCTGCTGTTCCATCAGCAGAACGTCGATGTCAGCCTCACTTTAATTCTTCTGTTTACATGTTTCTTTCTTGCTTGCCACTGTCACAGAGAGTTTGTGCATTGAGGATGCGCTTTGTTTGTGCATTGATAATATGCTGATTAGATTAAATAGGGGCGTTTTGAGGGCGGAGATTCAGTTGCGCACAATTTCACGACCATTTGTGATTTATAACCGAAGGATTGGCGTACACGTGTTTTTTGTGTGTACGTCTGTTTTCTGTGGATCTCACTTACGCTCATTTCAGGAAATGTCTTAGACAAAATGTAGGATGGTTTCTACGCAACGTTTTATAAATGAGGCCCAATGTCACAGTGACAGAAAGTGCAGAAGCCATGCAAGGAGTCTCGACCGCTCTTTGATATAAAGTCGTGTTCTTTTGCCCACTCTGGATTGAAAGACGTCTGGTGTTTAGGCATGTTTCTTCTTTGTGTGTTAACTGTCGTTATTTCAATGTATTAACGGTTGTTCTGTCAATGTAGCCAGCACATGGAGCCTTGTTTACATTTTTAACCAATGATATAGGGTTAGAATTTAATTTAAGGCTATCAGATATTAATCAGACACCGCTTTAATATTCTAGAGCGCAGCTCTTTAGGCCCAGTGCAACTCAAAAAAGGAGGACAAATATGCGTCCGGCTTGATGCTGCGCTGGACGCCGGACAGGGCATTGAAAATCCGGACGGTCCGGCCTAAATCCGGACATCTGGTCACCTTAGCTAGCATCCATTGAGGAGGTGGTAGCAGATGAGAAAACCTAAAACAGCGATATCGATTCCATCAAGCAAGTTCCAATATCTGACTCATCAAATATGAGGAGAGTGGAGTCCCTTGCAACGGAAGTTTTCAAGACGCTTTTGGACAATCTAGGGAAGGCTGAAGAGTCGACCGATAACAGTGATGTTGCACAGCTGTGCCTCTATGTGCGATTTTTTGATAGGGAATGTTTTCGTGAGGATCTGCTTAGACTTATTCCCATGGAGGGACATACAACCGGTGAGAATCTTTTCAACTTATATACCTGACTTCACTGCTCTTGCCAAGTTAAAAAGAAGCCATTTATCTCATTAGATGGCAAATGTAGGCAAATTGTCAATTGACATTGTCCAAGATGGTTAGCAACCTACTCCTGAATGAAACAAACTAAATCCCAGGAAACCAGGCACTGAGCATCACCTAATTTATACCATCCCTTCAGACAAACAAGGTGGTGGCAGCACCATGCTCTGGGGATGTATTTCTGCAACAGGGACTGGGAGGCTAGTCAAGATAGAGAGAAGGATTGATGCAGAAAGCAATTGAGCAATCCTGAGTGCTCAGGCTCTCTGACTGGGGTGATGGTTTACATTTCAATAACATTAAACAAAGCTTACTGCCAAATAAAACACAGGAGTTGCTTCAGGAAAACTCTGTGAAAGTCCTAGAGTGGCCCAGCCAGAGTCCAGACCTGAACCCAATAGTACATCTCTGGAGAGACCTGAAAATGTATGTGCCTAGTGTGGTTAATCCTGGAGAAACTTCCAGAAGATGGGCGTGCCAAGCTTCTTTATCTTTATCAGGAAGACATGAGGCTGTCATTGATGCCAGAGGTGCTTTAAAAAAGTACTGTGAAGGGTCTGAATACTTATGTAAATGGAATATTTAATTCTTTTATTTATAATTAAATAACAAAACACTTGGAAACTTTTTGATATGTTGTTTAGAAGTATGCTTTAACCTACAAAACACATTTTCAATCAATATACACACACATGTACATGCACACATGCATATATACTAACATTCTGACATACTAGTAAGCAAATTAACTGCACTAGGCCTCTCCCCCTCCATCTGCACCTAGATAAAGGACTTCCTCACAAACTGTAAAACTCGGCCCCCACCTCTCCTCCACCATCACGCTTAGCACTGGCTCTCTACAAGGCTGTGTACTGAGCCCACTACTGTACTCCTTGTACACTCATGACTGTACTCCAACCCATCCCACCGACACCATCATTAAATTTGCTGATGACACCACCGTGATCGGGCTCATAACAGAAGATGACGAATCAGTGTACAGAGATGAGGTACAGAACCTGACAGTGTGGTGCTCAGACAACAACCTTTCACTGAACACCACAAAAACGAAATAATTCATTCTGGACTACAGAAGCAAAGTGCAGATCCGGCCCCACTCTACATCAACGGGGACTGTGTGGAGAAGGTCCACTCCAAGTTCTTAGGAGCCCTCCTGACAGATGACCTCTCATGGTCTGCCAACACCTCCGTGACAGTTAAAAAAGCACAGCAGCGACTACACTTCCTGAGAGTACTCAGGAAAAACAACCTGGAGTGTAAACTGATGGTGGCCTTCTACCGCACCACTATCGAAAGTGTACTGAAATACTGCATCTCGGCGTGGGAACTCCGGTTGCACTGCAGCAGACAAAAGAGCCCTCCAAAGGGTCATCAACACAGCAAAAAGATCACTGGCTGCTCCCTGGAATCCATTGCCCGCTCCCGCTACCTAAGCAGAGCCAATAACATCCTAAAAGACTCCTCTCACCCAGGCCACCACCTGTTTACTCTCCTACCATCAGGCAGACGGTACAGATCCTTTAGAGCAGGGGTGTCAAACATACGGCCTGCGGGCCGGATCAGGCCCACCTAGGTGTTCAGCTCGGCCCGTCGGATGACTTTGCTAAGTGTGAAAAGAAAGACATAAATGGCAAAAGTCGCTGCAATACCTAATCAGTCCACTGGAGGCCGCACTGTTAAACTAACATTACACTGAGGACCATAACTAACAGTTAATTAAGCTGCTTGCAGCTAGCAGCTAGCTAGCGAACTTTGCTATCTAGCTAACTATCTAGTTGAGAGAACATCCCTGAACAGCTATGGTTCATGTCAATTAGTATTATTACCACTACTAGTATATAACTAGTCTCTCCAACAAATGTGTTAATGTTGAAATAAAATGTTAATCTTAAGTCTAAAATTGCACGGTGAGCTGTCCTAGCAAATGCCAGGTAGTTGCAAGGAGCTTAATACTGTATCAATGTGTATAAAAACGTCCCAAAAGGCCTTTAAGAACTTTTCTATTTGAAACTTTGTAGCATTTTGTTAATGGCTCCATGAACACACATCCCTTGAACAATAACGTTACCAGCACATATCTACCTTGCTCCACACTGCTTCGTTACTGCACTGTACAGATTGCCACCACCCTAGCTAGCTATGCTAGATGGATACCTCCCCAGATTTTCTCGCCAGAGACGGAATAAAGACTAATCATAAAGAATCTTTGAAGGTAATTAGCTAGTTTGAAATATTATATACAGATCTTACCCAGCGGTGAAAGAACATGACTAATATGCAAGGGGGAGCTGGTTGCATTTAATGAAGAGGTCGTAGGGTTTCTAATGTTTTTGATTGAGACCTGTATGCTTTTGCGTCGATTATTGATGTGTCCACTTCGTTGTTTATCTTGATGTTTTGGATACATCCTTCAACTGCATATTGCAGTCTCTTTTGCAATATGAAATTGAACTTGTTTTCTTAATAAATGTCAAGGGTTGTGAATCAGAATGTCTCTTAAGAATATGGAAGTTTATGAGTACCAAAGTTTTGACAGTTTTTTAAACGGTCCAGTAATGGCTTTAAAAACAGCGTAAATGCGATGTCTGCTCCTCTGCAGACGTCAAACGCGTCGCAAGGCGAGGGAATATGCGGAGGAGAGACATAAACAGTGGGCTGTTGTTTTTATGTTTGTGATATATTAGAAAGACCCTAAAATAGGGTTTATCATCCAAAAGCCTTCACCAATGATTTAAACATAGAGAAATATTGTCATTATGTATGCGTTATTATGCTATGATTTTACTGGTCCGGCCCACTTGAGATCAAAGTGGGCAGTATGTGGCCCCTTAACTGAAATGAGTTTGACACCCCTGCTTTAGAGCAAGGACCACACGTCTTAAGAATATTTTTTTCACTACGGCCATCAGAACACTAAATACAGTCATGCACTAAACTTTCACCTTATTGACTGCAAGCAAGTCACACATAATATCTCTGTATTTATTATTCTGTGTACTGTTGTTGTATATATTGTATATAAGTATATATATCAGAAAATTCTAACAATTCTAAAGTCCTGTTTAACACCATTGACAAACTAATCAATCCTCCCCGTCTGATACCCGATGAGCTCCGCACAAAAGAAAAGTGCAACCAGTTTGCTTCATTTTTTAGTGATAAAATTTCAACCATCAGAAACAAGATTATGTCATCTACTACTGTGGGTCTCAGTCATGTACCTTTTAGCCAAACTTTACCCACTAGCACAGCTACTCTCCAAAAATTTTCAGTAATCTTCCAAAATGAACTTGAAGAAGTGGTACAGAAACTAGGGTCAGCTACTTGCTCCCTTGACCCTGTACCCACTAAGCTGTTTAAGCAGGTTTTTAGCTGCGTGGCTGCTGACATACTTAAAATTGTTAATACATCATTACTATCTGGTATTTTCCCTGTCTGTTTGAAACATGCCATTGTTACTCCACTGTTAAAAAAAACCAAGCTTCGATCCCCTGACAGTTATAGACCCATATCAAACTTGCCTTTTCTTGGCAAAATTCTTGAGAAGGTTGTTTACAAGCAACTTGTGTCCTATCTGTCTCAGAATGCCATCTTTGATCCCTTTCAGTCTGGTTTCCGTGTAAATCACAGCACAGAAACTGCTCTAGTCAGAGTTATTAATGATCTTAGAATTGCTACTGACAATCATAAATTGTCAGTCCTTGTTCTTCTTGATTTAAGTGCTGCATTTGATACGGTTGATCATGCTATTCTGCTTCAACGTTTTGAGCATTTAGTTGGTCTTCAAGGTACAGCCCTTGCTTGGATCTCATCTTACTTAAGCGGAAGATCTTTTACTGTCTCTATTGATAATCTTTTTTCTGACACAAAGCCTATTTTATACGGGGTGCCGCAGGGGTCAATTCTTGGTCCTTTACTTTTTAACTTGTACATGCTACCTCTTGGGTCGATCATCCGGCAACATAAAATCTCGTACCACTCATATGCTGATGACACCCAATTATATCTATCTATTTCCTCTGATGATCCCAATCCTTTGGGGGATCTCACTCACTGCATCTCTGCCATAGAGACCTGGATGGCCCAAAACTTTTTAATTTTAAACAATGCAAAAACAGAGGTTTTGTTGGTTGGCCCAAAAACACTCAGAAATACATTTTATCCAACTCTTAATTCTGTCTTTTCAACACCTTCGGAGGAGGTCAAAAACTTAGGAGTGACCCTCGATGCTGATCTTAATTTTCAAAAGCACATATCAAACATTTTTAAGGCATCTTTTTACCATCTCTGAAACATCTCTAAAGTACGCAACACTCTCTTCACAGCATGATTCTGAAAAATTAATGCATGCTCTTGTTTCCAGTCGCTTAGACTACTGCAATGCACTTTATGCTGGTTTAACTCAGCAAATGTTAAACAAACTACAACTCATCCAGAACGCAGCTGCTAGAATACTCACTAGAACTCCCAAATATAACCACATCACCCCTATTCTCAAATCTCTTCACTGGCTCCCAGTTGAACAAAGAATTGAATTCAAAATACTCCTTCTTGTCCATAAATCATTAAATAATCTAGCCCCTCCCTATATTTCTGATCTAATATCTCTTCATAACCCAATCCGTCACTTAAGGTCCTCCAATAAATATCTTCTTAGTGTCCCCAGAATTCACACAAAAAACAGTCATGGTGCTTTTAGTTACTGAGCTCCAATCCTCTGGAATAATCTACCGATAGAACTAAGGTCACCTCAATCCGTATTATCTTTTAAGAAGGGTCTTAAAACTTTTTTATTCTCTTTGGCATATAATTCATGATTTTTCTCTTTTACTCTCTTTTTTACTGATCTTTTGCATTTTTATTTACTTTATTGGGTTTTAAATGTTTTCTACTATTTTTTATTGTGTTTCTTTTACCTAATAAGCACATTGAGTCTATGTAAATATGAAATGTGCTATACAAATAAAGTTTGACTTGACTATATATATATATATATATATATATATATATATATATATATATATATATATTCTGTTATGCTGTGTGTTGTTGCTGTATATATTGTATGTAAATATATAAGTACTTTAATATATTCCACGGCGCTTTGTTGCACTCTTAATATTTATATTTTTATGCTATTCCTACCGTTTTTAGATATGCAATATTGTTGTGTTATACTGTATGTTGTTGTTGTGTTATATGGTGTCCCTCGTCGCACCAACAGGAGAAGCACTCCAAATTTCGTTGTATGTAAATACAATGACAATAAAGGCTTTTCAATCTATCTATCTATCTACATGTTCATAGGCCTACATTTATGTTTGTCCTTGTACATAGAAGGGTATGTTTGTACATTGAGGTATTTGTTGAGGTTTAATGTAGATTAATTTACATTATTGCTATAATCAACCTAAAGATATTAACACCAGAGAAGTAGGTTTTCTTGAAATACATTATAGGCTTCTATGTACCAGGCATTCTTTAATAACTGAAATTTGTTTAAACTAAAATTAGTTTTAAAAAGCCTAAGCCTTACCTTTCCCAGGGTCACTTTGGGTCAGCACGTCATCGAAAAAGGAGAAACAGCTAATTCAATGATGTAAATCTGGGTTATGTAGTCCAGGTGTTGGGAAGATCGTGTATCTTGTTGAGTCCAAATTCTTCATCAGTTCACAGCAGGCATCCTAACCTTTAAAGATCACCGGGTCTATCACATTTTTGGATCTATCAGATGCTGCAATGTGTTGGAGAACTTAACTCTTACCCAAACTAAACTGAATTCAACTGAATTTCCCCTCAAGGGATTAATAAAAGTTTATCTATCTAACTGTTCGACAGAAAAACCATTACGTTTTAGTCCAAACTAAATCTCTATTTATACAATGTGTCTTTTTCCTGTCACTGCAGAAACCATAAATAGCTACAGACACCTTTGTTGAGAACAGAGATAGTTTCCGTTCATATAGTTTCACAAAGTAGCTGACCAGGACCAGAAACCCTAGGAAAGCCGCTGGAGAATTGTCTGGGAATTCCCTGCCCCTTCACTGCATTCCATTTGTTCAGTTGGTCTGGCCAACTACTCATTAGCGATCCACTTCACTCACGTAATTGGACACGCCTTTAACCAATCAGACCAACGATACTATACAACGATACAACGATCGGTAATAAAGCAAACACATATTTTTTCTGTATGAATTGTTCCAGGGCAAGTTTCTGTTCTGTTTTCAAAGAAAACTTGCCTTATCGAAGTTTTGCGGTGCTTTGGCGGCCACCATGTCCAATGTTTAAAAACTCTCCGTGCATTAGATTTTGTAACGTAGCCGTGGTAAGTTTAAATCCGCCAATGGCGCGCCAGGTAGCCAAAAGCCAGTTTGTGATTGGCTCCAAGGATTCTGGAAATCTTGAAATGAACGGCTATCCGAAGTTGACCAGACCCACTGCAGAGGCAAAATCAATTTGGCCGGAAGAAGTGGGGCGGGACTTCCCAGAATAGCTGGAGAAGACATCTGCTTATGAAAAGTTATAATATATATAAACCACACATTACCATCCAAGACAGGGAATACAACATTTTATTCAGAACATGTTAACAATTTTGTATGCCTTAGTCTACATAAATTAATCTTTATATTTAAGGAAAACGATATCCATGAAAATATGGATACTTGGAAACAATACAAAGGTTTTTCAACAAAATCAGAAAATTGTGCATAATCCAGCTTAAACCATTAGGGGGCGCTGTATGACAACTGCTATCAACAGTCACACACCCACATTGTCTTTTGGGGGCAGGCTGATGATGTCACCATGCACAGGTCTCTCCTGTTTCTCTACTCTTCGGAATTGCATTGCCTGACTCTAGAACTATAAAACCCCAGCTTCAACAACTGCATGCCCATTTAACCACAGAGACAACAGAGTTTTTAAAGGTGAGTTTAACAATGTAAAAGTCTCTTTTTTTCTCAATTTATGATCATTCTTAGGTTTTTTTTGTGCAAGGGGGGGGGGGAATCAAACACTGTATCACTCTAATATAGTGCAGATAAATCAATTGTGTTTTAAAGAATGTCACATAACATAGTGACACATGTTAATGACTTTAACAGTCTTGCTGAAGGGTAACAAACTGAATCATGATCTGTTGTCAGGGGTCATTGTGGGCTTCACCTGGACTGTCATAACTTTAGTTTAGACTGTTCTTCCACAGGTCATTTAGTTTTACCATCAAAGCATTGTTTGAACGAGTGTGTTTAGTTTATTCAGCCTCATACCAGTTTCATGGACACTACATGTGCCCAAAGATGGGACATTTCTAATATTATCTTACATTAAATGCACAGTTATATCACCTAATGCTTAGTACGAAATGACATACCTTTTGTATGCCACTGCACCAGGGGCAACTGTTGACCACGACTAAGTTTCCTAGAAGTGTCGTTGAGCAACCACTGTAGTACTCGTGGAGTGAGAATTAGACATTTTTAACTACAGTAATTGTTCAACCACGCCTTCAGGTAATGCATCCCAGAAAAGCAAGTATGACTACATTGTTGGTTTGAAAGGAATGTGCACAATGGCTTTAGAAAAGCCGGCTGCTGATGAGTGAGTCAACCAGTTTCAGTGGTACAAGAACAAGTGCTATAATTAGGTTGTCATGATAAAGTCTTTTGATTATGTCATTCCAGGCATGGGTTCCCTTTCATCAGGAGATCAGCTCCAGTGCTCCATATGCTTCTGTGTGTTCACTAACCCGGTCTGCACCCCGTGCGGACACAGTTTCTGCCTGAGCTGCATTACAGACCGCTGGGATAGCAGTCAGCAGTGGCACTGTCCAAACTGTAAAGAGGTCTTCCTCAGTAGACCCAGGCTCAGCGTGAATGTCCTGCTGTCGAAGCTGACGGATCGATTCAGGAGGTCGGCTCTGGAGCAGATAGTGGAGATCAGGGAACCATCTCGAGGCAGTCCTCCCATCACCTCCACTGGGGTCGTTGCAGGGAGGTCACTTCTGTTGCTCTGCATTCTCACTGTGGTTATCGGGTACACAGCACACGTGTGCCAGGGCACTGCCCCGACTAACATGGTCTCTAAGAACCAAGAAACTGTGAAGACCACGAATGAAAAAAACGAAAAGCTGACTCAGCGAAGAAAGCAGAATGTGCAAATGGCCATTACTAATTTGGACAAAAAGCTTCGCAACCTGTCGAACATGGTAAGAGTCTTGATGACAAATATGTTGGTAACTCACACAACCTTGGCCAAACATGAGGAGGTGTATGAGAACAAAACTGCACCAGAGAAAAGTGAGTAGCCCATAATATGTTTAAAGACTGAGATATTTTAGTTTGGGTCCATATCATCTGCAATACATCAAAGCTCTGATGTTACTTTGTTGAGTTACATGGATGTCATGTTTTTTCTTCGTCTTCCTTTCAAATGTTGAACCTATATTTATCTAAGTTGTGTGATAAAATACTCTATATTTCACACCAGACTTTAAACATGCTTTTTTTTGCCTACAGAAATGAAGGGGATTCTGCAATATGCAGGTACTTCACGGTTACGCAAAAATAAGAAGTATACATTATTTGAATGTTTCTTTTATATGTCCTAAGTCACATAATTTTCTCTTCTAGTGGACGTGACCCTAGATCCTGACACAGCACATCCGGACCTTATCCTGTCATCAGATGGCAAACAGCTATGGCATGGATACACTCGACATAACCTCAGTAATCACCTAAGGAGGTTCGACCACTGTGTCAGTGTCCTGGGAAAGGAGGGTTTGAACTCAGGGAGGTTTTACTACGAAGTGCAGGTCAAGGAGAAGACAGATTGGGATTTAGGAGTGGCCACAGAATCAATCAACAGGAAGGGGAAGATTGAACTCTCCCCAAAAAATGGATATTGGACAATGTGGCTGCGGAATGGTAATGAATATGCAGCAATGGATCAAACTATGGTCCCCCTTTCTCTGAGAGACAGACTTGAGATAGTGGGAGTGTTTGTGGATTATGAGGAGGGTCTTGTCTCCTTCTATGATGGGGACAGTGGGACTCATATCTACTCTTTTACTGGTTTTGTTTTCACTGAGACTTTGCATCCATACTTCAGCCCCAGCCTCAATTATGGAGGTAAAAACTCTGCCCCGATGATAATTTCCAGGCATTTCCGCTAAACTTCACGCTGAAGATTCAACAACTGCACAATTAAATAGAGAGACTCAGTACATGATCAGTAACCTGTCACCTCAAACTGGAGGCTGAAAGAGCAGTTCCAGTTTGGAGTGATGACTGAATTGGCAAAAGAGCCAGTGGCGACATCTGGAGGAAGTCAGGTTTACTCAGGCTGAACCCAGGATCCAAAATATGCTTCATACAGCCCTTTAGCTGCTCATTCTGTTTCTGCCCTCAAAACAAAACTCTGGTGTACCCAGTCCTTGCTCTGTTAATGGGAAACAACGTGGCTAAGATTGATACTACTCCAGCTAATCAGCATGTTGCTTTGGAAATATGGAAGGGAGGGGTATAATTACATTGGCTGCTGAGCTCATATATCAATAACCTTTTGCTTTCCTTTTGTTTTTGACATGGCAATCTCTTTCACAAAAAGAGTTGATTTTGTTGCCCTGATAGCTAATTCTTATATACACTTATGTTATATATTGTACTATAAAGCTGGGGAACATATGCAGGGGGGATACAAACCCACGACTGTCTACATTTTTAGTTTTGTCTGGTTTAGATGTCCACTGCCAAGGGCTCATCGCATGCTGATCTTTTTATTTCTTTTTATAATGAAGGGGTTTTCCAATAAAACTCTTCTAATTTTCCGTATGGAGCCTATGGCTGACGCGTGTTCTGTGGTCCAGAAAATATGTGTCTTCCAAAAGGAGATGATTTTGAATATTTATTTCGAACTAGGACGTTAATAAACATTAAATGATCCACCGTATATTATATATGACTTGTATCCCTGTCTGACACTGTAAATATCATTAAATCTAAAACACACTTTTCACGACTCTACGCGACACGGTCAGAAAAAACGTGAGACTCCTAGCTCACTCGAGCCATCCAACGGGTATATTGCCTAGCTACGGCAGCGTATTAAAAACAAAACAATGCCCTTAAAGCTACAGACACCTATTATCAATCAATTCAATATCAATGGAGGTAAATCATGAAATTAATGAATACTAAATAGTACAATTACTATACAATTATGTTAATAACAATTATCAAATCATGAAACGTAATACTAAATATCTTTCTTAAACTATAATGTATTGAGGCCTGTATCCTAAAATCATTAAATGCACATATGGCACCTACATTACCGGCCCCTAATTGTTCAATTAATGCAATAACTTTACCACTTTAAAATTACCACTTTTCTTTAAACTTTCAATGAATATCATGAACAGACATTTACATTACTAAACATTCAATGTTCAAGCACATGAAAAAAGGCATACTAAATGTTCAATGTCCTACAGTCAACTTTAAAAAAGGGATATGAAGTCCACTGTCAATCCATCTTCAAACCATGCCTGGGGAGAGAAAGATAGAAAAAGAGTAGAGAGAGAGAGACAGAGGTTACTAGCACATGGCTCAGTCTTTGCCACAAAAGAGAGAGAGAGAGGTTACTAGCACATGGCTCAGTCTTTGCCACAAAAGAGAGAGAGCAAGAGCTAGAGGTTACTAGCACATGGCTCATTGTGGGGGCTCAATCTTTGCCACAAAAGAGAGAGAGAGAGAGAGAGAGAGAGAGAGACAGAGGTTTCTAGCACATGGCTCAATGTGGGGGCTCAGTCTTTGCCATGGACTCCATAGGAATTCTGGGCCTGACACCCAACTTGTGTTCTTCAAGAATTCATCCACTCTTTGGCCTCTAGAGGCGTAGTCAGCCGGGTTCTTGTCAGTGCCAATGTGTCTCCATTGCTCCACATCAGAGCCTTTCAGAATAGCTGAAACTCTGTTTGCCGCAAAGTGATGTAGCTGCGCAGATACATAGTCTCCCAATCCTTCAGGCTTCAGACATCTCGGAAATGAGAAGTTCTCCAAAGCAGGAAGACTGGCTAACAAGCCGGACCACCGCTTCTTGATGTGTTCAGGTAAGTCGTTATCCCATCCCATTAAACCACAGGCAACAGGATGCACAATGGGTCATAAACTGAAACGACAACTGAAAGAAGTCCCTGTCTTGTGAATGTGCGGTCTCTGATGGCGATTTTAAACTTAAATGTGTCAGACTCGACACACCAATTGAGTCGAAGGGCTCTTTCCAGAGGAAGTTCAGCATGCTCAAAATCCAGGGTTTTCATCTCTCCAGCCAGTTGAGGCTCTGGGATGGAGTCGAGCACTTTCCAACAGTTGCTCACCCTTTTTGTGAGAGGGAAGCCTCCATAGGTGAGATTCTTGTGAGGTCTTGACACATTGATATGGCTGCCTCCTCTGTGGCAACAGACTTGAAGCAGTCATCCACGTAAACATTCTGTAAGACTGTCTGAACAACTTCGGCTTGGAACTGTCCACTCAGATCTTCGGCACACTTCCTCAGCGCAAAACTAGCGCAACTGGGGGAGGATGTGGCTCCGAACAGATGCACAGTCATCTTGTGTTCAGTCAAAGCTTGATTGTAGTCCCCGCCTGGCCACCAGAGGAACCTCAGTAAGTTGGAGTCGTCATCAGGCACTTTAACCTGGTGGAA
The DNA here is from genome assembly GCF_963457725.1 of Sprattus sprattus. NCBI lineage: Eukaryota > Metazoa > Chordata > Actinopteri > Clupeiformes > Clupeidae > Sprattus > Sprattus sprattus. The sequence continues at coordinate 37,831,887 of NC_137924.1, forward strand.
CATCGCTTCCACGTCTGCCATGATCGCAACTGGTTCTTGTCTGAATCGAATGACAACCCCAATTAGACTGCTGGTCAGATCTGGGCCTTGCAAAGGTGTTTTCGTTCAGTGATGTTCCCTGATAGAATGCCGCACAGTCGAACACAACTTAGTTTCTGCTTCACAGAGTGATATACAGCATGGTGCGGTATATACCAGTGACGTGCAGTCAGGTTAGGCAAGGTAGGCACGGCCTACCCTGACAAAATTCAAACGTAAAAATGTTTATTAAATAATTGTATTTAATAAACTTGTATTTGTATTTGAACCGAGTATTCTTGTGATTTATACATGCAATACTAACATTATTACAATTGTTTAGACGTTACGATGACAATTGTATCGGTTACGCAAAAACAAATACAAAAAACCGGTAGAATAAGCAGTGCCTTTTCTGTCCATTCATTGTGAACGGCAACGGAAAAGTCATGTCGCGCATGCGCACTTCGATTCTGTATACTTTAACATGTACGTCGAAAGGCACAACTCTCCTGTGCCTTTGCCTGTAAATATGTTATGCCAGTAATCATCTACGTTACGTATCAAACATGGACCAATTCAAATCGAAATATTACTGGACATTTGCGCAGCTGACGTCATTACACCAGCTAAGCGTAATCCCCGCGAAAATCAAAGTAAAAATGACAACAGCGGTATCTGCCGATATTGTGGAACTTAGACATTTCTCTAAACTCGACTTTAATAGAAAAAAAGAGTAACTGGCAAGAGGGAGGCCTATGCCAACACTAGATGAACTTCTGCAGAAAAAGGGACCAAAAATTGTTGTTTCAAACGGACTGGTATGACAAAAAATATTGGCATTGTGGCTGTGCTACCAGTCAGGTGAGTCAGAAACTATTTTGAGCTTAATTTTGAAATGATAAGTGTGGGGTTGAATTATTGCCGACTGGAAGCCATTTGCTTTCATATTCAATTGAGCAGTGTGTGTTCTAATTGTTGCTGACTGACATACATAATTGGCCGCTGTGCAATAATTAAGGATAAAGATGGTTGCATTCTGATGATGGACATTAACTGGTGTGTGCGTGCGTGTGCGAGACAGAGTAGTAGGCTACACGATACGTCATCGTGATTGGATTTTTTTTTTATATATCGATCGACCGTGCCGCACTTGTACCTACTGTTGTGACGTAGCCTATTAGCCTAAACAATAAATAAGGTAATCTGGCTTTCATAACTCAGTGTCTACCCTCGTACTGACTTCGCCGCACGTCACTGGTATACCATACCTTCCGTTCCTTGTGCGTCATCTCTTCATCAGACAGCTGTACTGCATAGCCCCTCTGAAGAATGCCGTCCATGAAGTCTGTGTATTCCTTGTGAAAGCAGTCATTCCTGAATCATTTTCGCCTTAAGCTCCGAGTTCGCTGCTCGGCCATTATCCGTTTGTTTGGCATGTTGACCATCTTGTTCTTGAGAGGCAAACATATCGTGTAGTGGCCATCGACCCGATTTGCTGAATCCATAAGCATGTCATTGAACTGATGGTCTTCTCCAGACGTCTCCACTTCATCATGTTTCCCTCCCTCTGGGAAATCAATCTGAAACTGTTGAGGCCACACGTTCTCCAGACTGGCCACTGAGATGCGGTTTGCCATGGTCTTGGTTGGTGTTCTTTTACCTGTGTGACTGCAGCTTTCTCTTAAAGGTCCATTCACAGTGGATCAGAGTACCATGGGTAAGCATTAAGTCTACAGCAACCCGTAAATCAAACAAGATTCACATAACGTTAAATTTGAGCTAGACATAGTTACCAAGCACCCATCAACGGACATAAACCATAAACCATTGATACAAAGTTACGTTGGTAAGTGACCAACTAACTAATTTGATACAAACAAACTAGTTGCAAATGAAATAGCTAGGGTAACCAGCTTCCACTTCAAAGATCAATATAATATTAGTCTGACTAAGTAGGTTTGATACATAGCAAGTTATGTTAAACTTCGGTATTGCAGACATATTAGCATAGATGAAAGCTGTGAATAATCTAACCTCTACAGAGTTGTTTTAAACGTATGTTAGTGTGGTACTAACTAACTGATTAATTCGATAATGGCAGACAGGCTAGTTGCAGATAGTCTAGCATAGATGACAGATGTGTCTAACCTCTAAGGGGGTTGTTTTACAGTGCCTGCAGTGAATAGGAGGAAGGCACTTGCCTTACTTGTTATCCTCCAAAGGATTAAAAAGAGGAAACGGAGCTGGGTGACTGCAATCAACCAGCGCAGGCAACAGCAAAGGGCATTTTACAACCTGGTGGAGGAGTTGCGTTTTAACGCTCAAACCCATCAAGCATATTTTCGTATGACACCAACGCAGATGGACCACCCCTGTCAGTGATTGGTGCAGTTCTACAGCGACAGGACACCAATTACAGACTGGCAGTCGAACCCAAGCAAAGACTTGTGGTTACACTGAGGTAGGCCAACCAGGGCTTTGAACCAGAATTTTTTCCAAATTGGTTCGTTCCGAACAGAAACAGTATTTTAACGTTTCCGGTTTTCGTTTCAACCCTAAAATTGACGTTCCTGAACCGGTTAGAACAAAAAAATAAAGTTCCTAAACCGGTTAATAGCGTTCCATGTCAGCTGCGGTACATACAAATAAGTAGGCTGATCATTAGGACTTTAAAATTATCTTATATGTCTCTATCCTGTTATTAAACCTTAAAAAAGCACTATAGGCTACATTATGTAAGCGGCATAACTGTAAGTCTGACATTTTGTTAGTATTATACATGAGTTAAGACAAGGAAAATGTATGCTATGTTGTTGGGCAAACAAAAACAAAACAGCATTTGGCCAAACCTCGTCAGGGCCTTATCAGTGCATTTTTGTCAACAGAGACAATACAAATATTACAAAACTACAATGGTATCTACAAAGCTACCATTGTGAATATTTAACTCATTAACACATGCCCAAAACCTTATCAGGGCCCAGAGGGAAATGAAAAAAGGATTCTGCCTATACTGCAACAGAATCAGTGGCGGTCCGTGCATTTCACGTCTAGGCCTTCAGCGATGTCCTACACGATGTTAAACTGAGTGAATCCACCTCTTTATACCATCACTATGACGCCATGGCTCTCGAACCATATATTTATACAGAAAGGCAGTATAAGTGAGCATTGCATCACCTTAACATAGTCGAGTACAACAGACTGTATTCATATTTCCGGAGCATTTAAAATCAATACACCCGTATTAACAATACATTAAGAGTAGTAAACTCTCAGTTATATGATCGCTTGGCTATTACTGTCACAACTTAAAAATAAAAGGCGATTTTCAGAGATTAGTCTACAAAGTTGTATTAAGTCCACCGAAAGTAGCCTATGTGAGCTTTAACAAGTTTGTCCACTAAACATCGCATTGTCCCACCTGCAAAGCAGTGTCATTAAATTTACCGGATTCTCACGATATCGAGTTTTTCTTGAAAGTTCTGATGTAGAGAATTGGTAGCCTAATACTTTGTACTAGATCTGAGTTCGATAATCAAAAGAGCCAAGAGCCATCAAGATTGAGGAGAACTGGAGCTGGTTTAATGCACGCAAACAAGACAGCAGACGAACAGGAGTTTGGACCCCGGAATCCAAGATCTACCTAGCCACAGAATACAACCTGTTCTTATACCCATCAGAAATCCCAGAATAGTATGTAACTTTGCCTACTTCTCATATGACATTTCCCCAAGTTACCTCCAAATAAGAGAGAGTTTTGTTCAAAATAGGTGGAGACAGTCAGTCTAAAGGGAAGCGGCAGGTGGCGTCCAGCTGAGTGTCATCTTAAGTAAAACCCTCTTTGTCTAGCAGTTAGGCCTAAAATACAGTGAACTCTGACCTCTGCTTTCCCATTTAAGGTACACTGGAGCACCCAAGAGCCACACTTATTAATAAAGAAGGAGGACATGCTTAGATTAACTTAGAACTGATCATTTCAGGCCTACATCCGCCCCTTTGTGGATTAATCCACACCTTATCCTAGCACATATTATAACCTAAACATTTATCACTATACTATACAGCAAACAAGCACAGTTTTACTTATACAGTAAAGCCTACAACTAACCTTATGCTAAACATCACCTTACTCCAAACATCCAATACAGCTATGTCACCAACTTCCAGTAGTTTACATCACAGAACAATAATGCCTCACTAGGGTACGCCTAGGAGAGTTTTACACACACACAGACCATGGAACATTCCCATATGGCCTGTCATATGAAAAATAAAAAATACACAAGTATGGAAATATAGCTTCGTCTAAAAAGCTACAAGCACATTTGTCTATTTTACTAAGGCACTCTCTGTTTATATAAACTAATACGCAAGCAATTTTAATATAGAAGTTAAGTCAATATGGATATCCACTTTCTTTTTACCCATTATACTTTAACATTACGCTTACATTCTTCTCTAGGAGGTGTAGTTCCCTGAGAGGCCTTTCTGTATGTGATGGAAAATCCTTTAAAGAATAATAATAATACGCCCCTTTGTTCACATCATATATTATTACATTTTCCCTGAGTTATGACATTATACTTTTCAGTGAATCAATTCCTGCATTATACTTTTGATACATAACACATGAATGCTGGTGTTGTGATTCTTCAACTTCCTTTGAGTCTGCCGTAGAATCAGAGGTTGCGATAGTGGTAAACCACTTATCGCTCTGCCTGACGAGGGCAGACTAGCACTTGATTTTGGCCTGCTACTTTGTTTGTTTCTTTGGTAACGCTTCCTTTTACAGTCCCCTAATAACCAAGTAATTACCAGGTAAATACCTGGTAATAAGATGTATCTACTAGGTAATAACCATTTAATTAAATACAAATACCAGGTAATTACCAAGTGCATACCAGGTTATTACCAGGTAATTACCCAGTGTTTACAAGATATTTCCCTGACTGCTACCAGGCATTTACCCAATAATCACTGGTAGATACGCAGTAATTGTATATTGAAGATTTTAAACCTGGTAGTTAAAAATATTTACCTTTTATTTATCTGGTAAATACCAACAAGTTACCTGGCATTTACCCATTATTTACTTGGTAGATATCCTGCAATTGAATATTGTAGACTATAGACCCACTGAATGTGTCCATATGTGACTTTGTTAGGGTGATAATAACATAAATATTTACGTGGTAATTACCAGGTATTTACTGAAAATAATCACACACTTACCTGCTAACTACCACTTATTTACGTGGTAGTTACCTAATATTTATATACCAACTAGTTATCTAGTATTTACTAGAAAAATACTTAAAACTACCAGGTATTTATCCAGGAATTATAGATGATGTATTACCAGCCAACCTGTGCTGTAAGTGACAGTGAGGGTATAACTTCCAACTATTTACAAAGTAATTACTTTCTAATTACCCAGTAGTTACAATTTACATTATCAGGTAAAACCTTGTGATTTACCCTGTAAGGAAGGTGGAACTGTACTGTAAAAGGAAGCGTGGCTTGTTTCAATGATATTACCATGTACTTTCCTGGTAACTATAGATTATAATCCTCTACCACCCATCAGGGTGTGTAGTTTTGAACATGGTACCTGGCAAGAACTCCCATTTCTCCCTGATAATTATCAGGTAAATATCGGGGTGATATCAGAGTTTTACAGTGTTGTTACCCTGTAAGGAAGGTGGAAATGTACTGTAAAAGGAAGCGTGGCTTGTTTCAATGATATTACCATGTAATTTCCTGGTAACTATAGATTATAATCCTCTACCACCCATCAGGGTTTGTAGTTTTGAACATGGTACCTGGCAAGAACTCCCATATCTCCATGATAATTATCAGGTAAATATCGGGGTGATATCAGAGTTTTACAGTGTCGTTACCCTGTAAGGAAGATGGAACTGTACTGTAAAAGGAAGCGTGGTTTGATTAAATGATATTACCATGTACTTTGCTTTACGTAAAGATACAATGCATTTTGCTACACTCCTTCACACAACCTGTGACAAAAATGCAGAAACAGGTGAACTGTCAAAGAGACTAATTTGTATCTTCTTAATCTGCAAAACTTGACGAGAGTAACTTCAATACTCAATACATAAAGTGCAAAACAGTGGCATAGCTTTCTAGTGTACTTTTTTTGCAAAACAAGTGGGACATGTAAATAAAAAGTGCAAATGGAACCTAACACCAAATGGAATCTAACATCAAAAAAAGTGTCAGGGTCAGAATAGGTAGAAATAACAGTTATTGAACATGATTGGTTATTGAATTGATTGAATATCCGGGTCACGGCACCATTGTAACGGGCTCTTCTGCGTTGTGTTCTAATTGTCTCCTTTGCTGAACAATAAACAGCCACGAAATGATCTTTTTGGAATGTATTCCTGCACACGTCAACACACACGAGGCAGTCATGAACATGCAGTCATTCCATACATTGGACATTAGCCTGCTGTCTTCAGTTCAGAAACCGCAAACTCATTCATCTTACAACAATGAACGTCATGTGAAAGCACATGAAATATAGCATCATCACTTTACACATTCTAACAACAATAGAGGAAACTATACATGACAATTAACATACACTGAATCCAACATACCTGCACACGTCAACACACAAGAGACAGTCATGAACATGCAGTCATTCCATACACTGGACATTAGCCTGCTAGCAAAGGAAAACATATGCTAGAGACCTCATGGTATGATACAAAACGGAATATATATATTTAATATCACAATATCAGTATGGTAAATTGCATGTTAACTATTCTCTAGTATTAACCCCCTTATGTCAACATTATATCTAATATTTGTTGGTTTATTATGAGTTAAGTTTGTCTGACATGGGAACAAGCATACCTGTCTTCAGTTCAGAAACCGCAAACTGAAGAGTATACTAAACTAATTATCTTAAAGGGGCAGTACAGTTTTACGTACTCAGTGTGTATTGTCAACCTTTAATATGTACAAGATAGAAAATAAAAGCATAATTAAATCAGAATATGGTTACATTTCATTAACTAAATGCAAACAAAATAATACACTTTAAACTTCGTTACATACATAGGGTTATTGAAATACTGTTACTGTTCTGACTCCTGACAGTGAGTTTTCCCCTAGTGGTGGTTTGAATTACTGCAGCTTTATTAATTCAGCTTTAATTGCCAGAAACTTCCAGTGTTTGTTTGAGTTTACATGTGCTCCTCCACAAAGAGTTGTTAGCTGAGCTTGGAGTGGAACCAACAGTAAGTTTTGAATGTAACCGTTTATTTTAGTTGCTATATATCCTTGTGATGTTTTAGGTGATGCTCAGGACACTTATTTTAAGTTGTAAAATGTGTTTATGCTAACCGCGATGCTAATCATTAGCATGCTAGTCAAATAGCTATGTTTGAGTCCATTGTCATGGCTTATAGCCTCAGTCATGCTACAATTTATGTGTGAACAGTATTAACATTTAGTGACATTATGTTACTTATCTGTGTGGACATAGGCTACTGTAAGAAAGATAATTAAGTTAACAAGTTTAGATAACAGTGAGTAATACTTACCTGATTTAAAACCTGAAAAGGAAGAGAAATGTGAAAGGAATGTAGACATTGCTGTGGCAAGTATTTTATTTTAGTTGTGACATTGTGTATACTGTGTATTCATTGTGTTGCAGTTTTACAAAAAGCAGAAATACTAAGTACCAGAAGATTTCAGTAAACAGTCAACCTGGAATCAAGCCTACTGAGTCGTTTCTTGTTAGCTATCTGTCTACAATACAGCTCACGTATCCTCAGGACAGAATAGTTACATACGGTTATTGAATTGATTCCATTTGCATTTTTTATTTACATTTCCCACTTGTTTTGCAATAAAAGTACACTAGAAAGCTATGCCACTGTGTTGCACTTTATGTATTGAGTATTGAATTTACTCTCGTCAAGTTTTGCAGATTAAGAAGATAAAAATTAGTCTCTTTGACAGTTCACCTGTTTCTGCATTTTTGTCACAGGTTTTGTGAAGGAGTGTAACAAAATGCATTGTATCCTTATATAAAGGAAAGTACATGGTTGTATCATTGAAACAAACCACGCTTCCTTTTACAGTACAGTTCCACCTTCCTTACAGGGTAACGACACTGTGAAACTCTGATATCACCCCGATATTTACCTGATAATTATCATGGAGATATGGGAGTGCTTGCCAGGTACCATGTTCAAAACTACACACCCTGATGGGTGGTAGAGGATTATAATCTATAGTTACCAGGAAATTACATGGTAATATCATTGAAACAAGCCACACTTCCTTTTACAGTACAGTTCCACCTTCCTTACAGGGTAATTCACAAGGTTTTACCTGATAATGTAAATTGTAACTACTGGGTAATTAGAAAGTAATTACTTTGTAAATAGTTGGAAGTTATACCCTCACTGTCACTTACAACACAGGTTGGCTGGTAATACGTCATCTATAATTCCTGGATAAATACCTGGTAGTTTTCAGTATATTTTTAGTAAATACTAGATAACTAGTTGGTATTTACCAGGTAAATATCAGGCAACTACCATGTAAATAAGTGGTAGTTATCAGGTAAATACCACGTAAATAAGTGGTATTTACCAGGTAAATATTAGGTAACTACCACGTAAATAAGTGGTAGTTAGCAGGTAAGTGTGTGATCATTTTCAGTATATACCTGGTAATTACCAGGTAAATAGCTATGTTATTATCACCCTAACAAAGTCACATATAGACACATTCAGTGGGTTTATAGTCTACAATATGCAATAGCAGGATATCTACCAAGTAATGAAAGGGTAAATACCAGGTAACTTGTTGGTATTTACCAGATAAATAAAAGGTAAATATTTTTAACCACCGGGTTTAAAATCTACAATATACAATTACTGCGTATCTACCAGGTAATTATTGGGTAAATGCCTGGTAGTAGTCAGGAAAATATCTTGTAAACACTGGGTAATTACCTGGTAATAACCTGGTATGTACTTGGTAATTACCTGGTAATTGTATTTAATTAAATGGTTATTACCTAGTTAATATATCTTATTACCAGGTATTTACCTGGTAATTACTTGGTTATTAGGGGACTGTAAAAGGAAGCGTTACCGTTTCTTTTTTTCCAGGGCTAATATGGTCTAGTCACCTAGTTCCCATATGCCACCGTTGGAGTCAGGACTGCCTCCCTGACCCATAATGTCTTAGTTGCTCATAACCTGTAACATTTCAAGCGCTTCATCGTTACCATAAGACATTGTTAACCCCACTCGGCTTTCACTTTTATCAACCAATACTGTCATCTGGGTAAATTGAGAAGCTATTGCTCTGACTGCAAGTGACCTGCAACAAGGAATAACACAACATACAATTAGACTGAACACCAATACGATTAGTGCAATGATACCAAGTACTGAAGCAAACCAGGTCCCCCTCTGTGCTATTGTCCACGTTAATAACTTTTATTTGTTGCATTATGGCTACTCTAGCACATTTCCCTGTCCAATCATGAGGTAGCGTGTTTCTTAATCCATATTCTTTTCCACAAGCCCACCATATATCAGCTAATGGAGCATCCTGCGGAAAATGGGGAAATGATATGCATACATAAATGTTCTTTGACCGTCTAGGAATCTATCCATTTTAGTACAGTTAGTCATGCCTGGTTTACATCTAATAGGAACAAGTCCTCGTAGCTCCCATGCTTGCCTGTATAACATAGATTTCTTATTTGAAGTGTTAAAAGGACCACTGGTAACCAGTGTCCAAGTTCTATTACAATTTCCTTCAAAAATACCCACATGCTCTTTATTAGTCATGTCAAAACATTCGTAATTGAAATAATCTTCTACAGTGTACTCACGGATTTCCGCTAAATCAGTTTCTGGCCAATTGTGTACATCTAATTTACAATGGTCTCGTAATGTGTATGCAACACCCTTTTCCACATGAAATGTCCTATTTATATGTGAATGACTTCCCATGTATATCATACAACAGTTCTTTCCTGCAATGACAAGAAACATTCATTCACTGCAGCATTTCCATGACCTTCACAGCCTCTCATCCAGGTCGAGCTGCTGCAACAGAATGCTTCCCATTCTAACCCTGATACAATAAATTGTAGTAGTCCCATCACCTTGTGGTCCTGAAATTGTACAAAAAGTTAGTACAATATTAGACACTAGAACCTTGATATCACCATAGGCTGGAAGCTCTTTTTGTTTAAAAGCTTCACCTATACCCAGTCTCCTGACTGGATCAGTCCATATGCGTCCACCTGTGTGTATATAATCTCCAAAAATTAGAAATGACAGGTACACATAATTTCCACATGCCCTCTAGACATGCTCTAAAAGTGTAATATGATCGATGATTTGCAGTACTTGTATTCCATGCTTCCTATACATTCTTATTGTTATACTAAAAGCATTGCTGTAATGCTAAAAACAAAAATAATATCACATATTTAAGAAGTATACTTACCCTCTCTTAATTTTGGTCCTGTCCTTAGACATTCCTCAATCAATCATATAAATCACTCCATATCTCCAATACCTTTTCATATCTATGTAGTACGTAACTACCTATACGATCACACCTTTTAGTGTAAAGTATTATGCAAAAGTTTTATCCGCACTCCTTTTCTCTGATTAGAGATGCTACAAACATAGCATTATACAAATTGCAATCCCAAACCTCCCATAATTAGGGTGACCATAACCCCAAATTCAAAATTGTTCTCATATACCCCCCTTTACGCACTTAAACTCAAAGTGCGTACAAAACAACAGGGCTAATAACATGTATGAAGTTACCATGTGGCCATCATAGTACATTCATATTTTATCATGCCCGCAGTTAATCCCCTTTTTTATCCAATGGTCTTATTCCATCAAGCTTCATCACATATTTCTCAGTATATTTTCTAGTACTAAGTTTACTGCAAAGTAATTATTGAATCCTATGTGGCAAACAACCAAAGCCCACACGGCTTATCACATATATAATGGCTAACCCCCCTTAGTAACAGAATAGGCTAGTAACCAAACGGCTTACATTGATGTTCACAATCTGCATACTACATCAACCCTACTCAATACCAAGATATATCACTAGTAAACTAATACTTCACAGGCATGGCATTCCTACCTCATGCCCCTCACCCACTGAAAGTACAATTACCCGTGGCATACCTTCCCTTGATGCCATTTCTGTTCCTCAACAAAAACCCCTTAGTGTAGATATTACAGCCAAGCCTGTAAGAGACACTTAAAACCACATATATTCAACTATACCTTCATGTGTTAACATAAAACTAACACAATTCCCCTCTCACATCTTCACTGTTTGGAAGATTCTCATTTTTCCTCACGGACTCACAGACACGCCCCTTCCTCTCACTCAGAAGAACAGCAACTTCAATACTGCTACATGTCCTTATTCAGTGTGCGATAGCTGAACAAAAACCACACATACCTATCTTCATCACACAAACACACAAGCCTTTCTTACAAACACGCACAAACATACCCACAAATCTTTGAATTACACACATCCATACAGACCCACTCATATTATTAAAACTCCCCATATATACCCTAAACTGTGATTCCTTATTGGAATATGTTTTCTCACCTGACACCCCCTTAATCTCAAGCCAACCATTCCAAAACTCCTTCAAACCTCCCTGTCATTCACATAAGACATATAACTCCATACCCATAATGGCCTAGTTCTAAGTTTCACTGATTCCTGCACTTTGTATAACTAAAAATACTGACAAGAGAAACTTAATTTCTCTATTTTCTCCATCTCTCTATTTTCTCCGTATTTCTCTCCTGTTTACCATGTCTAATTTCAAATTCTAAATGCATATCTAGTTAAATCTATCTTAAGTGTTTGTGTTGAGAATCATCTTATCTTTTAAACCCCTTTTTAACCCTATCTTTATATGACATATAATGGCTATACTCACTATCAATAAGGATCATTTACTCTAAACCTGTGTATTTGTAAGTGTAACAAAAGTCTGAAGGACCATCATGTTACCTGCAGTGAAGTTCTCTATCAGCTTGGTTTGATTACATTTGCGGCGTAAGAATTGCATGGAGAACCATTGTGAGGCATGGTGTCTGATTAGTCAAAGAAAGTCCATCCAGGGCACACTCAATTTAAATTCTCATACGGCAAAACACATATTTCTCTAATAAATTAATATGAGTATGATTTTAAGTTAATATGGGCATCCTTACCTCCTTCCCACTCATTTTAATTGATACTGGAATTGTAGAATTCTCTAGGCCTTTTATTAATACTACACACCCCAGTACAGGGAAACTAGACCCCCTGGTTTCACCAATTCATGGCTGAGCATACCCTCGTCCCACCATATAGCGCATATACTTGAGAGAAGTCCTTGCTGTGTGGGTGGTCATGTCGGAGGCCTATTCACCTGCCACCTCCCTTCACCCCTTTCTCCCTCTTTCCTCTGAGGGCTGCTGCCACTGTCGAGATGGCTGTGTCCAGTTGGATTGTTCATAAGCTGGTCGTGAGCTGCCATGAAACTTTTTTGGGAGGGAATTGCTGTGCAGACGCCAAGCAGATGCCAAGCAGACGCCGACACAGGCATGAATTGCAGTCTCAGGCCAGATGCAAGGGCCTGAGCTATCTTTGTCCTTCTCACATAGTCCAGTTAGTTTTGCATTCAGATCTTAGGCATAGATCCAAGCAAGATGTTTTCTTTCCATCTCTCTTTCCAGACGAGTTGTATTGGAGCACTTTCTTGCACATATGGGTAGTAGAGGTCAGCCCAGCCACAACCTGATGTCCCCACAGTCAATAGGTTATATGTGTTGGCCTTTCTTTATTCTTTTTCTATCTACACTCCCCTCAGAATGTATTTCTACTCAGCTCTGTTATAAAGCATTTTCCTGCTATTTCTGATTCTTAATTACTGCCTTCTCTGTTTTCACTCTATTCTTGAATTATCTCACACTTTCCCTAATGGACTATGTGCTGTCTCTTTCACTCCTGTTTAAACCTTAATGGGAGCACTAGTGTTAACAAATCTGGCTGTGGAAATTTGTCCTCTTCCACCTCACTACTAAAGTTACCCAGAAGTTATATTTACAGATCCCCATCAATTACTGTTTACTTTAAGTTATAATGCTTTTTATCTTGTTCCCTTTTCTGGACTGTCTCCAACACTCAGACATCCCCACACCCCAGCCTGCATTCTCCACAAACTTCTCAATTGCCTTATCATTTTATCAAATAACTTTTTCCTTATCCTATTTTCCTTGGCCTTAAAGCATTAAAAATCAATGTATCTTCTTTCACAATTTTCTTAATCAAGTGCTCCGTGTCTGCCTTTGAGCAATCCTGTTTTATTGTTTCCGTCACAAATCCATTAATGAGAACAATTATTTCATCTATCTTACCCCAAAACTTCTCATAGTATTTGTTAATGACCCCGTTTTCTTTGATATTTCCAGTTGGTCAACGGCCCACTGAAACTCTACGTTGTTTTCTAGTAATCTATGTTAACGGGTGGTTGGGCGTTCAAAGTATTTAACACAGGAGATGAAAAGGAGGTTTCGTAATGGTGGCAAGATTTATTGTATTCCACACAGCATCTATCTCCTTCATCTAACACACACACTCACCGATTCATTCAACGCATCTCTGACATCAGAGCTCCTCAAACTGTACGGGTCACCCCGAGGTACAAACACCCCAGCGCGAACAAAATATAAACACGCCTGCCAGCCTACCTAGAGGCGTAGCACATAAACTACCTTACAGGACAATCAGATTCTGTCCATTTTCCAAATTTATCTCTAATCTTATCTGGTGGTGCGCTGATCTTTTGTCTCAATTTTGTCAAATCTTCCTCTGTAGTATGACTATAATCTTCCCCCGCTATTAGTGTGTCATCAGCCAGAGACCAAAATGCAGCGCTAACGCCTAGTTTCTCACTTGCTTCCGACACATACAATTTGCTTATTTCTTCCAACGCCATCCTTTGAATTCAAATTTTACCACAGCTCTATGTATTATAATTATTCCTCTCTCTCTTTCCTGACCACAGCCGTATACTTTAAACTATATTACTGTACTTTGAAAAATAATTCTTTGCTTAAAGCTTACTCAAGGATTTTTCCTCTTCCTCTGTGTGACAAGGAGCCGTACGGGAGGGGCTAACCCCTCCTTTCTCTGCTTCTCCTACGCGCTGTCCCTCTGTCTCTCTCCCTTGATGACAGAAAATAACTCGTATGGCAGGATGATATGGCCCTAACCTTTTTCCCCTACTCACAATTCTGTTAAATAACATTAATTACAATGTCTTTTCCACATATAATTTTCTCAACAAACAATTTAGTTATCTCGCTGCCCCACATTTAAATTTCTTACGATCACCTAATCTTTTTGCCAATTTAAAAATACTCACAATAACCTATAATGTAGCCTACTACTTATCATCATACAAGTCTTCCAATTTTAAACTCTAAATTCAATTTCCTAATGTATTCTTTTTAGCTTATGTTTCTTCCAAAAACTTAAAAACAACTCTATCACTTATATTTTAAACTTTATAGCAACAACAATCTCAAATTCTCTAGAATTCACTATACTCACAATGCAGTCTCTTATCTGCTTTCTCCACTAGTCACGAAATTACCTTTAACGGAATATTCAATGACAATTTCTCATTTCAATGACAATTTCTCATTTATGATTCATTGACAATTCATAACTGAACAACTGTGTGTGGTGTTTATATGTCTGTTGCCTAAGGAAATGTGTCAATACTATCTCCCAACACCCTTTTGTTTTATACCTTATGTGTTGGATGTATTTAACTTATTTTCAGTTTAAATGCTTAATACTTCAACTTACAATATTTCACCGAATCGTCATTCTTTGAAACTACACATAACATAAATACCACACTCTTTACCGACGAGAGCATTACTCATAGCGCTATACTTTCACCAACAACTTAAACAACATAGGCCTACACGTAATACTTTTACAATTTAACACGCTTTGTCAACGCAGAGATCCCACAATTACCACCTTTCTTTAACAATTACCACCTTTCTTTAATTACACCTTTCTTTGATCAACACCTTTCTTTAATTATCACGTTATTCACGAAGAGATCCTCTTCTATCCGTTTTTACTATAGGCTATCATCCACTCGTAAATCAGGCTCACACACTTTCTCACAATGCAAGGAGCTCCTGTCCAACCTGCACACTCTTTCTTGCAGAGAGACCTTCTCCAATCTGCACACACACAACCTTTATTCTAAAGAAATATAATTATACCAACGTTTTTACTACCGTATATGCCTGTAGCGTTTGTACTCCTACTGCGCATGCGTAACTCTAAGCATGCTGGGAAGTGGAGTCCTACACACTATCAGCGCATAACACCATACCTTTTTAACCGAAAGCACTGTGAACTCCTCTCACTCGTAAACTTTCACTTTAGACACGATATACACAATACGTACACACCAAGACATTGGTATACAAACATACACTTCAACAAACTTCACCAAGACATTAGTATACAAACATACACGTTCTACAAACATAAGACATATTATTACCAGGTATTCCAATGTTCCTCAACCTTAAGACTCTTTAATTTAGAATTCTTTAACTGAGGACTACGTCAGGATAGCCGTAATCGCTTCTGACTTCACTCAGCTGCATATATTTTAGCAAAAGTATGCCATTCTTACCAATTAATGCGCGCTTGCAGCTGAACGAGAGCCAGGCGGCGAAAACCACATCTCCTGACGCTTTCTTTGTCCTTATTCAGTCCCTTCGTGGTCGCCAACTATGATGTAGAGAATTGGTAGCCTAATACTTTGTACTAGATCTGAGTTCGATAATCAAAAGAGCCAAGAGCCATCAAGATTGAGGAGAACTGGAGCTGGTTTAATGCACGCAAACAAGACAGCAGACGAACAGGAGTTTGGACCCCGGAATCCAAGATCTACCTAGCCACAGAATACAACCTGTTCTTATACCCATCAGAAATCCCAGAATAGTATGTAACTTTGCCTACTTCTCATATGACATTTCCCCAAGTTACCTCCAAATAAGAGAGAGTTTTGTTCAAAATAGGTGGAGACAGTCAGTCTAAAGGGAAGCGGCAGGTGGCGTCCAGCTGAGTGTCATCTTAAGTAAAACCCTCTTTGTCTAGCAGTTAGGCCTAAAATACAGTGAACTCTGACCTCTGCTTTCCCATTTAAGGTACACTGGAGCACCCAAGAGCCACACTTATTAATAAAGAAGGAGGACATGCTTAGATTAACTTAGAACTGATCATTTCAGGCCTACAGTTCCGTCTTGAAAATTGGGTTGTAATTGTATCAAAAACTGGAATTATCAAGTTGGTGTAATCTAGTTTATTTGAGTTGGTTAATGTAATTATATTTAGTCTTACCAATTGAAACAACTAGCATAATAAGCATTGAAACCAATGTACTTTTCGCATTAGCCAACTAAACTGAGCACTGAAGCACTGCGTCGGTCTGCCTCAGTATCCAATCACTTGATTAAGATTGAGTTCGAGAGACTGGTGGCTACAGCTTGTGCATAGATTTGATCCGATAAGGCTACTAGCTGGCGGTGTGCAGCATGGTTCTCTATCTAAGTGAATCACCAATCATATTGCATTTGGGAATCTTGTAAAAGAACGAAAAAATAACGTTATTAACCGGTTACCATTATTTAAGGTAAACGATTCTGATCCGGAACATAATTTGTTTTAAAGTTTCTGGTTTCGTTTCTGTTCCTAGCAAAACAACAAACGTTTCTGGTTTTCGTTTTCGTTCCGTGAAGCGGTCAAAGCCTTGAGGCCAACACACAAGCTTTTGCCATGATTATTATGGTTTTGGGGAGAGAGCAAGGTGGTGCTCAATGGGCCTCTATTTGGAGGCTCAAGGCCCAGGGGGGCATTGCACCGCCTTTACTTAATGAACAAACTGCTGCTTACAATTCAGGACTTCTATCTGGAAACATGGAGGAGTATAAAGCTCCCGCATACAATCTACGGAGAATGGTGAAAGAAGTCAAGAGAAGGTATGGGGAAAAGATCCGGTCCCAGTTTGAACAGTCAGACTCCAGGTGTATGTGGCAAGGACTTCAGGCGATGTCGGACTACCAATCACCAACTTCCACGATTGTGAACGCTGACCCCTCGCTGGCAGATGAACTCAATACCTTCTACGCACGATTTGATCAAAAAGCAGAGGACATCACCCAGGTGCATGTTGGGTGCGCATCAGTCTTGCCAGGCCCAGCGGAGAATGCGTTCATGACGCTATCAGAGCATGACGTACGAAGAGCGTTTAGGAACGTGAACACCAGAAAAGCAGCAGGTCCAGATGACATCCCTGGACGAGTATTCAAAATCTGCACAGATCAACTTGCTCCTGTATTCACAGTAATATTCAACCTCTCTTTGGCTCAGTCAACTGTACCAACTTGTTTTAAAAAATCAACAATTGTTCCTGTTCCAAAGAATTCCCATCCTGTTGGCCTGAATGACTACCGTCCTGTTGCTCTGACATCTATAGCCATGAAATGCTTTGAAAGGTTGGTCAAAAATGACATCTCCTCCTCATTGCCTCTAAATCTAGATCCCTTGCAGTTTGCATATCGGACTAATAGATCAACTGATGATGCCATTAATTGTATACTGCACACCGCATTAGCCCACCTTGACAACAGGACAGGGAATTATGTGAGAATGCTGTTTATAGATTTTAGTTCAGCATTTAATTCGATCGAACCTGTGAAACTACTCACTAAGCAGGAAAATCTTGGACTGCATCCATCTCTGTGTAAATGGATTTTCAACTTCTTGACTGGTAGACCCCAGGCCGTGCGGGTGGGTAGTTACACCTCTTCATCCCTTACCCTCAATACAGGAGCGCCTCAAGGATGTGTTTTTAAGTCCATTGTTGTATTCCAGTGACGTGCGGTGAGGTTCACAGCTGGTGAGGCACAGAAACCGGAAGTGATTACTTCCGATCTCTAGTTGTTTAAAAAAAATAGAAATGTATACATCATACATGTATATATGCTTATGGTTTAAAAATTGTCATCTCACCAGAACTGAAAAAAACGTTATGTCTTATTGTCTAATACTATTACTTTTAAACGATTATTATTACAAGAAGTTATGCGGCTCAATAGTTAACTGACTTTTACGACAGTTAAACGTACAATCAGTGTGGTAATTGAACTTTTACACCGTGTCAAATAAGATATTAATCGTTACAAGGAAGCGTATGTAGCCCTCCCACCAATGATATGGCTCATTTCAATTTGTCTAGGGAAAATATAACCTTTTACACAACTCGGCAGTAGGGATGGGAACCGAAACCCGGTTCTTGTTTAGAACCGGTTTCTAATGAGCCGAATCTTTGGAATCGTTAGCCAAATTCATAACCGGGTCTGTAAACGGACCTCTGTGCCGTTTGCGCATGCGCGAACTCTTCCTTTAAAAAAATCAGACCGCAGCAGAAATGGCAACTAGACAGAAGCGATCTAAAGTGTGGCTTTATTTCACTCGAACAAATGCAAACATGGTCACTTGTAACGTCTGTAAAACATGTATTTCGTCAAAGGGAGGAGGTACATCTACTATGAATAAGCACTTGAGCACACAACATGGTATTAAATTACAAGATTGTCATGTTTTTGATGCCTGCAGCAGCTCAACTAACGACGGCGCTTCATCCCTAACTTACCAAGGTAAACTCCTCAAAATGTTTTATCTTAACGGTGTTACTCGTGTGTTATCAGCAAACGTTTGCGTTGTCGTGTTAACCATAACTAAACTTAGCATTTAATTTCTTAACAGAATGGGCGATGTTGGACATTGTCATAACGTAGGCTATCTTAGCTGAAGAATCTTCTATTTTCAGCCGTTGGCTTGAGGCAGAGGCAGTGCTTGCCTCCCCTCTGTTGGTTCTAGAAAGTTTGCTGATAACACACGAGAAACACCGTTATGATAAAACATTTTGAGGAGTTTACCTTGGTAGCTAAGTCAGGGATGAAGCGCAAAAGACCCCGTGCAGCTCCCTAGATATGGATAAGTTTCTCTTTCAATTCAGTGGCAGCAATAGTTAAGTTTTAAATATACTGAGTGCCTAGTTTGCGAATCATCTTTGATCAAATACGTATGTGAGGCATTGTGTGCATGATACAAGTAAGTATGTTTCAGTACGTTATTGTGTTTGTAATGGGTTCTACATTGCTATTAGAAGCGTTAAGCATAGTTCGCGATTAGCTATATAACCAAGCAACCTACAAGAAAATATACAGTCCTTTACTCAATAACAAGGGCTTCATGTCAGATCAGAAAATTCAACGATTTTGTTAGTGCCATTTTATTGCCAGATTTAGTTTATCTCAAGAGTGCAATGAGGGAGGGGTTTAGATTGGACTAACTTAAACTAAACCTGGATGCATTATAATGTTCCAACAATTATGAGACATTTCCTGAGGTATATCTGCTCTGGAAAAGAAAGATCAGTAGGTAGCAGAGGAAGGGTTGTATAGGGGTTGTTTGCTATTTCACTCATACACTCATCTATACAGAATAGATGAGTGAATGAGTGAAATAGCAATCAACAGTGCTCTGCAATGTCAATGTATAGCTTTAGAGTTGACACTCTCACCACATATGCATTTCAATATTGTTGTTTTATATTTAGTGGCAAGAATGTCTGTTTTTTAATAAAAGTTTTTGGTTATTTATGTAAACATTCTGTTTATGGTGTGTGCAGCATTCTAGAAATTTATATAAAAGAACATTAATGTAAAAAACCCGTTTGTGCTCTTTTTTCACCCCTTACCCAATAAGAATCGATAAGAGAATCGATAAGCAGGAATCGATAAGGAACCGGAATCGTTAAAATCGTAAAGGTTCTCATCCCTACTCGGCAGTGATGGGCAGTAGCGTCACTACATTTGTCAGTAGCTTGGCAGTAACATCGCTATTTACAAAACCAAGTAACTTTTCAGTAGCTAAGCTCTTTTATTGATCAAGTACCGCAGTAGCGTCCTCGAAAGCTAATTTATCCTGGACCTTTCTGATGTTTATTCATAACAGGCTTCCCTGCAGCCATTAAACACAAAAAATAAGCAGTACATCACTTTAGGCGAGATGAGTGAAAATAGATAGATAGATATCGTCATTTCAAGTACACCAGACGCTGCTCACACATTTCAAATGAATTCTCCCCTAATTTTAAATGGGTAGTTTGCATGCAGATTGTAGACAACCGGATAACTAGAATGATGTTGATATTTAGATACAGCTGAAGATGATGAAAGTTAAAAAGTGAAAAGTCCGTGCGACGAGTGAAACTAAATATGTTTTCAGATGCCTTCTTTGTAATCCAAAGAAAAAGTTCCTGTCAACGTCAATGACATCCAACACAAACATAGGCTACGAACACACAAATTTCATCCATTCAACCGTTTTTATCTGACTGACAGTTGTGTTGATCCCTAAAATTGCATTGACTTGGCATGCAGTTTGTTTAACTGAAAGTAGCTTCTAATGTATCAAACTACTTTTGACAGGTTTATGTAACTTAGCTTGCTACTTTTTTTTTGCAACTCGGACACTTGAATTCGAAGTTGACATTTACATATTTATGTACACAACGTATTAACAAGCAAACAGTTAAACACCACAGACATAGCACACAATACCAAAATGTTCTACTGACCGGTAGGCCTATAATTTAAAGTTGGTGCACTGCACTCGCAAGCTCCTAATCCATTCACGGCTCCACTGCACCTAGCAGCCTTTAGCGAGGTTTGTGTTCTGCATGAATATGTCCCGTTGGAAAACATGAAACACTCCAATGCAATGTCAATACCTTCGGTCCCGTCGTTTTGAAGCAAACATTTTAGCTCTGCCATTGGTCTCCCATTATTAATCATTTCACGTTTGGACTGCAAGTCCAGTTTTGAGAACTGCTTCAGGTTAGCAATGAAATCTTCCATTTTCGCCGTCAAGGTCAAGTAGAAGTGTGTAGAAGAAGTCCAACGTCCGAGAATTGCGCTCATGCTCGCCCCCTTCACTGAATCCGTGCTACTGCCTGCCTCAGTAGCAATATTTTTCAATACATTTTGAGCTCAACTGCGCTTGCGCACGCATGCGTAAAACCCAGTTTGGAGTGATTGCGCAATCCCTACTGAGGCACTGGCTCAGCTGTCCATAGACAGAAATGCATTTGCCTCAGTCCACGGCACGTCTATGGCTGATCACTGTCACTGGGAACCGGAAATGCTCAAATTCAGCGAGTTTGATAATAAAAATGCTCGAAATGATCGGAATCATGCAGAAATGAAACTAGTAACACAGATAACTAGAGAAATATGAATATTTATTTTATAATACATAAATATATATGGTTATTATAATTTTAAAAAATATATTTTTTTTTAATATATTTTTTTTTTTTACTTTTCAAAATGACAGGTGAGGCTCTGCCTCCCCTGCCTCCTATGACTGCACGTCCCTGTTGTATTCCCTCTACACATATGATTGCACAGCAGTACATGACTCTAACATCATTGTCAAGTTTACTGATGACACAGCAGTAGTTGGTCTCATTTCAAAGAACAACGAGCAGGCTTACATGAGTGAAGTAGACATACTATCCTACTGGTGCAAGGAAAACAACCTCCTCTTAAATGTAAACAAGACCAAAGAGATGATCATAGATTTCAGACGTGATCAGCACAAGATTTACCAGCCTATTATGATCAATGACACTCAGGTGGAAAGGGTAGAGAGTTTTAAATATCTTGGTGTCCATATTACTGAGGACCTGACTTGGACCAAGCATATACATTCATTGGTGGTAGTGATGGGAATTTCGATTCACTTAGAAGATTCATAGTCCTTTGAGTGAATCACTAAAAAGATCCGAATCTTTTGAGTCCTTTGAATCTGAATCAGTAGAAATGTTGTCGCTGAATGAGCCCAGCAGCCCACTCCCTAGTTAGTTGGGTCATCTATAGAAGTTCTGTGACCGTGGAGAGGAAAGGTTCGTTTCTCACGGGATTTGTCATCTATAAAGGTTAAATTAAAAAATGAGCCGGGTTGCCCCTCACAAAAATGTGGGGACATTTTTGTAGAGCCCTATATCCAAAATGGCTGCTGCCAGCCAAGCTGGAAATTTACTTTTTAATGGTTTTGCCCACAGTGCTGCATGATACATGGTTTCTGAGACTATTTGGGTCAAGAAATTCACAAATGTTGTAGATTTATTGATTTGACCTATTTTTGACCTTCAAATTCAAGATGGCTGCCACTTTTGGCTCTTTAAATGTCAATTTTTCAAAATCGTCAGAGAGCCTTAATATTAGGCTCAAATGAAAGGTCTGCTCATACTGAATTCAGTTATGGATAGTAAAATAACAACATACACATAGGTTATCAGATGTCTTGGGTGGAACCAATAAAAGCAGGGAGACAGAAGATTCTTTAGCTTGGGGTTGTTTTTATTAAGACTGAATCTAAAATAGCTGCCAAAATGAATACATCTCAGTGTTCATTTTGGCAGCTATTTTAGATTCAGCAGCTATTTTAGATTCAGTGCATATTAGTTAGCCTGGATACCAGCCTGAACTCCGCCCACAAAATTTTTGGTCTGGAGATTCAGTCTGGAGTCGAGTTAGTTGGGAGGGTTTAAACGGCCCCGAAAAGTGATCTGACCATTCAAATTGTAAGGGCGGGCTTTATACGTTGATGGACAGATATAGAGAGAATACCGGTATACATCGAACAAAGATGGCGCCGTCTCGGAAGCTTAGTGGGACATATTTTATATGATTTAAGCTATCTACACGACTTTTATATGTCTACATTGACTCGGTTAGTTGTGTATACGCAAAACGAGTGTTGCCCAGGATTATGGGTCTTAACTGAAGCACTCTAGAGCATTATTGATAGGTTATGCTAACGCGTAGAAAAAAAAAACATTCAAACGAATGGTAGCTTCTAGCCTTGAGTGCTAATTAAGTAACAGCAACAGATATGACAGCGCATTCATTTTGAAAGAGGAACAGAGAAACGCGATCAAGGCATTTGTCGATTGAAAAGATGTTTTTGCCGTCCTTCCTACGGGATCAGGTAAAAGTTTAATCTATCAGATGGAAATACTACGTTGCTCTGATTGGTTCTAGGTATCCAATTCAGCGAAGAGGAATTTTCTTTCCTGGTTCGTTGAAACACGCCCCATAATCACAGCCCAATAGTCCGGTCTCAGACTCATATTCTGACTAGAATTATGAGTATGACATCGTCAGGCTACATATTAGTTTTAGTCACATTTAGTCATAGTTATCCTTCTTAGTTTCAGTCTAGTTTTAGAAAACACACTACAACAGCTACGCTGTGTCCAGGTACATCCTCAAACGTTTTTCAGTTAACCTAATGATTCAAGGTCTCTCATGAATCATTACTCCCAGGACACGGGTTAATGTTAACTCACGCTATCGGTCACAACAAGTTAACCATTCTTTCAGTAAAAGCAACTTTTGCATAGCCCCGTACAGCTAGGATAGCTCACGTTACCGTAGTAGGAATACAAGCCTTAGCTCACTATATCCACACAACTAAATTCATGAATTACTTCACAGGTTTACTTAACAACTTGAATTAAGGAAAATGATCCCCGTTACGGCTAGCTGAAACTGCCAGTGGATACTCCTGTTACGTAGTGTTAGTTAGCCTTTAGCCCCGTACTCAGATGTTACAGCTGCTTAACACAGCTAGGATAGCTCTGCTTAACACAGCTAGGATAGCTAACGTTACCGTAGTGGGAATACAAGCCTTAGCTCACTATATCCACACAACTAAATTCATGAATTACTTCAAAGGTTTACTTCACAACTTGAATTAAGGAAAATGGCGTCTCCAACGTTAACGTAACGTTAATTTATATGTTAGCTGCTACGGCTAACACTATCAGTTTCCATTAAAATTTCAGTCAGTACACTGAAAATGCTGCCATTCAACTCACCTTAACGAAGTGGAAATACGGTAGCTAGGTTAGAAACTGTAGTTACTCTTATTCTTTCTCAAAGTTGAATTGAGAGGGACAGAGAAATGCGGTTCCTCTTATTCTTTTTCAAAGTTGAATTGAGAGGGACAGAGAAAATGCGGTTCCTTGGATTTGGCGGAGGTGTCAGTGAGAAGCACAGGTGCAAGCCAGTTTAATGAGCCTATTATGATGTCATAATGCACAGAGTTCTGCCATGCAAGTCTATGGAGAAAAAAGGGGATGAAAAAGAGGAATAAAAAAGGAGTGGCAAGGAGTACCGCCACGAAAAGTCATAGCAGGTGACTGTCAGCAACCTGTCAAGGCAAAACAGTCACTTTAACTACAGGCTGTCAAGAGCTCGTATGACGGTGGAGTGTGCCTTTGGCATTCTTGCAGCCAGATGGAGTTTTTTTTTACAAGAATATCCATGCTGCCTTGTCATATAGAAATGGTAGTCATGGCAGCATGTGTGCTACATAATTATCTGATCAACCCTAAGGACAGAGATATGGTAGAGGGTCAAAGGGATGGAGAAGATGGTCTGCGAAGTGTCAGACACATGGGTGGTAACAGAGGACCCAGGGAAGCCCTTCAGACTCGGGAGTTCCTCTGTAATTTCTTTGACTCCCCAGAAGGAGCTGTAAATAGTGCACATAATGTGTAAATAATTTAGTTTAATAGGTTTGGATTACATGATGATCATTCTATATATACAGTGGGGAAAATAAGTATTTGAACCCCTGCCGACTTCGCAAGTTTGGCCACTTGCAAAGAAATGTGTGATCTAGAATTGTAATGGTAGGTGTATTTTAACAGTGAGAAAAAGAATATCAACAAAAAAATCAAGAAAACTGCATTTTATAAGATTTATGACTTTATTTGCATTTGATGCAAAAAATAAGTATTTGAACCCCCAAGCAAACAGCAATAATTCTGGCTCCCAATGGCCAGTTATGTGCCCAAAAAGCACACAGATTAGTCCTCATTAGGTCTAACAAGGTATACCTGATCTCAACTGATGACCTGTATAAAAGAAACCTGTCCAAAGAATCATACTTCACACCTTCAACCTCACCACCATGGGCAAGACTAAAGAGCTGCCCAAGGACGTCAGAGATAAGATTGTAGACCTGCACAAGGCTGGAATGGGCTAAAAAACCACCGGCAAGCAGCTTGGTGAGAAGCAGATAACTATTGGTGCGATTATTCATAAATGGAAGCAACACCAAACAACTGTCACCCGCTCTAGATCTGGGGCTCCATGCAAGATATCCCCTCGTGCGGAATCAGTGATCATTCGGAAGGTGCAGAATAACCCCAGAACTACACAGGGGGAGCTTGTGAATGATCTCAAGGCAGCTGGGACCAGAGTCACCAAGAAAACCATTGGCAACACACCACGCCGTCATTTTTTGAAGTACTGCAGCACTCGCAAGGTCCCCCTGCTCAAGGAAGCGCATGTACAGGGCCATCTGAAGTTTACCATTGCACACTTGGTAAACTTCAGAAGGATTGGGAGACAGAATGTGGTCAGATGATACCAAAATCAAGCTCTTTGGCATCAACTCGACTTGCCATGTTTGACAGGGGGGGGAATGCTGAATATGACCCCAAGAGTACATCATACCCACCATCAAGCATGGCGGTGGAAACATTATGCTTTGGGGCTGTTTCTCTGCCAAGGGTACTGGACGACTCCACCGCATCAAGGGGACTATGGATAGGGCCATGTAACGTGGAATATTGGGCTTGAACCTCATTCCCTCATTCCCTCCCATTGAAAACACAACCTTAAAGATTTGGAGAGGATCTGGAAAAAGGAGTGGACCAAAATCCCTCCTGAGATGTTTGTAAACCTGGTGACCAACTACAAGAAACGTCTGACGTCTGTGCTTGCCAATAAGGGTTATTCCACCAAGTACTAAGTCATTTTTGTCAGTCAGTTTTGGGGGTTCAAATACTTATTTTTTGCATCAAATGCAAATAAAGTCATAAATGTTATAAAATGCATTTTTCTGGATTTTTTTGTTGATATTATGTTTCTCACTGTTAATATACACCTACCATTACAATTATAGATCACACATTTCTTTGCAAGCGGCCAAACTTGTGAAATCGCAAGGGGTTCAAATACTTATTTTCCCCACTGTATATATATCTTTTTGTAAATATATATTGATTATCAATCTCTCTCTCTCTCTCTGTACCCCCCTTTCTTTCTCTGTCTGTTTCCCTGTCTCTCTCTTGCTCTGTCTGTTTCCCTGTCTCTCATTAGGCTACGTTCACACTAGACTTCTTTTTTTTTTTTAGAAAAAAGCGCCGCCTTCGGCGCCTTTTTTACATGCAATTCTATGGGAAAAAGCAAAAAGGCGCCGCCTTTTAAAAACTTATAAAAAAGCGCAACCTCCGACGCCGTTTTCAGTTAAATTTTCTCAACTTTTCAGAAAGGCGCCGGGTAACGTCAAGCGCCTTTTTGACAGCTGACCAATCAGGACGAGGAGAGTAGGTACACGCGTACCTTCCCTAGTAACATTTTATCTTAGTTAACGGTGCCCTCTAAAAAAGACCAAGATGGAGAAGGTACCAGTAGAGACACTCGTAATTGCTGTGGCTCATTATACGGAATTGTACGATTTGAGGTACTCAAACATCCACCACAAAGAGTCAATCTGGGAACAGATCGGCAGGACTTTGGGTTTTTCTGGTAAGTACACGTGAACTCTCATTCAACTGATGTAACTTTGTATTCATTGATATCGTAACCCAACCTATTAATTGATATCGTAATCCGCCCCAGTTATTAAAAGTTATTAAAAGTGACAACACGTTATAAACCTTTATAGATCGAAAAATATTTAATGAATCAATCTTACATATTTTAGTAACGGTGGGTGTCTAGATTACGACTGGTTACGACGGGTAACTTGTTTGGAATTTCAACTGAACTTTTTTGAAAACCGTGTGTTCCGCTATTTCCCGTTGTGTTAGAATAACGATCGATAGCCACAATAGGTATAACGAGTGTAGACTTATGCCAGGTTCTTATCATAGCACATGCATGCAGCAGAAAGTGGAAATACCTGAGGGACAGGTATAAGAAGGAGAAGAGAGAGGAGCAGGAGAAGTCCAGGAGTGAAGCCGAGGGGGGAGTCAGGAGGAGATGGAAGTACCTCCATATACTGGAGTTCCTTGAGCCATATAATCAGGACAGGGAGACCACCTCTAACTACCAGCCGCAGACGGCAACAGTTATCCTTAATAACATTTGTTTAGAGTCAGGACAGGTAATTAAGGAGGCGATTATTAGGAATGTGTATACAGAAAAGCAGTGTGTATGTATGGACCAGTGTGAGAATTTAACTCGTATAGTAAAGTATATCATATGGGGTTAATTCATGTATAAACCTGGAACATGGTAATTGTTGTATTATTAGACATTTTGCCACCTTGTATATTCTGCCACCTTCTGTTGGATTTATGTATTACCACAGTTCTACCCAGAATGCTGCTCTACTGTTACCCGCTCTCTCTCTCTCTTAATAAAATAGCTGTCTTATCCAGCATCAAACTTGAACATGGTGACCCCAAAATTTGGACATTGTGGCGCTATGCGGCAAGTACGAGGGTATAACTTGATGGAATGCTGTGTGTAATGCTTCTCGGAGGGATATGTATGGACTGTCTATCGCATTTTCGAGGCAAATATTCAGCTAGATATCTCTGTACGAGTTGAGCATGGCACTACACTACAAGCCTCAGACTCTAGTCGACTGGAACTCCAGAGATGCTTATAGTCAATATCCTTTGTGGCGCAAGGAAGTTGAGCAAATTATTAATGGCCTCCTCCACGAGGAATTTGAGGAAGTTAAGCTTAATCATGTGTTTATATGGGCTGGTGCGCAGGTTGAACGGCTCGTTGAAGCCAAACAAGCCGAAGACCCTACATGTAGTGTTATCACGGTAGATGAGCTGCTAACTTGCCTGGATGGAAACTCAACACACTCGACACACTTTTGCGAGGCAAGAGAGGACTTCTACAATGCAAAGCAGACGACTGGTGAGAACACTAGGCTACTGCATTTTACAGTCGCATTCTTGAGCTGCACAAACAGGCTGACTTTCCTGTTGGCTCTGATTTCCTCATTGTGGATAAATTAATTCATGGCTGCACATGTCGAATGCAAACGAAAGTTAATGACTAAAGAAAAAACAGTCACAGTAAAAACGTGGTTGGACATGTTACGGCGATACGAGTCTGTTGATGCAACAATGCAGCGTTTTACCGAAACACAGGTGCATGCAACGTATTCCCACGATCCATCTCGCCGATCCCAGCAGCGGGGAGGCAAGCCAAAAACAAAGCAGCCAACCGATCCCCGTGCTGTCCACCGTGAGTTCAAGCCTGCAACAGGTGACTCAAACAGGGAATGCAGATGGTGTGGCGGACAAATCCATGCTCGTGATAAATGTCCAGCTCGAGATGTGAGATGCAATTTTTGCAAAAAAAACAGGTCACTTTGAAAAAGTGTGTAGGCTTAAAACATTAGTCAAAACCACTAACGCAGTTCAAATAGCAGACACTGACCTGAGTGCAGATGAGGATGCATGTGATCACGCCTATGACATAAGCACTGTTCAACCCACAAATGTTCATGCACGTGAGGTAATGGCTGATGTCACTTTTCACACCACAGGCGGTCATTGCCTACAAGGAAAGGTAGATACTGGAGCAATGACAACATGCATGCCAATTTCACTCTTGCCTAAATTGAACATCACAAAACAATCCCTACTCTGCGCCAAAATTCGACTGCGTAGTGTTACTGGAGCAAGCATACCAGTCAGTGGCAAAATCAAAACAAAAGTCAAATGCAATGGCATCACCCGCACTGTTGAAATGATCATTACAGACGTGGGTACTGAGCTTATACTCAGGCTCGAGTTTTGCAAGCAATTTAAACTTGTCCAAATATCTGATGTGTGCATTCAACGAAACATTAATGTTGAGGCTGTACATGTTACAGAAGAGTCTGATGTAGACTATGAGTCTCTCCAAAAGAAATGGCGACGTCACTTGCCCCTGGGAAAAGAGACAGGCGATCCCATGGAGGATTTGAAACGCATATTTCCTGATATGTTTGATGGTTCAGTTGGTCAGTTCGATGGCGAGGCAGAATTAAAGTTGACACCAGGTGCCACACCCGTACAATTCCCCCCTCGTGCAGTTCCAGTGAGCGTACTCCCCAGGCTCAAGGATGAATTAGATTGCATGGGGGCAGAAGGAATCATACGCACTTTCAAAAATGGAAAATATTTCTCAACCCTGGATGCCAAAAGTGGCTACTGGACACAGACAGTGGCGGTTCTAGACCATTTTTGCTAGGGGGGCCAAGGAGGGGCCAGGGCACATAAAAAAAAAACAACAAATGATATTTAAAGATTATAAACTTGAATTACTTTAACAACATGTATAACCTAACTTAACATTATAACAACTAGTGCAGTGCCCGTAGGAATTATGCATTCTGTAGTGTTAGCAGACGTAGTTGTAGGCTAGCTGTTGTTCAGTGCAGAACTGGGAGGATAACATGACGACGTGGCCCGACATAACTTACAGCGAGAATTGCGCGTATTTCGTGGACTCCATAGCAACAGATGGGAAAGCAATGTACAATCTGAAAGCCTCCGAGGCTTATCAATATAAGCTACCATTTGTAGCGGCCACTCTTGAGTTGTGATTTTGATTGGCACCCAGCCGTTTATTCATACACTCTGACAGGTTTAAGGAACACAGAGCAAAGGCGATCACACACAGTATCTTCCGAATGACAGCCTCTCCCAGCCAGGGTCAATGCAGACTGAGGTTTATAATATTGCAATAATGAGAAAACAAAGTCTACACACGAATTACAACAGATAGATCGGGACACATCTGAAAACCTCTCATTGCGTCAGTAGATGCATAGTCGCATGGTCACTGGTCTAGGCTTACCATCAACATTGAATAGAAAGCTAACTCTTATACAAATACATCAAACTACAATATACTACTTAACATGGTAATGAGAGTTGGTTACATGCGAGGCCCATACGCATCAACTTTGAAACTTAATATAAAGAAGCTTAAAAATAAACGAAACGAAATCAATCACTGTCTTTAGATTATAAAGAAGCTTAAAAATAAACAAATAGATAAAATCAATCACTGTCTTAAGATTACCTGAGCAAAAGTCTGTATCTGTTCACCAAGAAGAATTTGAATGCGGACCTCACCTCCTCTATCGAACGGTATTCTGAACTTTGAGTGAAGGCAGGATAGTTTAATAATGCTACGCGTTTGATTGTGACGTCTCTACCCATAGTGCCGACGGGATGGGAGACGATAACCCATTGTTTCCTATGGGAAACGGTAAAATACAAATATCTCGAAAACTATGAATTCAAAAATCTTCAAAATCAAGGATGCACAGGTTCATGACATGCGTAAGCTACATGCGAAATCTCATAACTAACCTTACTACCGTCAGGGAGATACGCCCTAGACAGATTGACACCCTGACAGACACACAGAGATTCCTGGATTTATAGATAGATGAGTGTAGGTGCAAGAGAGGTAGGGCCATACAAAATGCAAATGAAAAATACAGTAGGCCTACAGGGTGCAAATAAATAGCGTCAATTCAACTTTTGATGAACCTACTGGCAGATAACAGCAACTGTGTCACGAGAACTGACTTTTTTTATTTTGGAATTAATTAAGTGATCGTGAAATAAGTGTTTTGCGGGTGTTTACGTGTCTGAACTGATAATATCCCCGGATTTTGTCTCAGAAATATGGTCACCTTATCGTGAAAGCCTGTATGACCCACACACATTCTTGTCATCGTGAATTGTGAAATCAGATTCGTTAATTTCGTCTATGACATAACATCTGGGAAAGTCAACAGGCATAGGATATTTCCATCTTTTGGTTCTTGAAAATAACGCTGTGGTTATTTTTCCTTCTTCTCTGCCTTCATGTGGCAGAAAAATCACCAGCTCAGCCGGTAGACAGTTGTATATGATTACTATGGTTACCACTACAGGCACAGCTCCTCATTAACTCTGTTATCGAACTAGTTAACACAAATATTGCATCTTGTTCACAGATATCAGTGAATTAGTTATCCTAAACCAGACTATAAGAACCAGCGATCCATTAATGAAAGAGAGTGAGCCAAACATTACAATCGTAGCCCCTCTCTCCAACAAGCACCACACATGGCAAACTACAGTGATTGGGTGCACCGCTTTAATTTACCCGTGTAGAACGCTGCGTCGCTAGTACCGCTTTTGGCGTTTGGGTGTAAAATCATAATAAATTCATATTTTTTTTATTTGGTCAGCACGGGGCGGCCGCAGGGGTGGCCAGGGACATGTCTACGGGGGCACGGGCCACCCCAGGCCTCCGTGTAGAACCGCCACTGGACACAGATGCTGAGCCCAGAAAGTCGGCCATTGACCGCTTTCAACACCCCATTCAAGAAATACTGCTTTGTTCGCTTACCATTCGGCCTGTCTGTGTCATCAGAAATCTTCTGTGCCCAAATGGACAAAGCCCTGGCTGGAGTCCCAGGCACATTTCCTTGTGCAGATGATGTCAAAATCCAGGGATCGATGGAAGAGCGACACGACATCCACCTCCTTGAGACGGTGAGCCGAGCTAAGGCTGCTGGGATTAAATTCAATCCAGACAAGTGGCAGGTGTAAAAGACACGAATTGAGTACTTCGGAAGAATAATTTCGCCAGATGGCGTGGAACCTTGCCCCAAAAAGGTGAACGCCATTCTACAACTGGGCGCTCCAGAAAACAAGCAGGAACTACAGAGCTTCCTGGGGTCAGTCAACTTCATGTCTAACTTCATCCCAAATCTGGCCCAGAAAACAGTCAGCATGCGTGGCCTCCTGAAAAAAGATGTTCGCTATACCTGGACTTCTGAAATGCAAACTGAGTTCGAAAGTGTCAAAACAGGGATCTCACAAGTAATGAAGCTCCACACACTTTGATACTGGCAAAGAGGTGGTTATTGAGACAGATGCATCCCTCAAAGGGCTTGGGGCCGTCCTCCTACAAAATGGACGCCCAGTGAAGTTCTTAAGCAAGTCACTGACCACAACTGAGAGTGAGTATTCAAACATAGAAAGAGAACTCTTGGCGGTGCTTTTTGCATGTGAGAAGCTGCACGTGTATGTCGACGCGTCTTCCAAACACATTCACACTGACCACAAGCCACTGGAATCCATTTTCAGAAAGCCTATCAGTCTGGCTCCACCACGCTTGCAGAGAATGCTTCTGAGACTCCGCACCTACGATGTTAATGTCAAATACGTTGGTGCCAAACACGTCCCCCTCGCAGACACGCTCTCCAGGCTGGTCAAACCTGGCTCAGACCCAACAATTCCAGGCTTGGTTGTCAGCATCACTCAGGTCCTCAAGATAAGGCATACGCGCCTGGCGACCTTGCAGGAGGAGACCAAGTGTGATCCTGTGCTCTCCACACTAGGTCAGCTGATTAGCAATGGGTGGCCTGAGAGTATGCAAGACCTTTCAGATACATTGCAGTGTTACTGGTCCTTCCGAGACGAGCTCTCATGGACTGACGGCCTCATAATGAAGGGTAGTCGAGTAGTCATCCCATCAACGATGAGGGCAGACACACTACAACGCCTACATGATGGCCACCAAGGCTTATCTGCCACGCTCAAGCGAGCTCGACGTAGTCTACTGGCCAAAGATTCAGGATGAAATCACTGATCTCGCCAACCGCTGTAAGGAGTGTCAAATACATGGTGCAAAGAAACCCCGCCCACCAGAGAGGCAGATATCCACAACCAGACCCATGGAGGTTCTGGGCTGCGACCTTATGGACTTCCAAGGCCAGCCGATCCTGGTGTCCATCGATTATCTTTCTGGCTATGTCTTCATGGACCCACTGCGAAGCAGCACTACCAGTGTTGTAACTGCTCGCTTGAATGACAACTTCAGGTGATTCGGCCTGCCAGAGAAGATCATATCTGACAATGGTCCATGCTTTCGATCAGACCAGTTCCAGAAGTTTTGTGAGCTGTTTGAGATACACCACACCACCACCAGTCCCTATCATCACCAAAGCAATGGCAGAGTTGAATGGGCAATTCGAACGGTGCGAAACATTCTCAAAAAGTGCAAGACTGATACTGAAATCACACTAGCCATCCTGGCCTATCTTGACACCCCAATCAGTTCAGACCTACCATCACCTGCTGAGCTATTCCTCAACAGACGCATAAACACTCGGCTCGGTCAGCCACTTAACTCCACTCACCTCACTGAGGAACAGAAACTCAACCTCACAGACAAAAGAGCAGCCCACCTGAAACCCCGGCACGCTCCTCAGGTACGCTACGTGTCACAGCAGCCTATCTGGTACACCGAGGACTGCTCATCAGAGTGGAAAGCAGGTTACATAGACATTGCTGACATGCATCCAGACTCCTACTGGATCATATCACAAACAGGCAGTCGACTCAGGCGCAACCAACGTGACCTCAAGGCTCGATATCCATTCAACCCATCACCAGCGGCACCCCATCGCACGGAGCTCAGCTTCCCTGACAGTGGCGATGATGCCCCACCTGGCACCACTGACGGCGAGGCGACCAATCCGGTTGCCACCGAGTCCACTCCACATGCACCAACGCCTGTGGACCGTCCAGTCAACATCCCGGTCCCCTTGAAACCAGTGCCTCCAGAAAAACCATCACCAGCACTGAGGCGATCTGGTCGGGTGACCAAATCCACCAAAGACCTCAACTTTGTGTACTCTACGTACAAAGGCAGGTGCTGAGGGCCTAGCCTACAGTAAGACATGTCCTGGGACCTCTGTCTTACATGTGTATGTTTGTCACGTTAAAAAAAAAAATATATGAGTTGACAATCTGTGTTGATAATTGTTTTGCATTTGCATTCCACCCTACTTGTGGACACTTAGTTATTCTGATCAGCTGAAGCCAATGTGGAACACTTCCTTTGTTATGAATATTTAGTTATTCACATTTAGCTCAATTCAAGGTGGAACATTCCAATTTTTGTTGTATGCTTAAACAGGGTTCCCACGCTTGTCTTGAAAAAAAATTCCATGCTATCTCCTGATTTTCCAGGTACCATATTAAGTGATGATCTATAGGCCCATAACGCTTTCAACCCCCATCCGCGCCCCCCTCCCCTCACACACCCCTAGGACACCTGACTACTTACTTGATTTAAAAGATGTGCCTGTCAAGTTTACATAATAAATGCTGAGAAATGACCAAGTTCATACAGGAAACGGGAGAGACGCCCCTAATTAGTGACAACACAACCTATCCAATCACCTTCGCTTTCATACGCCCGCGCTAGTTTAAAGCCTCCGGGCTCCAGGCTCACTCAGCTCTTGAGTATGACGCAGCTTATTTGCTTGCTTTCTCTTGTCGTAAGTGTACTAGTTGTCTTCTTACTTATTACTTTACTTACTTATGTCGGTGATTCGGGAGACCGATGATTCCGCCTCCGCCGGGGATCCAGAAGACAACGAAATGTCGCCACTTGACTGTAGGCTCATCGCCTAACCCGGAAGATTTCCCGGTACGGGCTCGCCAAGCAGTGGCTTGCGCTCAAACAACCAACGATCGCCGACTGGCCCGTGCCTAAGATCCTGGAGGATCTCTTCCATCGCGGGATTCCCCCCCCCCACCAGCGATGTCCCATGAGGAACTGTTCCGTTCATGTCCTCCTCTGATGCTGTTTCCCCTCCTCTCCACATCAACCAACGCGAGGGAAGCCAAGACGAAAAGTAAGCATCTCCACCCTGGAAAGCACTTCAGTCCCCGCGACCGCAGCGGCTCCAAGCATTAGTGCCGCTTCCGGAAACCAGCGGACATCCAGCCTCGCAGGGCCTATGCGTCTGCTGTGCCAAATGGCCGCCCAGGAGCCTTCATTCCCTCTGCAGCAGCCATTACACACGCGCTTCGCAGCCAGATAATCGCAGGTAACGATGTCAATCTTGTTAAGATTTTGTTGTGCCTGAAGAAATACACTCCTCAATGTAAGGTTACTTTTAATGACAAAGATGAATTCCTGCAGCAATTAAATAAATAAATAAATAACAATATGAGCTACAACCAGTAGCCTAATTCTACATGCACTATCTAACATTACTATCAGCAGGAAATTAATTATGATGATAAAAATGATAAATGATACTGATAACAAAGAATGAAAATGGACTTACATGAATTATGTTTACATGCTTTATCCAAACTTGTAACAGGCACTTCTGTCATGTTACCATGCTTCGCTCTACACTTCTTCTATCAATCTGGCCGACTCCTAACTTAAATGAGCCGGTCAGTGTCTTATTAGGATACTACCCCCTAGGGACCAGTGGTAAACTCTGCAGTGCCGCCATGATGTACCTAGTGGTCGCCTAGTGGCGTGCGGGGATGTTCTATTCTACTTAAAGAGCGCCACGCCAGGCTCTCTAAAAAACCTTACTTGGCCGAATTCTGTGTAGCATTCGGATTTGCGAAGAGTCCCGAGAGGCGCCAGGGACTGGACACCTATTAGCGATCATTCCGACCTTGCGCTTAATTATGGGGGGTCCTTAATTTACATCATAGTCGTCTCCGGCAAAGCATGTACATCCAAAGTTCAATCATCGTATCGACTGGTCGTCTCTGGATTCGGAACTAGTAGACACTTCACTGGCACCGCCAGCTCTCCTGTTCCATCTGTGGTTCCTTCGTTCACCAGGCTAATCTTGCGAAAGATTCTTTCAGTCCAACTTACTTCAATTACAAGCTCCTTGTCTCCATTTATTGGACGATTTTAGTGGTGGAGTTCCTAACTCCCCTAGGCTATTGCTACTAAAAAACCGCTCTCTGCAGGAAGACTTCAGGCCCCTGCACTTAGCCAGAATTCCTACAATGTTAAAATTAAAAGATGGGGCAACTTGAAATTTAAAAGTCAACCGATTTCACGAACTTTCAAGTTCAATTGCAAACTCAATGAAGTAAGTAAGCTTCAAATTAGCAGAACTCTTAATTTCAAGTTAATTACCATAAATTCCAATGTGCAGGTGCTACTGCAGATCACGAGCGTGTCACACACGACACGAGGCGCTGTAGATGAAGAGGCAGCAGTCTGTTCATCTTCAGGGGAACCCGTAGTGGCGCAAATGCGCATGCGCGAACATCAAGCTTCTCACTGGCTTGATACTTGATCAATTAAGTATTGTCAACTAGCTCTTCCACTTAACGATGTAAATCGCTGAAATGGCTGAGATTACTGTTAATAACAAGTCGGAAGCCAAATGAAGGATTTGAGTTGTGTCTGCTGAAAAATTATTGGCATAACACATGCAAGTTATATTACAGCGTAGGGTCTGTTGGGTAGCGTCTATGCGGGCTTCCCTTCCCGAGGATAAATTACTTCGTATAGGGGAATGATTCAGTCTTCAGTCCGCCGTTTCTCTCTTCAGCTGCACACTATATGAGGTTGGGGATGGCCAAACCAACACTGAATTCTTATGACATTGCTTGGTCTCACTTCACCTCCTTCTGTGCTGCTTTCACGCTGGTTAAACATTCCGATTATAAACTCCTTCATTGTGCAGCTACCTATTAATCCAGAAATCTCTGTGTGTCAGTGTGTCCGTCTAGGGCGTATCTCCCTGACGGTAATTACTTTAGTATGAGATTTCGCTTGTAGCTTACGCATGTCGTGAACCTGTGCATCCTTGATTTTGAAGATTTTGATTCAGAGATCGCGAGATATTTGTATTTACCGTTGCGGTAGGCACTATGGGTAGTGAGGCACTATGGGTAGTGAGGCACTATGGGCGGACCCGTGCAACGTGAATGATGTCAGTCATAGAACAGTCGTGTCATAGATGTTACCCCAGCTGATGCGTATGGGCCTGGCATGTAACCAACTCTCATTACCATGTAAGTAGTATATTGTAGTTTGATGTATTCGTATAAGAGCTTCTATTCAACGTGCTGGTTAGCTAGACCAGTAACCATGCGTCATGCATCAACTGACGCAATGAGAGAGGTTTTCCGATGTGTCCCGATGTATCTGTTGTAATTCGTGTGTACTTTGTTTTCTCAATTTTGTAATAATATAAACTCTGTGTTTTTCCCTGGCTGGGAGAGGCTGTCATTCGGAAGATACTGTGTGTGATCGCCTTGCTCTGGGTCATTAAACCTGTCAGAGCATGAATAAAGGGCTGGGTGCCATCAAAATCACAATGCAAGAGTGGAGTACTACACCACTACAAATGGTAGCTATATTGATAAAGCCTCGGAGGCTTCAGATTGTACATTGCTTTTCCATTTGTTGCTATGGAGTTATGTTGGGCTTTCAATCCCACTTCGGACCTTACCATGTCCGATCTCTTACTAGATCACGACCACTCACTCTAATTTTAAAACTCAAACTGATACATTTTGCAAGGGTGTGCCCATCATTGTTTCTGCCTCTAACAATGATTTCTGTCCCTTATCTTCCATATCGTATTGGAGAGAATTAAACTATACTTATTGCCAAATCTGAGTTCGATAATCAGGAGAGTGAGAGTCAAAGTTGAAGAATACTGGTAGCTGGTACTTTTAATGCCACACACACGAGACAGAAGACGAACAGGAGACAGGACTCCGGAATCCAAGATCTAACTAGACACAGAATACAAACTGTTCTTATACCCATCAGAAATCCCAGAATAGTATGTAATTGTACCTCTACATATGAATTGTCTCTAACACTACCCAAATAGGGAAACAACCCCTTTTAGCCAGAGTCTGAGTGTCTGACTAGGTAGGCTACAGCTGCCATTCTGCTAAATTTACATTTAAGTTACAGTAAGTAAAAAACTCTCTGTCTAGCCGTTAGGCCTAAAATACAGTGAACTCTGAACTCTGCTTTACTATTTAAGGTACACTGGAGCACCCAAGAGCCACACTTATTAATAAAGAAAGAGGAGATGCTTGGTTTAACTTAAACTTGATAATTTCAGGCCTACATTCGCCCCTTTGTGGATTAATCCACACCTTATCCTAGCACATGTTATAACCCAAACATTTATCACTATACTATACAGCAAACAAGCACAGTTTTACTTCTACAGCAAAGCCTATAACTAACCTTATACTAAACATCACATTACTCTAAACATCCAATACAGCTATGTCACCAACTTCCAGTAGTTTACATCACAGAACAATAATGCCTCCCTAGGGTACGCCTAGGAGAGTTTTACAACCCACAAACCATGGAACATTCCCATATGGCCTGTCATATGAAAAATAAAAAATACACAAGTATGGAAATATAGCTTTGTCTAAAAAGCTACAAGCACATTTGTCCATTTTTTCTAAGGCACTCTCTGTTTATATAAACTGATACGCAAACAATTTTAATATAGAAGTTAAGTCAATATGGATATCCAATTTCTTTTTACCCATTATACTTCAACATTACGCTTACATTCATCTCTAGGAAGTATAGTTCCTTGAGAGGCCTTTCTGTATATGAGGGAAAATCCTCTAAAGAATAATAATACGCCCCTTTGTTCACATCATACATTATTACATTTTCCCTGAGTTATTACATTATACTCATCAGTAAATCAACTACTGCATTATACTTTTGATACATAACACATGAATGCTGGTGTTGTGATTCTTCAACTTCCTTTGAGTCTGCCGTAGAATCAGAGGTTGCGATAGTGGTAAACCACTTATCGCTCTGCCTGGCGAGGGCAGACTAGCACTTGATTTTGGCCTGCTACTTTGTTTGTTTCTTTTTGAACACCAATACGATTAGTGCAATGATACCAAGTACTGAAGCAAGCCAGGTCCCCCATCCCCTGAAGATGCTCTTGAACCAGTCTGCTAATACAGAACCCATCTCAGGGGGGCCTGCATTCTGCTTCAGCTCTGTCCGTAAATTAAACAGTTTATTCATTGCTATTGTGAAATTCCCACCAGGTGCTGTGTTGTTGGGGATAAAAGTACAACAGTAACTCCCTATTTTAGCACACACTCCACCTTCTTTTGCTAGCATCCAATCCAAAACCATGCGATTCTGCATAGCCATTCTAGAGGTAGCATCAAGCTGCTGACCCAATGCACCTAGTGCATCTGAGGTGTAGTTGATAAATCTTTGCTGATTGTAATAGATGTAATTATTCCATTCTGTGTTTTTGTTTATACTTATCCAAGGGAGAATTGACTCAAAGCCAGCACCAACTTCACCTCAAATCTGCCCCCGTCTATGCTACTGTCCACGTCTATAACTTTTGTGCGTTGCATTATGGCTACTCTAGCACATTTCCCTGTCCAATCATGAGGTAGAGTGTTTCTTAATCCATATTCTTTTCCACAAGCCCACCATATATCAGCTAATGGAGCATCCTGCGGAGAATGGGGGAAATGATATGCATACATAAATGTTCTTCAAGTTCGTCTAGGAATCTATCCATTTAAGTACAGTTAGTCATGCCCGGTTTACATCTGATAGGAACAAGTCCTCGTAGCTCCCATGCTTGCCTGTATAACATGGATTTCTTATTTGAAGTGTTAAAAGGACCACTGGTAACCAGTGTCCAAGTTCTATTACAATTTCCTTCAAAAATACCCACATGCTCTTTATTAGTCATGTCAAAACATTTGTAATTGAAATATTCTTCTACAGTGTACTCACAGAGTTCCGCTAAATCAGTTTCTGGCCAATTGTGTACATCTAATTTACAATGGTCTCGTAATGTGTATGCAACACCCTTTTCCACATGAAATGTCCTATTTCTATGTGAATGACTTCCCATGTATATATCATACAACAGTTCTTTCCTGTAATGACAAGAAACATTCATTCACTGCAGCATTTCCATGACCTTCACAGCCTCTCGTCCAGGTCGAGCTGCTGCAACAGAATGCTTCCCATTCTAACCCTGATACAATAAATTGTAGTAGTCCCATCACCTTGTGGTCCTGAAATTCCACAAAAAGTTAGTACAATATTAGACACTAGGGGCCCTATCTTGCACCCAGCGCAATTGACATTGTCACCGACGCATGTATCATTCCTATCTTGCACCCGGCGCACAGCGCGATTTTCCCTCCAGAGGCGCGCTTCGAAATGAACTTGCGTCGACATGGGCGGGGGCGGAACAGAGAAGGCGTTTCTCTGGCGCAAGTGGTATTT
Source organism: Sprattus sprattus (assembly GCF_963457725.1). Classification (NCBI taxonomy): domain Eukaryota; kingdom Metazoa; phylum Chordata; class Actinopteri; order Clupeiformes; family Clupeidae; genus Sprattus; species Sprattus sprattus. The sequence goes on from NC_137924.1 coordinate 37,872,308, forward strand.
TGCAGTTTCAAAACAACGCCGTGCGCCGTGCGCCATTGACCAAAAAAAAGCTGGTCTAATGTGAGGCGCAATGTCTAAAGTCTGTAACGCGTATTCAGAACGCTATTTTAAGGGCGCATGTGCTTGCCCGCACAGTATAGGACCTGTAGGCTACACTTTACTTCTGTCGTCTTCACGAGAGATTTACACCAATTGTTTGGCAAGCCATATATAATTACAAGGAAAATAAAGTATTTACCACATGAGGAAATCATTGTGATATCCGTATCCAAGACATTTAAAAACTAGGCATACATCTAGCGTACACAATTGACCCAAATGATTCAGGTTAATTGAAGCTGCGTGACATTTGATTTATTGTATGGCTTTGTTGCATTTATTTAATGCCAGTATTATTATAAATCTTGTAAACTCATCTCTGTGTATGTGGACTTTATTTATGTACCTTGGGTTTGGTCAGCTGGTGCACTGGCTTGGGCACTGCCATGCCCCCAAATCCCTGCACGCTCTCAGGCGTGAGGGTAGACGTGGCGATGTCCTCTGCTGCCGTCAGATCCTGGGTCGAGGCAGATCCACCCATAGACATGTATAGGATTCATGTATTCATGTCTATGGATCCACCTCCCGTGAAGGCACGAGAACGTGTGTTACCTTCCAGCTTGGATGTCCCACGTCTCCGGATGTCATTATAGCGTTTTCGGCAACGTTTTCGGGTGCCCCGTTGCAGAAACAATCACGGCAATATCTTGACATGCTTGCTTGACTTTGCTTACTTTTGGAGGGTTTCTCGCATCCCCATATATATCTATCTCCCGGCTTTTTACAAAGCCATACAATAAATCAAATGTCACGCAGCTTCAATTAACCTGAATCATTTGGGTCAATGTGTAGGCTACATGTATGCTTATTTTTAAAATATCTTGGATATGGATTTCACAATGATTTCCTCAAGTGGTAAATACTTTATTTTCCTTGTAATTATATATGGCTTGCCAAAAAATTGGTGTAAATCTCACGTCGGTCTCCTCAGCTGTGAACTTCTCCGGTCTTCCACCAGGTAATTCCGCCATCAAAATAACAAGCCGCTATGGCCTATGCGCTTCTCGCTCTTAAAGGGAATGTGAAATGACGCTCCGATTGGTTTATTGCATATTACGCCCAAACCACACCTATGGCTGAGTAACCTCCTTTGGACCAACCCTTTTGACACTTGCGCTGGACGCAAGTGTGTTTTTTCCGCCGTTAAAATAGCAACTGCGCCATAGAGCCGCCCACACAGCTACTTGCGCTTGGCGCCGTCCTACTTGCGTTTCTGATCGGCAAGATAGGGCCCTAGAACCTTGACATCACCATAGGCTGGAAGCTCTTTTTGTTCAAAATCTTCCCCTATCCCCAGTCTCCTGACTGGATCAGTCCATATGCGTCCACCTGTGTGTATATAATCTCCAAAAATTAGAAATGACAGGCACACATAATTTCCACATGCCCTCTAGACATGCTCTAAAAGTGTACTATGATTGATGATTTGCAGTACTTGTATTCCATGCTTCCCATACATTCTTATTGTTATACTAAAAGCATTGCTGTAATGCTAAAAACAAAATAATATCACATATTTAAGAAGTATACTTACCCTCTCTTAATTTTGGTCCTGTCCTTAGACATTCCTCAATCAATCATATGAATCACTCCATGGGCCCTATCTTGCACCCAGCGCAAGTGACATTGTCACCGACGCAAGTATCATTCCTATCTTGCACCCGGCGCACAGCGCGATTTTCCCTCCAGAGGTCCGCTTCGAAATGAACTTGCGTCGACATGGGCGGGGGCGGAACAGAGAAGGCGTTTCTCTGGCGCAAGTGGTATTTTGCAGTTTTCAAAACAACGCCGTGCGCCGTGCGCCATTGACCAAAAAAAAGCTGGTCTAATGTGAGGCGCAATGTCTAAAGTCTGTAACGCGTATTCAGAACGCTATTTTAAGGGCGCATGTGCTTGCCGGCACAGTATAGGACCTGTAGGCTACACTTTACTTCTGTCGTCTTCACGTGAGATTTACACCAATTGTTTGGCAAGCCATATATAATTACAAGGAAAATAAAGTATTTACCACATGAGGAAATCATTGTGATATCCGTATCCAAGACATTTAAAAACTAGGCATACATCTAGCGTACACAATTGACCCAAATGATTCAGGTTAATTGAAGCTGCGTGACATTTGATTTATTGTATGGCTTTGTTGCATTTATTTAATGCCAGTATTATTATAAATCTTGTAAACTCATCTCTGTGTATGTGGACTTTATTTATGTACCTTGGGTTTGGTCAGCTGGTGCACTGGCTTGGGTGCCGATTTCCATGCCCCCAAATCCCTGCACGCTCTCAGGCGTGAGGGTAGACGTGGCGATGTCCTCTGCTGCCGTCAGATCCTGGGTCGAGGCAGATCCACCTCCCGTGAAGGCACGAGAACGTGTGTTACCTTCCAGCTTGGATGTCCCACGTCTCCGGACGTCATTATAGCGTTTTCGGCAACGTTTTCGGGTGCCCCGTTGCAGAAACAATCACGGCAATATCTTGACATGCTTGCTTGACTTTGCTTACTTTTGGAGGGTTTCTCGCATCCCCATATATATCTATCTCCCGGCTTTTTACAAAGCCATACAATAAATCAAATGTCACGCAGCTTCAATTAACCTGAATCATTTGGGTCAATGTGTAGGCTACATGTATGCTTATTTTTAAAATATCTTGGATATGGATTTCACTCTGATTTCCTCAAGTGGTAAATACTTTATTTTCCTTGTAATTATATATGGCTTGCCAAAAAATTGGTGTAAATCTCACGTCGGTCTCCTCGGCTGTGAACTTCTCCGGTCTTCCACCAGGTATTTCCGCCATCAAAATAACAAGCCGCTATGGACTATGCGCTTCTCGCTCTTAAAGGGAATGTGAAATGACGCTCCGATTGGTTTATTGCATATTACGCCCAAACCACACCTATGGCTGAGTAACCTCCTTTGGACCAACCCTTTTGACACTTGCGCTGGACGCAAGTGTGTTTTTTCCGCCGTTAAAATAGCAACTGCGCCATAGAGCCGCCCACACAGCTACTTGCGCTTGGCGCCGTCCTACTTGCGTTTCTGATCGGCAAGATAGGGCCCCATATCTCCAATACCTTTTCATATCTATGTAGTACGTAACTACCTATACGATTACACCTTTTAGTGTAAAATATTACCCAAAAGTTTTATCCGCACTCCTTTTCTTTGATTAAAGATGCTACAAACATAGCATTATACAAATTGTAATCCCAAACTTCCCATAATAGGGTGACCATAACCCCAAATTCAAAATTATTCTCATATACCCCCCTTACGCACTTAAAATCAAAGTGCGTACAAAACAACAGGGCTAATAACATGTATGAAGTTACCATGTGGCCATCATAGTACATTCATACTTTATCATGCCCGCAGTTCATCCCCTTTTTTATCCAATGGTCTTATTCCATCAAGCTTCATCACATATTTCTCAGTACGTTCTCTAGTACTAAGTTTACTGCAAAGTAATTGTTGAATCCTGTGTGGCAAACAACCAAAGCCCACATGGCTTATCAAATACATAATGGCTAACCCCCCTTGGTAACATAATAATAACCAAAAGGCTTACATTAATGTTCACAATCTGCATACTACATCAACCCTACTCAATACCAAGATATATCACTAGTAAACTAATACTTCACAGGGCATGGCATTCCTTTCTCATGCCCCTCACCCACTGAAAGTACAATTACCCGTGGCATACCTTCCCTTGATGCCATTTCTGTTTCTCAACAAAAACCCCTTAGTGTAGATATTACAGCCAAGCCTGTAAGAGACACTTAAAACCACATATATTCAAATATACCTTCATGTGTTAACATAAAACTAACACAATTCCTCACTCACATCTTCACTGTTTGGAAGATTCTCATTTTTCTGCTTCCCTCAGACACGCCCCTTCCTATCACTCAGAAGAACAGCAACTTGACTACTGCTGCATGTCTTATCCAGTGTGCGATATATGAACAATAAACCACACATACCTATCTTCCTCACACAAACACACAAGCATACCCGCAAATCTTTGAATTACACACATCCATACAATCCCACTCATATTACCGAAACTCCCAATATACACCCTAAACTGTGATTCCTTATTGGAATATGTGTTCTCACCTGACACCCCCTTAATCTCAAGCCAACCATTCCAAAACTCCTTCAAACCTCCTGTTCATTCACATAAAACATATAACTCCATACCCATAATGGCCTAGTTCTAAGTTTCACTGACGCCTGCACATTGTATAAATAAGAATACTGATAAGAGAAACTTTCAATACTCTACTCCTCTTTTCTCCATGTCTCTATTTTGTCTGTATTTCTCTCCTGTTTACCATGTCTAATTTTCAAATTCTAAATGCATATCTAGTTAAATCTATTTTAAGTGTTTGTGTTGAGCATCATCTCATCTTTTAAACCCCTTATTAACCCTATCTTTATATGACATATTATGGCTATACTCACTATCAATAAGGATAATTTACTCTAAACCTGTGTTTTTGTAGGTGTAACAAAAGTCTGAAGGACCATCATGTTACCTGCAGTGAAGTTCTCTATCAGCTTGGTTTGATTACATTTGCGGCGTAAGAAGTGCTTGGAGAACCATTGTGAGGCATGGTGTCTGATTAGTCAAAGAAAGTCCATCCAGGGCACACTCAATTGAATTCTCATACGGCAAAACACATATTTCTGTAATAAATTAATATGAGTATGATTTTAAATTAAAATGGGCATCCTTACTTTCTTCCCACTCATTTTAATTGATACTGGAATTGTAGAATTCACTAGGCCTTTTATTAATACTACACACCCCAGTACAGGGAAACTAGACCCCCTGGTTTCACCAATTCATGGCTGAGCATATCCTCGTCCCACCATATAGTACATATACTTGAGAGAAGTCCTTGCTGTGTGGGTGGTCATGTCGGAGGCCTATTCACCTGCCACCTCCCTTCACCCCCTCTCCCTCTTTCCTCTGAGGGCTGCTGCCACTGTCGAGATGGCTGTGTCCAGTTTGATTGTTCATTGGCTGGGCGTGAGATGCCATGACACTCTTTGGGAGGGGATTGCTGTGAGACGCCGAGCAGACGCCGACACAGGCATGAGCTGCAGTCTCAGACCAGGTGCAAGGGCCTGAGCTATCTTTGTCCTTCTCACATAGTCCAGTTAGTTTTGCATTCAGATCTTAGGCATAGATCCAAGCAAGATGTTTTCTTTCCATCTCTCTTTCCAGACGAGTTATATTGGAGCACTTTCTTGCACATATGGGTAGTAGAGGTCAGCCCAGCCACAACCTGATGTCCCCAAAGTCAATAGTTCATATGTGTTGGCCTTTCTTTTTTCTTTTCTATCTACACTCCCCTCAGAATGTATTTCTACTCAGCTCTGTTATAAAGCATTTTCCTGCTATTTCTGATTCTTAATTACTGCCTTCTCTGTTTTTACTCTATTCTTGAATTATCTCACACTTTCCCTAATGGACTATGTGCTGTCTCTTTTACTCCTGTTTAAACCTTAATGGGAGCACTAGTGTTAACAAATCTGGCTGTGGAACTTTGTCCTCTTCCACCTCACTACTAAAGTCCACGCATTTATTACTTCCCGCCTCGATTATTGTAATGCTCTCCTGTCCGGATGCAGCATCAACACAATAAAGAGCCTCCAACTTATACAGAACGCTGCTGCTCGTACACTCACCAGAACTAAAAAATATGAACACATCTCACCGGTACTCGCTTCTTTGCACTGGCTCCCCGTTAAAAGTAGAATCGACTTCAAAGTACTCCTGCTAACATATAAAGCCCTAAACGATCTGGCTCCAAACTACCTCAAGGAATTAGTCGTCCCCTATTGCCCTCCAATGCTGCTCCGTTCCCAGAGTGCAGGCCTCCTGGTAATTCCAAGAATATCAAAGACCACAATAGGAGGGAGAGCATTTAGCTACCAAGCCCCTCTCCTCTGGAACAATCTCCCTGCCTCCATCAGAGCTGCAGACACCGTGCCTATATTCAAATCAAGACTTAAGACATTCCTCTTTAGTGCATCCTATAGCCAAAAGTAACCGCGCCAACAAACCAATCACCTGCTGTACCAGCCACCCAGACATATCCGAACACAAATTAAAATATTACTTGCATTTAGTACCGCAACATCAAATGTGTTTCCTGTTTGCCGAGTGGATGCATGTACGGCCCCGGCAAACAGATCACAACAAAAAACAAATTAAATTACTACTTGTAATTTAGTACCGCAACATCAAATGTGTTTCCTGTTTGCCGAGTGGATGCATGTACGGCCCCGGCAAACAGATCACAACAAAAAACAAATTAAATTACTACTTGTAATTTAGTACCACAACATCAAATGTGTTTCCTGTTTGCCGAGTGGACGCATGTACGGCCCCGGCAAACAGATCACAACAAAAAACAAAATGTTCAATGCCAGAAAAACTAAACATATCTAAGTACTGCAATATGCAACAGGCAAACCGACACACAGGTGACATGTCCCTGGTTGGTGAAATGATTCATCTGGGTGTTTGTTTGTGCTGATTCCCGACTGACAGACCTGCAGACTGATTCGTCATTTCCTGTTTGTTAGATGGATCAGGAGGAGCCTCCTGGGCCTGATCACTCCCCTCCTCAGCCCGCCCCGAAACGCCCCTGCAGACCGGCTCCAGAGCAACACCAGCATCGCCCACGCCGCCCTGCTCCCCATCCTGGGCCCTCAACTCTGTCATCATCCCCTTGACGACTTCTCCCGCTGGATGTGACGACCCCCACTCTGGTCATCGGCAGCTCCATGGTCCGAGATGTCCACACCCCCCCCCTTCAACAAGCGGCCCCTGCAAGGTCCACTGCCTCCCCGGAGCCAGGCGTGTTCCAATCGCTGATGGATGTGGAACTTTCCCTCCCCACCCCCACCACTCTGCACGTAGTCTCTCTACCTGGTCTACCTAGAGAAACCCTCGGCCAACCGCACCCACTGCCACTGCATTGCCGTACACCTACTCTACCCAATACCCTATGCTAGCATTTATGTACAATATACATTATTGCCTCCACCGAAATGTTTCTCTGTCCCTACATCCCCTACCCCTGTAACAGTAACCCTATTGCCACAGTAATCTGGTCTTGTCTGTATCATGTATTTACCACCAGATGTATGTACACATATGTCCAGTGACCAAATGCTGGCTGTGCATTGCCCCTGTTGCTTCCTTTCCCCTTCTGCCACACTACCCTTCCCCTTCCCCCCTTCCCCCCGTCCCACCTTCCTGTCTCCACCCGGCCGACCTCAAGCAGATGGGTCCCCCCTTATGTGCCGTGGTTCTGCTTAAGGTTTCTTCCTGCCTAACAGGGAGTTTTTCCTTGCCCCTGTTGCCGTTGTGCATGCACTAAGGGGGTTCAGGCTCTGGGCTCTGTTAAGCGCCGAGAGGCAATTGTATTGTTATGGCGCTATACAAATAAAATTGAATTGAATTAAAGTTACCCAGAAGTTATATTTACAGATCCCCATCAATTACTGTTTACTTTAAGTTATAATGCTTTTTAGCTTGTTCCCTTTTCTGGACTGTCTCCAACACTCAGACATCCCCACACCTCAGCCTGCATTCTCCACAAACTTCTCAATTGCCTTATCATTTTATCAAATAACTTTTGTCCTAATCCTATTTTCCTGAACTTAAAGCATTATAAATCAATGTCTCTTCTTTCACAATTTTCGTAATCAAGTGCTCCATGTCTGCCTTTGAGCAATCCTGTTTTATTGTTTCCATCACAAATCCATTAATGAGAACAATTATTTCATCTATCTTACCCCAAAACTTCTCATAGTATTTGTTAATGACCCCCTTTTCTTTGATATTTCCAGTTGGTCAACGGCCCACTGAAACTCTACGTTGTTTTCTGGTGATCTATGTTGACGGGTAGTTGGGTGTTCAAAGTATTTAACACAGGAGATGAAAAGGAGGTTTCGTAATGGTGGCAAGATTTATTGTATTCCACACAGCATCTATCTCCTTCATCTAACACACACTCACCGATTCATTCAACGCATCTCTGACATCAGAGCTCCTCAAACTGTACGGGTCACCCCGAGGTACAAACACCCCAGCGCAAACAAAATACAAACACGGCTGCCAGCCTACCTAGAGGCGTGGCACATACCTTACAGATACATGACGGGACAACCAGATTCTGTCCATTTCTCAAAATGTATCTCTAGTCTTATCTGGTGATGCGCTGATCTTTATCTCAATTTTGTCAGATCTTCCTTTGCTATATGACTATAATCTTCTCCCGTTATCATTGTGTCATCAGCCAGAGACCAAAATGCAGCGCTAACGCCATGCTTCTCACTTGCTTCCGACAAATACAATTTACTTATTTCTTCCAACGCCATTGTTGTGGAGTATTCTGAGTATTATAAACTAATTCACAATAAGAAGATGGATTACAAATGCTGGTTTCAGTGCGGTTTAATTGCAGATCCTAAACTACAATTAGAGAAAAACCACCGGCAGAAATTCTGCAGAGCTGCGTTCGCGGGCTCATATTTAAAAACATAAACAGACACTCCCACTCAAGCCATAATTGGCTGTCCCTTACCCCAATCAAATGACCTCCTGTAATCTAACTCCAACCAATCAGAAGGCTGTCTAATGACCCTCCCCTTCTAACTCATCTTTACACGTTTGCTGTGTGTGTGTGACTAAAAACCCCTTGAACTAATTAAATGATGTTATATTTCTTCTTACTTACTTACTTAATTGTTACAATCCATCATAATTCCCCCCTTTGTGTCTGACCAGACACACTAAACAATATCCCCATTACTCTATCAAATACACACTATCAATCCCCTATATAATGAAACAATTACCTTTTAACTCCTATAAATCAAAACCCATTTTTAGCATTATTTTAAACAGTCCAATAATTACCCCCATACAAAACATCGGTCTCATTAGGGCAGTCCTAAATGAGCACACAGTAATGTTTACAGAAATACAGAATTCAATGCAAAGCCTTGCATGTGTGATTTCCATATCAGTGAATGTTCTTGAAAGTGATCATCTTTTATGTCCATGTTTTGGTGTTCATCTCTTGGGGTGACGAAGTCCCTGGACCTTGCATGTGAGAACAAAAACCTATTTTAAGGTGAAAAAATGGACTCACTACCTCATTTTCTCTATGACGACACTTGCTTTCCGCAAGATGCAAGCGGCAACTCCCTGCACCTCGGAACACCAATTTCTAACTGTATTATTGTGCAAAATAAGAAACATACAAAACAAACAAAACAAAAAACATATTTGAATAAAAAATTCCGCTCCAGTTGTGAATGCAATGTTATGCAGACGATCCGTCCTAATATGTATGAATGTTCTGCGCCGTTGTAGAATTGTTGTAGATGTCTCACAACAAGCATCTCCCTCAAGCTCCACTGATGAGGCCTTCCATCTGATTCCGCCAGAGAGCACTCTCTGAAGATGTCCCATCAGGCTCCTTCCCTCAAGGATGGGACCCATCCATCTTCTGCAGCATATCCATGACCTTGGCAACCTCTCAGCCAGGTCGAGTTGCATCCAAATGGTCCCCAATAGAGCATCAGCTCCTTTGAATCGTGGTCGTCCCACCGCCTAGTGATCCTACGCCCTGCAAAACAGTTGACACAGTACAACACAATTAATCCTTCTACCTCCCAGCCCTATTGGCTGGAGGCTACACAGTTTTAAGAACCTTAACCCATAAACAGTCTCCCGACTGGACCAGTCCATATGCGTCCACCTGTGTATACATAATTTCAAAGATTAAAAACAATCTATACACATTATTTTCACATATTTCCTAGACATACTTCAAAAGTGTGTTGTACAATATCCAGAGCAAGCATTACTTTACTGCATATTTCCCATAAATGTATTATTGCTATACTATAATATTCCCAAACTGCTTGATTAAAACAAAGATTCCACATAAAACATATACTTACCTGCAAGTGTGCTGAACCATTCTTCAGTAACCCCTTCGCACACTCACACCCCCATTCCTTCCTTGACATTCACACTTCCAGCTGCATTTCCTCTCCATTCACACCTCTGTTATATGCAGCTGACAAACATTCAGTTCATCCACTCACATGCTCCTTCAATTAACTCTCGTGTCCCACCATGACTGCTCCGTGTAGACTTAAAAACTTCCCAGTAGTTTACCTAGTTACCTTACATATAAATATAAACCAATTTCATCTTATCCATAATTAGTCTCTACTCACCATAACTTCAGTTCCTCAAATAAACTACCATCAGTTCAGCTACAGTATCTCTACCACAGCTCATGACACTTACCATCTCTTGGCTTCAGTTCTGTCATCAGACATACCTTTACCCATCATATAAATATATCCATCACTCTACTGCAATGTCTATGTTAGTTATACCTTATCATATATAGTACACTACCTGTACACTTATACCTTTCAGTATAATACATCCAGGAAACAATGAAATTCAGCGGCCCAATATATGGCTTTCACCTTTATTTTACCGCTGAGCTCAGGTAATCAAATTTTACTTAATTTCCTGAACCATAAAAAGAATAAAGAAGCATATCAGTGAGTAATGCCTGTACTCACACCCCATAACATGCCCCAAGGTGCGATCTTTACTCCTTTATTCATCAATATAGATGCTACAACCGTAGCATTATGCAAAATTTTACTTCCCATAAATGAATGACCAAAAACCCATAAATCTAATTTTCTGTATCCTCCCCCCTTACACACTTAAAACTAAAAGTGTGTGTAAATAGACAAGGCAGATAACATGTATGAAGTTGCCATGTGGCCACAATAGCAAGTCCATATTTTAACACGCCTGCATTTTAACCCTTTTGAAATATGTTTGGTCTATTCCCCTGACCTAATGTCATCACATATGTACAGAATATAATTTACTACTAAGCTTGGCTATAACTGAATTGTTGAGGACACTGTTTTAGCAAGACATCATACACACATGGCCTTTCAAAGCATGAAGGCACACCCCCCTTAGTTACATTATAATTACAAAGGCTGACGTTGGTAGGCTCGAATACTAAAGTACCCCACTCACACCTGGATCAATAATCAAACCATTTCTTTCCTACTTCCCATCAACCAACGAAAACACAAACCATCTCTCCACTTTCTTGAGATATTTTCACCAATCCTGTAAGACACTTAAAACAATGTTATTTTCACATACATAGTTTCACAAAACAACCTTAAATATTTTCAATCCATCCCGCAACCTGGCTCCAGGTTCCACTGTGCTCGCGCACAGCTTCTCTCGCTGTAACTCCTCTCATCTATATGTGAAAACTAAGCGAAACATTACATCTCCTATTCCTCTTTCTCTATATCTCTTTTAACTTTCCATTTACCTTCCCATCCTTACTTTACATTACCCTCTCATTCTTACTTTCTTTGTCTACCCATTGTCCACTTTCTTCTATCTTTAAATGCACATCTAATTTCCCTGTTCTTAATGTTATTTCAGGATTTATCTTATGTGTTACCCCCTTATTTATTACATCTTTTATTCCTAGTTCATATTCTAACATCAACTCTTTACACCATAGCATACTTCATATAATTCCTATCCTTGCTTATAAATAAACCCTTCTGTCTCATCAACCATTTCCACAGCGTTCTACTACAACCCCCGATGCCCTCGCATATTCTAATCTCCTTCACTCTCTCTCCTGCTGTTTGGCCTGCAACAAAGAGATTTCAACACAGATCATTATCAAACAGTTTTAAACCAGAACCCCTAACCTAACTAACTATATAACACAATCTTTATATTGTAATTAGAATCACATTCTTGTATTCTAGCTGCAACTATCCAACTTCCAGCATTTATCCAATATTAAATCCATTTTTCAACCCAGTATGCATTTCATCATTAACATGTATTTCCCCAGTAAACCTAATTTCATATTCTTAAACTGTTAATAATCCCATGTGTGAAACTCAATACATACCACTAGCAAGGAGCAATCACCAACCCTTATAATTCATTATCCAATATTCATATAGCCATACTTTATCCAACTATTCAATTATTTATTCCTACTAAGTCCTATTCATAATCCAATTCCAATCACTATACCTTAAGATAAACCCCTAATTTCATTCTACCAATCTACAATCCTCAATCAACACCCATGTAATTAACATTTTAATAACTAAAACTATTCCTTCATGACCATCATATAAACAGTATAGATTCCTGCAAAGTTCACTCATTGTATATTACTCCCCAGACTCTCTCACTCAATCACTCTGACTTCTTGAGGCTCCCCCGTTAAGCGACCTGAATGTCTGATTTGCATTAAGGTGTTATCCTGTGACACTTTCACGTCACCTTTCCCTAATCCATACAAAGGCAGCCACATGCTGGCAATGGCTCTCATCAACATTTTACCAACATCGCTCTCCTTAAACCCAAGACCTACTTATAGTGTAACGTGTGGTGTTATGTTTCCAACATCACGGGCTAAAGTGTACAACGATGGGTCCAATCTTACCAATGCTGCCACGCCTTCAGGTCCCACAACTATACACTTAACCTTTAGCCAAACCACTGTCCTTCCATATAATGCCTCTCTCCATTTCTCATCGTACTCATCATTCCCTCCTGTACCCATAACATCCTTTACCATAACAGCACAATGTATTTGAACACAAGGATTTCTGAGACTCCCATGCCACTTATGAATAAAGGCTCCCCACTCACTCCAGATCTTTTCTTCCCATTCTAAGCCAAACAAACCTATCCAATATATCTGTTTAATTTGAGATGAAATGGGTTCTTTCAAATCAATAACCTGGTGTTGTTTCTCTCTCCCATCAAACTGAATTAAACCTGAATTTAACAATGACTCATCATGCATAGGAACAAAGCCACTAGGGTTATCCATCTGAGGCTTACACTCACTCGGATCCCCCATCTCCTGTTGCATCAAAGAATGTTTTAATTGCATAAACTTACTCTCAACAACCATTCTCTCTTCCCTTTGTGCCTTATAACCCATTCGAAATCCAAGTTTAAAAACTTCTTGATACCCTGCAATCATTTGGTCACATTTCACACCTTCATCCAACACCCCTGCCAACACAGGAAGTTCCCCCACTGAATTAGCATTCTTAACACCTTGAGCCACCTGGCCAAAAAACAAGTCATCTTCCTGCCCATCACTGTCTCCTAAAAACAAAGCACTCCTTTCACCTCCCCCCACTAGCAATCCTTCAGATACCTCCTTCCTCAGTACAGCCTTTTGTTCCACAGTCAATGGAGCCATGTTTCAAACAATACCTAACCTTAACTTTCAACTACCCAAGTTGAACACACAGCAAGCAAAAACCTTCTCCCCCTCGTTTCACCCTTGTGTCGACAACAAAGGAGTAATTTCTGTTCACTAACAATTAATAGAATCCCCCTTATTTCTCACATCTATGTATACTCTATGGTATGAATTTTAACCTTAACTTTGCCCAATTCAATTATCTCTTGTTACCACGTTTCCTAACCCAACCAAATCGTCCACAAATTCCAACTTTTTAAGCCTTCAGCCTACAATACAAGTCTATAGTCTCCGTTTTTAAAACCCACGTGTATACAAAATGCTTACCTCCTCACCAAACAATGAAAGCCAGCCTTAGTATTGTTATAATCCAACAACACAAATCTCCTTCGTATCTACAAAGTTTTAATGTGCGTCGCCAGTACTAATATCAATGTATTAGAATAATAAACACGTTAAACAGTACGTCGCTCGTGTTTTAATACCACAAATTCAAGCCTTCGTCCTGAATAATCACGAAACCAATTCCTACCCATAAACAAGACGAATTAACCCAAACTGTGTTCTATGTTTTCGATAAGGATAACAGCGCAATTTAAAATCCCTTTAACCAGTAAGTATCACAACCACTATAGTCAAAGTGGACAGAAAATCGCACTGCGTTCGTATAAAGGGTCAAATATTCTAATAACAATTCAAAATGACTTGCCTCCTGAATCACATCAGTAAGTTTATCAAGTTAAATGCAAAATATGGCGATGTGATATTAATATAATTACCAGATAAACTTTCCCACCGATTTATCATTCAACCCGTCGTTGTTCGACGGGTTTAACTGCTGTTTAGGAATACATAGCCTACATACATTCATTCACCCACGTGCACACTATTGCAGCAATTCCTATATGCTGAGTTTTAAGCACTGCTTTTTACAGAGATCTTTAGTTATCTCATAACAGTGAAATATCCCTATCACACAAATCCCAAACAAACGTTCCTTTTTCAACCCTCGCAGTCACACACTCACACAACGCTTAGATAATAAAAAAAATCCTATCTCCCGTGAGATTTAGCCTTCCTGGCTTAGGACTTACTACCAGCCTCTGTGGCTGTAGGCCTATTACTTTCCCTTTTTTACCGTCAAACAAAAGAAACCCAAGAATAAAAAAACTACAACCGCACTGAAACTTCCCATCTACAATCCAAACTCCACACGGTCCTTTTTACTGAAGACAATACGAGAGCACCCACAACCCACTTCGAAATCACCCACTACTGCATTCACTTACCTTTAAATTTAAGCGAGGCCTTTTGCAGAATGCGAGCGAATTCAAGTGTGGGCTGAGTTTGATTTCTCCGTCTTTTCAGTATCACGTCGGGGTCACCAAAATGTTGTGGAGTATTCTGAGTATTATAAACTAATTCACAATAAGAAGATGGATTACAAATGCTGGTTTCAGTGCGGTTTAATTGCAGATCCTAAACTACAATTAGAGAAAAAGCACCGGCAGAAATTCTGCAGAGCTGCGTTCGCGGGCTCATATTTAAAAACATAAACAGACACTCCCACTCAAGCCATAATTGGCTGTCCCTTACCCCAATCAAATGACCTCCTGTAATCTAACTCCAACCAATCAGAAGGCTGTCTAATGACCCTCCCCTTCTAACTCATCTTTACACGTTTGCTGTGTGTGTGTGACTAAAAACCCCTTGAACTAATTAAATGATGTTATATTTCTTCTTACTTACTTACTTAATTGTTACAATCCATCACCATCCTTTGAATTCAAATTTTACCACAGCTCTATGTATTGTAATTATTCCTCTCTCTCTTTTCTGACTATAACCGTATACTTTAAACTATACTACTGTACTTTGCAAAATAATTCTTTGCATAAAGCTTACTTGAAGATGTTTCCTCTATTTACAATAGCCCCTCCTTTCCTGCTCCTCCTACGCGCTGTCCCTCTGTCTCTCTCCCTTTATGACAGAAAATAACCCGTATGGCAGGATGATATGGCCCCAACCTTTTTCCCCTACTCACAATTCTGTCAAATAACATTAATTATAATGTCTTTTCCACCTATAATTTTCTCAACAAACAATTTAGTAATCTCACTTCCCAAATTTAAATTCTTACGATCACCTAATCCTTTTGCCAATTAAAAATACTCACAATAACCTATAATGTACTACGTAGTATCATACAAGTCCTCCAAATTAAACTCTAAATTCAATTTCCTAATGTATTCTTTTATCTTTATGTTTCTTCCACAAACTTAAAAGCACCTCTAACAATTCTATTTCAAACTATGTAACGACAATAATCTCAAATTCTCTCCAATTCACTATAGGTCTACTCACAATACAGTCTCTTATCTGCTTTCTCCACCAGTCACGAAATTACCTTTAAAGGAATATTCAATGACAATTTCTCATTTCAATGACAATTTCTCATTTATGATTCATTGACAATTCATAACTGAACAACTGCGTGTGGTGTTTATATGTCTGTTGCTTAAGGAAATGTGTCAATATTATCTCCCAGCACCCTTGTGTTTTGTACCTTATGTGTTGGATGTATTTAACTTATTTTCAGTTTAAACGCTTAATACTTCAACTTACAATATTTCACAGAATCGTCATTCTTTGAAACTACGCATAACATAAATACCACACTCTTTACCGAAGAGAGCATTACTCATCACGCTACACTTTATATAATCTGCATATATTTCCAATGGCTGTACATCCACTCGTCCCAGGCCCACACACATTTATACGTTGCAAGGAGTTCCTCTCCTAATTTGCACACTTTCTTACTCGCAGAGAAGTCCTGTTACCCTCACTCTGCACACCCAAGCCTTATCACAATGTTGAGATCCTCTCAATAATCACACGGCATGAAATCATCTCATCCGTAATTCAAAAAATGCAAGATCCTCTTGCCGCCACCCGGTATGAAATCTTCTCATCCGTATCCTTTTTAAAAAATGCAAGATCCTCTTGCCGCCACCCAGTATGAAATCTTCTCATCCGTAACCTTCACTCTACACACAACAACAAACATATGTTTACACCAACAACTTAAACAACATATACGTTGATAAAAACATAAAACATATATTCCCAAGCTATTCCAATGCTCTTCAACCTTAAATCTCTTTAATTCAGAATTCTTGACTGAAGACTTTTACCCCGGAAAGACATGTCCTTCAACCCGGCTCTCGTTATCCGCAATCATTTTAGCAAAAGAAATGCATCCTTACCCAATTTTAACGCGTTTTTCTAGCGGCTTAACCAAGAGCCAGGCGATGAACAGCCCTCCTGAGGCTTTCTCAAAGTCCTTTCAGTCCCTTCGTGGTCGCCAAATATATTGGAGAGAATTAAACTATACTTATTGCCAAATCTGAGTTCGATAATCAGGAGAGTGAGAGTCAAAGTTGAAGAATACTGGTAGCTGGTACTTTTAATGCCACACACACGAGACAGAAGACGAACAGGAGACAGGACTCCGGAATCCAAGATCTAACTAGACACAGAATACAAACTGTTCTTATACCCATCAGAAATCCCAGAATAGTATGTAATTGTACCTCTACATATGAATTGTCTCTAACACTACCCAAATAGGGAAACAACCCCTTTTAGCCAGAGTCTGAGTGTCTGACTAGGTAGGCTACAGCTGCCATTCTGCTAAATTTACATTTAAGTTACAGTAAGTAAAAAACTCTCTGTCTAGCCGTTAGGCCTAAAATACAGTGAACTCTGAACTCTGCTTTACCATTTAAGGTACACTGGAGCACCCAAGAGCCACACTTATTAATAAAGAAAGAGGAGATGCTTGGTTTAACTTAAACTTGATAATTTCAGGCCTACAATCGCGCCTCCCGATGTTCTACTGCCCCGATGAGCCCCTGTCCCTCATACTGGACGGCAAGCCCATGACCAGAGCCTGGTCTTCAAAAAGCTGGAGTCCATTTGCCAGCTGCGGCTTGGATCCTAAAGCAGACACGCCTCATTCCTTCAGGATCGGAGCTGCCACAATGCTGCGCCTAAAGTACCGGCTGCCACCCTTAAAAGAATGGGCCGCTGGTCATCTCAGCTTATGAACACAACCCTTCCCCGTCCCACCTTCCTGTCTCCACCCGGCCAACCTTAAGCAGATGGGTCCCCCCTTATGTGCCGTGGTTCTGCTTAAGGTTTCTTCCTTGTCTGGGAATTCCCTGCCCCTTCACTGCATTTCATTTGCTCAGTTAGTCTGGCAAACTACTCATCAGCGATCCACTTCACTCACGTAATTGGACACGCCTTTAACCAATCAGACCAACGATACTATACAACGATACAACGACCGGTAATAAAGCAAACACATATTTTTTCTGTATGAATTGTTCCAGGACAAGTTTCTGTTCTGTTTTCAAAGAAAACTTGCCTTATCGAAGTTTTGCGGTGCTTCGGCGGCCACCATGTCCAATGTTTAAAAACTCCCCGTGCAGTAGATTTTGTAACGTAGCCGTGGTAAGTTTAAATCCGCCAATGGCGCGCCAGGTAGCCAAAAGCCAGTTTGTGATTAGCTCCAAGGATTCTGGAAATCTTGAAATGAACGGCTATCCAAAGTTGGCCAGACCCAGTGCAGAGGCAAAATCAATTTGGCCGGAAAAAGTGGGGCGGGACTTCCCAGACTAGTTTCTTCCTGCCCAACAGGGAGTTTTTCCTTGCCCCTGTTGCCGTTGTGCATGCACTAAGGGGGTTCAGGCTGGGCTCTGTTAAGCGCCTAGAGGCAATTGTATTATTATGGCGCTATACAAATTAAATTTAATTGAATTGAATATGTCAGACCTAACGCCAAAGACATTGTCAATGGCCAAAAACTCATGAGTAATTGCTCAGGTGGTGCTGGGACCCCTTAACCTGTTGTTATTCTTCACTTGTTGCTCTTTGGGGGCGTCACTCCAGCTTGCTTGTCATTGTTCAGGCATTCTTATTCTATTCTTCTTTCTATTTATCACATTCACTGGTAGGTCATTAGCAACCTCCGTCTTCGACCTGAGGTACACACATTGTCACTAGTTATCGACACTGGTATTTTAGTTCACTTAGCTTGCCCATGCTTTCACCAAGGCTGGATTTCATTCATAGGTCACTGAAACTGAAACATATTGCTGCAGCGCAGCACACATGTCTGGCGTCCATCTGCTATGTTGGGGATTTTCGTTAATTCCTGCTTGTTTTTATTGAGGCAGCAATTTACAGTGTAAATTGTTTTAAGCAGCAGTTGCAATGTTGCAGCTTTATCTTACAGCAGCAGCTTGAGCAGATCTAGGGCGCCATGACCAAACATACTACCTTGTACTTACATTAATAAAATCTTGTACTTATTCTGAGAGTTCCTGTCTGAAATGACCAAGTGTGTCATTGTTCAGGCATTCTCTTATTCTATTCTTCTTTCTATTTATCACATTCACTGGTAGGTCATTAGCAACCTCCGTCTTCGACCTGAGGTACACACATTGTCACTAGTTATCGACACTAGTATTTTAGTTCACTTAGCTTGCCCATGCTTTCACCAAGGCTGGGTTTCATTTATAGGTCACTGAAACTGAAACATATTGCAGCAGCGCAGCACACGTCTGGCGTCCATCTGCTATGTTGTGGTTTTCGTTAAATCCTGCTTGTATTTATTGTGGCAATAATTTACAGTGTAAATTGTGTTTAAGCAGCAGTTGCAATATGCAGCTTTATTTTGTGCAGCAGTTGCAATGTGCAACTTTATCTTAATGCAGCAGTTGCAATGTGCAACTTTATCTTGCAGCAGCAGCTTGAGCAGATCTAGGGCGCCATGACCAAACATACTACCTTGTACTTACATTAATAAAATCTTTTACTTATTCTGAGAGTTTCCTGTCTGAAATGACCAAGTTCATACAGGAAACGGGAGAGACGCCCCTAATTAGTGACAACACAACCTATCCAATCACCTTCGCTTTCATACGCCCGCGCTAGTTTAAAGCCTCCGGGCTCCAGGCTCACTCAGCTCTTGAGTATGACGCAGCTATTTGCTCCCTCCTCCTCCCCAGCTCCACCTGTCTAGATCTGCTTATAGTAAAGGGGGTTTTCGTTAAATCCTGCTTGTATTTATTGTGGCAATAATTTACAGTATAAATTGTGTTTAAGCAGCAGTTGCAATGTGCAGCTTTATTTTGTGCAGCAGTTGCAATGTGCAACTTTATCTTGATGCAGCAGTTGCAATGCGCAACTTTATCTTGCAGCAGCAGCTTGAGCAGATCTACCTTGTACTTACATTAATAAAATCTTTTACTTATTCTGAGAGTTTCCTGTCTGAAATAATGTCTTATTGATAATATCAATGCATGAAATAATGCAACAAGCTGTAGATGAACAACAATTTATTGAACTGGAACTTTGAGACACATGAGCACTGGGATTGATGTATGTTCTATCTTCCACTCCTCTCCATCTGTCCTCTTCTCTCCACACCTCCCCTCTTGTGTCCGCTCCTGTCTTCTCTTCCTACTCTTCTCAATTCCTCTCCACTCTTCTCCCTTTTCCTCTGTCATCCCCTACTCTTACGCCCGACTCACATTGTTGCGTTGGAAGGCGTTGATGCAACGGACGGTGGAGGAGGAGTCTGGCGCATGGGGTTCTGCTGATACCGGAGACGTTATAGCGAGATGGACAGGTCAACAAACCATTCGCGTCACTAGCAAGCTTTACCTTAGTAGCATGCTATTATTAGATAGGGTGCTAAGACACCTCGCAAATCCTATGATACGTATTTTTCAGGTACAATAAAGGGGTTTTTACATTGTACAGTGTCTATTTCTCGGTAACTTTTAAAAAATCTAACCAAAAAAAAGTCAAACAACCAACTTGTAGGTACAAATACGACCATCTACGGAGTTTGGTCAGCCATTTTTCTTTTTTGAGCTTGCCGCTGTGTAGACGTGAGCATATACGGGATATGATTGGCTAGCGCCTGTGCTGTCAGTTATGTATGAAAGGGAATTTGATTGGCTGACGCATGCTTTGCCTCTCGAAAAGTTCAACATTCTTCAACTCTTGCCGCATGCAAAGCAGGGAACGCAACGCACGCAAACCAAACGGAGCCACAATTCAGTTCGGCAAAGGATGAATGGGGATGCGTTAACCCTGACGCATCAACGCCTTCCAACGCAACAATGTGAGTCGGGCGTTATCCTCCTCTTTCATCTTCTCCCCTCTTCTCTTCCTCCTCCCTCTTTCCTTCTGTGCCCTCCTAGCTCCTCCCACTCTCCTTCCTCCTCCTCTCTACAGTCTGAAAATCTGAAACAGAATGTTATTTTGAGTTCAAATTGGTCAAATCTCCATAAGCTAAAATGGTGTTAT
Organism: Sprattus sprattus; assembly: GCF_963457725.1. Lineage (NCBI taxonomy): Eukaryota > Metazoa > Chordata > Actinopteri > Clupeiformes > Clupeidae > Sprattus > Sprattus sprattus. Next base: position 37,893,156 of record NC_137924.1, read on the forward strand.
ATTTGTCTTCATACATCCATAAAGGCTATTGCACATACAGTACCTCATTGCTTTAACTTATTGACAGACTCTTGCAGCTCTTTCAGGGCTTTGTCTAGAGCTGCCACCTCTTCCTTTTTATCAGCAACCCCTCTCCGATAGGCATTTGATTTTGACAGCAGTGTAAAATCATGTTTCTTTTCTGCCATGACTGCCATTTCATGTGCTTCTTTCTCCATCGTTTCAGCGCTTGTCATTACTTTTTGCCGCTTTGTTTTCACTTTCTGGATTTCCTCGCAGAGCTCCTTTCTTTTCTTCTCTTTGGAGGTTTGCTCTCTCAACTTCTTCTGGTCTTCCAGATACATCTCATATCTTGTCCTTGCTCCTCTGCAGTGTTGCTTGAGGTCTTTTGGAAGAGCTTCATCTGTGTGCCCAGCCATTGCATCGTGGACCAAGCGCTATTAGCGTCTTCTCCTGTAATTTTTCAACAAGCATATCCTTGTTAACAGAGTACCCCCTTTCTACTGCAGCTTGTCCATGAGACAGCGTGAAGAGACATCTTATGATGTTCCACAGTTCTGCATACTCTTCTTTGCCACTGAGATATCTTCCGAAGAATTCATCAAGTCTGCAGCTGTAGACAAATTCTTGGAACTCTGCTTTGTGGTTTGTGTTGACATTGAGTGAGAATGCTTTATACTGAGAAAGGACTTTGTCACACTCTGTGGCAGGGCACCATCCAGCACTGAGGAGAACCTGAAGGAGTTTCTCAAACATTGCTGTTGCACTTTCGGTTTCTGTCACAATCATCACAGGGTCAAGGGACCTCATATGCCGCACAGCTGGATACATGAGAGGACTTCTCTCCATCATTTTTTTGCAGGTCATTGCGAGTAAGGAGACACATTCTTTTTTAAACTCAACAATTTTCACTGGATTGTCCTGGAGCTTCTCACATGCCATCTGCAAAGCCTGCTTGGTTGAAAATCCTATGTCCAGGTGTTTGAGTGGTGTTGAAAATTATCATTGTCAAACATCATTGTCAAACAGTGCCATGGTGGTCATAGAGCAGAATTGCAGCTACAATTGTCATTAGGCCCGTGCGCAGGGATGGGTATCATGTAAGGTCAAGCATGAAAACCAGAGTGCAGGTGCAGGGCAGTGGAAAGTTACAAAGCAGTCAGGAGGGGGTCACCCATTTACACCCACACTCACACACACTTATACATACACACACATACAGAGATACACTTACACATACACACACAGGCATATGTACACTTCTATATACACACATACACACTTACACGCGCACACACATATACACATACACACATTCAAACAAACACTCAATTACACATACAAATACACACACACACAGATTCACACACACCTACACACATGGATACACAATCACACACATACACGCATACGCACACAACCATACAAATGCACACAAATGATGAGGCCTCTCAAGGCCAACATGGCCTTTCATCATGTGATAACCAAGAAAATTGGCAGGAGGATCTTTTCTCCCCAAAGCAAAAGTTCCCTCGCAACAGGTGAGCGAGAATATTCTGAGTGGCTAATAATGAGGATAAAATGTGTGTAAGTATAAGGGAATATTCTGATTGGGTCATTTTTAGATAAGGTGATGACCATGATGCATAAACTGACGAATTATGAGTATAAAAGACAATGCATTGGGTCTTAGAATTCAGAGCTTAACGGGGACGCCCACTCTCATTTTTGGAATGAGCTGTCTGCAGGATTGAATAAAACTTCAGTTTATCGGACTCCGGACTTCTGACTCTGATTTAATATTATCTCTAAGTTATTTGAAACAGTTGTATTTTCGCTACAACAGTGATACATGGATTTCCTTCTCTTGGGGGTCCAGTTTAGTGAGCTGGAGAGGTGTCTTAATCTTTGCCAGCTCTTCTCTCTTGATAAAGCATGACAGCAGGCCTGTCAGGGTGCTTTGGAGCTCCTTTGCCAAGAATGGCACCATTGGGGCACCTGTTTGAAATACCTTCAAAAAAGGCTTCAGCTGTCTTGCAACAAAAGCAAAAAAACTCCAGTTTAGCCAGGAAAAGAGGGTCTTCGGTTGCCTTCTTGACGGTCAAGTAGGACGCAGATGTTGGCACTTTACTCTTTGGAAGTTTCTTGTGGCTGTGGATGTACGCCGTCACAGCTGGCCACACCTCGATTGCCCGCTCAGCAGTATTGCCATTTCTATCTACAGTTAAAGCTGTTCACATGAAAAGGGCTTTTATGAACTCATCTTTATTCTAGTAGTTTCATTTAATTACTATTTTGCACATCATCCAATATTTTTTTTTCCAGGACAACTGTTTCAATTTCCATGTAAGTTTCCATGACTTTTCCATACCTGGAAAAAGAAAAAATAAATTCCATGTTTTCCAGGTACCGTGGGAACCCTGTTAGACTTAGCATTGTTGACGTATTGGCAGTGCCACTTAAAAAGGGGCATGTTGTATTATTAGACATTTTGCCACCTTGTATATTCTGCCACCTTCTGTTGGATTTATGTATTACCACAGTTCTACCCAGAATGCTGCTCTACTGTTACCCGCTCGCTCTCTCTTAATAAAATAGCTGTCTTATCCAGCATCAAATTTGAACAGTAATAATTCTAATAATGTTCTAATAAGTGCTGTGTTGGGTTTTATTTAAATTTTTACTACAGGATCAAGCCGTGGAAAGCCTTGACCTAGAAGATAGCCTGATGCTTTATGAAGCAACACCTGAAGCAACCCCTGAATTAACCACTGAAGTGACCCCCGATAACCCGCCTCCCTCACCAACTTGCACACCTTACCTGGACCCTTCACCGAGGACCACGTCTATTGGCAGGGGGAAGAAGAAGGCACAAGATGTGACCGCATACCAGGCCAAAATTCTTCAAAGAATTGATCAGACGAAATACACGGAGACACAACACTACCTCCTCAGTCTGGCACCCGCAATTGACCTATCGCTAAGCCCCGCCCATCGAACGCAAACGGGCCAATGGCAGTTTAATAATACCTGCACTCGGACATATAGCGTTTTTAACTCCATAGAGAAACCTTAGTTGCCAGGTACGCGGTTTTACCGCGGAATTGGGCTTCTTTTGAAGTGTTGCCGCGGGTTAAATTCTTTGTCCGCTGGTTCACAAAGACCTATTTTGCATGCAAATTACATGAATACAAATCCATATCTTAAATTAAATTATTTATTTATACCCAAATCCTACCAAACGGACTTCAGATCAGCACGTACACACATGGGGCATGGGACGCGACATTGGACACGCCCACATACACACAAGCACCATTCTCTCAGTCTGCCACGAGACTCCCAGACCCACCGCTCGATCACGTGAAAGCTAGACTAGTAGTGAAGGCAGGAGGAGGACCACACGGTGCTGACTGTGACTCTAGTCTTCGTAGCAGGCTCAGAAGACAACGTGATGAGTTTGTGGAAAAGCCTGCTTGGATTTGTGTTTTCCATCTGAAACATCTTGTTCACTCGGTTTGCCTCCTTGGCGATGGGCTGAAGGAATATACAGTTTGTGGAAAAGAAAATCTCCGCACTGTGGCTAACTGGAAGCACCCGAGCCAGGCACACGCTAACAGCTAGGAGCTCGCCACCTTGTGTCTGAAAGTTGGAAGAGGTCTCGGCAACACACGCATTGAATATGAGGAGCACAGCTGGATCGAGTTAGCCTGGTGACACCAGCCTACGTATTTCCGCCTGAATTGATTTCAAGCTCATACTCAGTCTGGCCTAACCCCGTTGACAATCGTCTCCAGGACTCAAAATTTTGTAGGACCAATCAGCGAACAGTTCAGAGCTGTGACGCAAAACTCGCCTTGGAGGAAAAGACACGAAAAGCTATCGGAAAAGTTGTCTCAACTCTCGAGAACATCAGAAAATTAAAAGGAGAACAAGGGTATTTTCTTGTAAGTTTTATGATTGGAAAGGACGTCGTAGCTCTTCTCCCAACTGGCTTTGGGAAGAGTTTAATCTACCGAATGCTTACTAAACGTTGCTGATTGGTTAAGGGAACTCCAATGATTTTAAACCTCAAGATAAGCACCCGCCCATCTCGGAAACCAAAATGCATTGGGTTGGCCCAGACTGAAAGACGGAATGAAATGGAGTCACAGGCTGGTAATGGCCAGGCTACCATTGCATAGTGAAGTCCCTTTTGACAGCTTCTAGAAGAAATCAGGTCCGTATGTCTCCAAAAATTGTCTATAGCCTCTTGTGTAATCATTTTAAAACCGATAGCTGCCATTGTAAAACTGTAGTCAGATGCAATAAAGTGTCCGAGTCAGCAACAGTAACTAAGGGGGGCGGGGCTTAGCGATAGGTCAATTGACCGGTTAGACCCGCGAAAACAAGCCCTGGCAAAGCTTCGGATTCAACAAGCCTTGTATGACATTGAATTTGGAGAATAGTGTATACTATTCTCCAAATTCAATGTCATATAAGGCCTGTATAGTATAAAAATAGTGTAATATAAAATAGTATAAATATAGTAGTAGTAATATATATATTGTATAGTATAAAAATAGTGTAATATAAAATAGTATAAATATAGTTTATATAGTAGAAGTAGTATATATATTGTAAAGTATAAAATAGAGTAATATAAAACTAGAATAATATATGTAGCATATAAATAGAGTAATATATTTGTATATATTTACATTATTATTGTATTTGTTATTGTTATGATTATTGATGAAAATAAACCTGTAATTATATTTACTTTACCTGCAGTCATTAATCACATTGTTGACATTGCCTTGACACATTGCTTAATTTGTTCAAGAAACCACAAGACCACACCTCAACTGATTTAGTTTTTAAAAGTTTACTGAAGGGGATGTGGGATGTGCAGGGGGTGGTTCTGCCAGGGGACTTGACCAGCTTCAGATGAAAAATAAGTTGTGAAGTTGGTCCTCACAGTAATGGCCTCGTTGCTGGCGTTGTTGCTGCCAACCCTACAAAACACACTCACTCAGAGCCAATGATGTACTTTACGGTAAAGTAATCAAACATTTTATTGAATAACGAACATTTTGCAACGAACATTTTGCATGGGTTTATGGGACGGCTATGGGTTACTGGACGGCTATATAATCTTTATTTTTGAAAGCAAAACGAAACTGTTTTAAACTAGCCTACCGCAACAGGCTTAAACAAAAGATATGGTGACTTTGCATAGGCTTCATTCACTCCGTATATTTGTTTGACGAGTGAATTTTTTCTAGAAGCCTTGTATTGGCTGAAAGCCTAGCGTGAAACTCAACACAGTTGTCGGCAAAATTGGCCCGAGTGACAAGCAGCGCCTTTAAGGTAGGAATGGTCATACGGTTCCTCTCGTCTGTCCATGTGTTATTCATTATCGAAAAGATCCGCTCAACGGGAGCATTTGTGCCTGGAAGGCACATGGCAAACTGACAAAGGAGGTCAACATTTTCAAATGGGATATCCTTGCCCTTGAAATGCACGAACATTTTCACCCAGCGCTCGTCCGCTGCCTTGCCATCTGCATTCCACTGCGCGACCATCCCAGTTGCGTACGCCCTCACTGCTGATATTTCATCAAACAGCTGTGCCTCGTCAATGTTGCAGTGGGCAAATTTTGAAGCTACATACTGGAGGGACGCTTCAACCTGCTCCCATTGAGGGACGTTGTGGAGCAGGGTCCAGGAGAGAACCTCCATCTCCTTGAAGGATGCTCCCCATTCCCTTATGTACGAAGCACAGCAGTCATAAAAGATGCCGACGGTGTTCAGAAAATGATCTGTCTTCCGTCGGTCATCGATTGCGCTCAGCAGACTCTTCACCTTAAAAATAAATGTACAAACAATTGTTCAATACAGTTTCAAATGTAGGCCAATTGCCACGCAAAAAAAATACATTTTGAGTCGCCGCATGCAGGGTGGTTAATTTAAAGTATAAAATGCCTACCTTGAGACCAGTGAACAAGGCAGACTTCCTCTCCAGAAGCTTGTCTTCGAGAGTACGAAGGTGGCATGCTGAATGAGCAGCTGTATTATTCTGCTTCTCCATCGCTTTTATTGTGTCACTGAACAGTGACAGCTGTGTGTGCAGGAACCACATCCATGCTTCACACACCGGATCGTCGAGAAATTTGATAATCACGGTAGGAGGCTTGTCTTGAGAGCTGAAGTAAGCCTGCAAGGCTGGGTACAGCTTCAGCACCCTCTCGACAGCCGGGCATAGTGACAGCCAACGTGTCTTACTTGTCCCCAGGAGAGTGGCATAGGCTACTGCAGTTCCACAAAGTCGCAGAACTCCTTCAACTGCTCAGTGCAAACAGTGAAAATGTGGAAATACCCAAACACCTTGACAATGAAACTTTCAATGTCGCAGGCAGTGCCGCCGCTCCCATAACGCGCACTACGCGCTGCGCGTAGGGCCCAAGTCCTGAGGGGGGCCACCAAAATAGGCAACTTTTAAAAAAAAAAATCATCATAGTTATAATAATAATAATAATAATGCCGATATAATTTCAGTATAGTAATATAAGTCACCTTTTAGCCATGCATATCACAAAACAGGCAGAACAAGAGATATATTTAATTGCTAAAAAAAAAAGTTACGATGGTCCCCCCCCCCCCCCTCCCCAACAAATACACATGCAACATCCCAAGCTCGCGGTGGTTGCCCTGTCTAAAGTGGCCAGGCGAACCTGACAGCGAACTTGACAGGACTCTAAATAACTTTTCGGAATGGCCTCGAAAAGACAGCATGAGTCAGGGGCAGAAAAAAGGAAGAAGAAGAAACAGCGAGATTAATCCTTGGCATCACAATCAGGTAAGTCCATGTTTAATCATTGTAAAATACAGGAAATGTGCTGCTAATTGAATGGTTAGCCTATGCACACCTCGAACTAGCTGACGTTATTGCTAATGTTAGCACACTCAAATATGTTATAACTTAGGTGCAAGAAGGGTTGCCAACTGTCCCGAATTGTCCGGGACATCCCGAATTATGATTTTGATTTGTCCCGTCAGCGTCAGGGACAGCTGCAGTTCCGTATTCCAATCACAGCCTTTTTTATTTGTATCCGTGAAAAGAGAAAAATATGACAGTTTAGTGTCTGTGCACTGGAGACAAGCGGCTCTCGACTGCACTCCTCTCCACAACAAGCATTTGCAACGCCAACACGAAAAGGTGAAACTTTTAGCGATCTAAGTATCTTAAATCACGATTAAATTGGAAGCTTGCACATTGTTGTTTTCATATTTCGTATCAGAATTCTTTACACATGATGAACTGGTGTTAATATATGTGAATATGAACTCATGAACATGATCTCGTTCATACGAAGTTTTCTCAAGCAACCATTATAATTGTAGAAATTAAATCGAGGAGAGACTATAACATTAGCTAGATAACTATCTTTAATTTCATGCAAACGGAAATCTTACATTTAGATCGTTAAGGGTATTAAAAGTTCCCTTAGCTAGCTAGCTAGCTAGCATAGCACCTAGATAACCATTGCAACCAGGAGTCTAAAGGCTAAACAGGTCTAATGCTATTTCAACGAAAACAACATGAAATTTGAGAGAAACTTGTAACGATTGTCTTGACTATTATTATGAACAATACATCCAAGCAAGTACAGTAGTTGTTTTGCCAAAATAACACTGAATTTAATAGGTTTATGGTATGGCTAATGAAACCTTGCAATTTCCATTATTGTTGGTCAGCTGTTGGCGCGTGTGCGCACCTGGAAGAAAGTGTCCCTCATTTGGGGTTTAGGAAGTTGGCAACCCTAGGTGCAAGCTAAATTGAGATTTTACTGTTAAACATTATGCATTTTACCAGTAGGCCTAACTAGCCTATGTTCAGTATAGCTCTAGCAGATAGTGAAAGACATGTAGGTACGTATGTGTATCTGTTTAGTGCGTGTATTTATGTTTAGGATCTATATTGCAAATTGTGCAATATGTTTATCTAGTAGGTCTACTATTATTTGTCTTTCATAGGTATATCGTTTGTTAAGTTCTTATTGTTAAGTTATGTTATGTTATATCACGTGGAGTACTTATATATTATGCCTTGTAATGTTATGGTAGTGTGGTACGGTGTCCTGTCCTAAGAATTTCAGTGCCCAGTCTGACTCTGTTGTTCTGTGCATCTGACAATAAAAGACTTGAATTGACTTGAACTGACGCCAGCTAAATGTTACTTTACTTTACATTCTATTATGCTATTATATTAGATTACATTTATCAAATAGTTGATCAATAAAGGGGGAGAGCACCTTAGTTTTAAATGTTTATAATTCTTAATTCTTATAATTCTTAAGATTCTTTGTTTGAATATTTTTGGCTCTTTCTATACTGATCCTTTTTCGTTGTATTTCTAAATTATTGCAGGGTCTATGCTGAAATATGTGCAAGTGGGAGCACGTGACCAAGAAGATGCAGAGGAGGAGCAACCGTCTTGCAGGTCTGTAGACACCACCACACCAAGCCAAGATGATGAACAACCCTCAACCAGCATTTTAAGAACAGATCCGCAGAGAACCACCACCTCTGAAAGCACAAGTGTCATTGAGAGTCCATCAGTAGGTGACAATGTAGAGACCTGTGTGCCCCCTCCAACTGATCCTGCTCTTTGGCCGCCACATATTTTAGATGCGCATCGCGTTGAAATGGTACGAAGAGGTCCATTTAAAATCCCATCAGTATGTATGTTTTGGCTGTTCTGTGTACTGTGTTTACAAAGTAGCAAATTACAAATTTAACTTTTGCATTTTAATAAAATGTTAAACTGGCAAAAAACAATTTTTTTTTTCTTATAAAGGAGTTATGCTTAGGGCCCCAAAATAGCTAGCAGCGGCACTGGTCGCAGGGAAGGGTATCTGCGGCAGTTTGGAGAGCGTTGTGTGCGATGTGGGCAGCGCAACCTACTCCCACCAGGTCATTGGCAGTGGCCTGATTAAGCTTGAAAAAGACGTTGTTGACGCCTGCCCTGGCTCTTCCCCCAAAGTTGGTGTTGGTATTGTCTGCACAAAACCCAACTACCTTGTCCATCAAATTAAAACATTGGAGGCTGCGACTGACTTCATGCAGTAAAATATCCGCCTGAAAAGTCTCACCTGGAATGGATGTAAAATCCAGGATTTTGACCTGTACCCCCTCAGTAGCCTTAAAGTACCTAATTACGATAGGAATGAGCTTCACCGCCTTGTGATTGGAGGCATCGACAGCCACAGAGACGTGCTGAACCACCTCCAGGTCGGCCTTTATCAGATCCATGGCATGGGGTGCGATGACATTTGTGACGATGGCTTCAGCCTTTGTTCGGGCACAAGTGAAGCGCTCATCATAAAATTTCCTAATCAGACCCGCGGTGCAGTCCATGGATCTGAAACTCTGGTTATGCGCTACCTCCTCAGCAGCCCGCTTGAGTTCGCCACTTCCAGCGCCTACTCTGCTAAAATAGGTGGCCACGCTGCTAGCCCCTGCCTCTGCCCACCTCTTATGTTTGGCAGTTTTAATGTGGTCTTTAACATCTGCATTACCACCATGGCTCACAGAAAACGACGCCTTGCAGTGTGAGCAGAACGCTGCATAATCATCTCCATTTACTTCGCGGAGGAAGGGATAAGCCCTTTTTAAATCCTGGTTGAACGCTGTTTTTCTCTTCGGCATTTTTGCGTGTATAGCCTAGCTATTGATTAGCACGACCGTTAAGAGAGACAGAGAAGTGGAGGATTTGCAACAATGTTTACAAATATACATTGTAACGCTGGCTGCACAGATTTTGCAGACGCAGACCGCTACGATTGACTGACACACACACACACACACACACACATTGCTCAAATTATACGCTGGACTCTTTATTAGTCTTTCGCAGTGGCATAACTATAGGGCTATAGTTATAGCTATAATAGGGGTGCAGATAATGATAGGCTACTGCACTAGGGCCTGTGGCGAAAGGAGGCCCGTCGTCGATCTCATCGCTGAAGTGAGAAAACAGGATCGTCTGCTTTTACTTTGAAGAACTGACCCCCGCCCACAGTATCAAATTTATATGATCCAGTCCCATCAATTCGCAAACAATTCTCAATTATGGTATCAGTTATTCATAATTATGAGCTATCACCTGCCCAATAAACATTTTAACAATAGTTAGTCTTAACCACAGCAAATAATTCATTTTGCCTCATTTGCCCTTTGCCGAATGAAACGAATCTCGTAGCTGTTCCCATAAACCCATGCAAATGCTCGTAATTCACAAAAATGTTTGATTACCCCCTGAAGAAGTTGTATTAATGTTTTTCCATGTGTTATCTAGCTGCTCAATATACACTGTTTCAGTTTGATCAGTTTGATCGATGAAATACTGTGTTCATTGGTGTTTTCATGTAAACATATTGTAGCAACCCTTAATGTGTATTGTACTTCATAAGTACATATTCCTGCTCCTCGTTAATTCAGGTATTATACGACAGCCCAGGTCAGGTGGTCCTCAAACACCTTCCGTGATGCCGGCGCACATAGCAGACTTCCTCTCCAGAAGTTTGACTTCGAGAGTGCAAAGGTGGCATGCTGAATGAGCTGCTTCTGTGCCCGATCATTTTGATGGTGTTACTGAGCAGTGACAGCTGTGTGTGCAGGAACCACATCCATGCAACACACACCGGGTCGTCGAAGAATTGACGACCAGACGCCTGCACTATCATCATTTACTTCGATGTGTGCAGCGCCGCCTCCTCTCACCAAGTCATTGGCAGGGGCCTGATTCAACTGCATTTGGAATGCGCGAGCATTTCCACCCAGCGCTCGTCCGCCTTGTTCCACTGAGCGATGGTGATGGCAGCCTGACACTGAAACTCCGGAACGTGCTTCAAACCATGCACTATACCAACCATTAAACCACTGCTTCGGAGTTTGCTATGGTACGGAAAATCACCTCACATACTACGCACGAAACAGCAATTTCTCCGAATGAACCCCCTGAGTGGTTCACAGTGCCACACACGAACCAATCAGTCGCCTCGTCTCGAGACTGAATTGTAGCGCCGTCAAAGCATAAAAACTTGAAAACTTAAAAACTTCAGCGCCCAACATTGCATTTGGTTCTTCTCAGTCATTACGTACGTTACGTTCTTGACAGTCATTACGTTCGTATTGATTTATCAACAGTAGGAAGAGAGGTCGTTCTGACATGTCGGAACCCTTTATTCTGATCGATAAGGTGTGCTGGCTGTTAAATATTACGGCTATATGAAAAGTATCAACAGGCTCAGTCCAGTGTTCCCTATCCAACATAACTGGTAACACAAGCACACCGAACCTGTGCCATATTTTCCCAGCATATCGGAATCTACCTACAACCATAATAGCGAGGTTGTCTGGGTAATGGTCTCAAAGATTCTATAGCTGTCGAGTGGCTGTTCCCATATAAATGCAAATGTTCGTAATAATGTTTGATTACCCCCTGAAGAAGTTGTATTAATGTTTTTTTATGTTTTTCTAAGAGTTGTCTTGTAGCAACCCTGAATGTGTTATTTACCTCATAAGTACATAAGCCTGCCCCTCGTTCATCTCAGTATTCTATGACTTCATTAGCAGCACACTGTCAAGCCATGAAGTTTCTGATGACAATCGGAAATAGCTTCACGGTCTTATGGTTGGGCGCTTGACAAGCCACAGAGACGTGCTGCACCACCTGAAAGTCGGCCTTTACCAGATCCATGGTGTGGGAACCGATGAGAAAGGAGGTCAACATTCTGAAGTGGGATTTCCTGCCTTTGGAATGCGCAAGCATTTCCGCCCAGCGCTTGTCCGCTGCCGTGCCAGGCAGCGCTTTTGAGGTGGGACTTGTCATACGGCTCTCACTGCTGACATCAGGGCTACCGAGTGAAGGGCAAACGTCTCCTCCTCAGCAGCCTGCTTGAGTGTCCATTCAGGCATCAGGAGGTTGCACGAAGGCAAAGAGCTGGATGGTAAAGCTGCCAAAATTATCTTCATTTGGATTTGAGGTGAAGATTGTCGACGCTACGTCTGACCCCCAGCCCAACAGCAGTGTGAAACTCAGCCACTAGGGTATTTTAATCTATGTCTGACCTGAACGGGCTGGCACATTTCCGGATAAAAAGTGTGCACGTGCACGAGCATTACGGTCGCGCGCAGAGTGTCCCGGTTTTCGGTCCGGGAAATCTGGTCACCCTAACTTTACCCCCTCCTTCACCAGGTGTCTCCCTCTCTAACACACTCTCTGTACCTCTCTTATTTATTTATGTGTTTATTTGAAAAGGGACAGTGTACATTGATCCCAGAAAATGTAAATGCACGGGAATTAGCTTGGTTAAGGCTAGGTTACACACAGCACACACACCCTCTCTTTCACGTTAGTTAATGTTACCCACCTCAAACAAATGCAAAGCCGCTCGTCTGGGCTGATAGTCTCCCTGAGATGTGTCTAATTTTTTGAGATCTCTGGTCCAATCCTCCTGAGGAGATCCTCAAATTGGCTCTTGTCCAAGCGAAAAAAAATTCTTGAACCTAGCATCGTCTAGGCGGAGCTCCTGAATTAGGTTGCGGAATTCCCCCTGCGACTCCCTATTGCTGAAGATGTCGTGCACCCATAAACGGCGCCTTGGCTGTTCCTCCCCCTCCTCCTCCTCAAACGCCAAAGCTAAAGCAACTAATTGTAACTGATTCGCCATTGTGTCTTGTATCTACTTCAAAAAGTAACCGACGGAAAATGATAGTAACGGATAATGATGTAACGCTAGAATGTATGATTACCGTTGTTAAGGTTACAGAATGCTCACACTGAAGCCCTCAAAAGGCGCTGAAGGCGGCGCTTTTTTCTTTATAAAGAAGTCTAGTGTGAACGCCGCTTTAGACATTCTTGGTTCCAAATGTATGTTCATTAAAACGTTCTTGTTGACACCATGATTCATTTGAATCTGTTTCCACTTAAAAATACTTTCTCAGAATAAGCACTAGACTAAGTAACACAATTTTAAAGTAATGCTATACACATAATGATTTTGAGGAACGTCCACTATTATGAATTATTAGCTATTATTACTATTGGCCAGTTCAATAGCTGCTTATAGTATAGAAGTTACTCACCAGTTATCCCAACTGCCTCCGAAACAGCTCTCCATCCGGCATCTCTTTGTTGTTATCCTTATATTTCGGGTCACTGTGGTCGTAAAGCTTTACTCGTTTTTCAACTTCATGAAATAATAAATAATCATCCATTCTTGAACTATCAACTATCTTAGGCCTACTTGCTATCTATATACTTACACTGTCTACGTATACTATCCATCTTATACACTGTTGTCTTCAAACAGAAAAGTAACGTTTTAATCGTTTAAAACGTTAAATCTCCATAGTAACAGCTCTCGAGGGTCTGGGAAATAATCAGATTTATTGATTCCCTCAATATTCACAGCAAAATATATAATGGTTTTCATTACATTTCATTGATTTATTACCATAGTCTATGTAAAAAGGCCCACGCAAACCTTGCGGAAAATAATAAAAATAGAAACCAGTCTAATTCTTAATTTTCCGCGCGGAAATGTTGGCGCGGTACATTCCGTTTCAGCAGCTTGTGTAGCCACTCTCATTGCTTTCAACGGTTTCGAACTCTGCTGCGTTCACACCGCGTCCGCAAAGCAAAATTTCCACGTCTGGTGTAGCCACAGCGCAGAGCCATAGAAAACAGAGTTGCGACACTTCCATTGACTCCAGTTGTAAAAAAATGGCGGACAACGCTTTCGGGTTATGGAGACGTGAATAGTTCTAAAGTTCCAACGGAGCCCAGTTCATTTTAACGGCGCGTCAAGAACAATTACTGGTAAGTTGATGAAATAACAGCATTTTAAACGGTTTTCAAATTTGTAAGCATTAGCTATCAGTAGTATACTCTTAGACATCGTTATTTTTCACATTTAATTTGCATGAAATGTCGATGTTGATGTTAAACATGGATTTATGGACCTAACTGAAAGCTTGGTAACGGAGGCTAACGTGAGGTAATTAACGTGATAAGTCCGTTAACCTTTTTTGTCAGGTGACATTATTATGTAAAGTTGTTTTGATTGTTAGGTTTTAAAACATTACCAAAATAATACCACTGATGCTCAATTTCTCCCTCAGTATCTGTAATAATGTTGGAGTTATGTATTTATGCCACCTACACTACATCCCTAGAAGAAGTGAAATTTACAAGTCTGTTGACAAAAGCTTGTTTTTTAAATGCATGGAATGGGGAAAACTGTGCAAAGACTGTTTTCACTGGTATCATACCAAGGTTTGATTTAATGCAGAACGTGTGGTCATCATGTTTTAAAGTCTACAGGAGCCATCCTCAAAGGTGTTTTCCTCCTCTTGGGCTTGGGGCGATGGACGAAGATGGTTGGGACAGCATCTGGCCTCAACTTCTGTGTGCCTCTTTTGTCTATGAATTGGTTGTCCACAAAGTGTAACTGCCAGGAGGTAATGATGTCATAAGTCTTCTTTACATTCAGGTGTACAATGCCCTTTGAAATTTTAGTAAATTTATCATAAAACCTCTGTGGCCATTACTTACTTCACAAAGTTGTCTGTTGTTGTTTTTATCTCAAAGTTTTCCCTGCTGACCATCACCAACCATCTTCTCCGGCGGTCAATGTCTTTGGGAAGCCATACATATGGACTCCTTTCTCGGAACGATTGGTGCATCCAAAGGCTGCACATCCAACCATGGTAAAACCGGGGTCAGCTCATTTTTCCGACGCCCCATTGGTCCGATGCGTCAATATTCCGAAAACGTCCCATTGATCCTACAGCCCTTAGTCTTAGATAGATTTCCACCGATAAATTGAAACCCTTTGTCCTGACAGTTCAATGTTCCGACCAAAAGCTGCTTTAGATCACCGTCACTTCATGATAAAATAATGCATGCCTATCAGGCCTATAGTATTATTATTATTATTATTGTTACTATAATTATATAGGCTAAATCGATAGAAAACTGTGAATCTCAAAACCAAAGCGGAATCATCTTTCCATGACAGCTCTCGAAAAGCAGCGCAAACAGGGTTCTTTCCATTAAGCTATCCTCCCGTCCTCGAACTGTGCGTGGCTGCAGTAGACCTATGCTGCTGTTAGCCCATCCGTAGTTGGTTTGTTTTGTTTATTTTACATTTGCAAAGACGCTGCTGGCCTAAACTTCACCAGCTCGACCAAAAATCGAAATAACTTGTCCGTATCTGTCTCCATTGCGTCTCTGGTGTCTGGGCGCAAAGCAGCAACAACGTGCGTCTGCAGTCCTTACAGCGGCAGTCTACTTGGCACCGGGTAAAAGAGGGGCGAGGAACATACGACCTGGGGAATTATGTTGACCGACCCCAAACAGCCATTGGTCGGAACATTGAGCTGTCGGAGCAATGGGTTTATGTATTTCGAATTAGTGGGCTGTAGGATTAATGGGAAATTTTCGGAATATTGACGGGTCGTACCAAAGGGGCGTCGGAATAATAGCATGCTACCGGTAAAACCACTGATCTACAAAATGATGTAACCATAGTCGTCTTGAACTTGGACATTATCAAAGATCGCAGGCTTCTCTCTAAGCACTAATGTCAATCGGGGGGTGGTGGGGGGGCATTTGTCTGTCGGTTTATCTAGCAGTCTATCTCACCTATATCACCCATTGATATGATGCTGGCTATGTGTTATATCAAGTAGAGATTAAACGCTAACTGCTGTGTTATCTAACCATTTTCCCTGACCCTGTTTACTTTTTTACGGCTTTGCCTGGCTCCTTCTCCTGTCTGTGTGCTGCATCTGACTCCTACAGGTGAGCTGGGCGCAGGTGCTTGGAGTCGCGCTAATTGCTTCCTGGTCTGGGCCTTTAAAAGCGATTCAGACGAGACTGAAGGGGGTCCGCCGCTGTTCTGTCTCTCTCTCGCACCGATTTTGGATTTTGTTTGCTTATTCACTGCACCGCATTATACTGATTGCTTACACTTTTATTTTCCAACTCCAATACTGACTTTACTGAGCTCTGTTCAGTTTGATTCATTTAATAAATCTAATACATACATAGCTACTCTGCGTGTGGCCTTCCCTTCTCTGTTCCCTGCTCTGAGCCTGGCTTATATCAATACAGATGAAAAGCATGAGAAGGGTGTTAATGGAACTTTAATAAAAGATCTTGTTTGCTTGTTTATTGGTCTATTCCAGTCCATATTACAGTGATGCCAACTCGTACGAATTGATCCGTATTAATACGAAAATGTGGTGGAAATACGGCGATACGAATATAATGACTCATTCATACGAATTTAGGGTCAACTTGCAATATTATTTAATGAATAGAATATTTGCGGTAAGTCCAGAAATAAGCAAAAATGTGTCATGATTTGGCTTCCTGCTTACGAACGCGGAGGGCGCAATTCTTGTTTTGACCGACGTGATATACGCTTGAGCTGATAGGTCGATATTAGAGCTGCAGCGACACGGAAAGAGTATTTACTTTTGACGTTGATGGATAAAGTTAACTTGTCGCATCTGCTTTTAGTTTACAAATGGCCACCACCAACATATTTGGGTACGTTTCTGTGATTGTTTTTAATCAACTACTGGTTAATATGGTACCCCAATCAAAGGATATTAAACTACTGATCAAGAATACAACTTTCTTGACTCGAGCGATATATTTTCCAAACACAAATACGAATGGTCAACGCAGAATTTCCGTCGAATCAAGGTATATTTCTGTCAAAAGAGTGAGCTAAATGAAAAGACTCAGGCAAAAGACTGAAGTTGGAACAGATCGCATTTGTTGTCATCCCGGTGGCAACAAACTGACACGAGCACCGCTGCTGTCACTGCTCTTCTGGGCGTTGTCTAGCAGTACTTTCCACTTGACGGTATTCCGTATAATCGAGCTCCTTTCTTACTTCGCTCAATTTGCCTTACTGAGTCTTTTCATTTAGCTCAATCTTTTGTGGACGAACACTTTCTCATTTTTTATACGTGATCGAATATAGCATGCAACGTTACAATCTAAAATTATGGCTGAAAAAAAAGAAGCCATTTCCTAGGAATCAGACTTTCTCCCAGATACCAAGGAATACACTTCTATTAGTTGAAGTCCTGTGTCTACCAGTCATGCCTTTTGCACTATATGTCGGTCCACATTTAGCATTGCCCATAGTGGACTCTATGATGTTAAGACACACATGTCTGCCATCAAACACAAAACAGCCAGCACCGAAGTCCAGGGGAATAATAGTCTGCTGTCAATGGGTTTTGAGACCCAGTCCAGTGGCATGACCCTGACTGAGAAAGTCACCTTGATTTTATTTTATAAGGGTTGCATTTTGTGTACAGAAACTTATAAAATATGAGATACTTCCACCATAATATGAAAAGTTTGCCAAAATACACTATAACACAGCCAAATTCACGTGATTAAGAAAAGAGAGACCCTCTCAAAGTGAGCTTAAAGTCTATGAGTCTACGTTTGTAGGCTGAATGCCAAAATATTGTTTCTTTTACAAGTACATATCAACATTTTGCCCGTTGCACCCATTAACGCAGTACAGATTTCACTTAAGGAAAAATACTAATTTACTGGGGAAAATACTAATTTTGGAACCATTGAGTACAGATTGGCACACCACAATGTTGGCAATACTGATATTATTATTCCAGTTCATCAGCTCTGACAGGCACGTGCACAGATAGACCCCTAGTGGTGCTCAAGCACCAGCCCTTGTGCCCTGGTTGGGAAAAAGTGCCCTTTTTTGCTGGAGCCCATTTGAAATTTTAGTAAATTTATCATAAAACCTCTGTGGCCATTACTTACTTCACAAACTTGTCTGTTGTTGTTTTTATCTCAAAGTTTTCCCTGCTGACCATCACCAACCATCTTCTCCGGCGGTCAATGTCTTTGGGAAGCCATACATATGGACTCCTTTCTCGGAGCGATTGGTGCATCCAAAGGCTGCACATCCAACCATGGTAAAACCGGGGTCAGCTCATTTTTCCGACGCCCCATTGGTCCGATGCGTCAATATTCCGAAAACGTCCCATCCTACAGCCCTTAGTCTTAGATAGATTTTCACCGAAAAATTGAAACCCTTTGTCCTGACAGTTCAATGTTCCGACCAAAAGCTGCTTTAGATCACCGTCACTTCATGATAAAATAATGCATGCCTATCAGGCCTATAGTATTATTATTATTATTATTGTTACTATAATTATATAGGCTAAATCGATAGAAAACTGTGAATCTCAAAACCAAAGCGGAATCATCTTTCCATGACAGCTCTCGAAAAGCAGCGCAAACAGGGTTCTTTCCATTAAGCTATCCTCCCGTCCTCGAACTGTGCAAATTTACAAATTATTCTTTCTGTCATCAATTTCCCCAAATGGGTTTTGATTTCTGAGGGGGCATTTATTTGAGTTCATGTGAGAATTTCGCCCCGACATGCTCCGGGGCATAGACATAGAATAGTATTCTATGCCTACGCTCTGCGGTGCTCTCAAGCCCCCGCCGCAGCCCTCCCTCCTCATCCCCCATATCAGTGCTGAGCGCCAGGCCTGTGCAGCCTACTTCTTCACTGACCTGCAGCATCAGACAAACAGGTAATGACGGTGTTTGTGCAACCCCCCGACGTTGTTTGTTATAAATTAACAACAACATTAATGCCGCTGAAAACATTACGTCTGAAAACATAACTGGTCCGACGTTTCCTAAAAATATAAACAAACAACTAACTTGATTTTAACGCATTGTCCAGCTGTTTACTGATGTTTGTCATGTTTAATGACATTATCTGTCTATAAGTGCATATTTTGTGTTGTATAAATGCCTTTTAGACAATTTCGAAAGTATGTTGAATGTATGTTAATATTATAAATGTCACGAGAATTCACAGCTAGAAAATAGCAGGTAAACTATGCTAGCTCTCGGTGTCATGCTATCCTTGTCCCACATTGTTTAACGTGATATTTATGTATCTCTTCGTTTTGCCTGTTTTACAACGATCAAACTTGTATGAGTAATTGTAGAGGGTGAAAAAGAGTAAAATAAGTGAAATGTTAGCTAGCTGTCTTATCCTGCCAAGAGGAAACAGAGATTGAGAACAGCATAATTAGTGTAATGCTGCTTATGCTTTAACCTTCAGAAAACGGTAACATTATTATCCATAACATTGATTTATCTCATTCACAAAATGTGCAACATAATGCCAAAAAAGACAGACTCAAGAAGCAGAAGGACAGGGAACTGCAGCAAGCAGCTCAGAGTAGCCGCTCCTTTTTAACTTGGAACAGGCCATCAACGAGCCAATCAAATGAGGGAGAATCAGTTACCCTACTAATATACAGCCGCGGAAAAAATTAAGAGACCACTTCAAAATTATCAGTTTCTCTGGTTTTACTATTTATTGGTATGCGTTAAAGTAAAATGTACATTTTAGTTTTATTCTATAACCTACTGGCAACATTCCTACCAAATTTCAAATAAAAATATTGTCATTTAGATCATTTATTTGCAGAAAAATGACAATTGGTCAAAATAGCAAAAAAGATGCAGTGTCTTCAGATCTTGAATAATGCAAAGAAAACAAGCTCATATTCATTTTTAAACTACACAATACTAATGCTTTAACTTAGGAAGAGTTAAGAAATCAATATTTGGTGGAATAACCTTGATTTAAAGGACCCATCGTATGCCCATTTTACCACAAGTTGAAATGGTTCCTTGGGGTCTTTATGAAATGCCAGTAACATATTTTGGTCAAAATACCACAACAATAATTTTATACAGCACCCTTTTCACCCTGTCAAAACAGCTCCCTACAGATTGACCTGTATTGAGTGCCTGTTCCTTTAAATGCTAATGAGCCAGCTCACTCCTCCCCCTCCTCCAAGAGTTGCGCTCGCATAGCTTGAACAGCTAACTACAATATAGAAAGATGGCTACTGCAGAAGACAGAATCGTACAACCGTATCTGTTTGAGCCAGAGTCAGACCCAGAAGCAGAACAAGAGGCTCCCGAACATATTCAAGAAGTTAGGGCTCAACAAAACGTTTCTGAATGGTAAGTAAACTTTGTCAAATCTACATTTAATTTTTTGTTTTAACTTTGGCTAAGGTCATATGGTCAGGTTGACGGTGACGAGAGCATTGCACTGCTAGTAAATAGTTTGTACATGTGAGTAATATGAAATAAATACAGTGTGTTTTATGTAAGTTACTGTTTGTGAAAAGGCTGTTTTTCTAGGCATTTAAATCAACCAGATGGCTTGCAGGATAGATAGATATCTTAGCATAAGTGGTGCAAAGCAAAAAACACGGGTAAAGCTCGAGCTGTAAAGTAAAATATTATCTAACAGTAATGGACAAAGCAGTTGTAGAACATAACGTAACGAGTTTACCTCCGTTTATTAGCGCTCAAACCTTGTTTTCGTTGTATTTGTCGACTTATGTCTGTAACTGTAACTAAACATTCAAATACACTTTACCTATAATGTTGTCACTTTTTAAAACTCTTTATCTATACAGGTGTATTTGTGCCAATTGTGAGCAAATGCCTAGAGCCTGAGAATGTATGCTGCATGGAGATACCACAGGTAGAATTCTTTGTGAATGACATGACATCTTTGTGAATTATGCAGTCATCTTCTGTTTTATATTCAATGATACTTACACTTTCAATATTCAAGGTAACAAGAAGACTATGCAACCAACCATCCGGGCATTCTACCTGTGTGCTTCCCTCTCGAAGCGTCCTTGAGCACGACATGTGAACCCCTTATTGCTCCTGATGTGCAGTGTGCCATCAGTGAAAAATGTAAAATGTGTCACATCCTTGTAAGGCGCTATGGATAAAAGCGTCTGCTAAATGATGAAATGTAAATGCTTGAATGTGTTTTCACTACAGAATGCATTCAACATCTATAGAGCAGACTATGGGCCTTATGTCTAAGGGGAATATAGCAGTAAGTTGTTTTTTATGCATGAGTCATCAGTTATTTTTTACAATACAAACATAACTGGGCAAGATCGTTTAATCTTCCCTTGGTCTTACTTTGCTTACTGCTCATCTCAAATGTGTCAACTGTTGACATGTTACATACCAAAACTGTTTCTTTAGACTTTTTAAACATAGTTATTAAATGTATTGGCTAGTACATGGGTAATACAAACAGAAATACCACTTATAATAAAAACACTTTGTGCCATCACTAGCCATACTGTTACCAAAGGACGACTCAATAGATGTGTATATCACCATTTATTCTCTAAATACAATGTAATCTTTGCTCAGAAGTTACAAGTATTTTGTGTACAGAAGCTTTGTTAGCTGGTTTTGGGGCTTTCTGGGACAGAATCTGGGTGCCCTCCTGCGTGGTGCTCCAGATATGCATCTTTGGAGGATCTGTATGACACATGATGTAGCCTTGGACACTGTTCAGATGTTCTTCCTTAACA
This sequence comes from Sprattus sprattus, assembly GCF_963457725.1. NCBI lineage: Eukaryota > Metazoa > Chordata > Actinopteri > Clupeiformes > Clupeidae > Sprattus > Sprattus sprattus. The sequence goes on from NC_137924.1 coordinate 37,914,662, forward strand.
ACAAAAGAAGCAATGTTGTGCATGATTTTTCCTGAATGCAATAAAAGGACTCAATACTCCATACTGTAAATTAAATGTCATCTCATTGACCATTATCCTTGCACTGCCATGCATACAACATGAACTAAAAGCATTTGAAGAAATGTTGTATTCCACCAACCTAATATAATTTTCCCAACACAGAAGAGAAGGTACAATAACATTGGCATACTATGCATGCTCTACGTACATTTTTCTCATAAATCATTATGAAATAATCGTACATTGAATAGGTAATGGGTTTGGTAACTGCAGGTGAGTCTTAGCTGCTAATCACGTAGTTCATGAATGGGTAATGCCCATTTAACATGTATGTCTCCCGTCTTTGTAAAAAAAAAAAAAAAAAAAAAAAATCCTTAGCGATTGCTATACACAAGCTGCATAAAAGCACACCGCAAAACAAAAGTGCCCTTTTAGCAAAATGACATCCAAATTAACTTCTGTACACGTTAGCATAGATCATACAGGCTAAGGCTGTGTTCACGACTGACTTATTTTTAATTAGAAAAAAAGCTCTGCCTTAAGCGCCTATTTAGTGCGAAAATTCTGTAACCTTAACAACGGGAATCATACATTAATATCCGTTAATTATCAACTGCTATCATTAGCAAGCTATCGATACTATGGCGAATGAAATGCATCTACTTGAATACGCGTTTGAGGAGGAGGGTGAGAAGAAAAGGCGCCTTCTGTGGGTGCAGGAAGCTATTTTAGTCTCCTGAGCCAGCTACAGTTCAAATAGCTAGCAAGCTGCTTATGGTCACAACCCACAGAAAGTTCAAAATGCCCAGGATATGTTGTGCTGTTGGTTGCGACAACAGACACCAAAGAAACCTAGATGTACAATTGATACAATCGTGAATAATTGCTGTGTCTTCTCTCTGCAAAACTCCCCTGGGCAAGCTAGAGTGCTAATAGCTAGCGAACTGTTTAGCGAAAAGCTTAGGGCTCTAGCTACAACTAAGACACCGCACTTATTCACGTTTGTATCAATTAACCACCACTAAAAAAACACGGTGGATAATTGCTGTTTGAATTACTCCGCCATCTTAGCCGTTTTTAAAAAGGCATCTGCCTTTTTCTTTCCCCAAAGGGTTCCATGTAAACTGGCAGTTGAAAAAATAAGTTATACAGCCAACAGAGAAAATCAACACACTGACAACATTGTTAGCTAGTGCACTGCTGCAGCAAATGGCGTTGAGGCTACAACATGCTAACGTTGCAAACCACCACACTGAATGGGCAAGTAACAGAATATTTTTTTAAATACTTACATTTCCCTCGTCTGCAGTTCATTCCAAGACATTGCCTTCAAATATGAATTCAATCCATTTCTCTCGTGTCTTCTGAGGCTGGGAGGTGATGTAGAGATCTGTACAGCCTACCACAGCACATCTTGAGTAATTAATTTGCTTCATGCTGCTAGCAAGCTAGTCCAAGTTCATATCATATAATAATGAGTGTAGGGGGGGCGGGGGGATGAGATGGGGGGACGGGCCCAAATCAAACTGACGACACTTTGATAAGGAAGTTCATTGGCAGTCACACAAGCATGTCGTTTCTGACGTCCAAGAACAATAACAGATCGCGGGATTAGTTTTTTTCCAGACTTTTTGGGTCAGTAGACATGCCAGATACCCAAATCAACGTGTAGAAGCACTAAAAAGGTGGAATTTTCATAATATGGCCCCTTTAAAATCACAACTTTCATGTGTCTTGGCATGCTCTCCACCAGTCTTTCACATTGCCGTTGGGTGACTTTATGCTACTCCTGGTGCAAGAATTCAAGCAGCTCGGCTTCTTTTCATGGCTTGTGACCATCCATCTTCCTCTTGATCACATTTCAGAGTTTTTTTTATGGGATTCAGGTCTCGAAATTGGGCTGGCAATGACAGGGTCCTGATCTGGTGGTACTCCATCCGCACCTTTACTGGCCTGGCTGTGTGGCATGGAGCATTGCCCTGCTGGAAAAAACACTTCTCAGAGTTGGGGAACATTGTCAGAGCAAAAGGAAGCAAGTTTTTCTTCCGGGACAACGTTGTACTTTGCCTGGCTGAGGTTTGTAAAAGACCATAAGGATTGAACCAAAGCGGACTGGAGGGTCTCCTAGTTCGTCTTCTCTGATGAGTCCAATTTTCAGCTTTGCCCAACACATGGTCGTCTGATGGTTAGACGGAGACCTGGAGAGGCCTACAAGCCACAGAGTCTTGCACCTACTGTGAAATTGGACTCATCAGAGAAGACGAACTAGGAGACCCTCCAGTCGGCTTTGGTTCAATCCTTATGGTTCTGATGCATGTCTTACAAAAATAACTAAAATGTAATGTCATTTAATGTCCTTTCAAAATAACTAAACTTGGTAATAAAGATAAAAACTTTGGAAAAGCTGATATTTATATATAAAAGTGCTTAGAGTCCAATAACAGTACAAGTTAGATGGTAACTTGTTTATCTAAGTGCAAATGCAGAACAACCTTGTAAGGTTAGCACCACTCACGTAAGTAACCTAGGCAAGCGAACACGAACTTTTCCCTTCAGTAGTCTATTATTATTATTCAAAAGTAATAAATGCAGTATTTCCCATGTTTAACCCCACAGCTCAAAAGCACAACACACCAAAATACGTTACATACAGCATACGTGTGCTTACGATATGATATTTACCATGCAATAGCTCACTGTACCATACAAGTCAATGACAGCTTGCGGTTTCTTTTGAACTATTGAGGCTTACATGAACCACGTGACAGCCCTAGCGGCGACATCAAAGCGTGTCGCAACTCTGTTTTCTATGGCTCTGCCACGGCGTTAAAGCGTATGGTCCATTTCCAACACTGCTCACCACCTCCCATGGCTCCATAGCTTTAGGCACATTTGCTCCAATGAGCAATCCGATTTCAGCTTCAATTTGAGGCAGTTTTGTTTCTCTGAGGTAAGGCCACCTTTGAAGATCCGTTTGTTGTGGTATGTTTTCCTTACCTACAGGTATCGATTTTTGCGTGAAAGCATCTGGAAGAGCAATGAACTCGTCACCTGACAGACTGCTGACCTCCAGGCCGGACACCACGTACGTACTGACAGGTTTCTCTTAATTCATTGTTCTAAGCAGTATGTCGGTCTTCCGTCCATTTAGCTTCAATTGGTTCAGTGTTGCTGTACAAAACGTGGCTGAGCTACCCGGGTCCATGTAGGCATACGTCTGCAGCACCACATTTCCTATCTTGGCCTTGACTTGGACAGGAACTATTGCAGGTGTGCAGTCATCTTCCTTGGCCCCAGTCAGCTCACAACCCTCAGTCTGAGCGCAGACAAATGCACTCAAGACTGTCTGACTGTCACAGATATCCGTCTTCTTTTCTGAATATGTGACAATGTCCTTTTTCATAATGTGTAGCAGTGTAGGATGAGTCACAGAACACACCTCACAGCTCACTTTTCCTTTGCAGAATTTGCTCATGTGGCCATGCTTAAGGCAGCTAAAACAAAGTCCTTTGCTTCTCAAGAATTCTACTTTTTCTTTGTGTGGCTTGCCTTTAAGCTTACTGCATGTCTCTATGGCGTGCTCACCTTTACAGAAGAGACACGCTGGTGTCGTTGGTGAGGCAGGATCTGTGTGCTCAACTGAGCCTGCTTCTTTCTTTGAATTGTCCAACTGTATGGCACTTGTGGTGAATGACTTCGTGATTATGCCTTTTTTCTGTTCTTTGTAATAATTTGGTTGAATTGGGGGCGTTTTAGCTGGAGTTCTATCTTTTATGTCACCAAATACTGGGTGAAGTGCAATTCTGGCCTACTTGTTAATGAATTCAACAAAATCTTTAAATTTGATTCTTCCATCACACCGCTCTTCTATGCCACACACAACACTTCTCCACCTTTCTCGTAAGTTGAATGGAAGCTTTGCTACGATAGCCTTTAAGTTTGCAACATTATCCAATTCCTCCATGTAACTCACTTCATCCATGGTGTTGCAGCAGGCTGTTAGGAAGAGTGAAAAGGCATTCAAAGACTCAGTATCTTCTGGCCTGATAGGTAGGGTTGGGTACCGAGAACCGGTACCAATACGGCACCGGTTCCATACAACCGATTCCTACCCGGACCGAAATGCAACGCAGATTTCGGTGCCTGAGCAGATTTTTTTATTAAAAAATGTATAATTTAACAAAACTAGCGATAGCTAACGGGAAGTAACATTAGTGTTGTAGATCTTTCTGAGTACGATCTGTGTACTTTTTTGTGTTGCTAACAGATTTCGTTGGGCAAATATAAAACTGCTCCATCTCCCAATGTAGACTCTCGCCTGTGTCGCTCACGCTCATTGGTGATAATGTAGCATTCCATATGGGACTAGTGGAAACGGGATTTGTGTTGAGGAGTTGCCATGGTAATGGGTTGACTTGTGTGTGGTTTCGGTTTCAAGATAAGTGTGGTTGTTCTAAGCAGAAGTTGGATACGCTTTATTAAAAGGAGAGCTACCGTCTCATCCAAAGATATTCCTTCTCAATGTGAGTTCTTAAGAGAGCACTAACTCGGACGCTACAATAACATTGCAACAGTCTAATGACAGCGAAGAGCAGGCAGCCTTGCATAGAGCAAGCACTAACAGAGCTAGCCATCAATATAACGGAGAAAATGTCGAAAGGTAAACGATCAAAAGTGTGGCTGTATTTCGCACAAAAAGATTCAAACAACGCGACGTGCAGCATATGCAATAACAAAATTGCGTGTAAATGGGGGAGAGAACTCAAGAGGCGCCGAAGCTAAACTCTTAAAGGGACAGTACACATTCACGAAACCAGTGGGTTTAAATTAGGGATGCAAATTATCGATTAATTAATTAATCATTAGTTGATAATCTTATCGATCGACTTTCGATTAATTGATAAGCGGCGTTTTTCACCTGAGTTTCAGTGCTTCAATAGGGCCTTTACAAATATCAGCTAAATAGTTGAGTTATTATATTACATCACATTATGATAATTATATTCTATTCTATTCTATTATACATTCCTCAAGTAATTATGCATTAGGAAAAGAAAGCAGAAAAGTTTTTTTTATGGTATAACAAAATACATTCTTTAATTTAAAACAAAGAAATAAATTATGGACTGGCTCAGTTCTTGCATTTGAAACAGACATAAAAAAAAAAGAATAGAAGAAATTAAATAGAGAGCCAAACAGAATATTATTGAGCCTATCTTGTAACTATATATGTAATCTTGTATCTAACTTGTGGATAGATTATGAAGAAACTGCATAGCCAACACAACTCTCTGAAGTTTAACTCGCGCTCACGTTAGTGAGGGATAGAGTAGTTACATTCTTAATGGCAAGCCATTAGGCAAAGGTAAGCTAGCCCGCTAACGAGCTAGGTATCTAATATCATTAAGCCTGAGTGAGCTAGTCCGCTATCAAGCTAAATAGCCAACTCAACTCTTACTTACTTACTAACTCTCATGAGCCAAACTTGCGGGCACACGTTAGCGTGGGAGTAGACAGAGATATTCATATTCATAGCAAGGTGAGCTAGCCCGCTAACGAGCTAGGTAGCTAACTCTATGAAGTCTAGGTGAGCTAGCCCGCTAACGAACTAATAGCTAACCTGAGTTTTAAGACTACAGCCTTAACTCGCGGCAGTAACCAGGTGAACTGGTGGTGCCATGCAGGACAGCAGCATGCACAGTGTTCAAATGATAACTGAGTGAGCTAGTGGAACTATTGTATTTCAATACCGCATTACACAGAGAACATTTGACTTCTTTGCCTGAATTAACAATGTTGAAGTGGTCCCACACCGCACTTCTTTTCGCTCGCTTCATTTTGTTTTCAACCGGTCTCTCGCGCTATTAATCATTTGCATCCCTAGTTTAAATAAATGCAAACTAAATAATATTTTTTTTTACTCTGACGGTGGGTGTCCACGATAGATATGTCTTGCGTTTAGTCGCTTGCGACTAGTTGCCTGGGGGGCGTGGTAAGAAAAATCATGTTTGGCTTTAGCAATGTTCAAGTAGCAAGTGCTGTGCTAGTGTCCCCCCCCAAAAAAAATATTATAGATGTTGTGGCAGTCATGGGCTAATTCATTTAATTTATAATTTGTTCATTTATTCTATCTGATTTATATATATATCAGACAGTTGAATCACGATTCCCACATATCAGAGGCGAAGATGCACCAATGTGAGGCTATTTGGTTATATTTGTTTATTTCGCGCTTGTTTAAGGGTTATATTTGGCTATTTGGCGCTTGTTTTCGAGTTCTATTTTGGAACAGGGTGACTTCGTCCAGGTCCACCGGTGGTATATAAATATGGGTTCGCAAAAGCAAGATTTTTATTGCATTCAACATGGATCAAGACGATTGTGACCCCTTGGCTCTCATCCTGGTTCGAAGAAGACGGCAGCGAATTCATTGGATCCACCCCATCCATCAATTACGCCGGGCCCATGGCGAGTTCCATCGCTTGATACAGGAGTTGCGCTTGGACAACTCCTGGTTCCAGCGTTATTTCAGGCTCTCTGTTGAGCAATTCGATGATTTTTTATCACGAGTAGGTCCTGGGATCACCAGGGTACTATTCGCCGACACTCGCTAAGCGGTTTAGCGAGCTAAACTCCAGGCTAAAAAAAGACAACACCGCTTTAGCGGATTCGCCGAAGCAACTTTTGCTCAATTTCCATGGTAATTAATCGCTTAGCCCTAGCCTGCTCCAGGGCAGGCTAAGCAAAGTTTAGCTGGCTAAACTTGCCACACCCACGCCAAAAGGAGGGATCCCATTGACAAGGAGTCATAGTTTGATTAGCGTAGGAAGAGTTCTTTGCGATCGCCAAGAAGATCCATTTTTCCATCATGATGAGTTCTTGTATGAGCGCTACCGATCCACCCGACAAGGAATAATTAATTTAGAAGACCTTCTCGAGTCATTTATTGCACCACCGACAGTGGTAGCCTAAAGTAGAGTTGAGACATTGGTACAGTTGATAAACCCGAAATAACTTTCATAATGCAGCCTGAGACGTGATTTTTAGTTTGCACATGAATACTAACGTTTTCTTTGATCCCAGGAAATTTGAGCACATAACCCAAATAGATATTGGCTAAAGTTGTTTTACCTACTTTAACTTACATCATTGCAAACGTTTAGTTTTGCAAACGTGTCTAGTGTTTGTGCGGTAGTGAATGGTGGATGGTGGAGGTGGATGGTAAGGTGGGTGCATGATAAGAAGAGAGAAAGAAACACAATTTATTTGGATTGCTTCAATTTATTGAATTTCTTATTAATACATTTTCATTTAATCATTAAGCAGACGGTTTTATTCAAACCGATTTAAAACTACAATTCTTACGAAGGTGAAGGGAAACGAACCAGCGATATACTGCATGCAAGCCCTACGCTCTGCCCGCTGTACCAAAGTCAGATGTTAGGGTCAAGAAAAGATATCACTAATTAGACAGCCTATGGACAGTTTCTTTAATGCTGTTGCACTCGCGACAGTGATGAATTTTGACATGATTATGGTCTTGAATTCTTCATAACGCGTTCATGGTCATATCCCGCCTTAGCGGAGAAAACAATGAGTCTTTTTCTTTGAGTTTAGACTATAATGCCGTTCAAAAAATCCTGGTTTTGGTTATCGACCTTTCATGCCTTTTAAAGCAGGACGTGCACGCGCAATTTAGCTGACGAGATAAATTAACTTGAGGTTAAAATAAATTAGCGCCCGTCGCCAGACCGGCTTGGCCTGTTCTCATTTAGCGAGCTAGTTAATCTCCAGTTGCGAGCTAAATTAATTATCTTAGCTTCAGTTGTACGCCGAACAGGGCCCAGGCAAGACACCGTGATGCGCGAGTCTATCGGACCGGCAGAACGTCTCGCCATTTGTCTTCGGTAAGTAAAGTTTTAGAAAAGAGTAAAAAAAATTCTGTTCACGCACAGCATTTTAGTGTGCATGTAGGCTAAAGTATACATTTTATGACATACGGCGGTGTGGTATGCAAGCTTATTTACCATAGCATTTTGTATAAAGATTATGTAATTTATTGAAAACGTTTTGATACAATTTGAGCAAAGGTTTATTATAGGCTACAGAGTATTGCATGTAGGCTGCATTTTCAATTAGCTTATAATTAGAAAATATATGTCCTCGAGTGGCTATTGTTGAATTATATTTTTATTTTGTTTCTTTGTTTTTTTTACAGATACCTTGCCACTGGTGATTCCTTTCTCACCATCAGTTTTAGCTACCGTGTTGGGCACTGCACAGTAGCCAGAATTGTTGGAGAGGTGTGCAAGGTGATATGGGAGTCCTTGGTGGAGGAACTCATGCCTGTGCCAAAAAGGGACGACTGGCGTGCCATCGCTGATGGTTTCCATGCACAGTGGCATTTTCCCAATTGTTTGGGATCAATCGACGGGAAGCACGTCGTTGTTCAGGCTCCCTCCAACTCCGGATCGCTCTACTTCAACCAGGGACGTGCAGTCATAGGAGGTATAATAATCATATATACAGCCGCGGAAAAAATTAAGAGACAACTTCAAAATGATCAGTTTCTCTGGTTTTACTATTTATTGGTATGTGTTAAAGTAAAATGTACATTTTTGTTTTATTCTATAACCTACTGGCAACATTCCTACCAAATTTCAAATAAAAATATTGTCATTTAGATCATTTATTTGCAGAAAAATGACAATTGGTCAAAATAGCAAAAAAGATGCAGTTTCTTCAGATCTCGAATAATGCAAAGAAAACAAGCTCATATTCATTTTTAAACTACACAATACTAATGCTTTTACTTAGGAAGAGTTCAGAAATCAATATTTGGTGGAATAACCTTGATTTAAAATCACAACTTTCATGTGTCTTGGCATGCTCTCCACCAGTCTTTCACATTGCCGTTGGGTGACTTTATGCTACTCCTGGCGCAAGAATTCAAGCAGCACGGCTTCTTTTCATAGCTCGTGACCATCCATCTTCCTCTTGATCACATTTCAGAGGTTTTTTTATGGGATTTAGGTCTCGAAATTGCCTAAAAGAGCCCGGGTGATGTAATGTTGACTTTCGAACGACTCTTGAGTGACAGTTGCTATGCCAACGCCATCTTCTATTCCTCATAACGCGATTTACTTCAGAGCATCTTGGTGCGCGTCCCTAATGTTTGTCATTATGCGGGGGGGGGGGGGGGGGGGGGGGGCGTGCTTAATGTTTGTCATTATTCGGGTGCGTGCGTGAAGCCTATAGGCGAAATGCAATGCGCACTTTTCCAACGTTGTGGAAACGGAGTTTGCCTACAACTTATAATAAATAATGAAACAACATTATATCACCTTGCAGTTCAATTTTATTTGTTTCCAGTCGGCAACATGAAATTAGGCTGCAGGACCATTTAAACGCAAAAATGTCTTTCGAACTGAAGTCCGTTAAAAAAATAGAAAGCAACAAATGCAGCAGCTTAGACCCATGGCTATTCAAAACAAAATGACAACAAACTCAGCCGGTCACATTTAGGCCTACATTCAAATTCGGAAAGCATCTCCAACAAAACGTTCTCCATTACGCGCAAAATAAACACAACTCATGTCCATATCTAGAGGCCTATGCCTACTCTCTTCTATTAACTCGAGAGTTAGCCTATTTGAAATGGACAACAGATAGCTTACATACCAAATTGCTTATTCAGTTTAAGGAAAAGTATGTCCTCCAAAACATTCTCCTTCAGATTGCTGCGCAAAGGAGACAGGATATATTTGAGAGGCGAAAAGGCACGCTCTACACTGACCTAGGTAACGGGCAGAGGCAGCACAATCATTGCAGATCTGTTAGGCTACTCGCAGCTCGCTAGTGTCAACAGTAGTTTCACTTCAGCCAGGCGGTCTGGGTAACATTTAGCGGGCAGGTAGCCAAGCCCATCACTTCCGGAATAAAACTTTATTTCAAGATTTATTTTAACAATTATTTTATTCCCACAATATTTCAAGAAAGGTTATTTGGAACGAAAAATAACGTTATTAACCGGTTATTTAAAATTGAAAATATTGTTTTCACTCCGGAACAGCTGAAATTGTTTTTGTTCCGGTTTTCGATTACGTTCATCACAAAATTTCGTTCTTTACCGGTTTTCGTTTTCGTTCTTTGAACCGTTTCTAATCCCTGGTTTACATTAGGTGCACATGACCCAGCAAAAATAGCATCTAGCTAATGTTAGCGAACTTGCTAGCAGGCTTGCTAATTCGCCAGACATATACATAGGCTAGCCAATATGTGGAAAAATATTAAAATGCATACTAATAGTATTATGTGTGTGTATGAAACCATACATACAGGTATGCAGTTACATAGTTTACATTAGGTGCACATGCCACAGCTAATGTTGTAGCTAACGTTAGCGAGCTTGCTAGCAGGTTGGCTAATTTACCAGACAAATACAGGCATGTGGAAACATATCAAAGTGCATAGTAATAGTATTATGCGTGTCTGAAAACATAAATGCAGATATAGATACTTACATTTCATGGCTAGGACACAATCCAGCTGTTCCTCATAGCTTATAGCCATAGCTGACCCTCTGATTATCCATTTCCATAGCAATCTGAATAGCGTCAGGCATCGCTGTCAAATATCATCTCCACAAATTCTTTCTTCATTTTTGAAGCTAAAGGAGTCGAGAAGCAAAACTAATTTGATCCTTTTGAAGTTTGTGGTAAAAAAAAATTGTGTCTTTGGGCGAACTCCACGTACAGTGTTGAATGCGCAAAGTTTGGGCTTGAAATGGGTTAATTGACGCATGGAAAGCAAATGAGAGAACTGATTGGTACGCGTGAACCAAGCACACTCTAAAATTACTCAAAGACAGGCAATGGGCATGTCTTTCTAAACCTGAGAATGAGTACTATTGGATGGAATAGGTGTCAATCAGTTTCTAGTAACTGGATTGGAGAAACAGACAATTTGAATGTGGTCATCTGTTACAGGAAGTGATTAGTGCCCACGAACCAGGCATGAAAAATACGGTAGAACAAGGAATAAAATTGTATTTTGCCCCCAAAAAACTACACAGTTTTGCAGAAGAGATATATGGCTTTGATTATACAGGTATATTTAGGTAAAAGAAAAAACGTATCATAGCCTCAAGGAGTTCGACAAGATTGAGATCATATTATATGTAAAATGACGATGCGTTTTGTGCTGTGATGTGAGTACATACATAAACTACAATAATATCCTCAGTTAAACTATTCAGTGTCATAATTTAGTTGTTTGGATAGATAACGATTGTTTCATGGCAGAAAATACGATATTTTGGCAAAGATAGTATGTTTTAATGGACAATTAGTTTTACAAGACGTCAGGAGGGGGGGAAACTACAGGGGGCACATCACGTTTTTCTGTTTTTCTGTTCTAATGAACTGTTGGACACAGGCATTTGATATTACGTGTGCTTGTGGCAGTATTAGTGCTTACTCAGAAAAACATCTGTTTATAGTTAAATGTTTTTAATTTTTGTGGCTACATACATGTAATTAAATTGTTATCAGCTGCAGACAGGGTACCCCCAGGATTTTTCATCTCAAATTTAAGACTTTTTAAGACCTTTTCAAGACCACTTTAGATGAGATTTAAGACCAACATCGCACCTTTCCTGATATGCATAATTTTATGAAAAAAAAAAAAAAAATGTTATCATAAGACAACCATTTAAAACAATAACTATGAGGGGTGGACGTGTGTTTGTGTACGTGTGTGTGTGCATGCGTGTCTGGATACGTCTGTGGGTGAACCTGTGTGCGGTTGTAATACAACAGATCCTACAGCCTTTGGAGCTCTGCGCTTTTGGCAGCAATCTGTTCATCCAGTATGATGAGTTCAGCCAACTTATTATAGCGCGAGCTTTTCCATTAAAGTTGCTGTGTTTTTGAGGTGTTTGTTGCAATTAAATTGCGGAAGCAAGTGGAAGTTGTGATAGAGTTGCGAATTTCCCTCTTTGTAATTATAATTGAGTTATTTGTTAAAAATAAGTTATTAATAAACAAACATTCATTAAATAACAAAACCATTGAGAAATGGTCCTCTAAAATAATAACCTCACCAACATGCCAAATAAAAGATGTAGCAAAAATGTAGCAAAATAGGCTGTTAAATGTATATTACTTGTATTGTTGTTATGGAAACAAACACCGTTTAGTATTGGACTTTTACTTTGACATCATTCAAATGTTCCTCTCGTGGAAATGGCAACAGCTGTTATCAAGAAACATAGTTGTCGCTGCCAACAGTTATGCGATGTAATGCTAAACACGTAGTGAGAACAGTACATAGCAACAACGAAGTGCACCTGTTGGTTTTACAAAAGGACCACCAGTAAGACTGAATAAAGTGTTATGAATATCTCAGCCTTCACATATAATGGGGAAAAAACTGCCTGTGTCACTGATCTGACGTCCTGTCATGCACGCCTTTCTGCCGTTTTCATTCGGTTTTGCTATCCTTGTTAATTTATTTTATCTGTATAGGGGTTTATGTTGTTCAATCTCATATATGAATTTAAAGTTGTCCAATTTCAACTAACCCATTCAACACTATGCTACCTTATCTTCAAACAGAAAGTAAGTTAAAATCTCAATTGCAACAGCTTTCGAGGGTTTGGGAAATAATCGCTGCTGATTTGATGTTTGGTGGAGTCAATCCAGAATTAGTGTTGATGAAATTATAATCAAGTCACCCAAACTGCCGTGAAAAAAACGGGAGTCGCTGAAACTGTTGTTGCATCCCTGTACAACAGTGTGTTCTTAAATGTTAGACGTTTCAATTTCTTTAATCACCCAAAAGCCCCGCTCCACTGTTGCCTGTGATAGCAGACGCTTATTAACTAGCATTACCCTGTCCCTGACAGGGCAGTGTCCTGGATAACTGTCTAGCTAGCTAGCGCAGCTAGTGAATAGTTAACGTTAGCTAGTTTTATCCTTTATATTGTGTCAGCATCTCAGCCAGTTCAGAGTCATATACAGGTTGCCTGGTATTTTGGATACGAAGTTTGGGTGTACTAAGATTCGTTGTCACAACGAACAATAAACAAATGTGGACTTGATGAACGAAATTTAAGACCTGTTGACGAAATTTAAGACCGGTTGACAAAATATAATACCTTTTCAAGGCCTTAAATTATCAAGTTTTTAAGACCTCGCGGGTACCCTGTGCAGAGCGCCGCCGCTCCCAGCAGGGGGCGCTTCAGAGGTAACAGGTTAATAAACCCTACATTCTTTGCCGACATTTTTGATCTGCGAGTGGGTCTCTTTTTCCTGTGGAACCTAACGCCGGGCTTCGAAACATTCTATTTGATTTAGCTGGTGGCAGAGAGAGGGAAGAAACAAGTTGGATCCATAGCATCGGCTGAAAGGGGAGAACTTGTCACTGTGATATGAGCAGTGAATGCAGCGGGGAATAGCGTACCTCCAATGTTCATCTTCCCCAGGGTGAGATTCAAGGATGGCTTCCTGATTGGAGCCCCTCCAGGAGCCAAAGGTACCTCCACCCGAACAGGGTGGATGAACGAGGACACCTGGCCTGAGTTCCTGGACCACCTTATAATCCACACAAAGTGCACTCCAGAACACCCCATGCTGCTAGTCCTGGACAACCTGAGGGCACACATCTCCCTGAAAGCCGTTGAAAAGGCCAAGAGCAATGGCATTGTGCTCCTCACCCTTCCACCTCACACATCACATCGGCTGCAGCCTCTTGATGTGACAGTGTATGGGCCGTTCAAGACATTCTACAGCATAGCACTTGATGGGTGGATGCGTGACAACCCTGGTAAAACGGTCTCAATATACCAAATTCCAGAAGTGGTAAATGAGGCCTTCTTGTCAGCAGTGACACCAAGGAACATCACCTCAGGGTTCAAGTCCACTGGGATTTTCCCATTTAATCGTGACATTTTCCCTGAGGAAGCCTTCCATGTCCATGGTGTCAGACCGGCCAAATCCCGAGCCTCAGCCTGCACCCATGCCTGGTCCATCTGCTTCTGACAATCCACCCCCTGCAGATGAACCACCTTCAGCAGATGAACCTCTCACTGATGTCAATGCACGTCCGTCGGGAGATGATGGACCTGTGTCATCACATGCATGTGCCTCACCAGCTGCATTGGAAATGCCACGGTGTGCAGGTTCTTCATTGTATCCATTAGAAACCTCTTTTGTTTTTTCACCTTGCCTCGGGTGATGGTTTGTTTGCGTCCAGTAGTAATCCGGCTGACATTGTCTCTTCTGTAAAAGTACTGCACCTCTGCTTACAAGCCAGGACGAAGTCTACTAGTGGGTTTTCTTGTGGTGCTGCTGATGGTTTCACCTTGGAGAAAGCGGCGCTTTTTTGAAAATCGGTATCTCTTCACAATACCTACAACAGTTACCTTTGCAATAAGCTGTTTTTCGCGTTCTTTTCTTGCTGTCTTGTAGCCTACTTGTTTTTTTCCTGATTGTTGGTGTTAATCTTCCAGTTTGCGCGGCTGTGTCCAGACGCCGTCAGGGTCTATGTTTAGACTGTGCATTTTACCTATTTTTTTTATATTTAATATTTTTTACTGATGTGACTTTTAGTATGATCACATATGATCACCAAATGCTTTTAGAAATTAGGGATCAGTGCGGCATATTTTATGTTAGCACGTCTTTTGACAGCAAGTTGGCGTTTCCAGCTGAGATTCTCCGACAAACTGACGGGCATAACAGTAATAGCGACAAGCCCTGGAAACGGTCAAAACACAGAAGGAGAAGAGGGGGTATCCGGGACAGACTGAGGAGGAAGGCAAACCATCCACCTTTGCCCAGTATTCTGCTAGCAAATGTCCAGTCTCTAGAGAATAAGATGGATGATATTAGAGCAAGGATTGCCTTCCAGTGTGACGTCAGAGATTGTAGCATTTTATGTTTTACCGAATCCTGGCTGTCCCCATCTATCCCGGATCACTCTGTTACACCCGCCGAGCATTTCTCCATCGCTCGCATGGATAGAACGGAAGAGTCCGGAAAGTCCAAGGGTGGAGGAGTTTGTTTCATGACTAACAACAAGTGGTGTGATCCGAGGAACATTACCGTTCTCTCCCAGGGCTGTACTCCCCATCAGGAACATCTATCCATTATGTGCCGCCCCCACTATCTACCCCGTGAGTTCACCGCAATCATCACCACCGCGGTTTACATCCCCCCACAACCCAACAGATACTGCCATATCCGAGCTGCAGGAGGTGATAAACAAACAACAACATCGTCATCCGGCAGCTGCTATCATCGTTCTCTGTGATTTTAACAAAGCCAAACTTTTCCCGGGGCCTGCCTGAATTTAAACAGCATATCCACTTCCGGACGCGAGGAGACAACACCTTGGATCACTGCTACACTCCGTTCAAGGACAGCTACAAGGCTACCCCCCTGCCTGCATTCGGAAAGTCCGATCACGTTGCCATCTTCCTTCTCCCTAAATACAAGTAAAAGATCCTTAACGAAGCTGTGGTGACTAAAGAAGTAAAACGTTGGACTGACCAATCAGAAGGCTTGCTGCAAGACGCGCTTGACAACGCGTGTGAGGCAGTGTGCGTGTGTGCCTCAGGAGCATCCTGATTGGCCTGTTTCGGTAAGGCAACTAATCAATTTTCAGTGTGGGCGGGCTTTTATCTCTTCTCCCGAACCGAATTAATCAGTTCAGTGTATCTAGGAACAGGGACACCATGGCACAGGGAGAGTGCCCCCCAAAAAGAAAATATAAGACGTTTTAAAACAGACTATCCGAAGGTGTACCCCTGTCTTATAAACAGTGATGCAAACACATGTATGGTCAAAAAAGAGAGAGGTAATCGAAGCCCTCGCCCCGCGGCAAATATCCATATAATTACATTGCCACTGACCCCCGACCTCCCCTGCCCACTTCTATAGGCACATAGAGTAAAATTAAATTCTGAAAATCAACATACACCAACACTAATTTGGAATATTCAATATCATTTTTTATTCCGAAACATAAACTCTTATCGAAATTGTTGCAATGAAATTGCAGGAGCAAGTGGAAGTCAACTTGCCAACATGCCAAACAAAAGTTTACATGGACTACAAAAATGTTGCAATAGGCTGTTCTGCCCTCTGCTTATTCAGGTCAGCAAATGTTATTTAATTTAGGGCTGGGCAACGATTAAAATTTTTAATCACGATTAATCGCATGATTTCCCTGATTAATCGCATTTCTATTCACAAAATCCAATTATCAATTCAAAAGCAGTGTATAGCGCACTTTTATTTTAAATGTTCTGCCATATGAACAAAAGTGCCACAACATTTGTTGTGCAAACACTTATCAGCATTTTTATATAGTAGCAGTTTGATAAAATAAATACTTTGTGTAATTCTCAACTTAAACAATGTTGTCAAAACAAATACAAAACTGAAGCTTATTGCCACTGCCAGGGCATTAATGTTTATAGTGTGGTGAAGCACCAGAAAGTTGTGTTGACAATGATGGCTGGTTTCCCCGTAATGTAACTAACCAGCCTGGTTATGACGTTGTTTCTGCCATAGCTCTCTGACGTTTGTAGCTCACTAGTTAATGGCAACTCCCCATGCTAGCTAGCGATAGCTAGCACCTTAAAATTAGTTAGCTTTACTTATCGGGAGCCGGGAGGACAGGGGATATCATTGCACAACAAGCTCAAAATCATATTCTCTGTAGTTGATTTTCTTGTCATCCTGATGTGATCTTAATGATAGATCCAGTAGGGTGACAGGCTAGGATAGCCAGCTGCTAAGCTGCTGCTAGCATCATTCAGAGACAACGAACTTATAGATTCTAGCTAACAGCTGACCGGTTAACGCCCACTGACGTTAACCTTTGCTGGAGGTGATGCACAGGCAATGAAACCCCACATTATTTCGAGAAGTTTAGCTATGTGTATCTGTGTTAACTTGCGTGTGGTCAACTTTTCAAGTATATATGTCTGTGCCCTTCTCCTGGTTTGTTTATCCGCCCATTCTTTTCTTTTCCGGTTGCGCAGCAGTCAAAATAAAAGCCTATAGGCAACAGACTTTTACAATAACAAAATAAAATATAGCTGCAAGCAGCGATGGCGGTTTCCTCCTCCATACATTGCGAACCAGGGAAAAATGTACTTTTGTGACAATTTGTCACTGTATAGAAAAATCCATGCTGCAGACTTGCCAATGGGATATTAAATTTCAAATCCAACATTTACAATGCTTTTGACTTGAAGTTTAGACTGAGTGGAGGTTGTGTGTGTGCGCTTACTCTGTGTGTCTGTGAGAATGTATGTGTGTGACACCAAGCTGTGTGTCTGTGAGAATGTGTGTGCGTAAAACCAAGACTTCGCGTGTGTTAAGGGAAGACTGCGTGTGTGAGATTTAGGAGCCGCGCGGATGAGGAGACAGAGAGACATTCTATAGAGAACCACCCTAGCAAGTAGTCAAGCATGCATGTTTGAAATGTTCACCAAAAATCTACTTTTCATCTTACAGTCAACTTTTTTTCAGATTTGTGTACTAAACATTCTCAAGTGTCTTCATATGAACTTGTGATTGAATCAGAGTTTCACTTTTTGACCTGCAGATGTGTAAAGCATTATTTTAGCGTTAACAATGTATCCAATTTGCTTTAAATCAATCATTTTTCAAGATATGAAGTTGCCTTTGCACATGGGAACATGTTGTAGTGTCTTCCAAGTGACATACCAGTTTGGTGTTGATATCTCAAAGACTTCACTTCCTGTTTGACCGCTTTTCTGCTGAATTTGAGTGGCTGTACCGGACAAACCATATGGTAACTTTTTGTGAAATTTGGCACAATCATTAAGGACAGTCCCTTCTTTATTCATACAAAGTTTCATGTCTCTCATTATACCACTCTAGCGCCACCAACGGGTCAAAGGACGCAATTCTCCATATTAAAAGTCATTGTAGCGCCCCAATTTTTTTTAAGCTGTTATTTTAAGGTTAAACTGCTTATCCTAACCCAAATCCTGAAGCATAATTGTTGCATATTGTGCCTTTATAAATATGGAGAATTGCGTCCGTGCCAATGGCATAGCAGGGTCGATAGGCATATAACTGCCTTCTGTAGTTTTGCCTGCCGATGCCCGCCGACCTGACTTTGATTACCTTCTATCGATCTAGTAAGTAGCTTATTTGCCGTCTTGCTTAGTCTTGTGTTGCACATGATTGATGTTTGACTGTGTAAGGACAGTCGTTGAGTAATTAGTTTGTCATAATGTCAAAGTCAGCACATTTCAAGAGATTTCGTTAGTTTTAGCTGCTAGCATACCTTTAGCGAATAGCTATTAATCCTTAATGCATCTTTAAGAAGAAAAGGTGCACCTATGTTGTTTGGAACTGGTTATGCTTTAAAATCCCGACCCCGACCAAAAAAGAATAATAGACAGTTGTGTCGCAGTGTTGTTTTAGCCAAAGGTGTAAGCACCAGCAACCTGTTAAATCACCATTCAATTGGCAGCTTGCAAATTGTCTACTGATTGTTTACCATATTTCATATCATCATTCTTAACACACATAGGTAAGATACACAGTTTGCAGCTGCTAGCTTGTGATGAACTTGTGTTAATATGAACTCTTTCATACAAAGTTGCACAGGCACCCTGAGGGCTTTTCCCATTCTAATTGTATGAGTTAAATCTAGCGAACTATATCATCAGCTAGATAACTAGCTGTCATTTCATGCAAATGTCTTCCATTGAAATCGTTTATGCTAAGGTTATTAAACGCTTCCTTAGCTAGCACAGCAATTCGATAACCAGTAACAACCAGGAAACACAACTTTAGCTGCCAAATTTAATTTCTCAAAATCAGCTCACCATCGCCGTTTTGGGTTCAAAGTGATTACAACCACTTGTGTGATGGCTTCACATACAGTAGATATAAACAATCCTAAGAGAAATAATGGGAAATCGACAGAGCAAGGGCTCACTCTGATATCAATGTAATGTTAGTGAATATTGCTCATGCTAATATTTAGTCTCCGCTCTTCGTCCAAAGCCAAGTCTATTCATGAGGTTCCAACATTTTTCAAAAGCAATTTGGCTTTATACATGACAAGTCGATCGCGTTATTTTCTGTCCCGCCGTGTGAAGCGTACCTTTTAGCTCCGGTATTGGTCTCCCATTATTTAACATTTTACGTTTCGATTGACATTCCAGTTTAAGGCTCTCACACGGCCCCTTCATTTAGACATAAGTACTGTCTTTATGAAGGTTCTACACATACGTGAAATGCTTAACCTATTCTATGGATAGAAAGGACATATAATACAAGTGTCCACAAATACTACAGTGCCGACAAACAATGAGAAAGCAAAAGGCATGCGCTCAACCCAGTTAGTGAGAGATTGCACAATCTGAGATGAGTCGCTTCCTCACCTCGCATGTCTCCCCTCTGTTTGAACAATAAACGCGCAAATTCGACCATTTCTGATAATAAATTGCTTGAAAAGATTGGAATCATACAGAAATTACAGTTGTAGCACATATCAGTAGATAAACATTTATTTTATTTGATCATTATTTGATTTTTTACTTTTCATGATGACATTTTGTCTTAACTAGACATTAAGCTAATAATGGCTATTAAAATGTGATTAAGATTTTTATTTTTTTTTACCCTCATATATCGTGATATCGATATCGTCTAAACAGTGGAAAATATCGTGATATGAATTTTAGCTCATATCGCCCACCCCTACTAGCTAGGGATGCTAACTGTCTGTATCGTTAACACCACCAATTTTGTCCTTATTATTAAACTAATTTCTACTCTAAACAATTTCAATTTAAATGAAAATGATGATGTAAAGGTAGATGAACAAGCACCGTATATCACTATGTTCTCGTTTTTATAAAACAAATATTTAGCGACTTAAAAAGTAGCGGTATTGACTGCAAAGGTTGACAATGGATACCGGCAGGTGTAGCTTAAACGAAATACTTCATAGTTTAGGCACTATATTAAGCGATTTAAAAGTAGCTGACGGCTTTCGAACGGCACTTGAGACTCTCTAACTGGTAGCCAAAAGGAGTCCGGGTAACGTAATACTAGCGTTGGCATAGCAACTGTCACTCAAGAGTCGTTCCAAAGTCATTATGATGTCGCCCGAACCACTTTCACAGCCTGGACACCTTTTTCCCTGACACAGCCAACAGCCAGCCTCCTCATAAAGTGCCAGATGTCCAACCGTATGTGGAGGTCTGCCCACTCCGCAAACCTGGTCTGCAGCTTGCTAGCCCCCTGAGTCACGCAGCAGCCACAGCCCACGTATAGCAGGACTGGGGGTGGAACAGCTCCTTGCCGGTGCCGCTCCATGATGCCAGACACCATCCTATCCAGTCCTGGCCCCTCCTCAGGACACTGTTCAGGATTTGGCCATAGAGGTCACCGAAAAAGCTGTCCCCCTGCCATGGCCAGACAGCTTCTTTGTGATCTAGAATTTGATAACAGTGATATTTAATAGTGATGGGAAGTTCGGATCATTTTACCGACTCAAATCTTTGAATTTCGTTCAGTAAAATGAACAAATCTTTTTTCATGTCGTTCGTTCATTATAGCCAATTCCCTGGCGTGAATACGTCCACTACAAACACGTATCATATTTTCATGGAGGTTACTGCATGTAAACCAGCAGATACTAATTTAAAAGAAATTCCTGCATTTAAATAATGTAGCCTATTATGAAAGTTTGGATGAAATGGTCATTTATTATCACATAATTAAATGCTTATCACGGCAAACAATTACGCCGCACTGAACTGTATGTAAAGTTAAAATAACTAAACCTGTATTTATTTCTTGTGAACGAATATCATTCACATCTTACTAAACATAGACACTCGAAAGTGAACGAGGTTAATAAGTCCTTTCTGTTTCCTCTTCTGAGCATATGCAGGTTACGTGAAAAAATATCCAAAGACCCGTATCCGAAGACCCAGTCAAAATGAACAAAACATTTCGGTTTTCTCTAGCTTCCCATGCTGAGCCTATGCAGATCACGTGAAAAATGATCCAAATACTTGCATCCGACAGATGACTTAATCGTTCACCTCCCGACTCTGTGTCTTTGGATCAACGTTTCGTTCATCTGCTGGATATGGGTCTTTCGTTCAATGATTCGTTCTTTTGCCGGATATGGGTCTTTCGTTCAATGTTTCGTTCTTTTGCAAACCATGTCTTTGGGTCAATGATTCGTTCTTTCGCCAACCGTGTCTTTGGATCTATGATTCGTTCATCTGCCGGATATGGGTCTTTCGTTCAATGATTCGTTCTTTTGCAAACCGTGTCTTTGGATCTATGATTCGTTCATCTACCGGATATGGGTCTTTGGATCCTTTTCCACGTGACCTGCATAGGCTCAGTAGCCTACAGTCAGCTAGAGGAAACAGAAATGATTCGTTCTTTTTCCGACTGGGTCTTCGGAGACGGGTCTTTGGATCATTTTTCACGTGACCTGCATTCAACGAATAATTTCTGTTTCCTTGGCTTAGCCAATGCAACAGTCCCGATACGCGGTCATGAACGAGAAAAAGAACGGATCTTTTTTTGAGAGGACTCGTTACTCTCGAGTCGTTGTACGGATTCGTTCAAAATGAACGAATCGTTCACGAACGACACATCACTAATATTTAAGATTACGTTGTCACTTACAACATTAATGTGTACATGAGAGTATATATTACATACTGTACATGGGAAAAAATTATAGTCAGATTACTTATTACCTTTTTGGTTGAGTCCATCTTTAAGATGTACCCAAATGTGGAGGTGATGCTGGCCTTGATATGATCCATGCGGGAGAGGATTTCACTGCCGAACACGGACAGCAGCCAGTGACTGGTAGGGCTGTCGACGAACTCTGGGAGTTCCCGGCAGACCACTGGGAAGAGGCTGTGCTGATCCACAAAGCCAGCACACTCCCCATAATAGTCTGCCAAACGAGACAGCCATTCCTCTGAATGGTTCTCCTTCAGTTGTTTTGTCAGACGTGCTGGACTGTTGCCAAGAGTCCGATCGCGAAGCAGTGTAATGACACGTATGTCACAAGGATACCTGAAATGCACATTGTTGAGGTGATATGTCACATGTTCTTTGGAGGGTAATTTCAGTGATTTAAGTCTGCACAATAACTTCCTTTTCAAAACTGCTTTACTCACTTTTAAGTCAGGATCGTCCGGAACTTCCTCAGATGTGGCAGATCCAGCTGGTCCAGGCCAGTACGACTGCTGGACACATAGGCAAGGGAACACCCATGGCACCTGAGTGTCTCTGTCACCATGAGGTAATACCTTTTCTATGTCCAGGACCTTCCAAACCCTCTTGCTGACAACTCCGCCTGTCAGCTGTTTTCCACAAGCTGGGCAGGACACCCTTACCTTCCACAGATGGTCGGGCAGCCACATTATTAGCTGATGGGTGAAAAAGCGTTTGGGTGTTTAAGTGGCTGGCTGAACTGCTCCAGGCTCATCCTGATTGGAAGTTTATTGCATAAATAAAGTGTACACTAAAGATGACTAACAGAGCCAGACCAGCTAACAGACATTGCTGTACTCACAGAGGCTACTGCCAGGCTGGTTCTTTCAGCAAGGCACGGGGTCATCACAGGAGATGATGCAGGGCTGGGTGTCCATGCAGTGGATAGTGCAGGGCTGGGTGTCCTCACAGAGGATAGTGCAGGGCTGGGTGTCCTCACAGAGGATAGTGCAGGGCTGGGTGTCCTCACAGAGGATAGTGCAGAGCAGGGTTTCCTCACAGAGGATAGTGCAGGGCTGGGTGTCCTCACAGAGGATAGTGCAGGGCTGGGTGTCCTTGCAGAGGATAGTGCAGGGCTGGGTGTCCTCACAGAGGATAGTGCAGGGCTGGGTGTCCTCACAGAGCATCGTGGTGAGCTGGGTGTCCTCACAGAGGATAGTGCAGGGCTGAGTGTCTTCGCAGAGGATGGAGGGGAAGGGCTGGGGTTCCTTTTAGCCACTAAATTGGGCTTCAATGAGGCAGACTGTATCCCACCAAAGTGTGTTATACTGAACTGAAAGATGAAACAAAATGCATTTGATGATGCAGGAAATACAAAATAATTCATGCAAAACATTATTAACAAAGAAAATACTCACCATTGACAAACTCGGATGGGGTCGCTGAAACGATTGCGGAGCTGCAGCAGTCGCACCAGGGGCAGAGGCCTCAGACTGTGGGGCTGCAGCAGTTAAAGGCAGCTTAAACAGAATTAACATACTGAACAATGGCATAAAGGATGTCGTGTCCTAACGAACACACACGCGGTTCCAAATGAACAGAAGCTTGATTTACAGATGCTGGTTTCAATACGGTTTAATTGCACGTTCTTACAGCACAATTAGAGAAAGACAAAACCGGTAGTATTTCTGCAGAGCTGAGTCCGCGGGCTCATATTTAAAAACATGAACAGACACTCCCAACTTCCTCATGAGTGGTTGAACTCCTCACCCAATGAAATTACCTCATCTACTCTGACTCCAACCAAATCAAAAGATGTCCCTGGCACCTTATACCACACCCATTTTCTAGGTAAAACCCCCTCAACATCGTATTGTGTGTGGGTGTGTCACTAACCCCTGAAATGAATTATCCTAAATTACTTCTTACTCATTAAATAATTCCTACAAGGATAAGGAAATAACTAACTTATGTGAAACAAACAAGACTGTATTAAGTAATTTCAATATTATTTGGTCAAGTTAGCCTTATTGATCAGGCAGTGTTCATCTAACTAAACAGACCTTCATTACACTGACCTAACTCACTTAGGGTGGATTGCCCTAATGTGGGACATTCTTTGCTTTTCGGACTTCTGTAGAATATTAAGATGTGAAGGCAACACATTAAATCCACATCCAATACCTTTTAGAAACCCTCGGGGGGGTGTCCTAATCAAATCAAAAGAGAAAATCCAGATAACACATTCATAAAAGAAATTATAAAGATATCAGTGCTCTTAGTGCCAAACTGTCTGAGAAAATGTGCAGCTTAATGTGGGACAGTCATTTGCCTAATGTGGGACACTGTAAAGTCTATGTTAAAAGGTCTAAACCATGGGGTATCTTCATTCATGAATGATAGTGTAACTTCCTCAATAAGTAATTCAGTAGGTTATTTTTATGTTCAGTCATTTTATCATTTCCAATGTTGTTCCTGTTAAAAAAAAAAAACAAGGTTTAGCCTTTGATGAACGTTGGAAAATTGCGCATCATCACGCAAATTAAACAATATGATGGTTTTGATGCATTTATTATGAACTCATGAAGTATATTCAAAGGTAAGTATATAAGTAAGTATATTTAAAGGTAGGTAAGTACATGAAGTATATTTAACAGTCCTATTACAATATAACAGACAACAGTGGATTAAACAAACCTCAGATTTAACAAAAAACAGCGGATTAAAACAGTGGATAACAAATGATCGCTACATTTCTGGGAACTGGCAACCTTTACATGTAAAGGCATTGTGGTCGTCAATCACTCCATTGTCCTTTGCACTGCTTTCATGAAACCAATGGGAACAGACTGCACAAGAAACTCACTCCTCTGTCGACTTGGGGTCATTTGAGTCGCCATAAGAATGGTGGCAGACATCACACGGATCCTGGTTTTTAATAAAAATAAAGTGGTCATCACTGGTCAGATCATGTGACGGAGGCTTGGCCCTCGGGCGGCTGGTGGTTGGCCATTCTCTGACCGGAAGGGTGATCAGAGATTTAAAGGAGACCTCTGCCTGTGTCACCACTTTCGACTTCTTGTGCCAGAGGTGGTGGGGTCACAATGGCGGACAGAAGGTGCTGTGGAGATGGAGGAGAGATTGGCTGAACAGCATCATGGAGAGGGTGGCTGGGTATGCTCTAGATCGAACATTTCTTGATCGAAGAAATCATCATCATCCCCGTTGTTGTGGCTTGGAGGTGCGCATGCAGGCTCAAAGGGTCTCTCTGTTGTTTATGATGGCATGAAGAGAATTTTCTTGATCTTGTCTGGGTTGAATGGGAATATCACTGACCCACGGAATCCAGCCTGGGCATTTGAGGGTGTTGCAGCTTGCCTCCAGGCCTTGGAAAACAATAGCATGAACAACGCCCTGTCAAGACGCTTCCCTCCACTCTCCCTGGTGACCCTTCGTCCCTCAATCCTCCAGAAATGCTTTAAGCTCTTCAATAGAGCTCTATCTGCAGGCTGAAGATATCATGTCGTGTGAGGGGGGAGGCTAAGCACACATACATTGTTCTCTCTCATCAAATTTAGAAATTCAATGTTGTACACATGGGAGGAGTGGCCATCAACAATGAGCAAGTGGGGTCGTGGATCATCTTTGGGCAGGCTTTGGAGAAAAAACTTGCCCCGTTCAGTGTTTATCCACCCGTTATCTGACATCCTGAGGAAGGCATTCTCGGGAGCCCCAAAGAGCCAATCTGCCTTCATCCTCTTGCCCTGATTATCAGGTTCGGCCCATACCCACCACCAGCGTTGATGCAGGAAAGGCAGGTTGAGGTTTCTCCTTTCTCCCCAGCAGTGATCTCAAAACAAGGTGACCCAGCCTCGGCAACCACCCTAGTGGAGAGGAAGTGATCTTGGAGCCCAGTCTCATCACAATTCCAGATATGATCTGGAACATTCTCCAACCCCAGTCTGTCAATTGTGTCCTGATCATTTTTGAACCACGTATTCACAACAGTGCGGTTGAATCCAGCAGCTCTGTTGGCTGAGAGTGCCTCAGGTTTTCCCGATCCTGAGTTTCTGGTTGCGCCTCAAAAAAAAAAACGTAAACCACTTGTAACCAGCCTTTCCCTTTACTTCACTGAATCCCCTGATTTCTTTCTTGGTGGCAAACTGGTAGGCCAGTTGCTGTGTATCACTCATCGTCAGGGGGAATCCTCGTTTTGCTAATGTGACTATCATCTCCCCAAGCTCTACCTCATCCTCACTGCTGATGATCGGCTTTCTCCCTATTGTGTGCAGAGTGACCATTACCTTTTTACCTTTCCATGCCCTAGCCAGCAGTCTCAGGTAAGGGACCCCACCATTCTCAATGACCTGTCTGTACTCCTCTATTGCTCCTTTCATCCTGTCCTGCTTCCACTGATTTAATTTCCTTGTCTTACAGTGCCTTGCATAAGTATTCACCCCCATGGATGTTTTACCCTTTTTTTGAACACACACAAAAAGAAAATTTGTAATGAAAATAAGTGATTGCATAAGTATTCACCCCCTTTAAATAGACTGACCTAATTCAACAGAGGTCCAACCAATTGGTGCTAGAAGTCTCACAATTAGCTTTCTTTCATACTCTTGTTAGGTTGGAATTTTCCTTTGCTAAAGCAATCAACTAAGCCTACATGATAAAAGGCATACTCATTTTTCACAGTACCTGCTTACTTTCACCACTGATGTTATGCTAGGCTTAGGCAAGTTATCTCTGGTTCAAACTAGCTAACGTTAACGATTCACTAGCTGCGCTAGCATAGCTTTGTCAGTTATGGGATTGTTTGATATGATATTGATATGTTTGTTAAAAATCGG
This sequence comes from Sprattus sprattus, assembly GCF_963457725.1. Lineage (NCBI taxonomy): Eukaryota > Metazoa > Chordata > Actinopteri > Clupeiformes > Clupeidae > Sprattus > Sprattus sprattus. The sequence goes on from NC_137924.1 coordinate 37,941,294, forward strand.
CCATTCTATTAAACAAACGATATGCACAAGTATACATAGGTTTGATAATGGATTAACATGACAACGTGAACGAAACACACGCATACCGGTAATTAACAGGGTTACAACAACAAGCTAGACAGTTAGGACCATGTGGTTAGGACACTGTCCTGTCAGGGGCAGGTTAATGCTCGTTAATAAACGTAGGTGTACATCTCGGTGCCTTCCAGATTAGTTAAATTAACTGAATGTGAATTCATTGTATCTTTCCCATGCGGTGCATAAACAATGCTGGTATTGGATGTATTTATCTGCAAACGCGATGACCGTGTTGAGTTGAGGCTTCTCCCTCTTGCATTGAGCTCTGTAAATTCTCGCCTAAAATTTAAGCTTGTTATCCACCATATCGAGTTTTAAATTGTATACATATCCCTCCATTGCATAATTAAGTCCCTTTTGAAGGCTTCTAGACAAAATCAGGTCCTTTTGTCTCCAAAAGTTGTCTAGAGCTGGGGTGGCGAACCCGCGGCTCTTTGCCAGCTGACCTGCGGCTCGGCTCCAGCTCCAGTGCTCACTGACTTTTCTCTTGGTTTACAAGAGATTTTCATATGGTAAAATAATCTAAAATGCATATGCTTACATTTGGCAATACAGACAAAAAGTAGGCAAATTTGAATGTAATATTTATTCATGAATATTTTTGGCATGGAGCGAGATGACTTAAGTAATGTTAATGTCCCAAAACACGAAAGATTCAAACAATTGTTGTCTTGGTTACGCGTCTCCCACCTCTCCCTCCCGCTACGCTGCTCTGTTTACATGCCGCGGTCAGCTGATAACTGTCACTTGAGGTAAAGAAAACAAACATAGGCTTGTTGAAAATTATCATTGTCAAACATCATTGTCAAACAGTGCCGTGGTGGTCATAGAGCAGAATTGCAGCTACAATTGTCATTAGGCCCGTGCGCGGGGATGGGTATCATGTAAGGTCAAGCATGAAAACCAGAGTGCAGGTGCAGGGCAGTGGAAAGTTACAAAGCAGTCAGGAGGGGGTCACCCATTTACACCCACACTCACACACACTTATACATACACACACATACAGAGATACACTTACACATACACACACAGGCATATGTACACCTCTATATACACACATACACACATACACACATACACACACACACACATCTACACATACACACATTCAAACAAACACTCAATTACACATACAAATACACACTCACACAGATTCACACACACCTACACACATGGATACACAATCACACACATACACGCATACGCACACAACCATACAAATGGACACAAATGATGAGGCCTCTCAAGGCCAACATGGCCTTTCATCATGTGATAACCAAGAAAATTGGCAGGAGGATCTTTCCTCCCCAAAGCAAAAGTCTCCTCGCAACAGGTGAGCGAGAATATTCTGAGTGGCTAATAATAAGTATAAAAAGTGTGAAAGTATGAGGATATATTCTGATTGGGTCATTTTTAGATAAGGTGATGACCATGATGCATAAACTGACGAATTATGAGTATAAAAGACAATGCATTGGGTCTTAGATTCAGAGCTTAACGGGGACGCCCACTCTCATATTTTGAATGATCTGTCTGCAGGATTGAATAAAACTTCAGTTTATCGGACTCCGGACTCCTGACTCTGATTGAATATTATTTCTAAGTTATTTGAAACAGTTGTATTTTTGCTACAACAGGCTCTCTTAATGTACAGATTCAGAGTGTTACTAGCATTAACTACTGCCAGAATCGCCATGGGTCGAGGAAAGCAAACAAATAAAAGAAAATATAAAGATGAACGTCTGACTTTCTTGACTGAATGGGAGGAACTTTATTTTTTTGTGGAGCAAAACGGAAAACCTTTATGTTTGATATGCCAGACGGCGCTGTCACATTTCAAAGCCTCAAACTTGGAGCGGCATTTGTCAACACACCATGCTAATCTAGCCAAGGAGTATCCTAAGGGCACAGAGCTACGAAAGAAAAAAGTGAGTACTTTGAAACATCAGTCAGTCAAACAGAATCAGTTATTTCGGAAATTTACAAAGCACTCCGAAACAGTAACGTTGGCCTCATATAAGGTAGCGTGGAATATTGTTCGAGCGAAAAAATCGTACAGCGATGGGGAGTTTGTGAAGACTTGTGTCCGAGTTGCTATCCTTAACCCTGACAACGACGGATTAAAGCAGTCTGTGTCAGACCTGCAGCTGTCACCCCTAGTGGAAAATCCAGTTGAAAATCCAATAGGAAGCCTACTAGTGTGAACTGGTGTGAACTGGTTCCAGCTAGGTTTTACATTTTCTACTGGTTTACCCAGTTCGTAACACCAGTAGAAACCAGTTGAAACCATTTAAATACCAATAGAGCTTTTGGACTGGGGTTGCTCACCAGTTCAATCCAGTTGAAACCAGTTGGATTTAACTGGTGTCTGCCATTGCAATGGTTATTGGTCTCAATTGGTTCAGTAACTGGTCTCAACTGGTCTGGCAAACCAGAATAATACCTTTGGACTGGGGTTGCTAACCAGTTCAATCCAGTTGAAACCAGTTGGATTTAACTGGTGTCTGCCATTTCAATGGTTATTGGTCTCAATTGGTTCAGTAACTGGTCTCAACTGGTCTGGCAAACCAGAATAATGCCTTTGGACTGGGTTGCTAACCAGTTCAATCCAGTTGAAACCAGTTGGATTTAACTGGTGTCTGCCATTTCAATGGTTATTGGTCTCAATTGGTTCAGTAACTGGTATCAACTGGTCTGGCAAACCAGAATAATGCTTTTGGACTGGGGTTGCTAACCAGTTCATCCAGTTGAAACCAGTTGGATTTAACTGGTGTCTGCCATTTCAATGGTTATTGGTCTCAATTGGTTCAGTAACTGGTCTCAACTGGTCTGGCAAACCAGAATAATGCTTTTGGACTGGGGTTGCTAACCAGTTCAATCCAGTTGAAACCAGTTGGATTTAACTGGTGTCTGCCATTTCAATGGTTATTGGTCTCAATTGGTTCAGTAACTGGTCTCAACTGGTCAATCGGATGTGTTCAACTACAAATCAGTCCATTTTGCGTGTGCTGTTAGATTTACTTTTGTTTTAGATAAAAAATCGAACTTTTATTATGAAACAGTAAGTGGTCCTAATGCCAGGAAGTAGGAAATACAGGTAGTTCGTGAGTTTTTGCAAAGCACATGTTTACTGTGGATTTGGGAGTTAATTTGCTGGCCATTTCCAGGGATGCTACTGGTAAGATCTGTTTTTATAATAATTTCGATTATCTGTTGATCTGTGTGAAGTAAATTCCGATTATTTTTTAGGATCTGTTTAATGTTAATTTCGATTGCTGTATTTTGTGTTTGTTTCTTGTAAGGATTTCAACCTATGAAAAGACTGCTCTAAAAAGACATATTGACTAAAATAAATCAAAGAAGATTGAAGAACAGACTTGTTTCCATTTTAACCCTGTTGATGGCCAAGGCCTTTTTCAAGTTTGGGCAGAAATTACAAAATCCCCTGATAACTTGACATTGCGGGTTGGTTTCCCGGGCCTAATTAATAGCCTGCATGTGCAACTGTGGGCATTCCAGGCGGACTCTACGCAGTTGTAGACCGCCGGTACATTTCCTGGACGGGAGCAGAATTATATTTGTTTTACAGACATTTTGCCACTGCATTGAAGATGTGTACTACAGTGGATGGACAATGGAAACATACAAGGACAAGTGAAGCAATTTTACAACGATTGATGGACAAATGACGTCAGACTCAGACAAGTGTTTTTGGAGTAACAGAATTTTAGTTTATGAACAGAAAATCAGACACACAGGGGATAATAATTAACAGGAGAAGTACTGTGAAACAGGCTGGACTAACTAAGAAGTCTAAACAAGAACAGACATACATTAGCTTCACTATGCACAGTCACTCGGGAACACAAGAACACAACAGGTAACTGGATGGTAAACTGAACATAAACGTAAACTAAACACCTTAGTCATGCTCATAAAAATTCGGGAACGTACACACATACAATTTATCTGTATGGTTTATAATTAAGCATTTATTTACAATGTCACTTGGTGATACTATCATGATTTTGTCTGTTAGTGTAACATTTCTGATATGAATGGTGTTGGCAACTTTGTGACCAACCTTGAAAATATTTATTTGAAAAAAAAACTGCCAAGTTAAAAGTACAAATTTTACGAATTTCTCCGAATGTGTTATTGGTCAGTTGCACTATAGAGTTGTTTGTTTTTTTTGATCTAATGTACTCCCAGCTGTCTATTCTTTGACCATGGCATATAGCTCTTGTGTGGACAGTCACAGATGTTACTCTGAAGCCAAGTCTGTCGAAGAGCTCCCTCTCCTCAAAATTTTATTCATAGGGGCGTCCCTGTCCTAAAACAGTTGTGCCATCAAAATTCTCTGCGACTTTCAATCTTGGGCATGATGTTAACTCAAGACAGAATTCTAAGATGGTGTTATCGATTGAATACATTTTTGAAAATACCAATAAGGTGTTCTTTAATATAAATTTGTCAACAATTTGTGTGGCTGCACCTCTTGTCCCTTGTATGAGTTTCAGGATCTCCCCATTGGCCGATTCAAAAACAAAAGCGCTGTGGGCCCAAAGAGGTCCCCAGAGCTTTATGCTCTTGGCTAGGTGGAGGAGCGAATGAACATTTGAGGTGATTTGTTCCTAGCCATACAATTCCTGGACACCACACACAAACTCCAGTAGCATAATGTCTGCATTATTTATTTCGTGGGGATAAATGTTGGTTTTAAGAAGGGTGTAAACCGCATGTACTAATTTAGAGAAATGTTGGAGATATTTGGTGGGGAGAATTCCAAGTAAACAGGGCACGGAGTAAAACAATAGCCAATTACGCCACTCGGAGGCTTTCCTATTTTTTCTCTCTGAGAGGCTTCTTGGTAAACGGGACATTTTAGGGGGGCGTATTGCAATAATTCTAGGGTCAATTTTTTTTAACTCAGAGGGGGCACCTATATAACATGCTCTGCCCACAGAAGACAGCCAGAGTTCTGTTAATTGTTTGGTGACCCCTAGAAGCACAGAGTGCATGTAATCAGGAACAAAACCCCAGACAATGTTAAAATATGGCAGGTTTATGAGTGGAGACGGTCCTTTAACACCGTTCCGACTCTTGCCAGCTTTTAGGGCTTCTTCCATGTCTCTCAGCATTTGTTTTTGAGTTCTCTCTGGGCAATCCTCTTGTGTCATTGGGTATTTTATTTGGCCCGACACATATTGGCCTGGGTGCATACACCAGCTGCACCCAAAGTACCCATTGAACTGTGTGGTGTTCTGCATAATGGGTCTTGCCACAGAGTCCACTACACAGCACAGGCCTATGAATTTAGACAGGACCCAGCCGTGATCCCTGGACATCCACTTCACCCCTACCTCTGCCAATGTTTTGGCATCATCGACAAAATTGTGGAGGAAACTGGTCATCTTTGGATGCCCCTTCCCAAACCATAGGGCAGGTAGAGCCATGTGTTTTCCTCTCTCTTTTGGCGACAGCTCATTAATAAGTATATGGATTGGCCAAATTGAAAAAGGAGAGGAATTAAAAACTGTGCAGCCATCACTGTTAAATATATAAGAAAAATGATGGTCATTATTCAGAATGTGTCCAGGGCTTGATAACTTTTTGTAAAAGTTCGCCATCTAATATGTCCGAAATGGAGTTATTTGTTTTTCTGTAATTTGAAATATCTGTACCATCTAATTGTTCAAGTATACATTGTAATTGTGGAGCTAAAGGCACACTAATAAAATTTTTTGTTTTTTTTAGATCATGTGTTTTGCACTTATTATTGCACTGAGGACACTCCATTTCTGTCACATCACGAGAGTCTGGTGAACCAATATATGAAAGACAGAAAGTGCAGTAAAAATGGAAATTGAGCATGTTTGATATTTTTCCAAATACTTTTTGGAATAAATGTTTCGAACTATCAAGGACATTCATTCCAAATAACAGGTTGATTAGCTGTAAAAGGTCAACAATTGCAACTCCACTAAGGGAATGTCTCATGGCAAATGATAGGACCATCAGTAGTGCTTCAGCTTTTGTTACACGGCCAGATTTACTCAATGGTTTGTTCAAACCTGGTGTACTTCCAAATATATGAAATGGGTCCTTTTCATATTCAGATGTATCCGGCTGCCCAGGTGCTTCTGATGCAGTATTGTCCCTGTCACTGGTACAGCCATTGACACTAGCCTAAATAGACAGAATAGATAGATGGACAGACATTGATTTTTGTGCTGTTTCCTTCATCATCACCTTTATTGCACAACATTGTATCAACACAAACAAGGCTATTTTTGATGCAAAAGGCCATAAAAGTATACAATGAAAGTGAAGTCGTCACATTCATCTAGGCCTACCTCCGCATGGTCATCTTCTTCCTCAAACTCCTGTCAGAGACACACAGGGAAGCCATAAGTTCAATTAGTTTGACATTAACATCAGAATATTTTGAGAATTATTTTCAGAACGGCATCCCACTCTCCTTCATCCAAGTGTTCAGTGGTGACACCAGGTCAGAAAAGCATAAAAAAAGCGAGAGTGTAATTGTCAACCTACAGCAGATTGAGCGTCACTGAACTCCAGGTCTTCTTGCCAACACAAGGGCGCGTCTCCCCCACGTCCCTGTGAAGCAAAAAAGTATGATTTTGGAGGTAAGATAACTCAGAATCCACACCTGATAATGTGGATATTTTGGCATGGTAGTCATGACACATGGAGGACTGTTTGTGGGGGTTAGGGTTAGACCATGCTGAGGAAATCCAGACATTCTTTGTGTTGAATTGATATTGAGTTGCCCATAAGGTAACGCCCTGTACATATGCCTACCTCAGCATGGTCATCTTCTTCCTCAAACTCCTGTCAGAGACACACAGGGAAGCCATAAGTTCAATTAGTTTGACATTAACATCAGAATATTTTGAGAATTATTTTCAGATAACGCAACAATACTGATTTTCTACTGTATACTATAGGCTACCTTGGTCTGGTCTGTACAGGTATTGGTCTGGGTTTTTCTCCATTTTGAGTTTCTGGGAATGGAGGACTCCCCCTGTGGCTCCAAAAAAGTTTTATATGTTCTCTTTGAGGTCATTTCTTGGATATGCCTATAAATACAAGTACAATATGAGTAAATGAACATGCCTATATTGGATGTTTATAATAAGAATAATCCAACTTTTAGAAATCGATCACATACTGTAGGTCTACAGTGACAAAGCCGACTAATCTGTCTAGTGATTGTATGAATAGGCCACAGTAGCCTACACTGAATGCCCTGGTAGTGACATAATAGTTTTTAATAATGTTGCAGATTCACTCCCATCCATGATGATTATTTTTTAGTGGGGTATAAAACATGAATTCACTTAAGGCCTAAAAACAATTTAATGGTATGATGACTTGGTTATATACAGTAGGCTAGCTCTGAGTTTGGCTAGACATTCTTATTATGGTGGTTGTATGGTGTCATTAATAATAATAATAATAATAATAATAATCTACGGAATACCCAAACAGCATTATAGCAACATTAAGTTACACAGCATATTACTCATATTATTATTGGCAGATACCGAGACTCACCTCCAAAGTAATACGGCTGTTTGACGGGAAAGTTGACTTCATCAATGAAAAAGATGATGCTGTAGTAGTGTATCTTGATTGGCCAAACTCCCGTACTACCAAAGATGCCCCTCCTTCCCGCCACGCTGTTCTGTTTTCATGCGCGCGATCAGCTGACGCTGAGCCGTCAACTTCACAAGTGACCTGCAACTGCCAAATTCTGACGCACACATTAAATCACAGCACTCTAGATAGAATCTCTATTAACGTCTTTTTCGTCCAGAGCCATAGCTAGTGTTATAGCCTAGTAGCAAGAATAGTATTACAATATAATATATTAGTAATACAATGTTTGCCCTGGTGAGGTATGTAGCTGACAGTTGCAGGAGAATTGTGTCCTGCAGAGAAATTAAAGATTTCGACGCTGAAAAGCAAAGCCCCTCCAAGACGTGGTGGGTGATGTGGTCCGATGGGGCATACTATCAAGCCCAAATACTGCTCCTGTCTGGTAAGTATCAATAAACACCTGTCACTACAGTCCATGTGTATAATCAATAGACTTTATATTGTCACTATAGTTTTAGACTTTATAATGTCACTATTAGTTTACCTCTCTGATACGACGTATAGTAAAAAAGAGCACTAGCATGTCAGTTGTATGTAACGTTGTAACGGTTAGTTTGGAGGCCTAGTAGACATTCGACACGCATAGCTAGCATAGAGACGTCAGACATGTTTACTAAAGCATTTTCCAAGGCCGTCTGTCGCTGCCAAATGTAACTAATTAACAACGTCACGCTAGCCTGCTAGCGCTAAGGTCTAGATGTTAGAAATTGTCAAAATGAACATTTGTTTACAGACAAATGATCAAATGATTATGTTATTCGAGCAAGCAAAACACAACCACTGACGTGCTACCTGGGAACACTTTACTTTTATATGTAACTGAAGTGAGATATGTCTGCATGTGTGTGTATAAGCTACTGGATATCTACAATTTCCTTCTCGGGTGAATAAAGTATCTTTCTTTACAGAGAATGAGGAAAGTCTGAGGAGGCAGATGGAATTGAAAAGGCCTCCTGTGCCCAAGATTAGGCCAGAGCCTTTGCCCTGTGAAATAAAAAAAACCTGCCTTACATGGCACCAAAAAAGTAAGCCTGCCATTCACGAGACCCTAGCATTTGTGGAAAAAAAGAAGATTTGCAGTCCCACAGCATGTAACACTGCCTTGAAATGCGCCAGACACTAAATGGCACATTGTATTTCATTCACCTCTCAGATAATGAAGATCAATGAAAGTCAAGGGGACAGAGAAATGATGAACAAAGTCATTGTAAAGAAATTGACTGCCAAAAAAAGGAAACCCCTTTATCCTAAATCTGATTTGGTAAGTTACGTTTGCTTTTTTTCATGTTAAGTCAAATAGCTAACAAAGGTTAAGATAAAATGGGAATAAACAGGATGCATAATAACATACCGAATAGAACTGCAGTCTTTACGAAGAACAAACCCATGTTTACAAAGGTATATTTACAGGACACAACCTTTGTACCACCCCAAAACAAAAAAAAGAAACTTCTAAAGAAAAATAAAACAGTCTCAGAGTTTCAGGTAAGACTTCTGCAGTAATTTACTATGTATATTTGATGAATGATGATTAATACATATTGGTTTACTGAAGTGTTTGTCATATAGCATGGTGTGGAGGGATCTCCACACAAAGTGGCTCTGGCCCCTCAGGCAAGACATTCTCACACAATCTTCAAACCTTCATGACACGCACACATAAAACATCATATCATTAAATGTATGTTGCTTTTATCTTAATAGAATGCTGTGGCGGGATCGGCCCTACAAAGAGGCACCGTCCTCTCAGAGCCTGAGGTAAGATCTCAGAACATAAGGCCCATGTCATTTAAAGGAACAAGTTAACATCAGTTACAGCATCACTATTTGACATGAATGAAATTGAACATACAAGTGAACATTTTGCAATTGTGGGGATATATGCCATATTTGCTATCGCTTTAGATGGACCCAACTATTAAAAACTGCATTTGAGTTTAATAATATTTTGTGTTCATAGGACTTTTTGGAGATCTCTAAAAATGTGGACGTCTCTGATCATTTGGACATCTCTGATGACGAGGTAAACTGCTTTGTACATGATGACTGTGTGTTAAGTTTTTTTTACAAGAAAATGTTTATGGTTTTACAGATGATCAAACCGATTCTGATGACCCTTTGTGCTAACATGAATTATAAGTTATACTTTACTTTTGTGTCGCATTTAGCATTCTGATGTATCAGATGAAGGGGTTGTACCCCCAAAAATATTTGACAACCTGAAATCAGCGTACAAAGATTTGAGAACAAAAAAACTAAAAATTGCTGCTGAAAATCAAGACCTAAAACAAAGGTAATTCAGGATTGTATCTTATATACCCACCTTCAGTTTGTCTAAGAGAGGATAACTGTTTAAGTTTTACATTTTTATTGTGTGTTTTTCTCGTCAACGTGCTGAATGACAGAATCAAAGAATTGGAAAACCAAAACATTGAATTTAAAAAAGAAAGAGATGGTTTTCGGGCAGCCATAGAGGCCATTAATAAACACTCCGCTCAAGTGTTGGGAGGTCAGCCTATGGGTGAGTGAATAATTATGCAAAAAAAAAAAAGCCAGTTCAAATTCGATCTCTTTAAAAGAAATGTATTGAATAAAACTGATGAACAATATGTTTTGTCAATATTCTGTGCAGCCCAATCGCAGATCCTGGACAAACCAGCCTGCCCAGGAACACCTCCCTGCTCAGATGGCAAGGTACATTCAAACCATAGCTGAAATATGCCTCCACATACACGCTTGACATTATGTGTTGATATGGATTCCAATACAAACTGATTTGATGTGGCTGGCAAAAGGCCAAAATTCAAAGAGCCATTTACTATATATTCAACAATACATGCTTCAAACTTAGTTTTAAGTGGGTTTCAGATTGTAGCCTTTGCTTCAGCGATCACCACTGTTATGCAGATGATGCCGAACTATATCTGTGATTCACCTGGATGACCTTTTTCTGGTTGAGAGGGCTGTCCATATCCATATAATCAGCGTTAAATAGTCCTTTATCATAGCCAAAACTTACCATATTGTTTTTCAGCCACTGAAGTTGAACAAAAGTATATGCTACTGAGGAATGTTGACTTCTTGCCTGATGATCTCAACTTGCTTCCTAGGTCCATATTGGGGCAGGGATAGCTTTAACAGCAAGCACCTGGGCATGGCTTAAAGGATCAAAGAATGATTCAAGATTTTGCAAGGACCTGGCCGTGGCTGTGTGGGGGACAGACGTGCTGCGGACCAGGTCGACTGAGGGGAGGGTGTGCAACCGCTTAAAGCATACAGGGGCTGCACCAAAACCTCCGCTCAGTCCTGAGAAATTTCAGGCAGTAAAGGGTTAGTATTGCAATTAATTCACGTTTAACAGAGAACCAGTTATATTTCTATTTAATATATATATTCTATTTAATATATATATAACAAAAAACAGCAAAACATGTGTGACACGAATTGTTTCTGATATGTCTGTTTTTTTCCCTGTTGTTGTTTGTTTGTTTTGATTTTTTTTCAGACACATTCAGGCGATGGCTGCTAGCTAGTTGTGCAGAAGAGGCTGAGGTGGCAGTACGCCAGAAAAAAATTGGCTGCTACATTTCCGTAAAAATCATGGACCTAAATCGAAATAAATAAAAACTGCCTTAATACCTTTTGAAATATGTTGTTCTTTGTTAATTGTTCTGGTAGTGGGTACAGTAGTAGGAAAATAGAATTGCACATTTTGAAAAAAAGGGTAAAATTGATCATTGAAAACAGTTTTAAGCAAAGTCATATCTATCTTTGTTTTTCTAAAGTAAAAAAAAAAAAAACTGTGGTAACCATTTAAAACCATTAAAGACCAATTCACACCGGTTAAACATGTAATATAATCTTTGACCAGTTAATACCATTTCACACCAGTTCATTCAACCAGTAGGTTTCTTTAACTGGACCTGACCAATACAATCCAGTAGAGACCAGTTACCCACCAGTAGAAGTGTTCCAAATTCCTTATAAAAACCAATAAAAACCAGTTGAACTTTTTTCTGGTTTCCAAATGGTTTCCTACTGGTTTTCTACTGGATCTCAACTGGAATTTTCAGCTGGTTTCTACTGGAATTTCCACTACAAACCAGTAGAGACCAGTTACCCACCAGTAGAAGTGTTCCAAATTTCTTATAACAACCAATAGAAACCAGTTGAACTTTTAACTGGTTTCCTACTGGAATTTTCAACTGGTTTCTACTGGATTTTCCGCTAGGGACGGCACACCGTCGAACAGAGGATATCTGACATAAACACGGCAATTGAAACAGAGTTATGTACCGATCTTAAAAAGTGCCTGTATTTCAGCTTGGCTTTGGATGAGTCTTGCGACATTCAAGACAAGCCACAGTTGGCAATATTTGTGCGATCTGTGTCAGAAGACTGCGTGGTTAAGAAAGACTTGCTTGACATTTTGCCATTGAAAGACAGGACCCGTGGCATCGATCTCAAAGAGACTCTTATGATGGTTGTGGAAAAAGCGGAATTGTCACTCTCAAAACTGACCGCAATAACAACAGACGGCGCACCGGCTATGTTGGGGGCTGTAAATGGCCTCATAGGCCTGTGCAAGAGTGATAATCGTTTTCCAGATTTTTGGACATTCCATTGAATCATTCACCAAGAGCACCTGGTGTCCAAAAAACTGAACATGGACCATGCTTGCATACCTGTACTGGAGATCGTGAATTTTATTCGCACACATGCTTTAAATCACAGACAGTTCAAAAACCTTGTCGCTGACCTCAATGAAGACCTTCCCAGTGTTCTTCTCCACTGCTCTGTGAGGTGGCTCTCAAGAGGCAATGGGCTCTCCCGATTTTTTGAACTTTTGAGCCCTGTGAAGACGTTTCTGGAAGAGAAAGGCAAAGACTATCTTGTGCTAAGTGACCCCAAGTGGATTTCGGATTTGGGATTTTTGGTTGACATCCTGCAGCATCTTAGCAGATTGAATGTAGATCTGCAAGGGAAGTTGAAATTGCTGCCTGACCTGGTTCAAAGCATTTTTGCTTTCTGTAACAAGCTCAAACTCTTTCAGATTCAACTCCAAAAGACTGAGTTCTTGCATTTTCCTGCACTGGTCAAGGCGTGTGGGGAAGCAGCTAATGTTTGTAAAGAGAGAGCAGCATACTATGGCACACTAATTAAGAAGCTGCAGCAGAATTTTCAGGATAGGTTCTGCAGCTTAAAGCAGAAAAGGCCACAGATCACATTCCTCGTCAGCCCTTTCAACTCTGAGCCAGACTGTTTAACAGGTCCTTTAGTGGAAGATGAGGCAGCAACTCAGATGGAAATGATTGAGCTTTCGGAGGGTGAGCGGCTTAAGTGTGTTTTGCGGGAGGGGACCACTGAGTTTTGGAGAAGTGTGCCCACGGCCAGGTATCCAAATATCAAACAGGCAGCACTCAAAATCATGTCAATGTTTGGATCCACTTATGTAAGTGAATCACTTTTTTCTACACACCGTCTTTTTGTTAATAGTTAGATTTTTTGTATTAATTCATCTTCAAGCACTTTACCCCTGTGGGTACTTTGTTGTGTTTTTATTATCTCATTGTCTTTTGTTTATGGTTCTTATCCCATCAGTTATGTGTTACTTTCTGTGAGTTAGTCAGAGAGTGTGTGTGTGTGTGTGTGTGTGTGTGTGTGTGTGTGTGAGTGAGTGAGTGAGTGAGTGAGTGAGTGAGTGAGTGAGTGAGTGAGTGAGTGAGTGAGTGAGTGAGTGAGTGAGTGAGTGAGTGAGTGAGTGAGTGAGTGAGTGAGTGAGTGAGTGAGCGAGCGAGCGAGCGAGTGTGTGTGAGAGACAGTTTGTGTGTGTGAGAGAGAGTGAGTAGGTTAGTATTTGTGTGCTTGTGAGGGTGTGTGATAATTTAATAAATACAATTATTATTCTCTGTCACCTCTTCTCTATGGCTCTTATGTTATGTTTAACCATTTCATGCCATTGATGGTCTGGTAACAGCAGTGGTGTAATGTAACAAAGTATTTCTACTTCCTTACTGTCAAGTAGATTTTTAATAGGCTATCTGTACCTTACTTAAGTAAAAAGTAATTTGACTTCTGCTCCATTACATTTTGCAATTGTTATCTATACTTTCTCCTCCAATACATTTCTACAACATGTGTCGTTACTCGTTACATTTTATGAACACAGTTTCGCCAAAATATTGGCTGCCAGGGCTGTAGCCACCATTGAGGACACCGAGGTCATGTCCTCGGTAATTTTTTCCTTAAGTTTCGTTTCGTTTAAATGTCCCCCCTTATACAGCAAGTAAAAATGTTAACATAAAGCAGGAAAACCAAATACATAAAGCCCAAATGATCATGTTTTGCCATCTGCTTAGGTCAGCAGTACTGTTGTCATGGAAACGAATACATTTACTCCTTCAAAGTTCGTCGCGTGAGAAATGCAGTGACAGTAAGTGCCGTTAAACAATACAAAAAAGTATCGATACGCTGACAGTAAGCCTGGTTCCATTACGCCCGGCTCGAAAAACAAGAACTGTAAGTTTTATACTGTTATACACGTGTAAGTCACCTAAGATGAATATCTACGAACTAGTGTTAGTAGTAATATAGGTTACGTTTGCGAGATAATATGAAAATTATTCTTTCATAATTCCGTATTGTAACAGTAACGCTTGTTAGCCAAATGTACGGTAATACTGCTGTAGGCCTCGTTTCCCGATAACGATTTTACGTATTTTAACGGCCTACGTGGATTTTTAAGACATAGTAGACTCAATAACACTTTCTACTTACGAGCGTTTCCCGAACATCATCTTAAAGTCAGGTGCACAAGCGCAACGTGCACGAGTTCTTAAGTATCTCTTAGGAGCTGTTTACGTCACGTTAATCTGTTTACGTTAATTACTGTGAAATTAGCTAGCCTATGTGTGCATCGAACATGCACTGTGCACTGAATTCGGGGCGGGGATAGTAACGCCATCTCCAGCAGAATATTTAAACTGTGTTCCCATTGTAAGGACATTTATTACGATCTGTCTGAGAGTGGGCTATCAAAGCTAGCATCATCAAAGTCATACAGAACAGTAGGCTACATACATTCAATAAAATTAACCTACATTTGAGTCCAACTGCATGACCATTCTTACCCTACACTTACCCTTACAATAAAGTGATCCTATTTCAACCATAACTTAATTTTAAATAATTTCTTTCTTCATGACATTTAGTTTATAGTTTAGACATCAACGTTGACATCTATATTCAACTGCATCCACTACATAATCTCAAACTTTATTTGTTGGTAACTCTCCGAAAAGGCTACCCTTAACACATTTCTTAATGAAAAGGAAACATGCATCACAATAATACTTCAGTGTAACCTGTACCTATGTGGAGTGCAAATATGTCTTGCCATTACACTACCCAACAGCTCTACGTCTGCTAACACTACATAATGCATAATTCCTACGGGCACTGCACTAGTTTTGTATAGCCTAATCTTTATTTTCAAATACTCAATATTCTTTATTTCTATTTTGATGGGAATAGGCAGGTGAAACAATGACATTCTCATGATGTGCTATACACAGAAACATCGTTTGGATTTCTTCTATAATAGGCCGAACGACGCCCCTGGATAAGGTGTCGAGGGGGTTGAAGCGTACGTCATGCGTGACTGTATGAGCTATGAAACTAGCGATTTAAAAAAAGTTTCAATGAAGAACATGGTTGCAAATATATATGTATACAACTGTGTAGAGCACGAAACAAGCAGCTAGCTAGAAAGCTACCATATAAGCCAATGGAGTGGTGGCATAAGCGCTAATTGTGCCTTAAAACTACTGTTTGAAAGCTTCAGTTAAGACCTACATACTCTGCATCGGTCGCGTAGCACATTTCAGATCAAACCGAGTCATTATAAACATATAAAAAGTTGTGTAGATAGCTTTATTAATGTAAAATATTCCTCACTTCAAGTAGCCATGTTTTTTTTTTTTAATTCCCCTTTCTTTCGAACGACGCCCCTGGTGGATTGCATCGCTAAGTGTGAAGTTCGCTAAGTGTGAAAGTTACTACTGGTCCTGACCACACGTAGAATTCTTCTCAGCGAAAGAACAATTTAAGCTAAGTGCGGCGTCGGGGATCCCTCTTACGACCGATTTCAAGTGCTTTTTCGCGTTCGGGAAACGAGGCTGTAATCTGTAGACTACTTGCTCCGATTCTCGATGTAATGATAACTTGTTCTGTTTTGTATAGCTTCTAAGTATTTTCCGAAGATATAACACGTAACGAGAATAGAACAGCAAAGATGCAACGTGGTGGCAAGAGGCTATATCAGTCAAAGTTATCGTTTTCTGCAGCAAGAAAGACAGAGGATGATGACCAGGCAAAGAAAAGGAAAGGTAAAAATTGGCAGTCGCAGTATGAATTATCCATCAATAATATTGTTTGGATGGACAAGTAGTAATGTCACTATCTAAATATGGCATTAACAAATTAGGTCAAATTATAGTAGCCTAATTATGACTCAGTAGTATACCTTTCATTTAAAAAATTCAACAGAGGATGAGACAGGAGAGGAAGAGGTTGAAGGGACAGAGACAGGAGGAGAGGAGAGAGAAAGAGCAGGAGAAGGAACCAGTGAAATGCATACAGAGTCAACAAGCTCATTATCAGCCCATGACCCAGCTACATTTAAAGGCCAGAGTCACTACTCTGATGAGGAAAAATTAAACATTCTCCAAAACAGATGGAGTGCAAGTGATAAGTGGCAACACTATTGTTCTCTTATTGGTGCAATGTACTCTGTTGCTATATTGTTATATTCCCACCAGAAGTCACAATTTAAAGGGTTATTTTTCAAAAATGTCTTCAGGGGGTGCATGGATGGAGGGGGCGGATCTAATGTCCAGGGGGAGCTGGTTCCACAGAGTTGTTACAAAAAAATATAGGGGAAACTCTTGACCTCGGTATTTCAAAAATCCTGGCTACAGCCCTGTTGGCTGCACAGCAATATGTATTGCAATGGTTTCTTGGAAGTTTAAACCTTTCAGTTGGCTCTATCAGCACCAGTTATCACTGCATGAAATGTGGGATTTACGACAGTAAAGCAAGCGCACGTTTGGCAGCCTCCTTTGCATATGTAGCCTAAACATTAAACATGGATCCAGCCAGCCTCGACTGAGCCTTCTGAATTAAGCCACCCTTGGCCCTATTCAAAATAATTGTTCGAGTTTAGAGGCCCGAAGAATGACTCGTGGAGATTTCAGTGCATTTCCTGTCTGCCTCAAAGTAAGGAGTTGCTGGCTTTCACAAATTCTTCTTCAAATTTGAAGAACATTGTCGAGGTAAGCAGAGTTCTTGCTATGCTAAGTTAATATGCCGGACTTTTGCATATTATGCTCAATTTGGTTACAGATATGATATTTTACTATTATTTAGCGAAATGCATATTGACATCAAAATAACACGATTGTACCTTCATTATTTATTTAACGTAGTGGTAAGATAGAGCTGGTAGGTTAGCTATGTCAAGCAAGCTTGCTAGCTCGATGTCATGGAGTGTGTTCCGTGTCGACCCCTTGAGCCCTTCGAGCCCCGACTTTCAGGGGTTAGGGGGCCACACTGACAAAATCAGCAGAATGCAGGGCACTGAAAATGCCCGTATCATACCCTGAATTCGGTCGATTAATGTAGTGTTATTTGATGGTCACTAAACGCCCCAACGGCCATCATCTTGGCTACATACGGAAGAGGAGGAGCCAAAGCTAGCTTTTCATTTTATAACGAAAACAATGGCGGACATGATGGTTAACGGTGGCTAAGGTGGCAGAGGCTGTAGATCACCAGGCTACAGACCGTAAATGTAGTAATTAAACAACGGTACTGATATTAAATGTACTACTAACATGCCATTATCAAATTAAAGCCAGTGACATCAGTATTTTGGTTGATTTCACGATGTATAGGCTACCGACAGTTAGCATACCAAGCTAGGTAGCATTACCATTAGAATTGCATGGCAGATATGCTAAGCTATCGGGATATTCCCCCACCCAGTGCCTGTGGCTAGTCCGAAAAAAAGGTGCATCTAAATAAACGACAAATGGCTATGTCAGTCATTGGACAGTGTTAAACAACTGTACTGATATTAAATGTACTACTAACATTAAAGCCAGTGACATCAGTGTTTTGGTTGATTTCACGATGTATAGGCTACCGACAGTTAGCATACCAAGTTAGGTAGCATTACCATTAGAATTGCATGGCAGTTATGCAAGATAGCTGGCTATTTAGTTTTCCCGGGAATCGCGAGCAGATTTGCGTCCGTCACTTCCACCAGGTGCTTCTATTTGATAAAGCACGCCCTGAGCGATGAGGAGTGCACTGTAGATGTCAGGGCCCTGTACTACAGGTCCCTGTATTACAGGGGTTAGTGCAAAGGGGTCGACACGGAACAGACTCATGGTCTGCTTGGTGGTGGTGCTCTCCGCCGGTCTCGTGGTCAGTGGCTTGTCTTTCACAAGGGATGAAGATGATTTGACTTTGTTGTCCAGGGTTTGCACCCTTTTGGAGTAGAAGAGCAGCCTGGTTTAATTACTGTAATGCAGCATATTCTGCCGTACAGTGATGTCACATGAAACATATTTCCTTTTTTCACCATTAACTTTTGTCTGCCTGGCAAATGGTTAAATTAAATTCTCATTTAAAATTCCTTCAATTTCAATTTTCCTTTCTTAAATCTGCTTATTTTTGTAACTGGTCTTTGCCTGGCATTCAAACTTTGTACCTAGTTTTGATATTTTTTCTTATATTGCAATCAACAGGGCATAATGCTTTGCATTGAATAGTTTTGCAATCAAATATCTTTTTCATTTTGCATACAAAAAGCTACAGAAAAGCAAGCCTTAAAATACTGATAGCCATTTGACAAGTGTTTTTTCCTCCTTATCTTTTGGCTGCCTGGCAAATTATTTAAATTCTCATTTCCCTCAAAATTAATGTATTACCAATTTCCTTTGGTTGCCTGGCATGCACACTTTGTGCCTACCTAGTCTTGGGTAACTATTGTGTCCTCCATATACAGTACTGCTATTGACAGCACGATGTTTTGAACAGTTTTTCAATTAAATAAATTATTTAAAGATATAACATGTTGTCTTAATTGGTTTTGGCTAAATGGTATTCACTTTTCAGATAATCCCTGGTAGATAACTTGTCATCTGCAGAATTGTAAAGTGTGAACATTATTGCAGAGAGTAAGCACAATAAGTACATCAACCTTTCCAATAAACACATTATTTTTCAAAATAGCCCAGCCAAGACATTGTATGACGGCGTATTAGGGCAACGTTTGAAATTTAAAAATATGTATATATATCACAATTGTGAGATATTATATCACAATTCTGAGATACTATCTCACAATTGTGAGATAATATCTCAGAATTCTGATTTATTAACTCGCAATTCTGACTTATTATCTCAAAAATCTGAGATATCACACAATTTTGAGATCCCATCTGATCAATGGTGGCTACACGCTCCGTTTCGCTTCCCAAGCCCCTTCAATTGATAAGCAGAAGCAGTCAATACACCCGTTTATTCCAATACCGTATGGTTTTAGCTTATCGTACGAGTCCATGTGCCACAAAGCATTGGGTCCCCTGACATTGTATACCCGGCGCCTTAGACGGGCTGCTCTTCGAAAGTTCACACCCTGAGGATCAAGTAGTTTCAGAATTTGGCGAATAGTGTCTTGCTGAACGACAAAGTCCATCTGAATTGCCCTCAAATGCAACCACCTGTAGCCTTGCATCTGTCCGGTTTGTTGAAGCTCCTGGTGAACAAATGCCACCACATCCTCCAGACGGCTATGGTTTTTTCTCCTAAACAGGCCAAGTCTCTTGCAGTGGCTCTTCAGAGTCCGAATGCTCATGACGATGTGGTGATACTGGGCTAAGACAATGAGTATCTCGTTATTTGAAAATCCAACTGAAAAGTATAACTTGATGAGTTCGTCCGTACCAGCCATTTCATCCATGCACGCAATAGCAACTGATGTGTTCGTCCGTACAAGCCATTTCATCCATGCACATAATAGCTGAATCAGAATTGTGAGATATTAACTCACAATTGTGTGATAGTATCTCAGACCACATTTACACATAGCCGGGTATTTTCAGAAACGAATATTTCTGCCCCTCCGTTTTCAAAAATAACGCCGTACACACAAGGTCGTTTTCAAAAAAGTGTCTGTTTACATGAACCCGCATATACGCCCCCAAGCGCCATCATAACTATGCCAAACCTGTAGGTTTGCATAAGAAGGCTAATCCATTACATTGGCTATGAGTCCTAGATATTTAAGTGTATTTAATCTGGGCTACTACAATAGGTAGACAAAATGGAATGGAAAACTCGTTGTCCACTGGTGGAAGTGCGGGGGATACCATTTTTAAAGCCAATAGTCACAAACTGGGAAACGGTTGAGATTAGGCTATAGGGTTGAAAGAATGCAATCCTGCGTTTGCCTTAACGTAAATGAGCACTACCTTAACAGCATCCATGATCAGTAAGAAAGCTAACTGTAAACATAGGACCATCACATGATGTGATGCATTTTTAGTCGCATACTGTGACGTTTCAGAAACTAAAACACCGTTTGACCCAGTACACACACAAAAACAGAGTTTTCAGAAATCTCCACTTTGGCCGGAGTTTTTAGAAATTATCGTTTTCCGTGATAAAACCTCAGTTTTTGTGTAAATGAAAAGCCAAACCGCATGAAAATATCTGCGTTTACTTACCGTGTAAACGGGGTCTCAGATTTGTGAGATAGTAAGTCAGAATTGCGAGTTGGTATCTCAGAATTGCAAGATAGTATCTCAGAATTGTGATATACATATATATATATTTTTCAAACGTTGCCCTAATACGGCGTCGTAACATTGAGAGACAACCCATTGTGTGAAAACTTTTAAAACTGAACGTAAATTTAAAAGTAAGTACTTATGACTTTTACTTAAATAGGATTGTTGATGTAGTTCTTGTACTTTAACTGAAGTAAATTTGCTGTGTATATGTACTCTTACTTAAGTACTAAGTAAGGTAGGCTACTTAAGTACTTAGCTTCACTGGGTAACGGTGTGGCTCCTCGAAATTATGTTGGGTTTTGTTGTGGCTCTTTGAGCTGGACTGGTTAGCCACCCCTGGTCTAGAGCTTCTTGGGATATAGTTTTGACACTGATAGATAGCTGCCATTGTAAACTCTCGTCAGCTCTGATAACGTGTCCGAGTTAGCAAGAGTAACAATGGGGGGCTGGGCTTAGCGATAGGTCAATTGGCTGGACCTCTGTTGATTTAGGTCAGTCTATTTAAAGGGGGTGAATACTTATGCAATCACTTATTTTCATTACATATTTTTATTTAATTTACATAACTGTGTAGAAATCGTTTTAACTTTGACATTTAAGAGGGTTTTTTTGTGCAAAAAGCCAACTTACAGCCGCGGAAAAAATTAAGAGACCACTTCAAAATGATCAGTTTCTCTGGTTTTACTATTTATTGGTATGTGTTAAAGTAAAATGTACATTTTTGTTTTATTCTATAACCTACTGGCAACATTCCTACCAAATTTCAAATAAAAATATTGTCATTTAGATAATGTATTTGCAGAAAAATGACAATTGGTCAAAATAGCAAAAATGATGCAGTGTCTTCAGATCTCGAATAATGCAAAGAAAACATGCTCATATTCATTTTTAAACTACACAATACTAATGCTTTAACTTAGGAAGAGTTCAGAAATCAATATTTGGTGGAATAACCTTGATTTAAAATCACAACTTTCATGTGTCTTGGCATGCTCTCCACCAGTCTTTCACATTGCCGTTGGGTGACTTTATGCTACTCCTGGCGCAAGAATTCAAGCAGCTCGGCTTCTTTTCATGGCTTGTGACCATCCATCTTCCTATTGATCACATTTCAGAGTTTTTTTTATGGGATTCAGGTCTCGAAATTGGGCTGGCCATGACAGGGTCCTGATCTGGTGATACTCTATCCACACCTTTACTGGCCTGGCTGTGTGGCATGGAGCATTGCCCTGCTGGAAAAAACACTTCTCAGAGTTGGGGAACATTGTCAGAGCAAAAGGAAGCAAGTTTTTCTTCCGGGACAACGTTGTACTTTGCCTGGCTGAGGTTTGTAAAAGACCATAAGGATTGAACCAAAGCGGACTGGAGGGTCTCCTAGTTCGTCTTCTCTGATGAGTCCAATTTTCAGCTTTGCCCAACACATGGTCGTCTGATGGTTAGACGGAGACCTGGAGATGCATACAAGCCACAGAGTCTTGCACCTACTGTGAAATTGGACTCATCAGAGAAGACGAACTAGGAGACCCTCCAGTCCGCTTTGGTTCAATCCTTATGGTCTTTTACAAACCTCAGCCAGGCAAAGTACAACGTTGTCCCGGAAGAAAAACTTGCTTCCTTTTGCTCTGACAATGTTCCCCAACTCTGAGAAGTGTGAGAAGTGCCAATTTCGAGCCCTGGTCACACATTAGGCAGTGTCCCACATTAGGGCAATCCACCCTATGTAATGGACCCTTCCGCAAACTCCGCCCCCCTTAGCAACGGTTGCTATATCAGTCAAGCATTCACGTTTCCCAGGTTCTCAGCATTGGTGTGAATGGCGTGGCAACATGTTTTCAACAGTGTCAATTTCAGCTCTACCCAAAGAAATCACAAGCATTTTTTGGAAAAACGGCAATATCTCAGATCGAAGCAGGCAAAAGGGTCTGCAATATGCTTATATAGGCTACAACCACAACATTACATGCCGTGTTTGTAGACAGACAAATGCTAAGGTTAACAGGTTCATTCCAGCTATGTTTATGTGTTCTATTATCTACGCAAACATGTAAGGTGGTAAAACTGAATCGTATTTTAAGCAAGGGTTTTCTCACGTTTTCGATGCAGTGGGCAGATTTTATCGACATAGCTTCTTGGAACAAACGTAGGTGCTTCTGTTTACGTTGCTGACATTCAGCTGATGGGGGGGTCGTCCACATTGTTTGATCCACAGCAGGCATTTCTCTCTTTTGGGTTTCGGGAAGGGATAAAATGTTACCCCTCCCTCCAGCCTTTTTGGACATCGGCTGTCAGAATTACACACTCCATAAGCGCAACGTTTCATTTTCTCTTCTCGAGCAGACGTCTCTCTCATTGACTTCCATTCATCAAAATGGCTCGCTTGACTGAGGTCCCGAGCTTAGTAACCATTGCTATGCTATGATTGATCAGTTACCGTTTTGGGGAGTGGTCACGGAAGGGTCAATTCTAACTCAACGGGATTTACCAACACCAACTGAACAGCTCCTTGTAATTCCAACTTGTGTAACTGACTTGAATAAGCAGTACCTAAATGGTTTTCATTGTTATCAAGCTAGTGAATTTATGGTGGACTGCCTAAACCTAGTTATGTCAACAATTTCCACATAATGTAGTTAAGTAGTTTCAATATTATTTGGTCAAGTTAGCCTTTATTGATTGATCAGGCAGTGTTCATCTAACTAAACAGACATTCATTACACTGACCTAACTGACTGATATAATTCTTACTCAACTGGATTTCCTTACACCAACTGAACAACTCCTTGTAGTTCCAACTTAACTGACTTGAATGAGCAGTTCTTAAATTGTTTACATTTTTATAACGCTAGTGAATTTATATGGGACTTACTAAACCTAGTTATGTCAACAATTTCCACAAACACAATGTAGTTAAGTACATTCAAATCACAATACCATGGTTCGGTAATATTATTTATTAACAATGGAAAACGACAACCATCACAAATATTTAAGGTAACATGACATGTACAGTTTATATATATTTCCCTAACCCTAAAGCAGGGCCGCTGACAGGTTTGGCTGGGCCCGGGACAAAATTCTCTCCATGCCCCCCCGCCCCCCCAAATACTCATTACTCAACAAACAATTCATTTGAACACATTTTAACATTAACTTTGTGTGCAACTATTTAGGTGCGAAATGCCATGCGCCGGACTTTTGTGGTGACAAAGTCATCAATGAGGTCATTGAAGTCCAGCTTCTTTGCAAGCTTGTGCTCTATGGAAAGTATTGCCAGCCCGTTGAGCCTCTTCTGTGAAATCTTTGAGCGCAAGTAGTTTTTTATTAGCTTCATTTTGCTGAAGGCAATTTCACACGTTGCCATGCCACTGGCTTATTTTAAGCCATGAGCCGCGTTACACTGGCTGTAATTCAGCTGACTGGGGATGATTCTCAAATCAATTCAGCCTGATTGGAGTGCGCAGCGCGTGCCTGCCTGAAACATTTGATTTGGACATGGGCCTATTTGCGGGGTAATGTGCATATTCTAAGATTCAATTAGATATAGGCGTATGAAACACAGTGTATTAAAGCCGTTGTGGTTATCAAATTATTCAATGCCCCCTGTCTGTCTGATATTGATCTCCGTGTGACTTGCTCATGTGGTGCTGCGCTAATATGTTTGACACGCCTCCTGTGTCTGTGTTACTTGACGACGGGGCTGGAAAAAGTTGGCCGTGTCCTACCTGGCTCTGCTGCACAGCTGCCTTTACTGGTACCTGCAGCATCAACTGAGTCTTTCCTGAAATATTTATAAAGAGATCCCCTCAGGCTTTCGGCTTCTTCCTCTCTTTTTTGCCTTTCTTTCTTCTTCAGGGCTCCTGACTTGTGCATGTTGAATCGACTACCGTAATTGGCTCGCGCACTGACCACTAATGGAATGATGTTGTCTTTTTTCTTCTCCAAAGACCAAACCATTTTGGCATAGGGGTGATAGGGGGTTATTGGCCGATTTTTCAAGGGCAATGAAGGCAAACAATCTAGGGTCATTAATTGAATGCAAATAAAGCACTTTTCTTCTCTAAATCAACACATTTTGAAGTATACATACAATAATTAATCCCAACTTCATGGGGGTCCAGTCCAGGGCCCGGGACAACGTACCCGTTTGTCCCCCCCTGTCGGCGGGGCTGCCCTAAAGAATTTTTCTTTTAGATAAAAGGGCTCTTACAGGTTTTTTTTACCTTACAATTACCAAACACTGTACAAACCATAACGTTTTCCAACAAATGTCAAGTAAAAATACTTAAAAGTAATATATTCTTCCCTGCCACTTCAGCATGGGTGTAAAAACAAAAATCAGTGCAAAGAGTTTTCTAAAATGAATACACCAACAGGAAAAAAATGGTGCCGTAACCAATTCTCACTGTTGACCTCCTCTTCCCCCACTGACATAAATTCAAACTTGGAATCTGTCCTCCAAGTTCCCTGTGTGCTGCTTGCCTAAAATGTTCCTTCAAATAGTTTGATTTTGAGTACTTGGGCCTTTGTTGACAGTGTTTTGCAATCTAGCTCCATCATACGTTTTTGCAGAACCTCAAATATGTACTTCAGGTTTGGGATAGCTCAAGTCGAGTGAGTACATGAGGCAAAACTAAATGTCGAGTGCATTTGCAATGTTATCAAGCTCATTGATCACTTCCACGCCTTCAGTGATGATTCCAACATCTGCCAGGCCATCTGCAGACTCTGCACCTTCCATCTTAATGGCGAAGATTCCCAGGACTGTCTTGTCCATAGCCTCCTGGTTGTCTTCAACATCCTCAATCGGTTTCAACATCACATTATAAGTTTCTGGAGACAAAGTACAGCCAAAGGCCAAAATACTTACCATGTACTCTCTTATGATATTTTCAGGGTCCTCGTTGAGGTAAACCATAAGTGCCTTCAGTACACAGGCGCTTCTTGTTTCAACAGCATCATTCTACATGGGGGGGGGGGGGGGGGGGCGCGCATTGTGCAGCAATTACCACTACTGATCTTCACTGTTCAACCAAACTGGTCAGGCTACTAATTTTTACAATGCATTAAAAAAAATGTACAGGCAGCTTTAGGTACTTTTTTGGCACAGCTGAATGTGCTTTAGTGACCAGCTGGTTCGTCTTCATCATCAAAAATAAACCAAATAAAAAATACCAGCCATGATATCCCTTATTTTACATCCTGCTGCTCCTCCTTTCCTTTTGAAAATTGTCATCAGCTGTGTAGAGTGATGATCCAGCTGTTGCATGAATTTAGATCTCAGTGGGAGAGTGGTGATTAGAGATGGGATTTATGGCTCTTTGAGGGGAGCCGGATCTTGGTGAGCCGTTCCTTTCAAAGAGCCGTTCAAAAAAACTGGCTCATTCGGCCCTTTTTAATATTTATTAAGTTTAAAGAAGCCAGCTTGGCGGTAACTAATTTTATCTGGAAATAATCAAAGTCTGATCTGGATTAACTGTAACCATTCCACAAGGTGGTGCTTCACTCTGCTTTGACAGTGACATTACTATTTTGGATATACCCTTTGTACAAATTGTGTGTGTGTAAAGCGGCAATGACTTGTTATTCATGAAACACCTAAACATTAAAAAACAAAGCAGACTAAAATGAATTTCTGTGCAAAATAGCTTTTATTGCAAACATTTCCACACAAGAACATTGTGAACAATAGGCTACAGAAAAACCTTTTAACAAAACAAAGCAGACTAAAATGAATTTCTGTGCAAAATAGCTTTAATATTAAACATTTCCACACAAGAACATTGTTGACAATAGGCTACAGAAAAAATCATTTAACAAAATATTTCAAGTATTCGAAAAAAAAATACAACTAGAACAAATGAGAAGAAAATATGTAAACGAATACAAAGCAGTTCCATACTTTATGGCTTCTTCTGCCTGTCCCTCTTGTCCTGGGGCAAATTAGCGTTAAGGAAGACAAGTGATCTGACCTTTGCAGGCTTGAGGCGACTTCTCTTCTCTGAGATGATAAGTCCGGTTTTGGAGAATATTCTCTCAGAGGGAACAGATGTCGCCACAACACACAGCTTCTTGGCCATCAGCTTGCTAAGCCTGGGGTACACAGGGACCCGACTTTCCCACCACTTGAGGGGATCCTCATTTTTTGCAACAAAAGGCTCCTCTAAGTAGATTCCTGGCTGATACTGTTCCCGCTACCTGCTCATAGGGGTGGGAGATATAACAATGGGAGATACAACAATTTTTTATGAGATTGTGATATTAGACTGATTACTTTTCTTGCACTTACAGTTCTGCATGTTGGATTCTTTTGTGAAATAGTATTTATTGTTACACTAGGTCTCTATTGCTTGTAGTTTAGTTCTCTCCCTTGTACATCACTTTGGACAAAAGCGTCTGCTAAATGACTAAATGTAAAATGTAATGTAAATTATGTCATCCTAGATTTAGAGAAAAAAATCTACTTTTGCCACACTTAAATTCTCGTGGAAATAGCTCCAAACAAATGATTCAGTTGCGGCCGCGCTGCCTGCTCCTTCCACTGGTTGCTAGATGGGCTCGCTACTGCTAGGACTGAGTCTTCCTGCTGCAGTTGTTATCCTCTGGAAGGTCTCATCTGCAGTTTTGGCATCAGCGAAAGCCATCCTCTTAAATCGTGGGGTCAAGACCAGCAGCATCTGCAAGGATGTGATTTGATTCAATTCGATTGAATCTAGTCGTCAAACTTGCACAAAGACAGTTGACCATGTCTTGTGCTGCCTGTGTTGTTGCCCTCCACCGGAAATCATTTGTGGCTCTTTGCAGTCCCCTGGCCAGCAGTATGACTTTTGAGGCCGTCACATAGCTATTGAGAAAAAATAAATATTACTTTATGATACAATTATAAAGCTGATAAACAATGATACATTTTACAATGAATAGATATCTATTATGGTATCAAATATTCATAATTTTGTATCAGGTAAGTTGCATGCATGCCATAGAAATCCACTGCTGACCAGCTGAACAACATACTTTTCTACACTGAGTTCAACAGTGACCTCCTCAAATGGCTTCAAAATGGTGCACATTTCCTGCACTGTAGTCCATTCTTCTTTGGTTAAAGGACGAACTGGTGCATTGGTGACAGCCAGGGTGGACACGATGGCATTTTTGTTTGTCATAAAACTTTGCAGCATGTTATATGTGGAGTTCCATCTTGTGACACAGTCCTGTTTGGGTCGCAGTTCAGCCATCTTCATTTAGAGCTGTGTTTCTTTCGCCCGACTCACATTGTTGCGTTGGAAGGCGTTGATGCAACGGACGGTGGAGGAGGAGTCTGGCGCATGCGGTTCTGTTGATAACGGAGACGTTATAGTGACATTGACAGGTCAACAAACCAATCACGTCACTAGTAGGCTTTTACCCTGTGAGTAGTAGCATGCTAACCCTAACCCATCATTAGACAGTGTGCGCAGACACCTCGCAAATCCTATGATACGTATTTCTCAGTTACAATAAAGGGGTTTTTACATTGTACAGTGTCTATTTCTCGGTAACTTAACTTCTAACCAAAAAAAAGTCAAACAACCAACTTGTAGGTTTAACTTTATCAATGATAGATTGTGGACTTTTAAGGGCACACTGGGCTAAAACGCCTTATTTCCGGAGATCTTAATAACGTGCGACTACCTGATATTTAGACTTTCCGGGAAAATCCAGACAGAAACACGCTGGAAACGTTAGTCTCAATTCTCATATCGGGAGCATGTTTTGACTGCGGAATGGGACTATGTCACACGCGACAAATCCGGACCCCAGATACTCACCAGAAATCGCCCGTGTATCTCATATTCTGCACGGAAACGCTCCTGACAGTCATCGTTTCCGTGGGTGTTTAACTCCGTATACCCACAGCATGGCCCGGGCCGCGCGCGTGGTGCGATCCAAAAAGCTTCAGGACCCGAATGTCTATTGGCATTTATCTCATGCCTGTTTTAAGTAGTATATTATGTTTAACATTGCAGTATTTAAATAATAAATCGGCATGTATCAACCTTTTTATCATATAAAACATTTTATCTTTTAAATCTTAATCTTCAATTATCCATGTTGAAGTTGTAATGAAGCACCATTTGGCCAAAGTCTACCATGCAAACAGTAAATCCTCCTTCTTAACCTAAGTAAAAACAAAGTTGCTCAAGTGACTACGGTTAGGATATTCATGACCCATCTATAACCTCTATGACTGATTGGTACTAAGTTACACACTATGACAACAAAAACAATATTATTTAATATTTTTATTTTAATTCTCAACATAGGCTTCTTTTTGGGCTGGAGGGCTCCTTGTAGAGAAGTGGCCCCTCTCTGTCACTCGCCGCCTGGTATCACCCAGCTTGACGCCCCTCCGGCCATTGCTTTCGAGCAACTGCTGGCAGCGCAGAGCACACCTCCACCTGGGAGGCAGGACGTTGATTTTAAGCTTGTCCTCTTCATCACTCTCCTCATCAGACATGAAGCTGGCGTCTGCCTCCTTGAAGAACAGGTGTTCTTCTGGTGCCAGCAGATCCTGCGCCGCCAGCAGGCGCTCCTGGAAAAGCTGCAAAAGAAAGAGGCATAGTGTCAAACAATGGTTGCATGAAAATTGACTCCTTTTCAGATGGGGTGATATTTTTTTATTTCACTTCATGCCACGTACCAGCTCTCGCCTGCTTCGGAGAAGTTTTTTTCTCCTCACTTCCTCTGTCCTCCCCACCAGGTCCATTTTCCACTGACTTTTTAAGTTTTCAAAGTACCTGTTGCAGGCTCCTGTTTGAAACAAACCAATGAATAAAACAGAAGAATACAATAACCTCTCTCTCAACATCAGCAAAACTAAGTTATGTTATGTTATGTTAGTTGTGGTGCGGTGTCCTGTCCTAAGAATTTCAGTGCCCAGTCCGACTCTGTTGTACTGTGCATCTGACAATAAAAGACTTGACTACATAGCACAGAAAACCAAATAATTGCAAAGTTATAGATGTTTAACAGTAACTGTATCTTACTTCTTATTAGGCTCTCCTTTCCCCAGTTCTCCCCTGAATCCACAATGGTCTGAATGACCGCACGAGTCACCTCCTCATTGTGAGACGACTTGAAACTGAACAACAATAAAATACAGTAATGTGCACAGGCAATACGTTAGAAAAGTTTGTATGAATGAAACAGACCTATGTATAAGTGCATTGAAGATCAATTCATTTTAAGCGCAATGCAATTACATGATGAGGGGAAAAGTGTACGTTGATGCTTAATCTATTACATTTATGTCCAAATAATCCCACCCCTTCACAACAACTGATATATTAATTAAATAGTTTGGATATTTAAGAAGTATCATGCTGTCCTTAGAAATCTATCTAACTGTAAAGTTAGTCAACTGGATACATTTTCTAAAATGCTGCCATGTTCAAACTAATAGCTCTAAAAGTGAAGCATGGTGATGGCAGGCAAATGGACAGGTGTCGCTCTAGGGCTATTTTAATTCCTCTGGCACTGTGATTCAGTAGCATGTGGGATGAGAAGATTTATTCATTAAATTATTTGGATATTTAAGAAGTATCATGCTGTCCTTAGAAATCTATCTAACTGTAAAGTTAGTCAACTGGATACATTTTCTAAAATGCTGCCATGTTCAAACTAATAGCTCTGAAATTGAATTTACAAATCCTGAGGACCAACTTGCCACTGCAGAGACTCGCCCAGACTGCGATGTAGTCGCCTCACTCCTGCCTGACACAGTGTGGGCATGGAAGTGCATGGTTTCTTACAAAGGAATCATGATTTAGTGTTTAATAAGCAAACCTCGATTCCTTGTTGCGTATCCGCAGACCTTGCACTGCCACTGCATTTAGAATCTGCAAGAAAAAAAAGAAAGAGAGAAAGTCACAAAGTGTGAAAAATCTGAAAAATTCAGCCAGATTTTTCTTAAGGGCTACATTTTCTGAGAAATCGTTGGTGATTGTTCACATCAATT
This sequence comes from Sprattus sprattus, assembly GCF_963457725.1. Classification (NCBI taxonomy): domain Eukaryota; kingdom Metazoa; phylum Chordata; class Actinopteri; order Clupeiformes; family Clupeidae; genus Sprattus; species Sprattus sprattus. The sequence goes on from NC_137924.1 coordinate 37,971,912, forward strand.
CTACAGGCATCCTCGGATTTGTTTAATTAAAGTAATATAAATAATGAATACGATAATATTTGTATCATAGTTTTCATTAAATTGATTGAATATGTACGGTTACTGTTCCTTTTATTTTCCGAATATTAAACTGACGAATATGTTGGGAAATGTTGGTTGTGCTAACATATTCGTCGGTTTAATATTTGGAACAACAGTAACAGTTACCGTACATATTCAATCAATTTAATGAAAGCTATGATACAAATATTATCGTATGAATTATTTGTATGACTATAATGATAAAAATCCGAGGATGTCTGTAGAATGACTGAGTGCCCTTAGCAAGCTAGCAAAATTCATTCCCTCCCCTCTAACAGGCCATCATGTGTCTACTATTAAATGGGAAGACCGGTCAAGAGAACCAGCTTTTGGAAACAGCGACATTTCCACACAAAATATATTATTCTTCTCAATCATTATTATATGTATGATATTATAATATAGACCACACAAAGTACATGACGGTTGTTCCGAATATTAAACTGACGTATGTAAGCACTACCAACATTTCCCGGTTGTTTTTTTATTATTGTTAACGGTTCTGACTGAGCGCCCTTAGCAAGCTAGCAAAATATGTATTACAGTAACTTTACAAGACCTGCAAGCAAATTAGTGAACGACATATATGTATATATGGGTGGCTAAAACAGCCCTAACGAAACAGCGAGAACTATATCGCGTTAAACCCCTAGTTAATGACTTGCTAGCTACCTTAGCTCGCTATCTTATTAAGCTAGCCTAAAACTATTTGAACAACTGCACATTAAACCACGCTTGCTTTAGTTTTACTGTCTCACCATGTTGAATATAGACCAAAGAAGCCAGCAGATATAATAGTCATCTTAATTTACACCACTCAGACTGACACCATAGCATCTTACCTTCAGCGAAATGTTGACTGCCACCCAATCCTCTGGGTTTTGCCAATGCCAACGGTCAAAGTCTTCTTGAAACCCCGTAGCAAGCATTCTGAATGCGATAGGAGGACTCTGGCGCATGGGGTTGTGTTGGTAACAGAAACGTAATTTAAAATTTCTAGTCACCAGATCTCCGGAAACTTGCATACACATATCCGGATCCAGAAATCATCAATATTTTCCCGGATTTTTAATTAGTCCGGATATGACCATAATCTACTCCGGATATGTGCTTTGTCATTGGAAATTTCCTAACACAAGATCTCCGGATTCCAGCCTATTTTGCCCAGTGGCATCTCTGACCACAAGATTTATTGTATGTGCTAGGCATGGAAGGTGGCTCCATCCTGTAATTTAAATGGCCTTCGTTATGTTCGCAGCATTGTCCGTTAAGCAGCACACCACTTTCTTGTCAACCCCCCACCCTGTTGCAACACTGCGAAGCTTTTCAGCCAGGTTGTCTGCTGTGTGTCCCTCATTGAACTCAAAACAGTCCAGTAGACAGGAGGACATTTGGAAATCTTCAATGAAGTGGCATGTTACCAGTGTTGTGTGTAACGAGTTACAGTAACGTAACTACTTTTTTCGGGTAAAGCTAGTGTAACGAGTTACTACGGAAAATTTGGTAACTTAACGTAGTTTCTTTTTCAAACCAGTGCAACGTTACTTTTACCAGGGATAGACGTCACCGTAACACAGCCTCCTGAGCTGCACGCTTGCGCAATAGTCACGACTCACGCGCAAGCTCTCATTCAACATTGTACGTGACAGCTAGATGAAGTCAAAATGGCAAGCAAGGAGCAACCGACAACGGCGCTAACTTTTGAGAGGTGGAGGTACAACCACTATTTCGAACTTGTGGAAACGAAGGGGGAAAAAGTGAGTGTTAGGTGCACACTCTGCCCTGGGCAGAAACTTTTGTCCACTGCCAGAACATCAACTGCCAATCTCATCAAGTATTTGAGGGGAAAACATGCTTACATAAAGCTTGTAGCTCAAGATCCCAGGGGAAATGATGCTATGGCGGGTCCAAGCCCAAAGAAACAGCAAAAACTTCAGTTTCTCTGGGTTTCTAAGGAAAAGTTGGACAAACTTGTTGCTTCTTTCATTGTTGAAGAAATGTTGCCCATTAATATGGTCGAATCGCCCACTTTCAGACAGATACTTAGCAAGATACCGATAACAGGAGCAGGCGCCCATGGTCAGATCGTAAAACGTTCACTGGCTATCTGGATGAATGTTACCTAAAAATGGAGAGTGAATAAAAGAAAACTTTCGAGAGTTTGCCGTATGTGTCAACCACTGCGGATATATAGAGTAGTCACAACAGAAGCTTTTTGGGAATCACTGTGCACTGGATCAATCCATGCAACTTTAAATGTGAGAAAGCTGCCATTGCATGCAAAAGAATAAAGGGCAGGCATACATTTGATGTTATAGGCTTCGAAATGGAACAGATTCACTCAGCGTTTCGCCTTACACATAGGATCACCACCACCGTTACAGACAACGGGTCTAATTTTGTGAAAGCTTTTAAGATGTATGCGTTCACCGAGCCCGAGGAGGAGGATGAGGAGCAAGATGTAGTTTTCACAGATATGGAAGAGTTGCTTGGGACAACAGAAGGACAGTTTTCTCTGCCCCCGCATTTCAGGTGTGCTTAGCATACTCTGAATTTGATCTCGTGCAATGACATTGACAAATGGTTGTCCTCCAACGGTGACTCAAAATGTGTGTACAGGAGTGCAACGGGGAAGTGCGCTGCTCTTTGGACAAAGGCAAGCCGTTCTACCTTGGCCTCTGAGATTATCGATGAAATCTGTGGGAGAAAAATGATTGTGCCTACATCAACAAGGTGGAATTCCTTCCACGATGCCTCGTCCTGTATCAGTGACAACCCGGCCCAAGCTCTGAACACGCTTTGTACTAGACTGGACATCAGAGCCCAGAATGTAAACACTTCCAGTAAGCAATTGTTTCTCAATACCTGCATGCAGGGCCGGATTAAGACATTTTGAGGCCTGGGGCTAATTACCAGGATGAGGCCCCTATATCGCCCCGACGCACATCGTGACACGCACACAAACCCACGCCGGGTGCACTGTCACATCAGTGTTTTAAAGTCCACAGAACCACTCTATAAATATGATCAGTTTAAAGCCAAGGATAAAATGTATGTATGTAGTAGACTACACTGTAGACACCAATAATGCAAATGTATACATATTTCCATTCATTCAAAAGCAAAAACAAGGCTAAATAGCCAGGGAATGAAATAACGAATTGATTAAGCATATGCCTATTAGTGAAGCAACAGCTTGGCTCCGCGCCCACGTTTCTATGCGAGAGCACCGACGTGCGGTCAGGGGAGGCAGAGCTTCACCTGTCATCATTAAAGTAAAAAAACAAATAACGATCAAAGGAAATAAATATTTTCTACTGGTCTGTGATATAAATGTATTTTCTGCATGATTCCAATCATTTCGAGCAGTTTTATAATCAAAATAGCTGAATTTGCGCATGTCCTGTTCAAACAGACAGGAGACAGCAAGACGATGAGGCAACGACGAGCTGTGCTTCATCTCAGATTGCGCAATACCTCACAAACTGGACTGAGTGTAGAACCTATTTAGTCCTGCTGATCTGACAAAAAACCTCAGTGAAAACCTCTACACTAATATTTGACCATGACTGCGAAAATGGAAGATTCTATAGCTAAGCTAAAACATTTCACTTAGCTATGTCTAACTGGCTTGCACATAATTTGTCTATAATTTTCAATGAATTAGCCTAATCTGCAGCGATATGCGTGAGGATAAGAACTCATACATCTTCAATTGCTGAAAGAATTTACGTTTTATTAGGCCTATTTAGATGGAACCGGGAAGCCTGGCTTGTTACCTGCATCATCGTATTTGAAAGCGCGTTATTAAAAGCGTTTATCCCTGTCTTAATGATGTGGTGCGAACCAAAGCAAAGTTTAGAAATGTGAATTAATCTTCTTCAGTCTTACTTTGCACTTGAGGGCTTTTGCGATTAGAAGGTCACGGTCCACGGACCAGTCTTTTGGCCCCACTCTCGTGCTTTCTTTGACCGGACATTTTCGCGCATTATAATTTGTTTCACTCTGAATGTTTCTAATGTTATGCGCGGTGCGGTGCCGTTGACTCACTCGACATCGGGCGACCTGAGGCCCCCCTGGTGGCGAGGCCCGGGGCTGCAGCCCGGTCAGCCCATTCGTTAGACACGGCCCTGCCTGCATGTCCAGACCCTCTGTACTCTACTCTGACAGGAACTGACAATTTCACTGCATTCTTTACATTAGTAATCATATGCATGTGACAAATAAACATCCTTGTATCCTTGTACGAAACGATAGTGTAGAACGAGGGGCTGGTCAAGACCAGGTTAGTACTACCACTAAAGACATTATATTGTTGTGCTTTGTAAACTGTATTTTCATTAAACTTTTTCTGTACAGAACATACAGTAGGAACTGCAAGTGACATTCACTCGTCAACTCTGACAAAAATGATGGCAATGATATAACCCCCTCCCCCGACAACAAACACATGTCCTAGATAGATAGATAGATAGACTTTATTTCTAACCACACGGGAGCCGCCATTTTTCCATTCTGTTGACAAATGCAGCCTTCTCATTGGTGTAGCATGATCACGTGTCGAACCGTGGCACGGCTCCCGACAAAAATCTTATTACGCTCTGAAGTCTCTAGTTCTGCATAAAACAAAGCCATATAGACAATCGACTGGAAAATCAGCGACGAACTTTTTTTTGGTAACTAACCACGACTCGTTCTTTTTTATAAGCTAAAGATTGTGTAGATGCCAGTGAGTGGAACGGGATTCATTTTCTAAAGGACTTTTCGTGCTTCACCTTGCGGCCTATTAGTCTAATTTAGTGTTTTCTGTATGTCCACTGAGATGACCAACTCCCATCTTCTGTCAACATATACTTAAAATCATTCATTGCCTTCTCTAGTTAGACTGTATATTCTTTGCTTGGACAAGTGGGCAACTTATCAAGAAAAAAGTTAGAATCAGGTCAATCAGTCAGTACCTTCCCAACTTGGACTCCACAGCAGCAACTTCCTGGTCACTCCATTTTCTTTCCTGGTCACTCAACAACCTTACTGAACTTTCTTTACCTTATTTCCTTATTGAAACAGCTTTTTAACTTAGAAAGTGCAAAAACTAAATAAAACAAAACAACACAAAAACACAGATGCACTCAAGAGGATACAAGTAATAAAAAAACAACACTTGAATTCATATTTTTGGCTATTAAACAATGGCAACACATTAAATGTGTTTTCAGCCTAGCAAGCCATCATCAGGGCAAACATGCTGGTTGAAACATGGTTGTCATTAGCTGCTCATACTTCAAAGCAGGTCAATAATATTATCAGTGTAGGGCAGGTGCGTAGATCACCTGATTGGTAAAAACACATGACCCTGCATTAAAAACATAAAAACTGTTGAATCAATAATCAAAATCAATACTTCATTCAACAAAACATTACAGTTTACTTAAGATGTTACTTATCAGGTGATTTTACCTGCCCTACATTGATCATGTGATTCACGTGCTTTAAAATTTGAGTGACAACCATATTTCAATTGCTCAAACGTCCTGCCGTTACTTTGAGCACATTGTACCATTACAGATTTGGCTTCCATGCAATGATAACAGAACACCAACTTATCTACTATTCTTTTTGTATTGCAAAACAATGTTCTTTAAGTTCAAGTAATGACAAACATTCGCAAAATTGAAGATCCATTTTTATGCTAATAAAATTTCGGGTCGCGTTTATACGCACTTTGAGGATGTTGGGGACTCCCCCTGGGCTGTCGGGCGAATGGTACGGGGCTTTCGGCCGACATATGTACACCGACAGTTAAATTTGAGATTAGACGCTGAAAAAAACTGTCGGTGTACAGATTGTGAGACTGAGACAAAATGTAGAGAAAACAATAGTGGAAAGATAATTAATGTCCATATACATTAATTGTACAAAATACAGACCACCTTATGAAGACATCTCCCAAAATACCTCTGCTGTCTGATGATGAAGATGAAGGTTTAAAAGCTGATGATCGTTTTGGGGTGGAACAGTGCTGGGGTCGCACAGATGAGTCTAGAAAAACAAGGAAGAATAACCCAAGTATACGCACAATTGTTTTTCTCAAAAGTAAGTTTCATATTAATTCTGTTTACTTTAAATTCTTTGTTTAAAGGAAATTAATTTACAGCATAAAATCAGTTCCATGAAGACCAACTTGCAAACATTGAGGAACTTCTTTGAGGACAATACCCGAGTCAGAAGGCTGCAGCAAAAGTTCTGAAGATTAACTTGATTCTGACATAGGAAAAGTGCAAGAGAATAAGACCTACATTTATCCACAACCTCACACTAGTTAATTTACAGCCAATCACAACTACTTAAATAATTAACAACATATTAAATACTAAAACAAATGTCAGAAGCAAAAGAAATTGCTTCCCACCATTTTTTAAGAGGTTGACTAAAAAATCGGCTCCTTAACCTTCCATTAAAAATACTTTTGGTTAGGCGGTAGTAAATTAGAGTAAACTCAGAAAATATATTTTTCTAAATATTTTCCTTATCCTGAAATCACCCACCCCCAATTACATATTAATGCATGCAGTTATTATTACAAAACAATATAAATTGTTTCTGTACATTACTAGAAACATCTGCACTGACTTGGCTCGGTGTCACGGATGAGGCTAGAGGAAATGCAACATTTTCAAAATACCCTGAAATGTTGGAAACTTCCTGAAATGAAAAAACAATCATTCTGTTTCCAAGTACATACCATAATCTTCTTGACTTGTCATACGACTCCCAGAGGAGCTGGATCCTGAAAAAACTACCTGGGTATCATGTTCATCTACTTAGTAGATTGTAATCAATCATGTTGTTAGGCTTTCTCACGGCAAGGACCCAATCGCAAACCAGATTGCAAAAAACTCAGGATTTATTTTCTTCCAAAAACAGAACACGCTAAATTTCCAAAAGGGCAAAAACACAATTCCAAAACGGGAAACACAGAAGAGCAAAAATCAGAGAGTCCAAAAGAGATAACAGGCAAACAGAATTCCAAGGGCAAAACAGAAAATCATATACAATAGGCCTACCACTCGGGAAAAGACCGAATTCGGGCATTGATCCGCATTGAAAAGAATTACAATCCGACAGTGAACTAAAGAGGGACAGAACAATATATAGCAGGGGGAACAGAATTACACAGGTGAAACATTTCAGGTAAAGCAATAAACGATAAATTGGGGCAAGGATAATTAACAGAGGTGAAACGAATTCATGCACAAACTTTCAGCAAAAAGAATGGGAACAGAGCAATACACGGGTGAAAACAATAAGGGGAATTAACAAGGCAAGGGAGGAACAATTAGGCCAACAAATCACGGGTAAAAAGGGAAACCGGTGACGCCCGACTCACATTGTTGCGTTGGAAGGCGTTGATGCGTCAGGGTTAACGCATCCCCATTCACTTTGCATGGGGTGACGTCATCCTTTGCCGAACTGAATTGTGGCTCCGTTTGGTTCGCGTGCGTTGCGTTTCATGCTTTGCTTGCGGCAAGAGTTGAAGAAGGTTGAACTTTTCGAGAGGCAATGCATGCGTCAGCCAATCATATTGCCTTTCATGCATAACTGACAGCACAGGCGCTAGCCAATCATATCCCGTATATGCTCACGTCTACAGAGCGGCAAACTCAAAAAAAATAAAAGATGGCTGCCAAACTCCATAGATGGTCGTATTTGTACCTAGAAGTTGGTTGTTTGACTTTTTTTTGGTTAGATTTTTTAAAAGTTACCGAGAAATAGACACTGTACAATGTAAAAACCCCTTTATTGTAACTGAAAAATACGTATCATAGGATTTGCGAGGTCTCTGAGCACCCTGTCTAATGATAGCATGCTACTAGTGAAAGGGGAAAAGCTTGCTAGTGACTTGATTGGTTTGATGACCTGTCAATCTCACTATAACGTCTCCGGTATCAACAGAAACCCATGCGCCAGACTCCTCCTCTGCCTTCCGTTGGATCAACGCATTCCAACGCATCAATGTGAGTCGGGCGTGAGTACTGAAGGTCAGGGAAAAGGCAGAGGGTGGAGTCTTCAACCAATAAACAAACGCACATGGCCTGATCACAGGAACACAACAAACATAGGAAAACACAAAGTAAAACAGTAGCAAACAGAACACAAGCAGCGATCGCAATACAAATGTCTTAGGCCGAATCTCGATTCTTCTCCTTGCCCCTTTTGCTTAATCTTGTCTTAGTCTTAACCCTAGCACTTGCAAGTGTAAGGGCCAAGGGCTGAGATCTTTCCCCTATGAAATGAGACGCCACTAGGTTTCGGGTACGTCATGCGTGACTGTATGAGCTATGAAACTAGCGATTTAAAAAAAAGTGTAATGAAGAACATGGTTGCAAATATATATGTATACAACTGTGTAGAGCACGAAACAAGACTGTCGTCATTTTTAAATTAATTATAAGCCAAAAATACTTACATGTAGTGTATTTAGCATGATAGCTGGCAAGCTACCATATAAGCCAATGGAGTGGTGGTATACGCGCTAAATGTATCCTAAAACTACCGTTTGAAAGCTTCAGTTAAGACCTAAAATACTATACATCGTTCGAGTAGCACATTTCAGATCAAACCGAGTCATTATAAACATATAAAAAGTTGTGTAGATAGCTTTATTCATGTAAAATATTCCTCGCTTCAAGCAGCCATGTTTTTTTGAAAATTCCCGAGCTGGTTTCGCGGTGTGCTCTGGATAGCCCTTGGAGTTAAGTTAGCCCTCCGATCATCTCAAAAACGAGGGCCATACACCCCTTAACCTTACTCCTTAATCTTGATCAAGTTGGGTATTGAGACACCACTAGCTCTCACATGAACGCGCAATTTCAAGGGTAAGGGGTAAGATAAGGGGTAAGGGGAAGTATTGAGATTGGGCCTTAGATCGCTGGGATCTTAACACATGTAGCCAATATTGGCATTTCCATTCTCTTCTACTGTTGTTATTCTGTTTAAGTAAAGACCTCTGGATAGGTCCACTACTGATACATTATTTACAGTCAAATACAAATTCCTTACCACTGGCCTCAATGGACTCTTCATTCAGACTCTCTTCTTCATCATCCAACTCTTCTGTTATTGCCTGAACAGTTTCTGGAAAACAGTCAAAACACAAATGAGCCAAAATAAGCACAATACATGGACATGGTCCACTAAATATTTACCCTACACCCTCAACTTCTTACCTCTGGGCTCTATGGTGATCTCTTCCAATGTTTTCCCTTTGAAGTCTGCCAACCGTCCCTGCTCGCATGCCATCAAAATGTTGCTAATTTTGGCTAATTGCAGAGTCCCCTCTGGCAAGCGGTAATACTGCCTGTGGATTCTTATGTCGTGCCCTAAAAATTCCGCCAATTGATCAAGTTCGGTGTCTGTAAGGTTCAGCTCCTGGCTTAAGGTGGACGCTTGCTTTCTTAGTATCGTCGAAGAGAGGGTCTGCGGCTGCTCAGCTCCACATTCTCTTGCGAAGACACGAATGCAGTCTGACCCCTGTGAGATGCACTGCCAGGCCTGGCGAATAAGAAGTCATTGTCAGGTAGGATCCCGCAATTTGATCTCTCCTTTGCAAGCAGATCCAATGACTGGACCATAGCAGGAGTCAATAGCACTGGCAACTTCCTTCCTATTTTCCCTCTTACTTCCATGCGTGAGAAGTATTTGCAGAGCATTTTTACCACCTCCGATAAGGCATGAGCAACGTCATCATGTACAGGTGTTGACACCCTGGACAAGAAGGTCTCCTTGTCGACCCCGATTGGATAACTTTAGCAAGGATCACTTTGGCGAGATTGGTCCAGTTTCTTGACGTCTGGTCACCGGAAAGCACGTTGTAGTACTCCTCCTGTTTTTTCATCCAGATGAAGGTGCAACTTTTTGACGTCATCAGTAAACAGAATAAGCTGAGGCGCATTCTATTAGGCTTCCTGCAGTGTTCGGTAAGCAGACGCAGAAATAAATTCATTCCACCGGGTTCTGTATATCTCGCGGAAGTTTTCAATTAGCTTTGCTTTGTCTTGATTTCCTGATGTGAGGGCTTCACATGCAACAAGGTCTGCTATTTTCTTTATGCTATGTCCCAGTTAAAGTGCCAGAGACTTTTTGATGGTGTTGGTGTTCTCATCATAACCTGCAACAACCTTTACTGCTGTGATTAAATGATGAAAATTTGATGGCATGGCATACTGCTCAGTACTCTTCAGAGGAGTGACCTCCTGTCCAGCCAGCAACAATCTTCCAAGCTCTCTTAGTGTTGCGCGGATATGCTCATCCTGTGACGCACCTTTCTTGTTTAGCATTTGCTGTGCTAGAGCAATTATGCATCTGTCTTTTTGAACTGCCTGTGCAATCTTGTCCTGGCACATGTTACTTATCATCTTCCATGCTTTGGTGCTCACACCAGCAGGAACTGGCTGAGCAAATGCACACAAAGACTGAACTCGCGTTTTTCCTGGCTTAGCTTTACCACGTTTCTGTGAAAGAGCACACGTTTCATATGCTTCCACATGAACCACTTTAGGTGGTCTAACTGCAGCCTTCGTTCCTTTGATTTTTTTGGACATGCCAGTGCTCTGGCCACTTCTGCCTCTGTTGGAGATGGCGCGCAAGCGTTGGATAACACTTATCACAAAAAAGGCAGTAGTTTCTTTTTTGATGATACTTTTTTGTCCCATCCTTCAGTTTTTTCACATTCATAACAACCACGCATAGGCGTCAGTTACGGGGGGGGGGGACATCTCCCCACCACTATTCTTAATTTTAATTTTGTCCCCACCACTTTTAAAAATGTGCAAACCAATTGCGGCCAAAAAAATCCCCACATACTCAATCGAAATCGTCTAATGTAAGTCTTGCGTATGATCCAACCCAATCAATTCGCAAACATTTCTCAATTACGGTGACAGTTATTCATAATTATGAGCCATCACTTGCCCAATAACCATTTTAACAATAGTCAGTCTTGACAACAGCAAATAATTAATTTAACCTCATTTGCCTTTTGCTGAATGAAACGGGTCTCGTTTTTATTAAGTAATACTGCCATCGAACAATCGCAAGGGTGTCTGGGTTATTTTGTTGTCAAAGATTCTATAGCCCACCCACAATTGTTGCGATTGTTTCCCACCCTGTGTTGTGCAGACCTGCCAACATGTACGCATTTTGCGTACCTGGCACGCATTTTGACATCAAAGTACGCTGGTACGAGTTGATGGTCTAAAAGTACGCATAACCAAAACAATATATATCTTCTTCTTTTTTAGAACGCATAACGCTCAATAATGCATTGCCGGTTTTCAACGGGTTCAAACTACACAGTCTGTCTCGAGTCACCAATGCGTACATAGGCAGCTGCAGCAGAGCAAGAAGCAGAAGAGGAGTTTGACCAATCACAGACCCCCTGCCGTAACTAGCGTTACTATCCCCTGTATGACCATCGAAATCAGAGAATACTAGGTTACTCTGCGGTCAGAGGAATCAACCGCTGTTTAGGTGTCAGTAAGCGATTTTTCAGTCATGAATACTTACCTAACTCTCCCTTCCCGACCACATCTGGCCAATTCTTCAAGTGAGGACATTAAACCAAGTCAAAAATCACTGAAAGGTAAACTAACGAGTAATGTAGAGATAAGACGTTAAAAATGTATTTAATTTTAGCCCAACGATGTTAACCATGTGGTTTTCGTGTTCGCCATCGATTTAAAATGGCAAATAAATCTAAGTGTCTTGGCTGTGTTAGAAATGGTTTGACTTTAGGCTTTTTTCAAACTACTTATTTTAGACAAACTCTTGTGGTATGTTACCATGGCAGAACCACCGGATAAAATAAAAAGATCGCAAAAAATCATTGATAGTTACCGGGAGAGTAATGCCTCCGTTCAGAGTAATGCCTCCGTTCTTTTCAGACATCCCCACCATGCTTTCTGCACAGTGTGCAATGTAATTATTGACATCAGTCACCAAGGAGCAACAGGTAACGAACACAGTAAGATGCATATTATCAGAAAATCATAGGCCTATCTGTCAAGTTCATGCTAGATGTCCGCGGCAGCCTTCTACGTACAATGTCCACACGTGCTTACGCACAGCTGTTGTCATGTCATAGTGTAAAAGGCTATATGTTTCTACTAATGATAATAGCAGACAACCAAAGTCTCCCGGAAGTTACGGGAGTCTCCCACATATTGATAACCACTCCCTGAAGCCCGCAAATGACTTAAAATCTCCCGGAATCTAGAGCGAGCGACGTGCTCCAAACCATGTTAGCATCTGTGTAGCGCGCGAACGACAGAGAGGGAGAGGGACTTGGAGCCTGTGCGTGTGTGAGGCAGTGTGCGAGGCAGTGTGCGTGTGTGCCTCAGGAGCATCCTGATTGGCCTGTTTTGGTAAGTCAACCAATCAATTTTCAGTGTGGGCGGCCTTTTATCTCTTCTCCCGAACCGAATTAATCAGTTCAGTGTATCTAGGAACAGGGGCACCATGGCACAGGGAGAGTTGCCGGCTAGTTGCCAGGGCTACATGAAAACAACAAGCTCCTTAAACTTGTTTAAAGTTGCAATGGAATACAAATAAAAGCAGTTAACATAAATAGGATAGTGCAGCATATAATAAATAGTAAAGGTAATCTACATATTTAAACATAATTAACAAAGAATTGCATAGGGCTATAGCCTATAGAATGATATTATGCTTTTATAACTTTTAGGGACCACAACAGTAATATATAGGCCTAGGAGGGGAATACCTCCCTGAAATGACTTTTTGCATGTTGGGATGTCTGTAATAGCCTAAAAAACTCTTCCACTGACTAGAAATTAATTAAATATTAATACTCATAATAATATACTCATTACACAAGTCATAAATAATAAAGAAGCAAACACCGCGCCATCATTTGGTCTTAGCAGTTGTCTAGTCCTGGTATCATGTAATTGGGCTTGCATTCGAACATCAGACGTGGGGAGAAAAAAAAATGATGAATCATGACACTTGATAGGTATGAGGTAGGGAAAAAATACAACATGACCATTGTGTGAGAAGTTTCTAAGTAGCCTAGAGTGAAATAACATCCCAGAGGAAATATAATAGGCCTGCTGTGCAGAGAAATGTCTCACCAGGCTACAAATGTGTTGTCACAGTTATCACTTATAACTGTTATCACAGTCTTTTTATTTTATTTCATTAGGCCTTCTAAAGTGGTTCAGAACTGCATTATTTATTAGCTCAGAATGGCGTCGATTGGTTCAAACATGCAACAACAGCATTATAACTAATAAAATGAAGGCCACAAAATCTTGCCGCACCGCACCGCACCGGGGTGGTACTCAAACACATTTTCCAATGTTGGCAGGTCTGTGTTGTGTTGCATTGCATGTTGAGAAAGAAGTAGGCTCCCCCATGCCCTTCAAACTCAAAAGTGTCTGTAGGAAGCGGCATGAACGCAACAAGCAGGATGAAAGGGTGGCAAAACTGCCAAAATGATCTTCATTTGGATTTGTGGCGAAGAGAGTTCAGGAGAACGCTACATCTCTGACCCCCAGCCCAACGGAAATAAGGCCCACCAGGGTAGGCTAGTCACATAGCGTTAACTGTCTGATATACTGTCAACTCCTATAGTTCACCTCCTGCTTTTCAAGCAGCGATCTCTCAGCAGTCAGAAGTGCAACTGTAGGATCTATTTTATGTTTAGATGAACATGGATTAACTCATCTGTATGAAAGTCTCACTTAGGAAAGACAGACTAGGGGGAAATAGTAACTTAGCCTTAGAAAGGATTCACTGATGTTAGAGGGAGCAATAAAGTTACTACACAGGCACATTCCAAGAAAGGAGGGGGTCCGGGGGGTGCCTGTCACGACACACACACACACACACACACACACCTAGGAGGTTTCAGAGGAGTTAGAGAAGAGGGAATAGTTATTTCTGATTGGTTTTGGCAGACAACCAGATAGAACACACCCCACAATGTACAGGCCTTAAAATGGCCTGCAGACCATTCATACAATGAGATCGAGCTAATCCATGGACCATCTCCTTATTGTAGCTTATTGATTACAATAATAAACCTTTCTACATCCTGCCTCTGGTCTTCTGATTGAAAGAAAATGTGTAGTGAGATCCTATTCTCGCCACATCACAACAAATAGCAAAAGCTCAGATAGTGGATAACCACTTGGTTACATCAGCCTTTGGCGAGGTGGGCATGGCTCTGCTATTGTTTCTCACCGTAGAATGCCATTGTAAACGTCATGCATGTTACGTTTTATAATACGCCTAATGCTACTTCAAATGTATTTTTTCGCTTCAATGTCGTTAAAAGAATAAGATATTGTTGGAGGAAGTTTGTTTTGTTGCAGCAGGAGCTGTCGAGCGGCTGTTCCCATAAATCCATGTAAATGTTCGTAATTCACAATAATGTTTGATAATCCCCTGAAGAAGTTGTATTAATGTTTCCCCAAGTGTTGTCTACTGCTCATTTTACAGTTTCTCCAAAATCAGTTTGATCGATGAAATACTGTGTTCATTGGTGTTTTCATGACATCATATTGTAGCAACCCTTAATGTGTATTGTACATCATAAGTACATTAGCCTCGCTGGAATGCATTATAATTGTTTCTGACTTTACGACGGTAAGGGGGAAGTCAAGTCATTGTTACGCCGCTGGCTGATGCTCAGTACCTCGTTTTATTTCGTACACCCTTTAAAATCTGACATTTTTTGTCTGGTAAACTTTGTTGAGAGAAAGAGAAGTGTTAAGTTACCAATACTGTTCTTTGTCCTATGTGTATTAGTAGGCCTATTACATATCCCGAGCCAATACCCTGGCCTGGTGTTTTCAACGCCGTTTTGCAAAACAAGCCATAACACAATCTGTGGTTTTCAACTGTTCGAATGGGATTTTCAACACCTGACAATACACTATATAGCATATTGTAATGCAACGTTGAATGGATGAATAGCTTACATAAGGGTACCCAGCACTTTTCAAACCACACTCAAGCTTATGGTTATTGTCCCCACCACTTCTAAAAACAAACTGACGCCCTTGAAACCACGGAAGTACTGCACTTTCACTTTCCTCTGACAGTTGTCTGACCATCTTGTAAACTTTTCTGGGTGGAGTCTTGAAAGCAATTCGGCAAGAACAAAAGTAAACTGTAAATTGTGCATGCACATGTGACAAGACAATATAGACACATTTTAAATAAAGACCATTTGTCATATTCTACTAACAAACTACAAGAGCAGACCTTCACAGTGTAACTTCAGCAGGTAAGACATTCAAGGTTCTCACACATTTAAAGTAACTCACCTGCACTTGTTTTTTTGACTTGAAAGGCCCTCTGATTCCTCAGATGTTTCAGGAACACTCCTTGTCCTCGTCACTAACACTTTCACTACTGGAGGGTAGGGGTGTAAATCACACCCATCATGGCGATTCGATTCAGTATCGATTTCCTGACCCAACGATTCGATTATTTTCGATACTCATGAATACACCACGATACGATTCGATTCGATTCGATTAATTTGTTCTTTTTTTTACCTTACAGGCTAGACAATGTTTCAGATTTGAAATAAATCAATGAAAGCTGTTATATCGTTATGCATTTTATTTGAGAAACAACAGCCAATAACAGAAGTAGAAAAGTTGTACTCCACCTAGGCCTATGACAACCTCATTCACTGAAAAATAATAATGCCCCTGTTATAGATTCTGGAAGGCCTTGCATCAAAAAGTACTGTACAAAGTACAAAGTGTTAAGTAACAAAAATAGGCCTATACCACATTCACTATAGAATAACAATACTCAACAAAATCAGTGCAAAAGTGCACTAGCAGCAAACGGTAACAAAAAATAGGCCTGTAGTTAATTCAATTTAAAATGACAGTGCTCCACAAAATCAGTGCAATGAGTGCAAATGTGCACTAGTAGCAGCAAATGGTAACAAAACATACCCCTGTAGGCCTACTTCATTCACTATGAAATAAAAATACTCATCAAAGTGCACTAGCAACAAAAAGTAAAAAAAAAAAAAAATTTTTTTTTTTTTTTTTTTTTAAACGATACTCTTGCGGACGTGTCGATGCATCGTATCGTCGGCTGTTGGATCGATGCATCGATGCAAAACGATTCTTTTTTACACCCCTACTGGAGGGCTCAGTAATGTCAAGCATCTTCTTTGTTTACTAAATTGATATGAAACCAATCATTTGAATTGTAAAAAAGATATTTTTTCCCCCAACAATAGACTACTTGCCAACACCTCAGACTAACAACTTTCATTCAACTACTACAGCCTTTCTGCAAACCGTCTGTACTGTACACTGTTGATGCTAAGATTTATATATATTTATATATATATATATATATATATATATATATATATATATATACAGTGGTGGCCAAAATTATTAGAACACTAGACATATTTAAGAGTTTTCAGTTGTTTTTGTTGAATTGGCCTTTAAAATACCTTAAAAACTAATTCAATATCTACAAAGTCATCATTATGCTCTATAAACCATAGAATAGAGCCATCATTTTGAGATTTAGGTCATTTTCCATACAAAAACAAGCTAGGCCTATTTCACTGTCAATGTCACACAATCATGTTCCTGCACAGAAGAAGCCAAATTACTTCTGTAATCATTGTCAGGTGTTATTGTGGTTACATTGATGGTGATGCAAGAGTCTTAGGACACACCTTGGCGATTCTTTTGAATGTACAAGGCCTATCCTGCTCATTAAGTGATTGGTAACATCAGGGTTTTGTCACTGAGGCCACACCACCAAATGGTATAGATCCAAAGCCTCTAGAAGCAGTCTTGAACCACATGTTGCTCTTTGAACATGGCTAAGGTGAAGAAGGAGCTAACGAGTGAGCAACGGGTTTGAATAAAGGCTTTTTTTGATGCTGGCTGGAGTTACTGCCCCATAGCCAAGGACTTGAGATGCAGCCCAAGCACTGTAAAGTACACTTTAGACCACCATGGCACCAGAACCGAAAGCGGAGAGGTTTCAAAAAGAAACTTTCAGACATACAAGTGAAGCATCTCAAAATTCTCAGTCTTCAGGACAGAAGAAAGACTTCACAAGAACTGTGTGACGAGATCAACATCACAATGACTAATGGTGCATTAGTGTCTTCAACAACTGTACATCGGAAACTGGGAGAAGAAGGATTTTTTGGCAGAATAGCAGCAAAGAAACATTACTGAAAGAGAACAATTGAGTGTAACGCCTGAAATTTGCAAAATAACACAAGAAATGGACAAAGAAAGATTGGTTTAAGTGTTGTGTACTGATGAGTCCAGGTTTGAATAGTTTGGCAACAAGCAAAGCTTGTATGTTCCACGAAGTGAGGGGGAGAGATATAAAAATTAGTATCTCTTGCCAACAGTTAAACAAGGAGCGGGTAGCATTATACTGTGGGGTGCAATTTAAGCCTCAGGAACAGGTGACTTTGGCTAAATTGATGGCATCACGGATACAAAACTATAACACAACATTCTGGTGAGGCACAAAGTTCCTTCTTGGAAACGTCTTATTGGGCCTGGATTTATTTTCCAAGAGGACAATGACCCTAAACATTATTTTAACTATTGCCGAAACTACCGGCGACAAGGAATCTGCTAAAACATTGAAAATGATGGACCGGCCCTCTCAAAGTCCGGACTTCAAACCCATCAAGCAAATTCGGGGCAAGTTGGAAAATAAACTCGACAGATCTATTGTAAATTCCAAGGAAAGCCTTTGGCTTGAGTTGCAGAAGGCATGGGATAACATTAGTGTTGAAGTTCTCAAGAAATATATTGACTCTATGCCAGAGAGATGTGCTGCTGTAATTACTGCAAAAGGTGGACGTACTACATATTAAAGTTAAAAGTGGATAAAAACAGTAGGATTCACTTCATCTGATATTTGTTGTGCTCACAACAGCCATCTGCATGTTTCATGAACATTATGAAATTAAATCATGTTTTGGAGGCAAAAGAAAGGTAATTATTCTCAGATCTGTCAGGTGTTCTAATCATTTTGGCCACCACTGTATATATATATATATATATATAAAGGGATAAAGAGTTACATCATCAGTTATTTTAAATGTCAAAGGATTCAAACACCACACTTACAATACGCTGTCTGTCTTATCTACAGGAGGTGGCTCTGGCTCTTCCTAGATGAATGGATGTTAAGACAGACAGACAGACAGACAGACAAGTTTACACACACTCACAATGCTATGAAATTAGAATACAACCTAAATTTGAAATTACTGTCTATCCACAAGATTCCAAAACACACAGTGATGCATTACAGTAAGCTCTGGTGGCTCTATGAAAGAACATGCATCCATAGGGATACCTCACAGTAGAGCAAAGTTGAACATTAAAAGAGCAAAAAGAGCATTACAAGTTTCTTGTCTAGGCTAATATTGGCAATCATGGCACACAAACTGCATGCATAAACTGAGACAATTCCATACATTATTGCAGTACTGCATACATTTGGAGGGTGATGTCTTAATCTCCCCTCTACCTCACACACACGGGGAGGTCGCCGTGAATTTGACTTCTGACCCGGCCTGTCCTTTTAAGCGCCCAGGGACCAAGTGAAGTGAACCGGCCATCTTGGTCAGGGATTGACAGGAGAGTGTTCTGTTGGGGTCCTTCTGTACATGGGGAGAACATGCAAACTCCACACAGAAAGGCCCAGGAGATAGACACCTGAGCACTGAAGGTCTTGGGAGGACCTGCCCCCCAGAGCCAACAGCGCTCCATGCGGGAATCGAACCTATGACCTGCTTGCTGTGAGGCAGCAGTGTAAGCACCTGAGCCACCATGCCATACCTTGATTCTGTAATATTATTTATTACCAATGGAAAATGACAACCATCATGTGATATCAGCGTGATATCATTCAACACATAAAATAAAACCAACGTAATGTTGCATTTGCTGAGATCCCCAAAACTAAATTCTAGAATGAAATCGCTATTTTAATGTATGTCTGTCAGGTGCCATTTTGTTAATTGGCTAGCTCGTTAGCTAGCTAACATGTGCTATCTGCTTGATTTTCGCAAGACAAGTACAGTAGGACCAGCAATATCACTCTTAAACCATGCACTAATGTTTCAACATCACAGAATAAAATGTACCAGCTGGGTAAGACACAAGTTTTCATTTTAGGTTAGACTAACTAAAGTGGACTTGACTTTTAAACCAAACACAGAAATGTTAATTAAATTGAATATAAGTAAATTTATTTGATTCAGCAACTCACAGAGTTACTTTTTAGAATGAAGGTCATGATTTTTGTTTGCTGAGAAACAGATACCGTTCACAAATTGATCTGCCCACGTTGTTGCCATTGACACACACAACCTGCGTGACCCGTAGAGCTCGCGGCCAACATTGAGTTAGTTTGAGAGTTAGTTGTCATAGTAATGTTATTACAGCTCCTGATTATACCTCTGGATTGTACACGGAAGATAGAAACCACACTATAAAAAATAAATAGTTGAGGATATTTAAAATTTGCAGGCAACCGTCTGCATTCAGAATTTTATGTTTTGCCAACAATGTTCCTGTGATGTCTTGACTATTGTGTACCTGCACCACTAGTCGGCGCTGTGCCGCCAATGGTACAATGACATGTATGTAGCTCACCCATGCAATTAATGCTTCAGTAAACTATTACAGTTCAACCATAAAGACGTGTCCGTGTATCCTTCACAGGTACTCTAAAGTGGAAACCACGAATACATAACATTAATTGGCGACGAGGATGCTCTTTAGTTTACCTGCATTGTTTTTGGCCGCAGTATTGACTGTGTGAAAAGTATTGACCGAGTGGAAAGTGAAAAGCGAAGTTTTGCCGTGAAGGAAGAGTTGCTAGCAAACGCTATTGAGCACGTCAACTAGCAAGAGAGGACGATTGCTAACATGGCTTCATGGGGATTCATCGGTCATCTCGACGCATTCGACGACACAGTGGAACAATGGGCTACCTACGTGGAAAGGTTTGAACATTTTGTTTCGGCAAATGAAATTGATGAAGGCAAAAAGGTTGTTGTTCTACTAAGTGTAGTAGGTGCTAAAACCTATGGACTTTTGCGTAGCCTACTAGCTCCGGATAAGCCTGGAGAAAAGGACTATAAGGATATTGTGGATGTTTTGCAAGGACATTTTTCTCCGAGGCCGCTTGTAATTGCCGAAAGATATCGCTTTCATAAACGTGACCAACAAGAGGGAGAATCAGTGACACAGTACATAGCAATCATTAAAAAGTTGTCAGAACACTGCGAGTTTGGTGCATACTTGCATGACTCGCTCAGAGACAGGCTCGTATGTGGATTGAACACAGAGGCAATACAGAAAAGATTGCTGACCGAGGCCGCGCTCACTTTCAAGAGGGCTATGGAGATAGCTGTGTCTATGGAGACAGTAGCACGAGAAACGCATCAGCTAAGTAGTGCAATAAAAGTGCATGCTATTTCAATGAATAGTCAGCATCGCAACAAGTGTGTGCGCTGTGGAAAAATGAATCATAAGGAAGTGGATTGTTACTACAAGGATCAAAAATGCCACAATTGTGGAAGGACAGGTCACATATCCAAAGTGTGTAGAAACAAAGAGACTTTAAATAAGGAGAGAAGTGTGAAACCGAAATTTAAAAAGAACAGGGTGCACCACATGGATGCAAAAGAAATGTCAAACAGTGATGATAGCACATCGGATTCAGAATTATCAGTGCATGTGATGGCACAGAATGGAAATTTGTCACATATGTGCGTTAAACCAAAAATCGAAGGGAAGAAAGTTGAAATGGAGTTAGACACAGGCGCTGCAGTTTCTCTTATTTGAAAAGAACTGTATGACCTGCAATTTTGCCACTTACCATTGCGTCATACTAATGTCATACTGAAGACATACACAGGCGAGATGATTTCTCCAGAAGGCGTCATCACAGTGGCAGTCAAGATGAATAGGCAGAGGGCTAAGCTACCGCTATATGTGGTGAAAGGGGCCTTGCCTCCACTTTTCGGTAGGGAATGGCTGCGAAAAATACGGATTGACTGGCGGGAAATAAAGATGATTCGTGAGGAAACACTAGAGGGGGTGCTACAGAAGCACAAGGAAGTGTTCAAGAAAGAGCTGGGCACACTGAAAGGCATTGAAGCTGCCATAGCTCTTAAAGCAGAACATCAGCCAAGGTTTTGTCAGGCAAGAGTTGTTCCTTATGCTCTCAGGCCTAAAGTAGAGGCTGAAATTGACAGACTGGTTGAAGAGGGCATCATATCACCTTTAAAGTTCAGTGACTGGGCAACGCCCATCGTGCCAGTTGTCAAAAAGAATGGCGATGTAAGGATTTGTGGTGATTTTAAGGTGACAATCAACCCCGTTCTGTGTGTGGAGAAGTACCCGATTCCACGAATTGAGGACTTATTCGCATCACTTGCAGGCGGGCAGCATTTCAGTAAGCTGGATTTGTCTCATGCGTACCTGCAAATGCCTGTTGAAGAGAAATCTTGCAAATATCTCACAATAACAACATCCAAGGGACTGTTCTGCTACAACAGACTTGCTTTTGGAATCACGTCATCACCAGCGATTTTCCAGAGGGCCATGGACCAGGTCCTCCAGGGTCTTTCGAATGTTCACTGCTACCTGGACGACATTCTGATCACAGGACAGGACCGTGAGCACCATTTGAAGAATTTGGAAGCAGTCCTGAGACGTTTGGAAGATTTCGGTTTACGACTGAAAAAGGAGAAATGTGAATTTTTCAAGGATTCACTTGAATACTTGGGCCATGTCATCGATGCCCAAGGTCTGCACAAGACACCAGAGAAAGTCCGGGCAATCGTGGACGCTCCGGCACCTACTGATGTGAGTCAGCTACGTTCATTTTTAGGAATGATTAATTATTACAGCAGATTCATTCCAAACCTGTCTACCATTCTCAACCCACTGAATTCACTCCTGTGCAAAGGAAAGCAATGGCAATGGACATCAGAATGTAAAACAGCTTTTAAAGAAGCCAAGCAGCAGCTGTTATCACAAAGTGTTTTGACTCATTACAATCCAGAGCTCCCCATGAGACTTGCCTGTGACGCTTCACCCTATGGGGTAGGCAGTGTCATTTCACACATCATGCCGAATGGACAAGAGAGGCCGATAGCCTTTGCATCAAGGACGCTGATCAAAGCGGAGCAGAATTATGCACAGATAGAGCGTGAAGCTCTTTCCATCATTTTCGGAGTTCGCAAATTCCATCAATACTTGTATGGCAGGAAGTTCACGCTCCTCACAGATCATCGACCGCTGACCACAATTCTGAGCCCGAGCAAAGCTATTCCATCTATGGCTGCTGCGAGAATGCAGCGATGGGCCCTACTGTTGGCTGCTCACGATTACGACATACAGTACAGAGAGGCAGCACGCCACTGTAATGCAGACGGGTTGTCACGCCTGCCACTGCCTACACCTACAAATTTTCATATCAACCACATGGAAGCTTTACCTGTGAGCAGCAAGGAGATCTGCAGAGAAAGTAGGAGAGATCCTATCATTGCCCAGGTACTGGAGATGGTATCCACAGGTCGTTTCCCAAGGGTCAAGGATGTGGACAGCGCCATGATGCCTTTCATCAGTAGGAAGGATGAACTGACGCTCCAGCAAGGGTGCCTCATGTGGGGTATCCGCGTCATCATCCCTCCAAAACTGAGACACGCATTGTTGTCTGAGCTACACACCGGACACCCTGGTGTAGTGAAAATGAAGGCTGTCGCTCGTAGTTATATGTGGTGGCCAGGAATCGACGCACAAATTGAACAAGTGTCAAAGACCTGCCAATCTTGTCAACTTACCCAGAAAGCACCAGGTCCATCACCTCTCCATCCCTGGACATGGCCTGGAGCTCCATGGCAGAGAATTCATGTCGATTTTGCTGGCCCTTTCCAAGGCCATATGTTTATGGTGGTCGTGGACGCTCATTCCAAATGGCCGGAAGTGCACCTTATGAGCTCCACTACAACTTTCAAGACCATACAGGTGTTAAGAGGGCTATTCAGTCGTTATGGACTCCCAGAAGTTTTAGTAAGCGACAATGGCCCCCAGTTCACATCAAGTGAGTTTGACTTGTTCATGAAGGGAAACGGAGTGAAACACATACGCTCTGCACCATTCCACCCAGCCACAAATGGGCTAGCAGAACGCTTTGTGCAAACCTTCAAGCACTCACTGAAACGCTCGGTGGGGACACTGTCAATTCAACACAGACTGGATGCGTTCCTGTTGATGTATCGCAACACTCCGCACTCAACAACCAAGGAATCACCAGCCATGCTTTTCATGCGTCGCAAGCTGCGATCACGACTTGACTTGTTAAAACCGAGCGTAGCATCACGAGTAGAGAAAGCGCAAGAGGCGCAGTGTGCTCAGCGTCAAA
Organism: Sprattus sprattus; assembly: GCF_963457725.1. Lineage (NCBI taxonomy): Eukaryota > Metazoa > Chordata > Actinopteri > Clupeiformes > Clupeidae > Sprattus > Sprattus sprattus. The sequence goes on from NC_137924.1 coordinate 37,995,492, forward strand.
TACATGCAAAAGCCAGGTCATTCCAGATGGGTGACAAAGTGCTAGTTCGTGATTATGGAAGAGGAGGTGAGAAGTGGACGCCTGGCGTAGTATCCGCAGGAACCGGTCCTGTGTCATACACAGTCGATGTCGGATCAACGGAACACTGGAGACGACATGCTGACCAAATGCTGGCCCGGCACGCTGAGTTGGAGGCTCCACCGCTGGTAGAAACGCAGTCGATCCAAGGTTTAGTAGAACTGCCTGCGTTCCAGGACACTGTTCCAGAACCTGGTACTCATCCCACAGTTCCAGAACCGACTACTCCTGATTCCGTGAGTGTGGCATCACCACAGTTAGCACCAGAAGCCACCAGCACACCACTTCGAGAGACTGGTAAGAGATACCCATCTCGTGTTGCTAAACCACCAGTTAGGTATAGCCCGTAAGGCATACCGTATGTGGAAATTCTGAATAGACTGACATGTTTTTGTTATAGTAGTTTAAGTTTAATAAAACTATTCATTAGTCTAATAGAGTCACGTCTCAAGAACAAGGGCAGAATAAACCCTTGACGGAGTCTGGAGTTTGGGACAGTCTACTCCCTACCTCAAGGTTATGATATTAGTTTCATATGTTTATATATAAATAAATGTCATGTTCATGTTCAGTGTGGGAACTACATTAAGTGGGGAGGAGATGTGATGTCTTGACTATTGTGTACCTGCACCACTAGTCGGCGCTGTGCCGCCAATGGTACAATGACATGTATGTAGCTCACCCATGCAATTAATGCTTCAGTAAACTATTCAATTCAATTCAATTCAATTTTATTTGTATAGCGCCATAACAATACAATTGCCTCTCGGCGCTTAACAGAGCCCAGAGCCTGAACTATTACAGTTCAACCATAAAGACGTGTCCGTGTATCCTTCACATTTACAAGGTACTCTAAAGTGGAAACCACGAATACATAACAGTTCCCATGATAAGCTCAACTACGATAACACTGTAATGTTTATTAAGAATTCTTAATTAAGTCCATTTTCAATTCCTCATTGTACCAACAGGAATTAGTCAGTTTGCTGAACAGTCGGCATGTTTTGCCAATGATGTTCCCATGATAATCTCAACTATGATAACACTGTAATGTTTATAAAGAATTCTTAATTATTAAGTCAATTTTCAATTCCTCTTTCTACCAACACGGATTAGCCTTTTTGCTGAACAGTGACATTCACAGTACTACAAAAAGGCAATTGAGGTAATTGAAATGTATCAGTCAAGTATACATTTCTTTTGTCATTGTTCTACACAATAACAAAATTTCAATAATGTACAACAAACTTCACACTTTGATTTTTGTTTTATTTCAACAAGTACTTTTGAACAAAATCACAAGTATTCATACAATTTAAGAGCATGCCCCCTGAGTTATAACTACTAAAGGCTTGATTAGGTTGGATGTAAATTCAACTGAAGGAGATAAAACTGAGCTTGAAATAAAAATGTCATTGAGGTCAAAAATAAAACTTTTAAAATTTTTCTCCAACACTGCGAGAACATGAGCCATCATTGGAACTTGATGTAACCAACACGCATTTCAAAATACAGCCTCGTCGTCAGTCTTACAGCGCCAGTTTGTTTTTCAGAGATCTCACACGCTGTGTGCATTTTGGACCAATCTCCATGAAGACATTTTGCAAAGTATCGAAGGTATAATTCAGAGCCTTTGGGTAGGAGATATTCAGGGCATAAAGGAAGCCAAAAAGGTATGCCAGAGCAGTTGGAGTATCTGGGATATCTTGCAAAACAACTCTCTTCGAGGATGACTGCAATGTTTTGCACTCGCGAACATAAAGAATGCCCACAGCCACGCCCTGGAGGGCCACATCATCTGCATCGGTCTCCTGCAGAAAACAAAAGCACAAAAAAGGATTTTTACACTCACATTGACTTTGCAAATCTGCTCTGCACCCTCCTGTACCATCTACACATGAAAAAACTCATGGGGCTGGGTCCCATTACATGACACTACACAACACTAGTATTATACACTGCTTCAAAAAATAAAGGGAACACCAACCCAAAGCAATGCAACTCCCCGTCAATCATGCCAGAAAGGAAGCACTCATTGTGAATTCATTTTGCCGGCAGTTTTGTAAATTTAACAACCAATGAGCAGCAATTGTAGGTATTTTTTTTTTCTGCAGGTGGCATCCACACACCATTCCAACCCCCACCCCAAATCCTTTTCGTCGGATTTTTGGTCACATGTATTCACACCCCTGTAGCCTACCTACAATGTGGCAGAGTATCATCCACTGAGGTTGCTCAGCTAGTGGTTCTCAAAGATGACACATCAATGTGTTACAAGAAGATTTGTCATGTCCACCAGCAGTGTCCAGAGCATGGAGGGGATGCCAGGAGAAATGCCAGTACCACCACCACATACACACACACACACACACACACACTCACTTATTCAGTCTGTGCCACTCTACCGTCCCTAATGCCACTGCATGTTTTACATTGAATTTCTATGCATTTACCCCCCCAGCTGATCAATGACACTGAGATCTTTAAACTGTTGCCCTCAGGGAGGTGCCACAGGTGAATCAACAAAGACACCCACCCCCTCTTCTATTCATTACCTCATCTTACACTAATACGCTATTTTTATTCTCTGTTGTGTTCTATTACTCTGTCCTACATGTATGTCATCATACTTTCAGTCTGAGTGTGCATGAGTATAGTGTACACAGCAGAGGTTCCGCTAGAGAAAAATGTTGCCAGTCAAAATGACCGGCAGAGTTTTCATTTGCCGGACATTTAAATGATAAGCCAGCCAAATATCTATTTTTGCTTCTAAATTAGCCTATTGAAGAAAACTGACGGCATGCGTATCTTAAATAATAACATAATCAGGTAGTTTAGAATGCAACATGTTTATTTGCCAAAGTTTACAATGGGGGGGGAAAAAAAAAACATTTATGTCTGATGCGCGTCAATAAGTGGCCTTTAAAGGTATAATATGTAACAATTGTACCTTAAAATAACAGCTTGAAAAAAATTGTGCCGCTACAATGACTTTTAATAGGGCGATTTCCGCCTCCTTCACTGCCATCGGGGGTCTGTACTCAAATTACTACGCTATGTAACTTTCTTGGCGATGCCCGCCGCTCGGGCGGAAGTAGTTCGACCTGCTTTCTGGCAATGATTACGCAATGACATATAGATCCCCGGCCTCCACGCCCTTTATAATCTAAACTTGCGTAGTCTGATCATCATTGATCATGGAGAACCCACCAAAGAAGCAAAAGAAACCGATGTCCGAAGAACAAAGGAAGAGAAAAAGAGAACACGACAGAGCAAGAGAAAACACTAGGGTCGCAATCGGACCAGCTTTTAATCATTGGCGAGAGTTGAAAGACTCATTGGGATACAAGCATGATTCAGATCTTGCCATCTTTCTACTGGATTAGTAAGTATTTTATATACTGTCCTGCTCTTGCTTGATGTGTGACTGTGTTAGTAAAGTTGTTGACTCGCTAGTTTGTCATATACACGAGGAAAGTAAATTTCAAATAGGTTTCGCTAGACCTCTTGTTATAACATGCTTGGACATTCATGCTAGTAGTAAGCTCGTAATACTCGAGTAGCTAGTAATAACCTCGCATACACATCTTGGTAATGTTATTGTGATCGCTATCTAACTAACTTGCCACCCAAGCTCCACTTGTCTCAATATATTTCAGAATATTCAAGGAATTTAGCGATAGTTGATAGTTGTCTGTTAGCATTTCCTTTCAGCCAGTTGGTCTGTGGTTCATGATTCGTTAGCTTAGTATGCTACTTGAGTGCCATGATTTGTGTAAACTTATATACAACTGTAGCGGCAAACATACTGAATTGGTTCTTTTTCTAGCTATCAAAAGCGGCAGGTAACATCGACTCCAAGCAAGGGACATACACAACTGTAGTGATGTGTCGTTCGTGAACGATTCGTTCATTTTGAACAAATCCTTACAACGACTCGAGAGTAACGAGTCCTCTCAAAAAAAGATTCGTTCTTTTTCTCGTTCATGACCGCGCATCGGGACAACTGGGACTGTTGCATTGGCTAAGCCAAGGAAACAGAAATGATTTGTTGAATGCAGGTCACATAAAAATGATCCAAAGACCCGTATCCAAGAGACCCAGTCGGAAAAAGAACGAATCATTTCTGTTTCCTCTAGCTGACTGTACTGAGCCTATGCAGGTCACGTGGAAAAGGATCCAACGACCCATATCCGGCAGATGAACGAATCATAGATCCAAAGACACGGTTGTCAAAAGAACGAATTATTTAACGAAACAGACACGTTTGGCAAAAGAACGAAACATTGAACGATCCGGCAAAAGAACGAATCATTGAACGAAATACCCATATCCGGCAGATGAACGAATCGTAGATCCAAAGACACGGTTGGCGAAAGAACGAATCATTGAACGAAAGACTGATATCCGGCAAAAGAACGAATCATTGAACGATATCCGGCAGATGAACGAAACGTTGATCCAAAGACGGTCGGGAGGTGAACGATTAGGTCATCTGCCGGATACAAGTATTTGGATCATTTTTCACGTGATCTGCATAGGCTCAGCATGGGAAGCTAGAGAAAACCGAAATGTTTCGTTCATTTTGACTGGGCTCTGGAAATTTTTTCACGTAACCTGCATAGGCTCAGAAGAGGAAACAGAAAGGACTTATTAACCTAGTTGACTTCCGAGTGTCTATGTTTAGTAAGATGTGAATGATATTCGTTCACAAGAAATAATTACAGGTTTAGTTATTTTAACTTTTTAAAACTTTACTTACAGTTCAGTGCAGCGTAATTGTTTGCCGTGATCATTAAATGGTTATGTGATAATAAATGACCATTTCATCCAAATAATATTATTTGCATGCAGGAATTAGTATCTGCTGGTTTACATGTAGTAACCTCCATGAAAATATGATACGTATTTACGGCAGTGAATTGCCCCCCCCCCCCCCCCCCCCCCCCCGTTAAAATGAACGAGTGACTCGAAAAAAGATTTGTTCATTTTACTGAACGAGATTCAAAGATTCGAGTCGGTAAAATGATCCGAACTTCCCATCACTACACAACTGCAACCGCCGCCTGTTTCTAGTATTTCGGAAGAGTCCGACCGAGATGGGTATGTATCTTAGAACTGCATATCTAAACGAGCCATGCAGAGCGGTGTACGTTGTGACTGACTTATTTATCTTTTGAATCAGGAAAGAATTTGCTATGCCAGGTGTTCAACCGTTGGTCCAAGAAACCGAAGAGGTTGGTGTCCTAGAATCGAGGTGAGTTTGTCTTACAAACACGACCGTAATGCATTGTTTTGTTGATGAATATATTTATTTAGCTTTGTTTTCTATTCACAGCATGCACTCCTTGAGCATTGCTGAAGAGGAGCAACATGACTCTCTGGATGAGGAGGAGGCGAATGATCTGAGGAATAGCATGTAAGTCTTGCACATGAAACCGTCTTAGTTCGTGTTATTTAGTACTTCCAGTGTATGGTGGTGTGTGTGTGTATTTTGTAAATAATTTTTATTTACAGTATTGACATGGACGAGAGCTGGGAGGTTCGTAGAAAGAGGGGCTTGGAAGATCGGGACAGCTCTGATGAAGACTATACCCCTTTTCTTCATCTACGGTATGTTTCAGTTTGTAATTGCATTTCAGGTTGAACTACTGTTATGTTCAAGGTTGGTTACAATCACAAATATTTTGGTTTATCAAGAGAAGACAACGTTTTAGGACATGATGCAGTTGTTTTTGATCTTCAAATTGATTCTATTTCTATGTATATGTCTTGCTGCTTTGCAGTGCCCCAGCTATGAGGGCCAACATGAAACAACTCATGGAGATAAGCATGGACGAAGCCGTGCTTGATCTGGAAACACCAAATCCTCCAGGTGAGGACATCCATGAAACACCAGAACAAGAAAAAGTTCACTGCGAGGAAGACTTGGTGGGGAAAAGTGCTTGTATAACATACAATGACGATCTGCACAGACTTGCCATGTACCTGCAGTTCCCAATGCAGACGTGCAATTACTCAGACAGAGTAACTGGGGCAGCATGCCCCGGTAAAGCACCATTTCAGGTTACCCTGAAGCCGCGAGGCACTGGAGTGGTATTGGAATGGGTAAGATAAGCCTAATTGCTTCACGTGCTCTATGTGTTTTGCTCTCAATAGGCTGCCCACCTGAAATCATGTGCAAACAATTCAAGTTGATGTCACAAGCGTTAGAGCTGAATGCACAATTAGCATATATTTGGGGGTAGACTGGGAAAGATCTTGAAATACTGGTTCTAGTCTGTAAAGGTGTGAAGAACATGCATACAAATGGTGCAGCTATTGCCAATGGAACAAAGCTGTTGATGTTGACAACTAGAATGCAAATGCATATGAGTACTTCACGGGGTGACTGAAAAAGATCTAGGTTGGGTATAAATAAAAGTTATTCTGCAGGTTTGATGTGACCAAGGCTGAACATGTATTTATACAAACAACTTTACTGTAATTGTTTCTCCATCTCTTTTTTTCACATTGCAGTTTTTCCCATTTGGTCACAGTTTGTGGAGGTGGAATTCTCAGCCCCTGTTGAAGTTTGGCATGCAGGGTGGAGACTTCATGCTGTCCACAAACATACTGCTGTCGGGGAACAACTATCTCAAAATAGCACTCCTTTTCCAGTTCATGAGAATGGGAATGGTGGCTCACTCCACTTTTTACAAAATACAGGACACATACTGTGTTGAGCCTGTCCAACAGTTTTGGGAAAGGAACAGAGGTGACGTTTTAACCCGTCTGCGTCAACAGGACCGTGTTGTTGTCCTAGGTGAGGAAATGTTTTATAACCTAGTTATCCATGATGAAATTGACATGTCTTTGGTCTGCCATAAAAGTCAAGAATATTACGCTACATTCAACTCTAATATTTCAATGTCAATTTTTTTCCCTTTTCATTAGGAGATGGCAGAATGGATTCCCCAGGTATGTTGGTAGAGAATGTGGGTTATGATTTCAGGATGCAGACAGTTCACAAATTTACATCTGTACTGTTCATTCTACAGGCAACTGTGTACAGTACTGCACATACACAACTATTGAGCAGGAATCGAGGGACATTGTTCATATAGTTACTGTGGACAAGTGGGAAACGAACAGAAATTCGGTCATCATGGAGAAGGAGTGCTTCATCAGGACCATGGATGTACTACTCCAGGAGATTCCTGTGAAAGAAGTGGTCACCGATGCCCACCCTCAAATCACTGCATTGCTTAGTAAGGAAAAATCTAATTATTTATAGATTTCTGATTTTGTTTTGGTTGTAGTGTGATTGTAAAGCTTTACTGTTTGTTACAGATCCAGAGCGTGGCAAATATAAGGCTTGGGGACTACATCATTCTCTGCTCATGCTGCTAAGAATTTAGGGAAAAAGCTACGACGGGTATGCCATTTACCCAACCCATTTCACACTCTCAAATAAGATGAATTGTAATCTCAGTGTCTTCAAATGTTTGGATTTTCACATGAGTACACCGTCATTCTGAGCAAGAATAACCTTTCACAGCTGCACAGAGTCAGTGCCTGTTTAACACTCTTGTATCTTGAAATCAGGCTGGCATAGTGAAGGACCAGACTGCTATCATGCCTTTGGTAAAAGACATCGTGAACCACTTTTGGTTTTGCTGCAACAAAGCAAAAACTGAGGAAGAGTTCAAGGTATGTTGGGGTGGAATGTAGCCGTAGGCCAAAACAATAATGCTGTTTTATTTTGTTTGCCATGCTGAAAATTGAGGTTTCTGACTGTTTGCCAGTGCGGTATACTATATATAGAATATATAATGTTCTGTTTTTGCAAATGATGTGGTACGGTGTCTTGCATCATGTCCACAATCAACACATGTGGGCAAATGGTTGCTGCGATCATGATCCCTTGGATGAAAGTAGCCAAGAAAAGCCATGGATGAAACAAGGTAAATAAAAACATTATGCTCGGTGGTTTCTGTTACTGTGACTTAACTCAAATTATTTGATAATTTGATGTGAACTCTCAAAATGATGTGATTACAGATACAGCAGCTCACCAGGCACTTACTAGAGTCATTATGGAAAAGCGCTTGTTGGGGAACGTGAGAAAGTTCCTCAATTTCAGGTAGGCCCCTATAGTAATGCAAATGCTAGTATTTGTCATTCATTTGCACATACACACAAGCACTTTGATCATATTTATGAAATTTGATGTCTGTCTTGTAGAACCATTACATATACAATAATTGGATGATGTACAGCGTAAAGTATTGTTTAACTCTGGCTGATTTTCCATGATTGTTTTGTGTGCAAAATTAGCTGCGTAGGGCTGACTGCGAACCACATTAGAATTGAAATCGAAATGAAAGCTCATCTGATACTTTTTATGCATCTAGTGGTGAGAAGTGTGTCACTGAATGTCCCTTTCGGGTTACATATGTGTTTTTCAGGTCAACTTCAGATTTGGAGTTTCCAAAATCACATACTAATGTATGCAGGGAAGCGGTTTTCCTACAGCCCACCTATTTACAAAACCCGGGCATTGCTTGCAGCGATCGACTACAATTACCACAACCACCGCATTCCGCGACGTGGCAGGGATGGACACCGAATGTAAGCTTTGTTATAACAGTAGTGTACCACCAATAATAATTAATTAGTTCTTACCTAAACAGTTGTTGAATTGTGCTATTACTTTACTAGGTACAAGCGGTACTTCAACAAGAAGTCCAAGCGCTGGAGTGTTCATGTGTTGAAGGAGAGCAAAAACTACCACTACATTACAGACCTGCAGAAGGCCATCCTTGCAGAGAGGCTGGGAAGTGGAAAGGGTCTTCCCAGAATACAGGGTCTAAGGCCTGATGATCCCAGGCGCTTGGGTTTGCTGGCCGCAACACAGCCTCCACACACATCTGAACTTGTCGCGGCCCATGTATCACGGGGAGAGGCTGGTGCCCAAGGCGAATTCTAAAGCATTCCACATGGATTAAAGTTTTCCGTCAACTCGGCTCGCATAAGGCCAAAAATGAGATCGATGCAGATCCGAAGAGAAAAAAAATAGGGAGGGGGGGGCACTGATATGATTTGCAGCGTCGGAAATACACGAGGGCAAAGGGCAAAACTGCCCCTAAGAAATATAATTTTGCCCCTAAAATTACTAGGAGTTAATATAATTTTCTGTAATGATAATTGAATGAACTTGTCAATAACATCGTAGCCTATGACCCGGTCAGTTGCCATTTAATGTTATGATTTTCGCCATGACTGATTGTTGCGTGAAGAAACGAACGTTCTAACAAAAAATATTTGGAGCACTGCCTAATCAGACCTGGCTGTGAGTGCGTGAGTGAGGAGAAAGGATCAGCGCAGTCTCTGTCACCAGCTCAGGTTCTAAAATATAAAATTCATACACCCAGCGACTGTCAAAAATTAAAGCTAGATTGACTGGGTGGAGGAAGACTATGACGAAGAGAAAAAGACCCGGTTTTGTTTTCAAGGCATGTCGGAATTGTAGACAACGAGTTGCCCAAATCCTTGTCAATCCAGCACAGGTAAATTCTTCTGCTGACTCCATCAAGGGGAGCAAAAACATTCAGAAATACATGGTATTTCGTCAGCAAGCGCCAAGCGACACACATCGCCTACGTTGAATGATAACTAGTAATATTACTTTTAGAAATGATTTAGTTCGGTTAAGCTAGTTAAATGTTAGTTAGCTAACGTTAGCTATCTCTGATAGTGCGTTGGCTACAAAGGCTGGCTTGCATGCTAGCTAACTAGTCTAATCTGTATTTCCTGTAGGCCTACTATGGTAGGTACATGATTAAAGGTAACACAAAAATCCATAAATATAATGTGTTATTATAAAAAACGAAACTCTAATAAGATTGTATTAGTTGTTATTACTATAATAGAATACTATTGAATATGATTGTCTAATTTACGTTGTCTGTTTGGTTTTTGTTCAAAAAATCTAAGAAAACACTTTGAATCTGTAGACTAATGCTAATAGTCTTATTACTTACTGTTCATATACTGTAAGCCTAAATAAGTGTGTTTATTATTTTGAACAAAGGTTAGGCCTAAATGTTATTTCACAAGTTTCTAAAAGTGCCCCCAATTTTTTTTAAAATGCCCCTGGATTTCAGGAAATCGTTTTGTCATGTATAGCCCATTAAAGGCACCCAGTGCAAATTTATGTAAACATTCAATGAAAAATAAACATTCAATTTCTAGTCTTTTTTACACGTAGTAAGTTTCAATAACTCCATACCATTACCATATCGACATTCAAGGAGCAAAGATGAGACGTCGTTGTGTGGTGAGAACTGATAGAAAATCGTAAACAACAACAATCGCCGGTGGGGAGAAGCCATTTTTCCATTGACTGGAAGCCTGCTTTATTTATTGTAGGTTACAAAAAATAAAGAAAATGGCGGCGATTGTTGTTGTTATCGATTTTCTATCAGTTCTCACCACACAACGACGTCTCATCTTTGCTGCTTGAATGTCGGTATGTAATGGTATGGAGTTATTGAAACTTACTATGTGTAAAAAAGACTAGAAATTGAATGTTTATTTTTAAGCCTCGAAAGTTGCACTGGGTGCCTTTAACAAGAGTGGTGAAGTCTTGCAAAAAATATTGGTTTTATGCCCTAGCTTTGAACTAGTAAGTGATAATATCGTGATAATATGAAGTTCAAATATCGAGGCGGTATGCAGCCACGACCCAAAGTGAGTGCCGATTTTTTTTTTTCAGTCAGATGATTTTTTTTTGCTTTAATCCCTGATTCCATTCTTTGTATGTAAATAATTCAAGAGTCGTAAAAAGAAATATTTTAATGTTTATGAAAATAAAAAACAATGAACATCAAACGTCAAACTGTACATGTTTTGATCATAAATAACAAAACTATTCATATTTTGGGACATATTTACATCAACCGGCGGACCCTGAAGCCAACATAGGTACCCAAGGGGTCAGGAAATAAAGTCCTAATCTTCCAAACACAGCAGCTTGGTATGACTACCCTATTTCCTTCCCCCAAGCGACCATGCTGCCACAGTACAAATTGGCGGTATGCCGCATGTCTGAACTGTCTGTTCCCAGCCCCTGGTTCCTGTGCATCATCAATAGCAAACACATCGTTCCAAGCAGCCCGTGCTAGCCGTAAAACACCCTCGTCAAGAACATAATACTGCATCATTGCCATGTTGCTTACACAGTTCTCAGGGGTCTGGCCACAGCAGATCCTTTCTTGGTCTGTGTTCATGTCTCTACAATTACTGCAGGTGCACCAATGAACTCTAGGATTTGGCACACGTGTTTGGGAAGACAAAAGGGCCAAAATGTCGAACATCATGCCTGGTTGCCTGGACAGCATGGTGTCCACTAGCTGAATCATCTGTTGGTCCGTTAGGGAACGAACCGTTGTCTAAAACACAAGTCTTGTTTTGTTATTATTTTACTTTTGGCAACTGATAAATATTTCCATGGAGAATTGTTGACATAATCAAACCTGTGCTTCAGCTATTCTCCTGTCCTGTAGCTCCTGTATCCTTTTCTGGTCATCTGGGTCGATGTCTCTGGCCCCAGCTCTGCATCTTCTTCTGCCTCTAGCTCCCCTCCCCCTTCCGCTCCTCTGACCTCTTCCTCCAGAATGCCTTGACTCTATTTCAGAGACAGATGCTGACGTCGAAGTCGATTCCTGCAATAAAACGATAGAAAAAAACGTTGCTACATCCAAACCTCATACACCATTAGCCATGCATTAATTATCCTTACGAATTTAGCCAATACAGTGTTATAATAAACTTTTTCTACTGTCTTTGACGTTAGCTATTGTGATCTCTCCTATGTCGATAAAACAACGAAAATGTATGTATTGTGATGTAAATCCCTGCCGATGTAATTTATGAAAGAATAGGCTGTATCTTCAGACTCATCAGTTTCAGTGTCATCCCTGTCTCACGGACAGGGATGTAAAGTAAGCCTTAGTAGTTTACAACCATGGGAACCTAACTTGGCTAGCTTATAATAAATTACACGTTCCAATGTCATTACACTTTCTAATGTAAATTCTGAATTTGTAGCTTTTTGGTGTTAAAATATTGTATTAGATCGCACGTAGGCGACTCCACATTCAAACATTTAGAAAACATTGTAGGCTCAAAACACGATCAGTATTTCTTCTAAACTAAATGTTGTCATTCTTTTGGTTGAATTAGCATTCATCTCCGATATCACAATGAATAAAACTATGCAGTCATATTTCTGTAAAATCTTTGAATATTCTTACCTCGGCTGACATATTTGCTGTTTTCTGATCACGTCTTCGCTGACTCCACTCACCGGTATACAAGTGAATGCAGCGCGACTTCAAACATGCGCCTATCGTAAATGTGTTTTTACGACAATGGAGTAAACGTTAAATACTAGTAAAAACCTTTAGGGGGAGCTCCAAGGGAAACCTGCATATTTTTGGAAACCTGCATATTGGGCCTTTAATCGCAACCTGTTGTGGCGTTAAATTGAGCGCTGCAACATGGTCATTGCACTGCTTATGTTCAATGAGAGTAGAGATTTTAAAATGATTCGACCCTCTTGTGAATCCGTTGCGCCGTCCTGCCTTTCGCAGTGCTAACAGAACATTTTATTGTGACTATCAATTACCTCGCACCGGAACTTATCACTCCATAACGACATAAACGCCCGACATTTCGGCTTTTTTCTCTGGTGTAGCTGTTCGAAAATCTAGGGCTTCAGGTATTCAGTGTTTGCAAAGTTCACTTTCTACATGAAGTAGTTGTGTTTGACATAAAGTAATGTTTGATCCTTCTCACTCATCAGTTCGCTCCTTGTTCGAAACTGACGGTTTGAGCTTTATTTAAAATGCAGCATATGCGTGTTGTTTAATAACTTTGTAATGGCAGATTAGCCTGTTCCTTTAAAACATAATAAGGGCAGTGCACGTTTGCTTTATAGGCCTAAATATTAGGATTGTTGTCAAATTCAGATTGTGTTTGCGAGACGGGATTTATAAGAAATTTCAATCAGACAATTTGACCGGTGAGCTCTAATATTTTCGGACATTTCATTTTTTTTTCAGACAAAGACCGGCAATTACCGGACAACGGAAACGCTGGTACACAGTATGAAACATAAAAAAGGCACTGTAAGCCATTATATGATTTGTTGGAAAAAGCGTAGTTCCTGTTTGATGCTAATGACTACTTACAAGGCATTCTTTGAAAAGTTCCTCAAGGTCCTCACGGAGAAATACCGGAAGTCCTCGAAGAGCAGCATCTTTCCGGTGCCTGAGGATGTCAGAGGTCTATGCCAAAAAAGCAGGAAAAAACAACAGTTTGGTCATAATAGTTGAGAGTTCAAACACTTTCTAATAGTAAAAAATATTTTTACTCATTCATTTTCTTTCTACTCCCATATTAATTAAAGATTTTCCACAGCAACTACACTGTTCCAGAAACATACATGGGACACCCAAAACAAAGCAATAAAACTCAAGTGAATCATGATCAAGTCAATCTATGATATCAGCCTGTCTAGTTGGGAAGCAACACAATGTGAATTTATTTTGCTTTCTGTTGTGCAAATAACAGGCAATGGATAGAATTTAGAGGTAATATACGGAAGCCGAGAGAGGCCCATCTTGTAATACTCTTTTAATTCACCTTGTTATCCCGAGATAATGATATAATTAATTGGAGATCTCGAGAAAACAAAGCCTTTATTTCAAGATCTCGAGAAAACGCAACAATTATTCCGTGATCTCGATAAAACGAATTTTTTTTTCATGATCTCGAATAAACAGCTGACAAATGGGTCATTCATAGGCTACGGGAAGAGGCTTGTATGATGACTTCGGGCTATCTCATTCTGTAGATGCAGCGCTTGTCGTTAGAATGTCTGGAGCAATCGATAACCTAATAAGGCAATATTTTGATCAGGGGATGACACAGGCATCTTTTAATAAGGCATAATTTCAAAAAGAGTCCGCGGCGCCGCCGCAGAAAACTGGCCCGGAGGTCGTAGAGTAGAGTCTTATGAAGGGACCAGGACGGCTTCATGGCTACCGTATGATGCACGCAAGGTGCCTTTTAGCTGGATTCCGTGTCAGTCGGGATGTTGTTGCGGAGATCCAGACCACCCTTGATCCCGATGCCGTGCAGCATCGGAAAGGCAGGAGACTGCGGCGAAGATCATACAGTGTCCCGGGGCCCAATTACGTATGGCACATGGATTCATATGACAAGCTCACCCCCTTTGGCATTGGGGTGAACGGGTGCATCGATGGATTTTCAAGGCATATCATTTGGATGGAAGCAAACTCTACCAACGCAAACCCGTGCGTGATTGCAGCCTATTTTACGCAAGCTGTCTCTAAACTCGGAGGCTGCCCCACAATCCTGAGATCAGATCATGGAACAGCAAATGTCCATGCCAACAGGCTACAGACTTTTCTCCGGGAAGATGACACTGGCCCCCCTTGTGTTATTCAAGGAAGGAGCACGGCAAACCAGAGATTCCTGAGATCAGATCATGGAACAGAAAATGTCCATGCCAACAGGCTACAGACTTTTCTCCGGGAAGATGACACGGCCCCCCTTGTGTTATTCAAGGAAGGAGCACGGCAAACCAGAGAATCGAATGTTGGTGGGGGATGTACAGGAGACAGAACGTGGACTACTGGCGAGACGTCTTCAGAGAGTTCCAAGCTATGGGTGATTTTATCGACAAGGGTCTTGTGCAATTCTGTTTCCTGAAGATTATACAGGTAAGGAATCATTATGCAACATGCTATTAATTTTGAGAGTAAAATGGTTGGAATAAAGTGGTGGATGTGTGCGTAATATTGTGCGTAATTGTTTGGCCATTGTGCGCAGCCCAATTTGCAACCCTTGCAAGGTGTTCGGGAGACCCGTTTTCGTCTTTTTACTTGAGAAAAATAGTATCAGTTATTATTATTTTATATTGAGATTCACTGGCTTTGGCTCATTTCATTTCCTCATCTCTGAGGAACATTAATCTGAAAGAAAAATGAGAGACCCCCCCCGCTACCCCCCCTACACATATCTATTACACAGGAGGTGTTCCCGGGTCATTTTGAGCCGTATCATTTTGGGGGGCTTATACAGCAATATTGTCTAAACTCTCTGATACAATAGTGATCACATAGGCTAAAGACAAGGCAGCGGGTGAATTATGTAAGATATTGTTGGGTCCTCCTAGTCTGGGAAGTCCCGCCCCACTTCTTCCGCCAAATTGATTTTGCCTCTGCAGTGGGTCTGGCCAACTTCGGATAGCCGTTCATTTCAAGATTTCCAGAATCCTTGGAGCCAATCACAAACTGGCTTTTGGCTACCTGGCGCGCCATTGGCGGATTTAAACTTACCACGGCTACGTTACAAAATCTACTGCACGGAGAGTTTTTAAACATTGGACATGGTGGCCTCGGAAGCACCGCAAAACTTCGATAAGGCAAGTTTTCTTTGAAAACAGAACAGAAACTTGCCCTGGAACAATTCATACAGAAAAAATATGTGTTTGCTTTATTACCGATCGTTGTATTGTTGTATAGTATCGTTGGTCTGATTGGTTAAAGGCGTGTCCAATTACGTGAGTGAAGTGGATCGCTGATGAGGAGTTGGCCAGACTAACTGAGCAAATGGAATGCAGGGAATTCCCAGACAAGGGTCCTCCAGTTGTGCATCAATGTTTCAACCTTGCGCAATAAGAGCACTGGTGGCTCAATCCGAGAGCCTGGATTGTGTTTACTCACTTTCTTCACTGTCTCCTTATCTTTCTCTCTCTGTATATCTCACTCGCAAAACACACAGAAATTCACGAGCATGATGAAGGGAACATGAGGGTGAATACGAGCTATGATTGTTTCCCCTTTAGCCTATTAATTGTTTATTATTTATTCAGGTCATTACCCGAACACTGTAACAAAAACAAAAACGCCTTACAAGGGTTAAAGCTGTGTGTGTACTTAATTATGCTTGTAAACCATGCTTCTCACTCAGTGCCTGCCTTACAGGACGAGCTGGACACAGTGGTGCAAATGTGGGACAACCATCGCATTCGTCCCGGGAGGAATGGGCGCGATCTCTACCATGGCAAGCCAGTCATGATGTGCAACGTACCTGAGCTGTATCATGCACAAAATGATCTGCATCCAGTTGAAGTGGACAAAATAAACACAATCCTAGGTAGGGATGAGAACCGATAAGATTTTAACGATTCTGGTTCCTTATCGATTCCTGCTTATCGAACCGATTCCTTATCGATTCTCTTAACGATTCTTATAATTGGGTATGGGGTGAAAAACGGGTTTTTACATTAATGTTCTTTTATATAAATGTTTAGAATGTTTACATACACATTTAAATAAAACTTACATAACTTAAATAAAATGTGTTCTGTTTAATATAAACGTTCATAAAAATAACAATGCTCCTTCCTTTTGTAAAAGGGTATATTATTAACTGAGCTGCCAAAAAAAATTTAACTAGCAGTGGCAAAGACTATTTACAATTTTTGTGCAGAAAAATGTGCATGTCTGCCTTCTCTGGGAGGATACGCGATCACTCAGGGCTAATTGTGTCTCCAGCTTGACCGTATATTTTCTTGTAGGTTGCTTGGTTGTATTGCTAATAGCGAACTATTATGCTCAACGCTTCTAATAGCAATGTAGAGTCCACTACAAACACAATAACGTACTGAAACATACTTACTTGTATCATGTACAAACTAGGCAATCAGTATATTTAACACTTAGCTATTGCTGCCACTGAATTGGCTACGAGAAACGTATCAATATCGAACTGTCAAACTGAGGGAGCTGCACGCGTTG
Source organism: Sprattus sprattus (assembly GCF_963457725.1). NCBI lineage: Eukaryota > Metazoa > Chordata > Actinopteri > Clupeiformes > Clupeidae > Sprattus > Sprattus sprattus. Next base: position 38,012,447 of record NC_137924.1, read on the forward strand.
TTATTATTAACGGAGTCTTTTGTACAGCCTTACCCTACCCTAGAACCAACAGAGGGGAGGCAAGCACTGCCCCCTGCCTCTAGCCAACGGCTGAAAATAGAAGATTCTACAGTTAAGCTAGCCTAGTTATGTAAGTTATATATAATATATGACAATGTCCAACATCGCCCATTCTGTTAAGCAATTCAATGCTAAGTTTAGTTATGGTTAACACGAAAACGCAAACGTTTGCTGATAACACACGAGTAACACCGTTATGACTTATGATAAAACATTTTGAGGAGTTTACCTTGGCAAGTTAGGGATGAAGCGCCGACTTTGGTTGAGCTGCTGCTGGCATCGAAAACATGACATTCTTGTAATTTTATACCATGTGTGCTCAAGTGCTTATTCATGGTAGATGTACTTCCTCCCTTTGAGGAAATACATTTTTTACAGAGGTTACAAGTGACCGTGTTTGCATCCGTTCGGGTGAAATAAAGCCACACTTTAGATCGCTTCTGTCGAGTTGCCATTTCTGCTGCGGTCTGATTGTTATTAAGAGTTTGCGCATGCGCAAACGGCACATAGACCCGTTAACAGACCCGGTTATGAATTTGGCTAACGATTCCAAAGATTCGACTCATTGGGAACCGGTTCAAAACAAGACCCGGTTCTCGGTTCCCATCCCTAATCCTAGGTGAAGACATCTGCCAGTGGAAAACAGATATTCCGTGTGACATTGACCTACATGACTTGTGCTTGCTGGTGATGGAAGAACACAACTTGACTCGCCGCCCTGGAGCTGATGGAGCCATTAAACTCTTCAAAGACCTGAGGCCATTGATACTGTATTCAGCAATATCACACAATCCACAGTAATGTGTGTAACGACAAGTTAAAAAAAAAACTTTAATCACATGACCGTATAAACATTGCTGGTTTTAAAACATTAAAACACTGAAAACGTTATGTCAGCAATAAAAAGCAAAACAAGCTGTAATTCCATCAGGAAGAACATTTGCATAATGCATCAGTAACATTCAGGAGTTAATGATTTAAAATAATAAAATCCTGTCAAACAATCCTGTAAACAAATTCGCTGTCATAGCAATTCAAATCTGGGAATTAAGGTGGAATATTTCACATAGATATAACCCAAAAATCATTGTGTTAGGCCATATCCATGACCCATACTCCACTTTTCAAAACGCCTAAGAATTCGGTTCGAAATTCTGCAAAACTTGCATAGGTAGACGCTAACTCCAAGCTGCATGAACAGGTGTGTGCTATTGGGCGCCTTTCAAAGTTTGACATGTTAGTAAATGTCACCTGGAACATCCATTTCTCTGACAAATCTCAGAAGATGCAGAGAGGTTGTCCTCTCTGCTTGTGACATTTCATGAAGGCAGTGAATGGTTTTAGTCAGAATTCTTGCCTTTGGCTTCAAATCATCCAGGATCTTTTCCAGAGCCGCAGCTGTGAAGGAGTCTCTCTCTGTAATAACCTTCAGAATTGGCTTCCAACATTTTATTATGAATGCAGGTTCTTGCACAAGTTCCTTGTGAGCAATTTCATTGAGAATTTTGGCTAAATTCTGCTCTGTAGGCAGAGTTGTGCAGCTGTGACTGCCTAGAATGGTTAGCAGCTCATCGAAGTCGGCATTGGGGAAATCATTCAGAGCCTCAGTGAGGGCATCCTTTTCATTGGGGCTGATGTAGTTGAAGAAAGCCTCCATCAAGGTAGACGAAGAGGTGGATGGGTTGATGGAGAAAGCCTCTAACGGCCTTGCCAGCTGCACCGGAAGATATCTGAACTTCCAACCAAAGGCCACGATGCGGGCCACTGCTTCCCATTCTCCTTCTTTGTAAGTGTGATGCCAGGTGGGTACCTTGAATGTGGTGCCAGAGGTCCTTGACAAATAAAATTTCGACCAGAAGTCTGTTAAACAGTCCAGCACGAGGCCACGGCCCACCCCATTTTCTATGTCTCCATTTTCCAGAACCCGCTGAAAAGTAATATTCGCATCCAGGATGTTGGGGTCAGAGAAGACATTAATCATATCTGCAATGCAGTGGGCTGAACGTATAGTGAGGAGCTGCTTCTCTGCAACATTTTCCGGGTTTTCAAAGGAAGAGGTGGAGCAACATGTTTGCGTCACATGTTGAATCAACCACATCATCAGCAAGCAAATTGCCAAATGTAGGCATAGGTGTTATTTGTGGCTCATACACAAGTGTGTCATTTGTGTCGTCACATGACACATTCCTAGGATCACCTAGAAATATTACCTCTTCATCTTCCTCATTTGAATGTGGAATTGCAGGTATGTGAGGGTTTGGGGTAAACACAAGCTGTACTATTTCAGACACTGGATCAGGCATTATAGGGCTGAGTTGAGATAAAGTAGAAGAAAAGGCATGCAGACCTGCCAACATGTACGCATTTTGCGTACCTGGCACGCATTTTGACATCAAAGTACGCTGGTACGAGTTGATGGTCCAAAAGTACGCTAAACCTAAAAAATATATATCTTTTTTTTTTAGAACGCATAACTCTCAATAATGCATTGCCGGTTTCAATGGGTTCAAACTTCACAGTCTGTCTCGAGTCACCAATGCGTACATAGGCAGCTGCAGCAGAGCAAGAAGCAGAAGAGGAGTTTGACCAATCACAGACCCCCTGCCGTTACTATCCCCTGTATGACCATCGAAATCAGAATACTAGGTTACTCTGCGGTCAGAGGAATCAACCGCTGTTTAGGTGTCAGTTAGCGATTTTGCGTACCTGGCACGCATTTTGACATCAAAGTACGCTGGTACGAGTTGATGGTCCAAAAGTACGCAAAACCTAAAAAATATATATCTTTTTTTTTAAGAACGCATAACGCTCAATAATGCATTGCTGGTTTCAATGGGTTCAAACTTCACAGTCTGTCTCGAGTCACCAATGCGTACATAGGCAGCTGCAGCAGAGCAAGAAGCAGAAGAGGAGTTTGACCAATCACAGACCCCCTGTATGACCATCGAAATCAGAGAATACTAGGTTACTCTGCGGTCAGAGGAATCAACCGCTGTTTAGGTGTCAGTTAGCGATTTTTCATTCATGAATACTTACCTAACTCTCCCTTCCCGACCACATCTGGCCAATTCTTCAAGTGAGGACATTAAAAAAAAATCACTTAAAGGTAAACTAACGAGTAATGTAGAGATAAGACGTTAAAAATGTATTTAATTTTAGCCCAACGATGTTAACCATGTGGTTTTCGTGTTCGCCATCGATTTAAAATGGCAAATACATCTAAGTGTCTTGGCTGTGTTATAAATGGTTTGACTTTACGCTTTTGGGTTTTTTTCAAACTACTTATTTTAGACAAACTCTTGTAGTATGTTACCATGGCAGAACCACCGGATAAAATAAAAAGATCGCAAAAAATCATTGATAGTTACCGGGAGAGATGGCCATGCCTCCGTTCTTTTAGACATCCCCACCATGCTTTCTGCACAGTGTGCAATGTCATTATTGACATCAGTCACCAAGGAGCAACAGGTAACGAACACAGTGAGATGCATATTATCAGAAAATCATAGGCCTATCTGTCAAGTTCATGCTAGAGGTCCGCGGCAGCCTTCTACGTACAGTGTCCACACATGCTTACGCACAGCTGTTGTCATTTCACAGTGTAAAAGGCTATATGTTTCTAATACAAATAATAGGCTAATGATAATAGCAGACATCCAAAGTCTACCGGAAGTTCCGGGAGTCTCCCGCATATTGATAACCACTCCCTGATGCCCTCAAATGACTTAAAATCTCCCGGAATCTAGAGCGAGCGACGTGCTCCAAACCGCGTTAGCATCTGTGTAGTGCGCTCACGATAGAGAGGGAGAGGGACTGCGTGTGTGACGCTGGGTGCCCACGGTAGATATGTCTTGCGTTTAGTCGGTAGGCGAAAAGTCGGCTGGGGGGCGTGCTCAGAAAAAATGATGTTTGGCTGTAGCAATGTTCAAGTAGCAAGTTCGGTTGCAGGGCTGCGCTAGTGTAGCACATTAGCTTGTGAACGCCCCCAAAACAAATATATGATAGATGTTGTGGCAGTCAGTCATGGGCTAATTCATTTAATTTATAGGGCCCTATCTTGCCGATCAGAAACGCAAGTAGGACGGCGCCAAGCGCAAGTAGCTGTGTGGGCGGCTCTATGGCGCAGTTGCTATTTTAACGGCGGAAAAAACACACTTGCGTCCAGCGCAAGTGTCAAAAGGGTTGGTCCAAAGGAGGTTACTCAGCCATAGGTGTGGTTTGGGCGTAATATGCAATAAACCAATCCGAGCGTCATTTCACATTCCCTTTAAGAGCGAGGAGCGCATAGTCCATAGCGGCTTGTTATTTTGATGCCGGAATTACCTGGTGGAAGACCGGAAAAGTTCACAGCCGAGGAGACCGACGTGAGATTTACACCAATTTTTTGGCAAGCCATATATAATTATAAGGAAAATAAAGTATTTACCACTTGAGGAAATCATTGTGATATCCATATCCAAGATATTTTAAAAATAGGCATACATCTAGCGTAGCCTACACATTGACCCAAATGATTCAGGTTAATTGAAGCTGCGTGACATTTGATTTATTGTATGGCTTTGTAAAAAGCCGGGAGATAGATATATATGGGGATGCGAGAAACCCTCCAAAAGTAAGCAAAGTCAAGCAAGCATGTCAGGATATTGCCGTGATTGTTTCTGCAACGGGGCACCCGAAAACGTTGCCGAAAACGCTATAATGACGTCCGGAGACGTGGGACATCCAAGCTGGAAGGTAACACACGTTCTCGTGCCTTCACGGGAGGTGGATCTGCCTCGACCCAGGATCTGACGGCAGCAGAGGACATCGCCACGTCTACCCTCACGCCTGAGAGCCTGCAGGGATTTGGGGGCATGGAAATCGGCACCCAAGCCAGTGCACCAGCTGACCAAACCCAAGGTAAATAAATAAAGTCCACATACACAAAGATGAGTTTACAAGATTTATAATAATACTGGCATTAAATAAATGCAACAAAGCCATACAATAAATCAAATGTCACGCAGCTTCAATTAACCTGAATCATTTGGGTCAATTGTGTACGCTAGATGTATGCCTAGTTTTAAAATGTCTTGGATACGGATATCACAATGATTTCCTCATGTGGTAAATACTTTATTTTCCTTGTAATTATATATGGATTGCCAAACAATTGGTGTAAATCTCTCGTGAAGACGACAGAAGTAAAGTGTAGCCTATAGGTCCTATACTGTGCGGGCAAGCACATGCGCCCTTAAAATAGCGTTCTGAATACGCGTTACAGACTTTAGACATTGCGCCTCACATTAGACCAGCTTTTTTTGGTCAATGGCGCACGGCGCACGGCGTTGTTTTGAAACTGCAAAATACCACTTGCGCCAGAGAAACGCCTTCTCTGTTCCGCCCCCGCCCATGTCGACGCAAGTTCATTTCGAAGCGCGCCTCTGGAGGGAAAATCGCGCTGTGCGCCGGGTGCAAGATAGGAATTATACATGCGTCGGTGACAATGTCAATTGCGCTGGGTGCAAGATAGGGCCCATAATTTGTTAATTTATTCTATCTGATTTATATATATATATATATATATCAGACAGTTTAATCACGATTCCCACATATCAGTGTGGGGCTATTTGGTTATTTTTGTTTATTTGGCGCTTGTTTAAGGGTTATATTTGGCTATTTGGCGCTTGTTTTCGAGTTCTATTTTAGAACAGAGGGGGGTGACTTCGTCCAGGTCCACCGGTGGTATATAAATACGGGTTCGCAAAAGAAAGATTTTCATTGCATTCAACATGGACCAAGAAGATTGCGACTTATTGGCTCTCATCCTCATTCACCGGAGAAGACGGCAGCAGCAGCAGCGGCGGCGCATACATTGGATCCACCCCATCCATCGTTTGCGCCAGACCCATGGCGAGTACCATCGCTTGGTGCAGGAGTTGCGCTTGGACAACTCCAGGTTCCAGCGTTACTTCAGGCTCTCGGTTGAGCAGTTCGATGATTTGCTCTCGCGAGTAGGTCTAGGGATCACCAGGCTAGACACCGTGATGCGCGACTCAATCGGACCGGCAGAACGTCTCGCCATTTGCCTTCGGTAAGTAAAAGTTTTGGAGATACTTTTTTCTGAGTAAAAGTTTTTAGTGGCATTTTAGTGTGCATTTTAGTGTGCATAGGCTAAAGTTTAGGCCTACATTTTATGACATAAGGCTGCGTGGTATGCAAGCTTATTTACCTGCATTTTGTATAAGGATTATGTAATTTATTGAAAACGTTTTGATACAATTTGTACAAAGGTTTATTATACAGAGCATTGCATGTAGGCTACATTTTGCAATTAGCTTATAATTAGAAAATATATGTCCTCGAGGAATTATATTTTTAGTTTGTTTCTTTGTTTTTTACAGATACCTTGCCACTGGTGACTCCTTTCGTACCATCAGTTGCAGCTACCGTGTGGGGCACTCTACTGTGGCCAGAATTGTTGGAGAGGTGTGCAAGGTCATATGGGAGTCCTTGGTGGAGGAGTTCATGCCTGTGCCAAAAAGGGACGACTGGCGTGCCATCGCTGATGGATTCCTCGCACAGTGGAATTTTCCCAATTGCGTGGGATCCATCGACGGGAAGCACGTCGTGGTTCAGGCTCCCTCCAACTCGGGATCGCTGTTCTTCAATTATAAGCACACCTACTCCATCGTGTTGCTTGCAGTTGTGGACGCCGACCTGATTTTCCGGATGGTGGACGTAGTTGGGTATGGCCGGAACAGTGACGGCGGAACTCTTTACAACTCCCCTTTTGGTCAGGCCCTCAGGGATGGCACTTTAGACCTGCCAGAGGACAGCATCATTCCGGGTGCCGAAGACAGGGGCCCAATGCCATATGTCTTTGTGGCGGATGAGGCCTTCCCACTTCGTCATGACCTCATGCGACCCTTCCCTGCCAAGGACCTCGCCACAGGCATGCGGGCGGTCAATTACCGGCTCAGCCGTGCCAGGCTGGTTGTGGAGTGCGCCTTTGGGATCCTCTCCAGTCAGTGGAGGATGTATAGGAGGGTCATCTCTGTCAAGGCGGCGAAGGCAGAGGATTGTGTGAAGGCCACCTGCATCCTCCACAACTACCTGAGGATGACAGGACCGAGGAGGACAGCGATGGAGCCTGGGCAGGTGGAGGGATCATCAGGTCTCGTGGATGCAGGTCGTGTAGGAAGCAACAACTCCGACAGGGCTGCCATCCGCATCAGAGACACAATATCTGCATATTTTAATGCAGAGGGTGCTTTATCCTGGCAGCCACCACCGTAACCTGTCCCACCCAAACCAAAGGCTCTTTTAAGAGCCACCCATCTTTATCGTTAAAAGCATTTCCCAAAATGTATAAGCACTGTGTGAGGGTTTTAAATGTACATTTACTATTAAGAACAAAGTAGAACTGCATAACACAGTTATAGTATATCAAACTATACACTTTCATAGTATACTAAACTATACACTTTCATAGTATATTAAACTATACACTTTTTACAGCAATGGTAAGTTATGCCTTCCTTTAGAATTTGAATATAAATTCCTCTTAAAGGGTAAATCACACGTAAGACAATGTGTGCAATAGAACAGTTACTGGTATTTATATGTATATATAGTTAGTATAGTTTAGTTTAGTGTAGTATAGTATATATATATATATAGTTTATATATAGTTACTGGTATTTATATAATGTAAATGATAGAATGACAATACTTAGATTTTCTGGAAACATGCACATATTATGTACATATGTTTATTTCACTGAATACAAAAATTGGTTCTCAGGGTGCAGCATTCAGCTCCTGCTTTGCCTCGTACACCCTCCTATAAAAGTCAAATTTGAGCTCCTCCTGCTTAAACTTGGGCAAGCTCTCCAGCATGGGTATGATTCCTTTGAAAAAATGGTCGCTCTCATTCAGAGGGACCCTGCTTTCCATAGCCGACAAGACTCTTTCCTCAAACAAGGAGCTGTCGTTTCCCCTTCTGGCTCTCTTCCTGGGCGGTCCAGTGGGGGTGCTGCAGATAGGGACACTCGGCGGTGCAGTGGGGGTGCTCGAGGTACCAGGGACATTCGGGGGTCTGGGGGTGACCTGCGGCGACGGTGGTGCTGGCACCTCTGCCTCATCCTCACCAGATGCCACAACAGATGCCACACCCTGGCTTTCCTGGCTTTCCTCTGCTGTCGCTGCCGATGCCGCTGCTGGGAAATTCCCCGAAGTGGTCCTCTGCTCAGTGAAGGGAGCCAGGAAGCCCATTATGGCATAGTACTTCCACACCTTCGCCTCTGTCCGCCCTGCTCCGCTCCTGGTCCTCTCTTTCTCCCTTCTCCTTTCTCTCAAGTAGGAGTCACGGAGACCCTTCCACTTCTTGATGCATTCATTCACTATGTAAAAATATATACACGCACACAGAGGGAGAGAAAAGAAAAAAATATAAAATCAAATTTCCTATTTTTTTTTTTACTGTCAAAATGTGCACCATTATGCAATCAGGGTTGGGTTGGATAACATTAGCACATTAGCTACATTTGCACTTTTCTATGATTGCACTGCTGGTTAGATGATAAACTTTATTAGTTGTACTGGTTTCCCTAACTTTGTGCAATGCCAATAAAGTTGAATCTAATCAAATCTATCTTTTCTAATGTAATTACCGTTTTTAATTGACTGTCATTGTGTGATCATGCTCAGTGGTCAGGGCAATGACCTCTATTTTAATAACTGCACTGGACAATTTAAGGTAAAACTAATTTAATATTGCAAAAATTAAACTCACCATCACAGCCAACAATGCCTGACACCTTCTGCCATGCATCCATCCTCAGAAGGTTGTTCTTGTAGTCAGGTAATACAACATTATATAAAATCGGGAACGAAGCCACGGTAGCAATGAGTTTCTCCATTTTTAATAAATCTCAACCGCTGTTTAAAAAAGCGCAATAAAGAAAACCCACACCCCTCCCCCATGGGACATGATAGGGATAGCTTTTGAGCGCTCGTGGTTTTGGAAGCACCCAACACCGTACGTGTTGTAGCCGAGGTTATAACCGCCTTTTTTGTGCTGCTAATAAAGTCATCATTAAAATACATTAAAGTCATCATTAAAATACATAATTAAAAACTCAAACTCCACGTAGTGACTGAGATCGCTAATATTGGAGTGGGTCATTTGCCCCAAAATCTGCTCATATGCAAAGTAAACAACAATTGATGTAATGTTATATGAAACTTATTAGCAGCCAGCTAGCTAGCCACTATGTATTCCAATGGGGGTTTCGGTTAAAGTTGTAGCGGCAAGCTAGCAGTAATAGTTCAGAGTTCAGTTAAGATTTTGTGCTGATTACTTTAATTTATAATTTGTGTACATATTCTATCTAAACCATATCAGCCAGTTCAATCACGAAAACGTATGTAACATATTTAGCAGCTAGCTAGCTACAATGCTACAATGTGTTTTCAATGGGGTTTCGCTCATAGTATTAGCGACAAGCTAACTAAATGTTGAGAGCTTAATTTAAGCTCTACAATATTCAGTTTGACCTCACAGTATTCGTGTAGCATATAAACAACAAACCGAGTCAATTAGACGTATACAAGTCGTGTAGATAACCTTTATTCACATAAAATATGTCACGGTAAATGAGTCCCGATGTCCGCCATCTTGTTTCAAAATTTCTGTTTACTCCCGCCCCTATGAGCTACGTTGACTTCCAAATCACACACACGCCGAACTGATTGGCTCTCAGCAGGCAGCAAGTCGCCTTCATTTGCATAGAGTTAAAAAATCCCCAACTTTTAGCAGCCAGGAGAGCCGACTTTTTCCTCAGCCGTTGTCGGCAGCCGACAAGTCGCTTCCATTCTATCCCAATGAGAGCGACATAAAGTCATGTCCCGTGGGCATCCACCGTGAGGCAGTGTGCGTGTGTGCCTCAGGAGCATCCTGATTGGCCTGTTTCGGTAAGTAGAATGATATTATGCTTTTATAACTTTTAGGGACCACAACAGTAATACGTAGGCCTAGGGGGGGGAATACCTCCCTGAAATGACTTTTTGCAGGTTGGGATGTCTGTAATAGCCTAAAAAACTCTTCCACTGACTAGAATTTAATTAAATAATAAAGAAGCAAACACAGCGCCATCATTTGGTCTTAGCAGTTGTCTAGTCCTGGTATCACATGTAATTGGGCTTGCATTCAAACATCAGACGTGGGGAGAAAAAAGAATGATGAATCATGACACTTGATAGGTATGAGGTAGGGAAAAAATACAACATGACCATTGTGTGAGAAGTTCCTAAGGAGCCTAGAGTGAAATAACATCCCAGGCAACAAATTTGTTGTCACAGTTATCACTTATAACTGTTATCACAGTCTTTTTATTTTATTTCATTAGGCCTTCTAAAGTGGTTCAGAACTGCATTATGTATTAGCTCAGAATGTCGTCGATTGGTTCAATGATGCAACAACAGCATTATAACTAATAAAATGAAGGCCACAAAATCTTGTCGCACCGCACCGCGCCGCACCGGGGTGGTACTCAAACACATTTTCCAATGTTGGCAGGTCTGGGCATGTGGAGAGAGAGGCTGTCTGGTGTTGATGTACACTGTAAAACGCAATTAGTTGGCATTACTTTAAAAAAAAGTTAGGAAACCGATTGCCCCAAAATTTTCAAGTAAAGTTGCTCATCAATTTGAAGTTGTTTTAGCTGAAAAGAAATATGTTACGACAACTCATGTCATGGTAGTACACTTCCATGTCCAGGTAGTCCAGGTAACTCAAAATCATTAGTTATCATCACTGAAAAAGTTAGTCAGGACCACTCATGTCATTGTAGTACAATTGAGTAGTTAACTCAAAACTCATTAGTTATCATTACTAAAATAATATTAGTCCAGACAACTCATGTCATTGTAGTACAATTTAGTACAGTTAACTCAAAATCATTAGTTCGGGTCACTAAGAAAATGCCAGTTCAGAGAACTTAGTTGTGTTCAGCTAGCAGGACTCATTAAAACAAGTTATCCTTACAAGGCTAAGTGTTCACAATACTAGGAAAATCTTAGGAAACCGATTGCCTTAAAATATTCAAGTAAACTTTACTAAAAGTGTTAAGTTGTTGAAACAAAGACAGACAACAGTATCAGGGAATCACTGAAACACTTTATTTGTTCTCAGACAAGATAGCAAACAACCAGTCTATTGAAAGACTCCAATCAATAAAGAAGAAGTGGATCTGCTCTACAATGTAAAAACAAAAGCCTTTGACGGCCGTAAAACATGTTTATGTTTTTTAAAACAAATTAATTCTCACAAGGCAGCAAACAAACCAGGTCAATTGACCAAACCAAACCAATTCTTTTTTTTTTAAGCAATCTTTTCATGAACTTGTGTCTGTGTTTGTGTGCGAGAGAGAGAGAGGAAGAGAAGAGAAGAGAGCGAGAGAGAGAGAGAGATTCAAATGGTCTAGAACTGTACTGTAATTACAATTATAAAACACTGGTTGTAACAAAATCCAGTCTGCAACACCACTCAGTGCTGGACAAGTGTGTCCCAAATGGCGGAAACATGCCAAAGACTTCCCCCTGCATTGCAATTGAATAGTTCAAATCAAATTAGTCTTAATATGTAGTATTAAGGGGGGGGGGGGCTGGTTGTACACATATACAAACGCAAATTCAAATAGTTTAGAACTGTACTGTATTAACAACTATAAAACACTGGATTGGTTGTAACAAAACCAGGCTGCTACACCACATCTTCTCCACTCATACTGGAACAGAAGGGAGAGCTCTTTTCATTGGCATAGCTTAGTTTTCAAGCTTTGAGTCTTTCTCGACAGTTCACCTGCATCCAGCTCCATGATAATCTATTGAAATGCCTCAAAAGTGTAGCGGAGCTTTTGTAGGGTACTGCAAGTTTAAGGCATAAAAGAGCCCAAACAACGTTGCAGAAGCAAGTGATACATTCTCAAGATCTTGAAGCACCATCACACCCTCGAGGACTATCCTGACGTCAGAGGGTTCACTGCTGGTAGTGTCTGTCACAACATAGGTCCCCACTGTTGTTCTCGATCCCCACTTGTTTCTCTCTATGGCACTGAGGAAATCGGTGTCAGCCATTTCCTGGTCAAAAGAATAGAGACAATTCTTTAATGATAGGTTCAACATCTTGTAACTTGGCTTGTAAACAATTCAACAGTGTAATAATTTCTACCTTCAGCCAGGACAAATCTTTCATAGATCCGATGCCCCACTGTTTATGACCTCCAACCCAGGCAAAGCCGCTGCAGGGCGGAAGGTTATGTTTTCTCCCCTGTGTGTGTTTGATTGACAGGCATCAACAAACAAATGCTCACTCACACAAACTAGATCTGTTAACCGCAATAACGCCAGTTGGCCACCTCGTGCTGGGGTCCTGAGGCATGCCTCTCAGCCCCTCTCTGGCCTATATAAAGCCAACCCTTCAGCACGTAAAGGGTGAAAATGGTACAGCAACAGATAGATAACAGTGATGCTTATAGTTTTGATGTTGCGAATGGAGCCAAAAACGTGCTGTACAAGTGTGTCAACAATACATCCTCAGGAAGAATACAGTCGCCATTTATTTACTAACCAGCAACAGACGGGAAGGAAAGCAATTAACCGCGAGGTCACAAATACTCCACTGCTATCTCCGACTACGGCTAGACGCCGGGAAATTTTAACAAACGGAATGAAATACCCTACACATTACACACGCCATCACCAAGTGAAAACAATAATTACTACGAACAATACTAACAATAACATCTCACATGAATGTACACACATACATGTGCTAACAGTAACTACTAACCGCATGTCGAAAGACTGTCTGTGCTAGCTACCACTTCGACCAAAAACACATGCACTGTAAAAACTACCGCAAATAAATACTGCAAGACTATGATAAAATTTAAAGCCTACACAATTACCTGTGCAAACACATGCACATCACAGCGTAAATGTGCCCGAACTTTTCTGTCCAAGCCCGACCAGCGTCCAACAGAGCAATAACCGAGCCCTGCCCAAGTCCCACAGCCACTCAAATATTATCTTCCCGACAGAACCCCAAGGAATCCATTTCTCAACTATATACTAATGCCATATTTACGAGCGTTTCTTATGAATAGCCTGGCTTTGTGAAACTCGGGCTTCAACAGATAAATGCTAAAACAAGACCTGTTAAACGCACAAGCGTGCACAAAAACGCCAAGAAGCGTATTGAAGTGAAAACATTCACATTGCAAGACCAGCAGCAGAGGGGAAGGAAATACATGAACCGCGAAGTTAAAAACATGCATTACTAAGTTCACCATACAGTAACTATCAACCATGTGTCGACTAACTATCTACTAGCTAGCTACCATTTTGACCAAAAACACTTGCGCTGTTAGAACATCAAACCACTTGGAAATCAGACATTTAAACAACACAATTAGCTACTTGACGAACAAATAACCCAACCGTACATACACATACAGTACATTAATTTCATACGCCGTCTCACACAAGTCAACATTTTTTATAGCTTCAATTGTTAGTAATGCCATATAAACGTTCGTTTCATATGAATAGCCTGGCTTTGTGACACTCGGGCATCAACAGATAAATGCTCACTCATCAAAACAAGATCTGTTAAACGCACATGCGTGCACAAAACGCTAAGTAGCATATTGAAATGGGAACATTCACATTGCAAGAACGTCTTTTAAAATGGCGCGGCTCCTTCAAGAGAGTATGGTAGAGCTACATAGAGACAACAGTGATGCTTAAGATCGTTTGGATGTTGCGAAGGGAGCCAAAAAACGTAGGCCTATGTGCTGTACACGTGTGTCAAAAACACATAAAGAATACAGTCGCCATTTATTTACTAACCACCAGCATACTGGAAGGAAAGACATGAACCGCGAAGTTAAAAACATGCAATACTAAGTCCACAATACATTAACTACCACGTGTGGACAAACTATCTCTGCTAGCAGGGTACCATTTCGACCAAAAACAAGTGCGCTGCAAGAACAGTCACAAACACTTGGAAATCAAAAATTTAAACAACACAATTAGCTACATGACGAACAAATAACCTAACCGTACATGCACATACATTACATTAACTTCACTCGCCGTCCCACAAGTCAAAATGTTTTATACCTTGCTATGCTAAAAGACATAGCCCATTGCTTACGAACACACATTAATTCAGCACCTCAACTTTACACAGCAACCGAGAATACAAACACAATACAATTGTATTGAGGTTAACATACAAATTAAACAGTAGTAGACATGCTTCCATTACTTACGGTCAAATTTAAATGACAATCTTCTAAACTCCCAAAAAAATCGTGTACCTCACTCAGTGACAAAATGGTTGTCTGTTCAGTGTTCACCTTCCAGCGTTGTTATGGGTACCATGTGTCGTCACTGTGTCTAAACCACGCGGCGCAAAGGCACACATTCCTTTGAGAATCAACCTAGCTCTTACTCAACCATGCGTATTTAAAATATTCAACAAAAATCTACTTTTCATCTTACAGTCAAGTTATTTTCAGATTTGCGTACTTAACACTCTCAAGTGTCAATGGGTGGGTTTAATTCGTCTTGATCCAGGGAATCCAATGGTACCTATTTTTTGAAAATCGGTCATACGGTTCAAAAGTTGAGTGTGTTACAAAAGTCCAACTTTGACCTGTTGGTGGCGCTAGAGTGGTCTAATGAGAGCCATGAAAATTGGTGTGAATGAAGAAGGGACTGTCCTTAATGAGTGTGCCAAATTTCACAAAAAGTTACCATATGGTTCTAGGGGCTGCCATTGACTCCCATGGCAGGAGAATAATAATAATACTAACAGAAACAATAGGTTACCTCCTACCGGAGGAAACCTAATAATATAGCTGCAAGCAGCGATGGTGGTTTCCTCCTCCAGACATTGCGAACCAGGGAAAAATGTATTTTTGTGACAATTTGTCATTGTATAGAAAGATCCATGCTGCAGACTTGCCAATGGGATATTACATTTCAAATGCATTACTTTGAAGATCCTCAAGGGCCATGGCTTCAAGCTAAGAGTGAGAAGGGGTGTGGTCATCCCTACATTTCCTTTAATGTTGTGTGTGTGTGCTTGCGCGTGTCAAAGGAGCCTGTCTGTGTGTGTGTGTGTGTGTGTGTGTGTGTGTGTGTGTGTGTGTGTGTGTGTGTGTGTGTGAGAGAGAGAGAATCTGGAGCACACACGCGCAAAGGAGCAGAGAGAGAGAGACCTTCTACTGAAAATCACCCTAGAAATTAGCCAAGCATGCATGTTTCAAATATTCACCAAAAATCCACTTTTCATTTTACAGTCAACTTTTTTTCAGATTTGCGTACTTAACACTCTCAAGCGTCTTCACATGAACTTGTGATTGAATAAGAGTATCACTTTTTGACCTGTTGATGTGTAAAGCATTGTTTAAGCGTGAACAATTTATCCAATTTGCTTTAAATCAATCATTTTTGAAGATATGAAGTTGCCTTTGCACATGGCAACATGTTGTAGTGTCTTCCAGTGACATATCAAGTTTGGTGTTGATTTGTCAAAGATTTGCCAAGATATGACTTCACTTCCTGTTTGGCGACTTTTCAGCTGAATTTGAGTGGCTGTACCGGACAAACGGTTGTGAGGATCAAAAATATTTCCATAACTTTTGTGGGGCTAGGTCTGAAGATCATCTCTGGTGATTTTGAAGAAGATTTGCCAAAAATTGTAGGAGGAGAAGGCTTTCAAAGGTTTTTGATAAAACCGGAAATAGCGGAAGATCTATACACCGGAGGCTTTCGCGGAGCGGGGACCGTTTATTCGTCTTGATCCAGGGAATCCAATGGTACCTCATTTTTGAAAATTGGTCATACGGTTCAAAAGCTGCGTGTGTTAAAACAAGTCCAACTTTGGCCTGTTGGTGGCGCTAGAGTGGTCTAATGAGAGCCATGAAACTTGGTGTCAATGAAGAAGGGACTGTCCTCAATGAGTGTGCCAAATTTCACAAAAAGTTACCATATGGTTCTATGGGCTGCCATTGACTCCCATGGTACAAGAATTTTTGCCTACAATAACAATAGGTTACCTCCCTACGGAGGAAACCTAAATATAGCTGCAAGCAGCGATGACGGTTTCCTCCTTCAAACATTGCGAACCAGGGGAAGAAAAAACATTTGTCACTGTATAGAAAATCCATGCTGCAGACTTGCCAATGGGATATTACATTTCAAATCCAACATTTACAATGCTTTTGCCTTGAAGTTAAGACTGAGTGGAGGTTGTGTGTGTGCGCTTACCCTGTGTGTCTGTGAGAATGTATGTGTGTGACAGCAAGCTGTGTGTCTGTGAGAATGTGTGTGCGTAAAACAAAGCCTGCGGGTGTGTTAAGGGGAGACTGCGTGTGTGAGATTTAGGAGCCGCGCGGATGAGGAGACAGAGAGACATTCTATAGAGAACCACCCTAGCAAGTAGTCAAGCATGCATGTTTCAAATATTCACCAAAAATCCACTTTTCATCTTACAGTCAACTTTTTTTCAGATTTGTGTACTAAACATTCTCAAGTGTCTTCATATGAACTTGTGATTGAATCAGAGTTTCACTTTTTGACCTGCAGATGTGTAAAGCATTATTTTAGCGTTAACAATGTATCCAATTTGCTTTATATCAATCATTTTTCAAGATATGAAGTTGCCTTTGCACATGTTGTGGTCTCTTCCAAGTGACATACCAGTTTGGTGTTGATATCTCAAAGATTAGCTGAGATATGACTTCACTTCCTGTTTGGCCGCTTTTCTGCTGAATTTGAGTGGATGTACCGGACAAACCATATGGTAACTTTTTGTGAAATTTGGAACAATCATTAAGGACAGTCCCTTCTTTATTCATGCAAAGTTTCATGTCTCTCATTATACCACTCTAGCGCCACCAACGGGTCAAAGTTGGACTTGTGTTAACACACGCAACTTTTGAACCGTATGAACGATTTCCAAAAATGAGGTACCATTGGATTCTCTGGATCAAGACGAATTAAACACACCCTGTGGCGTAAATTTCACTCAAATATTTGCTGACATATGACTTCAGTTCCTGTTTGGCCGCTTTTCTGCTGAATTTGAGTGGATGTACCGGACAAACGGTTGTGAGGATCAAAATTCTGTTGATAACTTTTGTGAGGCTAGGTCTGAAGATCATCTCTGGTGATTTTGAAGAAGATTTGCCAAAAATTGTAGGAGGAGAAGGCTTTCAAAGGTTTTTGATAAAACCGGAAATAGCGGAAAATCTATATAACCGGAAATTGACGCCATAGGGTGTGTTGAATTCGTCTTGATCTAGGGAATCCAATGGTACCTAATTTTTGAAAATCGGTCATACGGTTCAAAAGTTGTGTGTGTTACAAAAGTCCAACTTTGACCTGTTGGTGGCGCTAGAGCGGTGTAATGAGAGCCATGAAACTTGGTGTGAATGAAGAACGGGCTGTCCTTAATGAGTGTGCCAAATTTCACAAAAAGTTACCATATGGTTCTAGGGGCTGCCATTGACTTCCATTGCAGCAACGTAATAATAAATATAGCTGCAAGCAGCGATGGCGGTTTCCTCCTTCAAACATTGCGAACCAGGGAAAAATGAATTTTTGTGACAATTTGTCATTGTATAGAAAGATCCATGCTACAGACTTGCCAATGGGATATTACATTTCAAATGCATTACTTTGAAGATCCTCAAGGGCCATGCCTTCAAGCTAAGAGTGAGAAGGGGTGTGGTCATCCCTACATTTCCTTTAATGTTGTGTGTGTGTGCTTCAAAGGAGCCTGTCAGTGTGTGTGTGTGTGTGTGTGTGTGTGTGTGTGTGTGTGTGTGTGTGTGTGTGTGTGTGTGTGAGAGAGAGAATCTGGAGCACACACGCGCAAAGGAGCAGAGAGAGAGAGTCCTTCTACTGAAAATCACCCTAGAAATTAGCCAAGCATGCCTATTTCAAATATTCACCAAAAATCTACTTTTCATCTTACAGTCAATTTTTTTTCAGATTTGTGTTCTAAACATTCTCAAGTGTCTTCACATGAACTTGTGATTCAATCAGAGTATCACTTTTTGACCTGTTGATGTGTAAAGCATTGTTTAAGCGTTAACAATTTATCCAATTTGCTTTATATCAATCATTTTTGAAGATATGAAGTTGCCTTTGAACATGGCAACATGTTGTAGTGTCTGCCAGTGACATATCAAGTTTGGTGTTGATTTGTCAAAGATTTGCCAAGATATGACTTCACTTCCTGTTTGGCGACTTTTCTGCTGAATTTGAGTTGCTGTACCGGACAAACGGTTGTGAGGATAAAAATTCTGTTGATAACTTTTGTGAGGCTAGGTCTGAAGACCATCTCAGGAGATTTTGAAGAAGATTTGCCAAATATTGTAGGAGGAGAAGGCTTTCAAAGGTTTTTGATAAAACCGGAAATAGCGGAAGATCTATACACCGGAGGCTTTCGCGGAGCGGAAACCGTTTATTCGTCTTGATCCAGGGAATCCAATGGTACCTCATTTTTGAAAATCGGTCATACGGTTCAAAAGTTGTGTGTGTTACAAAAGTCCAACTTTGACCTGTTGGTGGCGCTAGAGTGGTGTAATTAGAGCCATGAAACTTGGTGAGAATGAAGAAGGGACTGTCCTTAATGAGTGTGCCAAATTTCACAAAAAGTTACCATATGGTTCTAGGGGCTGCCATTGACTTCCATTGCAGCAACATAATAATAATAAATATAGCTGCAAGCAGCGATGGCGGTTTCCTCCTTCAAACATTGCGAACCAGGGAAAAATGAAATTTTGTGACAATTTGTCACTGTATAGAAAAATCCATGCTGCAGACTTGCCAATGGGATATTACATTTCAAATCCAACATTTACAATGCTTTTGCCTTGAAGTTAAGACTGAGTGGAGGTTGTGTGTGTGCGCTTACCCTGTGTGTCTGTGAGTATGTGTGTGACAGCAAGCTGTGTGTCTGTGAGAATGTGTGTGCGTAAAACAAAGCCTGCGCGTGTGTTAAGGGGAGACTGTGTGTGTGAGATTTAGGAGCCGCGCGGATGAGGAGTGAGAGAGACATAGAGAACCACCCTAGCAAGTAGTCAAGCATGCATGTTTCAAATATTCACCAAAAATCTACTTTTCATCTTACAGTCAACTTTTTTTCAGATTTGTGTACTAAACATTCTCAAGTGTCTTCATATGAACTTGTGATTGAATCAGAGTTTCACTTTTTGACCTGCAGATGTGTAAAGCATTATTTTAGCGTAAACAATGTATCCAATTTGCTTTATATCAATCATTTTTCAAGATATGAAGTTGCCTTTGCACATGGGAACATAGTGTAGTGTCATCCAAGTGATATACCAGTTTGGTGTTGATGTCTCAAAGATTAGCTGAGATATGACTTCACTTCCTGTTTGACCGCTTTTCTGCTGAATTTGAGTGGCTGTACCGGACAAACCATATGGTAACTTTTTGTGAAATTTGGCACAATCATTAAGGACAGTCTCTTCTTTATTCATACAAAGTTTCATGTCTCTCATTATACCACTCTAGCGCCACCAACGGGTCAAAGTTGGACTTGTGTTAACACACGCAACTTTTGAACCGTATGACCAATTTTCAAAAATGAGGTAACATTGGATTCCCTGGATCAAGACGAACTAAAACACCATATGGCGTAAATTTCACTCAAATATTTGCTGACATATGACTTCACTTCCTGTTTGGCCGCTTTTCAGCTGAATTTGAGTGGCTGTACCGGACAAACGGTTGTGAGGATCACAATTATTTCCAATAACTTTTGTGAGGCTAGGTCTGAAGATCATCTCTGGTAATTTTGAAGAAGATTTGCCAAAAATTGTAGGAGGAGAAGGCTTTCAAAGGTTTTTGATAAAACCGGAAATAGCGGAAAATCTATATAACCGGAAATTGACGCCATGGGGTGGGTTTAATTCGTCTTGATCCAGGGAATCCAATGGTACCTCATTTTTGAAAATCGGTCATACGGTTCAAAAGTTGTGTGTGTTACAAAAGTCCAACTTTCACCTGTTGGTGGCGCTAGAGCGGTGTAATGAGAGCCATGAAACTTGGTGAGAATGAAGAAGGGACTGTCCTTAATGAGTGTGCCAAATTTCACAAAAAGTTACCATATGGTTCTAGGGGCTGCCATTGACTTCCATTGCAGCAACATAATAATAATAATAATAGGAAAGCCTACAATAACAATAGGTTACCTCCTACCGGAGGAAACCTAATAAATATAGCTGCAAGCAGCGATGGCGGTTTCCTCCTTCAAACATTGCGAACCAGGGAAAAATGAAATTTTGTGACAATTTGTCACTGTATAGAAAAATCCATGCTGCAGACTTGCCAATGGGATATTACATTTCAAATCCAACATTTACAATGCTTTTGCCTTGAAGTTAAGACTGAGTAGAGGTTGTGTGTGTGCGCTTACCCTGTGTGTCTGTGAGAATGTATGTGTGTGACAGCAAGCTGTGTGTCTGTGTGTCTGTGTGTGCGTAAAACAAACCCTGCGCGTGTGTTAACCTGTTACTGCAGTGGGATATTTCGCCTTAATTTGGAACGATTTGTACTTACACATAATAACACTCAATATCTGAAGTTGTACACAAGATACAAAGATCATTCATATCTTAAATTGAAGAAGACAAATGGGCCAAGACATGCATTCACCTCCTGACTTTTATTTTCATCATTAAGTATCAATTTCAAAGCATCATATACAGAACAAAATGTAAAAAATGTAAAAAACGCCTTTCATTTTTATGTTTGACAGTGTGTGGATGGTTTCAAGGAAAAAAAAAACTGTCATGTCCTATATTTCCTGATTCAACATGTTCCTGAGAAACAAAGTACAAAGTTTGGAGCAGATATCTAAAAATGTCCAGGTGTTGCACAGCAATATCTAAATGGTGCATTCAGGCGTCTCCAAGTGTCCAAAACCTCTCCAAGCTCTCCAAATGCATAAAAAATGTTCTCATTGTATATCATTGTTTTTTTTCGTTGTACAGACATATATAACTCCATTTTAGACTAATATTATAATTTCTTTTGAGATTGGATTGTGTCACTGTTGGAGACTGTGCAGCTGGTAGTAGTGGTGGCGACAGGGGTGGTGGTGGTGGTGGTGGCGACAGGGGTGGGCGTGGGGGTGAGGGTGATACTGAAGCTGGAGCTGGGTCACTGCAAGATAAAAACGTTGGACAATATCAATATTTTGACTGGGTCATGCCTTACAATTGAATGTTGCTTCATGTTATTTACTAAGCTAATGCACAAATATGTAAAATGTAAACATATGTAAAAAACACCATAGTCAAGTTGAAGTGTGATAATAACATAGGCATTATGCATTCAGCAGATGTAAATAAAACATTTCTATGCGATTTGAGGCAAGAAGCAGGTTGTGCTATGTTAGTATGTTGTAACCTACATTGCAGCTACGTGAATACAGCAGCAGCATGCTAACCAATATCCATTACTAACAAACTACATCCCACAATGATAAAAAAAAAATAAAGCACTAAAGAGAATAAGGCATATGCATAGCTTACTGGTATGCACTAAAAAGTAGTTGATTTAAATTACTTACGCATCGAGGATGGCATCGATTCCATTCACTCTTCCGAGTCCATGTTAGTCCATGCTGAGTCCATGCTAGCATGCTAGTCCATGCTGAGTCCACTGGCTTCCGTCGACGTCTTCATCAAAAATCATCCCATATATTTCACTCATCTGCAATCCTCGTCTTGCCATGATGGATGAGTACAAGGGAGACAAATTGCAGCCAAAAATATGCACAAACAAGCCCTCAGGATCGTGTGGACCAAACCACTTGCTGTGCGCATTTGAAGGTAAACAAAATGGCCCATTTACGCACCGGGAGCGCAGCTGAGACTCTTGAGTTGCGCTTTCAAAAATCTAAACTCCAGGACTGAGCAATCAGGGCAAATGACCTACCTACTTTTTTGTTAGAATCTCTATTATTCGGTAAAACAGGTGTCAATCACTACTGAGAAGTCTTACAAGAAGTGTAAAGTGATATGATAGGACATGCCTGAGCAGCTGCATGATTGAGAGCTGATGCCATTGGTGGTAATGCCTGTCACTCATGACAAACATGTGTTTAACAGCCAATAAAATCCAAAGATTCTGAAAGAGGGGGTCTTAAGCTTTGTAACTATATATAACATCACGTGATAACTTCGTGTAGTGTTGTCAGGAAGAGAGCGAGGAGATCGCCATCAGAAACATACAAGAAAGTGAACGTTTTTTCTCAATGTCGTGAGCAAGTGAATAAACAAGTTTATGGACATAACCATGCAGTTCAAGTCTGTTTTTTTAGATGTTTTGAAGGTAAATGAATGTTCTATAACGTTATTTAAGGTACGGATAATGCAGAAACACATTTAAATGGCTTAGTTATGGGAGGAGGCTGCTCCATATGTAAAAAATGAGGATGTGTCATGGTGTGTTTAAAATTGTATTTATTTGTAACGGATGCATGTAGACAACTGAAAATCGGTTTACATATAGTTGGATTACCACAAAAAAATATTAAATGGGAGTTTGAATCATATTTTCAGAAATAGAATTTTCAGGATTTGTTTTGGCGATTTATCCAGTACGGGCCCGCCCGCGGGTCCATTAGGGGGCGTTAAAGCAGTAACAAGTTAAGGGGAGACTGTGTGTGTGAGATTTAGGAGCCGCGCGGATGAGGAGACAGAGAGACATAGAGAACCACCCTAGCAAGTAGTCAAGCATGCATGTTTCAAATATTCACCAAAAATCTACTTTTCATCTTACAGTCAACTTTTTTTCAGATTTGTGTACTAAACATTCTCAAGTGTCTTCATATGAACTTGTGATTGAATCAGAGTTTCACTTTTTGACCTGCAGATGTGTAAAGCATTATTTTAGCGTAAACAATGTATCCAATTTGCTTTATATCAATCATTTTTCAAGATATGAAGTTGCCTTTGCACATGGGAACATAGTGTAGTGTCATCCAAGTGATATACCAGTTTGGTGTTGATGTCTCAAAGATTAGCTGAGATATGACTTCACTTCCTGTTTGACCGCTTTTCTGCTGAATTTGAGTGGCTGTACCGGACAAACCATATGGTAACTTTTTGTGACATTTGGCACAATCATTAAGGACAGTCTCTTCTTTATTCATACAAAGTTTCATGTCTCTCATTATACCACTCTAGCGCCACCAACGGGTCAAAGTTGGACTTGTGTTAACACACGCAACTTTTGAACCGCATGACCGATTTTCAAAAATGAGGTACCATTGGATTCCCTGGATTAAGACGAATTAAACACACCCTGTGGCGTAAATTTCACTCAAATATTTGCTGACATATGACTTCACTTCCTGTTTGGCCGCTTTTCTGCTGAATTTGAGTGGCTGTACCGGACAAACGGTTGTGAGGATCAAAATTCTGTTCGATAACTTTTGTGAGGCTAGGTCTGAAGATCATCTCAGGAGATTTTGAAGAAGATTTGCCAAAAATTGTAGGAGATGAAGGCTTTCAAAGGTTTTTGATAAAACCGGAAATAGCGGAAGATCTATACACCGGAGGCTTTCGCGGAGCGGGGACCGTTTATTCGTCTTGATCCAGGGAATCCAATGGTACCTCATTTTTGAAAATCGGTCATACGGTTCAAAAGTTGTGTGTGTTACAAAAGTCCAACTTTGACCTGTTGGTGGCGCTAGAGTGGTGTAATTAGAGCCATGAAACTTGGTGAGAATGAAGAAGGGACTGTCCTTAATGAGTGTGCCAAATTTCACAAAAAGTTACCATATGGTTCTAGGGGCTGCCATTGACTTCCATTGCAGCAACATAATAATAATAATAATAATAATAGGAAAGCCTACAATAACAATAGGTTACCTCCTACCGGAGGAAACCTAATAATAGGAAAGCCTACAATAACAATAGGTTACCTCCTACCGGAGGAAACCTAAATAGAAACACAATAGGTTTCCTGCAGCTTCGCTGCATGAACCCTAAATATAGCTGCAAGCAGCGATGGAGGGTTCATGCAGCGAATCGGCCAAATTCGATTGGCTGTTGAAGGCGAACGCTTTCAGAAAGCAATGCAGTGATAAAGCATGGTCTGTAGAAAGTCCGTGCCAATTTTGGTGAAGATCGGATCAAATTTGCGACCTGTGCAAACTTTTTAGTGTTTTGGATTAAATTAAGGTCAAAGGTCACCAAATGTATTGATTGTCCCCCAGATGGGGTCAGCAGTCCATGTACCAAGTTTGGTTTTCATACATTACAGGGTTGCCGAGATATGAGCTCACTTCCTGTTTGGCGGCTTCGCCGCCTATTTCGATTGGCTGCTACTGGCAAACGCTTTCATCAATTGTTCCATAAACGAATGCAGTTGTAAATCATGGTCTAATGATGGTCTGCGCCAATTTTGGTGAAGATCAGATCAAATTTGTGACCTGTGTTTGCTTTTTAGTGTTTTTGACTAAATTCAATATGGCGCCCTGATCAATTATGATAATGTCACATATTTGCATATGTCAAACTAAAGACCTCCAAGAGCATGTATAGATCCCACTTGTAAGTTGAAATTCCAAACACGTCAACAGCTACAGGCCAAAATGCATTTTTGCTAATTACAGCGCCACCTAGAGGTCAAAGGTCACCAAATTTCTTAAGCGTCTTCCTGATGAGGTAAGCGGTCCATGTAATAAGTTTGGTCATGATACATGAAATCTTTGCTGAGATATGAGCCCACGTCCTGTCTGGCGACTTCGTCGCAAACTTTGATTGGCTGTCACGGGCGAACGGTTTCAGTTGCGAAGATGTAATCCAATAACTTTTGTGAGGCTTGGTCTGAAGATGATGTGTGTCAAGTTTGGTGTTGATCGGACAAACATTGTGACCCGTGAAGATTTTTGAAGGTTTTTGATAAAATCCAAAATGGCGGAAAATCCATCATGGCGCAAAATGACGTCATATGGTGCGTTGAACTCGTGCAGGTCCAAGGATTCCAAGGATGCCTCATTTTTGAAAATCGGGCCAACGGGTCAAAAGTTACGTGTGTGAACGTACGTCCAACTTTGACCTGTTGGTGGCGCTAGAGCGCTACATCTGCCTACATGAAACTTGGTGAAATGAATCATGGGACTGTCCCCAATCAGTGTGCCAAATTTCACAACTTTTTACCAGACGGTTCTATGGGCTGCCATAGGATCCCAGCACAGAATCATAATAATAAGAACAAATATAGCTGCAAGCAGCGATGGCGGTTTCCTCCTTCAAACATTGCGAACCAGGGAAAAATGAAATTTTGTGACAATTTGTCACTGTATAGAAAAATCCATGCTGCAGACTTGCCAATGGGATATTACATTTCAAATCCAACATTTACAATGCTTTTGCCTTGAAGTTAAGACTGAGTAGAGGTTGTGTGTGTGCGCTTACCCTGTGTGTCTGTGAGAATGTATGTGTGTGACAGCAAGCTGTGTGTCTGTGTGTCTGTGTGTGCGTAAAACAAACCCTGCGCGTGTGTTAAGGGGAGACTGTGTGTGTGAGATTTAGGAGCCGCGCGGATGAGGAGACAGAGAGACATAGAGAACCACCCTAGCAAGTAGTCAAGCATGCATGTTTCAAATATTCACCAAAAATCTACTTTTCATCTTACAGTCAACTTTTTTTCAGATTTGTGTACTAAACATTCTCAAGTGTCTTCATATGAACTTGTGATTGAATCAGAGTTTCACTTTTTGACCTGCAGATGTGTAAAGCATTATTTTAGCGTAAACAATGTATCCAATTTGCTTTATATCAATCATTTTTCAAGATATGAAGTTGCCTTTGCACATGGGAACATAGTGTAGTGTCATCCAAGTGATATACCAGTTTGGTGTTGATGTCTCAAAGATTAGCTGAGATATGACTTCACTTCCTGTTTGACCGCTTTTCTGCTGAATTTGAGTGGCTGTACCGGACAAACCATATGGTAACTTTTTGTGACATTTGGCACAATCATTAAGGACAGTCTCTTCTTTATTCATACAAAGTTTCATGTCTCTCATTATACCACTCTAGCGCCACCAACGGGTCAAAGTTGGACTTGTGTTAACACACGCAACTTTTGAACCGCATGACCGATTTTCAAAAATGAGGTACCATTGGATTCCCTGGATTAAGACGAATTAAACACACCCTGTGGCGTAAATTTCACTCAAATATTTGCTGACATATGACTTCACTTCCTGTTTGGCCGCTTTTCTGCTGAATTTGAGTGGCTGTACCGGACAAACGGTTGTGAGGATCAAAATTCTGTTCGATAACTTTTGTGAGGCTAGGTCTGAAGATCATCTCAGGAGATTTTGAAGAAGATTTGCCAAAAATTGTAGGAGATGAAGGCTTTCAAAGGTTTTTGATAAAACCGGAAATAGCGGAAGATCTATACACCGGAGGCTTTCGCGGAGCGGGGACCGTTTATTCGTCTTGATCCAGGGAATCCAATGGTACCTCATTTTTGAAAATCGGTCATACGGTTCAAAAGTTGTGTGTGTTACAAAAGTCCAACTTTGACCTGTTGGTGGCGCTAGAGTGGTGTAATTAGAGCCATGAAACTTGGTGAGAATGAAGAAGGGACTGTCCTTAATGAGTGTGCCAAATTTCACAAAAAGTTACCATATGGTTCTAGGGGCTGCCATTGACTTCCATTGCAGCAACATAATAATAATAATAATAATAATAGGAAAGCCTACAATAACAATAGGTTACCTCCTACCGGAGGAAACCTAAATATAGCTGCAAGCAGCGATGGCGGTTTCCTCCTTCAAACATTGCGAACCAGGGAAAAATGAATTTTTGTGACAATTTGTCATTGTATAGAAAGATCCATGCTGCAGACTTGCCAATGGGATATTACATTTCAAATGCATTACTTTGAAGATCCTCAAGGGCCATGCCTTCAAGCTAAGAGTGAGAAGGGGTGTGGTCATCCCTACATTTCCTTTAATGTTGTGTGTGTGTGCTTCAAAGGAGCCTGTCAGTGTGTGTGTGTGTGTGTGTGTGTGTGTGTGTGTGTGTGTGTGTGTGTGTGTGTGTGTGTGTGTGTGTGTGAGAGAGAGAGAGAATCTGGAGCACACACGCGCAAAGGAGCAGAGAGAGAGAGTCCTTCTACTGAAAATCACCCTAGAAATTAGCCAAGCATGCCTATTTCAAATATTCACCAAAAATCTACTTTTCATCTTACAGTCAATTTTTTTTCAGATTTGTGTTCTAAACATTCTCAAGTGTCTTCATATGAACTTGTGATTGAATCAGAGTTTCACTTTTTGACCTGAAGATGTGTAAAGCATTATTTTAGCGTAAACAATGTATCCAATTTGCTTTATATCAATCATTTTTCAAGATATGAAGTTGCCTTTGCACATGGGAACATAGTGTAGTGTCATCCAAGTGATATACCAGTTTGGTGTTGATGTCTCAAAGATTAGCTGAGATATGACTTCACTTCCTCAAGGGCCATGCCTTCAAGCTAAGAGTGAGAAGGGGTGTGGTCATCCCTACATTTCCTTTAATGTTGTGTGTGTGTGCTTCAAAGGAGCCTGTCAGTGTGTGTGTGTGTGTGTGTGTGTGTGTGTGTGTGTGTGTGTGTGTGTGTGTGTGTGTGTGTGTGTGTGTGTGTGTGTGTGAGAGAGAGAATCTGGAGCACACACGCGCAAAGGAGCAGAGAGAGAGAGTCCTTCTACTGAAAATCACCCTAGAAATTAGCCAAGCATGCCTATTTCAAATATTCACCAAAAATCTACTTTTCATCTTACAGTCAATTTTTTTTCAGATTTGTGTTCTAAACATTCTCAAGTGTCTTCACATGAACTTGTGATTCAATCAGAGTATCACTTTTTGACCTGTTGATGTGTAAAGCATTGTTTAAGCGTTAACAATTTATCCAATTTGCTTTATATCAATCATTTTTGAAGATATGAAGTTGCCTTTGAACATGGCAACATGTTGTAGTGTCTGCCAGTGACATATCAAGTTTGGTGTTGATTTGTCAAAGATTTGCCAAGATATGACTTCACTTCCTGTTTGGCGACTTTTCTGCTGAATTTGAGTTGCTGTACCGGACAAACGGTTGTGAGGATAAAAATTCTGTTGATAACTTTTGTGAGGCTAGGTCTGAAGATCATCTCAGGAGATTTTGAAGAAGATTTGCCAAAAATTGTAGGAGGAGAAGGCTTTCAAAGGTTTTTGATAAAACCGGAAATAGCGGAAGATCTATACACCGGAGGCTTTCGCGGAGCGGGGACCGTTTATTCGTCTTGATCCAGGGAATCCAATGGTACCTCATTTTTGAAAATCGGTCATACGGTTCAAAAGTTGTGTGTGTTACAAAAGTCCAACTTTGACCTGTTGGTGGCGCTAGAGTGGTGTAATTAGAGCCATGAAACTTGGTTAGAATGAAGAAGGGACTGTCCTTAATGAGTGTGCCAAATTTCACAAAAAGTTACCATATGGTTCTAGGGGCTGCCATTGACTTCCATTGCAGCAACATAATAATAATAATAATAATAGGAAAGCCTACAATAACAATAGGTTACCTCCTACCGGAGGAAACCTAAATATAGCTGCAAGCAGCGATGGCGGTTTCCTCCTTCAAACATTGCGAACCAGGGAAAAATGAATTTTTGTGACAATTTGTCATTGTATAGAAAGATCCATGATGCAGACTTGCCAATGGGATATTACATTTCAAATCCAACATTTACAATGCTTTTGCCTTGAAGTTAAGACTGAGTAGAGGTTGTGTGTGTGCGCTTACCCTGTGTGTCTGTGAGAATGTATGTGTGTGACAGCAAGCTGTGTGTCTGTGTGTCTGTGTGTGCGTAAAACAAACCCTGCGCGTGTGTTAAGGGGAGACTGTGTGTGTGAGATTTAGGAGCCGCGCGGATGAGGAGACAGAGAGACATAGAGAACCACCCTAGCAAGTAGTCAAGCATGCATGTTTCAAATATTCACCAAAAATCTACTTTTCATCTTACAGTCAACTTTTTTTCAGATTTGTGTACTAAACATTCTCAAGTGTCTTCATATGAACTTGTGATTGAATCAGAGTTTCACTTTTTGACCTGCAGATGTGTAAAGCATTATTTTAGCGTAAACAATGTATCCAATTTGCTTTATATCAATCATTTTTCAAGATATGAAGTTGCCTTTGCACATGGGAACATAGTGTAGTGTCATCCAAGTGATATACCAGTTTGGTGTTGATGTCTCAAAGATTAGCTGAGATATGACTTCACTTCCTGTTTGACCGCTTTTCTGCTGAATTTGAGTGGCTGTACCGGACAAACCATATGGTAACTTTTTGTGAAATTTGGCACAATCATTAAGGACAGTCTCTTCTTTATTCATACAAAGTTTCATGTCTCTCATTATACCACTCTAGCGCCACCAACGGGTCAAAGTTGGACTTGTGTTAACACACGCAACTTTTGAACCGCATGACCGATTTTCAAAAATGAGGTACCATTGGATTCCCTGGATTAAGACGAATTAAACACACCCTGTGGCGTAAATTTCACTCAAATATTTGCTGACATATGACTTAACTTCCTGTTTGGCCGCTTTTCTGCTGAATTTGAGTGGCTGTACCGGACAAACGGTTGTGAGGATCAAAATTCTGTTCGATAACTTTTGTGAGGCTAGGTCTGAAGATCATCTCTGGTGATTTTGAAGAAGATTTGCCAAAAATTGTAGGAGATGAAGGCTTTCAAAGGTTTTTGATAAAACCGGAAATAGCGGAAAATCTATATAACCGGAAATTGACGCCGTGGAGTGGGTTTAATTCGTCTTGATCCAGGGAATCCAATGGTACCTAATTTTTGAAAATCGGTCATACGGTTCAAAAGTTGTGTGTGTTACAAAAGTCCAACTTTGACCTGTTGGTGGCGCTAGAGTGGTGTAATTAGAGCCATGAAACTTGGTGAGAATGAAGAAGGGACTGTCCTTAATGAGTGTGCCAAATTTCACAAAAAGTTACCATATGGTTCTAGGGGCTGCCATTGACTTCCATTGCAGCAACATAATAATAATAATAATAAATATAGCTGCAAGCAGCGATGGCGGTTTCCTCCTAAAAACATTGCGAACCAGGGGGAAATGTACTTTTGTGACAATTTGTAACTGTATAGAAAAATTGTCCCTTCTTTATTCACACAAAGTGTCATGTCTGTGAATAGATTCATGCTATCAATGCTTGCCAATACTGTAACTTGCTTAAGTGAATGGCAAATAGAACATAACATTTCATAAATTATTTCAGTTAATTAAACAACTGCAATACCCAGTGAAATATTAAATACAACTAACTGACGTTAGTTATCAACAAAATGGCTAGCTCACAATTGATGGGCTGTCGTTACAACCATAGATATATAGAATTACTAGATAACTCACGGCGGAGTCTAGAACGTCCGCAGAGGTCGGCCATCTTACCCCGGGCAGATCGCTCACCGTAACATTGTGGTGGTAGTGAAAAATGTACTTTTTAAATAACCATAGCTTGCTCAATTTTCAACCGATTTTTAAACGGGTTGGTTTGTTATAAACGTCAGAGATGTAGCTATGACATTTTATACGTATGAATAAGCATTTAATGTTCTAAACAATAGAATAATTATTCTAAGTATGTACAATATACGACAATTCAGCATGATGTCACAATAACAAATATCTTACTTCCGGGTGGCAAACTTCGCCCCTGCCCATAGTAAACCTTAACAAACCAATAGGATTTTCCATGTAATTTAACAAAGGTACGAACGAGTTTAATCATAATTATGAATATGATTACAACACGTTTTATGCGGATGATCTTGTCAACTGAAAAAAATAGACGTTCCTGATTTCGTTGCTGTTGATATTTGTTAGCGAATAACGGTAATATTGCATCGACCAAGTCATTGAAGAACATTGAAGTAAAGTCGTCGTGACTGAGATCGCTACAATATCCAACTTAACATGAACGATTTTCAGGACTGTTTGTAGCTTTCCAGCTATTTGTGTGGACACAAGAATTTGTCCATACAGATATAAATAAAGTAGGCTACCTATCTATTTCACAATAAATTATCGTATTATAACTTTACATACTTTAACTGTAATAATCACAATATCATGTTGTAATGTAGAATTTACTGTGAAATCAATAGACACAGTAAGTTACTGTGAAAAAAAATGATACAGTGATTTCACAGCATTTTGTTATTCCACAGTAATATACTCTATTCAAATCCTCCTTTGAGATAACCCAATACATTACTGTAAATTTGAACAACTGCGCTGCATTGTGGGCTGAAGAAGAGACAGTTGAACTTGGATCCACGGAGGATGATAGAAGAGCTCGAAGGTAAGTTTGACAGACAGCTTGTCACAACTTTATAATATTGTTTGTTGTCTGGGTTAGTAAATGAACGATGTTTTGGATCAAGTGTGCGAGTTATTCGATGAAGAATACGCAAATTAGCGTGAAAGTTAAAGTTAGCTAACGTTGGCCACCAGCTGCAGTAACCAGCTAAGTCATTTTAAAGGCGTTTCCCCCCGCGAAGCTTTGCCTCATATCTTTGGAAAGCTCAAATTACGTGTTTTCGTAATGGTCCCCTGATGTCTTTAAGAAGCATAGCGTGCCAGTTATTTGGTCGAGAATACGCAGTTATTAGTGCAAATATGCGCAAATATGCGCAAAAGTGAGCTAATGTTAGCCTCCAGCTGCAGCAACTAAGTAATTTCAAAGCTGTGTTTCTCCAAAAAGCTCGCATCACAGACAATACAGTATTTTATATCTTAGGAAGGTGCAAACTATGTGTTTTCATTTGGTGGTCTTTACATGTCAATAGGAAGGATATGCATGAGTATTTGCTAGACTACTATCTCTCAGTATCTGTCAGTAATTGCTCTCCATTCTTTTTCAGAGGCAGTTAACAAGAGTGGAGCAGGCTGTTGAGGTAAAAAGAACACCTTGCCAAAGGGGCAAAAAACCGATTTCATCTGATGGGGAAAATAAGTGTTTCTCTTTTTACTATTGTACTTTGATCCGTCATTGAATGTTTCATCAAACTAGCCAATTACATTTTGATCAAATTAAGCTTATATTCATGAATCACTACAAAGTTGCTATAGTTGATATTTATATTTAAGGATGATATTTTCTTAAAATATATTTATGAACTGTATTTTAAGGTCTTTGCCCTACGATGGAAGCCAATTTCTTATATCAATCTGGCTTGGCTTTCAATACTAATTTATTTGGTGTACGATTTGGTTAAAGGGGAAGGGGCACCACTGCATGTGCCTTTAAAAACAATGCAATATAAAATCTGTAAAACTGAAAGTTGTCTTTGCTTATTGTTTACAGGTGCATCTTGGGCATTTACTCAGAACAAGGCTCGAAGGAGAGGCGTGGACTTTGAGTGGTCTTTGTAAATGTGAATTTGTCGTGTGCATTTTTATAAATCACAGTTTACAAGTCAAATTTGCAGTATTTTGCAGAGTTATTTAAATTGTAAATGTACAGTACATTTCTGGCTACTAGTTGCATTACCTTTACAGTAAAAAGCATAACATAACAGACAAATACTGTAATTTATATACAGCAAGACGATGTAATTCCACAGCTACATACCGCTATATCACA
Organism: Sprattus sprattus; assembly: GCF_963457725.1. Classification (NCBI taxonomy): domain Eukaryota; kingdom Metazoa; phylum Chordata; class Actinopteri; order Clupeiformes; family Clupeidae; genus Sprattus; species Sprattus sprattus. The sequence goes on from NC_137924.1 coordinate 38,045,270, forward strand.
GTAATCCAATGGCATGACAACTGTGAAGTTACAATATACCGCTGTAGTTGCATTGCATTTTGCTGTGAAATGCTTACATGTAATTACTGTGAAACATGTACAGTACTTTACTGTGAAATATTTAAAATAAATAACTGTGAAATTACTGTGAAAGCAATGCAACTAGTAGCCAGTAATTTACTGTAAAAGTACAGTACCCACAACCTCTCCGGTCAGCCAGGTCTGCCTGTGTCTGCCTCTTTCGATGGCGAGGCGGTGCTTGTACATTGTCATGGTTTTCCTGAGTTTTTGTGTTTTGTTAACTGTCTTTTACTGTATTCAGGTAATAAAAACACCTTGTGCATGTGTGTATTTATTACACCTATCTGTTCTGTTTAATGTTATTTTCACATGAAAACCCATGGTTATAATTATAATTATTCATAAGTATGCAGTGTCATAAATACATCTCTGTACAGGGTGGGGATTTCAACATGCATCATTTCTTGATGTATATTTGTATAGGGAAATATTGTACCTACTTTATATCATTATTGTCAGTGAAGCACAGTTGCAAGCCAGTTTAAAGACATATTATGACGTCATGATGTCCCAATGTAAGTCAATGGGAAACATTTTATTAGTTTTCTTTAATGTTTTAAAAAGTAACGTTTAAAAATATGAGAAATACATAATCCTAGTGTCCTTTACAAGACCTACACAACACATTTTGAATGAAGTTTCTACGTTAAGGTGTTCGAGCTGAATTAAGCACAGAAGTCTGTACAAAGAATAATAAGTATAAGAAACGAAGGAATAACAATACGGGGCATTTCATGCACTGTAAGTATTTATATTTATATAGTGTCATAGCTACATCTCTGACGTTTATAACAAACCAACCCGTTTAAAAATCGGTTGAAAATTGAGCAAGCTATGGTTATTTAAAAAGTACATTTTTCACTACCACCACAATGTTACGGTGAGCGATCTGCCCGGGGTAAGATGGCCGACCTCTGCGGACGTTCGACTCCGTTGGCCGGCAACGCGGATAATGTATCTAGTAATTCTATATGTCTATGGTTACAACCTTCAAGCTGCCCATAAAACCAAAATGGCATTTTATTTTGTTTGAGTTTTACCTTATCTAAGTGGGCAAAGACCATTTCTTTTCCACTTGGCCTAAAAAAACATATGTCCAAAAGAAGCAGTCAAACCGTAATAATGTCAACCGCTAAAAACCATACTGGTCTGATATTGCCATTCCATACTGAATATTCTGTCAAATTCAAAAAATGTTGCGACATAGCATGCTATTTCAGATGAAAGTTGTGTGGTAGCCTGGCTATGTAAACATTACAAAAAAGGTGACCGATTGTTTGACCGAACGCGTTAATTCACTGAACAAATACTTTCAAATTACTCTTCGACCACTTGTTAGTCATGTCATCCATTCAAATAGCTGTGAATCAATCAATATTTATACAACTTTAACTGTGATGTGTTTTAGTTTCATTTCACACGTCATTTACTGTATTATCAAGCCATAGCCGCTTGTCAACATTCCACATACAATTTGAACTAGGCCTAACTACGTCACTGCCATATACGCTGAGATAGTTGCCCCCCCATGGATAGAGAACCTGGAAGATTATCTCTGCTTTGCAAGATATTAATTATAGGCTAACATCCACAACACAATACGAAACCACATCTAACATCCACAATACGAAACCAAAAAGCGATGCTGGAAGATGTCAATAAAGCTTTACTTTTCATTCATCAACGCAAACGAACTGTGTCAAAGTTCTATCCTTTGGTTAAATCACTTTCTGAACACATCTAGCTATTGCCTCTGTTAATTGCCTTCTAGTCGAGCCCTGCAACTATGCTAATATTTAAAGCTTACACAATTACCTCTGCAAACACATGAACATCACAGCATGAACGGGGCCGAACTTTTCTGTCCAAGCCCAATCAGCGTTCAACAGAGTAATAACCAAGCCCAGCCCAAGTCCGCCAGAAATTTGAACAACACAATTAGTTACATGACGAACAAATAACCTAACTGTACATGCACATACATTACATTAACTTCACTCGCCGTCCCACAAGTCAAAATGTTTTATACCTTGCTATGCTAAAAGACATAGCCCATTGCTTACGAACACACATTAATTCAGCACCTCAACTTTACACAGCAACCGAGAATACAAACACAATTCAATTGTATTGAATTGAACATACAAATTAAACAGTAGTAGACATGCTTCCATTACTTACGGTCAAATGTAAATGACAATCTTCTAGACTCCAAAAAAAATCGTGTACATTGCTCAGTGACAAAATGGTTGTCTGTTCACCTTCCAGCGTTGTTATGGGTACCATGTGTCGTCACTGTGTCTAAACCACGCGGCGCAAAGGCACACATTCCTTTGAGAATCACCCTAGCTCTTACTCAACCATGCGTATTTCAAATATTCACCAAAAATCTACTTTTCATCTTACAGTCAATTTTTTTTTTTATTTGTGTTCTAAACATTCTCAAGTGTCTTCACATGAACTTGTGATTCAATCAGAGTATCACTTTTTGACCTGTTGATGTGTAAAGCATTGTTTTAGCGTTAACAATTTATCCAATTTGCTTTAAATCAATCATTTTTGAAGATATGAAGTTGCCTTTGCACATGGCAACATGTTGTAGTGTCTTCTAGTGACATATCAAGTTTGGTGTTGATTTGTCAAAGATTTGCCAAGATATGACTTCACTTCCTGTTTGGCGACTTTTCAGCTGAATTTGAGTGGCTGTACCAGACAAACGGTTGTGAGGATCAAAATTATTTCCATAACTTTTGTGAGGCTAGGTCTGAAGATCATGTCTGGTGATTTTGAAGAATATTTGCCAAAAATTGTAGGAGGAGAAGGCTTTCAAAGGTTTTTGATAAAACCGGAAATAGCGGAAGATCTATACACCGGACGCTTTCGCGGAGCGGGGTCCGATTATTCGTCTTGATCCAGGGAATCCAATGGTACCTCATTTTTGAAAATCGGTCATACGGTTCAAAAGCTGCGTGTGTTAAAACAAGTCCAACTTTGGCCTGTTGGTGGCGCTAGAGTGGTCTAATGAGAGCCATGAAAATTGGTGTGAATGAAGAAGGGACTGTCCTTAATGAGTGTGCCAAATTTCACAAAAAGTTACCATATGGTTCTAGGGGCTGCCATTGACTCCCATGGTACAAGAATTTTTGCCTACAATAACAATAGGTTACCTCCCTACGGAGGAAACCTAATAATAGGAAAGCCTACAATAACAATAGGTTACCTCCTACCGGAGGAAACCTAAATATAGCTGCAAGCAGCGATGGCGGTTTCCTCCTTCAAACATTGCGAACCAGGGAAAAATGAATTTTTGTGACAATTTGTCATTGTATAGAAAGATCCATGCTGCAGACTTGCCAATGGGATATTACATTTCAAATGCATTACTTTGAAGATCCTCAAGGGCCATGCCTTCAAGCTAAGAGTGAGAAGGGGTGTGGTCATCCCTACATTTCCTTTAATGTTGTGTGTGTGTGCTTCAAAGGAGCCTGTCAGTGTGTGTGTGTGTGTGTGTGTGTGTGTGTGTGTGTGTGTGAGAGAGAGAGAATCTGGAGCACACACGCGCAAAGGAGCAGAGAGAGAGAGTCCTTCTACTGAAAATCACCCTAGAAATTAGCCAAGCATGCCTATTTCAAATATTCACCAAAAATCTACTTTTCATCTTACAGTCAATTTTTTTTCAGATTTGTGTTCTAAACATTCTCAAGTGTCTTCACATGAACTTGTGATTCAATCAGAGTATCACTTTTTGACCTGTTGATGTGTAAAGCATTGTTTAAGCGTTAACAATTTATCCAATTTGCTTTATATCAGTCATTTTTGAAGATATGAAGTTGCCTTTGAACATGGCAACATGTTGTAGTGTCTGCCAGTGACATATCAAGTTTGGTGTTGATTTGTCAAAGATTTGCCAAGATATGACTTCACTTCCTGTTTGGCGACTTTTCTGCTGAATTTGAGTTGCTGTACCGGACAAACGGTTGTGAGGATAAAAATTCTGTTGATAACTTTTGTGAGGCTAGGTCTGAAGATCATCTCAGGAGATTTTGAAGAAGATTTGCCAAAAATTGTAGGAGGAGAAGGCTTTCAAAGGTTTTTGATAAAACCGGAAATAGCGGAAGATCTATACACCGGAGGCTTTCGCGGAGCGGGGACCGTTTATTCGTCTTGATCCAGGGAATCCAATGGTACCTCATTTTTGAAAATCGGTCATACGGTTCAAAAGTTGTGTGTGTTACAAAAGTCCAACTTTGACCTGTTGGTGGCGCTAGAGTGGTGTAATTAGAGCCATGAAACTTGGTGAGAATGAAGAAGGGACTGTCCTTAATGAGTGTGCCAAATTTCACAAAAAGTTACCATATGGTTCTAGGGGCTGCCATTGACTTCCATTGCAGCAACATAATAATAATAATAATAGGAAAGCCTACAATAACAATAGGTTACCTCCTACCGGAGGAAACCTAATAATAGGAAAGCCTACAATAACAATAGGTTACCTCCTACCGGAGGAAACCTAAATATAGCTGCAAGCAGCAATGGAGGGTTCATGCAGCGAATCGGCCAAATTCGATTGGCTGTTGAAGGCGAATGCTTTCAGAGCGCAATGCAGTGATAAAGCATGGTCTTTAGAAAGTCCGTGCCAATTTTGGTGAAGATCGGATCAAATCTGCGACCTGTGCAAACTTTTTAGTGTTTTGGATTAAATTAAGGTCAAAGGTCACCAAATGTATTGATTGTCCCCCAGATGGGGTCAGCAGTCCATGTACCAAGTTTGGTTTTGATACATTACAGGGTTGCCGAGATATGAGCTCACTTCCTGTTTGGCGGCTTCGCCGCCTAATTCGATTAGCTGCTACTGGCGAATGCTTTCGTCAATTGTTCCATAAACTAATGCAGTTATAAGGCATGGTCTAATGATGGTCTGCGCCAATTTTGGTGAAGATCAGATCAAATTTGTGACCTGTGTTTGCTTTTTAGTGTTTTTGACTAAATTCAATATGGCGCCCTGATCAATTATGATAATGTCACATATTTGCATGTGTCAACCTGAAGACCTCTAAGAGCATGAGTTGATCCCACTAGTAAGTTGAAATTCCAAACACGTCAACAGCTACAGGCCAAAATGCATTTTGTATAATTACAGCGCCACCTAGAGGTCAAAGGTCACCAAATTTCTTAAGCGTCTTCCTGATGGGGTAAGCGGTCTATGTAGTAAGTTTGGTCTTGATAAATCAAATCGTTGCTGAGATATGAGCCCACGTCCTGTCTGGCGACTTCGTCACAAACTTTGATTGGCTGTAACGGGCGAACGGTTTTAGTTGCGAAGATGTTATCCAATAACTTTTGTGAGGCTTGGTCTGAAGATGATGTGTGTCAAGTTTGGTGTTGATCAGACAAAAATTGTGACCTGTGAAGTTTTTTGAAGGTTTTTGAGAAAATCCAAAATGGCGGAAAATCCATCATGGCGCATAATGACGTCATAGGGTGCGTTGAACTCGTGCTGGTCCAAGGATTCCAAGGATGCCTCATTTTTGAAAATCGGGCCAACGGGTCAAAAGTTACGTGTGTGAACGTACGTCCAACTTTGACCTGTTGGTGGCGCTAGAGTGGTGTAATGAGAGCCATGAAACTTGGTGTGAATGAAGAAGGGACTGTCCTTAATGAGTGTGCCAAATTTCAGAAAAAGTTACCATATGGTTCTAGGGGCTGCCATTGACTCCCATTGCAGCAACATAATAATAAGAAAGCCTACAAATATAGCTGCAAGCAGCGATGGCGGTTTCCTCCTCCAGACATTGCGAACCAGGGAAAAATGTATTTTTGTGACAATTTGTCACTGTATAGAAAGATCCATGCTGCAGACTTGCCAATGGGATATTACATTTCAAATGCATTACTTTGAAGATCCTCAAGGGCCATGGCTTCAAGCTAAGAGTGAGAAGGGGTGTGGTCATCCATACATTTCCTTAAATGCTGTGTGTGTGTGTGCTTGCGCGTGTCAAAGGAGCCTGTGTGTGTGTGTGTGTGTGTGTTTGTGTGTGTGTGTGTGTGTGTGTGTGAGAGAGAGAGAGAGAATCTGGAGCACACACGCGCAAAGGAGCAGAGAGAGAGAGACCTTCTACCGAAAATCACCCTAGAAATTAGCCAAGCATGCATGTTTCAAATATTCACCAAAAATCCACTTTTCATCTTACAGTCAACTTTTTTTCAGATTTGTGTACTTAACATTCTCAAGTGTCTTCACATGAACTTGTGATTGAATCAGAGTATCACTTTTTGACCTGTTGATGTGTAAAGCATTATTTTAGCATTAACAATGTATCCAATTTGCTTTATATCAATCATTTTTCAAGATATGAAGTTGCCTTTGCACATGGGAACATGTTGTAATGTCTTCCAGTGACATATAAAGTTTGGTGTTGATTTCACAAAGATTTGCCAAGATATGACTTCACTTCCTGTTTGGCGACTTTTCAGCTGAATTTGAGTGGCTGTACCGGACAAACGGTTGTGAGAATCAAAATTCTGTTGATAACTTTTGTGAGGCTAGGTCTGAAGATCATCTCTGGTGATTTTGAAGAAGATTTGCCAAAAATTGTAGGAGGAGAAGGCTTTCAAAGGTTTTTGATAAAACCGGAAATAGCGGAAAATCGATATAACCGGAAATTGACGCCATGGGGTGGGTTTAATTCGTCTTGATCCAGGGAATCCAATGGTACCTCATTTTTGAAAATCGGTCATACGGTTCAAAAGTTGCGTGTGTTACAAAAGTCCAACTTTGACCTGTTGGTGGCGCTAGAGTGGTCTAATGAGAGCCATGAAAATTGGTGTGAATGAAGAAGGGACTGTCCTTAATGAGTGTGCCAAATTTCACAAAAAGTTACCATATGGTTCTAGGGGCTGCCATTGACTCCCATGGCAGGAGAATAATAATAATACTAACAGAAACAATAGGTTACCTCCTACCGGAGGAAACCTAATAATATAGCTGCAAGCAGCGATGGTGGTTTCCTCCTCCAGACATTGCGAACCAGGGAAAAATGTATTTTTGTGACAATTTGTCATTGTATAGAAAGATCCATGCTGCAGACTTGCCAATGGGATATTACATTTCAAATGCATTACTTTGAAGATCCTCAAGGGCCATGGCTTCAAGCTAAGAGTGAGAAGGGGTGTGGTCATCCCTACATTTCCTTTAATGTTGTGTGTGTGTGCTTGCGCGTGTCAAAGGAGCCTGTCTGTGTGTGTGTGTGTGTGTGTGTGTGTGTGTGTGTGTGTGTGTGTGTGTGTGTGTGTGAGAGAGAGAGAATCTGGAGCACACACGCACAAAGGAGCAGAGAGAGAGAGACCTTCTACTGAAAATCACCCTAGAAATTAGCCAAGCATGCATGTTTCAAATATTCACCAAAAATCCACTTTTCATTTTACAGTCAACTTTTTTTCAGATTTGCGTACTTAACACTCTCAAGCGTCTTCACATGAACTTGTGATTGAATAAGAGTATCACTTTTTGACCTGTTGATGTGTAAAGCATTGTTTAAGCGTGAACAATTTATCCAATTTGCTTTAAATCAATCATTTTTGAAGATATGAAGTTGCCTTTGCACATGGCAACATGTTGTAGTGTCTTCCAGTGACATATCAAGTTTGGTGTTGATTTGTCAAAGATTTGCCAAGATATGACTTCACTTCCTGTTTGGCGACTTTTCAGCTGAATTTGAGTGGCTGTACCGGACAAACGGTTGTGAGGATCAAAAATATTTCCATAACTTTTGTGGGGCTAGGTCTGAAGATCATCTCTGGTGATTTTGAAGAAGATTTGCCAAAAATTGTAGGAGGAGAAGGCTTTCAAAGGTTTTTGATAAAACCGGAAATAGCGGAAGATCTATACACCGGAGGCTTTCGCGGAGCGGGGACCGTTTATTCGTCTTGATCCAGGGAATCCAATGGTACCTCATTTTTGAAAATTGGTCATACGGTTCAAAAGCTGCGTGTGTTAAAACAAGTCCAACTTTGGCCTGTTGGTGGCGCTAGAGTGGTCTAATGAGAGCCATGAAACTTGGTGTCAATGAAGAAGGGACTGTCCTCAATGAGTGTGCCAAATTTCACAAAAAGTTACCATATGGTTCTATGGGCTGCCATTGACTCCCATGGTACAAGAATTTTTGCCTACAATAACAATAGGTTACCTCCCTACGGAGGAAACCTAAATATAGCTGCAAGCAGCGATGACGGTTTCCTCCTTCAAACATTGCGAACCAGGGGAAGAAAAAACATTTGTCACTGTATAGAAAATCCATGCTGCAGACTTGCCAATGGGATATTACATTTCAAATCCAACATTTACAATGCTTTTGCCTTGAAGTTAAGACTGAGTGGAGGTTGTGTGTGTGCGCTTACCCTGTGTGTCTGTGAGAATGTATGTGTGTGACAGCAAGCTGTGTGTCTGTGAGAATGTGTGTGCGTAAAACAAAGCCTGCGGGTGTGTTAAGGGGAGACTGCGTGTGTGAGATTTAGGAGCCGCGCGGATGAGGAGACAGAGAGACATTCTATAGAGAACCACCCTAGCAAGTAGTCAAGCATGCATGTTTCAAATATTCACCAAAAATCCACTTTTCATCTTACAGTCAACTTTTTTTCAGATTTGTGTACTAAACATTCTCAAGTGTCTTCATATGAACTTGTGATTGAATCAGAGTTTCACTTTTTGACCTGCAGATGTGTAAAGCATTATTTTAGCGTTAACAATGTATCCAATTTGCTTTATATCAATCATTTTTCAAGATATGAAGTTGCCTTTGCACATGTTGTGGTCTCTTCCAAGTGACATACCAGTTTGGTGTTGATATCTCAAAGATTAGCTGAGATATGACTTCACTTCCTGTTTGGCCGCTTTTCTGCTGAATTTGAGTGGATGTACCGGACAAACCATATGGTAACTTTTTGTGAAATTTGGAACAATCATTAAGGACAGTCCCTTCTTTATTCATGCAAAGTTTCATGTCTCTCATTATACCACTCTAGCGCCACCAACGGGTCAAAGTTGGACTTGTGTTAACACACGCAACTTTTGAACCGTATGAACGATTTCCAAAAATGAGGTACCATTGGATTCTCTGGATCAAGACGAATTAAACACACCCTGTGGCGTAAATTTCACTCAAATATTTGCTGACATATGACTTCAGTTCCTGTTTGGCCGCTTTTCTGCTGAATTTGAGTGGATGTACCGGACAAACGGTTGTGAGGATCAAAATTCTGTTGATAACTTTTGTGAGGCTAGGTCTGAAGATCATCTCTGGTGATTTTGAAGAAGATTTGCCAAAAATTGTAGGAGGAGAAGGCTTTCAAAGGTTTTTGATAAAACCGGAAATAGCGGAAAATCTATATAACCGGAAATTGACGCCATAGGGTGTGTTGAATTCGTCTTGATCTAGGGAATCCAATGGTACCTAATTTTTGAAAATCGGTCATACGGTTCAAAAGTTGTGTGTGTTACAAAAGTCCAACTTTGACCTGTTGGTGGCGCTAGAGCGGTGTAATGAGAGCCATGAAACTTGGTGTGAATGAAGAACGGGCTGTCCTTAATGAGTGTGCCAAATTTCACAAAAAGTTACCATATGGTTCTAGGGGCTGCCATTGACTTCCATTGCAGCAACGTAATAATAAATATAGCTGCAAGCAGCAATGGAGGGTTCATGCAGCGAATCGGCCAAATTCGATTGGCTGTTGAAGGCGAATGCTTTCAGAGCGCAATGCAGTGATAAAGCATGGTCTTTAGAAAGTCCGTGCCAATTTTGGTGAAGATCGGATCAAATCTGCGACCTGTGCAAACTTTTTAGTGTTTTGGATTAAATTAAGGTCAAAGGTCACCAAATGTATTGATTGTCCCCCAGATGGGGTCAGCAGTCCATGTACCAAGTTTGGTTTTGATACATTACAGGGTTGCCGAGATATGAGCTCACTTCCTGTTTGGCGGCTTCGCCGCCTAATTCGATTAGCTGCTACTGGCGAATGCTTTCGTCAATTGTTCCATAAACTAATGCAGTTATAAGGCATGGTCTAATGATGGTCTGCGCCAATTTTGGTGAAGATCAGATCAAATTTGTGACCTGTGTTTGCTTTTTAGTGTTTTTGACTAAATTCAATATGGCGCCCTGATCAATTATGATAATGTCACATATTTGCATGTGTCAACCTGAAGACCTCTAAGAGCATGAGTTGATCCCACTAGTAAGTTGAAATTCCAAACACGTCAACAGCTACAGGCCAAAATGCATTTTGTATAATTACAGCGCCACCTAGAGGTCAAAGGTCACCAAATTTCTTAAGCGTCTTCCTGATGGGGTAAGCGGTCTATGTAGTAAGTTTGGTCTTGATAAATCAAATCGTTGCTGAGATATGAGCCCACGTCCTGTCTGGCGACTTCGTCACAAACTTTGATTGGCTGTAACGGGCGAACGGTTTTAGTTGCGAAGATGTTATCCAATAACTTTTGTGAGGCTTGGTCTGAAGATGATGTGTGTCAAGTTTGGTGTTGATCAGACAAAAATTGTGACCTGTGAAGTTTTTTGAAGGTTTTTGAGAAAATCCAAAATGGCGGAAAATCCATCATGGCGCATAATGACGTCATAGGGTGCGTTGAACTCGTGCTGGTCCAAGGATTCCAAGGATGCCTCATTTTTGAAAATCGGGCCAACGGGTCAAAAGTTACGTGTGTGAACGTACGTCCAACTTTGACCTGTTGGTGGCGCTAGAGTGGTGTAATGAGAGCCATGAAACTTGGTGTGAATGAAGAAGGGACTGTCCTTAATGAGTGTGCCAAATTTCAGAAAAAGTTACCATATGGTTCTAGGGGCTGCCATTGACTCCCATTGCAGCAACATAATAATAAGAAAGCCTACAAATATAGCTGCAAGCAGCGATGGCGGTTTCCTCCTCCAGACATTGCGAACCAGGGAAAAATGTATTTTTGTGACAATTTGTCACTGTATAGAAAGATCCATGCTGCAGACTTGCCAATGGGATATTACATTTCAAATGCATTACTTTGAAGATCCTCAAGGGCCATGGCTTCAAGCTAAGAGTGAGAAGGGGTGTGGTCATCCATACATTTCCTTAAATGCTGTGTGTGTGTGTGCTTGCGCGTGTCAAAGGAGCCTGTGTGTGTGTGTGTGTGTGTGTTTGTGTGTGTGTGTGTGTGTGTGTGTGAGAGAGAGAGAGAGAATCTGGAGCACACACGCGCAAAGGAGCAGAGAGAGAGAGACCTTCTACCGAAAATCACCCTAGAAATTAGCCAAGCATGCATGTTTCAAATATTCACCAAAAATCCACTTTTCATCTTACAGTCAACTTTTTTTCAGATTTGTGTACTTAACATTCTCAAGTGTCTTCACATGAACTTGTGATTGAATCAGAGTATCACTTTTTGACCTGTTGATGTGTAAAGCATTATTTTAGCATTAACAATGTATCCAATTTGCTTTATATCAATCATTTTTCAAGATATGAAGTTGCCTTTGCACATGGGAACATGTTGTAATGTCTTCCAGTGACATATAAAGTTTGGTGTTGATTTCACAAAGATTTGCCAAGATATGACTTCACTTCCTGTTTGGCGACTTTTCAGCTGAATTTGAGTGGCTGTACCGGACAAACGGTTGTGAGAATCAAAATTCTGTTGATAACTTTTGTGAGGCTAGGTCTGAAGATCATCTCTGGTGATTTTGAAGAAGATTTGCCAAAAATTGTAGGAGGAGAAGGCTTTCAAAGGTTTTTGATAAAACCGGAAATAGCGGAAAATCGATATAACCGGAAATTGACGCCATGGGGTGGGTTTAATTCGTCTTGATCCAGGGAATCCAATGGTACCTCATTTTTGAAAATCGGTCATACGGTTCAAAAGTTGCGTGTGTTACAAAAGTCCAACTTTGACCTGTTGGTGGCGCTAGAGTGGTCTAATGAGAGCCATGAAAATTGGTGTGAATGAAGAAGGGACTGTCCTTAATGAGTGTGCCAAATTTCACAAAAAGTTACCATATGGTTCTAGGGGCTGCCATTGACTCCCATGGCAGGAGAATAATAATACCTACGAATATAGCTGCAAGCAGCGATGGAGGGTTCATGCAGCGAATCGGCCAAATTCGATTGGCTGTTTGTTTTTTGTTTTGTCATTGTTTTGTGTAGAACTTTCTATTTCCTACATTAAATTTGATAAATAATTCTTTATACATTCTTAGGAGGTTACTTACTCTGAGATAATGTTATCAGGTTAAACACTAAACCACGTACAAGGAATAGCCCCCAGGTTATTTGTTTGAATAACATCATTTAATTTCTACCTGAACACTATTGGTCACATTGATTTTGTGCATTCTCACACACCACTCTGTATGCACAATGTTTAAACAATGGGACACCCTGTTCTCCAATAAAGGCATAAACAGGTGCTTAAAGCATTTGGCAGACAATACAGAATGAATATAAAGTTAGAGGCCTAAATACTGTTCATTTAGTCTTTGTTTTCAGATGTGGACGTTGGACAAGCGCATTACATCTTTCGTGCAGGCTATTTTGCATTTGGGAAGATACATAGTGTATGCAAGAGGACTTTTATTTTGACTAGGCGGAAGGGGTACGATCATTTCTACAAACGTCTGAAAGATCCTTTCCTCGACGACAGTTGATGAGGTAAGACGTGTTCCTTATGTCTCTGTAAAATTGAGTTGACCACGCGGTATAATATTTTTTAGGTGTTGAGTAGTGTTTGACAGAGATTTTGGGAAAACATACGTCCAAACAGTTAAATTTGACGAGGTAAATATTAGTGCTGTAGCGATGCGTCGATGATGTCGACGCGTCGATTTCAAAATTACGTTGACGCCATATTTTTACGTCGACGCTTCGCCACATACACGTGGTTGACCCAAACAGAAACAAACATTGCGCAAGGACTGAGAGAGCAGAAACCCAGGGAATTGCTTGGCGCCATTAGTTGATATTGGCGATCTAACGTAGTGAATCATGATACATACTATAAGCTGACCAACACCATGGCTTAGCTCTCTGTGCCGTTTGTTCATGCTTAGTTGCCGTGTTCTGCAGCCGTAAGTTAACGTTAACTAAACTGACACACTAGTAGCTAGCTAACGTTAACTACTAGCAACCAAGCACGAACAAACTGCACGGAGAGCTAAGAAGATAGTTTGCTAGCACCACCGAAGTGCGCAGAGCTCAAGCTACACAACACACTGAACAAACGTTAAATTAATGTAACCAACGTTACTTATTGTCCCATTCACGAGAGACAATGGGGTACGTTTCTATCTCCATTCTCAAACACACCCTATTGTCTCTCGTATTTAACGTTTGTTCAGTGTATTGTGTTGAGCTCTGCGCACTTCGGTGGTGCTAGCTAACTATCTTCTTAGCTTTCCGTGCAGTTTGTTCGTGCTTGGTTGCTAGTAGTTACGTTAGCTAGCTACTATAGTGGCAGCGGCTAGACAGCTGTGTCAGTTTAGTTAACATTAACTTACGGCTGCAGAACACGCCAACCAAGCACCAACAAACGGCACAGAGAGCTAACTCATGATGTGGTCATTTACGAGTCAAACACTTAACATTAGACTAACGTTGGCCAGCTTATAGTATGTATCATGATTCACTACCACGTTAGATCGCCAATGTCAACTAATGCAGCCAAGCAATGTCCAGGACAGGGCTGCACATAAGGTGGTGCGCAGTGCTCATCAATGAATTAATGTTTTTATAAGCACTGAAAACATTTAAATGAATGAGCACCACATTCAAATGTGATAGGGCTCATTTGAGTACCAAACATTTTTACTGTGAACTCTAGATAAACATGAAATGCATTGTTGGACTTTTGCTGTGCAAAACGGTGCTCATTAAAGTATATTATTAAGATTTTTTGGGGTATTTATTTGAGATACATAATGGTTTTAATCGAGCAACAGAAAAATAATCGTTAGACTAATCGTCCAATTAGTCGTTAGATTAGTCGACTATTCGATAAAATAATCGCCAGATTAATCGTTTTGAAAATAATCGTTTACCCCCAGCCCTAGTAAATATACACGTTGTCGTATGAGCCTGCTTTGGCTAACAGCTAGCTAACTAGCAAGGTAGCTAACTAACTAGCTAGATAGCTAGCTAGCTGTTAACCAAAGAATGCTACGCGACCCTAGACGTCGAGTAATGTCAAATCACCCGTCAGTGTAGCAGTTAATAGCTGTAATGTGTAGTCAGTACATTTGATGGCACCAAGATCAACCTCTGTAAATACTTAAATTTGAAACCGGGCTAGTAAAAAATGTTATAAATAATTTGGGTGTTAGCAGCAAAGTGTTGTCTCATGGTGTCGTGCCATGTGTGAACTGGGTGCAGCCAAAAAGACAAGAGCCCGACTATAACTGATTCTCCTTGAACAGTCTGCGTTTGCTTTAGAATTTGGGATTTTCTTTGTCTGCATGTAGATGTTTTGTGTTCATACATTTAATGCTGTTTAGATCATTTAAAAATGACGTCGATTTTCTGCAAGTCAATGTATAATTTGGTATTTAGCGAAGTTATGTTACCACTCATGGTGTCTTGCTACCTCTGTCACGTGTGAAATGAGTGCAGCTAAAAAGCCAGCACTCAACTAGCAACTGAATTTGTCCTTGAACAGTTTGCGTTTGAATTTGGGACATTCTTTGTGAGTAGATATTTTATGTTCATACATTTAATGCCGTTTCTGTCATTTAAAAATGACGTCGATTATCTGCTCGTCAATGTTATAGAGAATTTGGTATTTAGCAGCAAAGTTCTGTCTCATGGTGTGTTACCTCTGTCACTTATATGATGTTAAATGGTTAGGGCCAGGTAGGTTTTCTTGATCTCTTAACGAAAACGATTCGATTTCGATAGTTTGCGTTTCTTCCCCACCACAGGCTCCTCCATACCGTTAAAATAATTCGTGTTAAATTGTTTGGTGATCACAAAGTTTAAAGACGACACTGAGTAGGCTACTAGGTTGCCAGCTCATTCAGGGAACCCCTGTTTACACTGCACCGCATTCTGCAGAGAAGGGAGACTGCCTTTTGTCATGCTTTTGAAAGAAAGGAAGAAAACGGGATATGGCGTTTTGCGATGTGGCCTCTTAACAACATTGAGAGTATACTAACACTAAATGTGACATGGATGGGTATAAAAACTGTGTTGTCATTATACTATAACTAAACAGGACAAGCTGAACCATTCAGCCAGATCCCTTTCGTTTGATCATATTATCCTCTGTTTTACCATCACAAATCAGGCGGGTTGAAGAAGGTACGATTACTATTGTCAATAGTTAATTGGCGTAATGATGCATTTTCTGACTTATGTCAAGTACTGATATAGGCAAAGACTTTATCAAATCAGTGACAACAGTTCATTTGGTCTACATTTTCATGAAAACCTGTGTGTTTTGATAATGCTTCCATTTTTATGTTGCCTGTTATTTTCCCAATCAATGTAATAATGCAAGCTAAGTCTGTAGAGTTGCATGTGTTCAACGAGATGATGCATTTTCGGACTTGGGTCAAATACTGATATAGGCAAAGTGTTAAACAAATCAGTTTACAGTTAATTTGGTCTACATTTTCAAGAAAACGTGTGTGTTTGATAATGCTTCCATTTTGTATGTTGCCTGTTATTCTCCCAATCAATGTAATGCCAGCTGACCGTAGGTACACATTATAATAATATATGTAAAGTCTGTAGAGTTGCATGTGTTCAATGAAATTTGTAATCATGGTAATGTGTATAGTGATGCCATAAGCTTGTACTTAGATTAGTCTGTTTTTCAGATTGTGAAAGTTTGACTTTGTTGATTGAAGGTAAGCACATTTTATTTGTTACATCCATATAAAGCGTATCACTAATGGACATGCAATGTTAAAAGTAGTAAGACTGCAAGATATGTTTTGCTAAGTATTGCTGAAAGCCGGTATGTGCAACCATGTATGCAGGTTAAACGTGAAAGTAGGAGGGATGTTTTTTTTTTAATCTTTTAAATCTAATGGTCAGTGATAAGAGTCCCTGTTGACTGTCTAGTTATACTGACTTCACCTTAGAAACGTTTGCCTGATCCCAGGAAACATTAACATGGAACGCTGCAGTTTTATGCTTAGATGTAAAAACCAGTTTTGAGATGGGAGGTGGGATTACATTGGGTTTCCTTTGTGCTTTCGCCTTATCAGTGATACTTGGGCGTTTTTAATAGATCTGTATTAGACATGATGTCTATGAATATTGGGATGACAATTGTCCAATAAATCTACAGAGTCTGGTGGTTGAGCCTAGGTCTATGAAAGTTCCGTGTTAAAAACGTGATCATTTATGGATTGTTTTACCACCATAGATCTGGGCGTTTTTAATAGATCTGTATTAGACATGATGTCTATGAATATTGGGATGACAATTGTCCAATAAATCTACAGAGTCTGGTGGTTGAGCCTAGGTCTATGAAAGTTCCATGTTAAAAACGTGATCATTTATGGGTTGTTTTACCACCATAGATCTGGGCGTTTTTAAAAGATCTGTATTAGACATGATGTCTATGAATATTGGGATGACAATTGTCCAATAAATCTACAGAGTCTGGTGGTTGAGCCTAGGTCTATGAAAGTTCCATGTTAAAAACGTGATCATTTATGGGTTGTTTTACCACCATAGATCTGTCATTTTTCTGAGCGGTAATAGACAAATTATACATCTGAGATATAATGTTAAACATTGCTTAGTCATGGTCAGTTGGAAGATGGTCTGTTGGCTGCCCAGTTGAGCACAGATGACTGTAGAAATGCTTGCCTGATCTCAGGATGGGTGCATTGGCTGTTACCAGGATAGGTGGTATCATTTGTAATGTGATTGCTCTTGTGCCACAGGCCCTGTAGTCATTGAGGGTGCGAATGTGTATGATTTTATTGGGAAACTTGTTTAAAACTTCTGAAATGCTAGAATATTACAGTATGCTTTGCTCATGCAAGTGTTGTATAATTTAACTTTTGAATGTATTTGGTTTAAATTAAATGAATAAGTCTATGTGTAACTGTATGCTTGACAAACTGGACTGTTTCTGATGTGTTTTGCAGATGCCGCGTCCAACTAAACAGTCCATTGCAGCCAAAAAGAGACAAGCCGACTTGAGGTCCACCGAGGTCAGGGCGTTGAACTTTTCATTGTCCTGATGTGATATGATTGTGTGTTTAATAGGAAAAGGTTCATTTCGAATGTCGCTCCCAAATCTTATTTACAGTCTTGATGATTGCAGTAGTTTTTACATTTGCTTGAAAAATATTGCTTACATTTTCAATGTATTTGATAGACATGCAGCATATGTTTCATTTCAAAGTTAAGAAGTTGCTGAATATTTATGATCTCAATATATGCATTACTGTGCTGAAAGTATGTGCAACTGTGCATACTTGAATGATTACACTGCAACTGTATGAAGATATTAATGAAGTATGGTATGTTAGACTTGATAATTTATGATGAGTTTTCTGTGTTACAGGTGGCGAGCAAGCGGTCTCTGGTGGCAGAGACACAGGCTGACTTGGTCTCCTGTGACGAGGTTGGGCGTCCTCGTGAAAAAAAAGCCCACACACACCAGTCTTCGGACGCTATACAGTCTTCGGACGCAAATCCTGCTAATTACTGCTCACAAATTTGCTCATCAAGTTCCATTGAGTCTTCGGACGCAAAAACAAGTTCCATTGAGTCTTCGGACGCAAAAACAAACTCTACCAACTCTCAATCTAACTCTACCAACTCTCAATCTAACTCTACCAACTCTCAAACTAACTCTACCAACTCTCTGAATATGTGTCATGACTCTGTAAACTCACTGTCAACTAATGCTAAAGAAAATGATGCTACTGATTGTTGTTCTGTGAATCAATCTGTTGACTTTCCAGAGAAATCTGTGCTGATGGGGTCTTTCAACCAAGATCATTCACGGTTTGGACGTGTGCGCAACAAGCAGTGTGGTGCCATCAGTTTGACTGCTGTTTTGAAGTCTAAGATGAAGAACGTGTGGAGCTGGCAAAGTGGAGATCTTGATGATGTTTTGATTAAGGGGACTGTTCTTTACACTTCAATGCTAGCACAGGGTAAAATAAGAGACCATGGAAGGGGTTACATTGCTGTGTCTGAATTACCAAGGCAGTATGAAGTGTGGAATTGTGATTTTGCAATAAACTTTGGTGAATCTTACACTGGATGTATTCAGGTTGATGACTATGACCATGCATTACGTGATGTTGCCATGCCTTTTGATGAAGCACTGCAGCGGGCCCTGTTCACCAACGATGCTTGTTTGTTAACCGTGTGTGCCAATACATGTGCTATAGTGAATGCAGGAGCAAGGTTTGCCTTAGTTGATTCACATGCCAACAGGAATGTCAACAAGAAAGGTCAGAGAACAAGTTGTGTTGCCTATTTGAGCTCCATCCAGTCCCTGTTCACATATGTTTATGACTATGCACGATGTTTTGGCGTAAGTACACCACGGTTTGAAGTAACTGGAGTCACAGCAATTCATTCCAACGCCCAGATGACGAACTCACCCAGCCGCCCAACAAGCTCTGCGGACAACCGTCCACTCTACAGTGATGTTCTGAAACGAGTGCCGAGTGATTGTAAGCAAAACGAAGTTGCAGCGGACAATGTCATTGTTGATGCAGGTACGCACGAACATATGCAGGCAACTGATGATGTCATTATATGTGGTGTAAGTGTTCGCAAACAGGCTTTCAAACCGTTAACCCGTCATGACCAGGATGCACTGTGTACATGTTTAAAACTTCATAATGTTAATGCTGATGACCCAATGGCAACAACCGATCTCGATGACATGGGATGTCCTTGCAAGGTACAAAGTATCAAACCGGATGGGAATTGTTTTTACCGCAGCCTAGCCTTTAGCATGTGTCATAATGAAGACGAGCATTTGAAAATCAGACGGGCTGTTGTGAAACACCTTCAGAGAAACGGTACCAGGTTTGAAACGTATCTGAGGAATGAATACACATCTGTGCAGGACTACGTGACCAAATCAAGGATTTACTACTGTGGTTCATGGGCTAAAGAGATCGATATTTTTGCCGCTGCTGACTTGTTGCAAACAACTATTTTTACTTTCACTGATGGGAGATGGAATATGCACAGACCTACAGACTCACACACATGTAGAGATAATTGCATCTATTTAAATCACACTGGCAGTCATTATGAGGTTGTAAGATGTGTTCACCACAAAGATGCAAGAAGTTGCGCAGGAATGTGCCAGCCTGTAAAGACTGATGACAAACCGAGATCAACACGAAAAAGAGAGGTAAATGATGAATCTGTGAAAGCAAAGAAAGAACGCGAACGATATCACAATGACAGCGATTACAGAGAGATAAAGCGTGCATGTGTTCGGAATAAGTATTTTTCGGATCCTGAATATCAAAAATTGCTACGTGACAAGTCTGAAATTACATACAGGGAAAATGCTCCCTTTCAAGCTATGGTACGTGAGTATTCTAGTGTCAAATATGAGACAAACGAGATCTTTCAGACTGATGTGCGTGAGTACTCCAAAGCCAAATATAACACAAACGTGCCATTCCAGAATCGTGTCCGTGACTACAGTCATACAAAATACAAGACAAACATGCCATTCCAGAACAAAATTAAAGAGCATAATATGAGGATGTATCAAGAAAATGAAAACATCCGTATGAATAAAATTCAAAAAAGACGTGTGAATTATTCAACATGGAAGAAGGAACAAGGAGACATTGAGTTGGCAATTGATCATTTTCGTCAGGAGGTCAGCCGTGGTCCTGAATATGTATGCTCTGTCTGTCACCGTTTACTCTTCAGAAAGCAGGTGGTTGAATGTAAAAGACATCGCTATGAAAGCAAAGGAACAGAAGTGGCTGCATTGGCTAATAGATGCATAACGTTGGAATATTTACATGTGTGTGATATTGAATGTGAGCAGAAATGTCATTTGTCTGAAAGTCCATCAAGCAAATTATGGGTTTGCCATACATGTCATCGTAAAATACTCGGAGGAAAACTTCCCGAAGAGAGCGTCACCAACAATATGCACTTGGAGCATATTCCAGCAGAACTTAAATGTCTGAACTCTTTGGAACACCACCTCATTGCACGTCACATTCCCTTCATGAAGCTGTTGTGTTTGCCTCGAGGCCGCCAGAGAGCTTGCCATGGTCCTTGTGTCTCTGTTCCTGTTAATAACGCAAATGTGACAAATATACTCCCAAGAAATGAATGTGATGACAAGATGATAAGAGTGAAACTGAAACGCAAGTTGACATATAAAGGTCATTACGAGTACATGTATGTCCATACTGATCGTGTCAGAAATGCACTGAGGTATTTGATGGCAAACAATAAATGGTACGGTGATGTGATTATGAATGACGAATGGGTAAACTCTTTGAATGGCACAGACCAGCATGACGAAAGTACCAACCAAGAAACACCTGCTAACAGTGATGATGACAATGTTCCTGAAGAGCAAGCAGAGGAAGATGTGACTTATATCAAAGATCAGAACGGGCTTTTGTCAGATACATCATTACAACCTGTCGATCTGGGTTCAGAGATCATCGATCAGAATTTCCAGGACATACTTAATGTGGCACCAGGTGAAGGTAACAGTCCAGTGCGATTGCTGTCCGATAAAACGAACGAGGCAAAATGTTTCCCTGTTTTGTATCCATCTGGCGGACCTACATTCCACGATGAAAGAGAGTCCAAAATAACTCTGTCACGTTACCTGAATACACGCATTCTGAATGTAGATGGGCGTTTTGCACAGAACACAGACTTCATTTTTTACGCACAATACACATCAGAAGTGCATCAAGTTGTATCTAGTGTATCAGTGGCATTACGCAAAGGTGGTGGAAACTCCTCTCTGAAAGACGCATCACCAGACATGTTGTTGAACGCAGACTCGTTGGGAAAAATATTGCGCAATGACGAAGGATACAAGTTCTTAAGAGGAATTCGTGGCACACCTCCATACTGGATGTCAGTTCAGAAAGATTTATTTGCCATGATAAGACAACTCTCCATACCCACGTTCTTTGCATCTTTTAGCTCTGCAGATTTGAGATGGCCTGAAATGCTGAACTCTATTCTAAGGATAGAAGGTAAACAAATGTCTGTAGACGATCTTGACTGGTCTGACAAATGTGGACTCATATGTCGAAACCCTGTCACAGCGGCAAGAATGTTTGATCACCGATGGCATTGCTTTCTCCGTGATGTAATCATGTCGCCATCAGAACCCATTGGAAAAATAAAGGACTACTTTTATCGTGTCGAATTCCAACAGCGTGGTTCTCCTCATGTCCACTGTCTTTTTTGGGTTGAAAGTGCTCCAAAGATTGATAAAGAGAGTGATGATGAAGTGGCACAGTTCATAGATACATACATCACCTGTGAATTTCCACCAGAAACTGACGCAGAGCTTTACGAGGTTGTGAGCAGCGTACAGAGGCACAGCACAAGACACTCTAAGACTTGCCGGAAGAAAAACACAGTGTGCAGGTTCAACTTTCCACGGCCTCCATCAAGCTGTACTTTCATCACAAGAGGCGGTAACTGTGAGGACATGAATGGCAAAGATGAGAACACAAGTGCGAGTGCGATCATAAAGAAAGTTAAAACTGCGTTGAGCATGCCTGACATGAAGTTTGATACAGCCGATGCATTTTTTGAATCTCTTGAGATAGATCAAGGTATGTTTGAAAAGGCGTACAACATATGTTCCAAAAAGAAAAGCATTGTCCTGAAACGAAATCCTGGAGACATTTGGGTGAACCAGTACAACAAAGACTTACTCCGTGCTTGGCAAGGCAATATGGATATCCAGTATGTTACAGATGCCTTTTCAGTTGTGGTCTACATTCTGTCGTACATCACGAAAGCAGAACAAGAAATGGGTTTGCTCTTACAACGTGCCCAAGACGAGTCAATGAATGGCAACCTTGACGCAAAAGCAGCATTCAAGCAGCTTGGAAGTGTATACCTACACAACAGAGAAGTTTCAGCACAAGAGGCAGTGTATCGATTAACACACATGAACTTGAAAGAATGCTCTCGTAATGTACAGTTCATTCCAGTTGGTGATAATCCTGTTAGGATGAGTTTGCCTTTGCATGTACTCCAAACTAAAGCTGATGACGAAAGCAGCATGTGGATGACCAATGTAATCGACAGGTATAAGAGCAGACCCCAGAATGATCAATTTGAGGATTTATGCCTGGCCAGTTTTTGTTCTGAATACAGAGTTCTATCAAAGTCACAGGTTCCGACTGAAAGAGATTCACATGACATTATACAGCTGAACAACAACTGCGGCTTTGTGAAACGAAGGACCCGAACTCAACCTGCTGTTGTGAGGTATCCCAGATTTTCTCCCATGAAAAACCCAGATAAGTACTTCCATTCGTTGCTTCAACTGTTTCTGCCTTTCTACCAAGACTGTCACCTCAAACCGCCCCAGTTTGATACATATGAGCATTTCTATAAAAATGGTGCAGTGAAATGTGGCATTGATGTCCAAAGAGTGCAGTTGATTGTGGATACTAACAAAGCTTTATTTGAAAAGGAAAGTGATGAGATTGACAGAGCTACACAGATGCTGGACGACAACATTGATTTACAAGATGCCTGGGCTCAGATAAGTCCTGAAACAGAAGGTGAGCGTCTTTGTTGTTTGGAACTGATGAAAGAAAAAGTTGTTGATGATGAAGGTGATGATGATGACCAACTCATTCCTGACCTGACAGCCAACCCACAGACTACATGCACTTTGGAAACAAATCATGTGTCAATGCCCAGACAGGATGCATTGCATTTATTACGATCATTAAATGAAAAACAGTCTGCCATATTCTATGCTGTTCGTAAGTGGTGTTTAGAGAAACTGTTTGGACAAAATCCTGAGCCGTTGCGGTTGTTCATTACTGGTGGAGCAGGAACGGGGAAAAGCCATTTAATCAAAGCGATACATTATGAATCTACCAGGCTGTTGTCACAGATTGCTGAAAATCCTGAGGATCTCACTGTACTACTAACGGCACCTACAGGAGTGGCTGCATACAACATCGGCGCTGCAACAATTCACAGCACTTTCTCCATTGGTGCAAATGTCAAACTGCCGTATCAACCACTAGGTGATGAGAAAGTCAATTCTCTGCGGAGCAAAATGGGCAGCTTGCAAATTCTGATCATCGATGAAGTGTCCATGGTCGACCACCGTCTTCTGTCCTACATTCATGGGAGACTGCGTCAAATCAAGCAGACAGGTGATTATTCTTTGTTTGCAAAAGTTTCTATGATTTGTGTGGGTGATTTTTTTCAGCTCAAACCTGTGAAAGGCACGCCTCTTTTCGCTGAAAACAAAGGAGCCAACCTGTGGGACAACAACTTTGAGGTTGCTGAACTGACTACAGTTGTTAGACAAGAAAATGCAGCATTTGCGGAAATGCTAAACCGTCTCCGAGTCCGTAAGAAGAACGAGCCCCTCACCGACCATGATGTTCTCACATTGAAGCAGCGTGAAACAGGTGAGGAATCAACAGACATTCATGTGTATGCTACAAATGCGCAGGTTGATGAATACAACGTGAAGAGACTGCAAGAGACCTGCCCAGACGCAATCACCATACGTGCTCAAGACTTTGTCCGAAATCCCAAAACTGGAAGAATGGAACGTAAGGTAGGCTTTCACACCAAAGTTTTCAACTCTTGCTTGCCTAAATGTGTTTCGTTGGGTGTTGGAGCAAGGGTCATGTTGAAGAAAAACATAGATGTGTCTGATGGCCTTGTCAACGGAGCATGTGGCACAGTCGTGGAAATCGTTCAAAGTCAACAAGAGGATGATGACCTCCCTGCAGCTATCCATGTGCAGTTTGAAGACCCTAATGTGGGAAAGATCCAGAGGTCAAAAGCAAAGAGAGTTTCTGAACCTTCAACGATAGTGGAAGTGCAAGAGGAACAAGTGGCTAACAATGGTGGAGTACGAAGGCAACTGCCAATCAGCCTGGCCTGGTCAGTAACTGTACATAAATGTCAAGGGCTCACTGTCGAAAGGGCTGTTGTATCACTCAAGAAGATCTTTGCTCCAGGGCAAGCATATGTTGCGTTGAGTCGTGTGAGAACTCTCGGTGGGCTGATCATTGAAGACTTCAAAGAATCTGCCATATTTTGTGATAGCAAAGTAGATTCAGCTATGAAAAGTTTGCCTAAGTTTAGCTTTGGAATGTCTGTTTCATCTAACATGAACCCTGTGTGCACAGTAGCACTTCACAATGTACAGAGTTTGAATGCTCACATTCAGGATGTTCAATCCCATAAAGCCCTCATGAATGCTGACTGTATTTGCTTAACAGAGACATGGCTCGATGTAGACACTGAAGAAGAGCCACAACTTCCAGGATACATCTTCAAACACAATCCGAGGGGAAACTGTTACGATGACTCTGAGCCAGCCTTCGCAGCACTGAAACAACAACAAAGAGGTGGAGTTGGTCTGTATTGTTCAGAAAACATTGGTGTGCAGGTGTTAATTCCAGAGAGATGCAATTTGGAATGTCTGTATTTTAAGATACCTCATGCAAATTTGACTGCTGCTGTGTTGTACAGGCCCAGCTCTTATAAGATTGACATGTTTCGAGAACAGTTATTACAGGTCATCTTTGAACTTGAGAAGCATCCAGAGAGAAAGCTCATCATGGGGGACTTCAATGAGGATATTTTGGTATCTTCTACAATTCTCAAGTTACTGGAACGGCATGGGTACACTCAACATGTGCAAGCAGCTACGACTGAAAAAGGTACATTAATAGATCATGTCTACGTAAAAGGTACAGAAGATGTTGTTGTTGAAGTTGTGCAGACATATTACAGTTTTCATGAAGCAATACTGATCTCACTGTTGTAATGTTTTCTGTGATTAATGATATTTGTCTTTGAATGGTAAGTATTTATATCCTGGCTATGTTACACATGACGTCATTATGAGTTCACTCCATATTCCGTCCACTAAGTGGGGTTTGGGTGGGTGGGTGGGGGCAAGGAGAGAGCATAACACTGGACGGCTCCTTGCAGGGAATGGGAGGGGTATAGGGGCCATTTTCCAAAAGAAGTTGCAAATGGGTCATTCTACGAGAAGGGTGCCTTTTCCACTTTGTAATTTTCATTTTTTTTTTCATGGAAAAGATGTTTTTTAAGACACTCACGTTATGAAAGACATAGTAGACCTCCAAAAAAACAAAAAATGATATCCATTTTATTACGACCCGACAGTAGTTTTTTTACCACCCCGTAACGGACAAAACATAATTTTCAAAATTGTATTATTTTCCTATCAGAAAAATGTCCTATATTTGATACTGAAAGTTAAAGGTTTGTTGTCTTATTGTAGTTTTTCATAATTTAGATTATTTTCCTTGAGATGTGAATTTTGCATGTCAATGGCTTCGATATTTGAACAATATATGCTATTTTACCAGCCGTATCCTTACTAATAAGTGTATGTTTTCCTTTTGCAATGCCATTCAAACATTAATTATGTAATCGACAACACTACCATTAACAACTTGGAACTTTTGGAAATACATTTTGTCCATTTTTACATGTTTTGAAGCTCATGAAATGCTGTGGACACAAATGGCACCCGTTTCGTAGACCCAAATAATGCTAAAATATACAGATGAATGTGTAAATATCAGAAAGCAATACAGTCAATGTATTATCTAGGTGATTTATTTTTTTAGTTAAGCGGATCGCTCCTTAATTCTCTCAAGCATTATTTCATCAATTGTAGACACACGCTGATCCACCTATTGTGGCACACGTGCAGCCCCAGACATCTAAAGGCATCACAGACCTGTTATTGCTCCATCTCGCGTGGCTAAACGCCACTTGTCCCTCTAAAAAGTTGAAACGCTGACCACGAGGGGCCACGTAACTATTTAGCATGGAGGAGTCTCGTTGGTTATCGGAATTAACCACACAAATCGCTCCACCAACTAAGAACGGCCATGCACCACCACTTACAGAATCGAGAAAGAGCCATGAATCTGTCAATCCTTTCTGTGTCCGGGCTGGGTGAGGTTTCCCGTGTTGAGTCAAATTAAGCTGCAGGCTCCACTCCTGGTGTTGCCCTTCCGTCAATTCCTTTAAGTTTCAGCTTTGCAACCATACTCCCCCCGGAACCCAAAGACTTGTGGTTTCCCGCATGCTGCCCGGCAGTCATGGGAATAACGCCGCCGGATCACGAGTCGGCATCGTTTCAGATGTGCTGCGGCCTACTTTTTCAACATAAACGCTCCGGGCCCAGTCGGACACCCAGCTAAGGGCATCCGGAGAGCGCCAGGAGGCAGGGGTACAGGACAGATAGTGGCACACCTCACTGTTGACTGCCAGCCCACTCCCGACATCCACCTACGAGCTTTTTAATTGCATCAACTTTAAAATATGCTATTGGAGCTGGAATTACTGCGGCTGCAACGACAGGATCAAGAAACAACAATGAGAAAATCCTCCGGAAGTGTGCGTGTTGATGGGAGAAGGTGACATCAAGCAGGGGCTGTGCATCCATCAATAGAAGATGAAGTGTATGAAGCAGGCAGACCAGCAACCTCAGACAACAAGGTCCAGAAGCTGTGAGTGCAACCACAGTGCTGCAGGATCCATTGGTCCTGAGTCTTCTGAGGTGGCAGAGGGAATCCCCATGATGGAGAAGGTAGCCAGCAAACACAAGGACACCAGCCCACCAGAGGTATAATCGACAAAGCCGGTATTAAAGCAGCCAGGCAGGCGCAACAAGATCAAATGGCCGAAAGCAAATGAGAGTCTGGATGCTGACTTGACACAATTGTTGGAGCTGGCATTAAGGGGACAGCATCGAGAGGAAACTTGATATCATCTTCGAGGTAGGCAGAGAGAAGTTTGGCTGCACCAGTTTGGCTTGAAGGCTTGCTAGGAGAAAGCAATAAATCCCAGCAGAGTGGCAACAAGCTGTCAGTGTATTCATTCCCAAGGAGGTAGCAGCAGAGTGCCAAGATGCTGGTTGGAAAGCGACTGTTCACCCTGTGGAGGTCGCTTGTCAGGGCTTCGTGGGCAAAGCAGCAGTCCAGGTGCCACATGGAGTGGACGTAACAGGCTCAAGGACAAGGAAAGCCACAAAGATGCTGAAAGAGGAAGCCGAGAAAGGGAGCTACTGGCTTTGGCTGAGGAGAAAAGACATGGGGTGGGGATCAACACAGCTGATGACACTGCAGCTGATGACACTGCAGCTGACCTAATAGCACTGGCAGAGGTGCGACAGGCTGAAAAGCCAAAGCAGGAAATACCATCTCACCTGTACAATGAACTAAAAAGAATCCAAATTAAATTAATATAAATGGATAGACATAGCACTGTATATAGCACATTGAATGTTTTTTTTTAATCTTTACAGTTATTGTAAAACCTCAACATTATAAGTGAATTACAGTAAGGGTTGATAACAGTCAATAACAGCAAACACAGGTGATCAATTTTAGTGTACAAATAAAATTGATAACAGTAAAATAAAATTAACCATATTTTTTTACACAGATATTACAGTCACTTGAAGACTTTTATTATTATTGCACCATTGAGTTAAAGGGGGAAAAACCTGTAGTAGTAAAAGGTATAGCACCTTAAATCTTAAATTAAGTGAAATAATTAATTGTGTATGAATTCATTGTCTCGGGATGGTGTAAGAATGGTGAAAACAAACAAAGAAAAAAAAAACTTGAGTGCAACTTCTTTTGGAATAATGGCCCCTATACAGGGGACTTTTTTGTTCAACATTTTTATGAATTATGGAATTATCTATTGTCTATCATGCAATATTAAGGGTGTCCAAATCTCCACCAATTTACAGCTTACCCACAGTTTTCAACATATGCAGTGGTGTGAAAAAATACTGTGTTCCTGCTTCCCCCTTATTCTTGTCATACGACATATGCTTTGGTACGGTAAACTGAAGATCATATGTAAAAGATCACTTGAGATCTTGCTGTTTTGTGTAGCTGATTACAGACAACTTCTGCCATTTACTGTGGGATCAGTTCTGTTGCCTTTGAGCTGACAGGTCAGAGGCCCAGCCTACATCTGGCTACAACACTACCATTTCTTCGAAAACAGACATTCTGTTTGGTGGAGTTACACTATAATTATTTTATTATCACATCAAGGACTGTCATTTAGATGGTGTATGACATGTTACTTTATTTGTTGATATGCATGATAAATGTTTTTATCTTGTTTTGTTTTGCTATACTGTATGATGTCAACTGTTGTGAAGTATGTTTTGGCATGGATAATTACAAAGGAAAAATAAGGAAGAGTTATTGATATTATATCAGAAAAGTTACTGATGCCTGTAATAGGATATATGGAATTTGTTCAGTAACATATTGCTAAGTTTCACTGCTGGATCTGCAATTAACCACCACAAAACAATGGACTGAATATGGAGAGCAAGAAGTCTCACCTTGTAAGACAAAACTGTTGGAGGCTGGGAGCTTCTGAACCAAGTGACTGTGAGTACACATTATATTTAACTGTACATTTTTTCAAAGAAAGGCATCTAATTCTAATTCTGATTCATGCACGTTTGACAGGATGTAAACGTTAAGAAATAGACATGTTGTTTTATTTCACCTGTGTAACAACAGCATGTATATCTTTATTGTAAATGCACATCTGCTCTCAAATGACCATACAGAAAATGTTGGTCCAGACCCAGCAATGCAGCCTTTCGAGTGACTTCAAACAGCCACAGGGCCTGCCGAGGATCACGGACATCAGCCAGCCTCACAGCATTCCGAGTGACCTGCACCAGTCCTGCTGCGAATCACGGACATTCAACAGCAACATAGCCTTCCCAATGAACTGCACCAGTCACAGAGCCTGCTGCGAAAGCATCCTCCAGGAACGCAACCTTGCGAGGGACCTGCACCAATCACAGGATCTGCTGAGGATCACGGACATCCACCAGCAACGCAGCCTATCCAGATCTTATCAGGTTATGTGAGTATCCGTGTTTTTCTTTTTCTAAAAGATGCAATCTAAATGTTTATATTTAATAGGATGTACATTTTATACACTGTTAATGAATAGACATTTTGCTTTCTTACAATTGCACAACAAAGGAATGTATACTTTTATTGTAAATTTACATCTGCCCTAAAATTGCCTTACAGATGATGTTTACCAAGTCTCAAAGAATACATGCTGAGATGCTTCAGAACCGAGGTGTGGACACTGCAGCCTGTCCATGCCTGTGTTCCCTAGGATACACCAATGGTGAGGGCTGCTGAGGCTCATGGACATCCGCCAACCTTGCAACCAACAGTGGTTATTTGTAACCGTCTGAGCTTGTTTAGGCTCATGAACCCTCACCACCCTTAGGACCTGCCGAGGCTCATGTAGCTGATCTTAGTCATCTACAACAGCACTACAGGACAGTATTACAAAAGGCAATGAGCTGTAGATGTAATACAAGAGAATTAGTCATACAAGAGAATTAGAAGTAACTGGGGATTTAACAACTTCATGTTTTGCACATGTGATGTCAAGCATTTATATGTTTTTTCATTTTTTTTGTTTTGTTTTTTTGTTTTAGTATTTTGGGCATGTTTGTTTTTTGTTTTGTCATTGTTTTGTGTAGAACTTTCTATTTCCTACATTAAATTTGATAAATAATTCTTTATACATTCTTAGGAGGTTACTTACTCTGAGATAACTTTATCAGGTTAAACAATAAACCACGTAAAAGGAATACCCCCCAGGTTATTTGTTTGAATAACATCATTTAATTTCTACCTGAACACTATTGGTATAATGTTTTGACAACAAACCAGAATCATTCTGGAAATATATTAAGATGTTTATATCTTATGCAATAGAGTAGAAAGCATGTCATGAGAATCACATGAGAAACAAATGTTTTAAGATTGTTTTGTCTACCACAGAATTGTAGCCGTTTATCAATGACTGAAATATTGACTTTCAGTCCATAAATAGCCTGTTATGTAAATGCCCACACTCTGAGATTACCTAACCTAAATTTTAAAGATTTAATTACATATCACTAGCTATGCTGTATCCAAAGTGTCATTAATAAAGTACAAATGTTTTTTGCCTTATCTTTCTTTAGTCAACAAAGACCTTGATTACTCCATGAGTTTTATATGAATGAACTTGCCATGGCAACTTAATGCTGTTACATTTTACATGGTTGTAAGTAGTGACAACAAATGTTGTCAAGCGAAAAAAAAAATATATAAAATACATGTTCATCGGGTTGAACAACAGATTAAACAACATTAGTGACAAGAGTTTGTGTTGAATGTTTGGAATGTGTAACCAATAGCATTCCCATAATCTTTAAAGACATGATAATTAAGTTGCGAATACAAAGACTTAGAAGTTTAGGCCAACATTTATTTTTAAACATTATAGCGCCTTTTTGCTGTCAAGGGCAGGTTTGTGCACAATTCAGAATTTTAGAATTTGTCTCTATTCAATCCACAATTGAATTGTGTTTGCCGCACAGGATGGCTGATTGTAATTGGGATGACAGCAAGTGTAATTACATTAATAACAATCCAAACAGATAGTTCAGTCAGACATTAGATACGTATTAAACGGAACCAGAGTTGGCTACCAAAATACATGACTTGTAAAATGACTTGTTCCTAGTACTATTTTTATGTATAGAATATTTGATGTGCAAACAATATCTAAATATGTGGTTCTTCTCTCTGAAATGCAAAATAAATGTGGATATTTGCAAAAATGTGGAAATTACAAGTGCAAGCATAAAACATTTTATGAAACAAGATCAGGCGAAAAATAAGTTTCTTTGTTCATCAACATGTAGGGGGCTATCACTGAATTTTAACTTGCATCTTGGCGCCACCTGCTGGTAAGAAACACAAACGCATAATTACGAGTAAGTTAAAATGAGTAGGCATGATATCATGGAATTTTGTCTGCTGTCTTGGTTAACAAGAACTTCCTTTATATTGTACCTTTTACTCCATTAGATTGACTGATTGTACGTTTGAATTATTAAGACTGGTGTATTAAATTTGTAGCGTTCTTTGTCCTTCACTTTTTTGTGTTAGAAAAACTATATTCTGTTGTTCAGTTGATGTGAATGTTTTAAGTTGTCTTTAATTGGAATTTTATTTATGTATGTATTTATTTATTTAATTTGAATGGGTTTTGCAATTCAGGATTCCAGCGATACTGGATTTTTGGAAATCGAATCAACTGGTCAAAAGTTACTGAAGTGAACGCACATCCAACTTTGACCTGTTGGTGACGCTAGAGCGTGTGAGGTGCCAATATCAAACTTGGTGACAAGAATCATGGGACTATCCCCAATCAGTGGCTTAAATTTCACAACTTTTTACCAGACAGTTCTATGGGCTGTCATAGACTTTCATGGAGGAATAATACACATCATCAGCTACAGATCAAAATGCAGTTTAATTAATTGTGACACCCGCAGGAGGTACATTTCTTCAGCGTCCTCCCAATGTGGTCAACAGTCCATGT
Source organism: Sprattus sprattus (assembly GCF_963457725.1). Lineage (NCBI taxonomy): Eukaryota > Metazoa > Chordata > Actinopteri > Clupeiformes > Clupeidae > Sprattus > Sprattus sprattus. The sequence continues at coordinate 38,077,034 of NC_137924.1, forward strand.
ACCAAGTTTGGTTTTGATATTAAAGACCAGTGGAAACTTTTTAGTGTTTTGGATTAAATTAAGGTCAAAGGTCACCAAATGTATTGATTGTCCCCCAGATGGGGTCAGCAGTCCATGTACCAAGTTTGGTTTTGATACATTACAGGGTTGCCGAGATATGAGCTCACTTCCTGTTTGGCGGCTTCGCCGCCTAATTCGATTGGCTGCTACTGGCGAACGCTTTCGTCAATTGTTCCATAAACTTATGCAGTTATAAGGCATGGTCTAATGATGGTCTGCGCCAATTTTGGTGAAGATCAGATCAAATTTGTGACCTGTGTTTGCTTTTTAGTGTTTTTGACTAAATTCAATATGGCGCCCTGATCAATTATGATAATGTCACATATTTGCATGTGTCAATTTAAAGACCTCCAAGAGCATGTATAGATCCCACTAGTAAGTTGAAATTCCAAACACGTCAACAGCTACAGGCCAAAATGCATTTTTGCTAATTACAGCGCCACCTAGAGGTCAAAGGTCACCAAATTTCTTAAGCATCATCCTAATGAGGTAAGCGGTCCATGTAGTAAGTTTGGTCTTGATACATGAAATCGTTGCTGAGATATGAGCCCACGTCCTGTCTGGCGACTTCGTCGCAAACTTTGATTGGCTGTCACGGGCGAACGGTTTTAGTTGCGAAGATGTACTACCTTAACTTTTGTGAGGCTTGGTCTGAAGATGATGTGTGTCAAGTTTGGTGTTGATCGGAAAAAAATTGTGACCTGTGAAAAATTTTGAAGGTTTTTGATAAAATCCAAAATGGCGGAAAATCCATCATGGCGGAAAATGACGTCATAGGGTGCGTTGAACTCGTGCTGGTCCAAGGATTCCAAGGATGCCTCATTTTTGAAAATCGGGCCAACGGGTCAAAAGTTACGTGTGTGAACGTACGTCTAACTTTGACCTGTTGGTGGCGCTAGAGCGCTACATCTGCCTACATGAAACTTAGTGAAATGAATAATGGGACTGTCCCCAATCAGTGTGCCAATTTTCACAACTTTTTACCAGACGGTTCTATGGGCTGCCATAGGATCCCAGCACAGAATAATAATAATAATAAATATAGCTGCAAGCAGCGATGGCGGTTTCCTCCTAAAAACATTGCGAACCAGGGGGAAATGTACTTTTGTGACAATTTGTCACTGTATAGAAAAATTGTCCCTTCTTTATTCACACAAAGTGTCATGTCTCTCAATAGATTCATGCTATCAATGCTTGCCAATACTGTAACTTGCTTAAGTGAATGGCAAATAGAACATAACATTTCATAATTATTTCAGTTAATTAAACAACTGCAATACCCAGTGAAATATTAAATACAACTAACTGACGTTAGTTATCAACAAAATGGCTAGCTCACAATTGATGGGCTGTCGTTACAACCTTCAAGCTGCCCATAAAACCAAAATGGCATTTTATTTTGTTTGAGTTTTACCTTATCTAAGTGGGCAAAGACCATTTCTTTTCCACTTGGCCTAAAAAAAACATATGTCCAAAAGAAGCAGTCAAACCGTAATAATGTCAACCGCTAAAAACCATACTGGTCTGATATTGCCATTCCATACTGAATATTCTGTCAAATTCAAAAAATGTTGCGACATAGCATGCTATTTCAGATGAAAGTTGTGTGGTAGCCTGGCTATGTAAACATTACAAAAAAGGTGACCGATTGTTTGACCGAACGCGTTAATTCACTGAACAAATACTTTCAAATTACTCTTCGACCACTTGTTAGTCATGTCATCTATTCAAATAGCTGTGAATCAATCAATATTTATACAACTTTAACTGTGATGTGTTTTAGTTTCATTTCACACGTCATTTACTGTATTATCAAGCCATAGCCGCTTGTCAACATTCCACATACAATTTGAACTAGGCCTAACTACGTCACTGCCATATACGCTGAGATAGTTGCCCCCCCATGGATAGAGAACCTGGAAGATTATCTCTGCTTTGCAAGATATTAATTATAGGCTAACATCCACAACACAATACGAAACCACATCTAACATCCACAATACAATACGAAACCAAAAAGCGATGCTGGAAGATGTCAATAAAGCTTTACTTTTCATTCATCAACGCAAACGAACTGTGTCAAAGTTCTATCCTTTGGTTAAATCACTTTCTGAACACATCTAGCTATTGCCTCTGTTAATTGCCTTCTAGTCGAGCCCTGCAACTATGCTAATATTTAAAGCTTACACAATTACCTCTGCAAACACATGAACATCACAGCATGAACGGGGCCGAACTTTTCTGTCCAAGCCCAATCAGCGTTCAACAGAGTAATAACCAAGCCCAGCCCAAGTCCGCCAGAAATTTGAACAACACAATTAGTTACATGACGAACAAATAACCTAACTGTACATGCACATACATTACATTAACTTCACTCGCCGTCCCACAAGTCAAAATGTTTTATACCTTGCTATGCTAAAAGACATAGCCCATTGCTTACGAACACACATTAATTCAGCACCTCAACTTTACACAGCAACCGAGAATACAAACACAATTCAATTGTATTGAGGTTAACATACAAATTAAACAGTAGTAGACATGCTTCCATTACTTACGGTCAAATGTAAATGACAATCTTCTAGACTCCAAAAAAATCGTGTACATTGCTCAGTGACAAAATGGTTGTCTGTTCACCTTCCAGCGTTGTTATGGGTACCATGTGTCGTCACTGTGTCTAAACCACGCGGCGCAAAGGCACACATTCCTTTGAGAATCACCCTAGCTCTTACTCAACCATGCGTATTTCAAATATTCACCAAAAATCTACTTTTCATCTTACAGTCAATTTTTTTTTTGATTTGTGTTCTAAACATTCTCAAGTGTCTTCACATGAACTTGTGATTCAATCAGAGTATCACTTTTTGACCTGTTGATGTGTAAAGCATTGTTTTAGCGTTAACAATTTATCCAATTTGCTTTAAATCAATCATTTTTGAAGATATGAAGTTGCCTTTGCACATGGCAACATGTTGTAGTGTCTTCTAGTGACATATCAAGTTTGGTGTTGATTTGTCAAAGATTTGCCAAGATATGACTTCACTTCCTGTTTGGCGACTTTTCAGCTGAATTTGAGTGGCTGTACCGGACAAACGGTTGTGAGGATCAAAATTATTTCCATAACTTTTGTGAGGCTAGGTCTGAAGATCATGTCTGGTGATTTTGAAGAATATTTGCCAAAAATTGTAGGAGGAGAAGGCTTTCAAAGGTTTTTGATAAAACCGGAAATAGCGGAAGATCTATACACCGGTGCTTTCGCGGAGCGGGGTCCGTTTATTCGTCTTGATCCAGGGAATCCAATGGTACCTCATTTTTGAAAATCGGTCATACGGTTCAAAAGCTGCGTGTGTTAAAACAAGTCCAACTTTGGCCTGTTGGTGGCGCTAGAGTGGTCTAATGAGAGCCATGAAACTTGGTGTCAATGAAGAAGGGACTGTCCTCAATGAGTGTGCCAAATTTCACAAAAAGTTACCATATGGTTCTATGGGCTGCCATTGACTCCCATGGTACAAGAATTTTTGCCTACAATAACAATAGGTTACCTCCCTACGGAGGAAACCTAATAAGAAAACATAGAAACACAATAGGTTTCCTGCAGCTTCGCTGCATGAACCCTAAATATAGCTGCAAGCAGCGATGGCGGTTTCCTCCTAAAAACATTGCGAACCAGGGGGAAATGTACTTTTGTGACAATTTGTCACTGTATAGAAAAATTGTCCCTTCTTTATTCACACAAAGTGTCATGTCTCTCAATAGATTCATGCTATCAATGCTTGCCAATACTGTAACTTGCTTAAGTGAATGGCAAATAGAACATAACATTTCATAATTATTTCAGTTAATTAAACAACTGCAATACCCAGTGAAATATTAAATACAACTAACTGACGTTAGTTATCAACAAAATGGCTAGCTCACAATTGATGGGCTGTCGTTACAACCTTCAAGCTGCCCATAAAACCAAAATGGCATTTTATTTTGTTTGAGTTTTACCTTATCTAAGTGGGCAAAGACCATTTCTTTTCCACTTGGCCTAAAAAAAACATATGTCCAAAAGAAGCAGTCAAACCGTAATAATGTCAACCGCTAAAAACCATACTGGTCTGATATTGCCATTCCATACTGAATATTCTGTCAAATTCAAAAAATGTTGCGACATAGCATGCTATTTCAGATGAAAGTTGTGTGGTAGCCTGGCTATGTAAACATTACAAAAAAGGTGACCGATTGTTTGACCGAACGCGTTAATTCACTGAACAAATACTTTCAAATTACTCTTCGACCACTTGTTAGTCATGTCATCCATTCAAATAGCTGTGAATCAATGAATATTTATACAACTTTAACTGTGATGTGTTTTAGTTTCATTTCACACGTAATTTACTGTATTATCAAGCCATAGCCGCTTGTCAACATTCCACATACAATTTGAACTAGGCCTAACTACGTCACTGCCATATACGCTGAGATAGTTGCCCCCCCATGGATAGAGAACCTGGAAGATTATCTCTGCTTTGCAAGATATTAATTATAGGCTAACATCCACAACACAATACGAAACCACATCTAACATCCACAATACAATACGAAACCAAAAAGCGATGCTGGAAGATGTCAATAAAGCTTTACTTTTCATTCATCAACGCAAACGAACTGTGTCAAAGTTCTATCCTTTGGTTAAATCACTTTCTGAACACATATAGCTATTGCCTCTGTTAATTGCCTTCTAGTCGAGCCCTGCAACTATGCTAATATTTAAAGCTTACACAATTACCTCTGCAAACACATGAACATCACAGCATGAACGGGGCCGAACTTTTCTGTCCAAGCCCAATCAGCGTTCAACAGAGTAATAACCAAGCCCAGCCCAAGTCCGCCAGAAATTTGAACAACACAATTAGTTACATGACGAACAAATAACCTAACTGTACATGCATATACATTACATTAACTTCACTCGCCGTCCCACAAGTCAAAATGTTTTATACCTTGCTATGCTAAAAGACATAGCCCATTGCTTACGAACACACATTAATTCAGCACCTCAACTTTACACAGCAACCGAGAATACAAACACAATTCAATTGTATTGAGGTTAACATACAAATTAAACAGTAGTAGACATGCTTCCATTACTTACGGTCAAATGTAAATGACAATCTTCTAGACTCCAAAAAAATCGTGTACATTGCTCAGTGACAAAATGGTTGTCTGTTCACCTTCCAGCGTTGTTATGGGTACCATGTGTCGTCACTGTGTCTAAACCACGCGGCGCAAAGGCACACATTCCTTTGAGAATCACCCTAGCTCTTACTCAACCATGCGTATTTCAAATATTCACCAAAAATCTACTTTTCATCTTACAGTCAATTTTTTTTTTGATTTGTGTTCTAAACATTCTCAAGTGTCTTCACATGAACTTGTGATTCAATCAGAGTATCACTTTTTGACCTGTTGATGTGTAAAGCATTGTTTTAGCGTTAACAATTTATCCAATTTGCTTTAAATCAATCATTTTTGAAGATATGAAGTTGCCTTTGCACATGGCAACATGTTGTAGTGTCTTCTAGTGACATATCAAGTTTGGTGTTGATTTGTCAAAGATTTGCCAAGATATGACTTCACTTCCTGTTTGGCGACTTTTCAGCTGAATTTGAGTGGCTGTACCGGACAAACGGTTGTGAGGATCAAAATTATTTCCATAACTTTTGTGAGGCTAGGTCTGAAGATCATGTCTGGTGATTTTGAAGAATATTTGCCAAAAATTGTAGGAGGAGAAGGCTTTCAAAGGTTTTTGATAAAACCGGAAATAGCGGAAGATCTATACACCGGACGCTTTCGCGGAGCGGGGTCCGTTTATTCGTCTTGATCCAGGGAATCCAATGGTACCTCATTTTTGAAAATCGGTCATACGGTTCAAAAGCTGCGTGTGTTAAAACAAGTCCAACTTTGGCCTGTTGGTGGCGCTAGAGTGGTCTAATGAGAGCCATGAAACTTGGTGTCAATGAAGAAGGGACTGTCCTCAATGAGTGTGCCAAATTTCACAAAAAGTTACCATATGGTTCTATGGGCTGCCATTGACTCCCATGGTACAAGAATTTTTGCCTACAATAACAATAGGTTACCTCCCTACGGAGGAAACCTAAATATAGCTGCAAGCAGCGATGGCGGTTTCCTCCTCCAGACATTGCGAACCAGGGAAAAATGTATTTTTGTGACAATTTGTCACTGTATAGAAAAATCCATGCTGCAGACTTCCCAATGGGATATGATATTTCAAATGCATTACTTTGAAGATCCTCAAGGGCCATGGCTTCAAGCTAAGAGTGAGAAGGGGTGTGGTCATCCCTAAATTTCCTTAAACGTTGTGTGTGTGTGCTTGCGCGTGTCAAAGGAGCCTGTCCCTGTCCCTGTGTGTGTGTGTGTGTGTGTGTGTGAGAGAGAGAGAATCTGGAGCACACACGCGCGCAAGACCAGAGGGGCAGGAGCAGAGAGGCAGACTTGAGAAACACCCTAGCAATTAGCCAAGCATGCGTATTTCAAATATTCACCAAAAATCTACTTTTCATCTTACAGTCATCTTTTTTTCAGATTTGTGTTCTAAACACTCTCAAGTGTCTTCACATGAACTTGTGATTGAATCAGAGTATGACTTTTTGACCTGTTGATGTGTAAAGCATTATTTTAGCGTTAACAATGTATCCAATTTGCTTTATATCAGTCATTTTTGAAGATATGAAGTTGCCTTTGCACATGGGAACATGTTGTAGTGTCTTCCAGTGACATATCAAGTTTTGTGTTGATTTCACAAAGATTTGCCAAGATATGACTTCACTTCCTGTTTGGCGACTTTTCAGCTGAATTTGAGTGGCTGTACCGGACAAACGGTTGTGAGGATCAAAATTCCTTCCATAACTTTTGTGAGGCTAGGTCTGAAGATTATCTCTGGTGATTTTGAAGAAGATTTGCCAAAAATTGTAGGAGGAGAAGGCTTTCAAAGGTTTTTGATAAAACCGGAAATAGCGGAAAATCTATGTAACCGGAAATTGACGCCATAGGGTGTGTTTAATTCGTCTTGATCCAGGGAATCCATTGGTACCTCATTTTTGAAAATCGGTGATACGGTTCAAAAGTTGCGTGTGTTACAAAAGTCCAACTTTGACCTGTTGGTGGCGCTAGAGTGGTGTAATGAGAGCCATGAAACTTGGTGTGAATGAAGAAGGGACTGTCCTTAATGAGTGTGCCAAATTTCACAAAAAGTTACCATATGGTTCTAGGGGCTGCCATTGACTCCCATGGTACTAACATAATAAGAAAGCCTACAATAACAATAGGTTACCTCCTACCGGAGGAAACCTAAATATAGCTGCAAGCAGCGATGGCGGTTTCCTCCTCCAGACATTCCGAACCAGGGAAAAATGTATTTTTGTGACAATTTGTCATTGTATAGAAAGATCCATGCTGCAGACTTGCCAATGGGATATTACATTTCAAATGCATTACTTTGAAGATCCTCAAGGGCCATGGCTTCAAGCTAAGAGTGAGAAGGGGTGTGGTCATCCCTACATTTCCTTAAATGTTGTGTGTGTGTGCTTGCGCGTGTCAAAGGAGCCTGTCCCTGTGTGTGTGTGTGTGTGTGTGTGTGTGTGTGTGTGTGTGTGTGTGTGTGTGTGTGTGTGTGTGTGTGTGTGTGTGTGTGTGTGTGTGTGTGTGTGTGAGAGAGAGAGAATCTGGAGCACACACGCGCAAAGGAGCAGAGAGAGAAAGACCTTCTACTGAAAATCACCCTAGAAATTAGCCAAGCATGCATGTTTCAAATATTCACCAAAAATCCACTTTTCATCTTACAGTCAACTTTTTTTCAGATTTGCGTACTTAACACTCTCAAGTGTCTTCACATGAACTTGTGATTGAATACGAGTATCACTTTTTGACCTGTTGATGTGTAAAGCATTATTTTAGCGTTAACAATGTATCCAATTTGCTTTATATCAATAATTTTTTAAGATATGAAGTTGCCTTTGCACATGGGAACATGTTGTAGTGTCTTCCAGTGACATATCAAGTTTGGTGTTGATTTCACAAAGATTTGCCAAGATATGACTTCACTTCCTGTTTGGCGACTTTTCAATTGAATTTGAGTGGCTGTACCGGACAAACGGTTGTGAGGATCAAAATTATTTCCATAACTTTTGTGAGGCTAGGTCTGAAGATCATCTCTGGAGATTTTGAAGAAGATTTGCCAAAAATTGTAGGAGGAGAAGGCTTTCAAAGGTTTTTGATAAAACCGGAAATAGCGGAAAATCTATATAACCGGAAATTGACGCCATTGGGTGGGTTTAATTCGTCTTGATCCAGGGAATCCAATGGTACCTCATTTTTGAAAATCGGTCATACGGTTCAAAAGTTGTGTGTGTTACAAAAGTCCAACTTTGACCTGTTGGTGGCGCTAGAGTGGTGTAATGAGAGCCATGAAACTTGGTGAGAATGAAGAAGGGACTGTCCTTAATGAGTGTGCCAAATCTCACAAAAAGTTACCATATGGTTCTAGGGGCTGCCATTGACTCCCATTGCAGCAACATAATAATAATAGGAAAGCCTACAATAACAATAGGTTACCTCCTACCGGAGGAAACCTAAATATAGCTGCAAGCAGCGATGGCGGTTTCCTCCTCCAGACATTGCGAACCAGGGAAAAATGTATTTTTGTGACAATTTGTCACTGTATAGAAAAATCCACGCTGCAGACTTGCCAATGGGATATGATATTTCAAATGCATTACTTTGAAGATCCTCAAGGGCCATGGCTTTAAGCTAAGAGTGAGAAGGGGTGTGGTCATCCCTAAATTTCCTTAAACGTTGTGTGTGTGTGCTTGCGTGTGTCAAAGGAGCCTGTCCCTGTCCCTGTGTGTGTGTGTGTGTGTGTGTGTGTGTGTGTGTGTGAGAGAGAGAATCTGGAGCACACACGCGCGCAAGACCAGAGGGGCAGGAGCAGAGAGGCAGACTTGAGAAACACCCTAGCAATTAGCCAAGCATGCGTATTTCAAATATTCACCAAAAATCTACTTTTCATCTTACAGTCAACTTTTTTTCAGATTTGTGTTCTAAACACTCTCAAGTGTCTTCACATGAACTTGTGATTGAATCAGAGTATGACTTTTTGACCTGTTGATGTGTAAAGCATTATTTTAGCGTTAACAATGTATCCAATTTGCTTTATATCAGTCATTTTTGAAGATATGAAGTTGCCTTTGCACATGGGAACATGTTGTAGTGTCTTCCAGTGACATATCAAGTTTGGTGTTGATTTCACAAAGATTTGCCAAGATATGACTTCACTTCCTGTTTGGCGACTTTTCAGCTGAATTTGAGTGGCTGTACCGGACAAACGGTTGTGAGGATCAAAATTCTTTCCATAACTTTTGTGAGGCTAGGTCTGAAGATTATCTCTGGTGATTTTGAAGAAGATTTGCCAAAAATTGTAGGAGGAGAAGGCTTTCAAAGGTTTTTGATAAAACCGGAAATAGCGGAAAATCTATGCAACCGGAAATTGACGCCATAGGGTGTGTTTAATTCGTCTTGATCCAGGGAATCCATTGGTACCTCATTTTTGAAAATCGGTGATACGGTTCAAAAGTTGCGTGTGTTACAAAAGTCCAACTTTGACCTGTTGGTGGCGCTAGAGTGGTGTAATGAGAGCCATGAAACTTGGTGTGAATGAAGAAGGGACTGTCCTTAATGAGTGTGCCAAATTTCACAAAAAGTTACCATATGGTTCTAGGGGCTGCCATTGACTCCCATGGTACTAACATAATAAGAAAGCCTACAATAACAATAGGTTACCTCCTACCGGAGGAAACCTAATAAGAACAAACAGAAACACAATAGGTTTCTGCAGCTTCGCTGCATGAACCCTAAATATAGCTGCAAGCAGCGATGGCGGTTTCCTCCTTCAAACATTGCGAACCAGGGAAAAATGAAATTTTGTGACAATTTGTCACTGTATAGAAAAATCCATGCTGCAGACTTGCCAATGGGATATTACATTTCAAATCCAACATTTACAATGCTTTTGCCTTGAAGTTAAGACTGAGTAGAGGTTGTGTGTGTGCGCTTACCCTGTGTGTCTGTGAGAATGTATGTGTGTGACAGCAAGCTGTGTGTCTGTGTGTCTGTGTGTGCGTAAAACAAACCCTGCGAGTGTGTTAAGGGGAGACTGTGTGTGTGAGATTTAGGAGCCGCGCGGATGAGGAGACAGAGAGACATAGAGAACCACCCTAGCAAGTAGTCAAGCATGCATGTTTCAAATATTCACCAAAAATCTACTTTTCATCTTACAGTCAACTTTTTTTCAGATTTGTGTACTAAACATTCTCAAGTGTCTTCATATGAACTTGTGATTGAATCAGAGTTTCACTTTTTGACCTGCAGATGTGTAAATCATTATTTTAGCGTAAACAATGTATCCAATTTGCTTTATATCAATCATTTTTCAAGATATGAAGTTGCCTTTGCACATGGGAACATAGTGTAGTGTCATCCAAGTGATATACCAGTTTGGTGTTGATGTCTCAAAGATTAGCTGAGATATGACTTCACTTCCTGTTTGACCGCTTTTCTGCTGAATTTGAGTGGCTGTACCGGACAAACCATATGGTAACTTTTTGTGAAATTTGGCACAATCATTAAGGACAGTCTCTTCTTTATTCATACAAAGTTTCATGTCTCTCATTATACCACTCTAGCGCCACCAACGGGTCAAAGTTGGACTTGTGTTAACACACGCAACTTTTGAACCGCATGACCGATTTTCAAAAATGAGGTACCATTGGATTCCCTGGATTAAGACGAATTAAACACACCCTGTGGCGTAAATTTCACTCAAATATTTGCTAACATATGACTTCACTTCCTGTTTGGCCGCTTTTCTGCTGAATTTGAGTGGCTGTACCGGACAAACGGTTGTGAGGATCAAAATTCTGTTCGATAACTTTTGTGAGGCTAGGTCTGAAGATCATCTCTGGTGATTTTGAAGAAGATTTGCCAAAAATTGTGGGAGATGAAGGCTTTCAAAGGTTTTTGATAAAACCGGAAATAGCGGAAAATCTATATAACCGGAAATTGACGCCGTGGAGTGGGTTTAATTCGGCTTGATCCAGGGAATCCAATGGTACCTAATTTTTGAAAATCGGTAATACGGTTCAAAAGTTGTGTGTGTTACAAAAGTCCATCTTTGACCTGTTGGTGGCGCTAGAGTGGTGTAATTAGAGCCATGAAACTTGGTGAGAATGAAGAAGGGACTGTCCTTAATGAGTGTGCCAAATTTCACAAAAAGTTACCATATGGTTCTAGGGGCTGCCATTGACTTCCATTGCAGCAACATAATAATAAATATAGCTGCAAGCAGCGATGGCGGTTTCCTCCTTCAAACATTGCGAACCAGGGAAAAATGAATTTTTGTGACAATTTGTCATTGTATAGAAAGATCCATGCTGCAGACTTGCCAATGGGATATTACATTTCAAATGCATTACTTTGAAGATCCTCAAGGGCCATGCCTTCAAGCTAAGAGTGAGAAGGGGTGTGGTCATCCCTACATTTCCTTTAATGTTGTGTGTGTGTGCTTCAAAGGAGCCTGTCAGTGTGTGTGTGTGTGTGTGTGTGTGTGTGTGTGTGTGTGTGTGTGTGAGAGAGAGAGAATCTGGAGCACACACGCGCAAAGGAGCAGAGAGAGAGAGTCCTTCTACTGAAAATCACCCTAGAAATTAGCCAAGCATGCCTATTTCAAATATTCACCAAAAATCTACTTTTCATCTTACAGTCAATTTTTTTTCAGATTTGTGTTCTAAACATTCTCAAGTGTCTTCATATGAACTTGTGATTGAATCAGAGTTTCACTTTTTGACCTGAAGATGTGTAAAGCATTATTTTAGCGTAAACAATGTATCCAATTTGCTTTATATCAATCATTTTTCAAGATATGAAGTTGCCTTTGCACATGGGAACATAGTGTAGTGTCATCCAAGTGATATACCAGTTTGGTGTTGATGTCTCAAAGATTAGCTGAGATATGACTTCACTTCCTCAAGGGCCATGCCTTCAAGCTAAGAGTGAGAAGGGGTGTGGTCATCCCTACATTTCCTTTAATGTTGTGTGTGTGTGCTTCAAAGGAGCCTGTCAGTGTGTGTGTGTGTGTGTGTGTGTGTGTGTGTGTGTGTGTGTGTGTGTGTGTGTGTGTGTGTGTGTGTGTGTGTGTGTGTGAGAGAGAGAATCTGGAGCACACACGCGCAAAGGAGCAGAGAGAGAGAGTCCTTCTACTGAAAATCACCCTAGAAATTAGCCAAGCATGCCTATTTCAAATATTCACCAAAAATCTACTTTTCATCTTACAGTCAATTTTTTTTCAGATTTGTGTTCTAAACATTCTCAAGTGTCTTCACATGAACTTGTGATTCAATCAGAGTATCACTTTTTGACCTGTTGATGTGTAAAGCATTGTTTAAGCGTTAACAATTTATCCAATTTGCTTTATATCAATCATTTTTGAAGATATGAAGTTGCCTTTGAACATGGCAACATGTTGTAGTGTCTGCCAGTGACATATCAAGTTTGGTGTTGATTTGTCAAAGATTTGCCAAGATATGACTTCACTTCCTGTTTGGCGACTTTTCTGCTGAATTTGAGTTGCTGTACCGGACAAACGGTTGTGAGGATAAACATTCTGTTGATAACTTTTGTGAGGCTAGGTCTGAAGATCATCTCAGGAGATTTTGAAGAAGATTTGCCAAAAATTGTAGGAGGAGAAGGCTTTCAAAGGTTTTTGATAAAACCGGAAATAGCGGAAGATCTATACACCGGAGGCTTTCGCGGAGCGGGGACCGTTTATTCGTCTTGATCCAGGGAATCCAATGGTACCTCATTTTTGAAAATCGGTCATACGGTTCAAAAGTTGTGTGTGTTACAAAAGTCCAACTTTGACCTGTTGGTGGCGCTAGAGTGGTGTAATTAGAGCCATGAAACTTGGTGAGAATGAAGAAGGGACTGTCCTTAATGAGTGTGCCAAATTTCACAAAAAGTTACCATATGGTTCTAGGGGCTGCCATTGACTTCCATTGCAGCAACATAATAATAATAATAAATATAGCTGCAAGCAGCGATGGCGGTTTCCTCCTTCAAACATTGCGAACCAGGGAAAAATGAAATTTTGTGACAATTTGTCACTGTATAGAAAAATCCATGCTGCAGACTTGCCAATGGGATATTACATTTCAAATCCAACATTTACAATGCTTTTGCCTTGAAGTTAAGACTGAGTGGAGGTTGTGTGTGTGCGCTTACCCTGTGTGTCTGTGAGTATGTATGTGTGTGACAGCAAGCTGTGTGTCTGTGAGAATGTGTGTGCGTAAAACAAAGCCTGCGCGTGTGTTAAGGGGAGACTGTGTGTGTGAGATTTAGGAGCCGCGCGGATGAGGAGACAGAGAGACATAGAGAACCACCCTAGCAAGTAGTCAAGCATGCATGTTTCAAATATTCACCAAAAATCTACTTTTCATCTTACAGTCAACTTTTTTTCAGATTTGTGTACTAAACATTCTCAAGTGTCTTCATATGAACTTGTGATTGAATCAGAGTTTCACTTTGTGACCTGCAGATGTGTAAAGCATTATTTTAGCGTAAACAATGTATCCAATTTGCTTTATATCAATCATTTTTCAAGATATGAAGTTGCCTTTGCACATGGGAACATAGTGTAGTGTCATCCAAGTGATATACCAGTTTGGTGTTGATGTCTCAAAGATTAGCTGAGATATGACTTCACTTCCTGTTTGACCGCTTTTCTGCTGAATTTGAGTGGCTGTACCGGACAAACCATATGGTAACTTTTTGTGAAATTTGGCACAATCATTAAGGACAGTCTCTTCTTTATTCATACAAAGTTTCATGTCTCTCATTATACCACTCTAGCGCCACCAACGGGTCAAAGTTGGACTTGTGTTAACACACGCAACTTTTGAACCGTATGACCGATTTTCAAAAATGAGGTAACATTGGATTCCCTGGATCAAGACGAACTAAAACACCATATGGCGTAAATTTCACTCAAATATTTGCTGACATATGACTTCACTTCCTGTTTGGCCGCTTTTCAGCTGAATTTGAGTGGCTGTACCGGACAAACGGTTGTGAGGATCACAATTATTTCCAATAACTTTTGTGAGGCTAGGTCTGAAGATCATCTCTGGTAATTTTGAAGAAGATTTGCCAAAAATTGTAGGAGGAGAAGGCTTTCAAAGGTTTTTGATAAAACCGGAAGTAGCGGAAAATCTATATAACCGGAAATTGACGCCATGGGGTGGGTGTAATTCGTCTTGATCCAGGGAATCCAATGGTACCTCATTTTTGAAAATCGGTCATACGGTTCAAAAGTTGTGTGTGTTACAAAAGTCCAACTTTGACCTGTTGGTGGCGCTAGAGCGGTGTAATGAGAGCCATGAAACTTGGTGAGAATGAAGAAGGGACTGTCCTTAATGAGTGTGCCAAATTTCACAAAAAGTTACCATATGGTTCTAGGGGCTGCCATTGACTTCCATTGCAGCAACATAATAATAATAATAATAGGAAAGCCTACAATAACAATAGGTTACCTCCTACCGGAGGAAACCTAAATATAGCTGCAAGCAGCAATGGAGGGTTCATGCAGCGAATCGGCCAAATTCGATTGGCTGTTGAAGGCGAATGCTTTCAGAGCGCAATGCACTGATAAAGCATGATCTTTAGAAAGTCCGTGCCAATTTTGGTGAAGATCGGATCAAATTAGCGACCTGTGCAAGCTTTTTAGTGTTTTGGATTAAATTAAGGTCAAAGGTCACCAAATGTATTGATTGTCCCCCAGATGGGGTCAGCAGTCCAAGTTTGGTTTTGATACATTACAGGGTAGCCGAGATATGAGCTCACTTCCTGTTTGGCGGCTTTGCCGCCTAATTCGATTGGCTGCTACTGGCGAACGCTTTCATCAATTGTTCCATAAACTAATGCAGTTATCAGGCATGGTCTAATGATGGTCTGCGCCAATTTTTGTGAAGATCAGATCAAATTTGTGACCTGTGTTTGCTTTTTAGTGTTTTTGACTAAATTCAATATGGCGCCCTGATCAATTATGATAATGTCACATATTTGCATTTGTCAACCTAAAGACCTCCAAGAGCATGAGTAGAACCCACTAGTAAGTGGAAATTCCAAACACGTCAACAGCTACAGGCCAAAATGCATTTTTTGTATTTACAGCGCCACCTAGAGGTTAAAGGTCACAAAATGTATTAAGCGTCTTCCTGATGAGGTAAGCGGTCCACGTAGTAAGTTTGGTCTTGATAAATCAAATCGTTGTTGAGATATGAGCCCACGTCCTGTCTGGCGACTTCGTCGCAAACTTTGATTGGCTGTCACGGGCGAACGGTTTTAGTTGCGAAGATGTAATCCAATAACTTTTGTGAGGCTTGGTCTGAAGATGATGTGTGTCAAGTTTGGTGTTAATCGGACAAAAATTGTGACCCGTGAAACTTTTTGAAGGTTTTTGATAAAATCCAAAATGGCGGAAAATCCATCATGGCGCAAAATGACGTCATAGGGTGCGTTGAACTCGTGCTGGTCCAAGGATTCCAAGGATGCCTCATTTTCGAAAATCGGGCCAACGGGTCAAAAGTTACGTGTGTGAACGTACGTCCAACTTTGACCTGTTGGTGGCGCTAGAGCGCTACATGTTCCTACATGAAACTTGGTGAAATGAATCATGGGACTGTCCCCAATCAGTGTGCCAAATTTCACAACTTTTTACCAGACGGTTCTATGGGCTGCCATAGGATCCCAGCACAGAATCATAATAATAAGAACAAACAGAAACACAATAGGTTTCCTGCAGCTTCGCTGCATGAACCCTAAATATAGCTGCAAGCAGCGATGGCGGTTTCCTCCTTCAAACATTGCGAACCAGGGAAAAATTAATTTTTGTGACAATTTGTCATTGTATAGAAAGATCCATGCTGCAGACTTGCCAATGGGATATTACATTTCAAATGCATTACTTTGAAGATCCTCAAGGGCCATGCCTTCAAGCTAAGAGTGAGAAGGGGTGTGGTCATCCCTACATTTCCTTTAATGTTGTGTGTGTGTGCTTCAAAGGAGCCTGTCAGTGTGTGTGTGTGTGTGTGTGTGTGTGTGTGTGTGTGTGTGTGTGTGTGTGTGTGTGTGTGTGTGTGTGTGTGTGTGTGTGTGTGTGTGTGTGTGTGTGTGAGAGAGAGAGAGAATCTGGAGCACACACGCGCAAAGGAGCAGAGAGAGAGAGTCCTTCTACTGAAAATCACCCTAGAAATTAGCCAAGCATGCCTATTTCAAATATTCACCAAAAATCTACTTTTCATCTTACAGTCAATTTTTTTTCAGATTTGTGTTCTAAACATTCTCAAGTGTCTTCATATGAACTTGTGATTGAATCAGAGTTTCACTTTTTGACCTGAAGATGTGTAAAGCATTATTTTAGCGTAAACAATGTATCCAATTTGCTTTATATCAATCATTTTTCAAGATATGAAGTTGCCTTTGCACATGGGAACATAGTGTAGTGTCATCCAAGTGATATACCAGTTTGGTGTTGATGTCTCAAAGATTAGCTGAGATATGACTTCACTTCCTCAAGGGCCATGCCTTCAAGCTAAGAGTGAGAAGGGGTGTGGTCATCCCTACATTTCCTTTAATGTTGTGTGTGTGTGCTTCAAAGGAGCCTGTCAGTGTGTGTGTGTGTGTGTGTGTGTGTGTGTGTGTGTGTGTGTGTGTGTGTGTGTGTGTGTGTGTGAGTGTGAGAGAGAGAGAGAATCTGGAGCACACACGCGCAAAGGAGCAGAGAGAGAGAGTCCTTCTACTGAAAATCACCCTAGAAATTAGCCAAGCATGCCTATTTCAAATATTCACCAAAAATCTACTTTTCATCTTACAGTCAATTTTTTTTCAGATTTGTGTTCTAAACATTCTCAAGTGTCTTCACATGAACTTGTGATTGAATCAGAGTATCAGTTTTTGACCTGTTGATGTGTAAAGCATTGTTTAAGCGTTAACAATTTATCCAATTTGCTTTATATCAATCATTTTTGAAGATATGAAGTTGCCTTTGAACATGGCAACATGTTGTAGTGTCTGCCAGTGACATATCAAGTTTGGTGTTGATTTGTCAAAGATTTGCCAAGATATGACTTCACTTCCTGTTTGGCGACTTTTCTGCTGAATTTGAGTTGCTGTACCGGACAAACGGTTGTGAGGATAAAAATTCTGTTGATAACTTTTGTGAGGCTAGGTCTGAAGATCATCTCAGGAGATTTTGAAGAAGATTTGCCAAAAATTGTAGGAGGAGAAGGCTTTCAAAGGTTTTTGATAAAACCGGAAATAGCGGAAGATCTATACACCGGAGGCTTTCGCGGAGCGGGGACCGTTTATTCGTCTTGATCCAGGGAATCCAATGGTACCTAATTTTTGAAAATCGGTCATACGGTTCAAAAGTTGTGTGTGTTACAAAAGTCCAACTTTGACCTGTTGGTGGCGCTAGAGTGGTGTAATTAGAGCCATGAAACTTGGTGAGAATGAAGAAGGGACTGTCCTTAATGAGTGTGCCAAATTTCACAAAAAGTTACCATATGGTTCTAGGGGCTGCCATTGACTTCCATTGCAGCAACATAATAATAATAATAAATATAGCTGCAAGCAGCGATGGCGGTTTCCTCCTCCAAACATTGCGAACAAGGGAAAAATGTAATTTTGTGACAATTTGTCACTGTATAGAAAAATCCATGCTGCAGACTTGCCAATGGGATATTACATTTCAAATCCAACATTTACAATGCTTTTGCCCTGAAGTTTAGACTGAGTGGAGGTTGTGTGTGTGCGCTTACCCTGTGTGTCTGTGAGAATGTATGTGTGTGACACCAAGCTGTGTGTCTGTGAGAATGTGTGTGCGTAAAACAAAGCCTGCGCGTGTGTTAAGGGGAGACTGAGTGTGTGAGATTTAGGAGCCGCGCGGATGAGGAGACAGAGACATTCTATAGAGAACCACCCTAGCAAGTAGTCAAGCATGCATGTTTCAAATATTCACCAAAAATCTACTTTTCATCTTACAGTCAACTTTTTTTCAGATTTGTGTACTAAACACTCTCAAGTGTCTTCATATGAACTTGTGATTGAATCAGAGTTTTACTTTTTGACCTGCAGATGTGTAAAGCATTATTTTACCGTTAACAATTTATCCAATTTGCTTTATATCAATCATTTTTCAAGATATGAAGTTGCCTTTGCACATGGGAACATGTTGTAGTGTCTTCCAAGTGACATACCAGTTTGGTGTTGATATCTTAAAGATTAGCTGAGATATGACTTCACTTCCTGTTTGGCCGCTTTTCTGCTGAATTTGAGTGGCTGTACCGGACAAACCATATGGTAACTTTTTGTGAAATTCGGCACAATCATTAAGGACAGTCCCTTCTTTATTCATACAAAGTTTCATGTCTCTCATTATACCACTCTAGCGCCACCAACGGGTCAAAGTTGGACTTGTGTTAACACACGCAACTTTTGAACCGCATGACCGATTTTCAAAAATGAGGTACCATTGGATTCCCTGGATCAAGTCGAATTAAACACACCCTGTGGCGTAAATTTCGCTCAAATATTTGCTGACATATGACTTCACTTCCTGTTTGGCCGCTTTTCTGCTGAATTTGAGTGGCTGTACCGGACAAACGGTTGTGAGGATCAAAATTCTGTTCGATAACTTTTGTGAGGCTATGTCTGAAGATCATCTCTGGTGATTTTGAAGAAGATTTGCCAAAAATTGTAGGAGGAGAAGCCTTTCAAAGGTTTTTGATAAAACCGGAAATAGCGGAAAATCTATATAACCGGAAATTGACGCCATAGGTTGGGTTTAATTCGTCTTGATTCAGGGAATCCAATGGTACCTCATTTTTGAAAATCGGTAATACGGTTCAAAAGTTGTGTGTGTTACAAAAGTCCAACTTTGCCCTGTTGGTGGCGCTAGAGTGGTGTAATGAGAGCCATGAAACTTGGTGTGAAGGAAGAAGGGACTGTCCTTAATGAGTGTGCCAAATTTCACAAAAAGTTACCATATGGTTCTATGGGCTGCCATTGACTCCCATTGCAGCAACATAATAATAAGAAAGCCTACAAATATAGCTGCAAGCAGCGATGGCGGTTTCCTCCTTCAAACATTGCGAACCAGGGAAAAATGAAATTTTGTGACAATTTGTCACTGTATAGAAAAATCCATGCTGCAGACTTGCCAATGGGATATTACATTTCAAATCCAACATTTACAATGCTTTTGCCTTGAAGTTAAGACTGAGTAGAGGTTGTGTGTGTGCGCTTACCCTGTGTGTCTGTGAGAATGTATGTGTGTGACAGCAAGCTGTGTGTCTGTGTGTGCGTAAAACAAACCCTGCGCGTGTGTTAAGGGGAGACTGTGTGTGTGAGATTTAGGAGCCGCGCGGATGAGGAGACAGAGAGACATAGAGAACCACCCTAGCAAGTAGTCAAGCATGCATGTTTCAAATATTCACCAAAAATCTACTTTTCATCTTACAGTCAACTTTTTTTCAGATTTGTGTACTAAACATTCTCAAGTGTCTTCATATGAACTTGTGATTGAATCAGAGTTTCACTTTTTGACCTGCAGATGTGTAAAGCATTATTTTAGCGTAAACAATGTATCCAATTTGCTTTATATCAATCATTTTTCAAGATATGAAGTTGCCTTTGCACATGGGAACATAGTGTAGTGTCATCCAAGTGATATACCAGTTTGGTGTTGATGTCTCAAAGATTAGCTGAGATATGACTTCACTTCCTGTTTGACCGCTTTTCTGCTGAATTTGAGTGGCTGTACCGGACAAACCATATGGTAACTTTTTGTGAAATTTGGCACAATCATTAAGGACAGTCTCTTCTTTATTCATACAAAGTTTCATGTCTCTCATTATACCACTCTAGCGCCACCAACGGGTCAAAGTTGGACTTGTGTTAACACACGCAACTTTTGAACCGCATGACCGATTTTCAAAAATGAGGTACCATTGGATTCCCTGGATTAAGACGAATTAAACACACCCTGTGGCGTAAATTTCACTCAAATATTTGCTGACATATGACTTCACTTCCTGTTTGGCCGCTTTTCTGCTGAATTTGAGTGGCTGTACCGGACAAACGGTTGTGAGGATCAAAATTCTGTTCGATAACTTTTGTGAGGCTAGGTCTGAAGATCATCTCTGGTGATTTTGAAGAAGATTTGCCAAAAATTGTAGGAGATGAAGGCTTTCAAAGGTTTTTGATAAAACCGGAAATAGCGGAAAATCTATATAACCGGAAATTGACGCCGTGGAGTGGGTTTAATTCGTCTTGATCCAGGGAATCCAATGGTACCTAATTTTTGAAAATCGGTCATACGGTTCAAAAGTTGTGTGTGTTACAAAAGTCCAACTTTGACCTGTTGGTGGCGCTAGAGTGGTGTAATTAGAGCCATGAAACTTGGTGAGAATGAAGAAGGGACTGTCCTTAATGAGTGTGCCAAATTTCACAAAAAGTTACCATATGGTTCTAGGGGCTGCCATTGACTTCCATTGCAGCAACATAATAATAATAATAATAGGAAAGCCTACAATAACAATAGGTTACCTCCTACCGGAGGAAACCTAAATATAGCTGCAAGCAGCGATGGCGGTTTCCTCCTTCAAACATTGCGAACCAGGGAAAAATGAAATTTTGTGACAATTTGTCACTGTATAGAAAAATCTATGCTGCAGACTTGCCAATGGGATATTACATTTCAAATCCAACATTTACAATGCTTTTGCCTTGAAGTTAAGACTGAGTAGAGGTTGTGTGTGTGCGCTTACCCTGTGTGTCTGTGAGAATGTATGTGTGTGACAGCAAGCTGTGTGTCTGTGTGTCTGTGTGTGCGTAAAACAAACCCTGCGCGTGTGTTAAGGGGAGACTGTGTGTGTGAGATTTAGGAGCCGCTCGGATGAGGAGACAGAGAGACATAGAGAACCACCCTAGCAAGTAGTCAAGCATGCATGTTTCAAATATTCACCAAAAATCTACTTTTCATCTTACAGTCAACTTTTTTTCAGATTTGTGTACAAAACATTCTCAAGTGTCTTCATATGAACTTGTGATTGAATCAGAGTTTCACTTTTTGACCTGCAGATGTGTAAAGCATTATTTTAGCGTAAACAATGTATCCAATTTGCTTTATATCAATCATTTTTCAAGATATGAAGTTGCCTTTGCACATGGGAACATAGTGTAGTGTCATCCAAGTGATATACCAGTTTGGTGTTGATGTCTCAAAGATTAGCTGAGATATGACTTCACTTCCTGTTTGACCGCTTTTCTGCTGAATTTGAGTGGCTGTACCGGACAAACCATATGGTAACTTTTTGTGAAATTTGGCACAATCATTAAGGACAGTCTCTTCTTTATTCATACAAAGTTTCATGTCTCTCATTATACCACTCTAGCGCCACCAACGGGTCAAAGTTGGACTTGTGTTAACACACGCAACTTTTGAACCGCATGACCGATTTTCAAAAATGAGGTACCATTGGATTCCCTGGATTAAGACGAATTAAACACACCCTGTGGCGTAAATTTCACTCAAATATTTGCTGACATATGACTTCACTTCCTGTTTGGCCGCTTTTCTGCTGAATTTGAGTGGCTGTACCGGACAAACGGTTGTGAGGATCAAAATTCTGTTCGATAACTTTTGTGAGGCTAGGTCTGAAGATCATCTCTGGTGATTTTGAAGAAGATTTGCCAAAAATTGTAGGAGATGAAGGCTTTCAAAGGTTTTTGATAAAACCGGAAATAGCGGAAAATCTATATAACCGGAAATTGACGCCGTGGAGTGGGTTTAATTCGTCTTGATCCAGGGAATCCAATGGTACCTAATTTTTGAAAATCGGTCATACGGTTCAAAAGTTGTGTGTGTTACAAAAGTCCAACTTTGACCTGTTGGTGGCGCTAGAGTGGTGTAATTAGAGCCATGAAACTTGGTGAGAATGAAGAAGGGACTGTCCTTAATGAGTGTGCCAAATTTCACAAAAAGTTACCATATGGTTCTAGGGGCTGCCATTGACTTCCATTGCAGCAACATAATAATAATAATAATAGGAAAGCCTACAATAACAATAGGTTACCTCCTACCGGAGGAAACCTAATAATAATAGGAAAGCCTACAATAACAATAGGTTACCTCCTACCGGAGGAAACCTAAATATAGCTGCAAGCAGCAATGGAGGGTTCATGCAGCGAATCGGCCAAATTCGATTGGCTGTTGAAGGCGAATGCTTTCAGTGCGCAATGCAGTGATAAAGTATGGTCTTTAGAAAGTCCGTGCCAATTTTGGTGAAGATCGGATAAAATTTGCCACCTGTGCAAACTTTTTAGTGTTTTGGATTAAATTAAGGTCAAAGGTCACCAAATGTATTGATTGTCCCCCAGATGGGGTCAGCAGTCCATGTACCAAGTTTGGTTTTGATACATTACAGGGTTGCCGAGATATGAGCTCACTTCCTGTTTGGCGGCTTCGCCGCCTAATTCGATTGGCTGCTACTGGCGAACGCTTTCGTCAATTGTTCCATAAACTTATGCAGTTATAAGGCATGGTCTAATGATGGTCTGCGCCAATTTTGGTGAAGATCAGATCAAATTTGTGACCTGTGTTTGCTTTTTAGTGTTTTTGACTAAATTCAATATGGCGCCCTGATCAATTATGATAATGTCACATATTTGCATGTGTCAATCTAAAGACCTCCAAGAGCATGTATAGATCCCACTAGTAAGTTGAAATTCCAAACACGTCAACAGCTACAGGCCAAAATGCATTTTTGCTAATTACAGCGCCACCTAGAGGTCAAAGGTCACCAAATTTCTTAAGCATCATCCTAATGAGGTAAGCGGTCCATGTAGTAAGTTTGGTCTTGATACATGAAATCGTTGCTGAGATATGAGCCCACGTCCTGTCTGGCGACTTCGTCGCAAACTTTGATTGGCTGTCACGGGCGAACGGTTTTAGTTGCGAAGATGTACTACCTTAACTTTTGTGAGGCTTGGTCTGAAGATGATGTGTGTCAAGTTTGGTGTTGATCGGACAAAAATTGTGACCTGTGAAAAATTTTGAAGGTTTTTGATAAAATCCAAAATGGCGGAAAATCCATCATGGCGGAAAATGACGTCATAGGGTGCGTTGAACTCGTGCTGGTCCAAGGATTCCAAGGATGCCTCATTTTTGAAAATCGGGCCAACGGGTCAAAAGTTACGTGTGTGAACGTACGTCTAACTTTGACCTGTTGGTGGCGCTAGAGCGCTACATCTGCCTACATGAAACTTAGTGAAATGAATAATGGGACTGTCCCCAATCAGTGTGCCAATTTTCACAACTTTTTACCAGACGGTTCTATGGGCTGCCATAGGATCCCAGCACAGAATAATAATAATAATAATAAGAAAACATAGAAACACAATAGGTTTCCTGCAGCTTCGCTGCATGAACCCTAATAAGAACAAAGAGAAACACAATAGGTTTCTGCAGCTTCGCTGCATGAACCCTAATAATAGGAAAGCCTACAATAACAATAGGTTACCTCCTACCGGAGGAAACCTAATAATAAATATAGCTGCAAGCAGCGATGGCGGTTTCCTCCTCCAGACATTGCGAACCAGGGAAAAATGTATTTTTGTGACAATTTGTCATTGTATAGAAAGATACATGCTGCAGACTTGCCAATGGGATATTACATTTCAAATGCATTACTTTGAAGATCCTCAAGGGCCATGGCTTCAAGCTAAGAGTGAGAAGGGGTGTGGTCATCCCTACATTTCCTTTAATGTTGTGTGTGTGTGCTTCAAAGGAGCCTGTCAGTGTGTGTGTGTGTGTGTGTGTGTGTGTGTGTGTGTGTGTGTGTGTGTGTGTGTGTGTGTGTGTGTGTGTGTGTGTGAGAGAGCGAGAATCTGGAGCACACACGCGCAAAGGAGCAGAGAGAGAGAGTCCTTCTACTGAAAATCACCCTAGAAATTAGCCAAGCATGCCTATTTCAAATATTCACCAAAAATCTACTTTTCATCTTACAGTCAATTTTTTTTCAGATTTGTGTTCTAAACATTCTCAAGTGTCTTCACATGAACTTGTGATTCAATCAGAGTATCACTTTTTGACCTGTTGATGTGTAAAGCATTGTTTAAGCTTTAACAATTTATCCAATTTGCTTTATATCAATCATTTTTGAAGATATGAAGTTGCCTTTGAACATGGCAACATGTTGTAGTGTCTGCCAGTGACATATCAAGTTTGGTGTTGATTTGTCAAAGATTTGCCAAGATATGACTTCACTTCCTGTTTGGCGACTTTTCTGCTGAATTTGAGTTGCTGTACCGGACAAACGGTTGCGAGGATAAAAATTCTGTTGATAACTTTTGTGAGGCTAGGTCTGAAGATCATCTCAGGAGATTTTGAAGAAGATTTGCCAAAAATTGTAGGAGGAGAAGGCTTTCAAAGGTTTTTGATAAAACCGGAAATAGCGGAAAATCTATATAACCGGAAATTGACGCCATTGGGTGGGTTTAATTCGTCTTGATCCAGGGAATCCAATGGTACCTCATTTTTGAAAATTGGTCATACGGTTCAAAAGTTGTGTGTGTTACAAAAGTCCAACTTTGACCTGTTGGTGGCGCTAGAGTGGTGTAATTAGAGCCATGAAACTTGGTGAGAATGAAGAAGGGACTGTCCTTAATGAGTGTGCCAAATTTCACAAAAAGTTACCATATGGTTCTAGGGGCTGCCATTGACTTCCATTGCAGCAACGTAATAATAATAATAGGAAAGCCTACAATAACAATAGGTTACCTCCTACCGGAGGAAACCTAAATATAGCTGCAAGCAGCAATGGAGGGTTCATGCAGCGAATCGGCCAAATTCGATTGGCTGTTGAAGGCGAATGCTTTCAGAGTGCAATGCAGTGATAAAGCATGGTCTTTAGAAAGTCCGTGCCAATTTTGGTGAAGATCGGACCAAATTTGCGACCTGTGCAAACTTTTTAGTGTTTTGGATTAAATTAAGGTCAAAGGTCACCAAATGTATTGATTGTCCCCCAGATGGGGTCAGCAGTCCATGTACCAAGTTTGGTTTTGATACATTACAGGGTTGCTGAGATATGAGCTCACTTCCTGTTTGGCGGCTTCGCCGCCTAATTCGATTGGCTGCTACTGGCGAATGCTTTCGTCAATTGTTCCATAAACTTATGCAGTTATAAGGCATGGTCTAATGATGGTCTGCGCCAATTTTGGTGAAGATCAGATCAAATTTGTGACCTGTGTTTGCTTTTTAGTGTTTTTGACTAAATTCAATATGGCGCCCTGATCAATTATGATAATGTCACATATTTGCATGTGTCAATCTAAAGACCTCCAAGAGCATGTATAGATCCCACTTGTAAGTTGAAATTCCAAACACGTCAACAGCTACAGGCCAAAATGCATTTTTGCTAATTACAGCGCCACCTAGAGGTCAAAGGTCACCAAATTTCTTAAGCGTCTTCCTGATGAGGTAAGCGGTCCATGTAATAAGTTTGGTCATGATACATGAAATCTTTGCTGAGATATGAGCCCACGTCCTGTCTGGCGACTTCGTCGCAAACTTTGATTGGCTGTCACGGGCGAACGGTTTTAGTTGCGAAGATATAATCCAATAACTTTTGTGAGGCTTGGTCTGAAGATGATGTGTGTCAAGTTTGGTGTTGATCGGACAAACATTGTGACCCGTGAAGATTTTTGAAGGTTTTTGATAAAATCCAAAATGGCGGAAAATCCATCATGGCGCAAAATGACGTCATAGGGTGCGTTGAACTCGTGCTGGTCCAAGGATTCCAAGGATGCCTCATTTTTGAAAATCGGGCCAACGGGTCAAAAGTTGAGTGTGTGAACGTACGTCCAACTTTGACCTGTTGGTGGCGCTAGAGCGCTACATCTGCCTACATGAAACTTGGTGAAATGAATCATGGGACTGTCCCCAATCAGTGTGCCAAATTTCACAACTTTTTACCAGACGGTTCTATGGGCTGCCATAGGATCCCAGCACAGAATCATAATAATAAGAACAAATATAGCTGCAAGCAGCGATGGCGGTTTCCTCCTTCAAACATTGCGAACCAGGGAAAAATGAATTTTTGTGACAATTTGTCATTGTATAGAAAGATCCATGCTGCAGACTTGCCAATGGGATACTACATTTCAAATGCATTACTTTGAAGATCCTCAAGGGCCATGCCTTCAAGCTAAGAGTGAGAAGGGGTGTGGTCATCCCTACATTTCCTTTAATGTTGTGTGTGTGTGCTTCAAAGGAGCCTGTCAGTGTGTGTGTGTGTGTGTGTGTGTGTGTGTGTGTGTGTGTGTGTGAGAGAGAGAGAATCTGGAGCACACACGCGCAAAGGAGCAGAGAGAGAGAGTCCTTCTACTGAAAATCACCCTAGAAATTAGCCAAGCATGCCTATTTCAAATATTCACCAAAAATCTACTTTTCATCTTACAGTCAATTTTTTTTCAGATTTGTGTTCTAAACATTCTCAAGTGTCTTCATATGAACTTGTGATTGAATCAGAGTTTCACTTTTTGACCTGAAGATGTGTAAAGCATTATTTTAGCGTAAACAATGTATCCAATTTGCTTTATATCAATCATTTTTCAAGATATGAAGTTGCCTTTGCACATGGGAACATAGTGTAGTGTCATCCAAGTGATATACCAGTTTGGTGTTGATGTCTCAAAGATTAGCTGAGATATGACTTCACTTCCTCAAGGGCCATGCCTTCAAGCTAAGAGTGAGAAGGGGTGTGGTCATCCCTACATTTCCTTTAATGTTGTGTGTGTGTGCTTCAAAGGAGCCTGTCAGTGTGTGTGTGTGTGTGTGTGTGTGTGTGTGTGTGTGTGTGTGTGTGTGTGTGTGTGTGAGAGAGAGAATCTGGAGCACACGCGCGCAAAGGAGCAGAGAGAGAGAGTCCTTCTACTGAAAATCACCCTAGAAATTAGCCAAGCATGCCTATTTCAAATATTCACCAAAAATCTACTTTTCATCTTACAGTCAATTTTTTTTCAGATTTGTGTTCTAAACATTCTCAAGTGTCTTCACATGAACTTGTGATTCAATCAGAGTATCACTTTTTGACCTGTTGATGTGTAAAGCATTGTTTAAGCGTTAACAATTTATCCAATTTGCTTTATATCAATCATTTTTGAAGATATGAAGTTGCCTTTGAACATGGCAACATGTTGTAGTGTCTGCCAGTGACATATCAAGTTTGGTGTTGATTTGTCAAAGATTTGCCAAGATATGACTTCACTTCCTGTTTGGCGACTTTTCTGCTGAATTTGAGTTGCTGTACCGGACAAACGGTTGTGAGGATAAAAATTCTGTTGATAACTTTTGTGAGGCTAGGTCTGAAGATCATCTCAGGAGATTTTGAAGAAGATTTGCCAAAAATTGTAGGAGGAGAAGGCTTTCAAAGGTTTTTGATAAAACCGGAAATAGCGGAAGATCTATACACCGGAGGCTTTCGCGGAGCGGGGACCGTTTATTCGTCTTGATCCAGGGAATCCAATGGTACCTCATTTTTGAAAATCGGTCATACGGTTCAAAAGTTGTGTGTGTTACAAAAGTCCAACTTTGACCTGTTGGTGGCGCTAGAGTGGTGTAATTAGAGCCATGAAACTTGGTGAGAATGAAGAAGGGACTGTCCTTAATGAGTGTGCCAAATTTCACAAAAAGTTACCATATGGTTCTAGGGGCTGCCATTGACTTCCATTGCAGCAACATAATAATAATAATAATAATAGGAAAGCCTACAATAACAATAGGTTACCTCCTACCGGAGGAAACCTAAATATAGCTGCAAGCAGCGATGGCGGTTTCCTCCTTCAAACATTGCGAACCAGGGAAAAATGAATTTTTGTGACAATTTGTCATTGTATAGAAAGATCCATGCTGCAGACTTGCCAATGGGATATTACATTTCAAATGCATTACTTTGAAGATCCTCAAGGGCCATGCCTTCAAGCTAAGAGTGAGAAGGGGTGTGGTCATCCCTACATTTCCTTTAATGTTGTGTGTGTGTGCTTCAAAGGAGCCTGTCAGTGTGTGTGTGTGTGTGTGTGTGTGTGTGTGTGTGTGTGTGTGAGAGAGAGAGAATCTGGAGCACACACGCGCAAAGGAGCAGAGAGAGAGAGTCCTTCTACTGAAAATCACCCTAGAAATTAGCCAAGCATGCCTATTTCAAATATTCACCAAAAATCTACTTTTCATCTTACAGTCAATTTTTTTTCAGATTTGTGTTCTAAACATTCTCAAGTGTCTTCACATGAACTTGTGATTCAATCAGAGTATCACTTTTTGACCTGTTGATGTGTAAAGCATTGTTTAAGCGTTAACAATTTATCCAATTTGCTTTATATCAGTCATTTTTGAAGATATGAAGTTGCCTTTGAACATGGCAACATGTTGTAGTGTCTGCCAGTGACATATCAAGTTTGGTGTTGATTTGTCAAAGATTTGCCAAGATATGACTTCACTTCCTGTTTGGCGACTTTTCTGCTGAATTTGAGTTGCTGTACCGGACAAACGGTTGTGAGGATAAAAATTCTGTTGATAACTTTTGTGAGGCTAGGTCTGAAGATCATCTCAGGAGATTTTGAAGAAGATTTGCCAAAAATTGTAGGAGGAGAAGGCTTTCAAAGGTTTTTGATAAAACCGGAAATAGCGGAAGATCTATACACCGGAGGCTTTCGCGGAGCGGGGACCGTTTATTCGTCTTGATCCAGGGAATCCAATGGTACCTCATTTTTGAAAATCGGTCATACGGTTCAAAAGTTGTGTGTGTTACAAAAGTCCAACTTTGACCTGTTGGTGGCGCTAGAGTGGTGTAATTAGAGCCATGAAACTTGGTGAGAATGAAGAAGGGACTGTCCTTAATGAGTGTGCCAAATTTCACAAAAAGTTACCATATGGTTCTAGGGGCTGCCATTGACTTCCATTGCAGCAACATAATAATAATAATAATAGGAAAGCCTACAATAACAATAGGTTACCTCCTACCGGAGGAAACCTAAATATAGCTGCAAGCAGCGATGGCGGTTTCCTCCTTCAAACATTGCGAACCAGGGAAAAATGAATTTTTGTGACAATTTGTCATTGTATAGAAAGATCCATGCTACAGACTTGCCAATGGGATATTACATTTCAAATGCATTACTTTGAAGATCCTCAAGGGCCATGCCTTCAAGCTAAGAGTGAGAAGGGGTGTGGTCATCCCTACATTTCCTTTAATGTTGTGTGTGTGTGCTTCAAAGGAGCCTGTCAGTGTGTGTGTGTGTGTGTGTGTGTGTGTGTGTGTGTGTGTGTGTGTGTGTGTGTGTGTGTGTGTGTGTGTGTGTGTGTGAGAGAGAGAGAATCTGGAGCACACACGCGCAAAGGAGCAGAGAGAGAGAGTCCTTCTACTGAAAATCACCCTAGAAATTAGCCAAGCATGCCTATTTCAAATATTCACCAAAAATCTACTTTTCATCTTACAGTCAATTTTTTTCAGATTTGTGTTCTAAACATTCTCAAGTGTCTTCATATGAACTTGTGATTGAATCAGAGTTTCACTTTTTGACCTGAAGATGTGTAAAGCATTATTTTAGCGTAAACAATGTATCCAATTTGCTTTATATCAATCATTTTTCAAGATATGAAGTTGCCTTTGCACATGGGAACATAGTGTAGTGTCATCCAAGTGATATACCAGTTTGGTGTTGATGTCTCAAAGATTAGCTGAGATATGACTTCACTTCCTCAAGGGCCATGCCTTCAAGCTAAGAGTGAGAAGGGGTGTGGTCATCCCTACATTTCCTTTAATGTTGTGTGTGTGTGCTTCAAAGGAGCCTGTCAGTGTGTGTGTGTGTGTGTGTGTGTGTGTGTGTGTGTGTGTGTGTGTGTGAGAGAGAGAATCTGGAGCACACACGCGCAAAG
This sequence comes from Sprattus sprattus, assembly GCF_963457725.1. Taxonomy (NCBI): domain Eukaryota; kingdom Metazoa; phylum Chordata; class Actinopteri; order Clupeiformes; family Clupeidae; genus Sprattus; species Sprattus sprattus. Next base: position 38,107,203 of record NC_137924.1, read on the forward strand.
GAGCAGAGAGAGAGAGTCCTTCTACTGAAAATCACCCTAGAAATTAGCCAAGCATGCCTATTTCAAATATTCACCAAAAATCTACTTTTCATCTTACAGTCAATTTTTTTCAGATTTGTGTTCTAAACATTCTCAAGTGTCTTCACATGAACTTGTGATTGAATCAGAGTATCAGTTTTTGACCTGTTGATGTGTAAAGCATTGTTTAAGCGTTAACAATTTATCCAATTTGCTTTATATCAATCATTTTTGAAGATATGAAGTTGCCTTTGAACATGGCAACATGTTGTAGTGTCTGCCAGTGACATATCAAGTTTGGTGTTGATTTGTCAAAGATTTGCCAAGATATGACTTCACTTCCTGTTTGGCGACTTTTCTGCTGAATTTGAGTTGCTGTACCGGACAAACGGTTGTGAGGATAAAAAGTCTGTTGATAACTTTTGTGAGGCTAGGTCTGAAGATCATCTCAGGAGATTTTGAAGAAGATTTGCCAAAAATTGTAGGAGGAGAAGGCTTTCAAAGGTTTTTGATAAAACTGGAAATAGCGGAAGATCTATACACCGGAGGCTTTCGCGGAGCGGGAACCGTTTATTCGTCTTGATCCAGGGAATCCAATGGTACCTCATTTTTGAAAATCGGTCATACGGTTCAAAAGTTGTGTGTGTTACAAAAGTCCAACTTTGACCTGTTGGTGGCGCTAGAGTGGTGTAATTAGAGCCATGAAACTTGGTGAGAATGAAGAAGGGACTGTCCTTAATGAGTGTGCCAAATTTCACAAAAAGTTACCATATGGTTCTAGGGGCTGCCATTGACTTCCATTGCAGCAACATAATAATAATAATAATAATAGGAAAGCCTACAATAACAATAGGTTACCTCCTACCGGAGGAAACCTAAATAGAAACACAATAGGTTTCTGCAGCTTCGCTGCATGAACCCTAAATATAGCTGCAAGCAGCGATGGCGGTTTCCTCCTTCAAACATTGCGAACCAGGGAAAAATGAAATTTTGTGACAATTTGTCACTGTATAGAAAAATCCATGCTGCAGACTTGCCAATGGGATATTACATTTCAAATCCAACATTTACAATGCTTTTGCCTTGAAGTTAAGACTGAGTAGAGGTTGTGTGTGTGCGCTTACCCTGTGTGTCTGTGAGAATGTATGTGTGTGACAGCAAGCTGTGTGTCTGTGTGTCTGTGTGTGCGTAAAACAAACCCTGCGCGTGTGTTAAGGGGAGACTGTGTGTGTGAGATTTAGGAGCCGCGCGGATGAGGAGACAGAGAGACATAGAGAACCACCCTAGCAAGTAGTCAAGCATGCATGTTTCAAATATTCACCAAAAATCTACTTTTCATCTTACAGTCAACTTTTTTTCAGATTTGTGTACTAAACATTCTCAAGTGTCTTCATATGAACTTGTGATTGAATCAGAGTTTCACTTTTTGACCTGCAGATGTGTAAAGCATTATTTTAGCGTAAACAATGTATCCAATTTGCTTTATATCAATCATTTTTCAAGATATGAAGTTGCCTTTGCACATGGGAACATAGTGTAGTGTCATCCAAGTGATATACCAGTTTGGTGTTGATGTCTCAAAGATTAGCTGAGATATGACTTCACTTCCTGTTTGACCGCTTTTCTGCTGAATTTGAGTGGCTGTACCGGACAAACCATATGGTAACTTTTTGTGAAATTTGGCACAATCATTAAGGACAGTCTCTTCTTTATTCATACAAAGTTTCATGTCTCTCATTATACCACTCTAGCGCCACCAACGGGTCAAAGTTGGACTTGTGTTAACACACGCAACTTTTGAACCGCATGACCGATTTTCAAAAATGAGGTACCATTGGATTCCCTGGATTAAGACGAATTAAACACACCCTGTGGCGTAAATTTCACTCAAATATTTGCTGACATATGACTTCACTTCCTGTTTGGCCGCTTTTCTGCTGAATTTGAGTGGCTGTACCGGACAAACGGTTGTGAGGATCAAAATTCTGTTCGATAACTTTTGTGAGGCTAGGTCTGAAGATCATCTCTGGTGATTTTGAAGAAGATTTGCCAAAAATTGTAGGAGATGAAGGCTTTCAAAGGTTTTTGATAAAACCGGAAATAGCGGAAAATCTATATAACCGGAAATTGACGCCATAGGGTGTGTTGAATTTGTCTTGATCCAGGGAATCCAATGGTACCTCATTTTTTAAAATCGGTCATACGGTTCAAAAGTTGTGTGTGTTACAAAAGTCCAACTTTGACCTGTTGGTGGCGCTAGAGCGGTGTAATGACAGCCATGAAACTTGGTGTGAATGAAGAACGGGCTGTCCTTAATGAGTGTGCCAAATTTCACAAAAAGTTACCATATGGTTCTAGGGGCTGCCATTGACTCCCATTGCAGCAACATAATAATAATAGGAAAGCCTACAATAACAATAGGTTACCTCCTACTGGAGGAAACCTAAATATAGCTGCAAGCAGCGATGGCGGTTTCCTCCTCCTAACATTGCGAACCAGGGAAAAATGTATTTTTGTGACAATTTGTCAGTGTGTAGAAAATTGCATCCTGCAGACTTGCCAATGGGATATATCATTTTGAATGCAGTACTTTGAAGTTCCGCATGGGCCATGGCTTAAAGTTAAGAGTGAGTGGTGGTTTGGTCAACATATAGCTTATGTAAGTAGAATGAAATATTCAGAGATGCACAGGCCATAAATGATAAAAGGCAAATGTGCAAAACCAATATGCATAATCTTACTTTAAAAGTAACATTTGTATTTTGTTAAGTATTTGAACCGTACCAGATTGAAATTTACACTGCATTGCATTGCTTTTTGTATTACATTTTTTCTTTGTGTAAATTAAACCCATACAACATGTCTTTACAGAAATATGCATATTCTTACTTTAAAATGAACAGTTATATTTTGTTTGATATTGTATGAAAAATGATGTAGGATAAGCTATACTCTATTGTATTTTAGTACTTACTGGGTCTTGCCAGTAGGTGGTGCAATGCGCTCCGAGCGCGTCCAATTTACAAGGTGAGTTGTATTTTACGAGTGGCTTGGAGCGCGTTCAGGGGACACTGCAGATGCCTTACGTGGAGATGAGGCAGAGAGTGGCGAGGCCTCATTGTGTCGTTGTGTCCTGTCTTTGTAATGAAGCATGTGAAAATAATGGATTTTGAGAATGAAACTGCTCAAAATGATTGGTATAATTAATACAAAAAAAATGTGTGTGGGTCAGTGTGAAAATGATATGGTATGGTAGCGTTTTGTCTTTTGCTTGTTTGATGACAGGATGCATTTTAATACATTATGTTGTAAAGAACTTTGTAGGGGAGTCTACATTGAAAATCATTTGAATAAATGTTGTAATGAGATGTAAGCATTTTTCTGTGAAATTAAATGGGATTTCATGTATTATAGAGACAACAAGTGGATGTTCATTTTGCGGAAATAATTGGTTTTATAGCATAATGGTTATGCAAAAGCAGCATAAATCCAATGTGATATTTTTTGGTGTACAATGTTATGTTCTGTGAAGATGGTTACAGTTTGGTTGTAGTTTTTTTCAGAAGTGTTCTTGCAACTCTAAAAACAACCATGCAAATAGTTTATAATTAACAGTTTATTTGTCGTTACATATTTTAGCACCAGCATGTTGTAATTTTAACTGCATTGCATTGGTTCTTGTAGTAAAGTTTTGCATCTTGAAAATTACTGCCATATGTCGTTTTTAAAAAGAAATATGGATAATCTTACTTTAAAATTAACATTTATATGTCTTTAAGTATTTATATGTCTTTAAGTTGCCTCTTATATTATTTTTTTTTGTTGTGTAAATTACACCCATATAACATTTCTATAAAGAAATATGCATATTCTTACTTTAAAATCAACAGTTATATTCTGTTGGTATTGTAGCATAATACGTTGTGAAATAAGCAATAGTCTATTGTATTTCTATTTACAGTTTTTCGATGCCACGATCTTAGCTATTTCACTGTTAATTTGAAGCACCCTCAATAGTTGGTGATTAGGGCAGATATGATATAGGTAAGACCATTGTTGTTGTTTCTGTTGTTTTTGGCGACTTTCGTCTTCGATTATGAGTAAGAGCTTTAATGAGAGTGTGAACAAACCGTTTTTCATCCACTAGAACGAGTAATATCTGTGTGTTTTTTTTCTGTTATGTTACCGATGTTCAGTGACGAGAATAAGTAAGATGGTTAATAAGAGTCTCACGAAGAGCGTTTGTTTTGACTATTTGGATCTATTGTAAGTACTTGGCTATGTCCGTACTGAGTCTTGCTACTAAGTGGTGCAATGCGCCTCGAGTGCGTCCAATTCACAATGTAAGACGAGTTGATTCGAGCGCCTTCAGGCAACAGCGAGATTGGTTACGTGGAGATGAGGCATAGAGTGTCGAGGTCTCATCATTTCGCTGTGTCCTGTGTGTGTAATAGAACATGCGCAAAATGATGGATTTTGAGAATAAAACTGCTCGTAATGATTGTAATAATGTATTAAAAATAAACGTTGTGTGCAGGTCAGTGTAAGGATGTTATGGTATGGAGAGTCTTGCTGGGCAGTTCAAAGGTATTTGCAGAGGTGGCGTTGACTTGGATGGGTGTTTGAAAGTGGTGGTTGCTTCAAAGGCTTTTAGATCTTCTCAAGGTGTGTGCAAAATGTTGGCTGGGTGGCAGTTCCGGCATGCAGACAGGAGGGCGACACATTGTCAGGGCGTGCTTTGTTCTCTGAAATATATCAGACAGTTCAATCACAGATCGTCAGTGCAGTAGGGGAGGGGGGAGGTGGAGGGGTGGAAAAGCTGGTTTCTTTGGTCTTGTTTTAAGAGTTTGGCGAAACGTTAAGTTTTTGCTGTAGAAGCATCAGCGGCCATCTAGTTTAGAAAAGAGTACATGCCAAATATCACCGTTTTAGAAATAGAACAGCCTATAGGCTCCTTTTCAGGTTATCCCACTTTGTGCAGCGTCACGATGTTGATGTGCTTAATGTTTGGAGGTAGTGTTTAGCCAGCTTTTTCATTCTTTCAGTATGTGTTCGATATAAATAATGAAAAATCTGTAAAATAACAGTTTTTCTCTGCTGAACTGTTAGGGCTGCCACTTTATTGAAGATTTTTAATCTTAATTAAAGAAGCCTGACTTAATGAATGGTGTTTGTTCGTAATAAATTAGGAAGAATCTGTAAAATAACATCATTTTTTGCTAAACTTGTAGTACTGTCACCTTATTGAAAGTGTTCGATATTAATGATAGATACAAAAATCTGTAAAATAACAGTTTTTCTCTGCTGAACTGTTAGGGCTGCCACTTTATTGAAGGTTTTTAATCTTAAATATCGAGGAAAACATTGTAAAATAACAGTGTTTCTCTGCTATACTTTTAGTACCCTAACTTAATAAAAGGTGTTTGCTCGTAATAAATTAGGAAGAATCTGTACAATAACAGTTTTTCTCTGCTAAACTGTTAGGGCTGTAACTTTATTAATGGTGTTTGATATTAATTGAGGAAAAATCTATAAAAAAATAAACAGTTTTTCTCTGCAAATCCTTAAATGGAAATATCTGTAAATATAGGGTTTTTGCACTTTATTTGAATTAGGATGTTCTACTTTAATTTTGCGGTTTTTGTTTGCCAGCCGTAGCTGCCAGTAATTTACTGTTTTTTTACAGATTTTTTTTTGTACAGTGTGCTTAATGTTTGGAGGTAGTGTTTAGCCAGCTTTTTCATTCTTTCAGGGGTCTGACAATTTCAGCGACGGTCCTGACTAGAGGGCAGCGTTGAAGTTGTTGTAAGGTGGGTACAAACAGTGCAGAGCTAGATGATATCGCAATGTAATTTTCTTTAATATGCCTACCATTCATGAAGGTGGTATTCTATCGATGCAGTGACAAAATGCAAGGCAAGGTAAAGGTAATGATTAGGGGGACTGGGCACTTGTCCCAGGGCACATAACTTGTAAGGAGATTTGGAGAACGTTAGTTATAATGTTGTCTGACGTTATGAGCGCAGCCATTCATTTTGTTGGTGCGATCACTTTTTTGCAAGTCGTATGTTGAACAGGGCGTGAGCAGAAATGAGTCCGCGTTCGTCGCTGCCTCACAGTGACGCCCACACTGAGGCACACGCCCTGGTCCGATCTTCTGCTTTGGCCTATATAAGATTGGCATTTTCATATGCAGTTTGTAGGTGAAGTCAGAAGTCGTGAGAAAGAGAAGCAGTGACCGAAAGTGATAAAGTGAATTTGAATTGTAAAGTATTTTACGGAGCATTTTAGCGAAGGTGAGTGTTTGTTATGTGTGTTGTAGTGATGTTGTATCCCTCTTTCATTTTAGCTTATTCAGTATGTTCATGTTTTCAATTTCAGTTGTTAGGGTTGTGTACTTGTGATGTAAGTATTAAATGTGCGAAACGATATGAATTTTCTCGGTAAAGGATTGTCGTAGTTAAACGCGCAAGTGCTCTTTATGAAGCTTCACGGTCCGTCACGCACATAGATATCAAGTAGTGACATTGACATTTATAAAGACATTTTCTGCGGTTGCGTGGTTTTTGAGCAATCCTATTGGTGAAATGACAAATTGTTTATCATTTCTCTGTACAGAAAATAATGTCGACTCCCAAGAAGAGTAAGGTGGAGGTGGAAGGGTATATCCATAGAGTGTCTGAGGTGAAACAAGGGAAAAAGACGCAGTTCTTCACGGCTGTTTTACAGGAAGCGTCGAAAAACACAGAGATGTTGATTTTCAGCCCGAGAAAACACAAGATGTTCTTGTCTTTAGAACAACAAAGGCAAGTACACTAATATTGTCCAATTCCATGTGTACTTCACTGGAGGTAGGGCCTACTCTGTGATTGTGATGGTGTTGTGTATCATGGTGTGTTTCTTGTACTGACACTTGTTTGTTGCAATTTATTTATGTTTGTCCTTGTAGGAGCCCAGTGAAAGTGAGCGACATTGTGTTGAAGCCGTCACTGCTGAACGTAGGCCAGGACGCGATCTTTGTTAATGAAAGGAGCGAGCTGACGGCTGTAAGGGACTTGTCCTTTTGTTTCGATGCAATGCCGGCAGTTCAGCAGCAGTCAAGGACACTGGCCGACATTATTGCAAATGGCATACCTGGGGAAACTGTGAGTTAATTTCAATGATGTGCCATGTTGAAAGAATAGTGATAGGTTATTTTGTCATAGAGTTGAGTTATGCATGACTTTGACTGTGATATGGCAAACCATAATGTTAAGAAACTTGGTTGTTGGTGCAAGGAATGTGATTTTTAGATTTTACATGAAACCGTGCAGTAGTTTCTATAATTATACGTGTTACTGTGTCTTGCTGTTAGTAATATGTATATTTGATGTTTTTGTGCGCAGGTGAATGTGCTGGCGAAGGTTTTATGGGAGGCGGAAAGGGAAACCGTGATGACCAGGGACCAGCAATTCGTTCAGAAGACCGTATATTGTTTGGCGGATCAGATGGCATCAGTTATGCTGACGGTGTGGGGGGAATTTGATTTGGTCGTGGAGAAGTGGTACAATTTTGTCGCTGTGGGTGTCCGTGTTTTTCAGGAGAAAATCCTGTTAACCATGACATCCAACAGCAAACACCACCTAGCCGAGGATGGAGGGCCAGTGGCAGCTGGTGTCCAAAATGATTCGGAGGTGACAATTGGAGACATTATTCAGGTGGATGTCACCTCCAATTTCATGTGTCCACAGCGTCACGAGCTGCTTGGGGTGAACATGGATACGCTGATGACGAGGTGCGATAAGTGCCGAAAGTTTTGCAAGAACAAGAAATTGAACAATGTTTTGAAATGCACCATTGTCGTGGAGGACGATGACAAAAAAAATGTGGAGTTTGTTTTGGAGGACAGATTGGTCCGTTCTCTTTTGTCAATTGGGCAGAATGTCAAAAAAGACACGCAGCATATAGTGCATGACATCATGAAGCACGACAGGATTCGTGTTACAGCGAGGGGAAAACGGGCCATTGCTGTCTGGTTCTGCGAGGAGGAAGAAAGTGCAGGTCAGGCAGAAAGTAATGAAAGCCCTGTTGGTGCGGAGGGACAGCAGCCAGTGGTTGATTCGCCTGAAAGTTTTGTGGAGGACTGGGAAAATTGAATTTGTTTTTTCACAGCAAACGTAAATGGTGAATTTTGTAAATAATGATGTGAATTCCATTGTGTTTGAAAATAAAATATGTTTCTTGAAATGTGTTTGTCGTTGTGTTTGAATATTCAGTGTTTGGTCCAAATAGAGGACTTTAATGCTGGCTGTTGCAACAGTATGTAATGTAAAGTTTGATGCTTCTTGGCTTTATGGCTATTAGTTGAAGACGTTCTTTGAGTAAGGACAAAGAATCAGTGGTTTAAGGAGAAAAGTATTTTATTTGGTAAATGTAGAAATATGCAAGTAAAGACAGACAAATTATGTTGGAAAAGGGTTATGAATTGCAAGTGAACAGAAGGGAATTGGTAGTCAGCATCTGTAAGGTGGTATGTGGAAAAAAGAAGGCGATGTTGAAAAAGGGAAACATTGCGTATGAACTTACTTCTAAAATAGTTGTTTGGGGATATAGCTTTGGTAAGAAAAATGAAAATTTCAGACATGCAAACTCCATAAATGATAAAAGACAAATGTGCAACAGAAGAAATAGGGTTAAAATAGTTGAAATGCTGTTCATCATTCTCGTTGTCAAATGTGTGGCAGCGATAGACTTTTTTGATGTCACTGAATTGTGTTGGTGATGTTGGATCCTGTGGTCCAGATTGTTCATGTAGTGATGCTTCACATCTTTGAGAATTAGGGTTGGCTTCTTTGGGAACACAACATAGAGAAATAAGTATTATGTGTATATAGAACACATTGAAGTGGTGTGACATTTCAAGTTGCATTTCGAAGACATGCGTGTGGTACATATATTTAGTGAAGAGTAAACTATGTGTAGGTGAAGCAAAAGTTACAATTCATATATTTACCACATGGTAGGAATGAGTTGAGTCATATCAAGCAGGGTTCAAGACACATCATACTTGTCAGCATACGATTGGTAGTTGTTCAGGGCAGTTGGAGGGAAGATCTCAAACCTTTGTTTGAAATAAGGAAAAGGTGTTGCAGGCGCAGATAAATATTTGGTGGATGCATTAGATTAATGTACGTAAGACAGACATTTAGTGTCAAGCTAGAAAAAGTGTGTTATTGTTTGTAGGCGTAAAAGCATACTCCTGTAGTGCCGTTGATTTGGTGATTCCAGACTGAAATAGGTCAGTGGTGAAAGCTGTAGTAATTCCAAAGGGTTTGAAGGCCTGAAGGTGGTAGCGCCTGAAGGTGGTAGCTGAAAAGCAAACCATGAGGGTGTTATGAGAATAATGTATGCAATGTCCCCAGTATTGCATTGGATAAAATGTGATGTGTGTAATGTACTTTACTTGCTGTAGTAGAGGTGGGGTGAAATGTATCAGTACTCACCTGACAGTACCATTGCAAGCATATGGATTCTGCAAGTAGATTTCAATGGTGGGATGGATGTCTTGTCAAACTCCTGAAATTGCAGGTTAATATATGTTTTAGTGGAGTGAAACAATGTGTCAAGTGAACAATTTGCGTCCAAGATAGAATACCATTTTTATAAGAAGAAGAGCATACCTTGTAACTGTTGTTCCTTAATGTTTGCCATTCCAAGATCGATGCATGATGAAAGCAGTGATAGGTCCACAATCTTTGAAGGTTTCAAGGGGCTGCTGAAAAGGAAGAAATTGAAATGGTATGAGGCTGGTGTGTTGAATGTAAGCTGTATTGGAGTGCAAACATAGGCATTGTGACATTGAACTTACCTGATATTGGGGGTGAGTTTTCAAAATGTTGGGTGGTTCAATGCAGCCCAACTTTTGAAAGCACAAGGATAAGTGTGCTCATGAGAAAAGTGTTTTATTGTTTGTATCGGTTGCAGTTTTCAAATGTTGGGTCTTTCAATGTCCAATGTGTTGCCCGAACGCTGGGAGATAAGGGTCTGACCTGTGTTTGTTGCATGCATTGTTTAGCAGGTAATGTGTCGTTAATGGATGTGAATGAGTACAGGATTATGATGGCTGTAGTATGTTGACAACAACTCAAGCGATATTTGAAAGTGTACATCTTTTGTGTAAACATGATCTATTGTTGTGTTAGCATCAGTGGTGGAGAAGTCAACTAATTGAGTGTAATGATGTTGTTGGAAAAAGGTTTGTATGTCTGTATTAGTAAGAAGGTTTTGATTAAAGTCTCCCATAATAATTTTCGCTCCTGGGAAAGTGTCCATTTCGGCAATGAGATGCAATAGATTTTCTTTAAATTGCTGAACTTGGTATGTTTGTGGCCTGTATACAACAGCAGCCATTAATTGAAAGTGAGGAACGTGAAAGACTAACGATTCAAGGTTTGTATTACGTGGTGTGTTGACTTCAATGTTTTGATCTGTTTGACAATATATTCCAACACCTCCATTTGCTTGAAATTTTAAGGTCTTTGTGAAAGTGTTTATCTGGTTGTAACAATTGAAACGTGTGTTGTTATAGAAGGTGAAATTGGGTAAAAGTAAATGCTCCGTTGGAAAGTTTGGTTGAAGCCATGTTTCAGCCAGGCAAATGCATTGTGATTTCAAAATACTTTTGTTTGCTTGCATGTTTTTGAAATGTGCATTTAGACTTTGAATGTTATGAAAAGCAATTGTGAATAATGGAGTGGTTGAACGACAGGGTGTGGAAAGAAATGCCGGCATGGTTGCTAGAATAGATTTGATGTTGTTGTTGCAGTAAATCTTGGAGTCTTTGAAGTCTTCAACTACTAAGCCTGACAAACACGAAACACGACTTAAAGCGACGTAAGCTTGTCCTGGTGAAAATATTTTTTTTAAGCTCACCACTGCACTGTTAACTGTTAGACCTTGAACTTTGTGCACTGTACATGCCCATGCTAATTGTAATGGGTACTGCCGGCGTATCCCGCCATGGTTGGACACTTTGTCTTCTACTGGTGAAATGATTGTGATGTGTCGATTAGTATTATTTGGTGTACTTGTTTTAGCTCTTTGGAGTTGTCCAATTTTGCCGTCATCAAACTCAACATGTATTGCAGAAGGGAAGTATTCGTCTGTATCAAAGACGATTTGGAGGACTGTACCGAACGCACCATTTACAAGTCCATCTTGAACATGAATGTTTTTAGTCAGCATAATGCGAGCTTGTATTCCCATATGGACACGTGGCTTAAGACAGGAATTAAAAACTTTGTTGTGGTGTTCATTCTTTCTTTCCATACGGCCTGTTTTGGGGTTTCGGTCAAAGTCTTGTGCTTCAATAGTTATAGCATTAGGGCAAATTGAATTGAGCCTTTCAGAGTTGTAATCGCAAACCTCTGCATTTGTAGCATAAATGTGCAATGTATTCAGGACTTGTCCTGTTTCACATTGTTTCAGAACATCAATGTCTTCCTGCAACATAGGGGTTGTTTTTTCACGGACACGTATACGATTGAGCAGCTCAGCAAAAGTACAATCTTTTTGTCTCACAACTTGTGTCAAATTTGCAACTTCAAAGTGATCGTTCCAAATGTTTAGTCCTGGCATATCAGTGTACAGAGGTTTGCCTTTTACAGGTGGTAACTGGTAAAAATCGCCCACAGCAACAATGCTACTTTCCCAAACAAAGAATGATCTCCGCACTGTTTTATTTGTCTGAGTCGTCCGTGAATGTATGCAAAGAGTTTGGTGTCCACCATTGATATTTCATCAATGATCAGTAATTGTAAATTGGAAAATTTTGCTCGTAAACAGTTGATCTTTTCCTCACCTAACGGCTGGTAAGGTAATCGCACATCTGTGCCGATAGAAAAAGTATTGTGGATGGTAGCAGCACCAATGTTATACGCGGCAACGCCTGTAGGTGCTGTTAATAGCACTGTAGTGTCATCAGGGTTTGTACATAGTTGGGCTAGAATTCGAGACAGCTCATAATGTATGGCTTTGATCAAATGGCTCTTTCCTGTGCCTGCTCCACCAGTGAGAAAAAGGTGTATTTGTTGTGGTTTTTGTCCCCATACTGTTTCTAAACTCCACTGACGTAGTTTGTAAAAGATGCGTGCTTGTTCATCATTTAAAGATCTCATTATGTCCCATGCTGCTTCTTTGGTTATGAATGTTTTTCGAACTTCTATGTTACCTGTGATAGGCAAAGTTTCTGTAAGGTCTGGAATATTTTCAGAAATGATCTGTACATCAGTTTCATCATGAATAATCTCCTGTGATTGTAAACACTGAAGGCGTTCCATTTCAGACTGCGGGCAAATTTGGGCCCAAGCATCATCCAAGTCACCCTGTTGTTCCGTAACAATTTGAGCCTCATGTAGTTCGTCAGAATGTTGTTCATAGATGGACCTATTGTTCTCAACAATGTCTAGAACTGTGTGTATGTCATCATTAAAATCACGTACAATGCCAACTTTGAAAAAGTCTTCGTATGACGCAAAAGGATTTGGTTTCAATTCACAGTCTTCATAATGGGGCAAAAACAATTGAAGTTGACTATGATGGTATTTTTCAGGGTCTTTTGTGGGTGACAGTCTTGCATATCTTATAACAGCAGGTTTTGAGCGTGTTCTTTTTTTGACGTAGCCATATTGGTTCAAAAGTTGCACGACAGTTTCACTTGGCCTTGTTGGGACTTCACTTTGGCTTAAAACGCGATATTCTGAGCAGAACGTGGCAAGGCACATATTTTGAAACGGTGGTGTTTGTGGTCTATGTTTATACCTATCTGTTACACTTGTCATCCATAAGGTCTTTTCTTCATTGTTGTCATTCAGTTGTCTGTGTCGCAATACACTCAGAGGTAAACTCATGCGCATAGGGTGTTCTCCTGTCGGTATGAAAGTTACTTTGCGTGAGCATTCCTTCAAATGCATTCCAGTTAGTCTATATACTGCTTCTTGTGCAGACACTTCTCTGTTGTGAAGATAAACACTGCCAAGTGACTTGAATGCAGCTCTGGCGTCCAGATTGCCTTTAGTTCCTTCTTTCTGTGCAGAATTTAGCAACAATCCCATTTCTCTTTCTGCTTTGGAGATATAAGAAATAATGTACACTACACAAGAATATGCATCCACAATGAATTGAATATCCATATTGGCATTCCAAGCTCGTAACAGGTCTTTGTTAAATTGTTTAATCCAAACGTCACTGGGCTTTCTTTGTAAAACAACATTGGTTTTGTGGGTTAGTTTTGAATTGGCGATTTCAAAAATCAATTGTGAAATTCCGATGCTTTCAAAGAGTTCCTCTGTGGATTCAAATGTTTGGTCACTATTTAGTAAACTCCTTCTGACCATTTTCAAAATCTTTTCAGCCAATGCATGTGTCATGAGTTTTCTCAATTGGTCTTCCTCAGTCTCTGGTTCATCTGATTGTGCATCATTGACATTTAAGTTTTCTTCAGCGTTGTTGTGTTCTTGCATGGGCATTGCAGGATCATGTAAGTCACTTTGAACTACCTTTTTCTTTTTTTTTGCAAGCTTCACATTTCGATCTATAAATGTTCGACAAGAGGGTGGTCGTGGAAAGTTAAACCGACATTCTGTGTTTTTTTTCCTACAAGTTTTGGAGTGCTTAGTGCTATGCTTTTGAACACTGTTTACAATCTCACACAGTTCTTCATCGTCTGATGATGGCAGTTCACATGACACATATTTGTCGATAAAGTCCACAACTTCCTCATCAGGGTCTACGTCAATTTGAGGGGCAGATTCCACCCAGAATAAGCAATGGCAATGAGGGGAGCCTCTGTTTTGAAATTCAACTCTGTAAAAGTAGTCTGATATTTTGCCAATAGGAGCAGCGGGAGACAAAATCACATCTTTCAAGAAACTGTGCCATCTATGGTCAAACATTCTTGCAGCTGTAACTGGGTTTTGTTTCAACAAGGCACATTTCTCCGACCAACTGAGCTGATCTATAGGCACATTTTGCTTTTGTTCATGACTGAGTGTTGTTAGCATTTCAGGCCAGCGCATGTCAGCTGAGGAAAATGAACAAAACCATGTGGGGATTCCAAGTTGTCGTATCATAGCAAACAAATCTTTTTGTGCAGATTGCCAAAAGGGGGGTGTTCCACGTATAGGTCGTAAGAACTTGTAACCTTCGTCATTTTTTAACACTTGTTTTAAAGATTCTGCATCAGTTAGAAAATTGCGTTGCTCTCTGTGCGGCAACTCTGTGCCGTAACCTTTGCGCATGGCAATTGATACATTTGATAGAACTTGTTCCACCTCTGATATGTACTGGGCATAGAATATAAAGTCTGTGTTTCTAGCAAATCTGCCATCAGCATTTAGTAGACGTGTGTTTAAATATTTTGCCAATGTGAGTTTTTCTTTGCGAAGGTCATGAAAAGTCGGAGCTCCCGTTGGATATAAGACAGGAAAACATTTTGCTTCATTAGTATCATCTTGTAACAGTCGTATGGGATGATTATTCTCAGCAGGGGCAACTGATAACACAGAGTCAAAATGTTGATCCAAAACTTCTTGAGCAATATCTACGGGTTGTAAACATGTGTCTAGAAACATTCCATGTGTTTGTTCTGTGTATGTCAACTGTTCTTCAACATCATCAGTTTCTGAATCATTATGTGTACAATCTGCATTTGCCGCATCTTGGGGTGTTGCATTGATGACATTTTGGTGCTGATCACTGACTTGCACATTGTCAATTTTGTCCAGAGGGTTAACCCATTCTTTATTGATGCTAATGTCATGATACCATTTGTTATTTAACTTTAAGTATTCTAAGGCATTGTAGACATGGTTTGTATGTACATGTTTGTATTCATAATGGCCCTTGTATGTTAATTTGCGTTTCAGTTTTATTCGTAACATTAAATCATTTCCATCATTTCTTGGAAGCATGGTTGTTACTTGATTGACATTAGATGGAACACACACGACAGGTCCATGACAACCATTTTGTCCACCCTTTGGTAATGCCAAAAGTTTCATAAAAGGAATATGTTTCGCTATTAAGTGTTGTTCAAGGGAATTTAAGCACTGTAGCTGAGAAGGAATGGCTTCCAAATGCAAATTATTGGCTACACTTTGTTCAGGCATTTTACCAGCATATATTTTACGGTGACATGTGTGACATATCCACAACTTAGATGATTGAACATGTGCAGTGCAGTTATCATCACATTCTTCACAAGTCTGTAAATATGTTTTTGTAATGCAGTGTTTTGCCAAAGCAAGTACAGATGGACTTTTTGTGTAACTGTCATGTTTACATTCAATGACTTGCTTTCGAAAAAGCTGGCGATGACAAACTGAGCAAACAAATTGTGGCCCTGTTTTTACATTTTTCCTAAACGATTCAATAACAAAATCCATGGAATATGTGGCATTTTTCTTATCAATATATGTTTGCCTGCTGTGTGTTTTCACACTGTTTTGAAAGTCAATATCAAATTTGTATTTCTTGTTGAATGATTCTTTAACTTGACTTTGAAACTCTGGATCATCATTGTATTTCCTTTGACTGTACTCTTTAACTTGACTTCGAAACTCTGGATCATTTATGTACCGATCATGGCTGGACTGCAATTGGTTTAGTCGGTATTGGTCATTTCTCGCATATATTTTCTGTTTCGACATAATGCAATTTTGTCGAAATTGAATATCATTCTGATATTTATGCTTCTTAAAAGCAGCTTTTTCTTGACAACGTAGAATTTCACCAGTTGTTGATATTCTTTTCCTTAAATTTATATTACACTTTGGCATTGTTCTTTTAGCTTCGCACAGTGATGCACAACTACCTTCAGAATGTGTATCTGTTACACATGTTACCAATTCATAATGGTTTCCATTGACATGGTTCAAATATATAGCATTGTCACTTGTTCTTGAAAAACTTTTGTACATGTTCCAGCCATTACAATTAAATGTGAAAATGTCGATATGTAACAGATCTGCAGCAGTTGTAATTTCCAATTCAGTGCCCCACGTGTTTGCATACATCATTCGTGAAGACTTTATGTAATGTTGCACACCAGTATATTCAGCTCTCAAAAAACTTTGAAATGTGTTCTCATTTTTCATTAAATGTCTTACGACTTGTTTTCGTATTTTCATGTGAGGCCTTTCAGTGCCGCAAATTGCCATAGCTAGTGACCGGAACAAGCAGTTCCCATCCGCTTTGATAGATTTTGTTTCACATGGAGAACTCAATACTGTGCATTGTTGAATTGTGGGTGAATCACGGTTATCATTGACATTCTGCAAATCTAGCTGTGTACATAACGTAGTTTGATTGGTAAATGTTAAGGGAGAAAACGTCCATGTTGGCATTGTCACATGACCAACAACAACATCATCAGTAGGCCTACTGTTAAGCGGTTCATCAACGTTGTAGGCAGTGTTTTCATTCGTGGCACAGTTTTTCATTGTGTCTGTACATACAAAAGTGCTCTCGGGAACATGAATAGTTTCATCAAGAAATACCCCTGTTGGTACTTGTGGTTTCAAAGCATCTAATTTGCGTTTCCGTCCAGACCTGTGTACTGGTGTCGTGTTTACGTTGGCTCCGTGTTCACATGGCATTGTTACGCTGATTCCAGTTACCTCAAAAGGTTTTTCAAAGGCATTCATTGAACTTGCAAGCCTGTTAATGTGATGATTGTACATATCGTCAAAAGTCTGAAAGAAACACACAATACTTTTTCCTGTTGGAAGAACAAGGCCATCATTGCTGCGTGCGTGGGAATCAAAGACTGCGTAACCACTGATGTGTTTAATAATAGCACAAGTACTTTTCTGCATTGTCAGAAAGCAGCCGTTATGTCCTAGTAGTACCCTCTGCAGTGCTTCATAAAGGCTTATTGACAAATCTGCCAATTCTGGATCATAATCATGTAGTCCTATTATGCCACTGAATGCTTGCCCAATATGAATTGTAAAATCAACATGATATAGCACATGGGATGTTGGCAAATCACTTACCAAAAGATGAGTATGATTTACCTGATTGCAGTTTTGCACTGATGTGTAAAGCTTGTTTCCATTCACAAGAATATTATCAACGTCACTAGATTGCCACGTGCACACATCTTTTAATTCATTCATCAAAATTGCTGTTAAACTGTTTGTTACACATTGTGCACCTGCATTTTCTCCAAACATCACATGTGCTTGATGAAAAGATCCTTGTACATATCTTTTATTAAACTTTGGATACATGGTGTTGCATAACACAGCAGAAGGTATTGCTTCAATATTCTCAAAGTTTAGTTCAGGGCTCAGCTCGCAGTGCATTTCAGAGTTTTGTTCAGAGAGTGTTTCAGAGGGTATTTCAGAGGGTATTTCAGAGGGTATTTCAGATTGTAATAGTGCATGGTTTTCACCATGGGATTTTGCATGATGAGAATCACCAAAAGAACAGTGTGCTTGTGTCGCACACCTTACAGATATCGTTTGCAGAGGCAGTGTGGTGGCCTTTGAAAGAGACTGGCAGATGTCTGTCTGACAGCTCGACAGAAGAGGCAGAGACTGTGAGTGAGTGTCACAGGGCCAAAAGACAGATGACTGAGATGTCGGAAGAGGAGGAAAATCAGAGTAGGTGAAGTTTGGGGTGGGGGATGAAGATGAAGATGGGATATGACAAGGGGAAGAAGGGGGATCAGTGGATAGGGAAAAATCAGATAAGGCAGCATCAGTCTTCTCACGCCCTTTCGGCCTGGGTGTCTGAAAAACAGGAAAACAATATCAAGAAACAATAACGACACATCTTCTGGACAATTCTATATAAAACAACATTGGTATGTTTCTGAAGTGTCCGAAGTGCTATAAGCACTCATAGCAAATTTGTTTTTCATATTGTTCATCAACAATACATGGTTCTTTACTATGGGGCAGAAAAAAGGTAAAAATCTCATACACATGGTAGTGTTTAAATAAGTAACAGCAAACTGAAGACAATTCCATTTTAAACAATACAAAACAGAAACATATGGAATGCAATGTAGAGTCATGGTCTGTATTGTGTCCATTGGTAAGTAGAGTGCTCCACCAACTGCATCCAGCGGTGCACCCAGCAGCGCTGTAGGCCACTCACGGGACATTGTGGGGGGGTCGTCTTCAATCATTCAATGTCATCCAGTTGTATACAAGTTCCTTACAATGATTGTATTCAGTGGCATTATTCATTCATCAGCAACATTCAAGTCATGTCTTGTGTGTGTGTGTGTGTGTGTGGAAATAAACCAGTCATCAGTGGAACTTTGGGATCATCAATTCTTGTTCCAACCAGACAGACCTGTGGCTATTGTAACTCATCATATCAGTACCCAGCAATACAGTTCTTTTGGGATTCAATTTATATCCCCTATTTTATATCCATACAGGAACACAGTCCTCCAAATAGATCATTTAAGACAATTTCAGTGATAAGCATGTTATATGAAATAGGACACATGTATTAATACATGATTCAGACAGTGAGGTGAGCAATACAAATTAATTTTCCCCATGAAATACCATTTACACATGCAAAAACCAAGCGTTAAGGAATTCAAGTGAACTCTCTGCCCACAGTTAAATGACAAAGTGTAGTTTGTGTACTTTTATGGACTCTACAGTTGACATTAGAAAATAGATCTGTAACCCCAACCCTTACTCCAGACATTAGTCAGTACCTGTTATGACCCTCTTTTCCTAACACATGTCAATGCGTGACGCATGAATTAGCTGTGTACCTAAAAGACATGTTTATGTCACAAGAGAAAACAATAATAATTCAATTTTATATAGCGCTTTTCCAAACACTCAAAGACGCTTAACAATGGGAAGCAAACAGGACAAGACAAGGCAAGCAAACAAGACAACACAACTGTAAAATAAGAAAAACAACAGATCAAACCAAAAGACAGACAGACAACTACAAGTCAGAAAAAAGAAAACTGGACATGTCAGTAGAGGAGGGGAGGGAGCAGGGAAAATTGGCAGGTGAAGGTGAGGTTGAAAAGGTGAGTTTTGAGGGACTATTTAAACAGTGTTATGTTGGGGGCCTGACAGATGTAGATGGGGAGGTCATTCCAGAGATAATGGAGCAGCAGCAGAGAAAGCCCTGTCACCCTGATCCGGCACTTAGTCCTGATGGTCTTGAGAGTGGTTGCACTGGCGGACCTGAGGCAACAGGTAAAGGCGTGTAGGGGGAGGAAGTCTGAGAGGTAGGGAGGGGCCAGGTTATTTAGGGCTTTGAAGGTGGTGAAGAAAGAGAGGGTGGGATTTAGGATGACACCAAGGTTACGGACCTGTGTGGAGGGGGTGACGATGGAGCCGTCAATGTTGAGGGAGAAAGACTGGGCTGAGTGAGTGAGGTGTTTAGGGCCAATTATAAGTATTTCTAATTTGTTGCAATTGAGTTTGAGAAAAAAAATTTGCATCCATGATTTTATTTCAGCTAGACAGATGGTGAGAGTGGAGTGCTAAACAATACCAAACAAAAGCAAATGTCAAAAAATGTATCTGATGTAGTGAACACATGCACTCTGCAAGACTAAACATACATGGGGTGTCACCCATTCCTTCCCTCCTGTGTTACCAGAGGTTTGCTGTGTCATCAAGTGTATGTTGAACAGTTTACAAATTTCAAAATCCCCATTTGCAAGTGAACAAACAAAGCACACAAAGAGAACAATCCATGTATCAACATGAACAAAATACCTAATGTAGTAAGGGAGTGCTCTATGAAGCAAACCATTTTAACAAAATATTTACAACATTAACAATGATTTAAACGTGCACTCTCTGTGAGAACTGTAAAGAACCAAATGTCTGCCCAAACACCAGACAACTGAGAATTTCATGTGGAACAAAACAGCTGATTGCTGGTCACAAAATTGGGAACCACCAAACACACCTTACCAACATGTAGCACATAGGAAGAAAAAGGGGACAATAGGAAAGAAAAACAACACACAACCACAACTATACCAACACTGATTAAAGAAGGAAACTTACACCTATGGATCTGTAACAAAGACATTTAAAAAAAAATTCATTCACATTCCTCAATTAATCTTCTTACTTAAAGCAGCTGGTTTTGCTATTTTCACAAGGAAGTCAAACCTTAACAGTGGCTTGTGCAGCGTTCCTGTTCTTCGCTGCTGTTGATCGCTTGCTGGACCGTGCCATTTATTTATACATGATTCAGACAGTGACTGTAGCCATAAAAATTCATTTCCCCATGATATACAAATTACACATGCACAAAAACAAGTGTTAAAGACATTAAGTGAAATGTCTGCACACAGCTAAATGACAAAGTGTAGTTTGTTTACTTTTATGGAACCTACAGTTCACTTTAGATCATACATCAGTAACCCCAACCCTCACTGCACACATTACTCAGTATCTGTTATGACCCTATTTGGCTTACACAGAGGGAATGTCAATGAGTTACACATGAATTGATAATTGTGTACCTAAAAGACATGTTCATGATACAATTGTCACAAGACAAAAACAATGGAGTGCTTAACAATACCAAAGAAAAGCAAATGGCAAAAAATCTATCTGATGTAGTAAACACATGCATTAGGCAAGACTAAACATACATGGGGTGTCACTCATTCCTTCCATCCTGCGTTACCAGAGGTTTGCTGTGTCATGGAGTGCAAGTTGAACAGTCTACAAATTTTAAAATCACAATGTGCAAGTGCACAAAAAATACACACTAACAAGGCACAATCTGTGTATCAACATGAACAAAATAACTGATATAAGGCATTACACTAATGAAACAAACCATTCTACCGAAATATTTACAACATTAACAATGATTTCAACTAGCAGTCTCTGTGAAAAACTGTACAGAAACAAATGTCTGGCCAAACACCAGACAACTCTGTGAATTTCATGTCAAACTACACAGCTGATTGGAAGAGGGCAGCTGCTTGCCAGTCACAAGATTGGGAAACACCAACAACAACAACACCATACCAACATGTAGCTCATACGAAAAAAGAAACACAACCACAACTATACACACACAGACTAAATTAGGAAAATAACACACATGGGTGTGTAACCACGACATTGTTAAGTAAGCTCATACACATTCATTTTTCTCAATTAATCGTATTACTTAAACAAACTGGTTGTGCTATTTTCACAAGGAACTCAAACCTTGACAGTGGCCCGTGCAGCGTTCCTGTTCTTGGCTGCTATTGATCGCTTGCTGGGTTGTGGCATCTAAAGCACATAAAAAAAACATCAAACACTATATAATGTAACACACCACATGTGAAGAGGTTGGGTGTTGGCACAAGATTAATTTTGTTGTCACCATGGAATGTTGATAAGAACACAAAAGCAAGTCACAGGCATTTTTCATGTATTTTACTCAAATAACTTTGGATGTCTATATGTTTGTTTGTCTGTGGTCTAACACAAAACAAATATACAAACTTTTAAAGTTTGTATAAAAACAGGAATACTTTAGTATGTCATCTCAGTTACACTATCAATGTAGGGCCAATAGTTTTCCGCGAAAACGGAAAACGGACGGAATACGCGGAATGGACCATCTGAAACGGAATGGACCACTGAAAACGGAATTGCAACTTTTCAAACGGAAACATAATTTTGTGCATCAAAATCGCCCAAAACCCCCTGTATTTTACCCTGTAAGACTGAATGTCTTTCAAATAAACACAACAACGATCGCAACAATGAACAAACATTAATTAAAGAACAAAAGCAGTCAGAAAATGTCACGTCTGCGCTGAACTCTGCTCCGGCCACGCCCCCCTTTTCAAGGGTAGTCACGTTCATTTGCTCATCTTCCCAATCGCATTAAAAACTAAAAATGTTAAGTCTTCTGTTGTGTTGATGGCTGGCAAACAACAATCTAAGAAGGGCACGTATTATTCACTGAGTTACCAAGCAGTCTAATTTATGGGGACTAATTAGCACTGCACTGAATTACATTACCATGACTTATTGCTACACAATAACAATTACACAACTAATATTACCAGATACATATAATAGTGGACATTACACTAGGCAACATGGATGTCATTCATATCTCATCCAGTCGAAATCTTAACAGGATTGAACCCATCTTTATTACAGCGTATCAACATAAGAACAGAACATAGCTAAATCTCCGCTTAGCATCATGCTAATCACTAATAGCACGAGCAGGTAGCCCAAAATTTGGTATTTAATTACACGATCTATTACAGAAGCAACTTCATGAAAACCCTTACTTTCATTAAGTATGCACATAATGCCTCACATACAGGTCGAACAATGATGATTTAAGCATTGGAAATGTATAAGGCACAGTATGGTCAACTACTTAGCGACAAACTGAACTCGACAGTATCTTAACTGTGGGTGCTGCACGCACGCAAACAGCGTTGCTAGGCAACATCACTATCAACAGAGTTTTTCATACAGTTAACGTGCAGAAAGGCATTATACGGCTGTTTTTATTTTTTCGACGCGGAATCACGGAATTACCAAAAACGTGACACGGAATTTGCTTTTTTTTGACGCGGAAAACTATTGGCCCTATATCAATGCTAAGCAATACTGTGACTTGCTTAAGTGAATGGCAAATACAACATAACATTTCATAATTATATCAGTTAATTAAACAGCTGCAATACCCAGTGAAATGTTAAATATCGCTAACTGACGTTAGTTACCTACAACATTGGGTAACTCACAATTGATGGGCCATCGTAACAACCTTCAAGCTGACCATAAAACCAACATGGCATTTTATTTAATTTGAGTTTTACCTTATCTAAGTGGGCAAAGACCATGTCTTTTCCACTTGGCCTAAAAAAAAACACTTGTCCCAAAAAAGTAAACAAAGCGTAATATGTCAACTGCTAAAAAAGATACAGCTCTCATCTATTGCCATTCCATAATGAATATTCTGTCAAGATCAAAAAATGTTGCGACATACCATGCTATTTCAGATGAAAGTTGTGTGGAAGCCTGCCTACACCAATGTGTAAACATTAGAAAAACAGTAACTGCGATTGTTTGGCAGAATGCGTCAATTCACTGAACAAATACTTTCAAATTATTC
The DNA here is from genome assembly GCF_963457725.1 of Sprattus sprattus. NCBI lineage: Eukaryota > Metazoa > Chordata > Actinopteri > Clupeiformes > Clupeidae > Sprattus > Sprattus sprattus. The sequence goes on from NC_137924.1 coordinate 38,130,363, forward strand.
TTCAGCCACTTGTTAATCATGTAATCCATTCATATAGCTGTGACTCAATTAATATTAATACAACTTTAACTGTGATGTGTTATAGTTTCATTTCACACGTAATTTACTGTATAATCAACGGTAGCACATACCCGCTTGTCAACATTCCACATTCAATTTCAACTAACTACGTCAAGATCTAGATTTGTGACTGCCATATACCCTGAGATAGAGCAGTTTCCCCCATGGATAGAGAACCTGGACTTTCGCCAATATGGGGCTTATAGCAACCACCAACCGCATGTCCAAAGATTAGGCCTATCTCTGCTTTGCAAGATATAAATTATAGGCTAACATCCACAACACAATACGGAACCACAAAGCAATGCTGGAAGATGTCAATAAAACACTTAAAGGCTACTTTTTATTCATCAACGCAGACGAACTGTGTCAAAGTTCTATCGTTTGGTTAAATCACTTTCTGAACACAATTCATTACACATCTAGCTATCGCCTCTCTTTATTGCCTTCTAGTCGAGCCCTGCAACTTTGCTGCTAATATTTAAAGCTTACACATTACCTGTGCAAACACATGCACATCACAGTATGAACTGAACTTTTCTGTTCAAGCCTGATCAGCGTCCAACAGAGTAATAACCAAGCCCGGCCCAAGTTCGCCAGCCACTCAAATATAATCTTCCCAACACAATTCTTAACACATCTAGCTATCGCCTCTCTTTATTGCCTTCAAGTCGAGCCCTGCCAGACTATGATATTTAAAGCTTACACAATTACCTATGCAAACACATGAAATTACAGCATGGATGGGGCAAAATTTCTCTGTCCAAGCCCGACCACCGTCCAACAGAGTAATAATCGAACCCGGCCCAAGTACGCCAGCCACTCAAATATTAACTTCCAAAACGAGCCCCAGGGAATCCATCTCAACTGTTTATACTAATGCCAAATTTACATACGTTTCTTATGAATAGCCTAGCTTTATGAAACTCAGGCATCAACAAACAAATGCTCACTCACACAAACAAGTTCTGTTAAACGCAATAACGCCAGTTGGCCACCTCGTGCTGGGGTCCTGAGGCATGCCTGGACATGCCTCTCAGCCCCTCTCTGGCCTATATAAAGCCAACCCTTCAGCACGTAAAGGGTGAAAATGGTACAGCAACAGATAGATAACAGTGATGCTTATAGTTTAGATGTTGCGAATGGAGCCAAAAACGTGCTGTACAAGTGTGTCAAGAATACATCCTCAGGAAGAATACAGTCGCCATTTATTTACTAACCAGCAACAGACGGGAAGGAAAGCAATTAACCGCGAGGTCACAAATACTCCACTGCTATCTCCGACTACGGCTAGACGCCGGGAAATTTTAACAAACGGAATGAAATAGCCTACACATTACACACGCCATCACCAAGTGAAAACAATAATTACTACGAACAATACTAACAATAACATCTCACATGAATGTACACACATATACATGTGCTAACAGTAATTACTAACCGCATGTCGAAAGACTGTCTGCGCTTGCTAGCTACCACTTCGACCAAAAACACATGCACTGTAAAAACTACCGCAAATAAATACTGCAAGACTATGCTAAAATGTAAAGCCTACACAATTACCTGTGCAAACACATGCACATCACAGCGTAAATGTGCCCGAACTTTTCTGTCCAAGCCCGACCAGCGTCCAACAGAGCAATAACCGAGCCCTGCCCAAGTCCCACAGCCACTCAAATATTATCTTCCCGACAGAGTCCCAAGGAATCCATTTCTCAACTATATACTAATGCCATATTTACGAGCGTTTCTTATGAAAAGCCTGGCTTTGTGAAACTCGGGCTTCAACAGAAAAATGCTAAAACAAGACCTGTTAAACGCACAAGCGTGCACAAAAACGACAAGAAGCATATTGAAATGAAAACATTCACATTGCAAGACCAGCAGCAGAGGGGTAGGAAAGACATGAACCGCAAAGTTAAAAACATGCATTACTAAGTCCACCATACAGTAACTACCAACCATGTGTCGACCAACTATCTACTAGCTAGCTACCATTTTGACCAAAAACACTGGCGCTGTTAGAACATCAAACCACTTGGAAATCAGACATTTAAACAACACAATTAGCTACTTGACGAACAAATAACCCAACCGTACATACACATACAGTACATTAATTTCATACGCAGTCTCACACAAGTCAAAAATTATAGCTTCAATTGTTTATAGTAATGCCATATTTACGAGCGTTTCTTATGAATAGCCTGGCTTTGTGAAACTCGGGCTTCAACAGATAAATGCTAAAACAAGACCTGTTAAACGCACAAGCGTGCACAAAAACGACAAGAAGCATATTGAAATGAAAACATTCACATTGCAAGACCAGCAGCAGAGGGGTAGGAAAGACATGAACCGCAAAGTTCAAAACATGCATTATTAAGTCCACCATACAGTAACTACCAACCATGTGTCGACCAACTATCTACTAGCTAGCTACCATTTTGACCAAAAACACTGGCGCTGTTAGAACATCAAACCACTTGGAAATCAGACATTTAAACAACACAATTAGCTACTTGACGAACAAATAACCCAACCGTACATACACATACAGTACATTAATTTCATACGCCGTCTCACACAAGTCAAAAATTATAGCTTCAATTGTTTATAGTAATGCCATATTAACGTACGTTTCATATGAATAGCCTGGCTTTGTGACACTCGGGCATCAACAGATAAATGCTCACTCATCAAAACAAGATCTGTTAAACGCACATGCGTGCACAAAACGCTAAGTAGCATATTGAAATGGGAACATTCACATTGCAAGAACGTCTTTTAAAATGGCGCGGCTCCTTCAAGAGAGTATGGTAGAGCTACATAGAGACAACAGTGATGCTTAAGATAGTTTGGATGTTGCGAAAGGAGCCAAAAAACGTATGTGCTGTACACGTGTGTCAAAAAACACATAAAGAATACAGTCGCCATTTATTTACTAACCACCAGCATACTGGAAGGAAAGACATGAACCGCGAAGTTAAAAACATGCAATAATAAGTCCACAATACAGTAACTACACACCACGTGTGGACAAACTATCTCTGCTAGCAGGCTACCATTTCGACCAAAAACAAGTGCGCTGCAAGAACAGTCACAAATACTTGGAAATCAAAAATGTAACCAAGACAATTAGCTACATGACGAAAAAATAACCTAACCGTACGCATGTACATTACATTAACTTCACTCGCCGTCCCACAAGTCAAAATGTTTTATACCTTGCTATGCTAAAGACATAGCCCATTGCTTACGAACACACATTAATTCAGCACCTCAACTTTAGCAACCGAGAATACAAACACAATACAATTGTATTGAGGTTAACATACAAATTAAACAGTAGTAGACGTGCTTCCATTACTTACGGTCAAATGTAAATCACAATCTTCTAAACTCCCCCAAAAAATCGCGTACCTCACTCAGTGACAAAGTGGTTGTCTGTTCAGTGTTCACCTTCCAGCGTTGTTATGGGTACCATGTGTCGTCACTGTGTCTAAACCACGCGGCGCAAAGGCACACATTCCTTTGAGAATCACCCTAGCTCTTACTCAACCATGCGTATTTCAAATATTCACCAAAAATCTACTTTTCATCTTACAGTCAAGTTATTTTCAGATTTGCGTACTTAACACTCTCAAGTGTCTTCACATGAACTTGTGATTGAATCAGAGTATCACTTTTTGACCTGTTGATGTGTAAAGCATTATTTTAGCGTTAACAATGTATCCAATTTGCTTTATATCAATCATTTTTTAAGATATGAAGTTGCCTTTGCACATGGGAATATGTTGTAGTGTCTTCCAGTGACATATCAAGTTTGGTTTTGATTTCACAAAGATTTGCCAAGATATGACTTCACTTCCTGTTTGGCGGCTTTTCAGCTGAATTTGAGTGGCTGTACCGGACAAACGGTTGTGAGGATCACAATTATTTCCATAACTTTTGTGAAGCTAGGTCTGAAGATCATCTTTGGTGATTTTGAAGAAGATTTGCCAAAAATTGTAGGAGGAGAAGGCTTTCAAAGGTTTTTGATAAAACCGGAAATAGCGGAAAATCTATATAACCGGAAATTGACGCCATAGGGTGTGTTGAATTCGTCTTGATCTAGGGAATCCAATGGTACATAATTTTTGAAAATCGGTCATACGGTTCAAAAGTTGTGTGTGTTACAAAAGTCCAACTTTGACCTGTTGGTGGCGCTAGAGCGGTGTAATGAGAGCCATGAAACTTGGTGTGAATGAAGAACGGGCTGTCCTTAATGAGTGTGCCAAATTTCACAAAAAGTTACCATATGGTTCTAGGGGCTGCCATTGACTCCCATTGCAGCAACATAATAAGAAAGCCTACAATATAGCCGCAAGCAGCGATGGCGGTTTCCTCCTTCAAACATTGCGAACCAGGGGAAGAAAAAAAACATTTGTCACTGTATAGAAAATCCATGCTGCAGACTTGCCAATGGGATATTACATTTCAAATCCAACATTTACAATGCTTTTGCCTTGAAGTTTAGACTGAGTGGAGGTTGTGTGTGTGCGCTTAACCTGTGTGTCTGTGAGAATGTATGTGTGTGACAGCAAGCTGTGTGTCTGTGAGAATGTGTGTGCGTAAAACAAAGCCTGCGCGTGTGTTAAGGGGAGAGTGCGTGTGTGAGATTTAGGAGCCGCGCGGATGAGGAGACAGAGAGACATTCTATAGAGAACCACCCTAGCAAGTAGTCAAGCATGCATGTTTCAAATATTCACCAAAAATCCACTTTTCACTTTACAGTGAACTTTTTTTCAGATTTGTGTACTAAACATTCCCAAGTGTCTTCATATGAACTTGTGATTGAATCAGAGTTTCACTTTTTGACATGCAGATGTGTAAAGCATTATTTTAGCGTTAACAATGTATCCAATTTGCTTTATATCAATCATTTTTCAAGATATGAAGTTGCCTTTGCACATGGGAACATGTTGTGGTGTCTTCCAAGTGACATACCAGTTTGGTGTTGATATCTCAAAGATTAGCTGAGATATGACTTCACTTCCTGTTTGGCCGCTTTTCTGCTGAATTTGAGTGGATGAACCGGACAAACCATATGGTAACTTTTTGTGAAATTTGGAACAATCATTAAGGACAGTCCCTTCTTTATTCATGCAAAGTTTCATGTCTCTCATTATACCACTCTAGCGCCACCAACGGGTCAAAGTTGGACTTGTGTTAACACACGCAACTTTTGAACCGTATGACCGATTTTCAAAAATGAGGTACCATTGGATTCCCTGGATCAAGACGAATTAAACACACCCTGTGGCGTAAATTTCACTCAAATATTTGCTGACATATGACTTCACTTCCTGTTTGGCCGCTTTTCTACTGAATTTGAGTGGCTGTACCGGACAAACGGTTGTGAGGATCAAAATTCTGTTGATAACTTTTGTGAGGCTAGGTCTGAAGATCATCTCTGGTGATTTTGAAGAAGATTTGCCAAAAATTGTAGGAGGAGTAGGCTTTCAAAGGTTTTTGATAAAACCGGAAATAGCGGAAAATCTATATAATCGGAAATTGACGTCATGGGGTGGGTTTAATTTGTCTTGATCCAGGGAATCCAATGGTACCTCATTTTTGAAAATCGGTCATACGGTTCAAAAGTTGCGTGTGTTACAAAAGTCCAACTTTGACCTGTTGGTGGCGCTAGAGTGGTCTAATGAGAGCCATGAAAATTGGTGTGAATGAAGAAGGGACTGTCCTTAATGAGTGTGCCAAATTTCACAAAAAGTTACCATATGGTTCTAGGGGCTGCCATTGACTCCCATGGTACAAGAATAATAATAATACCTACGATAACAATAGGTTACCTCCTACCGGAGGAAACCTAATAATAATAGGAAAGCCTACAATAACAATAGGTTACCTCCTACCGGAGGAAACCTAATAAATATAGCTGCAAGCAGCGATGGCGGTTTCCTCCTCCAGACATTGCGAACCAGGGAAAAATGTATTTTTGTGACAATTTGTCATTGTATAGAAAGATCCATGCTGCAGACTTGCCAATGGGATATTACATTTCAAATGCATTACTTTGAAGATCCTCAAGGGCCATGGCTTCAAGCTAAGAGCGAGTAGGGGTGTGTTCATCCCTACATTTCCTTAAATGTTGTGTGTGTGTGCTTGCGCGTGTCAAAGGAGCCTGTGCCTGTCCCTGTCCCTGTCCCTGTCCCTGTCCCTGTGTGTGTGTGTGTGTGTGTGTGTGTGTGTGTGTGTGTGTGTGAGAGAGAGAATCTGGAGCACACACGCGCGCAAGACCAGAGGGGCAGGGGCAGAGAGGCATACTTGAGAAACACCCTAGCAATAACCCAAGCATGCGTATTTCAAATATTCACCAAAAATCTACTTTTCATCTTACAGTCAATTTTTTTTCAGATTTGTGTTCTAAACATTCTCAAGTGTCTTCACATGAACTTGTGATTCAATCAGAGTATCACTTTTTGACCTGTTGATGTGTAAAGCATTGTTTTAGCGTTAACAATCTATCCAATTTGCTTTATATCAATCATTTTTCAAGATATGAAGTTGCCTTTGCACATGGCAACATGTTGTAGTGTCTTCCAGTGACATATCAAGTTTGGTGTTGATTTGTCAAAGATTTGCCAAGATATGACCTCACTTCCTGTTTGGCGACTTTTCTGCTGAATTTGAGTGGCTGTACCGGACCAACGGTTGTGAGGATCAAAATTATTTCCATAACTTTTGTGAGGCTAGGTCTGAAGATCATCTCTGGTGATTTTGAAGAAGATTTGCCAAAAATTGTAGGAGGAGAAGGCTTTCAAAGGTTTTTGATAAAACCGGAAATAGCGGAAAATCGATATAACCGGAAACTGACGCCATAGGGTGTGTTGAATTCGTCTTGATCTAGGGAATCCAATGGTACCTAATTTTTGAAAATCGGTCATACGGTTCAAAAGTTGTGTGTGTTACAAAAGTCCAACTTTGACCTGTTGGTGGCGCTAGAGCGGTGTAACGAGAGCCATGAAACTTGGTGTGAATGAAGAACGGGCTGTCCTTAATGAGTGTGCCAAATTTCACAAAAAGTTACCATATGGTTCTAGGGGTTGCCATTGACTTCCATTGCAGCAACGTAATAATAAATATAGCTGCAAGCAGCGATGGCGGTTTCCTCCTCCAGACATTGCGAACCAGGGAAAAATGTATTTTTGTGACAATTTGTCATTGTATAGAAAGATCCATGCTGCAGACTTGCCAATGGGATATTACATTTCAAATGCATTACTTTGAAGATCCTCAAGGGCCATGGCTTCAAGCTAAGAGTGAGAAGGGGTGTGGTCATCCCTACATTTCCTTTAATGTTGTGTGTGTGTGCTTGCGCGTGTCAAAGGAGCCTGTCTGTGTGTGTGTGTGTGTGTGTGTGTGTGTGTGTGTGTGTGTGTGTGTGAGAGAGAGAGAATCTGGAGCACACACGCGCAAAGGAGCAGAGAGAGAAAGACCTTCTACTGAAAATCACCCTAGAAATTAGCCAAGCATGCATGTTTCAAATATTCACCAAAAATCCACTTTTCATCTTACAGTCAACTTTTTTTCAGATTTGCGTACTTAACACTCTCAAGTGTCTTCACATGAACTTGTGATTGAATAAGAGTATCACTTTTTGACCTGTTGATGTGTAAAGCATTATTTTAGCGTTAACAATGTATCCAATTTGCTTTATATCAATCATTTTTTAAGATATGAAGTTGCCTTTGCACATGGGAACATGTTGTAGTGTCTTCCAGTGACATATCAAGTTTGGTGTTGATTTCTTAAAGATTAGCTGAGATATGACTTCACTTCCTGTTTGGCCGCTTTTCTGCTGAATTTGAGTGGCTGTACCGGACAAACCATATGGTAACTTTTTGTGAAATTCGGCAAAATCATTAAGGACAGTCCCTTCTTTATTCATACAAAGTTTCATGTCTCTCATTATACCACTCTAGCGCCACCAACGGGTCAAAGTTGGACTTGTGTTAACACACGCAACTTTTGAACCGCATGACCGATTTTCAAAAATGAGGTACCATTGGATTCCCTGGATTAAGACGAATTAAACACACCCTGTGGCGTAAATTTCACTCAAATATTTGCTGACATATGACTTCACTTCCTGTTTGGCCGCTTTTCTGCTGAATTTGAGTGGCTGTACCGGACAAACGGTTGTGAGGATCAAAATTCTGTTCGATAACTTTTGTGAGGCTAGGTCTGAAGATCATCTCTGGTAATTTTGAAGAAGATTTGCCAAAAATTGTAGGAGATGAAGGCTTTCAAAGGTTTTTGATAAAACCGGAAATAGCGGAAAATCTATATAACCGGAAATTGACGCCAAGGGTTGGGTTTAATTCGTCTTGATCCAGGGAATCCAATGGTACCTCATTTTTGAAAATCGGTCATACGGTTCAAAAGTTGTGTGTGTTACAAAAGTCCAACTTTCACCTGTTGGTGGCGCTAGAGCGGTCTAATGAGAGCCATGAAAATTGGTGTGAATGAAGAAGGGACTGTCCTTAATGAGTGTGCCAAATTTCACAAAAAGTTACCATATGGTTCTAGGGGCTGCCATTGACTTCCATTGCAGCAACATAATAATAAATATAGCTGCAAGCAGCAATGGAGGGTTCATGCAGCGAATCGGCCAAATTCGATTGGCTGTTGAAGGCGAACGCTTTCAGAAAGCAATGCAGTGATTAAGCATGGTCTGTAGAAAGTCCGTGCCAATTTTGGTGAAGATCGGATCAAATTTGCGACCTGTGCAAACTTTTTACTGTTTTGGATTAAATTAAGGTCAAAGGTCACCAAATGTATTGATTGTCCCCCAGATGGGGTCAGCAGTCCATGTACCAAGTTTGGTTTTCATACATTACAGGGTTGCCGAGATATGAGCTCACTTCCTGTTTGGCGGCTTCGCCGCCTATTTCGATTGGCTGCTACTGGCAAACGCTTTCATCAATTGTTCCATAAACGAATGCAGTTGTAAATCATGGTCTAATGATGGTCTGCGCCAATTTTGGTGAAGATCAGATCAAATTTGTGACCTGTGTTTGCTTTTTAGTGTTTTTGACTAAATTCAATATGGCGCCCTGATCAATTATGATAATGTCACATATTTGCATATGTCAAACTAAAGACCTCCAAGAGCATGTATAGATCCCACTTGTAAGTTGAAATTCCAAACACGTCAACAGCTACAGGCCAAAATGCATTTTTGCTAATTACAGCGCCACCTAGAGGTCAAAGGTCACCAAATTTCTTAAGCGTCTTCCTGATGAGGTAAGCGGTCCATGTAATAAGTTTGGTCATGATACATGAAATCTTTGCTGAGATATGAGCCCACGTCCTGTCTGGCGACTTCGTTGCAAACTTTGATTGGCTGTCACGGGCGAACGGTTTTAGTTGCGAAGATGTAATCCAATAACTTTTGTGAGGCTTGGTCTGAAGATGATGTGTGTCAAGTTTGGTGTTGATCGGACAAACATTGTGACCCGTGAAGATTTTTGAAGGTTTTTGATAAAATCCAAAATGGCGGAAAATCCATCATGGCGCAAAATGACGTCATAGGGTGCGTTGAACTCGTGCTGGTCCAAGGATTCCAAGGATGCCTCATTTTTGAAAATCGGGCCAACGGGTCAAAAGTTACGTGTGTGAACGTACGTCCAACTTTGACCTGTTGGTGGCGCTAGAGCGCTACATCTGCCTACATGAAACTTGGTGAAATGAATCATGGGACTGTCCCCAATCAGTGTGCCAAATTTCACAACTTTTTACCAGACGGTTCTATGGGCTGCCATAGGATCCCAGCACAGAATCATAATAATAAGAACAAATAGAAACACAATAGGTTTCCTGCAGCTTCGCTGCATGAACCCTAAATATAGCTGCAAGCAGCGATGGCGGTTTCCTCCTTCAAACATTGCGAACCAGGGAAAAATGAATTTTTGTGACAATTTGTCATTGTATAGAAAGATCCATGCTGCAGACTTGCCAATGGGATATTACATTTCAAATGCATTACTTTGAAGATCCTCAAGGGCCATGCCTTCAAGCTAAGAGTGAGAAGGGGTGTGGTCATCCCTACATTTCCTTTAATGTTGTGTGTGTGTGCTTCAAAGGAGCCTGTCAGTGTGTGTGTGTGTGTGTGTGTGTGTGTGTGTGTGTGTGTGTGTGTGTGTGTGTGTGTGTGTGTGTGTGTGTGTGTGTGTGTGTGAGAGAGAGAGAATCTGGAGCACACACGCGCAAAGGAGCAGAGAGAGAGAGAGTCCTTCTACTGAAAATCACCCTAGAAATTAGCCAAGCATGCCTATTTCAAATATTCACCAAAAATCTACTTTTCATCTTACAGTCAATTTTTTTCAGATTTGTGTTCTAAACATTCTCAAGTGTCTTCATATGAACTTGTGATTGAATCAGAGTTTCACTTTTTGACCTGAAGATGTGTAAAGCATTATTTTAGCGTAAACAATGTATCCAATTTGCTTTATATCAATCATTTTTCAAGATATGAAGTTGCCTTTGCACATGGGAACATAGTGTAGTGTCATCCAAGTGATATACCAGTTTGGTGTTGATGTCTCAAAGATTAGCTGAGATATGACTTCACTTCCTCAAGGGCCATGCCTTCAAGCTAAGAGTGAGAAGGGGTGTGGTCATCCCTACATTTCCTTTAATGTTGTGTGTGTGTGCTTCAAAGGAGCCTGTCAGTGTGTGTGGGTGTCTGTGTGTGTGTGTGTGTGTGTGTGTGTGTGTGTGTGTGTGAGAGAGAGAGAATCTGGAGCACACACGCGCAAAGGAGCAGAGAGAGAGAGTCCTTCTACTGAAAATCACCCTAGAAATTAGCCAAGCATGCCTATTTCAAATATTCACCAAAAATCTACTTTTCATCTTACAGTCAATTTTTTTTCAGATTTGTGTTCTAAACATTCTCAAGTGTCTTCACATGAACTTGTGATTCAATCAGAGTATCACTTTTTGACCTGTTGATGTGTAAAGCATTGTTTAAGCGTTAACAATTTATCCAATTTGCTTTATATCAATCATTTTTGAAGATATGAAGTTGCCTTTGAACATGACAACATGTTGTAGTGTCTGCCAGTGACATATCAAGTTTGGTGTTGATTTGTCAAAGATTTGCCAAGATATGACTTCACTTCCTGTTTGGCGACTTTTCTGCTGAATTTGAGTTGCTGTACCGGACAAACGGTTGTGAGGATAAAAATTCTGTTGATAACTTTTGTGAGGCTAGGTCTGAAGATCATCTCAGGAGATTTTGAAGAAGATTTGCCAAAAATTGTAGGAGGAGAAGGCTTTCAAAGGTTTTTGATAAAACCGGAAATAGCGGAAGATCTATACACCGGAGGCTTTCGCGGAGCGGGGACCGTTTATTCGTCTTGATCCAGGGAATCCAATGGTACCTCATTTTTGAAAATCGGTCATACGGTTCAAAAGTTGTGTGTGTTACAAAAGTCCAACTTTGACCTGTTGGTGGCGCTAGAGTGGTGTAATTAGAGCCATGAAACTTGGTGAGAATGAAGAAGGGACTGTCCTTAATGAGTGTGCCAAATTTCACAAAAAGTTACCATATGGTTCTAGGGGCTGCCATTGACTTCCATTGCAGCAACATAATAATAATCCTCCTACCGGAGGAAACCTAAATATAGCTGCAAGCAGCGATGGCGGTTTCCTCCTCCTAACATTGCGAACCAGGGAAAAATGTATTTTTGTGACAATTTGTCAGTGTGTAGAAAATTGCATCCTGCAGACTTGCCAATGGATATATAATTTTGAATGCAGTACTTTGAAGTTCCGCATGGGCCATGGCTTAAAGTTAAGAGTGAGTGGTGGTTTGGTCAACATATAGCTTATGTAAGTAGAATGAAATGTTCAGAGATGCACAGGCCATAAATGATAAAAGACAAATGTGCAAAACCAATATGCATAATCTTACTTTAAAAGTAACATTTGTATTTTGTTAAGTATTTGAACCGTACCAGATTGAAATTTGCACTGCATTGCATTGCTTTTTGTATTACATTTTTTGTTTGTGTAAATTAAACCCATACAACATGTCTTTACAGAAATATGCATATTCTTACTTTAAAATGAACAGTTATATTTTGTTTGATATCGTATGAAAAATGATGTAGGATAAGCTATACTCTATTGTATTTTAGTACTTACTGGGTCTTGCCAGTAGGTGGTGCAATGCGCTCCGAGCGCGTCCAATTTACAAGGTGAGTTGTATTTTACGAGTGGCTTGGAGCGCGTTCAGGGGACACTGCAGATGCCTTACGTGGAGATGAGGCAGAGAGTGGCGAGGCCTCACTGTGTCGTTGTGTCCTGTCTTTGTAATGAAGCATGTGAAAATAATGGATTTTGAGAATGAAACTGCTCATAATGATTGGTATAATTAATTAAAAAAAAATGTGTGTGGGACAGTGTGAAAATGATATGGTATGGTAGCGTTTTGTCTTTTGCTTGTTTGATGACAGGATGCATTTTAATACATTATGTTGTATAGAACTTTGTAGGGGAGTCTACATTGAAAATCATTTGAGTAAATGTTGTAATGAGATGTAAGCATTTTTCTGTGAAATTAAATAGGATTTCATGTATTATAGAGACAACAAGTGGATGTTCATTTTGCGGAAATAATTGGTTTTATAGCATAATGGTTATGCAAAAGCAGCATAAATCCAATGTGATATTTTTTGGTGTACAATGTTATGTTCTGTGAAGATGGTTACAGTTTGGTTGTAGTTTTTTTCAGAAGTGTTCTTGCAACTCTAAAAACAACCATGCAAATAGTTTATAATTAACAGTTTATTTGTCGTTCCATATTTTAGCACCAGCATGTTGTAATTTTAACTGCATTGCATTGGTTCTTGTAGTAAAGTTTTGCATCTTGAAAATTACTGCCATATGTCGTTTTTAAAAAGAAATATGGATAATCTTACTTTAAAATTAACATTTATATGTCTTTAAGTATTTATATGTCTTTAAGTTGCCGCTTGTATTATTTTTTTTTGTTGTGTAAATTACACCCATATAACATTTCTATAAAGAAATATGCATATTCTTACTTTAAAATCAACAGTTATATTCTGTTGGTATTGTAGCATAATACGTTGTGAAATAAGCAGTAGTCTATTGTATTTCTATTTACAGTTTTTCGATACTACGATCTTAGCTATTTCACTGTTAATTTGAAGCACCCTCAATAGTTGGTGATTAGGGCAGATATGATATAGGTAAGACCATTGTTGTTGTTTCTGTTGTTTTTGGCGACTTTCGTCTTCGATTATGAGTAAGAGCTTTAATGAGAGTGTGAACAAAGTTTTTCGTGACTAGTTACCGTTTTTCATCCACTAGAACGAGTAATATCTGTGTGTTTTTTTTCTGTTATGTTACCGATTTTCTTTGACGAGAATAAGTAAGATGGTTAATAAGAGTCTCACGAAGAGCGTTTGTTTTGACTATTTGGATCTATTGTAAGTACTTGGCTATGTCCGTACTGAGTCTTGCTACTAAGTGGTGCAATGCGCCTCGAGTGCGTCCAATTCACAATGTAAGACGAGTTGATTCGAGCGCCTTCAGGCAACAACGAGATTGGTTACGTGGAGATGAGGCATAGAGTGTCGAGGTCTCATCATTTCGCTGTGTCCTGTGTGTGTAATAGAACATGCGCAAAATGATGGATTTTGAGAATAAAACTGCTCGTAATGATTGTAATAATGTATTAAAAATAAACGTTGTGTGCAGGTCAGTGTAAGGATGTTATGGTATGGAGAGTCTTGCTGGGGAGTTCAAAGGTATTTGCAGAGGTGGCGTTGACTTGGATGGGTGTTTGAAAGTGGTGGTTGCTTCAAAGGCTTTTAGATCTTCTCAAGGTGTGTGCAAAATGTTGGCTGGGTGGCAGTTCCGGCATGCAGACAGGAGGGCGACACATTGTCAGGGCGTGCTTTGTTCTCTGAAATATATCAGACAGTTCAATCACAGATCGTCAGTGCAGTAGGGGAGGGGGGAGGTGGAGGGGTGGAAAAGCTGGTTTCTTTGGTCTTGTTTTAAGAGTTTGGCGAAACGTTAAGTTTTTGCTGTAGAAGCATCAGCGGCCATCTAGTTTAGAAAAGAGTACATGCCTAATATCACCGTTTTAGAAATAGAACAGCCTATAGGCTCCTTTTCAGGTTATCCCACTTTGTGCAGCGTCACGATGTTGATGTGCTTAATGTTTGGAGGTAGTGTTTAGCCAGCTTTTTCATTCTTTCAGTATGTGTTCGATATAAATAATGAAAAATCTGTAAAATAACAGTTTTTCTCTGCTGAACTGTTAGGGCTGCCACTTTATTGAAGATTTTTAATCTTAATTAAAGAAGCCTGACTTAATGAATGGTGTTTGTTCGTAATAAATTAGGAAGAATCTGTAAAATAACAGCATTTTTTGCTAAACTTGTAGTACTGTCACCTTATTGAAAGTGTTCGATATTAATAATAGATACAAAAATCTGTAAAATAACAGTTTTTCTCTGCTGAACTGTTAGGGCTGCCACTTTATTGAAGGTTTTTAATCTTAAATATCGAGGAAAACATTGTAAAATAACAGTGTTTCTCTGCTATACTTTTAGTACCCTAACTTAATAAAAGGTGTTTGCTCGTAATAAATTAGGAAGAATCTGTACAATAACAGTTTTTCTCTGCTAAACTGTTAGGGCTGTAACTTTATTAATGGTGTTTGATATTAATTGAGGAAAAATGTATAAAAAAAAAACAGTTTTTCTCTGCAAATCCTTAAATGGAAATATCTGTAAATATAGGGTTTTGCACTTTATTTGAATTAGGATGTTCTAGTTTAATTTTGCGGTTTTTGTTTGGCAGCCGTAGCTGCCAGTAATTTACTGTTTTTTTACAGATTTTTTTTTGTACAGTGTGCTTAATGTTTGGAGGTAGTGTTTAGCCAGCTTTTTCATTCTTTCAGGGGTCTGACAATTTCAGCGACGGTCCTGACTAGAGGGCAGCGTTGAAGTTGTTGTAAGGTGGGTATAAACAGTGCAGAGCTAGATGATATCGCAATGTAATTTTCTTTAATAGGCCTACCATTCATGAAGGTGGTATTCTATCGATGCAGTGACAAAATGCAGGGCAAGGTAAAGGTAATGATTAGGGGGACTGGGCACTTGTCCCAGGGCACATAACTTGTAAGGAGATTTGGAGAACGTTAGTTATAATGTTGTCTGACGTTATGAGCGCAGCCATTCATTTTGTTGGTGCGATCACTTTTTTGCAAGTCGTATGTTGAACAGGGCGTGAGCAGAAATGAGTCCGCGTTCGTCGCTGCCTCACAGTGACGCCCACACTGAGGCACACGCCCTGGTCCGATCTTCTGCTTAAGCCTATATAAGATTGGCATTTTCATATGCAGTTTGTAGGTGAAGTCAGAAGTCGTGAGAAAGAGAAGCAGTGACCGAAAGTGATAAAGTGAATTTGAATTGTAAAGTATTTTACGGAGCATTTTAGCGAAGGTGAGTGTTTGTTATGTGTGTTGTAGTGATGTTGTATCCCTCTTTCATTTTAGCTTATTCAGTATGTTCATGTTTTCAATTTCAGTTGTTAGGGTTGTGTACTTGTGATGTAAGTATTAAATGTGCGAAACGATATGAATTTTCTCGGTAAAGGATTGTCGTAGTTAAACGCGCAAGTGCTCTTTATGAAGCTTCACGGTCCGTCACGCACATAGATATCAAGTAGTGACATTGACATTTATAAAGACATTTTCTGCAGTTGCGTGGTTTTTGAGCAATCCTATTGGTGAAATGACAAATTGTGTATCATTTCTCTGTACAGAAAATAATGTCGACTCCCAAGAAGAGTAAGGTGGAGGTGGAAGGGTATATCCATAGAGTGTCTGAGGTGAAACAAGGGAAAAAGACGCAGTTCTTCACGGCTGTTCTACAGGAAGTGTCGAAAAACACAGAGATGTTGGTTTTCAGCCCGAGAAAACACAAGATGTTCTTGTCTTTAGAACAACAAAGGCAAGTACACTAATATTGTCCAATTCCATGTGTGCTTCACTGGAGGTAGGGCCTACTCTGTGATTGTGATGGTGTTGTGTATCATGGTGTGTTTCTTGTACTGACACTTGTTTGTTGCAATTTATTTATGTTTGTCCTTGTAGGAGCCCAGTGAAAGTGAGCGACATTGTGTTGAAGCCGTCACTGCTGAACGTAGGCCAGGACGCGATCTTTGTTAATGAAAGGAGCGAGCTGACGGCTGTAAGGGACTTGTCCTTTTGTTTCGATGCAATGCCGGCAGTTCAGCAGCAGTCAAGGACACTGGCCGACATTATTGCAAATGGCATACCTGGGGAAACTGTGAGTTAATTTCAATGATGTGCCATGTTGAAAGAATAGTGATAGGTTATTTTGTCATAGAGTTGAGTTATGCATGACTTTGACTGTGATATGGCAAACCATAATGTTAAGAAACTTGGTTGTTGGTGCAAGGAATGTGATTTTTAGATTTTTCATGAAACCGTGCAGTAGTTTCTATAATTATACGTGTTACTGTGTCTTGCTGTTAGTAATATGTACATTTGATGTTTTTGTGCGCAGGTGAATGTGCTGGCGAAGGTTTTATGGGAGGCGGAAAGGGAAACCGTGATGACCAGGGACCAGCAATTCGTTCAGAAGACCGTATATTGTTTGGCGGATCAGATGGCATCAGTTATGCTGACGGTGTGGGGGGAATTTGATTTGGTCGTGGAGAAGTGGTACAATTTTGTCGCTGTGGGTGTCCGTGTTTTTCAGGAGAAAATCCTGTTAACCATGACATCCAACAGCAAACACCACCTAGCCGAGGATGGAGGGCCAGTGGTAGCTGGTGTCCAGAATGATTCGGAGGTGACAATTGGAGACATTGTTCAGGTGGATGTCACCTCCAATTTCATGTGTCCACAGCGTCACGAGCTGCTTGGGGTGAACATGGACACGCTGATGACGAGGTGCGATAAGTGCCGAAAGTTTTGCAAGAACAAGAAATTGAACAATGTTTTGAAATGCACCATTGTCGTGGAGGACGATGACAAAAAAAATGTGGAGTTTGTTTTGGAGGACAGATTGGTCCGTTCTCTTTTGTCAATTGGGCAGAATGTCAAAAAAGACACGCAGCATATAGTGCATGACATCATGAAGCACGACAGGATTCGTGTTACAGCGAGGGGAAAACGGGCCATTGCTGTCTGGTTCTGCGAGGAGGAAGAAAGTGCAGGTCAGGCAGAAAGTAATGAAAGCCCTGTTGGTGCGGAGGGACAGCAGCCAGTGGTTGATTCGCCTGAAAGTTTTGTGGAGGACTGGGAAAATTGAATTTGTTTTTTCACAGCAAACGTAAATGGTGAATTTTGTAAATAATGATGTGAATTCCATTGTGTTTGAAAATAAAATATGTTTCTTGAAATGTGTTTTTCGTTGTGTTTGAATATTCAGTGTTTGGTCCAAATAGAGGACTTTAATGCTGGCTGTTGCAACAGTATGTAATGTAAAGTTTGATGCTTCTTGGCTTTATGGCTATTAGTTGAAGACGTTCTTTGAGTAAGGACAAAGAATCAGTGGTTTAAGGAGAAAAGTATTTTATTTGGTAAATGTAGAAATATGCAAGTAAAGACAGACAAATTATGTTGGAAAAGGGTTATGAATTGCAAGTGAACAGAAGGGAATTGGTAGTCAGCATCTGTAAGGTGGTATGTGGAAAAAAGATGGCGATGTTGAAAAAGGGAAACATTGCGTATGAACTTACTTCTAAAATAGTTGTTTGGGGATATAGCTTTGGTAAGAAAAATGAAAATTTCAGACATGCAAACTCCATAAATGATAAAAGACAAATGTGCAACAGAAGAAATAGGGTTAAAATAGTTGAAATGCTGTTCATCATTCTCGTTGTGAAATGTGTGGCAGCGATAGACTTTTTTGATGTCACTGAATTGTGTTGGTGATGTTGGATCCTGTGGTCGAGATTGTTCATGTAGTGATGCTTCACATCTTTGAGAATTAGGGTTGGCTTCTTTGGGAACACAACATAGAGAAATAAGTATTATGTGTATATAGAACACATTGAAGTGGTGTGACATTTCAAGTTGCATTTGGAAGACATGCGTGTGGTACATATATTTAGTGAAGAGTAAACTATGTGTAGGTGAAGCAAAAGTTACAATTCATATATTTACCACATGGTAGGAATGAGTTGAGTCATATCAAGCAGGGTTCAAGACACATCATACTTGTCAGCATACGATTGGTAGTTGTTCAGGGCAGTTGGAGGGAAGATCTCAAACCTTTGTTTGAAATAAGGAAAAGGTGTTGCAGGCGCAGATAAATATTTGGTGGATGCATTAGATTAATGTACGTAAGACAGACATTTAGTGTCAAGCTAGAAAAAGTGTGTTATTGTTTGTAGGCGTAAAAGCATACTCCTGTAGTGTTGTTGATTTGGTGATTCCAGACTGAAATAGGTCAGTGGTGGAAGCTGTAGTAATTCCAAAGGGTTTGAAGGCCTGAAGGTGGTAGCGCCTGAAGGTGGTAGCTGAAAAGCAAACCATGAGGGTGTTATGAGAATAATGTATGCAATGTCACCAGTATTGCATTGGATAAAATGTGATGTGTGTAATGTACTTTACTTGCTGTAGTAGAGGTGGGGTGAAATGTATCAGTACTCACCTGACAGTACCATTGCAAGCATATGGATTCTGCAAGTAGATTTCAATGGTGGGATGGATGTCTTGTCAAACTCCTGAAATTGCAGGTTAATATATGTTTTAGTGGAGTGAAACAATGTGTCAAGTGAACAATTTGCGTCCAAGATAGAATACCATTTTTATAAGAAGAAGAGCATACCTTGTAACTGTTGTTCCTTAATGTTTGCCATTCCAAGATCGATGCATGATGAAAGCAGTGATAGGTCCACAATCTTTGAAGGTTTCAAGGGGCTGCTGAAAAGGAAGAAATTGAAATGGTATGAGGCTGGTGTGTTGAATGTAAGCTGTATTGGAGTGCAAACATAGGCATTGTGACATTGAACTTACCTGATATTGGGGGTGAGTTTTCAAAATGTTGGGTGGTTCAATGCAGCCCAACTTTTGAAAGCACAAGGATAAGTGTGCTCATGAGAAAAGTGTTTTATTGTTTGTATCGGTTGCAGTTTTCAAATGTTGGGTCTTTCAATGTCCAATGTGTTGCCCGAACGCTGGGAGATAAGGGTCTGACCTGTGTTTGTTGCATGCATTGTTTTTCAGGTAATGTGTCGTTAATGGATGTGAATGAGTACAGGATTATGATGGCTGTAGTATGTTGACAACAACTCAAGCGATATTTGAAAGTGTACATCTTTTGCGTAAACATGATCTATTGTTGTGTTAGCATCAGTTGTGGAGAAGTCAACTAATTGAGTGTAATGATGTTGTTGGAAAAAGGTTTGTATGTCTGTATTAGTAAGAAGGTTTTGATTAAAGTCTCCCATAATAATTTTCGCTCCTGGGAAAGTGTCCATTTCGGCAATGAGATGCAATAGATTTTCTTTAAATTGCTGAACTTGGTATGTTTGTGGCCTGTATACAACAGCAGCCATTAATTGAAAGTGAGGAACGTGAAAGACTAACGATTCAAGGTTTGTATTACGTGGTGTGTTGACTTCAATGTTTTGATCTGTTTGACAATATATTCCAACACCTCCATTTGCTTGAAATTTTAAGGTCTTTGTGAAATCGTTTATCTGGTTGTAACAATTGAAACGTGTGTTGTTATAGAAGGTGAAATTGGGTAAAAGTAAATGCTCCGTTGGAAAGTTTGGTTGAAGCCATGTTTCAGCCAGACAAATGCATTGTGATTTCAAAATACTTTTGTTTGCTTGCATGTTTTTGAAATGTGCATTTAGACTTTGAATGTTATGAAAAGCAATTGTGAATAATGGAGTGGTTGAACGACAGGGTGTGGAAAGAAATGCCGGCATGGTTGCTAGAATAGATTTGATGTTGTTGTTGCAGTAAATCTTGGAGTCTTTGAAGTCTTCAACTACTAAGCCTGACAAACACGAAACACGACTTAAAGCGACGTAAGCTTGTCCTGGTGAAAATATTTTTTTTAAGCTCACCACTGCACTGTTAACTGTTAGACCTTGAACTTTGTGGACTGTACATGCCCATGCTAATTGTAATGGGTACTGCCGGCGTATCCCGCCATGGTTGGACACTTTGTCTTCTACTGGTGAAATGATTGTGATGTGTCGATTAGTATTATTTGGTGTACTTGTTTTAGCTCTTTGGAGTTGTCCAATTTTGCCGTCATCAAACTCAACATGTATTGCAGAAGGGAAGTATTCGTCTGTATCAAAGACGATTTGGAGGACTGTACCGAAGGCGCCATTTACAAGGCCATCTTGAACATGAATGTTTTTAGTCAGCATAATGCGAGCTTGTATTCCCATATGGACACGTGGCTTAAGACAGGAATTAAAAACTTTGTTGTGGTGTTCATTCTTTCTTTCCATACGGCCTGTTTTGGGGTTTCGGTCAAAGTCTTGTGCTTCAATAGTTATAGCATTAGGGCAAATTGAATTGAGCCTTTCAGAGTTGTAATCGCAAACCTCTGCATTTGTAGCATAAATGTGCAATGTATTCAGGACTTGTCCTGTTTCACATTGTTTCAAAACATCAATGTCTTCCTGCAACATAGGGGTTGTTTTTTCACGGACACGTATACGATTGAGCAGCTCAGCAAAAGTACAATCTTTTTGTCTCACAACCTGTGTCAAATTTGCAACTTCAAAGTGATCGTTCCAAATGTTTAGTCCTGGCATATCAGTGTACAGAGGTTTGCCTTTTACAGGTGGTAACTGGTAAAAATCGCCCACAGCAACAATGCTTACTTTCCCAAACAAAGAATGATCTCCGCACTGTTTTATTTGTCTGAGTCGTCCGTGAATGTATGCAAAGAGTTTGGTGTCCACCATTGATATTTCATCAATGATCAGTAATTGTAAATTGGAAAATTTTGCTCGTAAACAGTTGATCTTTTCCTCACCTAACGGCTGGTAAGGTAATCGCACATCTGTGCCGATAGAAAAAGTATTGTGGATGGTAGCAGCACCAATGTTATACGCGGCAACGCCTGTAGGTGCTGTTAATAGCACTGTAGTGTCATCAGGGTTTGTACATAGTTGGGCTAGAATTCGAGACAGCTCATAATGTATGGCTTTGATCAAATGGCTCTTTCCTGTGCCTGCTCCACCAGTGAGAAAAAGGTGTATTTGTTGTGGTTTTTGTCCCCATACTGTTTCTAAACTCCACTGACGTAGTTTGTAAAAGATGCGTGCTTGTTCATCATTTAAAGATCTCATTATGTCCCATGCTGCTTCTTTGGTTATGAATGTTTTTCTAACTTCTATGTTACCTGTGATAGGCAAAGTTTCTGTAAGGTCTGGAATATTTTCAGAAATGATCTGTACATCAGTTTCATCATGAATAATCTCCTGTGATTGTAAACACTGAAGGCGTTCCATTTCAGACTGCGGGCAAATTTGGGCCCAAGCATCATCCAAGTCACCCTGTTGTTCCGTAACAATTTGAGCCTCATGTAATTCGTCAGAATGTTGTTCATAGATGGACCTATTGTTCTCAACAATGTCTAGAACTGTGTGTATGTCATCATTAAAATCACGTACAATGCCAACTTTGAAAAAGTCTTCGTATGACGCAAAAGGATTTGGTTTCAATTCACAGTCTTCATAATGGGGCAAAAACAATTGAAGTTGACTATGATGGTATTTTTCAGGGTCTTTTGTGGGTGACAGTCTTGCATATCTTATAACAGCGGGTTTTGAGCGTGTTCTTTTTTTGACGTAGCCATATTGGTTCAGAAGTTGCACTATCGCTTGGCCTTGTTGGGACTTCACTTTGGCTTAAAACGCGATATTCTGAGCAAAACGTGGCAAGGCACATATTTTGAAACGGTGGTGTTTGTGGTCTATGTTTATACCTATCTGTTACACTTGTCATCCATAAGGTAGTTTCTTCATTGTTGTCATTCAGTTGTCTGTGTCGCAATACACTCAGAGGTAAACTCATGCGCATAGGGTGTTCTCCTGTCGGTATGAAAGTTACTTTGCGTGAGCATTCCTTCAAATGCATTCCAGTTAGTCTATACACTGCTTCTTGTGCAGACACTTCTCTGTTGTGGAGATAAACACTGCCAAGTGACTTGAATGCAGCTCTGGCGTCCAGATTGCCTTTAGTTCCTTCTTTCTGTGCAGAATTTAGCAACAATCCCATTTCTCTTTCTGCTTTGGAGATATAAGAAATAATGTACACTACACAAGAATATGCATCCACAATGAATTGAATATCCATATTGGCATTCCAAGCTCGTAACAGGTCTTTGTTAAATTGGTTAATCCAAACGTCACTGGGCTTTCTTTGTAAAACAACATTGGTTTTGTGGGTTAGTTTTGAATTGGCGATTTCAAAAATCAATTGTGAAATTCCGATGCTTTGAAAGAGTTCCTCTGTGGATTCAAATGTATGGTCACTATTTAGTAAACTCTTTCTGACCATTTTCAAAATCTTTTCAGCCAATGCATGTGTCATGAGTTTTCTCAATTGGTCTTCCTCAGTCTCTGGTTCATCTGATTGTGCATCATTGATATTTAAGTTTTCTTCAGCGTTGTTGTGTTCTTGCATGGGCATTGCAGGGTCATTTAAGTCACTTTGAACTACTTTTTTCTTTTTTTTTGCAAGTTTCACATTTCGATCTATAAATGTTCGACAAGAGGGTGGTCGTGGAAAGTTAAACCGACATTCTGTGTTTTTTTTCCTACAAGTTTTGGAGTGCTTAGTGCTATGCTTTTGAACACTGTTTACAATCTCACACAGTTCTTCATCGTCTGATGATGGCAGTTCACATGACACATATTTGTCGATAAAGTCCACAACCTCCTCATCAGGGTCTACGTCAATTTGAGGGGCAGATTCCACCCAGAATAAGCAATGGCAATGAGGGGAGCCTCTGTTTTGAAATTCAACTCTGTAAAAGTAGTCTGATATTTTGCCAATAGGAGCAGCGGGAGACAAAATCACATCTTTCAAGAAACTGTGCCATCTGTGGTCAAACATTCTTGCAGCTGTAACTGGGTTTTGTTTCAACAAGGCACATTTCTCCGACCAACTGAGCTCATCTATAGGCACATTTTGCTTTTGTTCATGACTGAGTGTTGTTAGCATTTCAGGCCAGCGCATGTCAGCTGAGGAAAATGAACAAAACCATGTGGGGATTCCAAGTTGTCGTATCATAGCAAACAAATCTTTTTGTGCAGATTGCCAAAAGGGGGGTGTTCCACGTATAGGTCGTAAAAACTTGTAACCTTCGTCATTTTTTAACACTTGTTTTAAAGATTCTGCATCAGTTAGAAAATTGCGTTGCTCTCTGTGCGGCAACTCTGTGCCGTAACCTTTGCGCATGGCAATTGATACATTTGATAGAACTTGTTCCACCTCTGATATGTACTGGGCATAGAATATAAAGTCTGTGTTTTTAGCAAATCTGCCATCAGCATTTAGTAGACGTGTGTTTAAATATTTTGCCAATGTGAGTTTTTCTTTGCGAAGGTCATGAAAAGTCGGAGCTCCCGTTGGATATAAGACAGGAAAACATTTTGCTTCATTAGTATCATCTTGTAACAGTCTTATGGGATGATTATTCTCAGCAGGGGCAACTGATAACACAGAGTCAAAATGTTGATCCAAAACTTCTTGAGCAATATCTACTGGTTGTAAACATGTGTCTAGAAACATTCCATGTGTTTGTTCTGTGTATGTCAACTGTTCTTCAACATCATCAGTTTCTGAATCATTATGTGTACAATCTGCATTTGCCGCATCTTGGGGTGTTGCATTGATGACATTTTGGTGCTGATCACTGACTTGCACATCGTCAATTTTGTCCAGAGGGTTAACCCATTCTTTATTGATGCTAATGTCATGATACCATTTGTTATTTAACTTTAAGTATTCTAAGGCATTGTAGACATGGTTTGTATGAACATGTTTGTATTCATAATGGCCCTTGTATGTTAATTTGCGTTTCAGTTTTATTCGTAACATTAAATCATTTCCATCATTTCTTGGTAGCATGGTTGTTACTTGATTGACATTAGATGGAACACACACGACAGGTCCATGACAACCATTTTGTCCACCCTTTGGTAATGCCAAAAGTTTCATAAAAGGAATATGTTTCGCTATTAAGTGTTGTTCAAGGGAATTTAAGCACTGCAGCTGAGAAGGAATGGCTTCCAAATGCAAATTATTGGCTACACTTTGTTCAGGCATTTTACCAGCATATATTTTACGGTGACATGTGTGACATATCCACAACTTAGATGATTGAACATGTGCAGTGCAGTTATCATCACATTCTTCACAAGTCTGTAAATATGTTTTTGTAATGCAGTGTTTTGCCAAAGCAAGTACAGATGGACTTTTTGTGTAACTGTCATGTTTACATTCAATGACTTGCTTTCGAAAAAGCTGGCGATGACAAACTGAGCAAACAAATTGTGGCCCTGTTTTTACATTTTTCCTAAACGACTCAATAACAAAATCCATGGAATATGTGGCTTTTTTCTTATCAATATATGTTTGCCTGCTGTGTGTTTTCACACTGTTTTGAAAGTCAATATCAAATTTGTATTTCTTGTTGAATGATTCTTTAACTTGACTTTGAAACTCTGGATCATCCTTGTATTTCCTTTGACTGTACTCTTTAACTTGACTTTGAAACTCTGGATCATCCTTGTATTTCCTTTGACTGTACTCTTTAACTTGACTTTGAAACTCTGGATCATCCTTGTATTTCCTTTGACTGTACTCTTTAACTTGACTTTGAAACTCTGGATCATCATTGTATTTCCTTTGACTGTACTCTTTAACTTGACTTTGAAACTCTGGATCATCATTGTATTTCCTTTGACTGTACTCTTTAACTTGACTTTGAAACTCTGGATCATCATTGTATTTCCTTTGACTGTACTCTTTAACTTGATTTTGAAACTCTGGATCATCATTGTATTTCCTTTGACTGTACTCTTTAACTTGACTTTGAAACTCTGGATCATTTATGTACCGATCATGGCTGGACTGCAATTGGCTTAGTCGGTATTGATCATTTGTCGCATATAGTGTTTGTTTCGACATAATGCATTTTTGTCGTAATTGAATATCATTGTGATATTTATGCTTCTGAATAGCAGCTTTATCTTGACAACGTTGAACGTGACCTGTCGTTGATATTCTTTTCCTTAAATTTATATTACACTTTGGCATTGTTTTTTTGTCTTGGCACAACGATGCACATCCACCTTCACAATGCGTGTCTGTTACACACGTTACCAATTCATAATGGTTTCCATTGACATGGTTCAAATATATGGCATTGTCCATTGTTCTTGAAAAACTTTTGTACATGTTCCAGCCATTAGAATTTAATGTGTAAATGTCGATATGGAACAAATCTGCAGCACTTATGATTTCCAATTCAGTGCCCCACGAGTTCGCATACATCATTCGTGAAGACTTTATGTAATTTTGTATACAAGTGTATTCAGCTCTCAAAAAACTTTGAAATGTGTTTTCATTTTTCATCAAGTGCCTTACGACTTGTTTTCGTATTTTCATGTGAGGCCTTTCACTGCCGCAAATTGCCATAGCCAGTGACCGGAACAAGCAGTTTCCATCTGCTTTGATAGCTTTTGTTTCACATGGAGAACTCAATACTGTGCATTGTTGAATTGTCGGTGAATTATGGTAATCATTGACATTCTGCAAATCTAGTTGTGAACATAACGTAGTTTGATTGGTAAATGTTAACGGAGTAAACGTCCATGTTGGCAGTGTCACATGACCAACAACAACATCATCAGTATTGTTACTAGGTTCATCAACATTGTATGCAGTGTTTTCATTCGTGGCACAGTTTTTCATTGTGTCTGTACATACAAAAGTGCTCTCGGGAACATGAATACTTTCATCAAGAATTACCCCTGTTGTTACTTGTGGTTTCAAAGCATCGAATTTGCGTTTCCGTCCAGACCTGTGTACTGGTGTGTTGTTTACGTTGGCTCCGTGTTCACATGGCATTGTTACGCTGATTCCAGTTACCTCAAAAGGTTTTCCAAAGGCATTCATTGAACTTGCAAGCCTGTTAATGTGATGACTGTACATATCGTCTAATGTCTGAAAGAAACACACAATACTTTTTCCTGTTGGAAAAACAAGGCCATCATTGCTGCGTGCGTGGGAATCAAAGACTGCGTAACCACTGGTGTGTTTAATAATGGCACAAGTACTTTTATACATTGTCAAAAAGCAGCCGTTATGTCCTAGTAGTACCCTCTGCAGTGCTTCATAAAGGCTTATTGACAAATCTGCCAATTCTGGATCATAATCATGTAGTCCTATTATGCCACTGAATGCTTGCCCAATATTAATTGTAAAATCAACATGATACAGCACATGGGATGTTGGCAAATCACTTACCAAAAGATGAGTATGATTTACCTGATTGCAGTTTTGCACTGACGTGTAAAGCTTGTTTCCATTCACAAGAATATTATCAACGTCACTAGATTGCCACGTGCACACATCTTTTAATTCATTCATCAAAATTGCTGTTAAACTGTTTGTTACACATTGTGCACCTGCATTTTCTCCAAACATCACATGTGCTTGATGAAAAGATCCTTGTACATATCTTTTATTAAACTTTGGATACATGGTGTTGCATAACACAGCAGAAGATATTGCTTCAATATTCTGAAAGTTTAGTTCAGGGCTCAGCTCACAGTGCATTTCAGGGTTTTGTTCAGAGAGTGTTTCAGAGGGTATTTCAGAGGGTATTTCAGATTGTAATAGTGCATGGTTTTCACCATGGGATTTTGCATGATGAGAATCACCAAAAGAACAGTGTGCTTGTGTCGCACACCTTAAAGATCTCGTTTGCAGAGGCGGTGTGGTGGCCTTTGAAAGAGACTGGCAGATGTCTGTCTGACAGCTCGACAGAAGAGGCAGAGACTGTGAGTGAGTGTCACAGGGCCAAAAGACAGATGACTGAGATGTCGGAAGAGGAGGAAAATCAGAGTAGGTGAAGTTTGGGGTGGGGGATGAAGATGAAGATGGGATATGACAAGGGGAAGAAGGGGGATTAGTGGATAGGGAAAAATCAGATAAGGCAGCATCAGTGTTCTCACGCCCTTTTGGCCTCGGTGTCTGAAAAACAGGAAAACAATATCAAGAAACAATAACGACACATCTTCTGGACAAGTCTTCATAAAACAACATTGGTATGTTTCTGAAGTGTCCAAAGTGCTATAAGCACTCATAGCAATTTTGTTTTTCATATTGGTCATCAACAATACATGGTTCTTTACTATGGGGCAGATAAAAGGTAAAAATATTCCATACACATGGTAGTGATAAATAAGTAACAGCAACCTGAAGACAATTCCATTTTCAACAATACAAAACAGAAACATATGGAATGCAATGTAGAGTCATGGTCTGTATTGTGTCCATTGGTAAGTAGAGTGCTCCACCAACTGCATCCAGCGGTGCACCCAGCAGCGCTGTAGGCCACTCACGGGACATTGTGGGGGGGTCGTCTTCAATCATTCAATGTCATCCAGTTGTATACAAGTTCCTTACAATGATAATTGTATTCAGTGGCATTATTCATTCATCAGCAACATTCAAGTCATGTCTTGTGTGTGTGTGTGTGTGTGTGTGGAAATAAACCAGTCATCAGTGGATCTTTGGGATCATCAATTCTTGTTCCAACCAGACAGACCTGTGGCAATTGTAACTCATCATATCAGTACCCAGCAATACAGTTCTTTTGGGATTCAATTTATATCCCCTATTTTATATCCATACAGGAACACAGTCCTCCAAATAGATCATTTAAGACAATTTCAGTGATAAGCATGTTATATGAAATAGGACACATGTATTAATACATGATTCAGACAGTGAGGTGAGCAATACAAATTAATTTTCCCCATGAAATACCATTTACACATGCAGAAACCAAGCGTTAAGGAATTCAAGTGAACTCTCTGCCCACAGTTAAATGACAAAGTGTAGTTTGTGTACTTTTATGGACTCTACAGTTGACATTAGAAAATAGATCTGTAACCCCAACCCTTACTCCAGACATTAGTCAGTACCTGTTATGACCCTCTTTTCCTACCACATGTCAATGCGTGACGCATGAATTAGCTGTGTACCTAAAAGACATGTTTATGTCACAAGAGAAAACAATAATAATTCAATTTTATACAGCGCTTTTCCAAACACTCAATAGCTTAACAATGGGAAGCAAACAGGACAAGACAAGGCAAGCAAACAAGACAACACAACTGGAAAATAAGAAAAACAACAGATCAAACCAAAAAACAGACAGACAACTACAAGTCAGAAAAAAGAAAACTGGACATGTCAGTAGAGGAGGGGAGGGAGCAGGGGAAATTAGCAGGTGAAGGTGAGGTTGAAAAGGTGAGTTTTGAGGGACTATTTAAACAGTGTTATGTTGGGGGCCTGACAGATGTAGATGGGGAGGTCATTCCAGAGATAATGGAGCAGCAGCAGAGAAAGCCCTGTCACCCCGATCCGGCGCTTAGTCCTGATGGTCTTGAGAGTGGTTGCGCTGGCGGACCTGAGGCAACAGGTAAAGGCGTGTAGGGGGAGGAAGTCTGAGAGGTAGGGAGGGGCCAGGTTATTTAGGGCTTTGAAGGTGGTGAAGAAAAAAAGGGTGGGATTTAGGATGACACCAAGGTTACGGACCTGTGTGGAGGGGGTGACGATGGAGCCGTCAATGTTGAGGGAGAAAGACTGGGCTGAGTGAGTGAGGTGTTTAGGGCCAATTATAAGTATTTCTAATTTGTTGCAATTGAGTTTGAGAAAAAACATTTGCATCCATGATTTTATTTTAGCTAGACAGATGGTGAGAGTGGAGTGCTAAACAATACCAAACAAAAGCAAATGTCAAAAAATGTATCTGATATAGTGAACACATGCACTCTGCAAGACTAAACATACATGGGGTGTCACCCATTCCTTCTCTCCTGTATTACCAGAGGTTTGCTGTGTCATCAAGTGTATGTTGAACAGTTTACACATTTCAAAATCCCCATGTGCGAGTGAACAAACAAAACACAACAATCCTTGTATCAACATGAACAAAATACCTAATGTAGTAAGGGAGTGCACTATGAAGCAAACCATTTTAACAAAATATTTACAACATTAACAATGATTTGAATGTGCACTTTCTGTGAGAACTGTGAAGAAGCAAATGTCTGCCCAAACACCAGACGACTGAGAATTTCATGTGACACTACACAGCTGATTGGAAGAGGGTAGCTGATTGCCAGTCACAAAATTGGTAACTACCAGCATGCAGCACATAGGAAGAAAGAGTGGACAATTGAAAAGAAAAAAAAACACAGAACGACAACTAAACAAACACTGACTAAAGTAGGAAAATTACACCTATGGATCTGAAACAATGACATTTTTAAAACAAATGCTCATTCACATACATTTTTGTCAATTAATCTTATTACTTAAAGAAGCTGGTTTTGCTATTTTCACAAGGAAGTCAAACCTTAACAGTGGCCTGTGCAGCGTTCCTGTTCTTCGCTGCTGTCGGTCGCTTGCTGGACTGTGGCATTTATTTATACACGATTCAGACAGAGACTGTAGCCATAAAAATTCATTTTCCCATGATATACAATTTACACATGCACAAAAACAAGTGTTAAGGACATTAAGTGAGGTGTTTGCACACAGTTAAATGACAAAGTGCAGTTTATGTACTTTTATGGACCCTACAGTTCACTTTAGAAAATACATCAGTAACCCCAACCCTCACTGCACACATTACTCAGTATCTGTTATGACCCTATTTGGCTTACACAGAGGGAATGTCAATGAGTGACACATGAATTGATAATTGTGTACCTAAAAGACATGTTCATGATACAATTGTCACAAGACAAAAACAATGGAGTGCTTAACAATACCAAAGAAAAGCAAATGGCAAAAAATCTATCTGATGTAGTAAACACATGCATTAGGCAAGACTAAACATACATGGGGTGCCACTCATTCCTTCCATCCTGCGTTACCAGAGGTTTGCTGTGTCATGGAGTGCAAGTTGAACAGTCTACAAATTTTAAAATCACAATGTGCAAGTGCACAAAAAATACACACTAACAAGGCACAATCTGTGTATCAACATGAACAAAATAACTGATATAAGGCATTACACTAATGAAACAAACCATTCTACCGAAATATTTACAACATTAACAATGATTTCAACTAGCAGTCTCTGTGAAAAACTGTACAGAAACAAATGTCTGGCCAAACACCAGACAACTCTGTGAATTTCATGTGAAACTACACAGCTGATTGGAAGAGGGCAGCTGCTTGCCAGTCACAAGATTGGGAAACACCAACAACAACAACACCATACCAACATGTAGCTCATACGAAAAAAGAGGGCACAATAGAAAAGGAAAAAAAAAACACAACCACAACTATACACACACAGACTAAATTAGGAAAATAACACACATGGGTGTGTAACCACGACATTGTTAAGTAAGCTCATACACATTCATTTTTCTCAATTAATCGTATTACTTAAAAAACTGGTTGTGCTATTTTCACAAGGAACTCAAACCTTGACAGTGGCCCGTGCAGCAATCCTGTTCTTGGCTGCTATTGATCGCTTGCTGGGTTGTGGCATCTAAAGCACATAAAAAAAACATCAAACACTATATAATGTAACACACCACATGTGAAGAGGTTGGGTGTTGGCACAAGATTAATTTTGTTGTCACCATGGAATGTTGATAAGAACACAAAAGCAAGTCACAGACATTTTTCATGTATTTTACTCAAATAACTTTGGATGTCTATATGTTTGTTTGTCTGTGGTCTAACACAAAACAAATATACAAACTTTTAAAGTTTGTATAAAAACAGGAATACTTTAGTATGTCATCTCAGTTACACTATCAATGCTAAGCAATACTGTGACTTGCTTGAGTTTTACCTTATCTAAGTGGGCAAAGACCATGTCTTTTCCACTTGGCCTAAAAAAAAACACTTGTCCCAAAAAAGTAAACAAAGCGTAATATGTCAACTGCTAAAAAAGATACAGCTCTCATCTATTGCCATTCCATAATGAATATTCTGTCAAGATCAAAAAATGTTGCAACATACCATGCTATTTCAGATGAAAGTTGTGTGGAAGCCTGCCTACACCAATGTGTAAACATTAGAAAAACAGTAACTGCGATTGTTTGGCAGAATGCGTCAATTCACTGAACAAATACTTTCAAATTATTCTTCAGCCACTTGTTAATCATGTAATCCATTCATATAGCTGTGACTCAATTAATATTAATACAACTTTAACTGTGATGTGTTATAGCTTCATTTCACACGTAATTTACTGTATAATCAACGGTAGCACATACCCGCTTGTCAACATTCCACATTCAATTTCAACTAACTACGTCAAGATCTAGATTTGTGACTGCCATATACCCTGAGATAGAGCAGTTTCCCCCATGGATAGAGAACCTGGACTTTCGCCAATATGGGGCTTATAGCAACCACCAACTGCATGTCCAAAGATTAGGCCTATCTCTGCTTTGCAAGATATACATTTTGGCATCCACAACACAATACGGAACCACAAAGCAATGCTGGAAGATGTCAATAAAACACTTAAAGGCTACTTTTTATTCATCAACGCAGACGAACTGTGTCAAAGTTCTATCGTTTGGTTAAATCACTTTCTGAACACAATTCATTACACATCTAGCTATCGCCTCTCTTTATTGCCTTCTAGTCGAGCCCTGCAACTTTGCTGCTAATATTTAAAGCTTACACATTACCTGTGCAAACACATGCACATCACAGTATGAACTGAACTTTTCTGTTCAAGCCTGATCAGCGTCCAACAGAGTAATAACCAAGCCCGGCCCAAGTTCGCCAGCCACTCAAATATAATCTTCCCAACACAATTCTTAACACATCTAGCTATCGCCTCTCTTTATTGCCTTCAAGTCGAGCCCTGCCAGACTATGATATTTAAAGCTTACACAATTACCTATGCAAACACATGAAATTACAGCATGGATGGGGCCAAATTTCTCTGTCCAAGCCCGACCACCGTCCAACAGAGTAATAATCGAACCCGGCCCAAGTACGCCAGCCACTGAAATATTAACTTCCAAAACGAGGCCCAGGGAATCCATCTCAACTGTTTATACTAATGCCAAATTTACATACGTTTCTTATGAATAGCCTAGCTTTATGAAACTCAGGCATCAACAAACAAATGCTCACTCACACAAACAAGATCTGTTAAACGCAATAACGCCAGTTGGCCACCTCGTGCTGGGGTCCTGAGGCATGCCTGGACATGCCTCTCAGCCCCTCTCTGGCCTATATAAAGCCAACCCTTCAGCACGTAAAGGGTGAAAATGGTACAGCAACAGATAGATAACAGTGATGCTTATAGTTTAGATGTTGCGAATGGAGCCAAAAACGTGCTGTACAAGTGTGTCAAGAATACAACCTCAGGAAGAATACAGTCGCCATTTATTTACTAACCAGCAACAGACGGGAAGGAAAGCAATTAACCGCGAGGTCACAAATACTCCACTGCTATCTACGACTACGGCTAGACGCCGGGAAATTTTAACAAACGGAATGAAATAGCCTACACATTACACACGCCATCACCAAGTGAAAACAATAATTACTACGAACAATACTAACAATAACATCTGACATGAATGTACACACATATACATGTGCTAACAGTAACTACTAACCGCATGTCGAAAGACTGTCTGCGCTTGCTAGCTACCACTTCGACCAAAAACACATGCACTGTAAAAACTACCGCAAATAAATACTGCAAGACTATGCTAAAATGTAAAGCCTACACAATTACCTGTGCAAACACATGCACATCACAGCGTAAATGTGCCCGAACTTTTCTGTCCAAGCCCGACCAGCGTCCAACAGAGCAATAACCGAGCCCTGCCCAAGTCCCACAGCCACTCAAATATTATCTTCCCGACAGAGTCCCAAGGAATCCATTTCTCAACTATATACTAATGCCATATTTACGAGCGTTTCTTATGAATAGCCTGGCTTTGTGAAACTCGGACTTCAACAGATAAATGCTAAAACAAGACATGTTAAACGCACAAGCGTGCACAAAAACGACAAGAAGCATATTGAAATGAAAACATTCACATTGCAAGACCAGCAGCAGAGGGGTAGGAAAGACATGAACCGCAAAGTTAAAAACATGCATTACTAACTCCACCATACAGTAACTACCAACCATGTGTCGACCAACTATCTACTAGCTAGCTACCATTTTGACCAAAAACACTGGCGCTGTTAGAACATCAAACCACTTGGAAATCAGACATTTAAACAACACAATTAGCTACTTGACGAACAAATAACCCAACCGTACATACACATACAGTACATTAATTTCATACGCCGTCTCACACAAGTCAAAAATTATAGCTTCAATTGTTTATAGTAATGCCATATTTACGAGCGTTTCTTATGAATAGCCTGGCTTTGTGAAACTCGGGCTTCAACAGATAAATGCTAAAACAAGACCTGTTAAACGCACAAGCGTGCACAAAAACGACAAGAAGCATATTGAAATGAAAACATTCACATTGCAAGACCAGCAGCAGAGGGGTAGGAAAGACATGAACCGCAAAGTTAAAAACATGCATTATGAAGTCCAGCATACAGTAACTACCAACCATGTGTCGACCAAGTATCTACTAGCTAGCTACCATTTTGACCAAAAACACTGGCGCTGTTAGAACATCAAACCACTTGGAAATCAGACATTTAAACAACACAATTAGCTACTTGACGAACAAATAACCCAACCGTACATACACATACAGTACATTAATTTCATACGCCGTCTCACACAAGTCAAAAATTATAGCTTCAATTGTTTATAGTAATGCCATATTAACGTACGTTTCATATGAATAGCCTACCTTTGTGACACTCGGGCATCAACAGATAAATGCTCACTCATCAAAACAAGATCTGTTAAACGCACATGCGTGCACAAAACGCTAAGTACCATATTGAAATGGGAACATTCACATTGCAAGAACGTCTTTTAAAATGGCGCGGCTCCTTCAAGAGAGTATGGTAGAGCTAAATAGAGACAACAGTGATGCTTAAGATAGTTTGGATGTTGCGAAGGGAGCCAAAAAACGTATGTGCTGTACACGTGTGTCAAAAAACACATAAAGAATACAGTCGCCATTTATTTACTAACCACCAGCATACTGGAAGGAAAGACATGAACCGCGAAGTTAAAAACATGCAATACTAAGTCCACAATACAGTAACTACACACCACGTGTGGACAAACTATCTCTGCTAGCAGGCTACCATTTCGACCAAACACAAGTGCGCTGCAAGAACGGTCACAAATACTTGGAAATCAAAAATGTAACCAACACAATTAGCTACATGACGAAAAAATAACCTAACCGTACATGCACATACATTACATTAACTTCACTCGCCGTCCCACAAGTCAAAATGTTTTATACCTTGCTATGCTAAAAGACATAGCCCATTGCTTACGAACACACATTAATTCAGCACCTCAACTTTAGCAACCGAGAATACAAACACAATACAATTGTATTGAGATTAACATACAAATTAAACAGTAGTAGACGTGCTTCCATTACTTACGGTCAAATGTAAATCACAATCTTCTAAACTCCCCCAAAAAATCGTCTTCCTCACTCAGTGACAAAATGGTTGTCTGTTCAGTGTTCACCTTCCAGCGTTGTTATGGGTACCATGTGTCGTCACTGTGTCTAAACCACGCGGCGCAAAGGCACACATTCCTTTGAGAATCACCCTAGCTCTTACTCAACCATGCGTATTTCAAATATTCACCAAAAATCTACTTTTCATCTTACAGTCAAGTTATTTTAAGATTTGCGTACTTAACACTCTCAAGTGTCTTCACATGAACTTGTGATTGAATCAGAGTATCACTTTTTGACCTGTTGATGTGTAAAGCATTATTGTAGCGTTAACAATGTATCCAATTTGCTTTATATCAATCATTTTTTAAGATATGAAGTTGCCTTTGCACATGGGAATATGTTGTAGTGTCTTCCAGTGACATATCAAGTTTGGTTTTGATTTCACAAAGATTTGCCAAGATATGACTTCACTTCCTGTTTGGCGACTTTTCAGCTGAATTTGAGTGGCTGTACCGGACAAACGGTTGTGAGGATCAAAATTCTTTCGATAACTTTTGTGAAGCTAGGTCTGAAGATCATCTCTGGTGATTTTGAAGAAGATTTGCCAAAAATTGTAGGAGGAGAAGGCTTTCAAAGGTTTTTGATAAAACCGGAAATAGCGGAAGATCTATACACCGGAGGCTTTCGCGGAGCGGGGACCGTTTATTCGTCTTGATCCAGGGAATCCAATGGTACCTCATTTTTGAAAATCGGTCATACGGTTCAAAAGTTGTGTGTGTTACAAAAGTCCAACTTTGACCTGTTGGTGGCGCTAGAGTGGTGTAATTAGAGCCATGAAACTTGGTGAGAATGAAGAAGGGACTGTCCTTAATGAGTGTGCCAAATTTCACAAAAAGTTACCATATGGTTCTAGGGGCTGCCATTGACTTCCATTGCAGCAACATAATAATAATAAATATAGCTGCAAGCAGCGATGGCGGTTTCCTCCTCCAGACATTTGGACCAGGGAAAAATGTATTTTTGTGACAATTTGTCACTGTATAGAAAAATCCATGCTGCAGACTTGCCAATGGGATATTACATTTCAAATGCATTACTTTGAAGATCCTCAAGGGCCATGGCTTCAAGCTAAGAGTGAAAAGGGGTGTGGTCATCCCTACATTTCCTTAAATGTTGTGTGTGTGTGTGCTTGCGCGTCAAAGGAGCCTGTCCCTGTGTTTGTGTGTGTGTGTGTCTGAGAGAGAGAATCTGGAGCGCACACGCGCGCGCAAGACCAGAGAGGCAGGGGCAGAGAGGCAGACTTGAGAAACACCCTAGCAATTAGCCAAGCATGCGTATTTCAAATATTCACCAAAAATCTACTTTTCATCTTACAGTCAATTTTTTTTTAGATTTGTGTTCTAAACACTCTCAAGTGTCTTCACATGAACTTGTGATTCAATCAGAGTATCACTTTTTGACCTGTTGATGTGTAAAGCATTGTTTTAGCGTGAACAATCTATCCAATTTGCTTTATATCAATCATTTTTCAAGATATGAAGTTGCCTTTGCACATGGCAACATGTTGTAGTATCTTCCAGTGCCATATCAAGTTTGGTTTTGATTTCACAAAGATTTGCCAAGATATGACTTCACTTCCTGTTTGGCGACTTTTCAGCTGAATTTGAGTGGCTGTACCGGACAAACGGTTGTGAGGATCAAAATTCTTTCGATAACTTTTGTGAAGCTAGGTCTGAAGATCATCTCTGGTGATTTTGAAGAAGATTTGCCAAAAATTGTAGGAGGAGAAGGCTTTCAAAGGTTTTTGATAAAACCGGAAATAGCGGAAGATCTATGCACCGGAGGCTTTCGCGGAGCGGGGACCGTTTATTCGTCTTGATCCAGGGAATCCAATGGTACCTCATTTTTGAAAATCGGTCATACGGTTCAAAAGTTGTGTGTGTTACAAAAGTCCAACTTTGACCTGTTGGTGGCGCTAGAGTGGTGTAATTAGAGCCATGAAACTTGGTGAGAATGAAGAAGGGACTGTCCTTAATGAGTGTGCCAAATTTCACAAAAAGTTACCATATGGTTCTAGGGGCTGCCATTGACTTCCATTGCAGCAACATAATAATAATAATAATAATAGGAAAGCCTACAATAACAATAGGTTACCTCCTACCGGAGGAAACCTAATAAATATAGCTGCAAGCAGCGATGGCGGTTTCCTCCTTCAAACATTGCGAACCAGGGAAAAATGAAATTTTGTGACAATTTGTCACTGTATAGAAAAATCCATGCTGCAGACTTGCCAATGGGATATTACATTTCAAATCCAACATTTACAATGCTTTTGCCTTGAAGTTAAGACTGAGTAGAGGTTGTGTGTGTGCGCTTACCCTGTGTGTCTGTGAGAATGTATGTGTGTGACAGCAATCTGTGTGTCTGTGTGTCTGTGTGTGCGTAAAACAAACCCTGCGCGTGTGTTAAGGGGAGACTGTGTGTGTGAGATTTAGGAGCCGCGCGGATGAGGAGACAGAGAGACATAGAGAACCACCCTAGCAAGTAGTCAAGCATGCATGTTTCAAATATTCACCAAAAATCTACTTTTCATCTTACAGTCAACTTTTTTTCAGATTTGTGTACTAAACATTCTCAAGTGTCTTCATATGAACTTGTGATTGAATCAGAGTTTCACTTTTTGACCTGCAGATGTGTAAAGCATTATTTTAGCGTAAACAATGTATCCAATTTGCTTTATATCAATCATTTTTCAAGATATGAAGTTGCCTTTGCACATGGGAACATAGTGTAGTGTCATCCAAGTGATATACCAGTTTGGTGTTGATGTCTCAAAGATTAGCTGAGATATGACTTCACTTCCTGTTTGACCGCTTTTCTGCTGAATTTGAGTGGCTGTACCGGACAAACCATATGGTAACTTTTTGTGAAATTTGGCACAATCATTAAGGACAGTCTCTTCTTTATTCATACAAAGTTTCATGTCTCTCATTATACCACTCTAGCGCCACCAACGGGTCAAAGTTGGACTTGTGTTAACACACGCAACTTTTGAACCGCATGACCGATTTTCAAAAATGAGGTACCATTGGATTCCCTGGATTAAGACGAATTAAACACACCCTGTGGCGTAAATTTCACTCAAATATTTGCTGACATATGACTTCACTTCCTGTTTGGCCGCTTTTCTGCTGAATTTGAGTGGCTGTACCGGACAAACGGTTGTGAGGATCAAAATTCTGTTCGATAACTTTTGTGAGGCTAGGTCTGAAGATCATCTCTGGTGATTTTGAAGAAGATTTGCCAAAAATTGTAGGAGATGAAGGCTTTCAAAGGTTTTTGATAAAACCGGAAATAGCGGAAAATCTATATAACCGGAAATTGACGCCGTGGGGTGGGTTTAATTCGTCTTGATCCAGGGAATCCAATGGTACCTCATTTTTGAAAATCGGTCATACGGTTCAAAAGTTGTGTGTGTTACAAAAGTCCAACTTTGACCTGTTGGTGGCGCTAGAGTGGTGTAATTAGAGCCATGAAACTTGGTGAGAATGAAGAAGGGACTGTCCTTAATGAGTGTGCCAAATTTCACAAAAAGTTACCATATGGTTCTAGGGGCTGCCATTGACTTCCATTGCAGCAACATAATAATAATAATAATAGGAAAGCCTACAATAACAATAGGTTACCTCCTACCGGAGGAAACCTAAATATAGCTGCAAGCAGCGATGGCGGTTTCCTCCTTCAAACATTGCGAACCAGGGAAAAATGAATTTTTGTGACAATTTGTCATTGTATAGAAAGATCCATGCTGCAGACTTGCCAATGGGATATTACATTTCAAATGCATTACTTTGAAGATCCTCAAGGGCCATGCCTTCAAGCTAAGAGTGAGAAGGGGTGTGGTCATCCCTACATTTCCTTTAATGTTGTGTGTGTGTGCTTCAAAGGAGCCTGTCAGTGTGTGTGTGTGTGTGTGTGTGTGTGTGTGTGTGTGTGTGTGTGTGTGTGTGTGTGTGTGTGTGAGAGAGAGAGAATCTGGAGCACACACGCGCAAAGGAGCAGAGAGAGAGAGTCCTTCTACTGAAAATCACCCTAGAAATTAGCCAAGCATGCCTATTTCAAATATTCACCAAAAATCTACTTTTCATCTTACAGTCAATTTTTTTTCAGATTTGTGTTCTAAACATTCTCAAGTGTCTTCATATGAACTTGTGATTGAATCAGAGTTTCACTTTTTGACCTGAAGATGTGTAAAGCATTATTTTAGCGTAAACAATGTATCCAATTTGCTTTATATCAATCATTTTTCAAGATATGAAGTTGCCTTTGCACATGGGAACATAGTGTAGTGTCATCCAAGTGATATACCAGTTTGGTGTTGATGTCTCAAAGATTAGCTGAGATATGACTTCACTTCCTCAAGGGCCATGCCTTCAAGCTAAGAGTGAGAAGGGGTGTGGTCATCCCTACATTTCCTTTAATGTTGTGTGTGTGTGCTTCAAAGGAGCCTGTCAGTGTGTGTGTGTGTGTGTGTGTGTGTGTGTGTGTGTGTGTGTGTGTGTGTGTGTGTGTGTGTGTGTGTGTGAGAGAGAGAGAATCTGGAGCACACACGCGCGCAAAGGAGCAGAGAGAGAGAGTCCTTCTACTGAAAATCACCCTAGAAATTAGCCAAGCATGCCTATTTCAAATATTCACCAAAAATCTACTTTTCATCTTACAGTCAATTTTTTTTCAGATTTGTGTTCTAAACATTCTCAAGTGTCTTCACATGAACTTGTGATTCAATCAGAGTATCACTTTTTGACCTGTTGATGTGTAAAGCATTGTTTAAGCGTTAACAATTTATCCAATTTGCTTTATATCAATCATTTTTGAAGATATGAAGTTGCCTTTGAACATGGCAACATGTTGTAGTGTCTGCCAGTGACATATCAAGTTTGGTGTTGATTTGTCAAAGATTTGCCAAGATATGACTTCACTTCCTGTTTGGCGACTTTTCTGCTGAATTTGAGTTGCTGTACCGGACAAACGGTTGTGAGGATAAAAATTCTGTTGATAACTTTTGTGAGGCTAGGTCTGAAGATCATCTCAGGAGATTTTGAAGAAGATTTGCCAAAAATTGTAGGAGGAGAAGGCTTTCAAAGGTTTTTGATAAAACCGGAAATAGCGGAAGATCTATACACCGGAGGCTTTTGCGGAGCGGGGACCGTTTATTCGTCTTGATCCAGGGAATCCAATGGTACCTCATTTTTGAAAATCGGTCATACGGTTCAAAAGTTGTGTGTGTTACAAAAGTCCAACTTTGACCTGTTGGTGGCGCTAGAGTGGTGTAATTAGAGCCATGAAACTTGGTGAGAATGAAGAAGGGACTGTCCTTAATGAGTGTGCCAAATTTCACAAAAAGTTACCATATGGTTCTAGGGGCTGCCATTGACTTCCATTGCAGCAACATAATAATAATAATAAATATAGCTGCAAGCAGCGATGGCGGTTTCCTCCTTCAAACATTGCGAACCAGGGAAAAATGAATTTTTGTGACAATTTGTCATTGTATAGAAAGATCCATGCTGCAGACTTGCCAATGGGATATTACATTTCAAATGCATTACTTTGAAGATCCTCAAGGGCCATGCCTTCAAGCTAAGAGTGAGAAGGGGTGTGGTCATCCCTACATTTCCTTTAATGTTGTGTGTGTGTGCTTCAAAGGAGCCTGTCAGTGTGTGTGTGTGTGTGTGTGTGTGTGTGTGTGTGTGTGTGTGTGTGTGTGTGTGTGTGAGAGAGAGAGAATCTGGAGCACACACGCGCAAAGGAGCAGAGAGAGAGAGTCCTTCTACTGAAAATCACCCTAGAAATTAGCCAAGCATGCCTATTTCAAATATTCACCAAAAATCTACTTTTCATCTTACAGTCAATTTTTTTTCAGATTTGTGTTCTAAACATTCTCAAGTGTCTTCACATGAACTTGTGATTCAATCAGAGTATCACTTTTTGACCTGTTGATGTGTAAAGCATTGTTTAAGCGTTAACAATTTATCCAATTTGCTTTATATCAATCATTTTTGAAGATATGAAGTTGCCTTTGAACATGGCAACATGTTGTAGTGTCTGCCAGTGACATATCAAGTTTGGTGTTGATTTGTCAAAGATTTGCCAAGATATGACTTCACTTCCTGTTTGGCGACTTTTCTGCTGAATTTGAGTTGCTGTACCGGACAAACGGTTGTGAGGATAAAAATTCTGTTGATAACTTTTGTGAGGCTAGGTCTGAAGATCATCTCAGGAGATTTTGAAGAAGATTTGCCAAAAATTGTAGGAGGAGAAGGCTTTCAAAGGTTTTTGATAAAACCGGAAATAGCGGAAGATCTATACACCGGAGGCTTTCGCGGAGCGGGGACCGTTTATTCGTCTTGATCCAGGGAATCCAATGGTACCTCATTTTTGAAAATCGGTCATACGGTTCAAAAGTTGTGTGTGTTACAAAAGTCCAACTTTGACCTGTTGGTGGCGCTAGAGTGGTGTAATTAGAGCCATGAAACTTGGTGAGAATGAAGAAGGGACTGTCCTTAATGAGTGTGCCAAATTTCACAAAAAGTTACCATATGGTTCTAGGGGCTGCCATTGACTTCCATTGCAGCAACATAATAATAATAATAATAGGAAAGCCTACAATAACAATAGGTTACCTCCTACCGGAGGAAACCTAATAATAATAGGAAAGCCTACAATAACAATAGGTTACCTCCTACCGGAGGAAACCTAAATATAGCTGCAAGCAGCAATGGAGGGTTCATGCAGCGAATCGGCCAAATTCGATTGGCTGTTGAAGGCGAACGCTTTCAGAAAGCAATGCAGTGATAAAGCATGGTCTG
Source organism: Sprattus sprattus (assembly GCF_963457725.1). Lineage (NCBI taxonomy): Eukaryota > Metazoa > Chordata > Actinopteri > Clupeiformes > Clupeidae > Sprattus > Sprattus sprattus. The sequence continues at coordinate 38,172,224 of NC_137924.1, forward strand.
TAGAAAGTCTGTGCCAATTTTGGTGAAGATCGGATCAAATTTGCGACCTGTGCAAACTTTTTACTGTTTTGGATTAAATTAAGGTCAAAGGTCACCAAATGTATTGATTGTCCCCCAGATGGGGTCAGCAGTCCATGTACCAAGTTTGGTTTTCATACATTACAGGGTTGCCGAGATATGAGCTCACTTCCTGTTTGGCGGCTTCGCCGCCTATTTCGATTGGCTGCTACTGGCAAACGCTTTCATCAATTGTTCCATAAACGAATGCAGTTGTAAATCATGGTCTAATGATGGTCTGCGCCAATTTTGGTGAAGATCAGATCAAATTTGTGACCTGTGTTTGCTTTTTAGTGTTTTTGACTAAATTCAATATGGCGCCCTGATCAATTATGATAATGTCACATATTTGCATATGTCAAACTAAAGACCTCCAAGAGCATGTATAGATCCCACTTGTAAGTTGAAATTCCAAACACGTCAACAGCTACAGGCCAAAATGCATTTTTGCTAATTACAGCGCCACCTAGAGGTCAAAGGTCACCAAATTTCTTAAGCGTCTTCCTGATGAGGTAAGCGGTCCATGTAATAAGTTTGGTCATGATACATGAAATCTTTGCTGAGATATGAGCCCACGTCCTGTCTGGCGACTTCGTCGCAAACTTTGATTGGCTGTCACGGGCGAACGGTTTTAGTTGCGAAGATGTAATCCAATAACTTTTGTGAGGCTTGGTCTGAAGATGATGTGTGTCAAGTTTGGTGTTGATCGGACAAACATTGTGACCCGTGAAGATTTTTGAAGGTTTTTGATAAAATCCAAAATGGCGGAAAATCCATCATGGCGCAAAATGACGTCATAGGGTGCGTTGAACTCGTGCTGGTCCAAGGATTCCAAGGATGCCTCATTTTTGAAAATCGGGCCAACGGGTCAAAAGTTACGTGTGTGAACGTACGTCCAACTTTGACCTGTTGGTGGCGCTAGAGCGCTACATCTGCCTACATGAAACTTGGTGAAATGAATCATGGGACTGTCCCCAATCAGTGTGCCAAATTTCACAACTTTTTACCAGACGGTTCTATGGGCTGCCATAGGATCCCAGCACAGAATCATAATAATAAGAACAAATATAGCTGCAAGCAGCGATGGCGGTTTCCTCCTAAAAACATTGCGAACCAGGGGGAAATGTACTTTTGTGACAATTTGTCACTGTATAGAAAAATTGTCCCTTCTTTATTCACACAAAGTGTCATGTCTCTCAATAGATTCATGCTATCAATGCTTGCCAATACTGTAACTTGCTTAAGTGAATGGCAAATAGAACATAACATTTCATAATTATTTCAGTTAATTAAACAACTGCAATACCCAGTGAAATATTAAATACAACTAACTGACGTTAGTTATCAACAAAATGGCTAGCTCACAATTGATGGGCTGTCGTTACAACCTTCAAGCTGCCCATAAAACCAAAATGGCATTTTATTTTGTTTGAGTTTTACCTTATCTAAGTGGGCAAAGACCATTTCTTTTCCACTTGGCCTAAAAAAAACATATGTCCAAAAGAAGCAGTCAAACCGTAATAATGTCAACCGCTAAAAACCATACTGGTCTGATATTGCCATTCCATACTGAATATTCTGTCAAATTCAAAAAATGTTGCGACATAGCATGCTATTTCAGATGAAAGTTGTGTGGTAGCCTGGCTATGTAAACATTACAAAAAAGGTGACCGATTGTTTGACCGAACGCGTTAATTCACTGAACAAATACTTTCAAATTACTCTTCGACCACTTGTTAGTCATGTCATCCATTCAAATAGCTGTGAATCAATGAATATTTATACAACTTTAACTGTGATGTGTTTTAGTTTCATTTCACACGTAATTTACTGTATTATCAAGCCATAGCCGCTTGTCAACATTCCACATACAATTTGAACTAGGCCTAACTACGTCACTGCCATATACGCTGAGATAGTTGCCCCCCCATGGATAGAGAACCTGGAAGATTATCTCTGCTTTGCAAGATATTAATTATAGGCTAACATCCACAACACAATACGAAACCACATCTAACATCCACAATACAATACGAAACCAAAAAGCGATGCTGGAAGATGTCAATAAAGCTTTACTTTTCATTCATCAACGCAAACGAACTGTGTCAAAGTTCTATCCTTTGGTTAAATCACTTTCTGAACACATATAGCTATTGCCTCTGTTAATTGCCTTCTAGTCGAGCCCTGCAACTATGCTAATATTTAAAGCTTACACAATTACCTCTGCAAACACATGAACATCACAGCATGAACGGGGCCGAACTTTTCTGTCCAAGCCCAATCAGCGTTCAACAGAGTAATAACCAAGCCCAGCCCAAGTCCGCCAGAAATTTGAACAACACAATTAGTTACATGACGAACAAATAACCTAACTGTACATGCATATACATTACATTAACTTCACTCGCCGTCCCACAAGTCAAAATGTTTTATACCTTGCTATGCTAAAAGACATAGCCCATTGCTTACGAACACACATTAATTCAGCACCTCAACTTTACACAGCAACCGAGAATACAAACACAATTCAATTGTATTGAGGTTAACATACAAATTAAACAGTAGTAGACATGCTTCCATTACTTACGGTCAAATGTAAATGACAATCTTCTAGACTCCAAAAAAATCGTGTACATTGCTCAGTGACAAAATGGTTGTCTGTTCACCTTCCAGCGTTGTTATGGGTACCATGTGTCGTCACTGTGTCTAAACCACGCGGCGCAAAGGCACACATTCCTTTGAGAATCACCCTAGCTCTTACTCAACCATGCGTATTTCAAATATTCACCAAAAATCTACTTTTCATCTTACAGTCAATTTTTTTTTTGATTTGTGTTCTAAACATTCTCAAGTGTCTTCACATGAACTTGTGATTCAATCAGAGTATCACTTTTTGACCTGTTGATGTGTAAAGCATTGTTTTAGCGTTAACAATTTATCCAATTTGCTTTAAATCAATCATTTTTGAAGATATGAAGTTGCCTTTGCACATGGCAACATGTTGTAGTGTCTTCTAGTGACATATCAAGTTTGGTGTTGATTTGTCAAAGATTTGCCAAGATATGACTTCACTTCCTGTTTGGCGACTTTTCAGCTGAATTTGAGTGGCTGTACCGGACAAACGGTTGTGAGGATCAAAATTATTTCCATAACTTTTGTGAGGCTAGGTCTGAAGATCATGTCTGGTGATTTTGAAGAATATTTGCCAAAAATTGTAGGAGGAGAAGGCTTTCAAAGGTTTTTGATAAAACCGGAAATAGCGGAAGATCTATACACCGGACGCTTTCGCGGAGCGGGGTCCGTTTATTCGTCTTGATCCAGGGAATCCAATGGTACCTCATTTTTGAAAATCGGTCATACGGTTCAAAAGCTGCGTGTGTTAAAACAAGTCCAACTTTGGCCTGTTGGTGGCGCTAGAGTGGTCTAATGAGAGCCATGAAACTTGGTGTCAATGAAGAAGGGACTGTCCTCAATGAGTGTGCCAAATTTCACAAAAAGTTACCATATGGTTCTATGGGCTGCCATTGACTCCCATGGTACAAGAATTTTTGCCTACAATAACAATAGGTTACCTCCCTACGGAGGAAACCTAAATATAGCTGCAAGCAGCGATGGCGGTTTCCTCCTTCAAACATTGCGAACCAGGGAAAAATGAATTTTTGTGACAATTTGTCATTGTATAGAAAGATCCATGCTGCAGACTTGCCAATGGGATATTACATTTCAAATGCATTACTTTGAAGATCCTCAAGGGCCATGCCTTCAAGCTAAGAGTGAGAAGGGGTGTGGTCATCCCTACATTTCCTTTAATGTTGTGTGTGTGTGCTTCAAAGGAGCCTGTCAGTGTGTGTGTGTGTGTGTGTGTGTGTGTGTGTGTGTGTGAGAGAGAGAGAATCTGGAGCACACACGCGCAAAGGAGCAGAGAGAGAGAGTCCTTCTACTGAAAATCACCCTAGAAATTAGCCAAGCATGCCTATTTCAAATATTCACCAAAAATCTACTTTTCATCTTACAGTCAATTTTTTTTCAGATTTGTGTTCTAAACATTCTCAAGTGTCTTCACATGAACTTGTGATTCAATCAGAGTATCACTTTTTGACCTGTTGATGTGTAAAGCATTGTTTAAGCGTTAACAATTTATCCAATTTGCTTTATATCAGTCATTTTTGAAGATATGAAGTTGCCTTTGAACATGGCAACATGTTGTAGTGTCTGCCAGTGACATATCAAGTTTGGTGTTGATTTGTCAAAGATTTGCCAAGATATGACTTCACTTCCTGTTTGGCGACTTTTCTGCTGAATTTGAGTTGCTGTACCGGACAAACGGTTGTGAGGATAAAAATTCTGTTGATAACTTTTGTGAGGCTAGGTCTGAAGATCATCTCAGGAGATTTTGAAGAAGATTTGCCAAAAATTGTAGGAGGAGAAGGCTTTCAAAGGTTTTTGATAAAACCGGAAATAGCGGAAGATCTATACACCGGAGGCTTTCGCGGAGCGGGGACCGTTTATTCGTCTTGATCCAGGGAATCCAATGGTACCTCATTTTTGAAAATCGGTCATACGGTTCAAAAGTTGTGTGTGTTACAAAAGTCCAACTTTGACCTGTTGGTGGCGCTAGAGTGGTGTAATTAGAGCCATGAAACTTGGTGAGAATGAAGAAGGGACTGTCCTTAATGAGTGTGCCAAATTTCACAAAAAGTTACCATATGGTTCTAGGGGCTGCCATTGACTTCCATTGCAGCAACATAATAATAATAATAATAGGAAAGCCTACAATAACAATAGGTTACCTCCTACCGGAGGAAACCTAAATAGAAACACAATAGGTTTCCTGCAGCTTCGCTGCATGAACCCTAATAATAATAGGAAAGCCTACAATAACAATAGGTTACCTCCTACCGGAGGAAACCTAAATATAGCTGCAAGCAGCGATGGCGGTTTCCTCCTCCAGACATTGCGAACCAGGGAAAAATGTATTTTTGTGACAATTTGTCACTGTATAGAAAAATCCATGCTGCAGACTTGCCAATGGGATATGATATTTCAAATGCATTACTTTGAAGATCCTCAAGGGCCATGGCTTCAAGCTAAGAGTGAGAAGGGGTGTGGTCATCCCTAAATTTCCTTAAACGTTGTGTGTGTGTGCTTGCGCGTGTCAAAGGAGCCTGTCCCTGTCCCTGTGTGTGTGTGTGTGTGTGTGTGTGTGAGAGAGAGAATCTGGAGCACACACGCGCGCAAGACCAGAGGGGCAGGAGCAGAGAGGCAGACTTGAGAAACACCCTAGCAATTAGCCAAGCATGCGTATTTCAAATATTCACCAAAAATCTACTTTTCATCTTACAGTCAACTTTTTTTCAGATTTGTGTTCTAAACACTCTCAAGTGTCTTCACATGAACTTGTGATTGAATCAGAGTATCACTTTTTGACCTGTTGATGTGTAAAGCATTATTTTAGCGTTAACAATGTATCCAATTTGCTTTATATCAGTCATTTTTGAAGATATGAAGTTGCCTTTGCACATGGGAACATGTTGTAGTGTCTTCCAGTGACATATCAAGTTTGGTGTTGATTTCACAAAGATTTGCCAAGATATGACTTCACTTCCTGTTTGGCGACTTTTCAGCTGAATTTGAGTGGCTGTACCGGACAAACGGTTGTGAGGATCAAAATTCTTTCCATAACTTTTGTGAGGCTAGGTCTGAAGATTATCTCTGGTGATTTTGAAGAAGATTTGCCAAAAATTGTAGGAGGAGAAGGCTTTCAAAGGTTTTTGATAAAACCGGAAATAGCGGAAAATCTATGTAACCGGAAATTGACGCCATAGGGTGTGTTTAATTCGTCTTGATCCAAGGAATCCATTGGTACCTCATTTTTGAAAATCGGTGATACGGTTCAAAAGTTGCGTGTGTTACAAAAGTCCAACTTTGACCTGTTGGTGGCGCTAGAGTGGTGTAATGAGAGCCATGAAACTTGGTGTGAATGAAGAAGGGACTGTCCTTAATGAGTGTGCCAAATTTCACAAAAAGTTACCATATGGTTCTAGGGGCTGCCATTGACTCACATGGTACTAACATAATAAGAAAGCCTACAATAACAATAGGTTACCTCCTACCGGAGGAAACCTAAATATAGCTGCAAGCAGCGATGGCGGTTTCCTCCTCCAGACATTGCGAACCAGGGAAAAATGTAATTTTGTGACAATTTGTCACTGTATAGAAAAATCCATGCTGCAGACTTCCCAATGGGATATGATATTTCAAATGCATTACTTTGAAGATCCTCAAGGGCCATGGCTTCAAGCTAAGAGTGAGAAGGGGTGTGGTCATCCCTAAATTTCCTTAAACGTTGTGTGTGTGTGCTTGCGCGTGTCAAAGGAGCCTGTCCCTGTCCCTGTGTGTGTGTGTGTGTGTGTGTGTGAGAGAGAGAATCTGGAGCACACACGCGCGCAAGACCAGAGGGGCAGGAGCAGAGAGGCAGACTTGAGAAACACCCTAGCAATTAGCCAAGCATGCGTATTTCAAATATTCACCAAAAATCTACTTTTCATCTTACAGTCAACTTTTTTTCAGATTTGTGTTCTAAACACTCTCAAGTGTCTTCACATGAACTTGTGATTGAATCAGAGTATGACTTTTTGACCTGTTGATGTGTAAAGCATTATTTTAGCGTTAACAATGTATCCAATTTGCTTTATATCAGTCATTTTTGAAGATATGAAGTTGCCTTTGCACATGGGAACATGTTGTAGTGTCTTCCAGTGACATATCAAGTTTGGTGTTGATTTCACAAAGATTTGCCAAGATATGACTTCACTTCCTGTTTGGCGACTTTTCAGCTGAATTTGAGTGGCTGTACCGGACAAACGGTTGTGAGGATCAAAATTCTTTCCATAACTTTTGTGAGGCTAGGTCTGAAGATTATCTCTGGTGATTTTGAAGAAGATTTGCCAAAAATTGTAGGAGGAGAAGGCTTTCAAAGGTTTTTGATAAAACCGGAAATAGCGGAAAATCTATGTAACCGGAAATTGACGCCATAGGGTGTGTTTAATTCGTCTTGATCCAGGGAATCCATTGGTACCTCATTTTTGAAAATCGGTGATACGGTTCAAAAGTTGCGTGTGTTACAAAAGTCCAACTTTGACCTGTTGGTGGCGCTAGAGTGGTGTAATGAGAGCCATGAAACTTGGTGTGAATGAAGAAGGGACTGTCCTTAATGAGTGTGCCAAATTTCACAAAAAGTTACCATATGGTTCTAGGGGCTGCCATTGACTCCCATGGTACTAACATAATAAGAAAGCCTACAATAACAATAGGTTACCTCCTACCGGAGGAAACCTAATAATAGGAAAGCCTACAATAACAATAGGTTACCTCCTACCGGAGGAAACCTAAATATAGCTGCAAGCAGCGATGGCGGTTTCCTCCTTCAAACATTGCGAACCAGGGAAAAATGAAATTTTGTGACAATTTGTCACTGTATAGAAAAATCCATGCTGCAGACTTGCCAATGGGATATTACATTTCAAATCCAACATTTACAATGCTTTTGCCTTGAAGTTAAGACTGAGTGGAGGTTGTGTGTGTGCGCTTACCCTGTGTGTCTGTGAGTATGTATGTGTGTGACAGCAAGCTGTGTGTCTGTGAGAATGTGTGTGCGTAAAACAAAGCCTGCGCGTGTGTTAAGGGGAGACTGTGTGTGTGAGATTTAGGAGCCGCGCGGATGAGGAGACAGAGAGACATCGAGAACCACCCTAGCAAGTAGTCAAGCATGCATGTTTCAAATATTCACCAAAAATCTACTTTTCATCTTACAGTCAACTTTTTTTCAGATTTGTGTACTAAACATTCTCAAGTGTCTTTATATGAACTTGTGATTGAATCAGAGTTTCACTTTTTGACCTGCAGATGTGTAAAGCATTATTTTAGCGTAAACAATGTATCCAATTTGCTTTATATCAATCATTTTTCAAGATATGAAGTTGCCTTTGCACATGGGAACCTAGTGTACTGTCATCCAAGTGATATACCAGTTTGGTGTTGATGTCTCAAAGATTAGCTGAGATATGACTTCACTTCCTGTTTGACCGCTTTTCTGCTGAATTTGAGTGGCTGTACCGGACAAACCATATGGTAACTTTTTGTGAAATTTGGCACAATCATTAAGGACAGTCCCTTCTTTATTCATACAAAGTTTCATGTCTGTCATTATACCACTCTAGCGCCACCAACGGGTCAAAGTTGGACTTGTGTTAACACACGCAACTTTTGAACCGTATGACCGATTTTCAAAAATGAGGTAACATTGGATTCCCTGGATCAAGACGAACTAAAACACCATATGGCGTAAATTTCACTCAAATATTTGCTGACATATGACTTCACTTCCTGTTTGGCCGCTTTTCAGCTGAATTTGAGTGGCTGTACCGGACAAACGGTTGTGAGGATCACAATTATTTCCAATAACTTTTGTGAGGCTAGGTCTGAAGATCATCTCTGGTAATTTTGAAGAAGATTTGCCAAAAATTGTAGGAGGTGAAGGCTTTCAAAGGTTTTTGATAAAACCGGAAATAGCGGAAAATCTATATAACCGGAAATTGACGCCATGGGGTGGGTTTAATTCGTCTTGATCCAGGGAATCCAATGGTACCTCATTTTTGAAAATCGGTCATACGGTTCAAAAGTTGTGTGTGTTACAAAAGTCCAACTTTCACCTGTTGGTGGCGCTAGAGCGGTGTAATGAGAGCCATGAAACTTGGTGAGAATGAAGAAGGGACTGTCCTTAATGAGTGTGCCAAATTTCACAAAAAGTTACCATATGGTTCTAGGGGCTGCCATTGACTTCCATTGCAGCAACATAATAATAATAAATATAGCTGCAAGCAGCGATGGTGGTTTCCTCCTCCAGACATTGCGAACCAGGGAAAAATGTATTTTTGTGACAATTTGTCATTGTATAGAAAGATCCATGCTGCAGACTTGCCAATGGGATATTACATTTCAAATGCATTACTTTGAAGATCCTCAAGGGCCATGGCTTCAAGCTAAGAGTGAGAAGGGGTGTGGTCATCCCTACATTTCCTTTAATGTTGTGTGTGTGTGCTTGCGCGTGTCAAAGGAGCCTGTCTGTGTGTGTGTGTGTGTGTGTGTGTGTGTGTGTGTGTGTGAGAGAGAGAATCTGGAGCACACACGCGCAAAGGAGCAGAGAGAGAGAGACCTTCTACTGAAAATCACCCTAGAAATTAGCCAAGCATGCATGTTTCAAATATTCACCAAAAATCCACTTTTCATTTTACAGTCAACTTTTTTTCAGATTTGCGTACTTAACACTCTCAAGCGTCTTCACATGAACTTGTGATTGAATAAGAGTATCACTTTTTGACCTGTTGATGTGTAAAGCATTGTTTAAGCGTTAACAATTTATCCAATTTGCTTTAAATCAATCATTTTTGAAGATATGAAGTTGCCTTTGCACATGGCAACATGTTGTAGTGTCTTCCAGTGACATATCAAGTTTGGTGTTGATTTGTCAAAGATTTGCCAAGATATGACTTCACTTCCTGTTTGGCGACTTTTCAGCTGAATTTGAGTGGCTGTACCGGACAAACGGTTGTGAGGATCAAAAATATTTCCATAACTTTTGTGGGGCTAGGTCTGAAGATCATCTCTGGTGATTTTGAAGAAGATTTGCCAAAAATTGTAGGAGGAGAAGGCTTTCAAAGGTTTTTGATAAAACCGGAAATAGCGGAAGATCTATACACCGGAGGCTTTTGCGGAGCGGGGACCGTTTATTCGTCTTGATCCAGGGAATCCAATGGTACCTCATTTTTGAAAATTGGTCATACGGTTCAAAAGCTGCGTGTGTTAAAACAAGTCCAACTTTGGCCTGTTGGTGGCGCTAGAGTGGTCTAATGAGAGCCATGAAACTTGGTGTCAATGAAGAAGGGACTGTCCTCAATGAGTGTGCCAAATTTCACAAAAAGTTACCATATGGTTCTATGGGCTGCCATTGACTCCCATGGTACAAGAATTTTTGCCTACAATAACAATAGGTTACCTCCCTACGGAGGAAACCTAATAATAGGAAAGCCTACAATAACAATAGGTTACCTCCTACCGGAGGAAACCTAAATATAGCTGCAAGCAGCGATGGCGGTTTCCTCCTTCAAACATTGCGAACCAGGGGAAGAAAAAAAACATTTGTCACTGTATAGAAAATCCATGCTGCAGACTTGCCAATGGGATATTACATTTCAAATCCAACATTTACAATGCTTTTGCCTTGAAGTTTAGACTGAGTGGAGGTTGTGTGTGTGCGCTTACCCTGTGTGTCTGTGAGAATGTATGTGTGTGACAGCAAGCTGTGTGTCTGTGAGAATGTGTGTGCGTAAAACAAAGCCTGCGCGTGTGTTAAGGGGAGACTGCGTGTGTGAGATTTAGGAGCCGCGCGGATGAGGAGACAGAGAGACATTCTATAGAGAACCACCCTAACAAGTAGTCAAGCATGCATGTATATACACCAAAAATCCACTTTTCACTTTACAGTCAACTTTTTTTCAGATTTGTGTACTAAACATTCCCAAGTGTCTTCATATGAACTTGTGATTGAATCAGAGTTTCACTTTTTGACATGCAGATGTGTAAAGCATTATTTTAGCGTTAACAATGTATCCAATTTGCTTTATATCAATCATTTTTCAAGATATGAAGTTGCCTTTGCACATGGGAACATGTTGTGGTGTCTTCCAAGTGACATACCAGTTTGGTGTTGATATCTCAAAGATTAGCTGAGCTATGACTTCACTTCCTGTTTGGCCGCTTTTCTGCTGAATTTGAGTGGATGAACCGGACAAACCATATGGTAACATTTTGCGAAATTTGGAATAATCATTAAGGACCGTCCCTTCTTTATTCATGCAAAGTTTCATGTCTCTCATTATACCACTCTAGCGCCACCAACGGGTCAAAGTTGGACTTGTGTTAACACACGCAACTTTTGAACCGTATGACCGATTTTCAAAAATGAGGTACCATTGGATTCCCTGGATCAAGACGAATTAAACACACCCTGTGGCGTAAATTTCACTCAAATATTTGCTGACATATGACTTAACTTCCTGTTTGGCTGCTTTTCTACTGAATTTGAGTGGCTGTACCGGACAAACGGTTGTGAGGATCAAAATTCTGTTGATAAATTTTGTGAGGCTAGGTCTGAAGATCATCTCTGGTGATTTTGAAGAAGATTTGTCAAAAATTGTAGGAGGAGAAGGCTTTCAAAGGTTTTTGATAAAACCGGAAATAGCGGAAAATCTATATAACCGGAAATTGACGCCATGGGGTGGGTTTAATTCGTCTTGATCCAGGGAATCCAATGGTACCTCATTTTTGAAAATCGGTCATACGGTTCAAAAGTTGCGTGTGTTACAAAAGTCCAACTTTGACCTGTTGGTGGCGCTAGAATGGTCTAATGAGAGCCATGAAAATTGGTGTGAATGAAGAAGGGACTGTCCTTAATGAGTGTGCCAAATTTCACAAAAAGTTACCATATGGTTCTAGGGGCTGCCATTGACTCCCATTGCAGCAACATAATAAGAAAGCCTACAAATATAGCTGCAAGCAGCGATGGCGGTTTCCTCCTCCAGACATTGCGAACCAGGGAAAAATGTATTTTTGTGACAATTTGTCATTGTATAGAAAGATCCATGCTGCAGACTTGCCAATGGGATATTACATTTCAAATGCATTACTTTGAAGATCCTCAAGGGCCATGGCTTCAAGCTAAGAGTGAGAAGGGGTGTGGTCATCCCTACATTTCCTTTAATGTTGTGTGTGTGTGCTTCAAAGGAGCCTGTCTGTGTGTGTGTGTGTGTGTGTGTGTGTGTGTGTGTGTGTGTGTGTGTGTGTGTGTGTGTGTGTGTGAGAGAGAGAGAATCTGGAGCACACACGCGCAAAGGAGCAGAGAGAGAGAGTCCTTCTACTGAAAATCACCCTAGAAATTAGCCAGGCATGCCTATTTCAAATATTCACCAAAAATCTACTTTTCATCTTACAGTCAATTTTTTTTCAGATTTGTGTTCTAAACATTCTCAAGTGTCTTCACATGAACTTGTGATTCAATCAGAGTATCACTTTTTGACCTGTTGATGTGTAAAGCATTGTTTAAGCGTTAACAATTTATCCAATTTGCTTTATATCAATCATTTTTGAAGATATGAAGTTGCCTTTGAACATGGCAACATGTTGTAGTGTCTGCCAGTGACATATCAAGTTTGGTGTTGATTTGTCAAAGATTTGCCAAGATATGACTTCACTTCCTGTTTGGCGACTTTTCTGCTGAATTTGAGTTGCTGTACCGGACAAACGGTTGTGAGGATAAAAATTCTGTTGATAACTTTTGTGAGGCTAGGTCTGAAGATCATCTCAGGAGATTTTGAAGAAGATTTGCCAAAAATTGTAGGAGGAGAAGGCTTTCAAAGGTTTTTGATAAAATCGGAAATAGCGGAAAATCTATATAACCGGAAATTGACGCCATTGGGTGGGTTTAATTCGTCTTGATCAAGGGAATCCAATGGTACCTCAATTTTGAAAATCGGTCATACGGTTCAAAAGTTGTGTGTGTTACAAAAGTCCAACTTTATGCATTACTTTGAAGATCCTCAAGGGCCATGGCTTCAAGCTAAGAGTGAGAAGGGGTGTGGTCATCCCTACATTTCCTTTAATGTTGTGTGTGTGTGCTTCAAAGGAGCCTGTCAGTGTGTGTGTGTGTGTGTGTGTGTGCGTGTGTGTGTGTGTGTGTGTGTGTGTGTGTGTGTGTGTGAGAGAGAGAGAATCTGGAGCACACACGCGCAAAGGAGCAGAGAGAGAGAGTCCTTCTACTGAAAATCACCCTAGAAATTAGCCAAGCATGCCTATTTCAAATATTCACCAAAAATCTACTTTTCATCTTACAGTCAATTTTTTTTCAGATTTGTGTTCTAAACATTCTCAAGTGTCTTCACATGAACTTGTGATTCAATCAGAGTATCACTTTTTGACCTGTTGATGTGTAAAGCATTGTTTAAGCGTTAACAATTTATCCAATTTGCTTTATATCAATCATTTTTGAAGATATGAAGTTGCCTTTGAACATGGCAACATGTTGTAGTGTCTGCCAGTGACATATCAAGTTTGGTGTTGATTTGTCAAAGATTTGCCAAGATATGACTTCACTTCCTGTTTGGCGACTTTTCTGCTGAATTTGAGTTGCTGTACCGGACAAACGGTTGTGAGGATAAAAATTCTGTTGATAACTTTTGTGAGGCTAGGTCTGAAGATCATCTCAGGAGATTTTGAAGAAGATTTGCCAAAAATTGTAGGAGGAGAAGGCTTTCAAAGGTTTTTGATAAAACCGGAAATAGCAGAAAATCTATATAACCGGAAATTGACGCCATTGGGTGGGTTTAATTCGTCTTGATCCAGGGAATCCAATGGTACCTCAATTTTGAAAATCGGTCATACGGTTCAAAAGTTGTGTGTGTTACAAAAGTCCAACTTTGACCTGTTGGTGGCGCTAGAGTGGTGTAATTAGAGCCATGAAACTTGGTGAGAATGAAGAAGGGACTGTCCTTAATGAGTGTGCCAAATTTCACAAAAAGTTACCATATGGTTCTAGGGGCTGCCATTGACTCCCATGGTACTAACATAATAAGAAAGCCTACAATAACAATAGGTTACCTCCTACCGGAGGAAACCTAAATAGAAACACAATAGGTTTCCTGCAGCTTCGCTGCATGAACCCTAAATATAGCTGCAAGCAGCGATGGCGGTTTCCTCCTTCAAACATTGCGAACCAGGGAAAAATGAAATTTTGTGACAATTTGTCACTGTATAGAAAAATCCATGCTGCAGACTTGCCAATGGGATATTACATTTCAAATCCAACATTTACAATGCTTTTGCCTTGAAGTTAAGACTGAGTGGAGGTTGTGTGTGTGCGCTTACCCTGTGTGTCTGTGAGAATGTATGTGTGTGACAGCAAGCTGTGTGTCTGTGAGAATGTGTGTGCGTTAAACAAAGCCTGCGCGTGTGTTAAGGGGAGACTGTGTGTGTGAGATTTAGGAGCCGCGCGGATGAGGAGACAGAGAGACATAGAGAACCACCCTAGCAAGTAGTCAAGCATGCATGTTTCAAATATTCACCAAAAATCTACTTTTCATCTTACAGTAGACTTTTTTTCAGATTTGTGTACTAAACATTCTCAAGTGTCTTCATATGAACTTGTGATTGAATCAGAGTTTCACTTTTTGACCTGCAGATGTGTAAAGCATTATTTTAGCGTTAACAATGTATCCAATTTGCTTTATATCAATCATTTTTCAAGATATGAAGTTTCCTTTGCACATGGGAACATAGTGTAGTGTCATCCAAGTGTTATACCAGTTTGGTTTTGATATCTCAAAGATTAGCTGATATATGACTTCACTTCCTGTTTGACCGCTTTTCTGCTGAATTTGAGTGGCTGTACCGGACAAACCATATGGTAACTTTTTGTGAAATTTGGCACAATCATTAAGGACAGTCTCTTCTTTATTCATACAAAGTTTCATGTCTCTCATTATACCACTCTAGCGCCACCAACGGGTCAAAGTTGGACTTGTGTTAACACACGCAACTTTTGAACCGTATGACCGATTTTCAAAAATGAGGTAACATTGGATTCCCTGGATCAAGACGAACTAAAACACCCTATGGCGTAAATTCCACTCAAATATTTGCTGACATATGACCTCACTTCCTGTTTGGCCGCTTTTCAGCTGAATTTGAGTGGCTGTACCGGACAAACGGTTGTGAGGATTAGAATTATTTCCATAACTTTTGTGAGGCTAGGTCTGAAGATCATCTCTGGTGATTTTGAAGAAGATTTGCCAAAAATTGTAGGAGGAGAAGCCTTTCAAAGGTTTTTGATAAAACCGGAAATAGCGGAAAATCTATATAACCGGAAATTGACGCCATAGGGTGTGTTTAATTCGTCTTGATCCAGGGAATCCAATGGTACCTCATTTTTGAAAATCGGTCATACGATTTTAAAAGTTGTGTGTGTTACAAAAGTCCAACTTTGCCCTGTTGGTGGCGCTAGAGTGGTGTAATGAGAGCCATGAAAATTGGTGTGAATGAAGAAGGGACAGTCCTTAATGAGTGTGCCAAATTTCACAAAAAGTTACCATATGGTTCTATCCAAATTCGATTGGCTGTTGAAGGCGAATGCTTTCAGAACTCAATGCAGTGATAAAGCATGGTCTTTAGAAAGTCCGTGCCAATTTTGGTGAAGATCGGATCAAATTCGCGACCTGTGCAAACTTTTTAGTGTTTTGGATTAAATTAAGGTCAAAGGTCACCAAATGTATTGATTGTCCCCCAGATGGGGTCAGCAGTCCATGTACCAAGTTTGGTTTTGATACATTACAGGGTTGCCGAGATATGAGCTCACTTCCTGTTTGGCGGCTTCGCCGCCTAATTCGATTGGCTGCTACTGGCGAACGCTTTCGTCAATTGTTCCATAAACTTATGCAGTTATAAGGCATGGTCTAATGATGGTCTGCGCCAATTTTGGTGAAGATCAGATCAAATTTGTGACCTGTGTTTGCTTTTTAGTGTTTTTGACTAAATTCAATATGGCGCCCTGATCAATTATGATAATGTCACATATTTGCATGTGTCAATCTAAAGACCTTCAAGAGCATGAGTAGATCCCACTAGTAAGTTGAAATTCCAAACACGTCAACAGCTACAGGCCAAAATGCATTTTTGCTAATTACAGCGCCACCTAGAGGTCAAAGGTCACCAAATTTCTTAAGCGTCTTCCTGATGAGGTAAGCGGTCCATGTAGTAAGTTTGGTCTTGATACATGAAATCGTTGCTGAGATATGAGCCCACGTCCTGTCTGGCGACTTCGTCGCAAACTTTGATTGGCTGTCACGGGCGAACGGTTTTAGTTGCGAAGATGTAATCCAATAACTTTTGTGAGGCTTGGTCTGAAGATGATGTGTGTCAAGTTTGGTGTTGATCGGACAAAAATTGTGACCCGTGAACTTTTTTGAAGGTTTTTGATAAAATCCAAAATGGCGGAAAATCCATCAAGGCGCAAAATGACGTCATAGGGTGCGTTGAACTCGTGCTGGTCCAAGGATTCCAAGGATGCCTCATTTTTGAAAATCGGTCCAACGGGTCAAAAGTTACGTGTGTGAACGTACGTCCAACTTTGACCTGTTGGTGGCGCTAGAGCGCTACATGTTCCTACATGAAACTTGGTGAAATGTATCATGGGACTGTCCCCAATTAGTGTGCCAAATTTCACAACTTTTTACCAGACGGTTCTATGGGCTGCCATAGGATCCCAGCACAGAATCATAATAATAAATATAGCTGCAAGCAGCAATGGAGGGTTCATGCAGCGAATCGGCCAAATTCGATTGGCTGTTGAAGGCGAACGCTTTCAGAACGCAATGCAGTGATAAAGCATGGTCTGTAGAAAGTCCGTGCCAATTTTGGTGAAGATCGGATCAAATTTGCGACCTGTGCAAACTTTTTAGTGTTTTGGATTAAATTAAGGTCAAAGGTCACCAAATGTATTGATTGTCCCCCAGATGGGGTCAGCAGTCCATGTACCAAGTTTGGTTTTCACACATTACAGGGTTGCCGAGATATGAGCTCACTTCCTGTTTGGCGGCTTCGCCGCCTATTTCGATTGGCTGCTACTGGCAAACGCTTTCATCAATTGTTCCATAAACGAATGCAGTTGTAAATCATGGTCTAATGATGGTCTGCGCCAATTTTGGTGAAGATCAGATCAAATTTGTGACCTGTGTTTGCTTTTTAGTGTTTTTGACTAAATTCAATATGGCGCCCTGATCAATTATGATAATGTCACATATTTGCATGTGTCAATCTAAAGACCTCCAAGAGCATGTATAGATCCCACTAGTAAGTTGAAATTCCAAACACGTCAACAGCTACAGGCCAAAAGGCATTTTTGCTAATTACAGCGCCACCTAGAGGTCAAAAGTCACCAAATTTCTTAAGCGTCTTCCTGATGAGGTAAGCGGTCCATGTAGTAAGTTTGGTCTTGATACATGAAATCGTTGCTGAGATATGAGCCCACGTCCTGTCTGGCGACTTCGTCGCAAACTTTGATTGGCTGTCACGGGCGAACGGTTTTAGTTGCGAAGACGTACTACAATGTTTTTTGTGAGGCTTGGTCTGAAGATGATTTGTGTCAAGTTTGGTGTTGATCGGACAAAAATTGTGACCCGTGAAACTTTTTGAAGGTTTTTGATAAAATCCAAAATGGCGGAAAATCCATCATGGCGCAAAATGACGTCATAGGGTGCGTTGAACTCGTGCTGGTCCAAGGATTCCAAGGATGCCTCATTTTTGAAAATCGGGCCAACGGGTCAAAAGTTACGTGTGTGAACGTACGTCCAACTTTGACCTGTTGGTGGCGCTAGAGCGCTACATCTGCCTACATGAAACTTGGTGAAATAAATCATGGGACTGTCCCCAATCAGTGTGCCAAATTTCACAACTTTTTACCAGACGGTTCTATGGGCTGCCATAGGATCCCAGCAAAGAATCATAATAATAATAAGAACAAAGAGAAACACAATAGGTTTCTGCAGCTTCGCTGCATGAACCCTAAATATAGCTGCAAGCAGCAATGGAGGGTTCATGCAGCGAATTGGCCAAATTCGATAGGCTGTTGAAGGCGAATGCTTTCAGAACGCAATCTACTGATAAAGCATGATCTTTAGAAAGTCCGTGCCAATTTTGGTGAAGATCGGATCAAATTAGCGACCTGTGCAAGCTTTTTAGTGTTTTGGATTAAATTAAGGTCAAAGGTCACCAAATGTATTGATTGTCCCCCAGATGGGGTCAGCAGTCCAAGTTTGGTTTTGATACATTACAGGGTAGCCGAGATATGAGCTCACTTCCTGTTTGGCGGCTTTGCCGCCTAATTCGATTGGCTGCTACTGGCGAACGCTTTCATCAATTGTTCCATAAACTAATGCAGTTATCAGGCATGGTCTAATGATGGTCTGCGCCAATTTTTGTGAAGATCAGATCAAATTTGTGACCTGTGTTTGCTTTTTAGTGTTTTTGACTAAATTCAATATGGCGCCCTGATCAATTATGATAATGTCACATATTTGCATTTGTCAACCTAAAGACCTCCAAGAGCATGAGTAGAACCCACTAGTAAGTGGAAATTCCAAACACGTCAACAGCTACAGGCCAAAATGCATTTTTTGTATTTACAGCGCCACCTAGAGGTTAAAGGTCACAAAATGTCTTAAGCGTCTTCCTGATTAGGTAAGCGGTCCACGTAGTAAGTTTGGTCTTGATAAATCAAATCGTTGTTGAGATATGAGCCCACGTCCTGTCTGGCGACTTCGTCGCAAACTTTGATTGGCTGTCACGGGCGAACGGTTTTAGTTGCGAAGATGTAATCCAATAACTTTTGTGAGGCTTGGTCTGAAGATGATGTGTGTCAAGTTTGGTGTTAATCGGACAAAAATTGTGACCCGTGAAACTTTTTGAAGGTTTTTGATAAAATCCAAAATGGCGGAAAATCCATCATGGCGCAAAATGACGTCATAGGGTGCGTTGAACTCGTGCTGGTCCAAGGATTCCAAGGATGCCTCATTTTCGAAAATCGGGCCAACGGGTCAAAAGTTACGTGTGTGAACGTACGTCCAACTTTGACCTGTTGGTGGCGCTAGAGCGCTACATGTTCCTACATGAAACTTGGTGAAATGAATCATGGGACTGTCCCCAATCAGTGTGCCAAATTTCACAACTTTTTACCAGACGGTTCTATGGGCTGCCATAGGATCCCAGCACAGAATCATAATAATAAGAACAAACAGAAACACAATAGGTTTCCTGCAGCTTCGCTGCATGAACCCTAATAAATATAGCTGCAAGCAGCGATGGAGGGTTCATGCAGCGAACCGGCCAAATTCGATTGGCTGTTGAAGGCGAACGCTTTCAGAGCGCAATGCAGTGATAAAGCATGGTCTTTAGAAAGTCCGTGCCAATTTTGGTGAAGATCGGATCAAATTCGCGACCTGTGCAAACTTTTTAGTGTTTTGGATTAAATTAAGGTCAAAGGTCACCAAATGTATTGATTGTCCCCCAGATGGGGTCAGCAGTCCATGTACCAAGTTTGGTTTTGATACATTACAGGGTTGCCGAGATATGAGCTCACTTCCTGTTTGGCGGCTTCGCCGCCTAATTCGATTGGCTGCTACTGGCGAACGCTTTCATCAATTGTTCCATAAACTAATGCAGTTATAAGGCATGGTCTAATGATGGTCTGCGCCAATTTTGGTGAAGATCAGATCAAATTTGTGACCTGTGTTTGCATTTTAGTGTTTTTGACTAAATTCAATATGGCGCCCTGATCAATTATGATGATGTCACATATTTGCATGTGTCAATCTAAAGACCTCCAAGAGCATGTATAGATCCCACTAGTAAGTTGAAATTCCAAACAAGTCAACAGCTACAGGCCAAAATGCATTTTTGCTAATTACAGCGCCACCTAGAGGTCAAAGGTCACCAAATTTTTTAAGCGTCTTCCTGATGAGGTAAGCGGTCCATGTAGTAAGTTTGGTCTTGATACATGAAATCGTTGCTGAGATATGAGCCCACGTCCTGTCTGGCGACTTCGTCGCAAACTTTGATTGGCTGTCACGGGCGAACGGTTTTAGTTGCGAAGATGTACTACAATGTTTTTTGTGAGGCTTGGTCTGAAGATGATGTGTGTCAAGTTTGGTGTTGATCGGACAAAAATTGTGACCCGTGAAACTTTTTGAAGGTTTTTGATAAAATCCAAAATGGCGGAAAATCCATCATGGCGCAAAATGACGTCATAGGGTGCGTTGAACTCGTGCTGGTCCAAGGATTCCAAGGATGCCTCATTTTTGAAAATCGGGCCAACGGGTCAAAAGTTACATGTGTGAACGTACGTCCAACTTTGACCTGTTGGTGGCGCTAGAGAGCTACATCTGCCTACATGAAACTTAGTGAAATGAATCATGGGACTGTCCCCAATCAGTGTGCCAAATTTCACAACTTTTTACCAGACGGTTCTATGGGCTGCCATAGGATCCCAGCAAAGAATCATAATAATAATAAGAACAAAGAGAAACACAATAGGTTTCTGCAGCTTCGCTGCATGAACCCTAAATATAGCTGCAAGCAGCGATGGAGGGTTCATGCAGCGAATCGGCCAAATTCGATTGGCTGTTGAAGGCGAATGCTTTCAGAGCGCAATGCAGTGATAAAGCATGGTCTTTAGAAAGTCCGTGCCAATTTTGGTGAAGATCGGATCAAATTTGCGACCTGTGCAAACTTTTTAGTGTTTTGGATTAAATTAAGGTCAAAGGTCACCAAATGTATTGATTGTCCCCCAGATGGGGTCAGCAGTCCATGTACCAAGTTTGGTTTTGATACATTACAGGGTTGCCGAGATATGAGCTCACTTCCTGTTTGGCGGCTTCGCCGCCTAATTCGATTGGCTGCTACTGGCGAACGGTTCCGTCAATTGTTCCATAAACTTTTGCAGTTATAAGGCATGGTCTAAAGATGGTCTGCGCTAATTTTGGTGAAGATCAGATCAAATTTGTGACCTGTGTTTGCTTTTTAGTGTTTTTGACTAAATTCAATATGGCGCCCTGATCAATTATGATAATGTCACATATTTGCATGTGTCAATCTAAAGACCTCCAAGAGCATGTATAGATCCCACTAGTAAGTTGAAATTCCAAACACGTCAACAGCTACAGGCCAAAATGCATTTTTGCTAATTACAGCGCCACCTAGAGGTCAAAGGTCACCAAATTTCTTAAGCGTCTTCCTGATGGGGTAAGCGGTCCATGTAGTAAGTTTGGTCTTGATAAATCAAATCGTTGCTGAGATATGAGCCCACGTCCTGTCTGGCGACTTTGTCGCAAACTTTGATTGGCTGTAACGGGCGAACGGTTTTAGTTGCGAAGATGTAATCCAATAACTTTTGTGAGGCTTGGTCTGAAGATGATGTGTGTCAAGTTTGGTGTTGATCGGACAAAAATTGTGACCCGTGAACTTTTTTGAAGGTTTTTGATAAAATCCAAAATGGCGGAAAATCCATCATGGCGCAAAATGACGTCATAGGGTGCGTTGAACTCGTGCTGGTCCAAGGATTCCAAGGATGCCTCATTTTTGAAAATCGGTCCAACGGGTCAAAAGTTACGTGTGTGAACGTACGTCCAACTTTGACCTGTTGGTGGCGCTAGAGCGCTACATGTTCCTACATGAAACTTGGTGAAATGTATCATGGGACTGTCCCCAATTAGTGTGCCAAATTTCACAACTTTTTACCAGACGGTTCTATGGGCTGCCATAGGATCCCAGCAAAGAATCATAATAATAAATATAGCTGCAAGCAGCGATGGCGGTTTCCTCCTTCAAACATTGCGAACCAGGGAAAAATGAAATTTTGTGACAATTTGTCACTGTATAGAAAAATCCATGCTGCAGACTTGCCAATGGGATATTACATTTCAAATCCAACATTTACAATGCTTTTGCCTTGAAGTTAAGACTGAGTGGAGGTTGTGTGTGTGCGCTTACCCTGTGTGTCTGTGAGTATGTATGTGTGTGACAGCAAGCTGTGTGTCTGTGAGAATGTGTGTGCGTAAAACAAAGCCTGCGCGTGTGTTAAGGGGAGACTGTGTGTGTGAGATTTAGGAGCCGCGCGGATGAGGAGACAGAGAGACATAGAGAACCACCCTAGCAAGTAGTCAACCATGCATGTTTCAAATATTCACCAAAAATCTACTTTTCATCTTACAGTCAACTTTTTTTCAGATTTGTGTACTAAACATTCTCAAGTGTCTTCATATGAACTTGTGATTGAATCAGAGTTTCACTTTTTGACCTGCAGATGTGTAAAGCATTATTTTAGCATAAACAATGTATCCAATTTGCTTTATATCAATCATTTTTCAAGATATGAAGTTGCCTTTGCACATGGGAACATAGTGTAGTGTCATCCAAGTGATATACCAGTTTGGTGTTGATGTCTCAAAGATTAGCTGAGATATGACTTCACTTCCTGTTTGACCGCTTTTCTGCTGAATTTGAGTGGCTGTACCGGACAAACCATATGGTAACTTTTTGTGAAATTTGGCACAATCATTAAGGACAGTCTCTTCTTTATTCATACAAAGTTTCATGTCTCTCATTATACCACTCTAGCGCCACCAACGGGTCAAAGTTGGACTTGTGTTAACACACGCAACTTTTGAACCGTATGACCGATTTTAAAAAAATGAGGTAACATTGGATTCCCTGGATCAAGACGAACTAAAACACCATATGGCGTAAATTTCACTCAAATATTTGCTGACATATGACTTCACTTCCTGTTTGGCCGCTTTTCAGCTGAATTTGAGTGGCTGTACCGGACAAACGGTTGTGAGGATCACAATTATTTCCAATAACTTTTGTGAGGCTAGGTCTGAAGATCATCTCTGGTAATTTTGAAGAAGATTTGCCAAAAATTGTAGGAGGAGAAGGCTTTCAAAGGTTTTTGATAAAACCGGAAATAGCGGAAAATCTATATAACCGGAAATTGACGCCATGGGGTGGGTTTAATTCGTCTTGATCCAGGGAATCCAATGGTACCTCATTTTTGAAAATCGGTCATACGGTTCAAAAGTTGTGTGTGTTACAAAAGTCCAACTTTCACCTGTTGGTGGCGCTAGAGCGGTGTAATGAGAGCCATGAAACTTGGTGAGAATGAAGAAGGGACTGTCCTTAATGAGTGTGCCAAATTTCACAAAAAGTTACCATATGGTTCTAGGGGCTGCCATTGACTTCCATTGCAGCAACATAATAATAATAATAATAGGAAAGCCTACAATAACAATAGGTTACCTCCTACCGGAGGAAACCTAAATATAGCTGCAAGCAGCAATGGAGGGTTCATGCAGCGAATCGGCCAAATTCGATTGGCTGTTGAAGGCGAACGCTTTCAGAACGCAATGCAGTGATAAAGCATGGTCTGTAGAAAGTCCGTGCCAATTTTGGTGAAGATCGGATCAAATCTGCGACCTGTGCAAACTTTTTAGTGTTTTGGATTAAATTAAGGTCAAAGGTCACCAAATGTATTGATTGTCCCCCAGATGGGGTCAGCAGTCCATGTACCAAGTTTGGTTTTCATACATTACAGGGTTGCCGAGATATGAGCTCACTTCCTGTTTGGCGGCTTCGCCGCCTATTTCGATTGGCTGCTACTGGCAAACGCTTTCATCAATTGTTCCATAAACGAATGCAGTTGTAAATCATGGTCTAATGATGGTCTGCGCCAATTTTGGTGAAGATCAGATCAAATTTGTGACCTGTGTTTGCTTTTTAGTGTTTTTGACTAAATTCAATATGGCGCCCTGATCAATTATGATAATGTCACATATTTGCATATGTCAAACTAAAGACCTCCAAGAGCATGTATAGATCCCACTTGTAAGTTGAAATTCCAAACACGTCAACAGCTACAGGCCAAAATGCATTTTTACTAATTACAGCGCCACCTAGAGGTCAAAGGTCACCAAATTTCTTAAGCGTCTTCCTGATGAGGTAAGCGGTCCATGTAATAAGTTTGGTCATGATACATGAAATCTTTGCTGAGATATGAGCCCACGTCCTGTCTGGCGACTTCGTCGCAAACTTTGATTGGCTGTCACGGGCGAACGGTTTTAGTTGCGAAGATGTAATCCAATAACTTTTGTGAGGCTTGGTCTGAAGATGATGTGTGTCAAGTTTGGTGTTGATCGGACAAACATTGTGACCCGTGAAGATTTTTGAAGGTTTTTGATAAAATCCAAAATGGCGGAAAATCCATCATGGCGCAAAATGACGTCGTAGGGTGCGTTGAACTCGTGCTGGTCCAAGGATTCCAAGGATGCCTCATTTTTGAAAATCGGGCCAACGGGTCAAAAGTTACGTGTGTGAACGTACGTCCAACTTTGACCTGTTGGTGGCGCTAGAGCGCTACATCTGCCTACATGAAACTTGGTGAAATGAATCATGGGACTGTCCCCAATCAGTGTGCCAAATTTCACAACTTTTTACCAGACGGTTCTATGGGCTGCCATAGGATCCCAGCACAGAATAATAATAATAAGAACAAATATAGCTGCAAGCAGCGATGGTGGTTTCCTCCTCCAGACATTGCGAACCAGGGAAAAATGTATTTTTGTGACAATTTGTCATTGTATAGAAAGATCCATGCTGCAGACTTGCCAATGGGATATTACATTTCAAATGCATTACTTTGAAGATCCTCAAGGGCCATGGCTTCAAGCTAAGAGTGAGAAGGGGTGTGGTCATCCCTACATTTCCTTTAATGTTGTGAGTGTGTGCTTGCGCGTGTCAAAGGAGCCTGTCTGTGTGTGTGTGTGTGTGTGTGTGTGTGTGTGTGTGTGTGTGTGTGTGTGTGTGAGAGAGAGAATCTGGAGCACACACGCGCAAAGGAGCAGAGAGAGAGAGACCTTCTACTGAAAATCACCCTAGAAATTAGCCAAGCATGCATGTTTCAAATATTCACCAAAAATCCACTTTTCATTTTACAGTCAACTTTTTTTCAGATTTGCGTACTTAACACTCTCAAGCGTCTTCACATGAACTTGTGATTGAATAAGAGTATCACTTTTTGACCTGTTGATGTGTAAAGCATTGTTTAAGCGTTAACAATTTATCCAATTTGCTTTAAATCAATCATTTTTGAAGATATGAAGTTGCCTTTGCACATGGCAACATGTTGTAGTGTCTTCCAGTGACATATCAAGTTTGGTGTTGATTTGTCAAAGATTTGCCAAGATATGACTTCACTTCCTGTTTGGCGACTTTTCAGCTGAATTTGAGTGGCTGTACCGGACAAACGGTTGTGAGGATCAAAAATATTTCCATAACTTTTGTGGGGCTAGGTCTGAAGATCATCTCTGGTGATTTTGAAGAAGATTTGCCAAAAATTGTAGGAGGAGAAGGCTTTCAAAGGTTTTTGATAAAACCGGAAATAGCGGAAGATCTATACACCGGAGGCTTTCGCGGAGCGGGGACCGTTTATTCGTCTTGATCCAGGGAATCCAATGGTACCTCATTTTTGAAAATTGGTCATACGGTTCAAAAGCTGCGTGTGTTAAAACAAGTCCAACTTTGGCCTGTTGGTGGCGCTAGAGTGGTCTAATGAGAGCCATGAAACTTGGTGTCAATGAAGAAGGGACTGTCCTCAATGAGTGTGCCAAATTTCACAAAAAGTTACCATATGGTTCTATGGGCTGCCATTGACTCCCATGGTACAAGAATTTTTGCCTACAATAACAATAGGTTACCTCCCTACGGAGGAAACCTAAATAGAAACACAATAGGTTTCCTGCAGCTTCGCTGCATGAACCCTAAATATAGCTGCAAGCAGCGATGGCGGTTTCCTCCTTCAAACATTGCGAACCAGGGAAAAATGAAATTTTGTGACAATTTGTCACTGTATAGAAAAATCTATGCTGCAGACTTGCCAATGGGATATTACATTTCAAATCCAACATTTACAATGCTTTTGCCTTGAAGTTAAGACTGAGTAGAGGTTGTGTGTGTGCGCTTACCCTGTGTGTCTGTGAGAATGTATGTGTGTGACAGCAAGCTGTGTGTCTGTGTGTCTGTGTGTGCGTAAAACAAACCCTGCGCGTGTGTTAAGGGGAGACTGTGTGTGTGAGATTTAGGAGCCGCTCGGATGAGGAGACAGAGAGACATAGAGAACCACCCTAGCAAGTAGTCAAGCATGCATGTTTCAAATATTCACCAAAAATCTACTTTTCATCTTACAGTCAACTTTTTTTCAGATTTGTGTACAAAACATTCTCAAGTGTCTTCATATGAACTTGTGATTGAATCAGAGTTTCACTTTTTGACCTGCAGATGTGTAAAGCATTATTTTAGCGTAAACAATGTATCCAATTTGCTTTATATCAATCATTTTTCAAGATATGAAGTTGCCTTTGCACATGGGAACATAGTGTAGTGTCATCCAAGTGATATACCAGTTTGGTGTTGATGTCTCAAAGATTAGCTGAGATATGACTTCACTTCCTGTTTGACCGCTTTTCTGCTGAATTTGAGTGGCTGTACCGGACAAACCATATGGTAACTTTTTGTGAAATTTGGCACAATCATTAAGGACAGTCTCTTCTTTATTCATACAAAGTTTCATGTCTCTCATTATACCACTCTAGCGCCACCAACGGGTCAAAGTTGGACTTGTGTTAACACACGCAACTTTTGAACCGCATGACCGATTTTCAAAAATGAGGTACCATTGGATTCCCTGGATTAAGACGAATTAAACACACCCTGTGGCGTAAATTTCACTCAAATATTTGCTGACATATGACTTCACTTCCTGTTTGGCCGCTTTTCTGCTGAATTTGAGTGGCTGTACCGGACAAACGGTTGTGAGGATCAAAATTCTGTTCGATAACTTTTGTGAGGCTAGGTCTGAAGATCATCTCTGGTGATTTTGAAGAAGATTTGCCAAAAATTGTAGGAGATGAAGGCTTTCAAAGGTTTTTGATAAAACCGGAAATAGCGGAAAATCTATATAACCGGAAATTGACGCCGTGGAGTGGGTTTAATTCGTCTTGATCCAGGGAATCCAATGGTACCTAATTTTTGAAAATCGGTCATACGGTTCAAAAGTTGTGTGTGTTACAAAAGTCCAACTTTGACCTGTTGGTGGCGCTAGAGTGGTGTAATTAGAGCCATGAAACTTGGTGAGAATGAAGAAGGGACTGTCCTTAATGAGTGTGCCAAATTTCACAAAAAGTTACCATATGGTTCTAGGGGCTGCCATTGACTTCCATTGCAGCAACATAATAATAATAAATATAGCTGCAAGCAGCGATGGCGGTTTCCTCCTTCAAACATTGCGAACCAGGGAAAAATGAAATTTTGTGACAATTTGTCACTGTATAGAAAAATCCATGCTGCAGACTTGCCAATGGGATATTACATTTCAAATCCAACATTTACAATGCTTTTGCCTTGAAGTTAAGACTGAGTAGAGGTTGTGTGTGTGCGCTTACCCTGTGTGTCTGTGAGAATGTATGTGTGTGACAGCAAGCTGTGTGTCTGTGTGTCTGTGTGTGCGTAAAACAAACCCTGCGCGTGTGTTAAGGGGAGACTGTGTGTGTGAGATTTAGGAGCCGCGCGGATGAGGAGACAGAGAGACATAGAGAACCACCCTAGCAAGTAGTCAAGCATGCATGTTTCAAATATTCACCAAAAATCTACTTTTCATCTTACAGTCAACTTTTTTTCAGATTTGTGTACTAAACATTCTGAAGTGTCTTCATATGAACTTGTGATTGAATCAGAGTTTCACTTTTTGACCTGCAGATGTGTAAAGCATTATTTTAGCGTAAACAATGTATCCAATTTGCTTTATATCAATCATTTTTCAAGATATGAAGTTGCCTTTGCACATGGGAACATAGTGTAGTGTCATCCAAGTGATATACCAGTTTGGTGTTGATGTCTCAAAGATTAGCTGAGATATGACTTCACTTCCTGTTTGACCGCTTTTCTGCTGAATTTGAGTGGCTGTACCGGACAAACCATATGGTAACTTTTTGTGAAATTTGGCACAATCATTAAGGACAGTCTCTTCTTTATTCATACAAAGTTTCATGTCTCTCATTATACCACTCTAGCGCCACCAACGGGTCAAAGTTGGACTTGTGTTAACACACGCAACTTTTGAACCGCATGACCGATTTTCAAAAATGAGGTACCATTGGATTCCCTGGATTAAGACTAATTAAACACACCCTGTGGCGTAAATTTCACTCAAATATTTGCTGACATATGACTTCACTTCCTGTTTGGCCGCTTTTCTGCTGAATTTGAGTGGCTGTACCGGACAAACGGTTGTGAGGATCAAAATTCTGTTCGATAACTTTTGTGAGACTAGGTCTGAAGATCATCTCTGGTGATTTTGAAGAAGATTTGCCAAAAATTGTAGGAGATGAAGGCTTTCAAAGGTTTTTGATAAAACCGGAAATAGCGGAAAATCTATATAACCGGAAATTGACGCCGTGGAGTGGGTTTAATTCGTCTTGATCCAGGGAATCCAATGGTACCTAATTTTTGAAAATCGGTCATACGGTTCAAAAGTTGTGTGTGTTACAAAAGTCCAACTTTGACCTGTTGGTGGCGCTAGAGTGGTGTAATTAGAGCCATGAAACTTGGTGAGAATGAAGAAGGGACTGTCCTTAATGAGTGTGCCAAATTTCACAAAAAGTTACCATATGGTTCTAGGGGCTGCCATTGACTTCCATTGCAGCAACATAATAATAATAATAATAGGAAAGCCTACAATAACAATAGGTTACCTCCTACCGGAGGAAACCTAATAATAGGAAAGCCTACAATAACAATAGGTTACCTCCTACCGGAGGAAACCTAAATATAGCTGCAAGCAGCGATGGAGGGTTCATGCAGCGAATCGGCCAAATTCGATTGGCTGTTGAAGGCGAATGCTTTCAGAGCGCAATGCAGTGATAAAGCATGGTCTTTAGAAAGTCCGTGCCAATTTAGGTGAAGATCGGATCAAATTCGCGACCTGTGCAAACTTTTTAGTGTTTTGGATTAAATTAAGGTCAAAGGTCACCAAATGTATTGATTGTCCCCCAGATGGGGTCAGCAGTCCATGTACCAAGTTTGGTTTTGATACATTACAGGGTTGCCGAGATATGAGCTCACTTCCTGTTTGGCGGCTTCGCCGCCTAATTCGATTGGCTGCTACTGGCGAACGCTTTCGTCAATTGTTCCATAAACGTATGCAGTTATAAGGCATGGTCTAATGATGGTCTGCGCCAATTTTGGTGAAGATCAGATCAAATATGTGACCTGTGTTTGCTTTTTAGTGTTTTTGACTAAATTCAATATGGCGCCCTGATCAATTATGATAATGTCACATATTTGCATGTGTCAATCTAAAGACCTCCAAGAGCATGTATGGATCCCACTAGTAAGTTGAAATTCCAAACACGTCAACAGCTACAGGCCAAAAGGCATTTTTTGTAATTACAGCGCCACCTAGGGGTCAAAGGTCACCAAATTTCTTAAGCGTCTTCTTGATGGGGTAAGCGGTCCATGTAGTAAGTTTGGTCTTGCTAAATCAAATCGTTGCTGAGATATGAGCCCACGTCCTGTCTGGCGACTTCGTCGCAAACTTTGATTGACTGTAACGGGCGAACGGTTTTAGTTGCGAAGATGTAATCCAATAACTTTTGTGAGGCCTGGTCTGAAGATGATGTGTGTCAAGTTTGGTGTTGATCGGACAAAAATTGTGACCCGTGAACTTTTTTGAAGGTTTTTGAGAAAATCCAAAATGGCGGAAAATCCATCATGGCGCAAAATGACGTCATAGGGTGCGTTGAACTCGTGCTGGTCCAAAGATTCCAAGGATGCCTCATTTTTGAAAATCGGGCCAACGGGTCAAAAGTTACGTGTGTGAACGTACGTCCAACTTTGACCTGTTGGTGGCGCTAGAGCGCTACATCTGCCTACATGAAACTTGGTGAAATGAATCATGGGACTGTCCCCAATCAGTGTGCCAAATTTCACAACTTTTTACCAGACGGTTCTATGGGCTGCCATAGGATCCCAGCACAGAATAATAATAATAAATATAGCTGCAAGCAGCGATGGCGGTTTCCTCCTTCAAACATTGCGAACCAGGGAAAAATGAAATTTTGTGACAATTTGTCACTGTATAGAAAAATCTATGCTGCAGACTTGCCAATGGGATATTACATTTCAAATCCAACATTTACAATGCTTTTGCCTTGAAGTTAAGACTGAGTAGAGGTTGTGTGTGTGCGCTTACCCTGTGTGTCTGTGAGAATGTATGTGTGTGACAGCAAGCTGTGTGTCTGTGTGTCTGTGTGTGCGTAAAACAAACCCTGCGCGTGTGTTAAGGGGAGACTGTGTGTGTGAGATTTAGGAGCCGCTCGGATGAGGAGACAGAGAGACATAGAGAACCACCCTAGCAAGTAGTCAAGCATGCATGTTTCAAATATTCACCAAAAATCTACTTTTCATCTTACAGTCAACTTTTTTTCAGATTTGTGTACAAAACATTCTGAAGTGTCTTCATATGAACTTGTGATTGAATCAGAGTTTCACTTTTTGACCTGCAGATGTGTAAAGCATTATTTTAGCGTAAACAATGTATCCAATTTGCTTTATATCAATCATTTTTCAAGATATGAAGTTGCCTTTGCACATGGGAACATAGTGTAGTGTCATCCAAGTGATATACCAGTTTGGTGTTGATGTCTCAAAGATTAGCTGAGATATGACTTCACTTCCTGTTTGACCGCTTTTCTGCTGAATTTGAGTGGCTGTACCGGACAAACCATATGGTAACTTTTTGTGAAATTTGGCACAATCATTAAGGACAGTCTCTTCTTTATTCATACAAAGTTTCATGTCTCTCATTATACCACTCTAGCGCCACCAACGGGTCAAAGTTGGACTTGTGTTAACACACGCAACTTTTGAACCGCATGACCGATTTTCAAAAATGAGGTACCATTGGATTCCCTGGATTAAGACGAATTAAACACACCCTGTGGCGTAAATTTCACTCAAATATTTGCTGACATATGACTTCACTTCCTGTTTGGCCGCTTTTCTGCTGAATTTGAGTGGCTGTACCGGACAAACGGTTGTGAGGATCAAAATTCTGTTCGATAACTTTTGTGAGGCTAGGTCTGAAGATCATCTCTGGTGATTTTGAAGAAGATTTGCCAAAAATTGTAGGAGATGAAGGCTTTCAAAGGTTTTTGATAAAACCGGAAATAGCGGAAAATCTATATAACCGGAAATTGACGCCGTGGAGTGGGTTTAATTCGTCTTGATCCAGGGAATCCAATGGTACCTAATTTTTGAAAATCGGTCATACGGTTCAAAAGTTGTGTGTGTTACAAAAGTCCAACTTTGACCTGTTGGTGGCGCTAGAGTGGTGTAATTAGAGCCATGAAACTTGGTGAGAATGAAGAAGGGACTGTCCTTAATGAGTGTGCCAAATTTCACAAAAAGTTACCATATGGTTCTAGGGGCTGCCATTGACTTCCATTGCAGCAACATAATAATAATAATAATAGGAAAGCCTACAATAACAATAGGTTACCTCCTACCGGAGGAAACCTAAATATAGCTGCAAGCAGCGATGGCGGTTTCCTCCTTCAAACATTGCGAACCAGGGAAAAATGAAATTTTGTGACAATTTGTCACTGTATAGAAAAATCCATGCTGCAGACTTGCCAATGGGATATTACATTTCAAATCCAACATTTACAATGCTTTTGCCTTGAAGTTAAGACTGAGTAGAGGTTGTGTGTGTGCGCTTACCCTGTGTGTCTGTGAGAATGTATGTGTGTGACAGCAAGCTGTGTGTCTGTGTGTCTGTGTGTGCGTAAAACAAACCCTGCGCGTGTGTTAAGGGGAGACTGTGTGTGTGAGATTTAGGAGCCGCGCGGATGAGGAGACAGAGAGACATAGAGAACCACCCTAGCAAGTAGTCAAGCATGCATGTTTCAAATATTCACCAAAAATCTACTTTTCATCTTACAGTCAAGTTTTTTTCAGATTTGTGTACTAAACATTCTCAAGTGTCTTCATATGAACTTGTGATTGAATCAGAGTTTCACTTTTTGACCTGCAGATGTGTAAAGCATTATTTTAGCGTAAACAATGTATCCAATTTGCTTTATATCAATCATTTTTCAAGATATGAAGTTGCCTTTGCACATGGGAACATAGTGTAGTGTCATCCAAGTGATATACCAGTTTGGTGTTGATGTCTCAAAGATTAGCTGAGATATGACTTCACTTCCTGTTTGACCGCTTTTCTGCTGAATTTGAGTGGCTGTACCGGACAAACCATATGGTAACTTTTTGTGAAATTTGGCACAATCATTAAGGACAGTCTCTTCTTTATTCATACAAAGTTTCATGTCTCTCATTATACCACTCTAGCGCCACCAACGGGTCAAAGTTGGACTTGTGTTAACACACGCAACTTTTGAACCGCATGACCGATTTTCAAAAATGAGGTACCATTGGATTTCCTGGATTAAGACGAATTAAACACACCCTGTGGCGTAAATTTCACTCAAATATTTGCTGACATATGACTTCACTTCCTGTTTGGCCGCTTTTCTGCTGAATTTGAGTGGCTGTACCGGACAAACGGTTGTGAGGATCAAAATTCTGTTCGATAACTTTTGTGAGGCTAGGTCTGAAGATCATCTCTGGTGATTTTGAAGAAGATTTGCCAAAAATTGTAGGAGATGAAGGCTTTCAAAGGTTTTTGATAAAACCGGAAATAGCGGAAAATCTATATAACCGGAAATTGACGCCGTGGAGTGGGTTTAATTCGTCTTGATCCAGGGAATCCAATGGTACCTAATTTTTGAAAATCGGTCATACGGTTCAAAAGTTGTGTGTGTTACAAAAGTCCAACTTTGACCTGTTGGTGGCGCTAGAGTGGTGTAATTAGAGCCATGAAACTTGGTGAGAATGAAGAAGGGACTGTCCTTAATGAGTGTGCCAAATTTCACAAAAAGTTACCATATGGTTCTAGGGGCTGCCATTGACTTCCATTGCAGCAACATAATAATAATAATAAATATAGCTGCAAGCAGCGATGGCGGTTTCCTCCTAAAAACATTGCGAACCAGGGGGAAATGTACTTTTGTGACAATTTGTAACTGTATAGAAAAATTGTCCCTTCTTTATTCACACAAAGTGTCATGTCTCTCAATAGATTCATGCTATCAATGCTTGCCAATACTGTAACTTGCTTAAGTGAATGGCAAATAGAACATAACATTTCATAATTATTTCAGTTAATTAAACAACTGCAATACCCAGTGAAATATTAAATGCAACTAACTGACGTTAGTTATCAACAAAATGGCTAGCTCACAATTGATGGGCTGTCGTTACAACCTTCAAGCTGCCCATAAAACCAAAATGGCATTTTATTTTGTTTGAGTTTTACCTTATCTAAGTGGGCAAAGACCATTTCTTTTCCACTTGGCCTAAAAAAACATATGTCCAAAAGAAGCAGTCAAACCGTAATAATGTCAACCGCTAAAAACCATACTGGTCTGATATTGCCTTTCCATACTGAATATTCTGTCAAATTCAAAAAATGTTGCGACATAGCATGCTATTTCAGATGAAAGTTGTGTGGTAGCCTGGCTATGTAAACATTACAAAAAAGGTGACCGATTGTTTGACCGAACGCGTTAATTCACTGAACAAATACTTTCAAATTACTCTTCGACCACTTGTTAGTCATGTCATCCATTCAAATAGCTGTGAATCAATCAATATTTATACAACTTTAACTGTGATGTGTTTTAGTTTCATTTCACACGTCATTTACTGTATTATCAAGCCATAGCCGCTTGTCAACATTCCACATACAATTTGAACTAGGCCTAACTACGTCACTGCCATATACGCTGAGATAGTTGCCCCCCCATGGATAGAGAACCTGGAAGATTATCTCTGCAAGATATTAATTATAGGCTAACATCCACAACACAATACGAAACCACATCTAACATCCACAATACGAAACCAAAAAGCGATGCTGGAAGATGTCAATAAAGCTTTACTTTTCATTCATCAACGCAAACGAACTGTGTCAAAGTTCTATCCTTTGGTTAAATCACTTTCTGAACACATCTAGCTATTGCCTCTGTTAATTGCCTTCTAGTCGAGCCCTGCAACTATGCTAATATTTAAAGCTTACACAATTACCTCTGCAAACACATGAACATCACAGCATGAACGGGGCCGAACTTTTCTGTCCAAGCCCAATCAGCGTTCAACAGAGTAATAACCAAGCCCAGCCCAAGTCCGCCAGAAATTTGAACAACACAATTAGTTACATGACGAACAAATAATCAGACTGTACATGCACATACATTACATTAACTTCACTCGCCGTCCCACAAGTCAAAATGTTTTATACCTTGCTATGCTAAAAGACATAGCCCATTGCTTACGAACACACATTAATTCAGCACCTCAACTTTACACAGCAACCGAGAATACAAACACAATTCAATTGTATTGAATTGAACATACAAATTAAACAGTAGTAGACATGCTTCCATTACTTACGGTCAAATGTAAATGACAATCTTCTAGACTCCAAAAAAATCGTGTACATTGCTCAGTGACAAAATGGTTGTCTGTTCACCTTCCAGCGTTGTTATGGGTACCCTGTGTCGTCACTGTGTCTAAACCACGCGGCGCAAAGGCACACATTCCTTTGAGAATCACCCTAGCTCTTACTCAACCATGCGTATTTCAAATATTCACCAAAAATCTACTTTTCATCTTACAGTCAATTTTTTTTTTGATTTGTGTTCTAAACATTCTCAAGTGTCTTCACATGAACTTGTGATTCAATCAGAGTATCACTTTTTGACCTGTTGATGTGTAAAGCATTGTTTTAGCGTTAACAATTTATCCAATTTGCTTTAAATCAATCATTTTTGAAGATATGAAGTTGCCTTTGCACATGGCAACATGTTGTAGTGTCTTCTAGTGACATATCAAGTTTGGTGTTGATTTGTCAAAGATTTGCCAAGATATGACTTCACTTCCTGTTTGGCGACTTTTCAGCTGAATTTGAGTGGCTGTACCAGACAAACGGTTGTGAGGATCAAAATTATTTCCATAACTTTTGTGAGGCTAGGTCTGAAGATCATGTCTGGTGATTTTGAAGAATATTTGCCAAAAATTGTAGGAGGAGAAGGCTTTCAAAGGTTTTTGATAAAACCGGAAATAGCGGAAGATCTATACACCGGACGCTTTCGCGGAGCGGGGTCCGTTTATTCGTCTTGATCCAGGGAATCCAATGGTACCTCATTTTTGAAAATCGGTCATACGGTTCAAAAGCTGCGTGTGTTAAAACAAGTCCAACTTTGGCCTGTTGGTGGCGCTAGAGTGGTCTAATGAGAGCCATGAAAATTGGTGTGAATGAAGAAGGGACTGTCCTTAATGAGTGTGCCAAATTTCACAAAAAGTTACCATATGGTTCTAGGGGCTGCCATTGACTCCCATGGTACAAGAATTTTTGCCTACAATAACAATAGGTTACCTCCCTACGGAGGAAACCTAATAATAGGAAAGCCTACAATAACAATAGGTTACCTCCTACCGGAGGAAACCTAATAAGAACAAAGAGAAACACAATAGGTTTCTGCAGCTTCGCTGCATGAACCCTAATAAGAACAAATAGAAACACAATAGGTTTCCTGCAGCTTCGCTGCATGAACCCTAATAATAATAATAGGAAAGCCTACAATAACAATAGGTTACCTCCTACCGGAGGAAACCTAATAATAATAGGAAAGCCTACAATAACAATAGGTTACCTCCTACCGGAGGAAACCTAAATAGAAACACAATAGGTTTCCTGCAGCTTCGCTGCATGAACCCTAATAAGAAAACAGAGAAACACAATAGGTTTCTGCAGCTTCGCTGCATGAACCCTAAATATATGGCATTGTCCATTGTTCTTGAAAAACTTTTGTACATGTTCCAGCCATTAGAATTTAATGTGTAAATGTCGATATGGAACAAATCTGCAGCACTTATGATTTCCAATTCAGTGCCCCACGAGTTCGCATACATCATTCGTGAAGACTTTATGTAATTTTGTATACAAGTGTATTCAGCTCTCAAAAAACTTTGAAATGTGTTTTCATTTTTCATCAAGTGTCTTACGACTTGTTTTCGTATTTTCATGTGAGGCCTTTCACTGCCGCAAATTGCCATAGCCAGTGACCGGAACAAGCAGTTTCCATCTGCTTTGATAGCTTTTATTTCACATGGAGAACTCAATACTGTGCATTGTTGAATTGTCGGTGAATTATGGTAATCATTGACATTCTGCAAATCTAGTTGTGAACATAACGTAGTTTGATTGGTAAATGTTAACGGAGTAAACGTCCATGTTGGCAGTGTCACATGACCAACAACAACATCATCAGTATTGTTACTCGGTTCATCAACATTGTATGCAGTGTTTTCATTCGTGGCACAGTTTTTCATTGTGTCTGTACATACAAAAGTGCTCTCGGGAACATGAATACTTTCATCAAGAATTACCCCTGTTGTTACTTGTGGTTTCAAAGCATCGAATTTGCGTTTCCGTCCAGACCTGTGTACTGGTGTGTTGTTTACGTTGGCTCCGTGTTCACATGGCATTGTTACGCTGATTCCAGTTACCTCAAAAGGTTTTCCAAAGGCATTCATTGAACTTGCAAGCCTGTTAATGTGATGATTGTACATATCGTCTAATGTCTGAAAGAAACACACAATACTTTTTCCTGTTGGAAAAACAAGGCCATCATTGCTGCGTGCGTGGGAATCAAAGACTGCGTAACCACTGGTGTGTTTAATAATGGCACAAGTACTTTTATACATTGTCAAAAAGCAGCCGTTATGTCCTAGTAGTACCCTCTGCAGTGCTTCATAAAGGCTTATTGACAAATCTGCCAATTCTGGATCATAATCATGTAGTCCTATTATGCCACTGAATGCTTGCCCAATATTAATTGTAAAATCAACATGATACAGCACATGGGATGTTGGCAAATCACTTACCAAAAGATGAGTATGGTTTACCTGATTGCAGTTGTGTACCGACGTGTAAAGCTTGTTTCCATTCACAAGAATATTATCAACGTCACTAGATTGCCACGTGCACACATCTTTTAATTCATTCATCAAAATTGCTGTTAAACTGTTTGTTACACATTGTGCACCTGCATTTTCTCCAAACATCACATGTGCTTGATGAAAAGATCCTTGTACATATCTTTTATTAAACTTTGGATACATGGTGTTGCATAACACAGCAGAAGATATTGCTTCAATATTCTCAAAGTTTAGTTCAGGGCTCAGCTCACAGTGCATTTCAGAGTTTTGTTCAGAGAGTGTTTCAGAGAGTGTTTCAGAGGGTATTTCAGAGGGTATTTCAGATTGTAATAGTGCATGGTTTTCACCATGGGATTTTGCATGATGAGAATCACCAAAAGAACAGTGTGCTTGTGTCGCACACCTTAAAGATCTCGTTTGCAGAGGCGGTGTGGTGGCCTTTGAAAGAGACTGGCAGATGTCTGTCTGACAGCTCGACAGAAGAGGCAGAGACTGTGAGTGAGTGTCACAGGGCCAAAAGACAGATGACTGAGATGTCGGAAGAGGAGGAAAATCAGAGTAGGTGAAGTTTGGGGTGGGGGATGAAGATGAAGATGGGATATGACAAGGGGAAGAAGGGGGATCAGTGGATAGGGAAAAATCAGATAAGGCAGCATCAGTTTTCTCACGCCCTTTTGGCCTGGGTGTCTGAAAAACAGGAAAACAATATCAAGAAACAATAACGACACATCTTCTGGACAAGTCTTCATAAAACAACATTGGTATGTTTCTGAAGTGTCCAAAGTGCTATAAGCACTCATAGCAATTTTGTTTTTCATATTGGTCATCAACAATACATGGTTCTTTACTATGGGGCAGATAAAAGGTAAAAATATTCCATACACATGGTAGTGTTTAAATAAGTAACTGCAACCTGAAGACAATTCCATTTTCAACAATACAAAACAGAAACATATGGAATGCAATGTAGAGTCATGGTCTGTATTGTGTCCATTGGTAAATAGAGTGCTCCACCAACTGCATCCAGCGGTGCACCCAGCAGCGCTGTAGGCCACTCACGGGACATTGTGGGGGGGTCGTCTTCAATCATTCAATGTCATCCAGTTGTATACAAGTTCCTTACAATGATAATTGTATTCAGTGGCATTATTCATTCATCAGCAACATTCAAGTCATGTCTCTGTGTGTGTGTGTGTGTGTGTGTGTGTGTGTGTGTGTGTGTGTGTGTGTGTAAATAAACCAGTCATCAGTGGAACTTTGGGATCATCAATTCTTGTTCCAACCAGACAGACCTGTGGCGATTGTAACTCATCATATCAGTACCCAGCAATACAGTTCTTTTTGGGATTCAATTTATATCCCCTATTTTATATCCATACAGGAACACAGTCCTCCAAATAGATCATTTAAGACAATTTCAGTGATAAACATGTTATATGAAATAGGACACATGTATTAATACATGATTCAGACAGTGAGGTGAGCAATACAAATTAATTTTCCCCATGAAATACCATTTACACATGCAAAAACCAAGCGTTAAGGAATTCAAGTGAACTCTCTGCCCACAGTTAAATGACAAAGTGTAGTTTGTGTACTTTTATGGACTCTACAGTTGACATTAGAAAATAGATCTGTAACCCCAACCCTTACTCCAGACATTAGTCAGTACCTGTTATGACCCTCTTTTCCTAACACATGTCAATGCATGACGCATGAATTAGCTGTGTACCTAAAAGACATGTTTATGTCACAAGAGAAAACAATAATAATTCAATTTTATATAGCGCTTTTCCAAACACTCAAAGACGCTTAACAATGGGAAGCAAACAGGACAAGACAAGGCAAGCAAACAAGACAACA
Source organism: Sprattus sprattus (assembly GCF_963457725.1). Classification (NCBI taxonomy): domain Eukaryota; kingdom Metazoa; phylum Chordata; class Actinopteri; order Clupeiformes; family Clupeidae; genus Sprattus; species Sprattus sprattus. Next base: position 38,210,972 of record NC_137924.1, read on the forward strand.
CAACTGGAAAATAAGAAAAACAAAAGATCAAACCAAAAAACAGAAAAAAGAAAACTGGACATGTCAGTAGAGGAGGGGAGGGAGCACGGGAAATTATCAAGTGAAGGTGAGGTTGAAAAGGTGAGTTTTGAGGGACTATTTAAACAGTGTTATGTTGGGGGCCTGACGGATGTGGATGGGGAGGTCATTCCAGAGATAATGGAGCAGCAGCAGAGAAAGCCCTGTCACCCCGATCCGGCGCTTAGTCCTGATGGTCTTGAGAGTGGTTGCACTGGCGGACCTGAGGCAACAGGTAAAGGCGTGTAGGGGGAGGAAGTCTGAGAGGTAGGGAGGGGCCAGGTTATTTAGGGCTTTGAAGGTGGTGAAGAAAGAGAGGGTGGGATTTAGGATGACACCAAGGTTACGGACCTGTGTGGAGGGGGTGACGATGGAGCCGTCAATGTTGAGGGAGAAAGACTGGGCTGAGTGAGTGAGGTGTTTAGGGCCAATTATAAGTATTTCTAATTTGTTGCAATTGAGTTTGAGAAAAAAAATTGGCATCCATGATTTTATTTCAGCTAGACAGATGGTGAGAGTGGAGTGCTAAACAATACCAAACAAAAGCAAATGTCAAAAAATGTATCTGATGAAGTGGACACATGCACTCTGCAAGACTAAACATACATGGGGTATCACCCATTCCTTCCCTCCTGTGTTACCAGAGGTTTGCTGTGTCATCAAGTGTATGTTGAACAGTTTACACATTTCAAATTCTCCATTTGCAAGTGAACAAACAAAACACACAAGGAGAACAATCCATGTATCAACATGAACAAAATACCTAATGTAGTAAGGGAGTGCACTATGAAGCAAACCATTTTAACAAAATATTTACAACATTAACAATGATTAAAACGTGCACTTTCTGTGAGAACTGTGAAGAAGCAAATGTCTGCCCAAACACCAGACGACTGAGAATTTCATGTGACACTACACAGCTGATTGGAAGAGGGTAGCTGATTGCTGGTCACAAAATTGGGAACCACCAACCACACCTTACCAACATGTAGCACATAGGGAGAAAAAGGGGACAATAGGAAAGAAAAACAACACACAACCACAACTATACACTCACTGATTAAAGAAGGAAAATTACACCTATGGATCTGTAACAAAGACATTTAAAAAAAAATTCATTCACATTCCTCAATTAATCTTCTTACTTAAAGCAGCTGGTTTTGCTATTTTCACAAGGAAGTCAAACCTTAACAGTGGCTTGTGAAGCGTTCCTGTTCTTCGCTGCTGTCGATTGCTTGCTGGACCGTGCCATTTATTTATACATGATTCAGACAGTGACTAGCCATAAAAATTCATTTCAAAAATTACACATGCACAAAAACAAGTGTTAGACATTAAGTGAAATGTCTGCACACAGCTAAATGACAAAGTGTAGTTTGTTTACTTTTATGGAACCTACAGTTCACTTTAGATCATACATCAGTAACCCCAACCCTCACTGCACACATTACTCAGTATCTATTATGACCCTATTTAGCTTACACAGAGGGAATGTCAATGAGTTACACATGAATTGATAATTGTGTACCTAAAAGACATGTTCATGATACAATTGTCACAAGACAAAAACAATGGAGTGCTTAACAATACCAAAGAAAAGCAAATGGCAAAAAATCTATCTGATGTAGTAAACACATGCATTAGGCAAGACTAAACATACATGGGGTGTCACTCATTCCTTCCATCCTGCGTTACCAGAGGTTTGCTGTGTCATGGAGTGCAAGTTGAACAGTCTACAAATTTTAAAATCACAATGTGCAAGTGCACAAAAAATACACACTAACAAGGCACAATCTGTGTATCAACATGAACAAAATAACTGATATAATGCATTACACTATGAAACAAACCATTCTACCGAAATATTTACAACATTAACAATGATTTCAACTAGCAGTCTCTGTGAAAAACTGTACAGAAACAAATGTCTGGCCAAACACCAGACAACTCTGTGAATTTCATGTGAAACTACACAGCTGATTGGAAGAGGGCAGCTGCTTGCCAGTCACAAGATTGGGAAACACCAACAACAACAACACCATACCAACATGTAGCACATACGAAAAAAGAGGGCACAATAGAAAAGGAAAAAAAAACACAACCACAACTATACACACACAGACTAAATTAGGAAAATAACACACATGGGTGTGTAACCACGACATTGTTAAGTAAGCTCATACACATTCATTTTTCTCAATTAATCGTATTACTTATACAAACTGGTTGTGCTATTTTCACAAGGAACTCAAACCTTGACAGTGGCCCGTGCAGCGTTCCTGTTCTTGGCTGCTATTGATCGCTTGCTGGGTTGTGGCATCTAAAGCACATAAAAAAAACATCAAACACTATATAATGTAACACACCACATGTGAAAAGGTTGGGTGTTGGCACAAGATTAATTTTGTTGTCACCATGGAATGTTGATAAGAACACAAAAGCAAGTCACAGGCATTTTTCATGTATTTTACTCAAATAACTTTGGATGTCTATATGTTTGTTTGTCTGTGGTCTAACACAAAACAAATATACAAACTTTTAAAGTTTGTATAAAAAAACGAATACTTTAGTATGTCATCTCAGTTACACTATCAATGCTAAGCAATACTGTGGCTTGCTTAAGTGAATGGCAAATACAACATAACATTTCATAATTATATCAGTTAATTAAACAGCTGCAATACCCAGTGAAATGTTAAATATCGCTAACTGACGTTAGTTACCTACAACATTGGGTAACTCACAATTGATGGGCCATCGTAACAACCTTCAAGCTGACCATAAAACCAACATGGCATTTTATTTTGTTTGAGTTTTACCTTATCTAAGTGGGCAAAGACCATGTCTTTTCCACTTGGCCTAAAAAAAAACACTTGTCCCAAAAAAGTAAACAAAGCGTAATATGTCAACTGCTAAAAAAGATACAGCTCTCATCTATTGCCATTCCATAATGAATATTCTGTCAAGATCAAAAAATGTTGCGACATACCATGCTATTTCAGATGAAAGTTGTGTGGAAGCCTGCCTACACCAATGTGTAAACATTAGAAAAACAGTAACTGCGATTGTTTGGCAGAACGCGTCAATTCACTGAACAAATACTTTCAAATTATTCTTCAGCCACTTGTTAATCATGTAATCCATTCATATAGCTGTGACTCAATTAATATTAATACAACTTTAACTGTGATGTGTTATAGTTTCATTTCACACGTAATTTACTGTATAATCAACGGTAGCACATACCCGCTTGTCAACATTCCACATTCAATTTCAACTAACTACGTCAAGATCTAGATTTGTGACTGCCATATACCCTGAGATAGAGCAGTTTCCCCCATGGATAGAGAACCTGGACTTTCGCCAATATGGGGCTTATAGCAACCACCAACCGCATGTCCAAAGATTAGGCCTATCTCTGCTTTGCAAGATATAAATTATAGGCTAACATCCACAACACAATACGGAACCACAAAGCAATGCTGGAAGATGTCAATAAAACACTTAAAGGCTACTTTTTATTCATCAACGCAGACGAACTGTGTCAAAGTTCTATCGTTTGGTTAAATCACTTTCTGAACACAATTCATTACACATCTAGCTATCGCCTCTCTTTATTGCCTTCTGGTCGAGCCCTGCAACTTTGCTGCTAATATTTAAAGCTTACACATTAGCTGTGCAAACACATGCACATCACAGTATGAACTGAACTTTTCTGTTCAAGCCTGATCAGCGTCCAACAGAGTAATAACCAAGCCCGGCCCAAGTTCGCCAGCCACTCAAATATAATCTTCCCAACACAATTCTTAACACATCTAGCTATCGCCTCTCTTTATTGCCTTCAAGTCAATCCCTGCCAGACTATGATATTTAAAGCTTACACAATTACCTATGCAAACACATGAAATTACAGCATGGATGGGGCCAAATTTCTCTGTCCAAGCCCAACCACCGTCCAACAGAGTAATAATCGAACCCGGCCCAAGTACGCCAGCCACTCAAATATTAACTTCCAAAACGAGCCCCAGGGAATCCATTTCTCAACTGTTTATACTCAGTGTTTCCCCTACAATGATATTAGGGTGGCGGCCCGCCCCCCCAACGGCCCCGCCCGCCCCCCCCCCCGGAAGGTCAAGTAAAAAAAAAAAAAAAAAAATTTTTTTTTTTTTTATAAATATAGCGCCAGATCACAAAATAAGTCATTTAAGGTTACCTTTACCATAAAACATGTAAAATTATACTTATTGACTGCTGTCATTCAAAGAAACACATGAACATCATAATTAATTTAAGTGTTTGTGTCCGTGTCCGCCGAAGCTGTAAACCTAGGGGAAACACTGTTATACTAATGCCAAATTTACATACGTTTCTTATGAATAGCCTAGCTTTATGAAACTCAGGCATCAACAAACAAATGCTCACTCACACAAACAAGATCTGTTAAACGCAATAACGCCAGTTGGCCACCTCGTGCTGGGGTCCTGAGGCATGCCTGGACATGCCTCTCAGCCCCTCTCTGGCCTATATAAAGCCAACCCTTCAGCACGTAAAGGGTGAAAATGGTACAGCAACAGATAGATAACAGTGATGCTTATAGTTTTGATGTTGCGAATGGAGCCAAAAACGTGCTGTACAAGTGTGTCAAGAATACATCCTCAGGAAGAATACAGTCGCCATTTATTTACTAACCAGCAACAGACGGGAAGGAAAGCAATTAACCGCGAGGTCACAAATACTTCACTGCTATCTCCGACTACGGCTAGACGCCGGGAAATTTTAACAAATGGAATGAAATAGCCTACACATTACTCACGCCATCACCAAGTGAAAACAATAATTACTACGAACAATACTAACAATAACATCTCACATGAATGTACACACATATACATGTGCTAACAGTAAACCGCATGTCGAAAGACTGTCTGCGCTTGCTAGCTACCACTTCGACCAAAAACACATGCACTGTAAAAACTACCGCAAATAAATACTGCAAGACTATGCTAAAATGTAAAGCCTACACAATTACCTGTGCAAACACATGCACATCACAGCGTAAATGTGCCCGAACTTTTCTGTCCAAGCCCGACCAGCGTCCAACAGAGCAATAACCGAGCCCTGCCCAAGTCCCACAGCCACTCAAATATTATCTTCCCGACAGAGTCCCAAGGAATGCATTTCTCAACTATATACTAATGCCATATTTACGAGCGTTTCTTATGAATAGCCTGGCTTTGTGAAACTCGGGCTTCAACAGATAAATGCTAAAACAAGACCTGTTAAACGCACAAGCGTGCACAAAAACGACAAGAAGCATATTGAAATGAAAACATTCACATTGCAAGACCAACAGCAGAGGGGAAGGAAAGACATGAACCGCAAAGTTAAAAACATGCATTACTAAGTCCACCATACAGTAACTACCAACCATGTGTCGACCAACTATCTACTAGCTAGCTACCATTTTGACCAAAAACACTGGCGCTGTTAGAACATCAAACCACTTGGAAATCAGACATTTAAACAACACAATTAGCTACTTGACGAACAAATAAACCAACCGTACATACACATACAGTACATTAATTTCATACGCCGTCTCACACAAGTCAAAAAAAAATGATAGCTTCAATTGTTTATAGTAATGCCATATTAACGTACGTTTCATATGAATAGCCTGGCTTTGTGACACTCGGGCATCAACAGATAAATGCTCACTCATCAAAACAAGATCTGTTAAACGCACATGCGTGCACAAAACGCTAAGTAGCATATTGAAATAGGAACATTCACATTGCAAGAACGTCTTTTAAAATGGCGCGGCTCCTTCAAGAGAGTATGGTAGAGCTACATAGAGACAACAGTGATGCTTAAGATAGTTTGGATGTTGCGAAGGGAGCCAAAAAACGTATGTGCTGTACACGTGTGTCAAAAAACACATAAAGAATACAGTCGCCATTTATTTACTAACCACCAGCATACTGGAAGGAAAGACATGAACCGCGAAGTTAAAAACATGCAATACTAAGTCCACAATACAGTAACTACACACCACGTGTGGACAAACTATCTCTGCTAGCAGGCTACCATTTCGACCAAAAACAAGTGCGCTGCAAGAACAGTCACAAACACTTGGAAATCAAAAATGTAAACAACACAATTAGCTACATGACGAAAAATTAGCGTAACCGTACATGCACATACATTACATTAACTTCACTCGCCGTCCCACAAGTCAAAATGTTTTATACCTTGCTATGCTAAAATACATAGCCCATTGCTTACGAACACACATTAATTCAGCACCTCAACTTTAGCAACCGAGAATACAAACACAATACAATTGTATTGAGGTTAACATACAAATTAAAAAGTAGTAGACGTGCTTCCATTACTTACGGTCAAATGTAAATCACAATCTTCTAAACTCCCCAAAAAAATCGTGTACCTCACTCAGTGACAAAATGGTTGTCTGTTCAGTGTTCACCTTCCAGCGTTGTTATGGGTACCATGTGTCGTCACTGTGTCTAAACCCCGCGGCGCAAAGGCACACATTCCTTTGAGAATCACCCTAGCTCTTACTCAACCATGCGTATTTCAAATATTCACCAAAAATCTACTTTTCATCTTACAGTCAAGTTATTTTCAGATTTGCGTACTTAACACTCTCAAGTGTCTTCACATGAACTTGTGATTGAATCAGAGTATCACTTTTTGACCTGTTGATGTGTAAAGCATTATTTTAGCGTTAACAATGTATCCAATTTGCTTTATATCAATCATTTTTTAAGATATGAAGTTGCCTTTGCACATGGGAATATGTTGTAGTGTCTTCCAGTGACATATCAAGTTTGGTTTTGATTTCACAAAGATTTGCCAAGATATGACTTCACTTCCTGTTTCGCGACTTTTCAGCTGAATTTGAGTGGCTGTACCGGACAAACGGTTGTGAGGATCAAAATTCTTTCCATAACTTTTGTGAAGCTAGGTCTGAAGATCATCTCTGGTGATTTTGAAGAAGATTTGACAAAAATTGTAGGAGGAGAAGGCTTTCAAAGGTTTTTGATAAAACCGGAAATAGCGGAAAATCTATAAACCGGAAATTGACGCCAATGGGTGGGTTTAATTCGTCTTGATCAAGGGAATCCAATGGTACCTCATTCTTGAAAATCGGTCATACGGTTCAAAAGTTGTGTGTGTTACAAAACTCCAACTTTGCCCTGTTGGTGGCGCTAGAGTGGTGTAATGAGAGCCATGAAACTTGGTGTGAGTGAAGAAGGGACTGTCCTTAATGAGTGTGCCAAATTTCACAAAAAGTTACCATATGGTTCTATGGGCTGCCATTGACTCCCATTGCAGCAACATAATAAGAAAGCCTACAAATATAGCTGCAAGCAGCGATGGCGGTTTCCTCCTTCAAACATTGCGAACCAGGGAAAAATGAAATTTTGTGACAATTTGTCACTGTATAGAAAAATCCATGCTGCAGACTTGCCAATGGGATATTACATATCAAATCCAACATTTACAATGCTTTTGCCTTGAAGTTAAGACTGAGTGGAGGTTGTGTGTGTGCGCTTACCCTGTGTGTCTGTGAGAATGTATGTGTGTGACAGCAAGCTGTGTGTCTGTGAGAATGTGTGTGCGTAAAACAAAGCCTGCGCGTGTGTTAAGGGGAGACTGTGTGTGTGAGATTTAGGAGCCGCGCGGATGAGGAGACAGAGAGACATAGAGAACCACCCTAGCAAGTAGTCAAGCATGCATGTTTCAAATATTCACCAAAAATCTACTTTTCATCTCACAGTCAACTTTTTTTCAGATTTGTGTACTAAACATTCTCAAGTGTCTTCATATGAACTTGTGATTGAATCAGAGTTTCACTTTTTGACCTGCAGATGTGTAAAGCATTATTTTAGCGTTAACAATGTATCCAATTTGCTTTATACCAATCATTTTTCAAGATATGAAGTTGCCTTTGCACATGGGAACATAGTGTAGTGTCATCCAAGTGATATACCAGTTTGGTGTTGATATCTCAAAGATTAGCTGAGATATGACTTCACTTCCTGTTTGACCGCTTTTCTGCTGAATTTGAGTGGCTGTAACGGACAAACCATATGGTAACTTTTTGTGAAATTTGGCACAATCATTAAGGACAGTCTCTTCTTTATTCATACAAAGTTTCATGTCTCTCATTATACCACTCTAGCGCCACCAACGGGTCAAAAGTGGACTTGTGTTAACACACACAACTTTTGAACTGTATGACCGATTTTCAAAAATGAGGTAACATTGGATTCCCTGGATCAAGACGAACTAAAACACCCTATGGCGTAAATTTCACTCAAATATTTGCTGACATATGACTTCACTTCCTGTTTGGCCGCTTTTCAGCTGAATTTGAGTGGCTGTACCGGACAAACTGTTGTGAGGATCACAATTATTTCCATAACTTTTGTGAGGCTAGGTCTGAAAATCATCTCTGGTGATTTTGAAGAAGATTTGCCAAAAATTGTAGGAGGAGAAGGCTTTCAAAGGTTTTTGATAAAACCGGAAATAGCGGAAAATCTATATAACCGGAAATTGACGCCATAGGGTGTGTTTAATTCGTCTTGATCCAGGGAATCCAATGGTACCTCATTTATGAAAATCGGTCATACGGTTCAAAAGTTGCGTGTGTTACAAAAGTCCAACTTTGACCCGTTGGTGGCGCTAGAGTGGTGTAATGAGAGCCATGAAACTTGGTGTGAATGAAGAAGGGACTGTCCTTAATGAGTGTGCCAAATTTCACAAAAAGTTACCATATGGTTCTAGGGGCTGCCATTGACTCCCATGGTACTAACATAATAAGAAAGCCTACAATAACAATAGGTTACCTCCTACCGGAGGAAACCTAATAACAATAGGTTACCTCCTACCGGAGGAAACCTAAATATAGCTGCAAGCAGCGATGGAGGGTTCATGCAGCGAATCGGCCAAATTCGATTGGCTGTTGAAGGCGAATGCTTTCAGAGCGCAATGCAGTGATAAAGCATGGTCTTTAGAAAGTCCGTGCCAATTTTGGTGAAGATCGGATCAAATTTGCGACCTGTGCAAACTTTTTAGTGTTTTGGATTAAATTAAGGTCAAAGGTCACCAAATGTATTGATTGTCCCCCAGATGGGGTCAGCAGTCCATGTACCAAGTTTGGTTTTGATACATTACAGGGTTGCCGAGATATGAGCTCACTTCCTGTTTGGCGGCTTCGCCGCCTAATTCGATTGGCTGCTACTGGCGAACGCTTTCGTCAATTGTTCCATAAACTTATGCAGTTATAAGGCATGGTCTAATGATGGTCTGCGCCAATTTTGGTGAAGATCAGATCAAATTTGTGACCTGTGTTTGCTTTTTAGTGTTTTTGACTAAATTCAATATGGCGCCCTGATCAATTATGATAATGTCACATATTTGCATGTGTCAATCTAAAGACCTCCAAGAGCATGTATAGATCCCACTAGTAAGTTGAAATTCCAAACACGTCGACAGCTACAGGCCAAAACGCATTTTTTGTAATTACAGCGCCACCTAGAGGTCAAAGGTCACCAAATTTCTTAAGCGTCTTCCTGATGAGGTAAGCGGTCCATGTAGTAAGTTTGGTCTTGATACATGAAATCATTGCTGAGATATGAGTCCACGTCCTGTCTGGCGACTTCGTCGCAAACTTTGATTGGCTGTCACGGGCGAACGGTTTTAGTTGCAAAGATGTACTACCACAACTTTTGTGAGGCTTGGTCTGAAGATGATGTGTGTCGAGTTTGGTGTTGATCGGACAAAAATTGTGACCTGTGAAAAATTTTGAAGGTTTTTGAGAAAATCCAAAATGGCGGAAAATCCGTCATGGCGCAAAATGACGTCATAGGGTGCGTTGAACTCGTGCTGGTCCAAGGATTCCAAGAATGCCTCATTTTTGAAAATCGGGCCAACGGGTCAAAAGTTACGTGTGTGAACGTACGTCCAACTTTGACCTGTTGGTGGCGCTAGAGCGGTACATCTGCCTACATGAAACTTGGTGAAATGAATCATGGGACTGTCCCCAATCAGTGTGCCAAATTTCACAACTTTTTACCAGACGGTTCTATGGGCTGCCATAGGATCCCAGCACAGAATAATAATAATAATAAGAACAAATAGAAACACAATAGGTTTCCTGCAGCTTCGCTGCATGAACCCTAAATATAGCTGCAAGCAGCAATGGAGGGTTCATGCAGCGAATCGGCCAAATTCGATTGGCTGTTGAAGGCGAATGCTTTCAGAGCGCAATGCAGTGATAAAGCATGGTCTTTAGAAAGTCCGTGCCAAATTTGGTGAAGATCGGATCAAATCTGCGACCTGTGCAAACTTTTTAGTGTTTTGGATTAAATTAAGGTCAAAGGTCACCAAATGTATTGATTGTCCCCCAGATGGGGTCAGCAGTCCATGTACCAAGTTTGGTTTTGATACATTACAGGGTTGCCGAGATATGAGCTCACTTCCTGTTTGGTGGCTTCGCCGCCTAATTCGATTGGCTGCTACTGGCGAACGCTTTCGTCAATTGTTCCATAAACTCATGCAGTTATAAGGCATGGTCTAAGGATGGTCTGCGCCAATTTTGGTGAAGATCAGATCAAATTTGTGACCTGTGTTTGCTTTTTAGTGTTTTTGACTAAATTCAATGTGGCGCCCTGATCAATTATGATAATGTCACATATTTGCATATGTCAATCTAAAGACCTCCAAGAGCATGTATAGATCCCACTAGTCAGTTGAAATTCCAAACACGTCAACAGCTACAGGCCAAAATGCATTTTTGCTAATTACAGCGCCACCTAGAGGTCAAAGGTCACCAAATTTCTTAAGCGTCTTCCTGATGAGGTAAGCGGTCCATGTAGTAAGTTTGGTCATGATACATGAAATCTTTGCTGAGATATGAGCCCACTTCCTGTCTGGCGACTTCGTCGCAAACTTTGATTGGCTGTCACGGGCGAACGGTTTTAGTTGCGAAGATGTACTACCTTAACTTTTGTGAGGCTTGGTCTGAAGATGATGTGTGTCAAGTTTGGTGTTGATCGGACAAAAATTGTGACCTGTGAAAAATTTTGAAGGTTTTTGATCAAATCCAAAATGGCGGAAAATCCATCATGGCGCAAAATGACGTCATAGGTTGCGTTGAACTCGTGCTGGTCCAAGGATTCCAAGGATGCTTCATTTTTGAAAATCGGGCCAACAGGTCAAAAGTTACGTGTGTGAACGTACGTCCAACTTTGACCTGTTGGTGGCGCTAGAGCGCTACATCTGCCTACATGAAACTTGGTGAAATGAATCATGGGACTGTCCCCAATCAGTGTGCCAAATTTCACAACTTTTTACCAGACGGTTCTATGGGCTGCCATAGGATCCCAGCAAAGAATCATAATAATAATAATAAATATAGCTGCAAGCAGCGATGGCGGTTTCCTCCTCCAGACATTGCGAACCAGGGAAAAATGTATTTTTGTGACAATTTGTCACTGTATAGAAAAATCCATGCTGCAGACTTGCCAATGGGATATGATATTTCAAATGCATTACTTTGAAGATCCTCAAGGGCCATGGCTTCAAGCTAAGAGTGAGAAGGGGTGTGGTCATCCCTAAATTTCCTTAAACGTTGTGTGTGTGTGCTTGCGCGTGTCAAAGGAGCCTGTCCCTGTCCCTGTGTGTGTGTGTGTGTGTGTGTGTGTGAGAGAGAGAATCTGGAGCACACACGCGCGCAAGACCAGAGGGGCAGGAGCAGAGAGGCAGACTTGAGAAACACCCTAGCAATTAGCCAAGCATGCGTATTTCAAATATTCACCAAAAATCTACTTTTCATCTTACAGTCAACTTTTTTTCAGATTTGTGTTCTAAACACTCTCAAGTGTCTTCACATGAACTTGTGATTGAATCAGAGTATGACTTTTTGACCTGTTGATGTGTAAAGCATTATTTTAGCGTTAACAATGTATCCAATTTGCTTTATATCAGTCATTTTTGAAGATATGAAGTTGCCTTTGAACATGGGAACATGTTGTAGTGTCTGCCAGTGACATATCAAGTTTGGTGTTGATTTGTCAAAGATTTGCCAAGATATGACTTCACTTCCTGTTTGGCGACTTTTCTGCTGAATTTGAGTTGCTGTACCGGACAAACGGTTGTGAGGATAAAAATTCTGTTGATAACTTTTGTGAGGCTAGGTCTGAAGATCATCTCAGGAGATTTTGAAGAAGATTTGCCAAAAATTGTAGGCGGAGAAGGCTTTCAAAGGTTTTTGATAAAACCGGAAATAGCGGAAGATCTATACACCGGAGGCTTTCGCGGAGCGGGGACCGTTTATTCGTCTTGATCCAGGGAATCCAATGGTACCTCATTTTTGAAAATCGGTCATACGGTTCAAAAGTTGTGTGTGTTACAAAAGTCCAACTTTGACCTGTTGGTGGCGCTAGAGTGGTGTAATTAGAGCCATGAAACTTGGTGAGAATGAAGAAGGGACTGTCCTTAATGAGTGTGCCAAATTTCACAAAAAGTTACCATATGGTTCTAGGGGCTGCCATTGACTTCCATTGCAGCAACATAATAATAATAATAATAGGAAAGCCTACAATAACAATAGGTTACCTCCTACCGGAGGAAACCTAAATATAGCTGCAAGCAGCAATGGAGGGTTCATGCAGCGAATCGGCCAAATTCGATTGGCTGTTGAAGGCGAATGCTTTCAGTGCGCAATGCAGTGATAAAGTATGGTCTTTAGAAAGTCCGTGCCAATTTTGGTGAAGATCGGATAAAATTTGCCACCTGTGCAAACTTTTTAGTGTTTTGGATTAAATTAAGGTCAAAGGTCACCAAATGTATTGATTGTCCCCCAGATGGGGTCAGCAGTCCATGTACCAAGTTTGGTTTTGATACATTACAGGGTTGCCGAGATATGAGCTCACTTCCTGTTTGGCGGCTTCGCCGCCTAATTCGATTGGCTGCTACTGGCGAACGCTTTCGTCAATTGTTCCATAAACTTATGCAGTTATAAGGCATGGTCTAATGATGGTCTGCGCCAATTTTGGTGAAGATCAGATCAAATTTGTGACCTGTGTTTGCTTTTTAGTGTTTTTGACTAAATTCAATATGGCGCCCTGATCAATTATGATAATGTCACATATTTGCATGTGTCAATCTAAAGACCTCCAAGAGCATGTATAGATCCCACTAGTAAGTTGAAATTCCAAACACGTCAACAGCTACAGGCCAAAATGCATTTTTGCTAATTACAGCGCCACCTAGAGGTCAAAGGTCACCAAATTTCTTAAGCATCATCCTAATGAGGTAAGCGGTCCATGTAGTAAGTTTGGTCTTGATACATGAAATCGTTGCTGAGATATGAGCCCACGTCCTGTCTGGCGACTTCGTCGCAAACTTTGATTGGCTGTCACGGGCGAACGGTTTTAGTTGCGAAGATGTACTACCTTAACTTTTGTGAGGCTTGGTCTGAAGATGATGTGTGTCAAGTTTGGTGTTGATCGGACAAAAATTGTGACCTGTGAAAAATTTTGAAGGTTTTTGATAAAATCCAAAATGGCGGAAAATCCATCATGGCGCAAAATGACGTCATAGGGTGCGTTGAACTCGTGCTGGTCCAAGGATTCCAAGGATGCCTCATTTTTGAAAATCGGGCCAACGGGTCAAAAGTTACGTGTGTGAACGTACGTCTAACTTTGACCTGTTGGTGGCGCTAGAGCGCTACATCTGCCTACATGAAACTTAGTGAAATGAATAATGGGACTGTCCCCAATCAGTGTGCCAATTTTCACAACTTTTTACCAGACGGTTCTATGGGCTGCCATAGGATCCCAGCACAGAATAATAATAATAAATATAGCTGCAAGCAGCGATGGAGGGTTCATGCAGCGAATCGGCCAAATTCGATTGGCTGTTGAAGGCGAATGCTTTCAGAGCGCAATGCAGTGATAAAGCATGGTCTTTAGAAAGTCCGTGCCAATTTTGGTGAAGATCGGATCAAATCTGCGACCTGTGCAAACTTTTTAGTGTTTTGGATTAAATTAAGGTCAAAGGTCACCAAATGTATTGATTGTCCCCCAGATGGGGTCAGCAGTCCATGTACCAAGTTTGGTTTTGATACATTACAGGGTTGCCGAGATATGAGCTCACTTCCTGTTTGGCGGCTTCGCCGCCTAATTCGATTGGCTGCTACTGGCGAACGCTTTCGTCAATTGTTCCATAAACTCATGCAGTTATAAGGCATGGTCTAAGGATGGTCTGCGCCAATTTTGGTGAAGATCAGATCAAATTTGTGACCTGTGTTTGCTTTTTAGTGTTTTTGACTAAATTCAATATGGCGCCCTGATCAATTATGATAATGTCACATATTTGCATATGTCAATCTAAAGACCTCCAAGAGCATGTATAGATCCCACTAGTAAGTTGAAATTCCAAACACGTCAACAGCTACAGGCCAAAATGCATTTTTGCTAATTACAGCGCCACCTAGAGGTCAAAGGTCACCAAATTTCTTAAGCGTCTTCCTGATGAGGTAAGCGGTCCATGTAGTAAGTTTGGTCATGATACATGAAATCTTTGCTGAGATATGAGCCCACTTCCTGTCTGGCGACTTCGTCGCAAACTTTGATTGGCTGTCACGGGCGAACGGTTTTAGTTGCGAAGATGTACTACCTTAACTTTTGTGAGGCTTGGTCTGAAGATGATGTGTGTCAAGTTTGGTGTTGATCGGACAAAAATTGTGACCTGTGAAAAATTTTGAAGGTTTTTGATAAAATCCAAAATGGCGGAAAATCCATCATGGCGCAAAATGACGTCATAGGGTGCGTTGAACTCGTGCTGGTCCAAGGATTCCAAGGATGCCTCATTTTTGAAAATCGGGCCAACGGGTCAAAAGTTACGTGTGTGAACGTACGTCCAACTTTGACCTGTTGGTGGCGCTAGAGCGCTACATCTGCCTACATGAAACTTGGTGAAATGAATCATGGGACTGTCCCCAATCAGTGTGCCAAATTTCACAACTTTTTACCAGACGGTTCTATGGGCTGCCATAGGATCCCAGCACAGAATAATAATAATAATAATAATAAGAACAAATAGAAACACAATAGGTTTCCTGCAGCTTCGCTGCATGAACCCTAATAATAAGAAAACATAGAAACACAATAGGTTTCCTGCAGCTTCGCTGCATGAACCCTAATAAGAACAAACAGAAACACAATAGGTTTCTGCAGCTTCGCTGCATGAACCCTAATAATAATAAGAACAAATAGAAACACAATAGGTTTCCTGCAGCTTCGCTGCATGAACCCTAAAAAGAACAAATAGAAACACAATAGGTTTCCTGCAGCTTCGCTGCATGAACCCTAAATATAGCTGCAAGCAGCAATGGAGGGTTCATGCAGCGAATCGGCCAAATTCGATTGGCTGTTGAAGGCGAATGCTTTCAGAGCGCAATGCAGTGATAAAGCATGGTCTTTAGAAAGTCCGTGCCAATTTTGGTGAAGATCGGATCAAATTTGCGACCTGTGCAAACTTTTTAGTGTTTTGGATTAAATTAAGGTCAAAGGTCACCAAATGTATTGATTGTCCCCCAGATGGGGTCAGCAGTCCATGTACCAAGTTTGGTTTTGATACATTACAGGGTTGCCGAGATATGAGCTCACTTCCTGTTTGGCGGCTTCGCCGCCTAATTCGATTGGCTGCTACTGGCGAACGCTTTCGTCAATTGTTCCATAAACTTATGCAGTTATAATGCATGGTCTAATGATGGTCTGCGCCAATTTTGGTGAAGATCAGATCAAATTTGGGACCTGTGTTTGCTTTTTAGTGTTTTTGACTAAATTCAATATGGCGCCCTGATCAATTATGATAATGTCACATATTTGCATGTGTCAATCTAAAGACCTCCAAGAGCATGTATAGATCCCACTAGTGAGTTGAAATTCCAAACATGTCAACAGCTACAGGCCAAAATGCATTTTTGCTAATTACAGCGCCACCTAGAGGTCAAAGGTCACCAAATTTCTTAACCGTCTTCCTGATGAGATAAACGGTCCATGTAGTAAGTTTGGTCTTGATACATGAAATCGTTGCTGAGATATGAGCCCACGTCCTGTCTGGCGACTTCGTCGCAAACTTTGATTGGCTGTCACGGGCGAACGGTTTTAGTTGCGAAGATGTACTACCACAACTTTTGTGAGGCTTGGTCTGAAGATGATGTGTGTCAAGTTTGGTGTTGATCGGACAAAAATTGTGACCCGTGAAACTTTTTGAAGGTTTTTGATCAAATCCAAAATGGCGGAAAATCCATCATGGCGCAAAATGACGTCATAGGGTGCGTTGAACTCGTGCTGGTCCAAGGATTCCAAGGATGCCTCATTTTTGAAAATCGGGCCAACGGGTCAAAAGTTACGTGTGTGAACGTACGTCCAACTTTGACCTGTTGGTGGCGCTAGAGCGCTACATCTGCCTACATGAAACTTGGTGAAATGAATCATGGGACTGTCCCCAATCAGTGTGCCAAATTTCACAACTTTTTACCAGACGGTTCTATGGGCTGCCATAGGATCCCAGCACAGAATAATAATAATAAGAATATAGCTGCAAGCAGCAATGGTGGTTTCCTCCTCCAGACATTGCGAACCAGGGAAAAATTTATTTTTGTGACAATTTGTCACTGTACAGAAAAATCCATGCTGCAGACTTGCCAATGGGATATTACATTTCAAATGCATTACTTTGAAGATCCTCAAGGGCCATGGCTTCAAGCTAAGAGTGAGAAGGGGTTTGGTCATCCCTACATTTCCTTAAACGTGTGTGTGCTTGCGCGTGTCAAAGGAGCCTGTCCCTGTGTGTGTGTGTGTGTGTGTGTGTGTGTGTGTGTGAGAGAGAGAGAATCTGGAGCGCACACGCGCGCAAGACCAGAGGGGCAGGAGCAGAGAGGCAGACTTGAGAAACACCCTAGCAATTAGCCAAGCATGCGTATTTCAAATATTCACCATAAATCTACTTTTCATCTTACAGTCAATTTTTTTTCAGATTTGTGTTCTAAACACTCTCAAGTGTCTTCACATGAACTTGTGATTGAATCAGAGTATCACTTTTTGACCTGTTGATGTGTAAAGCATTATTTTAGCGTTAACAATGTATCCAATTTGCTTTATATCAATCATTTTTCAAGATATGAAGTTGCCTTTGCACATAGGAACATGTTGTAGTGTCTTCCAGTGACATATAAAGTTTGGTGTTGATTTCACAAAGATTTGCCAAAATATGACTTCACTTCCTGTTTGGCGACTTTTCAGCTGAATTTTAGTGGCTGTACCGGACAAACGGTTGTGAGGATCAAAATTATTTCCATAACTTTTGTGAGGCTAGGTCTGAAGATCATCTCTGGTGATTTTGAAGAAGATTTGCCAAAAATTGTAGGAGGAGAAGGCTTTCAAAGGTTTTTGATAAAACCGGAAATAGCGGAAAATCTATATAACCGGAAATTGACGCCAAGGGGTGAGTTTAATTCGTCTTGATCCAGGGAATCCAATGGTACCTAATTTTTGAAAATCGGTCATACGGTTCAAAAGTTGCGTGTGTTACAAAAGTCCAACTTTGACCTGTTGGTGGCGCTAGAGTGGTCTAATGAGAGCCATGAAAATTGGTGTGAATGAAGAAGGGACTGTCCTTAATGAGTGTGCCAAATTTCACAAAAAGTTACCATATGGTTCTAGGGGCTGCCATTGACTCCCATTGCAGCAACATAATAATAATAGGAAAGCCTACAATAACAATAGGTTACCTCCTACCGGAGGAAACCTAAAAACATAGAAACACAATAGGTTTCTGCAGCTTCGCTGCATGAACCCTAAATATAGCTGCAAGCAGCGATGGCGGTTTCCTCCTTCAAACATTGCGAACCAGGGGAAGAAAAAAAACATTTGTCACTGTATAGAAAATCCATGCTGCAGACTTGCCAATGGGATATTACATTTCAAATCCAACATTTACAATGCTTTTGCCTTGAAGTTTAGACTGAGTGGAGGTTGTGTGTGTGCGCTTACCCTGTGTGTCTGTGAGAATGTATGTGTGTGACAGCAAGCAGTGTGTCTGTGAGAATGTGTGTGCGTAAAACAAAGCCTGCGCGTGTGTTAAGGGGAGACTGCGTGTGTGAGATTTAGGAGCCGCGCGGATGAGGAGACAGAGAGACATTCTATAGAGAACCACCCTAGCAAGTAGTCAAGCATGCATGTTTCAAATATTCACCAAAAATCCACTTTTCACTTTACAGTCAACTTTTTTTCAGATATGTGTACTAAACATTCCCAAGTGTCTTCATATGAACTTGTGATTGAATCAGAGTTTCACTTTTTGACATGCAGATGTGTAAAGCATTATTTTAGCGTTAACAATGTATCCAATTTGCTTTATATCAATCATTTTTCAAGATATGAAGTTGCCTTTGCACATGGGAACATGTTGTGGTGTCTTCCAAGTGACATACCAGTTTGGTGTTGATATCTCAAAGATTAGCTGAGATATGACTTCACTTCCTGTTTGGCCGCTTTTCTGCTGAATTTGAGTGGATGAACCGGACAAACCATATGGTAACATTTTGCGAAATTTGGAACAATCATTAAGGACCGTCCCTTCTTTATTCATGCAAAGTTTCATGTCTCTCATTATACCACTCTAGCGCCACCAACGGGTCAAAGTTGGACTTGTGTTAACACACGCAACTTTTGAACCGTATGACGGATTTTCAAAAATGAGGTACCATTGGATTCCCTGGATCAAGACGAATTAAACACACCCTGTGGCGTAAATTTCACTCAAATATTTGCTGACATATTGCTTCACTTCCTGTTTGGCCGCTTTTCTACTGAATTTGAGTGGCTGTACCGGACAAACGGTTGTGAGGATCAAAATTCTGTTGATAACTTTTGTGAGGCTAGGTCTGAAGATCATCTCTGGTGATTTTGAAGAAGATTTGTCAAAAATTGTAGGAGGAGAAGGCTTTCAAAGGTTTTTGATAAAACCGGAAATAGCGGAAAATCTATATAACCGGAAATTGACGCCATAGGGTGTGTTGAATTCGTCTTGATCTAGGGAATCCAATGGTACCTAATTTTTGAAAATCGGTCATACGGTTCAAAAGTTGTGTGTGTTACAAAAGTCCAACTTTGACCTGTTGGTGAGATAGTTGGCCTGAGATAGTAAATGTACTTATAGCAACCACGTTTTATAAATGAGGCCCGTTGAGACTCTTAATAAAGATCTTACTCATTCTCACAAAGACAAAACAAATAGCTACACGTAGCCTATAAACTAAATTAAAGATTTTTCGATCTATAAAGGTTTGGTTTGTCACTTTTAATCGTGGGGGTGGGAACGCTACGATATGTACCCTATGATCTACATTCTACAATTTGCTACAATGTGTGTGTTAAGCAGTGGCTATCTGTTGGTCAGCTGTCTTAGTCAGAGGTCTTTTACGAGACATCCTTGCTACCTTAAAGAATTCAAATGGTTTTTAATAAATCTACTCTCATTTACAAATAATTCTATTACACAAAGTTTTTATGTTAAATTCTTTTGAATACATCTTACCTGTTCAAAGTGATGTTTAGAAAATTGTGTGATTCCTTTTCTTTGGCCTGTAAATAAAAAGATAAATGCTATCTGAGCAGCCTAAATAAACAATGCTATTATATTTTGAGCATGCAGTATAGTATATACAAAAGAGAAATCTTTTATATTATTTATTTATTATATTATTTTATATTATTTAAGTCAGAAAAGACAGTTAGAACAGCCAGAAGTCAGACCAAATTATGGAAACAACATGAAGAAGAGCAACAGACAGAAGACACAGAGGGACAGACAGAAGAGATTCCCCTTATCCAACAGCAGGGCCAGAACAGGCGTGCTCTGGCTGGAGCAGCATCTTATAAACCCCATTTCAGAATGAGTGGACCTCTCCATGGCCATTTATTACAAGCGGCAGCCTCACTGGTGTGCAGTCTGCCGTATCGAAAACTCTTTTTGCCACCAGGGTGTGACGGATGTAGTCTCAAAATATACGATGCCAGTTCCCTCTGTTGGAGGGATGTCTGCACAAGAGGTCAAGGTATGATATGTGTAATAGTCCTGTAAAGGTTCAGTCAAGAGTTCTGTGTTCTAGTTGATCACGGTAAAGTTATGGTTGATAGTTTTGACTAATTTGTGGGTTGTAGTTCAGTATATTACAGTCCAATTTTCTTAATTTGAGATCTTAGTTGCTGAATATGTTTTTACCGGTGCCCATTTGAAATAAACTATGGTCTTTTGGGAGGCTTAATCATTTTTAATTTCTTACAGACAAGAAGGGCTGAGGTTGGTATCTTACAATGTTCCTCTAGCCTTTGCGGACCACCTGGGGCCTCTTCTAAAAGATTGCTTTGGAGACTCAATGGGCCTCATTTATAAAACGTACTTACGCACAGAACTGATCTTAGACTGTGCGTGCGATCAAATCCACGTATAAGTACAGATTTATAAAAACCTTCTTAGACGTAGAAAAGGACGTATCTCTACGTCTGGTTTCAGTTCGTGTAAGTACATTTCCTTGCAGCAATACTGGAGTACTGCAGGAATTCAGGACTCTCCGACACGCAGTTTCATCAACGTCAGCACCACCGTCACCATTTGGGCTAATGGTGAAAGGCCAAATTAATGTTTCGCTCAATAAAATCAAATAAACTATTAGAATAATTTACACATGAATGAGATTCACATCTTATAGGTATTCCGTTTTAATTTCACAAGTGTAAAACATTTCGCTCAAACTTATAGCCTATAAAAAGACTAAAAGTGGCTTAGTTTTCAGTAGGAGATATGGCTGCATTGGCGTTGTTAGAGGATATTGCCAACTGCGCAATAAGGAGAGAGAGGGTTTTTTTGTGATCGCACAGACTTTTTGACACAGGATGTACGTCTGATAAGCAGGTACCGCTTGCCGAGAGCTTTGTGCACAGTGGTGTAGGCTAGTCCAGGTATACCCACTTATTTTTCAGTCAGCATTGGATTAACCACTTCTCAAAACAGGGCGTTTATCATGTGCTGTATGGGCTGCTTAAAAATAAATAAATACCCACTTCTCCAGGGACCACTACACCACTGGTTGTGCCCAAATGGCCTCTCGTCTAGAGAGGCGCACCAGAGGCAACCAGGCCATACACGTTCAGGTATTGTCCGTTCTTGGATTCCTGGCTACAGTAACGTTCCGATGAGACCAGTCGAGCAATCCCCGTCATCATTAAGCAGAA